>NC_034178.2:26449802-27702302 GCF_002021735.2 Oncorhynchus kisutch | reverse complement strand
TAGGGTTGGAGTCAATATGTGAGGTTAGGGGTGGAGTCAATATGTGAGTGTAGGGGTGGAGTCAATATGTGAGGGTAGGGGTGGAGTCAAAATGTGAGGGTAGGGGTGGAGTCAATATGTGAGGGTAGAGGTGAAGTCAAGATGTGAGGGTAGGGGTGGAGTCAAGATGTGAGGGTAGGGGTGGAGTCAATATGTGAGGGTAGGGGTGGAGTCAATATGTGAGGGTAGGGGTGGAGTCAATTTGTGAGGATAGGGGTGGAGTAAAGATGTGAGGTTAGGGGTGGAGTCAAGATGTGAGGTTAGGGCTGGAGTAAAAATGTGAGGTTAGGGGTGGAGTCAAGATGTGAGGGTAGGGGTGGAGTCAAGATGTGAATGGTAGGGGCTGGAGTCAAGACGTGAGGTTAGGGGTGGAGTCAAGATGTGAGGGTAGGAGTGGAGTCAAGATGTGAATGGTAGGGGCTGGAGTCAAGACGTGAGGTTAGGGGTGGAGTCAAGACGTGAGGTTAGGGGTGGAGTCAAGATGTGAATGGTAGGGGCTGGAGTCAAGATGTGAGGTTAGGGGTGGAGTCAAGATGTGAGGGTAGGGTGTAGTCTAATGCATACAGTAACATTAGTCATGTTTATGTATAGGATGTATCATTATGTCATGCTTGACTTTTTGTTTTCATTGTCAGAGATTGAATCACTGGTTGTGGCTGTCATTGGGCAACCCCATTGAGGGGCTGAGGGAGGGGTTGAAATATAGATTTGACATTTTCTAAACTCTAATATTCAGTGGGCGCCAGAACTGGGCCGTTACAAAAACAAATGTGCTCACTCTCTGGCTGTTAATAATCTTGCATCGAGTGGGAAGTCTGATCTGCTGTAAAACTCTGTCATTCTTTTCAGTCAGGCGAATGCCTCTCTCCAAACGGAAACCAAGCGTATAGTAATCTCTGCTACGCTAAGCCAAATGTAATCATGTAACAAATTTAAATGGATCAGTTCGACACAGCAGGAAGAGGAAGGGAGATTAATTATGTGCAGGATTTGTCAGATCCATATCAAATGGACTGAGAATGTACTTAATACACTGAACAAAAATATAAACGCAACATGTAAAGTGTTGACCCAATGTTTCATGAGCTGAAATAAAAGATCCCAGACATTTTCCATATGCACAGATTTGACATCCCTGTTAGTGAGCATTTATCGTTTGCCAAGATACGCAATCCACCTGACATATATCTGATATATCAAGAAGCTTATTAAACAACATGATCAATACATAGGTGCGCCTTGTGCTGGGGTCAATAAAAGGCCACTAAATTATGCAGTTTTGACATACAACACAATGCTACAGATGTCTCAAGTTTTGAGGTTGCATACAATTGGCATGCTGACTGCAGGAATGTCCACCAGAGCTGTTGCCAGAGAATTGAATGTTAATTTCTCTACCATAAGCCACCTCCAACATCATTTTTGAGAATTTGGCAGTACATCCAACCGGCCTCACAACCGCAGACCACGTGTATGGTGTTGTTTGGGCAAGCAGTTTGCTGAAGTCAAAGTTGTGAACATAGTGCCCCATGGTGGCAGTGGGGTTATGGTATGGGCAGGCATAAGCATCGAACAACAAAGACAATTGCATTTTATCGATGGCAATTTGAATGCACAGAGATACACTGACAAGATCCTGAGGCCCATTATTGTGCCTTTCGTCCGCCGCTATCACCTCATGTTTTAGCATGATAATGCACAGCCACATGTTTCAAGGATCTTTACACAATTCATGGAAGCTGAAAATGTCCCAGTTCTTCCATGGCCTGCATACTCACAGACGTCACCCATTGAGCATGTTTGGGATGCTCTGGGTTGATGTGTACGACAGAGCGTTCCAATATCCAGCAACTTCACACAGCCATTGGAGAGGAGTGGGACAACATTCCAGAATCAACAGCTTGATTAACTATATGTGAAGGAGATGTGTGGCACTACCTGAGGCAAATGGTGGTCACACCAGATACTGACTGGTTTTCTGAGCCACGCCCCTATCTTTTTTTTAAGGTATCTATGACCAACAGATGCATATCTCTATCCCAGTCAAGTGAAATCCATAGATTAGGTACTAATGAATTTATTTAATTTGACTGATTTCCTTATATGAACTGTTACGCAGTAAAATCTTTGAAATTGTTGCATGTTGAATTTATATTTTTTGTTCAGGTAGTCATATGGTGTGTGTATGTGTGCGTGTCTGTGGATGTTGTGAGCATTTGTCATGATTCAGACTCACCTTTTCCTTACACACACATAATTCAATACCATGTGATGTGAGGCGTCTGGCCCTGGAATGCTGCAAGGGAATACCACTAATGGCTGTTGATGTCATCCCCAGTGGAACAGACCACACCCATGCACACAGTCTGTACAGCTAACCTTGTGGGGACACACAATTCAGTCCCATTCAAAATCTTATTTTCCCTAACCCTAAACCTAACCTGTACCATAACCCTAACCTTAACCCTAGCTCCTAACGCTAACCCTAAAACTAACCCTAGTTCCTAAACCTAATTCTAACCCTAAAACTAATTCTAACATGAATCCTAAACATGCTACAAATAGCATTTGACCTTGTGGGGACTAACAAAATGTCCCCAATTGGTTACATTTTTGGATTGTTTACTATTATAGTTAAACACGTCCACACACACACACACACACACACACACACACACACACACACACACACACACACACACACACACACACACACACACACACACACACACACACACACACACACACACACACACACACACACACACACACACACACACACACACACAGACATCTCACTGCACTTCTTCTGAACTTCTGAAGTAATCTCAATGTCAACTGTGATTATGGGAGGACTGGACTGAAATAGCAACCTGTGGTAACACAACATCTAGTGTATTGCAGAGGCAAGCTATGCTGCTTCAAGCATAAACTGAATCCACAAAACATTAGGAACACCTTCCTAATATTGAGTTGCACCCCTTTTGCTCTCAGAACAGACTCAATTCGTTGCGACATCCACGGGGTGTTGAATACATTCCACAGCGATGCTGCCCCTGTTGACTTCAATGCTTCTCACAGGCACTTAAATCTTTTGTCTTGCCTTATTCACCCTCTGAATGGAACACACACACAATCCATGTCTCAATTGTCTCGAGGCTTAAAAATCATTCTTTAACTTTTCTCCTCCCCTTCATCTACACTGATTGAAGTGGATTTAACAAGTGACATCAATAAGGGATCATAGCTTTCACCTGGTCAGTCTATGGCATGGAAAGAGCCTGTGTTCCTAATGTTTTGTACTCTCAGTGTATACTTTCTAAGATGTTCCCTCAAGGGCAAACTAAACTGTATGCTTCATCTACGTATGTCTGAAAATGTAGTTTCTGAATGTTTGCGGCAAACAAGGTGCTACTAAGTGTATAATTTGTATAACGGACTAAGGTCTCCATTAGCCTCTCTGACTGCCACGTCTCAGTGATGCTCACCGCCACACCCTGTGTGTCCGGGCCAATGTGGACTCTGGTTTGGGCCGTCTGGTCCAGAGACACGCACCAGTGGTAGTCTTTCCACCCTGACAAACCCTGGACGAGTCTGGACACGTGTTTGCCTTGGAACCTTCAATCTGTTTGGCATGTGGTGTTTTTCATGGAACTCTCATAGGAAGTGTCCCAAATGGCACCCTATGTAGTGCACCACCATTGACCAGGGCTCTGGTCAAAAATAGTGCTCTATATAGGGAATAGGGGTCACTTGAAACACATCGATCGACTTCTCATTGACCAGCTAGAATAGCTCGGGTTACAAATCAGAGAATTTGTGGTGGTGAGGTGAAGTGAAGGATGTTTATGTATAACCTAGTCTTAGACATTACCCCTCAATATAATAACATGGTAGTATATGGAAATATCTGTGGCAGAAGTGATAGCAGCTTGGAAACGGGTGTGTGGATTCCTCCAAGAATGGTGTGTTCTATCACATCCAATCCATCTTATTATGTACTTCAGAGGAGACTGCTTAGTTCTCAAGGCACACCTCCGGATGGGGCATGTTATATGTCCATAACGCAGTCTGACAGTTGATCAAGATGGTAGAGATCTTGCCAGCATGCCGATGAAGAGGAAGACATGACAGTAGGATTACTGAATGCATAAACTCCTTATGAACTGTAGCATTACTCAAAGGGAAACTCTGATGCAATAATTCAGGACAACCAGGGAGAGTCTCATCCACCTCTACCTGCACAACGATGAAAATAAAACCTAATATAACTCAAACGGAAAGCATTTACATTTTTGCGCAGTCCAGGCAGTGCTGAGAGGGATAGTTTGGCCTGCTATTTGTTCTGGTTCTGGTTGGATGTCTTGGGGAACTGGGAGGTAGGGAGACCAGCACATTGTGATATGGTGGCAGTAATTCCCTTGCCTGAAATTGTATTTTTCCATAATCTGGCATTTGACTGGTTTTCTTATTAAAACGTTGGCCAGATTGTGCTATGCACTAATCCCAGTGCTGCCCCCTTTTTTGTATCTTTTTGATCACATGTTTAAATTTGATATGCGTGAACTGAATCTCACTGCCACTGCACCTTATAAGGTAAACTAGATGCAGAACGGCAGGTATTCAATCTCCAGTGCTCCTTAAAACACTGTTGTACTATTCTGTATTCTACTGACCTACTTGTCAGCCCACATACATATCTGTAGGCTAAGCAACACAGAACGATGGTCCCACGCCTACACTCTCTGCAGCATCAATGCTCACTGCACTCACTGCACTACAGCGTCATCCATTACTGCAGTAATAGTAAGAGTTCGATTGAGAACTGTGTCAGTTACATAACATGTTGACTGCAGTGGTCTTGCTTGTTTTTGTGGGATGTCACAGGGTTGGTTGGCACTGGCAGGGTGTACTTTCTCTCCTCTGACTACTGCTTTTAAAGTTTGGCCATTTTGGATTTGGCAAGTCTTCTTTTGAAACAGACTGGTTTGTGATTAAGTGGAAAGTAAATGTGGAAAAACGAGTCAATGGACAACGAACAAGGTCACCGGTGTCTCTAAATTCCTGTTTAAGTTAGATAACTGAAATAATGACACCTCTACCTTTCCTTGCTTAATGGATTGAGGGATACGTAGTTGACTGAGGCTGCATGTGCGCTCTGTAGGAGAGGCCTTTGAAAGTCTGTGTCATCATTGGACATGAGTTGCTGCCCTGTAAACTGCCCTGCAGCATGAGCTCAGCTGGGCGGCAGTGATATCATCACCATGGCCCAGGGCTGGATAGATTAGACCTTTAAAGTGACTAGTAAGGAATAAATTCCCCTTCTTAACTCACCCTCCCAAAGCCTGCAGTGGCTATGGCAGACAAAGTTCCAGGACTAATCCAACATATGCTGTGGGAGCTTAGAATTCCACTCAGTATTTTGTGTTTAAAATGGATTAAAACCCTTTTAATCGTGAACTAATTAGCTGTGATAACTGCTTAGATAGACATGTGTGTCTCTATATGGCTGAATGTTGCAGGGCGACAATGTTTCAACAGCAAAATGGATGACATGTCAGGAAGCATAGTTGCAGCTCTTGTTTATATTAGTGACTCTACTTACCTTCATAAGATGCCAGTTTCAGCCAATCTATACTACCTTTCAAAAGTTTGGGGTCACTTAGAAATGTCCTTGTTTTTGAAAGAAAAGCACATTTTTTCTCCATTAAAATAACATCAAATTGATCAGAAATACAGTGTATACATTGTTCATTTTGTAAATGACTATTGTAGCTGGAAATGGCAGATTTTTTAATGGAATTTCTGCATAGGCGTACAGAGGTCCATTATCAGCAACCATCACTCATGTGTTCCAATGACACGTTGTGTGAGCTATTCCAAGTTGATCATTTTTAAAGGCTAATTGATATTTTGTTGTACTGATTAAAGAAGCAATAAAACTTCTTTAGAAGTCTGTGTCTGCATGCACGCACACACATGCAGACACACACACACACACACACACACACACACACACACACACACACACACACACACACACACACACACACACACACACACACACACACACACACATGCAGACACACACACATTCCTTCAGGAGAGTGCCTGCTGCATAGTTGCCGTAATTGCATTAGAATGCATGACGGATTGAGGACTGAGCTTGACTAGCTTGAGTGAATGAGGCACAATTGGATTAGTAGCGATCTGTTCTGGGAAACGGAAGGGCTGGCACACTGGTCTCCCAGTATCTGTTATCTAGGTGGCAGTGATGGGAACACTGGGACCCAGCTGTGGACGGGTGATCCTGGTGGTACACTTTGGCCTGTCCTGAGTCTCATGGCATGTCTCTTTTTCGCCTCTGTGGATTTAGATGTATCATCTGCTGTGTCTTATCCAAAGCACAGAGAGAACGGACAGAGTTGTTTTAAATTAGTCTATTTTACACTATTGTAAATAATTAGCTTACATAAACACACATACAGTGCAGTCAGAAAGTTTTCAGACCACTTTACTTTTTCCAAATTTTGTTGTGTTACAGCCTTATTCTAAAATGGATTACATTTACATTTTTCCTCGTCAATCTACACATAATACCCCATAATGAACAAGCAAAAACAGGTTTTTAGACATTTCTGCAAAGGTATTCAAAATAAAAAACAATGAAATATCACATTTATATAAGTATTTAGATCTTTTACTCAGTACTTTGTTGAAGCACCTTTGGCAGCGATTACAGCCTCAAGTCTTCCTGGGTATGATGCTACAAGTGTGGCACACCTTTATTTAGGGAGTTTCTCCCATTCTTCTCTGCAGATCTTCTCAAGCTCTGTCAGGTTGGATGGGCAGCGTTGCTGCACAGCTATTTTCAGGTCTCTCCAGAGATGTTCGATCAGGTTCAAGTCCGGGCTCTGGCTGGGCCAATCAAGGACATTCAGAGACTTGACCCAAAGTCACTCCTGCGTTGTCTTGGCTGTGTGCTTAGGGTCGTTGTCCTGTTGGAAGGTGAACCTTCACCCCAGTCTGAGGTCCTGAGCGCTCTGGAGCATGTTTTCATCAAGGATCTCTCTGTACTTTGCTCTGTCCATCTTTCCCTCCATCCTGACTAGTCTCCCAGTCTCTGCTGCTGAAAAACATCCCACAGCATGATGCTGCCACCACCATGCTTCACCGTAGGGATGGTGCCAGGTTTCCTCCAGATGTGACATTTGGCATTCAGGCCAAACAGTTCAATCTTGGTTTCATCAGACCAGAGAATATTGTTTCTCATGGTCTGACAGTCTTTAGGTGCCTTTTGGCAAACTCCAAGCTGACTGTCATGTGCCTTTTACTGAGGAGTGGCTTCCGTCTGGCCACTCTACCATAAAGACCTGACTGAGTGCTGCAGAGATGGTTGTCCTTCTGGAAGGTTCTCCCATCTCCACAGAGGAACTCTGGAACTCTGTCAGAGTGACCATTGGGTTCTTGATCACCTCCCTGATCAAGGCCCTTCTCCCCCGATTACTCACCCGGGAGGCAAGCTCTAGGAAGAGTCTTGGTGGTTCCTAAATTCTTCCATTTAAGAATGATGGAGGCCACTGTGTTCTTGGGGACCTTCAATGCTGCAGAATTGTTTTGGTACCCGTACCCAGATCTGCGCCTTAACACAATCCTGTCTCAGCGCTCTACGGACAATTCCTTTGACCTCAAGGGTTGGTTTTTGTTCTGACATGCACAATCAATTAAATTTACCACAGATGGACTCCAACCAAGTTGTAGAAACATCTTAAGGATGATCTTTGGAAACAGGATGCACCTGAGCTCAATTTTGAGTCTCATAATAAAGGGTCTGAATACTTATGTAAATAAGGTATTTCTGTTTTTATTTATTTTTTAATACATTTTCACAAAATTCTAAAAACCTGTTTTCGCTTTGTCATCACGGGACATTGTGTTGCAGATTGATGAGGATATTTTGTTGTCGTTGTTGTAATACATTTTTGAGTAAGGCTGTAACGTAACAAAATATGGAAAAAGTCAAGGGGTCTGAATATTTTCCGAATGCACTGTACATACAACAATGTAGGTCTCTCTTGGGAAATGCAAGTTGTATCTCAAAAAGGCTAACCTCGTTAAGTACAACAACACAAGAATGCACAACTATGCTCCAAGCGCTTCCTGTGTTTGCAGGCAGACAAACTGAATCATTGTGTTAACCCTATTATAGTCCTAGCTATTTATTGGTTAGTGAACATAAGGAATATTAATCCGATTCTAGATCCTGTTTCATCATTTTGAGCTTTATCAGTAAATCCGCATCATGATTATTAAACAGCAGAACAATAGATGCCAATGATCCTATTACAGTAACACTTAGACCAGAATTATGATAATTGGTAGATAAGTATGTGAAACACACCGCAAGCACTTCTTTCTTTCCAACAAGCTCATTTTCCAATCACTCGAGAGATGGTTATCACGAGACAGAGATGTGAAAGGGATATAGAGGAAGCCGATGCCTTTCTGCTGGAGGCCATGTTGAAAGACAAAGCAGAGCAGTGAGCCGTCATGGAGATACAGCGTCTCAGCCCTGCTCAACCACTGTCTTCTCACTGGGGGCCTTGAGCCAAATGTAAGGCGAGACACAGTGTTGTGATGCTTCCGTCTCTGACCCCCCCCCCCCCCCCCCACACACCTGTCTGTCTGTGTGTGGGGGCGAATGTGTGTCACTGTATGTTGCCTTGTGTGTGTGGGTGGATGTTGGTTTATGTGTCAGTGTCTGACTATGTGTCCGTGCATGTGTTTGTGCATGCATGTGTGTTGTTAATCCAGTTTTATCAAATGACTTAAATTGCTGTGACACACTCATCATTATGGTGTAAAACTCAGCTTTGCTTGAAACTCAGCTATGCTTGAAACTGAAATGCACAGTTTGACAACTTTGTTCAGCCTGCTGCCACTGACGTCACTTGATCAACTGGTTGTAATGTAGAATTCGATCGATGCAAGCTGATTGGGTCAGATTGGGTCAGTTTCCTGTATTGGCCCATTTCAAATGATGGGATTAGCTATTGAACTGAAGAAGAGCTACAAGCAACTGGTCGAAAGCAGACATGTTTTTTGTCAGACGGTGGATAGTTAGCAATTTTCCAGGATGCTTGTTTATTAAAATTAGCCACTTTCATGGGTGATTTATAAACATTTGGATTACAAGAGAGCAAAAAATGAAGACCACTACACTTTTCAAATATCACATTGGGAATATTAAACCATGGGAAGTTTTCTAATTGCACCCTTTTCAATCCCGTTGATCTTCAAGATCTGAATGACTATTTGGAAATCCAGGACATTTACAACCCTCATCTGAATATCACCTCACAATAGTTTCTGTATTTTTTTATATTCTGTTTTGTTTTTCCACGTGAATTTTAACACAACTTAATCAAGAGCAGTACAAGTCTTAGGTTCAACATAAAGAGATGTAGGCAGAACTAGCCTTGAAATGACCTCAGCTTTGGGTAGTAAGACAAGGCCCTGAATTTTAAGGTCTCTCTGCAACCAGCTATTAAAATTGCATTTTTCCTTGTGTATTTTAGAGAGAACATTGAGTAATTCTATTGGAAGTTGATTTGTATATTTAAAAACCATCCCACTTGGCACACACTGGTTGAAACAATGTTGTTTCCACATCATTTCAATGAAATTCTGTAGAGCCAATGTGGAATAGATATTCCACATTACAACTGGGTACAATTGACATCTGTGCCCAGTGGGATGGTTCAATACAGGCTGATTGTTGGTATGTTTACTGGGCTCGGGCAGTAATGCTGGCTGTGTGGTTTGATGTTTGCCCGTTGGAAGGAGCTGTGCTGAATGTCAAAATCAAACAGTGACGGACCATGAACTCAGGGGATAGCTTGACATGATGTCACACAAAAATATGAATCACTGTATGTGTGCGTGTGTGTTGTGTACGGAATTTGGGCGTGTGAGAGAGATTGAATAAGAGCGAATGACAGCGAGGGGAGGGGGTTAGTGCAGAAGAAAATACATTAAACATAAACAGGCTGTTAAAATATATTCAAGCCTCGTTCTTAGTGCTTCCATTGGCTCATTTGTGTCCAGCATCCTCTGACCCACACACTCACACACTCTCTTTAACGCAACACGTGGGTCTTACATTGCATTCAACTGCGTTATAGGTTTATCCCATTGCAGTGGTTAGCAGTTGGTATGGAACACTGACATATGCAGGACTGCTTAGGACTTATAGAGGAATTACTCTGGCTGGCGTGGAACAAGAAGTCTGCAGTTAGGTGAGAAAATAACTGTACTTTCTATTTCAGCCTATTGAGCTATTTTCAGATCAGATTCATATTACTGTTTTACAATTGTACAAATTCTACTATATGTCTAAAATAGTAAACTCTCTGTTTTACTCCTTTGCTTTTACCCTTCGTAGGAGGAGATGTGTCACTCCACTGTCATTAATGCCAAACAGATTCATTTTAATTAGTGTGTGTGTGTGTGTGTGTGTGCGCGCATGTGTGTGTGCACGTGCATGTATGTGGCAACATCTGCTGCTCTACTACAAGGCCTATATACACTAAAAGACCTGCTCGTCGAACATCTCATTCCAAAATCAGGGTCATTAATATGGAGCTGGTCCCCCTTTTGCTGCTATAACAGACTCCACTCTTCTGGGAAGGCTTTCCACTAGATGTTGGAACATTGCTGCGTTGACTTGCTTCCACTCAGCCACAAGAGAATTTGTGAAGTCAGGCACTGATGTTGGGCGAATAGGCCAGGCTCGCAGTCAGCGTTCCAATTCATCCCAAAGGTGTTCGATGGGGTTGAGGTCAGGGCTTTGTGCAGGCCAGTCAAGTTCTTCTACACCGATCTCGACAAACCATTTCTGTATGGACCTCACTTTGTGCACAGGTGCATTGTTATGCTGAAAAAGGAGGTAGCCTAGTAGTTAGAGGGTTGGACTAGTAACCGAAAGGTTGCAAGATCGAATCTCCGAGCTGACAAGGTAAAAATATATCATTCTGCCCCTGAACAAGGCAGTTAACCCACTGTTCCTAGGCTGTCATTGAAAATAAGAATTTGTTCTTAACTGACTTGCCCTGTTAATAAATTAAGGTAAAAAAATATAGAATAATAAAAAGGGCCATCCCCAAACTATTGCCACAAAGTTGGAAGCACAGAATCGTCTAGAATGTCATTGTACACTGTAGTGTAAAGATTTCCTTTCGCTGGAACTCATGAAGCTCCCAATGAACAGTTTTGTGCTGACATTGCTTCCAGAGACAGTTTGGAACCCGGTAGTGAGTGTTGCAATCGAGGACAGAAGATTTTTATGCGCTACGTGCTTCAGCACTCGTTCTGTGAGCTTGTGTGGACTACCACTTTGTGGCTAAGCCGTTGCTGCTCCTAGACGTTTCCACTTCACAATAACAGCACTTACAGTTGACCGGTGCAGCTCTAGCAGGGCAGAAATTTGACTAACTTACTTGTTGAAAAGTTGGCATACTATGACGGTGCCACGTTGAAAGTCACTGAGGTCTTCAGTAAGGCCATTCTACTGACAATGTTTGTCTATGAAGATTGCAAGGCTGTGTGCTCAATTTTATACACCTGTCAGCAATGGGTGTGGCTAAAATAGCCGAATCCACTAATTTGAAGGGGTGTCCACATACTTTTGTATCAACACATGCCTCAACGGACGCACCTAGCGAACGTTCTCTCGGCGAGGTGTTTTAGGGAAACGCATGTTACATCTTCGGCTGTTGTATGAAAGATGCATCGTTAGAACACTCATAAGCCTAAATTCCACCCCTGTCGGGAAACTTGGCCCTGTTCTGTTTAACTCCACTCCAGTGATTACTGAGTGGTTAATCTGGAACAGAGACACGGTGCCATGTGTTGTGCAAGGGAGGTAAATAGGGATAAAACATCTACATGTCCAATTATATACTTCACTGAGTATCTTAGAAGTGATTGCCTCTGGCATTCTAATGTGCAGCTGTAGCACACCACGTCAACAAGTACCCCACGGTACAGATAGCTGGTGCTGGTTTGTTGTGAAATGAGGGTGGTAGATAGGGGCTGGGTGTTGATGGGGAGGCCATGGTTCGCTAAGCCCAGGGAGGAGGAGTGGTGGAGCATGTCCAAGGGACCAGAGCAGACGTTGGGGTGGGGTGCTGCTGGCACCACCTTAAAGGGCCGGCGGTCCTGCTAAGTGTGCCAAACGGTGTCAGTCGGTCACAGACTCTCCCAGCATGCAGTTCACTGGAGGGGAGAGCCTCATGTTGGAATATGTTTGTGGCAAAGCTGCTTCAACCTTAACAAGTAATATTGATGATATAGATCATTCTAACAAAGATATGTTTGAATTGACTTTCATGACACTCCAATCTTACCCACACCCCCACGCATTCGTAAGTCTCTGTTTAAATTATATTTGAAGGGGTAATACAGTAAATCTATAGACTGTAGCCCTCTCTCTCTATGTCAGACAGACAGCCTGGTATGCACATCTGTTGTCCAGTATACAGTGGAACAAATGTTACAATAAGCATGCTGTGTCTTCCGTCTCCTACGGATTGCAAGAATACGATCCACTGTATAACTTCTTATTTCAGACAGACACATGCGTGTGTTCTCCCTAGTCTCCCACAAAGCAGGACCACACACATCGAGCTTTAAAACAATGCTCAATTTGTTTCAGATTGATTCCATATGATGTGTACAGTAAGCTAGCTACTGATATTTGCCAGTCTGGAAGTAAAAGACCATGAAAAAGGCAACAGTTTTTCTCAATCGCATTCAAGCAATTTTTGGATCTGTGTTGAAAGGTATTTATATCAGAACAGCAATGATCAAATGCTCAAATAGGCCTACAGAACTTCTGATCATTTTCTCGCCTTAGTACCAGACTTGCAATATCTTAGACCTTTTGCAAAAAAAAATTAACAGATGTCATCAGTTAATACAAAAATCCACTATAGTATAGTGTTTTGTTCACAGAATATTAAAACATTGCAAGAGAAATGTGTGCAATTGTGTTGCACACTGTTTTCGGCAATAAGTAAATACCACTAAATCACCCCATCAGTGCCATACCATGTACAATATATGGAAAGTTAAAGGCAAAGGGGAATGCCTACAATATGTTTTACAATACTGTGGACATGCAGGGAACGACGTTGGGTTACTTCTAAGTAACTTTGGGTTACTACTCAGTCATTATCGCCAACATTTTGACCTTCCATTATAGAGCTTTGCTTTGGTGTGAATTGAGGCCTGTACATTCATTTCAGTTGTGTTCCTCCTTTGTATTCACCTGTCCTTTTTTCTATTGTGGATTGTGTTTCTGTGCTCCAATGGAAAGTCTACAAAACTGTGAGCAAACCAGCCTTTGCACTGATTACATGGAATTGGATTGAGATGGTACTGATGACAGAATCCTCCACCCAATGTGATAATTTGTTTTTTTATAAAAAATTGTTTATCAGGAATAATATTTGACGTGTATGATATTGTTCGGTCAAATATACGTAAAAAGGAGAGTAATTCCCCATAATTCTGCACTTTTGTAAAGTTGTACTCCTAATTTTGATCATCATGATTTAGTGACTGCAAAGAAAATGCATTGATCTACTAAGATTTTTAAAAGACAGACTAACTTTCTGTTTTGTCTGTTTGGACTCAAGAGATAAGTATGGTTGCGTGAATGTTTTTGCAGGAAGTCGTGCTCATTCATATTAGCAATTTTGACGATATATGTCGATGTATTTATGTTTTGAGAAGGTAGCTACATTTTCAAAACGCGAAAAACCCACAGAGTTTTGTGTCTTGTGGACTCTGTTTTTAAAATCCACAACAATTGTTCCATAAAAATTGTTGTAGGCGATTGAGAAAAAGTGTAAATATGAAATACGGAGAGCGGCGTGTCATTTATTTATTCTTTTTCTTTCAGAAACTGTCCCAGTGATATTCATTGACCATGAGTGGCGGTGTGAACATTAAGAACATGTCCCAGGCCCAACCAGGCTCAGGTCTGGTTTCTGGTATCCCCCTACCCCGGAGCATGATCCCCCTCTCCAGACTGGACCCCAAACACCAAGGGGGCGGCGGCCTCCATAACTCCACAGCACAGTTTCAGCTCAGCGCCAAAACGCATCCCTCCTCCTCCACCTTTTCAAATGAGCTGCAAAGAGGTGCAGCTTTGAAGAGCCACCTGCTGCAGCAGAGGGGTGGTATCTGTTCCCCTTGTCCCCCCTCCAGAGCCTCCTATGCCCCAGAGAGAGGCACAGGCAGCCGGTCAGCCTACAGCAGCCCCCAGGTCCCCAAGAGGCAAGCTCCACCACCACGTTCCAAGGACACCCTTGACCTCCGCAGCAGCAGCGCGCTATCCCAGAAGGCTTTGCGAGAACTTCACGTCAGGAGAAACGCCAACAGGAACTGGGCCTCAGGCGAGGTTTGCCCCAGAAGTCTGGATGACAATGGAGACGCACAGGATGCCTTGTGCAAGCTCTCTGGTGGTAATGTCCACTCAGGCCAAAGCCGGGGTAGATTCTCCCACACTAAAGCAGGGAACGGGAACCTGATCACCTCTGTGTTGACGACCACCCATACATGCCAGGAGCGTAGGGAACCGGGAAAGCTCTCCAGCCAAGGCATGGGCATGTCTGAGAGAGATATGTCCACCAACAGACCCAGAGAGTCCCATCAGAGCCAGGGTGGTGGTGATGGCAGTCAGACAGTCAGTGTGCCACGCCGAGGGATTGAGCCAGCCCAAGTCAACATGGCCACTGTGGCACCTTTCACGTTCAGGTGATGGCAGTGTTTCACATTTTTAGACGGATAACATCACCGTTACTCTACTGTACACTCACTGGCTGTATGTCCTGGAATACATTCTAGACAGAAAACATGATCAGAGAACATGTATTTGTTCTGCATATCAATTAGGTGTAATTCCCTCGCAAAGCTGACTTCTGTATTCAAGTCATATTATTAGGCGTATTGCCTGTGCATGATGTTGTATCATTCTGTGAAGTGACGGTCATGGTGTGTGTGTAGGTTGCAGGCCCGGGATGGTGATACCTCTTCTCTGGAGGACCTGAGTGACTGCTCCTCTGACTCCATGGAGGTGTGCTGTGATGACCTGGGTGAGTCACATTCATTCACTGCATGTCTTGCCCCAGTCACATTACAGTATATTACGGTAGGCCAATTAGGTAAAGTATTCTGCCACACTTGGAATCCAACCAAGAATAAATGATTTAAAAACAAACGGGTTTTGTTGAGTAAATTCAACTTCCGTTAAAACATCTCTTGGACATCCTTTTCTTTTTGCCAATTTATAGAAGATACTGTATGTCTGTGGGTTTTACTGCCCATGTCCTACACCACTAGGATTAAGGCTTAGGTGTTACATAAATCTGCAGACACAGGGGTTTTGGTACCAAATCTAGTCCTCCTGCTGTAGATGGTTATCGGAGCAGGCTTTCTGGGTATTTCTTTTTGTCGTTTTCAGCCACTTATCTGCGTCTAAAGGCTTGGCATCATCCCACAATTCCCCCCTGACAAATGTATCTGCTTGATTCTGGAGTTCTCATCTGGGCCTTGAAGGCCACATGTATAAAGAAACAGACTTAACTTTGGATATGATTTTGCAGCGCTGCGAAAATGATACCAGGAATAGTCGAACATATGGTAAGCATTGTACTTAGGTATCGTTAACCCATAGGATTTAGGATTTGATTTAGAATGTTAAGACCCCTTGAAGTATCAAACAAATAGTTAAAATACATTATTTGATTAAACATGTTTGTTTTTTTTGGGGGGGGGGGGGGGCGCCTCACTGCTATTAGCCCATACAAACGCATTGACCAACAGATTCACTACATGGAACAACAGATAGCCCCCCCCCCCCCCCCTCAATAAAAATCTAAAGGATGTTTGTGTCTGTCCTACATCTGAGAGATATAAGAAAGATCAGGAAACATTTGTAAAAAAAATATTTTTACACGTATTTAGTCTCTTATTTTTGGCCCTAACATGTATGTATGTGTCTTCTGTTTCCTTCTACGACACTCACAGGCAGTGCAGGAGACATTAGAAGGGACTGTGACAAAATCACATTTGAAAGCAGTGCAGATCAACATGCACACACACACACACACACACACACACACACACACACACGCCCACACACACACACACACACACACACACACACACACACACACACACACACACACACACACACACACACACACACACATTACCAGATGATCCCAATACCTTTCTGTTGCAGTTCAGTCACTACATGCTATAAATCCTTCAGACTAACATTTTGGCATATCTAGATATGTTATTTAGTTCATTTATTGAAGTAATGGCAGCAAGATTTAATTCAAACTCTTCATCAAATGTTTTTTTTTCTTCACATTTGTTTCTAATACCCCCAGGTGTCCTAAATAGAGAATCAAATAGCCTGATTGTCCATGTTTTTACTATCTTAAAACAATTCTGGGTTAAGGAAGTAGTATGTGTTTAGAATTTTAAAAAGCTATGGTCCCTGTCACAGGCAAGTTATGGACCTAAACTCAAACACTCATGAAAACATGAAAACATTTGTCTATATCAAATAATACAATTTTGGCCATACAAATGTTTTCATAGAAGTTATTGAACAATTTTTATTTTTGACACATAAACACCATCTCAAACCATCTCAGTGGCCTTGTGGTTAAAGTGTCTGCCCTGAGACTGGATTGTTGGGATTTCGATCCCCAGCCGAGTTCACAAAAGACTCTTTGGCGCTCAGCATTAAGCATTAAGGACATGGATTGGGGATAAGGCTCTGGTGCCTTCAGAAAGTATACATACCCTTTGACTTACTCCAAATAGTGTTGTGTTTCAGCCTGAATTCAAAATGGATTTAAAAAATAATTGCACCAATCTACACAAATGACCCAATAATGACAAAGTGAAAACATGTTTTTTAAATTTTTTGAAAATGTATTGAAAATGTATAAAATCCAGAAATATCTCAAGTATTCACACCGCTGAATCAATACATGTTAGAATTACCTTTGGCAGCGATACAGCTGTGAGTCTTTCTGGGTAAGTCTCTAAGAGCTTTGCAAACCTGAATTGTACAATATTTGCACATGATGCTTTTAAATATTCTTCAAGCTCTGTCAAGATGGTTGTTGATCATTGCTAGACAGCCATTTTCAAGTTTTGCCATAGATGTCCAGGCCGATTTAAGTCAAAACTGTAACTAAGCCACTCAGGAACAATCAATGTTGCAACTCCAGTGTATAGTTGGCCTTATGTTATAATGTAGGTTTTTGTCCTGCTGAATTTGTCTCCCAGTGTCTGGCACGTTTTCCTCTAGGATTTTGCCTGTGCTTTTATCAACAACAAAAAATAAATCATCCTAGTCCTTGCTGAGGACAAGCATACCCATAACATGATGCAGCCACCACCATGCTTAAAAATATGAAGAGTGGTACTCAGTTATGTGTTGTTTTTGCCACAAACATAACGCTTTGTATTCAAGTTAATATATTTGCCAATTTTTGGGGTAATTAAGGTTAGTATTGTGGAGTAATTACAATGTTGTTGATCGATCCATCCTTAGTTCTCTTATCACAGCCATGTCTTTCCTCTCCGGCAACTGAGTTAGGAAGGATGCCTGTATCTTTGGAGTTACTGGATGTATTGATACACCATCCAAAGTGTAATTAATACCTTTACCATGCTCAAAAGGATATTTAAATGTCTGCTTTTTTCTACTCATCTACCGATCTACCCTTCTTTGTGAGGCATTGGAAAACCTCCCTGGTCTTTGTGGTTGAATCTGTGGTTGAAATTCACTGCTCGACTAAGGGACCTTACAGATAATTCTATGTGTGGAGTACAGAGATGAGGTAGTCATTGAAAAATAATTTTAAACACTATTGCAGACAGAGTCCGTGCCAAATGACTTGTTATGCAAATATTTACTCCTGAACGTATTTAGGCTTGCCATAACAAAGGGGTTTGAATACTTATTGACTAAAGATATTTCAGCTTTTCATTTGTTCATTTTGATTAATTTGTAAAATTGTCTAAAAACGTAAATCCACTTTGAAATTATGGGTATTGTGTGTAGGCCAGTGACACAATCTCAATGCAATCCATTTCAAATTCAGGTTGTAACAGAACACAATGTGTACAATGTCAAGGGGTGTGAATACTTTCTGAAGGTACAGTACATCAAGTCGCTTCACACTACATAAACAGATGATACTGTAGGCTCCTGCCCCTATGGGCCATTCTGGCACAGACAAGGGGTGGCAGGTAGCCTAGTGGTTAGAGCGTTAGACTAGTAACTGAAAGGTTGCAAGATCGAATCTCTGAGCTGACAAGGTATGTTATGGGCCATGTTATGAATAAACCATATTTATTGCCCATAGTTACAGACAACAGAAATCAGTCTTCTGCACTCTTAATTTCTCAACTGCCCATGAACCCAGCAGCCCTCCAGTTGCCAGAACATTTTCCCCCGCACCCAGCCCGGGATTTGAACAGGCAACCTTTTGGATTTAGGTCCAACTCCTTAGTCGCTGGGCTACCTTCCGCCCCAGACAGATTGGTATAAGATATGTTTTTTTGCAAATGTTGACAAGATGATAGGGATTCACCGAAGGGGAATATTGACCAGAGAATCTTTGAAAACAAACAAAGGGTTATTGGGATGTTAACACCTACTTAAATACACTTCAACTCCATATCTGACATACAGTAAGCTCTGAAACTATTGGGAGAGTCATACAATACATTTTGTTTTGACTCTGAACTGCAACACTTTGGGTTTGAAATGATATAATTACTATGTAGTTGAAGTTCAGACTGTCATCTTTGAGGGGGTTGTCATCCTTATCGGGTGAAGCGTATAGAATTTACACCACTTATTGTATATAGTCTTCTCCCATTGTAGGGGACCAAAATAATTGGGACAAATTAACTTATGTGTTTGAAAGTAGTCAAAAGTTAAGAACTTGGTCCCATATTCCTAGCACGCAATGATTATGTCAAACTTGTTGGATGCATTTGCTGTTTTGTTTATGTTTCAGATCATTTTGTGCCCAATATAAATTAATGGTAAATAACGTACGTCATTTTGGAGTCACTTTTATTGTAAATAAGAACAGAATGTTTCTTAACCCATCTACATTAATGTGGATGCTACCATGATTACAGATGAATCGATGAATTATTCACGAGTCCTGAATGAATCGTGAATAATGATGAGTGAGAACGTTAGACGCACAAATATCATACCCCCAGGACATGCTAACTTCTCACCATTACAATAACATGGGGAGTTACTGTATCACCAGTACTCAATGACAGGTTAAAAATCAGGCTAAAACAAGGATTGAAAGATCAAAAAGTTAAGAGCATAAACTCTATCTAACACGCTCTCCTCTATCCTTGCTTCCAACTGCATCTCTACACATATATGCCTGTATTTCTATCATATACAATTAGCCAATCCTGATTCTACACACATTCCTCACACATTCAATGAACACACTTAACTGCTGCAGGTGAAATGGTTGAAAAACATGCAAATTGGTCCGTTTGCAGACCACTCCCTATTCTTGCCTAAACATCAGACTGTTACCATGGTTACGCCATTGATTTTCAAATCTTACCAAAGTTGCCCTAATAGAGATGCAATAGTCTTTACAAGCCATAATGTTGAATAACCTATTTACACTTCCTTTACCGGGTCTACATGCTGTTGGTCCTTTTGGCGGTAGGATGTGGCAATGGGGTATCCACAGGAAAGTGTTGTCTACCTAATTTTGCAGGTTCTGTCGCTTATATTTTCAATCTTGACGCATTGCACGTGATTCACAACACGTAAGCAATAGCCGAATATCACTGAACGTAGTCGCTGAATCACATTTCCTCGCAACCAGCTGAAAGTGTTTGCCGTTCGGTCTGTGGCTTTGGTTACGCTCGGCCATATTGTGTAAGTGTTTGTCACGTGCGAATTTCATCAGTATGGAAAATAAAAACTGGAAATACAAACTGATATACAGACCTGCGTACTGAATGTTGCGTTGATAACACTTCCCTGTTATCAGATTACCACCGACATTGGGCCAAAATCAGCGGACAACAGGCAAAGTACGTTGAAAAGATTTTTATTGTGTTTTTTGTTGTTGAATTTTACCCCTTTTTCTCCCCAATTTCGTGGTATCCAATTGTTTTTTTTAGTAGTTACTATCTTGTCTCATCGTACGGTCTCGGGAGAGACGAAGGTTGAAAGTCATGCGTCCTCTGATACACAACCCAACCAAGCCAAGCCAAGCCACTCTGCTTCTTAACACAGCGCACATCCAACCCGGAAGCCAGCCGCACCAATGTGTCAGAGGAAACACCGTGCACCTGGCAACCTTGGTTAGCGCGCACTGCGCCGGGCCCGCCACAGGAGTCACTGGTGCGTGATGAGACAAGGATATTCCTACCGGCCAAACCCGGACTACGCTAGGCCACTATGCTAGGCCAAACCCGGACTACGGGAGGACCCCGTTGAAATTAAGTTTGTTCAACATTCTGACTTGTGTTGGGACTGTTCGGGAATGGTGAACCTACATGTTAGAGACGAGTGTGTAAATATTTCACACTCAGATTCTAAAAGACAGAAGGCATGTCAACCCCAACAGATTACCTTGGTTCCCGAGCTGAGCATCTCAATAGGCACTAGGCTGCCTCCCTCCGGAGCCCCTGGAAAGTGTCCCCTTGGTCCATCTGACGTCCACCAATAAAGCTGCGGCAGCGGCTCTCCCCATGGCTCACTTCAGCATTGCGGATTCCCGAACCACTTCCCCATTTGTGCTCCACCCACGCTCCACCACCCGGCGGAAAGTCCCTCCAATCCAGCAACCACAAACGCCTCCAGGTTTTCATCCAGTTGCTCACCGCCTGTGGTTAAGCCTGTTCCACACCATCGTTTAAAACACTGTTCCATAAAACCTTTGTCTTTTAAAAAAAGTACAAATCATGAATCTTCTCATTGTAGCTAGGAAAATCATCCCACTTCTGACACCATGTGTGACGAAGTTTGCATTTACCTCGTGCACATAAAAAGGTTTCTTTAAGTCTGGACTTAGTTTTACTCCAAACATTTTTATGTAAGAGCTAAAAGCAAGTATTACAAGTACAAAAAGGTAAGAGCATAAAATCTAGCAAAGATATGCTCTCCGCTCTCCTCTATCCTTCTGCTTTTGCTTCTATGATATCATGGCGGTCCGCAAACAATGGTTTAAGTGCATGCCTATCTGCTGGAATGTACGATCACAATCAAAATCAGCCTAATTCTGTACTACCATAATAAAAACAAAAAAATCGAGACCAAATAAATCCCTAACTTCTACCACACCCTCCCTCCTCCCACAAAAAACCCTCCCAACCCCATTCAACCTTATCTATATCATGGTGAAACACTCCACCCTTGGAATTGTTCAGCATGTCAACAACCATTTCAACAGTAACATCTGTTACCCCCAATATCTCTTTTGCTGTCTCCACAATAACCTTCAAGCTGGCATTTCTACTTTCCACAACCCGAGTCGTACTGATAACCTTACCAAAATAAAAGCTATTAAGTCAACTTTATTCATTAGCAAAGTTCCCTTCGACACTGCACATTCATGAGCACAAGATTTCTGAACAGGCCCCCAAACCATGCCAGGGCCATCAGAAGGGCCCCAACAGGGCGCAGGGTAGCCTAGCGGTTAGAGCGTTGGACTAGTAACCGAAAGGTTGCAAGTTCGAATCCCCGAGCTGACAAGGTACAAATCTGTCGTTCTGCCCCTGAACAGGCAGTTAACCCACTGTTCATAGGCCGTCATTGAAAATAAGAATTTGTTCTTAACAGACTTGCCTAGTTAAATAAAGGTAAAAAAATAAATAAAATAAAAAATAAAAACAGTAGGTCCACTTACTTACAGGTGCATCTATGTAAACTCCATCAGTCCGCACTGTAGTTCTACCAATCTGTTTTACTGCCTCTGCATACGATTACATCATGACTGGTCCTATATCTCTGAGCCTCTCTAGCCTCTCTCTGTTCCTGGCATCCACCAAATGCTGCACTGTGTTCTCCCCCACAACTACAGCACTTAACCTTCACATTGCTTCCACATTCATCGTAATCATGTGCACCTCCACACTTGGTACATATTTCCCCCCCCCCTTTACACTGAGCAGTGACATGTCCCATTCCTTGGCATTTAAAACACTGCAGTGCATATGGGACAAATTCTCTAACATTGAAACTAATGAATCCTATCTGTACTTTTCCCAGCAAGACCTTCTCAAAACCTCAGCATCGTTGATAGGCTTTCACTTCTTTGACCCTCTTTCCTCCTGATCAACCTTTTGGCCCCAATCACTCTGCCTCCCTTCACATTTTCTTTAATATCATCTGTGGACATATATATTGGGACCCCGGGGGTGACTCACATCCATCTCAACCCTTAGGATTACACACTCGCGTATAAGCACCAGGGACATGGCTTTTAATCTTCTTCCCATTAAGCTTTTCCATTTTCAGAATCTTCTCTTGCTGAGCCTGGGAACCACACAATATTAGCAATCTACCATTTCTAGCTCATTTGACTTCACCTACCTCTTTCTCTATGGCGGTTAGTTAGTCGGACTGGGTGTAAGTGAGGCCCTGTGGTCTCATCAAATACTATCACCACTTTCCTCTCCAACACATCATTACTCTTGCTTCATACCATGGCCCTCTTTATGCTTTCTTTACTAGACTCTCCAATGCTTTCTGTACCATGATCTCTCTTCTTCCTATGTCTTTGAACCTCATCCTCCCGCTCCATACCATCAGAACTGACGCCCAGATTGTTTGCATTCCAGCCCAGCTGTTGCTTCACCAACTTTTTCTCAATTTCTCCCGCACTACTCGCCGCCATTTCCGACCTCCAACCCTCTCTTCCCCAGCTAGCTTTATTCCTGGTCTTCTCTTTCCTTCTACAACAACTTTCTGTCTTTCCTCGTTTACTAACTGTATGTGTCATTCGATCAAGCGTCCGGATTGACTGTTTGCATAGATTGTTTGGTGGTGGAACAGGAAATGGGGCGATGATTCGATGATGTCAACGTCAGTCAAGGTACCTAGTCCCGCCTCTCTCAATACCCCCTTCAGGGGGGTGTTCCACTGTGAACTCCTGAAGTCCCAGATACTTTTCAGCTGCAGCCACAATGATGACCAACTTCTTTCCTTTCTTTGATACTTGTGCCGTACAGTTAACAGATAGTAATAATAATTTATTACATTTGTAATGATCTCTTCATTATTCAGAATAATCTCACAGTTGCAATGACCGCTACAAAATCCAACTTAACACATAGCATATCCGGTTCTCTTGCTTGGCACACATTCATGGGCTGCGGTTCATCCGCGACCATATCTTCAACACTGTCACTTGCTTTCTCAACTCTTGCCTCCACATAGGAGATCTGATGGACCATCCTGACTTTTGCCACCTCAACTTCCTTCAACATTACAGGGCACTCCAAGAGCTCTAACCCTCAACTACCATCGACACCCCGGAGATGACTCCCTTAGCAAGCGCCCTGCTCCGAAGTTCAAACCACGACACGTTGGATGTCAAGATTCTTGTGATTCCCACTGCACTTTCTCTCTGTTCCTCAGAAATACAATTAATCAGAACAAGCTCAGCTTCTGGTCACTCAAATTGACTCCACTTTTCCCAGCACCCGTTTGACCTTCCTCGAGACCTCATACAGGTCTCCCAGATATTCATCCTTATCCCAAAAAATGTATCCAAACAGGACACATATCCTTGCCTGCATTACACGTACCATCCACTTCAATTTTAGACCACTTCTTTTTTGTTCTATTCCTCGACGCAACTGTTTTCCATTGATCTTCTCCAACCCTACTCAACGCACTTCTTGTTTCTAACTCAGCAACAGTAGCGGTGCGTGGGTCAAATCACTGGGGAAGCCAAGCCCCCCCCCCCCCCCCCCAAACCTATGTGTTGTGATAATTGCGTTGCTTGCTGAAACAATAAGAAGACACAGTGGCAGAATAAATTCAACCACATCTTTGTTTTTATCACAGAACCGGATAGCAACTTCTGTCCAGTGAAAATGTCCACAAAGTACATTGCATGTACAGTTACAGACCTACAGCATGGTCAAGCAAGTTACTGTTTCCAACATTTTCGGAAACAACTACTGATTTAGAACCACAGAGTTATCGCAAAGTCGCAAATAATGATGATAGCTAACACCACTATTCCAGCACCATTTCAACATCATCAAATCACCTCTGCTTAGTCTAATACAGTGACAACTAAAAGATAGCAAAAACAATTCAGTCCAATCAACATAAGCTAAATAGCATATGCTGTGGCATTATATTATGATTTCTGTGTGCGTGTTTGCATGTGTGTGTTATTGTGTGTGTGTGTGTGTGTGTGTCTGTGTGTTCGTACAAGTAGAAAAACATGTTGACTCACCCTACTTGTAGAGAAACGCTAATGCCATCCTCCTCTCTTTCATGTTGACGAAATTATCTATCACTCTGTCATACAGTATACACTTTTATTTTTTGTTGTCCTAGCCTACCTGGAAAAAATGCTTGCTCGCTAGCCTAACTTCCATTCATGGGCAACGTTAGCTAGTTAACATGAGCCTTCAACATCTAGCTGCATATTGAACTTCCATACTCTCAGGCCAGGGGCACAACAATGTATGAATTAATGGTTGGATCTGAATCGTCGTTATAATCATTGGCCAATACAGAGAATTAAGTAAAACCTAAAGTCCAAATCTCTATATCCTTCCATGACTAATTTAGGAAAGTCTCAATTTTAGCTAGCTAACTAACCACCGGAGGACAACAACACAACGAGATGCAACAATTCAAGTTTCTGTCAATGACGTATGCTATGCTCTCAATCGGATTGGATAGGAGTGATGCCAAAATACAAGCTGGCTTCCCTTAACACTTTTTTTTGGTGCGCCAGGACCATTCACAGTTGAGCTCGCTCAGTTTAGCTCAAAGCTGATTGGACATTTTTTAATACTTTTTTTGTCAAGAGAGGCCAAATGTTCACTGGCTTTCCTTACCAATGCTAAGCATCACACAGAGGGGCGCTGTTTCGCTCACTAGGATGATTTCTCCTGTGAGATACTTTCAGCATCTTGCGAATTGAAGGAAAATTATGAAACACAGAGAAACGAAAGATAAATAATTTTATGATAAAAAAAATATATTGGTCAATTTTTGGGGAAGCCTTGCTTCTCTTGGCCTCCATGAATACACGCCACTGCTTAACAAAATCAATTTATGCCATCGCCAACTTCCCAGCAGGACAGTCCAGCCCCCACTGACCATCCCCACAAACAGATATACACCTGTATTCAATCAACTCAAATTGGTGGGGCCTACAATACACAATTAATCCTTATTCTACACACATACCTCACATTCAATTGACACACTTAACTGCTGCAGGTGAAATGATGGAAAAACATTCAAACTATAACAGGATATGAAATATGACTGAAAACAGGGCCCTTTAACAAACACTAAAGACATTTACATTCACACACAAAAGATGGAATGTTCAGTCTTTGGTGAGGATGTTTCATCATTCCAACAGACCCCCGCCAAAATGTGTCCAAATGTTCAAATTACGACTATGCCACTGCCATGTGGTTTTTCCATGTTCCTTTTCAACATAAATCTATTTGAATTCCACTCTGCTTAGAATCAATCCTTGCCCCTGATCATGGTTTGACAGATCATTCAACCATGATTAGCTACATTACATTATGATCTGATTGGCTAAAATGGGGCTCCAAGCCATTGACAATTCCCTGTAATCTGCACTGTCTGAAGTAGCCTCGTCAATCGCTGAAGTAGTGCCAGTTTTCAAAATATCTATGCGCCACCTCTGAGCCCTGACCAAAACAAAACATGGCAGAAAATGTATCTCACCTCAGATCCAAAGCCAGTGGTAACCACAAACTTTAATGAAGCTTACGTTAAAATTAAAAGATTCATGTTAAACTTGGCTCGTGGCTGCAACACATTTTGTAACACAGACAGACCGTAGTATGCATATCACTCACCTTAAGATTCTGCAAAAAATACATTTCTGCATAAACTAATTCATTCTAGCTAGGTAGGAAAGTTTACCCTCGTCGGTCCTGCATTTTGAATGCATCCAATTTCAGTTTGTTAGGTTGTTGGTTTGTTTTTTTGTAACTTCGTAGCAAGTAGGTTGCTGCCTAGGCAGTGAGCATGCACGCTTGCTAATTAACGTTAAGTGGGCCAACCAATCGTCAATCAAGAAGCACTACACAAATAGCTGACAAATTGCCCTGCAAATTGTGGCTGGCTAGCCACGTACTGTAGGTATAGTTTTATAGCCTGAATTTGAAATGTATTACATTTAGATATTGAGTCACTGGCCTACACACAATACTCTGTAATGTCAAATGGTTTAAGGATTTAGAAATATTTACAGTTGAAGTTGGAAGTTTACATATACTTAGGTTGGAGTCATTAAAACTCGTTTTTCAACCAGTCCACAAATTTCTTGTGAACAAACTATAGTTGTGGCAAGTAGGTTAGGACATCTACTTTGTGCATGACACAAGTAATTTTTACAACAATTGTTTACAGACAGATGATTATTATTATTATTATCACAATTCCAGTACGTCAGACGTTTACATACACTAAGTTGACTGTAACTTTTAAACAGCTTGTAAAATTCCAGAAGATGATGTCAAGGCTCTAGAAGCTTCTGTTAGGCTAATTGACATCATTTTAGTCAATTGGAGGTGTACCTGTGGCTGTATTTCAAGACCTACCTTCAAACTCACTGCCTCTTTCCTTGACATCATGGGAAATTCAAAAGAAATCAGCCAAGACCTCAAAAAATAATTGTAGACCACCACAAGTCTGGTTCATCCTTGGGAGCAATTTCCAAACACCTGAAGGTACCACGTTCATCTGTACAAACAATAGTACGCAAGTATAAACACCATAGGACCACGGAGATGTCATACCGCTGAGGAAGGAGATGCGTTCTGTCTCCTAGAGATGAACGTACTTTGGTCCGAAAAGTGCAAATCAATCCCAGAACAACAACAAAGGACATTGTGAAGATGCTGGAGGAAACAGGTACAAAATTATCTATATCCACAGTAAAACGAGTCCTATATCGACATAACCTGAAAGGCCGCTCAGCAAGGAAGAAGCCACTGCTCCAAAATCGCCATAAAAAAGCCAGACTACAGTTTGCAACTGCACATGGGGACAACGATTGTACTTTTTGGAGAAATGTCATCTGGTCTGATGAAACAAAAATAAAATGGTTTGGCCATAATGACCATTGTTATGTTTGGAGGAAAAAGGGGGCGGCTTGGAAACCAAAGAACAAAATCTCAACCGTGACGCAGGGGGTGGCAGCATCATGTTGTGGGGGTGCTTTGCTGCAGGAGGCCTGGTGCACTACACAAAATAGATGGCATCATGAGGTAGGAAAATATTGAAGCAACATCTCAAGACATCAGTCAGGAAGTTAAAGCTTGGTCGCAAATGGGTCTTCCAAAATGAACAATGACTCCAAGCATACTTCAAAGTTGTGGAAAAATGGCTTAAGGACATCAAAGTCAAGGTATTGGAGTGGCCATCACAAAGCTCTGACCTCAATCCCATAGAACATTTGTGGCAGCACTGAAAAAGCATGTGTGAGCAAGGAGGCCTTATAACCTAACTCAGTTACACCAGCTCTGTCAGGAGGAATGGGCCAAAATTCACCCAACTTATTGTGGGAAGCTTGTGGAAGGCTACCCCGAAACATTTGACCCAATTTAAACAATTGAAAGGCAATGCTACCAAATACTAATTGAGTGTATGTAAACTTCTGATCCACTGGGAATGTGATGAAAGAAATAAAAGCTGAAATAAATCATTCTCTCTCCTGTTGTTCTGACATTTCACATTCTTAAAATAAAGTGGTGATCCTAACTGACCTAAAAAAGGGATTTTTTACTAGGATGAAATATCAGGAATTGTGAAAAACTGAGTTTAAATGTATTTGGCTAAGGTGTATGTACAATTTTCCCTGCAAATTGTACATACAATTTGTCTAAGGTCTGACAACTGTACAAATTAATACAAAATGAACGTCTGAAATGTCTTAAGTCAATAAGTATTCAACCCCCATTGTTATTGCAAGCCTAAATAAGTTCAGGAGTAAAACGTGGCTTAACAAGTCTCATAATTAGTTGCAATTGTCTTTAACATTATTTTTTTATTACTTCCTTATCTCTGTACCCCACATATACAAGTATCTGTAAGGTCCCTCAGTCGAGCAGGGATAAAAAAAAACAGGGATATTTTCTAATGCCAAGCAAAGACGGGCACCTATTGGTAGATTGGTTAAATGAAATAGAAAAGCATTGAATATCCCTTTGAGAATGGTGATGTTAATAATCACACTTTGGATGGTGTATCAGTACACCCAGTCACTTCAAAGATACTGGCGTCCTTCCTAACTCAGTTGCCGGAGAGGATGGTGGTGGCTGCATCATATTATCTTTATGCTTGTCATCGACAAGGACCAAGGAGTAAAAAGAAATGGAACAGAGCTAATCACAAACAAAATCCTAGAGGAAAACCTGGTTCAGTCTGCATTCCAACGGACACTGGGAGACAAATTCCCTTTCATGACAATAACCTATAACACAAGGCGAAATATACACCGGAGTTGATTCCGAGACAACATTGCATGTTCCTGAGTGGCCTAGTTACAGGTTTGACTTAAATCGGCTTGAAGATCTTTGGCAAGACTTGAAAATGACTGTGTAGCAATGATCAACAACCAACTTGACAGAGCTTGAGGAATTTTAAGAAGAATAATGTGCAAATATTGCACAATCCAGGTGTGCAAATCTCTTAGAGACTTATCCAGAAAGACTCACAGCTGTATCAATGCCAAAAAGGTTTTTCTAAAATGTAATGACTGAGGCGTGTCGATACCTATGTACAGTAAATGAGATATTCCTGTATTTAGTTTTTACATTGTCATTATTGGGCATTGTGTTATATGGGTGAGAAATAAACATATACTTAATCAATTTTGAATTTAGGCTGTAACACAACAAAATGTGGAATAAGTCAAGGGGTATGAATACTATCTGAAGGCACTATCGCTAGGAAGAT
The DNA here is from genome assembly GCF_002021735.2 of Oncorhynchus kisutch. Classification (NCBI taxonomy): domain Eukaryota; kingdom Metazoa; phylum Chordata; class Actinopteri; order Salmoniformes; family Salmonidae; genus Oncorhynchus; species Oncorhynchus kisutch. The sequence continues at coordinate 27,672,961 of NC_034178.2, read as the reverse complement.
TGAGTTTGTTCTCATTTCTGCTGTCAAGTCTCTGATGTGACTCTGCTGTACTGTAGGTAGCTAGCTAATGTTAGCGCACTAGTTAGCTAGCAAGTGAAGTGACAAGAAGTTTAGCCAGCTTGTGTAACAACCAACAGAGAGGAAGAGGCAGCTAATTGTCCCTGCTACTCTATAGCTGGCTAGACAAGTGAGAATGTAGCAGTTGTGGCATTACTACTAAGGCAGACTGAGGCCAATATTATCGTTCTGTCATCATCGACATAACTTGTTGTATGTCGCTTAGTGACATGGCAACAGTCAGAGTAGTAGTGGGGGATACATTAATGTCAGAAATTAACCACACTGCTGCAACCAGAAACTGCTGGCTTTTTTAGCGACAAACAGTCGTTTTCAGAGGGAATTCTCACAAATAAAATGTTTCAATCTATTTTTTTTATAAGCACATTAACACACCCCCGTCTGTGCGTTGCTAGGTAATTACCGCACACCTCAGCGGTTGAAGTCACTCCCTCCAGCCTTCCCACACCACTGAGTTGTGTGGCAATACCCTGACAATGCACAGTCTGGATTGTGTTAATGCTGACGTAGTGAAGTGTGTCCAGTTATTACTATGAAATCGGAGCACCAGCCTGTTATTGGACAAAATTGGTCTTCTATGAAGACCTGACTTATGCGTTAGTTCAACAATAACCTGGTGATATAATTGGGGTTTATCTGAAAGTATGAGTTCTTTACTCGTCAATTTGAGCTCACTTCTTCCAGAGTAAGAAGACAAAACAATTCCATTATACATCAATTATATACAAAGTAATCCAAATATTTACAAACATAATGAGAATGATCATGGAAAAGGGTAGGGAACAGGGTGAAAGATGCGAAGTAAAGACCTCGATATATCAGAATATTAAGATGTCATACTCAGTGAATGAGCAAAGTCTGTTGCTCAGATCACATAGAAAAGAACAAAGGGGAAGATGGCTGTGTAGCCTTTCTTGTTCTGAGTATCCTTGTGATTGTTTCTCTTCTTGTCTCCTCGGGATTGTGTTCCTGGTTGCTCTGTCTTTTGGCTAATTCATTGAGTTCTGGAGGCTGTGCTCTGACTGTCTTCTTCTTTCCTTGAAGAAGGTTAGCTTAGGCGTCCGCATGCATAGGTTCGGTTTGCTCCTATCAGAGCTCGGTTAGGTGGAGTGAATGTCTGTGCTCACATACTCCCTTAAAGTACCTACACTTGGAAAACAAGAAGCAACAATATTTCTGTTTTATAGTCTGAATTAATGTGTGAAATTCATATTTTACGTTTTGGCAGAGGTCTTAGTCGCACAATTCTACATCTAACTAATATGTTTGGTGCAGTATTTCTCAAGTGAAAAAATGTACATGAAAATTAGTTGTCTGTTGTTGAATGACAACAAACACTTAATTGAATAATCCCTAATGTTGACCAATCACTGACGAAAGGGTGTATACTTCGGCTACCGAACTTCGACTAGCCTCAAGAAAACTTACAAAACATACAAAAATGTACAAAACAAACAAAAACATACAAAAACATCACAAAATATAATATATGCACAAACTTGTTTCTGTCACACGACTGATCTGTTTCACCTGTCTTTGTGCTTGTCTCCACCCCCCTAAAGGTGTCGCCCATCTTCACCATTATCCCCAGTGCATTTATACCCGTGTTCTCTGTTTGTCTGTTGACAATATGTTTTGTTTTGTCAAGCCTACCAGTGTTTTTTCCGTGCTCCTGTCTTTCTCTAGTTCCAGTTTTTTAGTTTTTACCATTCTGCCTGCCCTGACCTTGAGCCTGCTTGCCGTTCTGTACCATGGCACACCACCCTGGATTACTGACCTCTGCCTGCCCTGACCCTGCCATTCTGTACCTTTCGGACTCTGCTCTGGATTACTGACCTCTGCCTGCCCTTGACCTGTCATTTGTCTGCCCCCCGTCATTGTAATAAACCCTTGTTACTTCGAAACTGTCTGCATCTGGGTCTTCTCCTGAGCCTTGACAGTTTCGACTGGGAAGCACACAGTAAGCTGAAGTGTGTGTCACACTCGTAATGATGAGACCAAGGCGCAGCGTGAGTGGAATTCCACATAATTTTAATAAACCGAAACTCACTGTACAAAAACAACAAATAACCAAACGAAACGTGAAGCTACTGTTGTGCCCTCAGGCAACTAAATGTAGACAAGATCCCACACCAGAAAGTGGGAAAAAGGGCTGCCTAAATATGATCCCCAATCAGAGACAACGATAAACAGCTGTCTCTGATTGGGAACCATATCAGGCACAACATAGAATGCCCACCCAAAATAACACCCTGACCTAACCAAATAGAGAAATAAAATGTCTCTCTAAGGTCAGGGTGTGACAGTGTGCTAGTGTTTAGGCAATAACTAGCTCTCTAAAGTCTTGTGCCTTTTTCTGGGACTAAGGGGGCTTTCACATCGAACTGGTTTGGAGTAGTTTTTCTGAACTCTGGTGCATTTACCACCTTAGTTCAGTTTGTTTGGACTGGTGTGAACAATATCTAAACAACGCACTAAAAAACGCACCTTGGTTCACTCAAAAAGAGAATGCAATCCGGACAAACCACAGGAACAGAACCAGAGTCACTGTATGATTGAGTGTTTGACCAATGCTCGAGAATCATATCTTCATATCTTAGAAACATTCTGTCAGTAGAAGAACATTTATGAGTGCATCTGATGAAGATTAGGGGCGATGGGAACCTTGGATATAGGCTACTGATATAACCTATTCATGTTGCAGTTAGAAAAGGGAAAGGGAAATTGGGTTACCTAGTCAGTTGAACAACTGAACGCCTTCAACTGAAATGTGTCTTCCGCATTTAACCCAACCCCTCTGAATCCGAGACGTGCCGGGGGCTGCCTTAATCGACATCCACGTCTTTGGCGCCCGGGGAACAGTGCCTTGCTCATAGGCAGAATGACAGATTTTTACCTTTTCAGATCGGCTATTGCGCTGTTTCCTACCATATGTTGTTGAAAGACCAAAGCAAAAGTAATATGAAGACTGGGACACACAAGTCCCAATTCCAGTACTGAATAGGTACTTTCTCCCTAAAATATACTTCACCCTCTGGGTACTATTTCCCTAAAGATATTTCCCTCCCCTGTGAAGTAGCTGAGCCCTTAGCGGGGCAGAGAGGAGGATAAGAGGGATAGATATAGAGCTTTTTTATGACCCATTGTCTTGCAGGTAGAGAAAATCTTCAGGGAGATGACCTAAAGTTGGCTAAAGTCAATTCAACATAATGTTTTACATTATTCAACATATGACACTAAAACAACACATCGCTACATTACTAACATTTTAATCACCCCCTGTATTTTTTTGACAGTCGTGGCAATAAGGCGAAATATGATACTGTATACAACATGCAGTTGTTTTTCAGTAAACAGGGCAGACTGCCAGACACATACAGCATATGAAGTCTATATTATAATAGTCTACTGTTAATATGCCCAACTCAGCCCCTGTCACTAGTTCTCACTACAGTGACTGCTAATATACAGTACAGTAAAAGCTTCATTACTCCACCTGTTTGATACATCAGGATCTAGGATCTCCTCCAGCAGTTTGTCACGACTGGATGGCACTGCTGCTGTCTTGTCAGTACAGCTTTTCATAAATACACATGTGGGGAAAACACGTTTTCCTGACTGTTAAAAATCACTCTCAAAATCCCGTACAAAATTTTGAAAACGGCTTAAAAAGCCACTCTTAACTTTAAACTCCACTGCCTGTTTTAGGCATATCTCATCGTAGAAAGACAAGTACAGCAGGTGTTTGTACGTTTCGCATCATCAAATGTTGAATAGGAGCTTTTTCGATTTCACAGTGACATGTCTGTGAAAGTGTCTGTGAAAATGTCTGTTCATGTCTGTGAAAATGTTTAGTAAGAAGTTACTTAATGGTTGACAATGAGAGAATAGTCATTCTGCCATTATTATCCATTTACAAACATTCCCATCTACAACAAACCACAATGTTAACCTACAATTACCACAGGCCTAAGAGGAGAATGCAAAGGTCACTGGTAATGTAATAAAGATAGGGGGGCATTGTGTCCAAGTTTTGTACTGATTAGTACTGTTTAGGAACACCCAGTGCACGGATAATGAGAAAAGTACCTCATAAAACTGCATTCCCTATAAAAGCCTTCAAAGTAGTCTCTTAATTATTGTGATGACTTAGAGAGGCGGTAGCCGCCCCTCACTTTATTCCTCTGAGAGAGGGTGGTGGCAGGTTGCATGGTTGAGTGGTCTTCAGGGCCGAATGGACAGATGCCGGACTGAGGGACCCAGTGATTTGATCTGGGGATCAACTATCGCCTCCTGTCAGGGAGTGCCTCTCATCCCCCCGGGACAGCCCTGGGGGGCCACTTCCAACCTGTCACTGTGTCCTAGACACTATTGATGAGGGAGAGAGGGATGCTCGGGTTATCTGTTTATTTCATATGGATAAATGCTCTCTGTGTGACTTCATCAGTGTAATCAGTGTGTGGTTTCATTAGCGAAACAAAACTAGCAAATAAATAATCTAAAGAAAGAAAGGATATGTAACTCTGATCTGATTGCTGTGCTGGTTGCAGTTATGCCAGCATTGACTGTGAGCAATGACGCTCAGAAGGGGGCTGAATGCACCAATTATTTTTCTGGTGCTCATTTTGGGGGTCCTGGAGGTGTGGTTCGATTTGGGTGTATTATGATCCCCACATCGTACCGTGGCAGTTACTGTTGTTTGTCCTTCTGGAGTGGCAACAACATAGCCACTACCTCTTCGTCAAAGTAGTCCAAATGAATCTAAGATTCATCAAGAAATCTGTTATTAAGTTTGAAGTTTTCACTGAGGAGATCTCAGAGAAGTCTTGCTAAGGTGTTTGGTGCAGTATTTCTCAAGTAAAAAAAAAAAGCGCATATCTGGGAGTATTTCATAGCGAATCATGTTACAAAACAGGTCGTGGCAGCACAGACGATTCTCTCAAATGTTTTTTTTTCTATTGTGGCAGTTGGGATTCAAGTGCGTATCGTCTCAATTCTCATTTTGTCCAAAACAGTGGCAGACTCAAGTGTTCACTATCAAACACATCAACAAGTGGCCACTCCATAAAGGGTTTAGGGGCCAAGTGTTCTTTCAACAGAACATTGGCGACATGTTGTCTTAAGTAAACAAGCCTAAGGAGCTGCGTAATGGGGGCAGGTTTGTCTCACGGTCAGGTTCTGCTATACGATTGCATAGAGTTCAAACAGCATGGGCAAGTGGGCATGATTGTAATCCAAAACCAACGCTTGTGTAAATCGTGATGACCTCAGTTACATAAATCTTACACAACTCTGTTTTTGGAAAATACTGACTTTATGACCAATATTATCCTACTTGCACTTTTTAGCACATTTTTCCAGTGGAATAAATGTTTCTGACTAATCTCAATGCCACATAGGCCATTTCTAACAAGATACGTTTTTTTTTGCATTCAGTTGCTCATTAAGAATGACTTCTGTTGAAACAGCCTGTAAACATTTGGACATTTTTGGTCGGTTTGTCCAGGAACAATACAGTGGAACATTTTACTCTAAAAATAGTATTATTTCTGTGGCATAAGACAAAATGCTCCCACATTAACACAAGGAGGTAAGATAATCACTTTGATGAGATTGGAAACGAGCACGGCGGATTAGCAGTTTGCTTCAGCCTTCCTCTACAGGTTTCCAGCCCATTGAGCTCAGCAGGAATGCACTAATATTCAGCATATAGGGAAGTTTGGGGGGAAAAACCCACAGATTATTATTTAATTCAGGTTTTTACAATATCGTGGACAGCAAAATGATTGAATTAGTGATTTAAACAAGATGTATTTTTATGGTAGGGTATCAATGATCACTCTGTTTTTCTTTGACCACACACGCACACGCACACTGGGTGAGAACATTTGGACGTTCCTCTACATCTTTTATGTGTTGCATCATCATATGTTGCAGCACCCCATAGCAGCTGAGTCGCCACAAAATGATTACACAGATTGTCCAGGGAAATTTACTACTGGCAGCTGTGGAGCTATCCCCTCATAGCCTCTTTACTCATAGACATGCACACACAACCAGACACACACATACACACACACACACACACACACACACACACAAACACACACACACACACACACACACACACACACACACACACACACACACACACACACACACACACACACACACACACACACACACACACACACACACACACACACACACATACACACACACAAACACACTGCTGGCCAGTACATTCGGAATTGTCTCCAGATCTGTGGGAAAGCAGCGGCTGGATGCTGTTTCACCCTCATCTCTCCTGAGGAAGGTTGTCTCTCCCCTAGTTTATTAAATCAGTTGAGAACAGTCAGGAAATGGGTCCGCCGTATCATTGGCTGAGTACGTTATGATACTTTGTGTGGTCTTTTGTAAGCTAATATTCTCTTTATAAGGACTTATGCACTGTTGATATGTTGGTTGTATAGTAGGGTTGCTCAGGCAGAAATGACTTGATGCAATTGCAATATTTCCAGCTCCATTTCATAAATATGCTCATACAAAAATATTTTCAAAATATTGTGATCAACTTTTTCCCATCCACAAATATCTACACAACAGGAAACAAGCTTGTCAGAGCAGCTTGGGAGTGAGGTCATCATCAATGGACTCAACTCAGCATGGGGGCATCGCTTGTGACAAGCAAGAACAAAACATGACATTGTTTTCAGTCCCCCTCGCTAAGCCACATCAAATGACTCCATGGGTCTCAGAAGAACCCCAGGTGCCCCGGGACCAACATATCAGGCCAGTGGAGTGTGTAGGCACATGGTGGGAGAGCAGTGAGAAATGGCCCTTGAGCCATCGTAACAAACTAGTCCGTTGCATTGCATCAAAGCAAAGTGAACTATAGTGTTCCCAAAAGGTTATTGGTTCTCCTGGTTAAGAGAAATTGTGTTTCATTGCTTTTGAGCACAACCTAGAAATGATTTCTTGATTTCTCAAGCGGGCACATTACACACATACTGTATGTCAACACACATAATTGTGCATACAGTATGTATGCACACTATATTGTACTATTTTACTGTAGTAGAAGGTATAGAGGTTAATAAACAGGCATGTATTTCCCAGCTCTGTTGTTTGTGTGAACAGAAAGCCACCTAGCTGGTATAGCAGCCCTCATGCAGTATTTAGAGTCAATGAATGTCCACTTGTTCTAAGGGGAGGGGGTGAAGCAGACAGTCATTTTGCAGTAATTCCAGTGCTATACTTACATACTATAAGACATTATGAGTCTGGGTTGGATGCTGTTACCTGGGTTTAGTGCTTATGCTGCTTGCAGCTCTTTCCATAGTGTGCTAGCACTTTATTTTACAGTATTTTCCTAGTATTCAATAGGACATTGTGGTATCAAATGGCACCTAGTTGCACTTGTTTTATTGAATTTATTGAAAAATGAATAAATAGGTTAACTGTAATTACCATTCCACCATTTCATTTCTTAGTACCATGAACAAAAATATAAATGGAACATGTAAAGTTCGGGTTTCATAAGCTGAATAAATTATCCCAGAAATGTTCCATATGCACAAAAAGTTTATTTTTCTCAAATGTATTTCACAAATTTGTTTACATCCCTGTTAGTGAGCATTTATCCTTTGTCAAGATAATCCATCCACCTGACAGGTGTAGTATATCAATAATCTGATTAAACAGCACGATCCACAATGCCACAGATGTCTTAAGTTTTGAGGGAGCATGCAATTGGCATGCTAACTGCAGGAATATCCACCAGAGCTGTTGCCAGAGAATTGAATGTCAATTTCTCTACCATAAGCCACCTCCAACGTCGATTTAGAGAATTTGGCAGTACGTCCAACCGGCCTCACAACCGCAGAACATGTGTAACCACGGCAGCCTAGAACCTCCAAATCTGAGGGTGCTGAGGAGTATTTCTGTCTGTAATAAAGCCCTTTTGTTGGCAAAAACTCATTCTGATTGGCTGGCCAGGGGAAAGATGACAATTGTTTGGTCCAGTGACACTCATTTAGGCTGTTGGCAAGATACTGTATAGTGAAAAAGGACCTGAAAACCTCTATAGACACCTGCCAAAATCAGCATTTTTGTTTTGTTTATTTGAAACTTGTTCTTGCTCGTCCCAAGCACTTCCCTCATGCAGAGTTTAGTCTATTGATGATGACCTCACTCCCAAGCTGCTCTGACAAGCTTGTTTCCTATTGTGTGAAACTGTGTACGCGACCAATACAATTTGATTTACCGTCAATAATTTTGATACACGAGTGATATTTTCGGACATATTGTTTTTTCTTCTAAATTTCTTCTAGATGTTAATTCCGATAGTAAATTATGACTTCCAAATTATGTTCGTACAGTCATAGTGTATACTTACATATATAGTACAGTCATAGTGTATACCTCACATATATATATATATATATATATATATATATATATATATATATATATATATATATATATATATATGAAAATACGGTATTGACACACTTTGAAACTTATTGGACAGCATTGTTCTTCTGTACACATCATTGGACTGGTTCCATTTAAGTAAAAAGTCAATAACACTCAGTAGATTTAAGCATATGATTAAATCAGGGTTAGAGTTAGGTAATAAGGCAGCTCAGACAGGATAAACAGCTAAGTTGGATGTTCCAGTTGTTGTGGGCTTTTGGACACAGCTTTCCTCACGGGCTGTTAACCCTGTTCATTTTGTGCACTGAGTAAACGACATGCCTAAATGTGTCTGACTGCACAATCCATTTCCCCAGCACACAGGCAAATCATGCATAATTGTGTGTGCGATGAACGTGCCTGACCCAAGAGGTGAAGTGAGGGGGGAGGGGAAGAACAAAGGGATTGAGAGAGGCGAGGGCGTGTGAAAACATGCCTGTGATAAAAAAAAATCATTATGCTGTCCAGTTTAAAAAATGCCAAGCTTATCATTTCTCATCGCTCCTTTTACATTTCACACATGCTGCTGAGGCAGAGCAAAGTGTCTTTAAATGGTACATAGGATGAGAGAGGGAGGAGGGGGGAGGGGCTGTTGTTGCGTCTGCTGCTACTGTCATTCTGCTGCTGCGCGCTTCAGCGGCAGGAGGCTCTGCTGAAGGGAGGAGTAGAAAACGGAGCCAGGGAGAACGAGAGAGAGAGAGGACAGGGAAAGAAAGGAGAGAAAAGAAGGGAGAGTCTGTCATGAGGACAGAGAGGGGGAAGGAGGAGAGGAAAATAATTATAATCTGTCTGAAAATAGGACCAAAGATCCAAGAACTGTGTTGTGGTTGCCTTTTTCTGTTTTCTCTTGACAAGGACAAGGGGACCAAGAGGAATACTATTTTTTTCTCCTCGCTGATGCTTTTCTCAATGCTCTCATGCAGGAGGCATGCTCAGAAGTAGTGTGAAAGGAGGCAGAGAAGGAGATTTAAAGATGGAACGGGCGGAAAGTACCAAAACGTACGGCCAAGTAGAGGGCAAAGCTGTTGGCGTGGCAGCCAAGAGGGGCAAGTCGGGGATGCCCCAGAGTGCCCAGCGAGGGGAACTGAGGGTGTACCGTGCAGGTAGCTCTGAAGGGCGGCTGCCTGTGTCCTCCAACCTTCGCAAGCAGAGGTCCCTGACCAACCTGGCCGTGCTCACCGATGCAGAGAAGAAGATGCACCTCTACGAGCCCAAGTGGTGTGATGACATGGCCAAGCCTGGAGCGGGGCATCTCAAGACGGGCAAGCCCAAGCTGGCAGGAGGGGGTGGCAGTGGCGGAGGAGGTGGCGCGCCACTCTCACGCAACCTCTCCAAGTCAGAGCACTCTCTCTTCCAGGGCAAACCCAAACCCTTCAGCCCACTGGCGGCTCCTTCTGGCCTGGTCAGACCCGGTCAGAGCCGGATCCCTAGGGGTCCCTATGCAGAGGTGAAGCCCCTGAGTAAGGCCCCTGAGGATGGAAAATCTGATGATGAGATCCTCTCCAGCAAGGCCAAGGCTGTCAACAAGAAGCAAGTGGCGGGAGCTTCTGGGGAGGCAGGGGCCAAGGGCCAAGGGGATGGGAGCCAGTCCTTCCTCAAGGTGGATCCAGAGCTGGTAGTGACTGTCCTTGGTGACCTGGAGCAGCTTCTCTTCAGCCAGATGCTGGGTGAGTAAAACCAAGCGGAACCTTTTCTCTGCCTGTCGAGCCTGTTGCTTTCTACAGCACAACAAATAGAAACGCCCCTCTCTCCTCGCTGTCTCCTCTCGATGCCTCGCGCAGTCAGCACGCCCCCTTACTACAGCTGTCGCTAACACCTGCTTGCTGCTGCAGACTTCATTGTCCCTGAATGGAGCTAATCTGGCCCAGCATCGATTCAGAAAAAAGCCTCTACGGTTTTTACACCGTCTCTCAGTGTTCACATTGCATGCATTTGAAACGCTTTCTCTTGAATGCTGCCCCAGCTTTTGCGTTTTGATTTAAAGTTGTTTCCACATTATTGTGAAGCAGGGGTTTGGATCACACGACGGGTGGTGGTGGACAATACCTCCATTGTTTGCAATGCATGTAGGTTATTGTTTTGAACATCCTACTGGCTACGCTATCTCTGGCATGTGAAGCATGACGTCATGGATTGTGTGTGTAAGGTTGTTTCCTATAGCACTAGGGCTGGGAATTGCCAGCAAATTGATACTTGGGAGTCAAAGTATTGATATAATATCGTCCAAGTAATATTGCAATATATAACTGTGTTGATTTTTTCCCCCATCACTATCTAGCACTGGCTGTTCAATGGTATGAAAGAAAAAAAGAAAACCCAGGTCTAGCCAGTGACACGCTGATCTCTATTCCATCTCAGCTAGTCTGCTGCAGCGGGTCTACTAACCAGCTATGCCCTTAGTGATTGTGTAGCCCTCTGTATGCTCCATGCAGGGATATCTGTGAATAGTTCCAGAAAATAGGAAATGGGAAATAAACCAAGCCATATTTAATTCATTTTCAGCCCACTGTGAGACACATATTTAGCCTCCTCCCAGCCCCATTCATCCGTGGCCATTGGCAGATGGTGCCCACACTGTCTGCTATGGTAAAGAAAATGGCCATGGCTGGGCCTCTCTCTCTCCCTCTCCCGTGGGTATCTCAGTAGAACGACAACCTCTTTGTTTACAACCAGGTGGATAGAGATGATATAATGTGTAGATATAATGGACTAAACACAGCACATTTTGAACAGGATATCTCTCTTTTTCATATAATTTTTCAGTCAGGTTTTATACTGACCAGTGATATAGGTTGATCCCTGGATTGCCTACTGTGCTTTTTTTTTGGCCTCTGGCTATGAATGTCATCATCCCAACTGAGTGCATTAGATTAGTGTGTTGGGTTAATTGGCTTTGACATTGATCAGAAACAACAGCACAGATTAGGACCAAGAACCAAATATCCCGCCCAAACCTTTTCTTTCTTTGACAGTCATACATGGCTGGCACATATCCCATTGTACTTCAGTTTGTGCATCAGCTGCTGAATCAGTGACCTCAATTTCAATTGTGTCCAACCCCTGCCCTATTAAATTGCCAATTTCAAGTCCCATACCCTCGCTATGGTTTCATAGAACGCTCATTTTGGGGGTATGTTTCTCTGCAGGCCCCTGAAAGGGTCAGCTCTTCTCTGGTCCACTCTAACAAAAAACATGTTGAGATGGCCGGTAATTGAAGATGGGACTGGATGGTTTGAGATTATTAGGCCACTATTATTAGGCCACTTTGACTGCATCTGGCGATTGCTCCCAGGGGGTTCAAAGCTAATGACAGTGGGCTCTGCCCTGAATCATAGAGCCCAGAGACTGATTTTAAACAACACAGCTCTGTCACAAATATTCTTTATGTTGTTTGGAATCTGTTTATTGATATACTATTTTAAAATCAAAAGGTTTTATGAACAAGCCCGTCAATGAGCGTTCCAGCTAGTCACATAGAGGTAGCCTATATTTTGTTGACATACCAGCTAGCCAAGTTAGAGACATATTTTGTTAATGGACACATTTTTACTGATCTCATTTGTTCTCCGTGCCTTATTAGTTCATAAGGACGGGACGTCGAACCCTCGTGTTCGTCAGGCATGGAGACAAGTTTACAGTGTCAGTCAACAATCCCAATCTGAACATTGACAGTCCGTTGTTTGTGTGTATGTGTGTTTACTAGTGATCAGGGGGAAATCGATACAATTACATATTGCAATATTATTTTGGGAAAATATTATATAGATACTTTGACTCCAAGTATCAATTTGTAATTATTATTATTTTTTTAAGTACCTTTGCTACAGTGTCTTGCGAAAGTATTCGGCCCCCTTGAACTTTGCGACCTTTTGCCACATTTCAGGCTTCAAACATAAAGATATAAAACTGTATTTTTTTGTGAAGAATCAACAACAAGTGGGACACAATCATGAAGTGGAACGACATTTATTGGATATTTCAAACTTTTTTCACAAATGAAAAAATGAAAAATTGGGTGTGCAAAATTATTCAGCCCCCTTAAGTTAATACTTTGTAGCGCCACCTTTTGCTGCGATTACAGCTGTAAGTCGCTTGGGGTATGTCTCTATCAGTTTTGCACATCGAGAGATTTTTTTCCCATTCCTCCTTGCAAAACAGCTCGAGCTCAGTGAGGTTGGATGGAGAGCATTTGTGAACAGCAGTTTTCAGTTCTTTCCACAGATTCTCGATTGGATTCAGGTCTGGACTTTGACTTGGCCATTCTAACACCTGGATATGTTTATTTTTGAACCATTCCATTGTAGATTTTGCTTTATGTTTTGGATCATTGTCTTGTTGGAAGACAAATCTCCGTCCCAGTCTCAGGTCTTTTGCAGACTCCATCAGGTTTTCTTCCAGAATGGTCCTGTATTTGGCTCCATCCATCTTCCCATCAATTTTAACCATCTTCCCTGTCCCTGCTGAAGAAAAGCAGGCCCAAACCATGATGCTGCCACCACCATGTTTGACAGTGGGGATGGTGTGTTCAGGGTGATGAGCTGTGTTGCTTTTACGCCAAACATAACGTTTTGCATTGTTGCCAAAAAGTTCAATTTTGGTTTCATCTGACCAGAGCACCTTCTTCCACATGTAAACGACACTTTTTATGGATATCTTTAAGAAATGGCTTTCTTCTTGCCACTCTTCCATAAAGGCCAGATTTGTGCAATATACGATTGATTGTTGTCCTATGGACAGAGTCTCCCACCTCAGCTGTAGATCTCTGCAGTTCATCCAGAGTGATCATGGGCCTCTTGGCTGCATGATCAGTCTTCTCCTTGTATGAGCTGAAAGTTTAGAGGGGCGGCCAGGTCTTGGTAGATTTGCAGTGGTCTGATACTCCTTCCATTTCAAAATTATCGCTTGCACAGTGCTCCTTGGGATGTTTAAAGCTTGGGAAATCTTTTTGTATCCAAATCCGGCTTTAAACTTCTTCACAACAGTATCTCGGACCTGCCTGGTGTGTTCCTTGTTCTTCATGATGCTCTCTGCGCTTTTAACGGACCTCTGAGACTATCACAGTGCAGGTGCATTTATATGGAGACTTGATTACACACAGGTGGATTGTATTTATCATCATTAGTCATTTAGGTCAACATTGGATCATTCAGAGATCCTCACTGAACTTCTGGAGAGAGTTTGCTGCACTGAAAGTAAAGGGGCTGAATAATTTTGCACGCCCAATTTTTCAGTTTTTGCTTTGTTAAAAAAGTTTGAAATATCCAATAAATGTCGTTCCACTTCATGATTGTGACCCACTTGTTGTTGATTCTTCACAAAAAAAATAAGGTTTTATATCTTTATGTTTGAAGCCTGAAATGTGGCAAAAGGTCGCAAAGTTCAAGGGGGCCGAATACTTTCGTAAGGCACTGTATGTAGCGTTAGCTAGAGCTAGTCGGCTGTACCTCCGCCAAAACTCTGGTATTTTTAATCCGATAGCTTGTTCTCCATATTCTTTTTAAATAGTGAGCCAACATGTTTTCATCACTTTTATTTCCACGACTGATCAAATCGAATTTTCTCATGCTCTCGCTTGTCTCTCTGCAGCAGACATATACTGAGCAGTATGTTTGGAACATCAAATCGAAATAAAATTGCAGTGTCAAATGGTATCGTAAGAATCACAATACATATAGTATCATATTGTGAGGTCCCGGGCATTTCCCAGCTCTGGTGTTTACATGATTGCAATTTAAAATATATATATTTTTTAATTTCATCTTTATTTAACCAGGTAGGCTAGTTGAGAACAAATTCTCATTTACAGATAAATCAAAGCAGTGTGACACAAACAAAAACACATGGAATAAACAAGCATACAGTCAATAACACAATAGAAAATAAGAAAGTCTACAGTGTGTGCAAATGTCATGAGGATGTAAGGTAATAAATAGGCCATAGTAGCGAAGTAATTACAATTTAGCAAATTAACACTGGAGTGATATAGGTGCAGATAATGATGTGCAAGTAGAAATACTTGTGTGCAAAAGAGCAGAAAAGTAAATAAAAACAATATGGGGATGAGGTAGGTAGATTGGATGGGCTATTTACAGATGGGCTATGTACAGCTACAGCGATCGGTTGGCTGCTCAGATAGTTGATGTTTAAAGTTAGTGAGGGATATATAAGTGTCCAGCTTCAGCGATTCGTTCTAGTCATTAGCAGCAGAGAACTGGAAGGAAAGGCAGCCAAATTAGGTGTTGGCTTTGGGGATAACCAGTGAGATATACCTACTGGAGTGCGTGCTATGGGTGGGTGTTGTTATCATGACCAGTGAGCTGAGATAAGGCGGAGATTTACCTAGCAAAGACTTGTGGATGACCTGGAGCCAGTGGGGCTGGCGATGAATATGTAGTGAGGTCCAGCCGACGAGAGCATACAGGTCGCAGTGGTGGGTGGTTGGGGCTTTGGTGACAAAACGGATGCCACTGTGATAGACTGCATCCGGTTTGCTGAGTAGATTGTTGGAGGCTATTTTGTAAATGACATCAATGAAGTCGAGGATCGGTAGGATAGTCAGTTTTACAAGGGTATGCTTGGTGGCGTGAGTGAAGGAGGCTTTGTTGCGAAATAGGAATCCGATTCTAGATTTAATTTTGGATTGGATATGTTTAATATGAGTCTGGAAGGAGAGTTTCCAGTCTAGTCAGACACCTAGATATTTGTAGTTGTCCACATATTCTAAGTCGGAAATAGTGAGTAGTGATGCTAGTCGGGCGGGCGGGTGCGGGCAGCGAACGGTTGAAAAGCATGCATTTAGTTTTACTAGCGTTTAAGAGCAGATAGAGGCCACGGAAGTAGTGTTCTATGGCATTGAAGCTCATTTGGAGGGTTGTTAACACAGTGTTCAAAGAAGGGCCAGATGTATACAGAATGGTATCGTCTGCGTAGAGGTGGATCAGTGAATCACCGGCAGCAGGAGCGACATTGTTGATATGTACAGAGAAAAGAGTCGGCCCGAGAATTGAACCCTGTGGTACCCCCATAGAGACTGCCAAAGGTCTGGACAACAGGCCCTCTGATTTGACACATGGAACTCTGTCTGAGAAGTAGTTTGTGAACCAGGCGAGGCAGTCATTTGAGAAACCAAGGCTGTCGAGTCTGCTGATAAGAATACAGTGATTGACAAGAGTTGAAAGCCTTGGCCAGGTCGATGAAGATGGCTGCACAGTACTGTCTTTTATCGATGCCGTTTATGATATCGTTTAGTACCTTGAGCGTGGCTGAGGTGCACCCGTGACCAGCTCGGAAACCAGATTGCACAGCGAAGAAGTTACGGTGGGATTCGAAATGGTCAGTGATCTGTTTATTAACTCGGCTTTCGAAGACTTTAGAAAGGCAAGGCAGGATGGATATAGGTCTGTAACAGTTTGGGTCTAGAGTGTCACCCCCTTTGTAGAGGAGGATGACTGCGGCAGCTTTCCAGTCTTTTGGGATCTCGGACGATACGAAAGAGAGGTTGAACAGACTGGTAATAGGGGTTGCAACAATGGCGGCCAATAATTTTAGAGAGGGTCCAGATTGTCTATCCCAGCTGATTTATAGGGGTCCAGGTTTTGCAGCTCTTTCAGAACATCTGCTATCTGGATTTGGGTGAAGGAGAAGCTGGGGAGGCTTGGGCAAGTAGCTGCGGGGCTGTTGGCCCGGGGTTCGGGTAGCCAGGAGGAAAGCATGGCCAGCCGTAGAGAAATTCTTGTTGAAATTCTCGATTATCGTGGATTTATCGTGGTGACAGTGTTACCTAGCCTCAGTGCAGTGGGCAGCTGGGAGGAGGTGCTCTTATTCTCCATGGACTGTACAGTATTCCAAAACTTTTTGGAGTTAGAGGATGCAAATTTCTGTTGGAAAAAGCTAGCCTTTGCTTTCCTGACTGACTGCGTGTATTAGTTCCGGACTTCCCTGAAAGTTGCATATCACGGGGACTATTCGATGCTAGCGCAGTCCGCCCCAGGATGTTTTTGTGCTGGTCGAGGGCAGTCAAGTGTGGAGTGAACCAAGGGCTATATCTGTTCTTAGTTCTACATTTTTTAAAGGGGCAAGCTTATTTAAGATGGTGAGCAAATTACTTTTAAAGAACGACCATGCATCCTTGACTGACGGGATGAGGTCAATATCCGTCCAGGTCGATTAGAAAGGATTGCTCGCAGAAGTGTCTTAGGGAGCATTTGACAGTGATGAGGGGTGGTCGTTTGACCCCGGACCCAGAGCGGATGCAGGCAATGAGGCAGTGATCGCTGAGATCCTGATTGAAATCAGCGGAGGTGTATTTGTCAGGATAATGTCAGGGCAAGTTTGTCAGGATAATATCTATTAGGGTGCCCATGTTTATGGATTGTACCTGGTGGGTTCCTTGATAATTTGTGTGAGATTGAGGGCATCTAGCTTAGATTGAAGGACTGCCAGGGTGTTAAGCATATCCCAGTATAGGTCACCTAACAGAACGAACTCTGAAGATGGATGGGGGGCAATCAATTCACATATGGTGGCCAGGGCACAGCTGGGAGCTCAGGGGGCCTATAACAGGCGGCAACAGTGAGAGACTTATTTCTGGAGAGATTAATTTTTTTAAATTAGAAGCTCGAACTGTTTGGGCACAGACCTGGAAAGTATGACAGAACTTTGCAGGCTATCTCTGCAGTAGATTACAACTCCTCCCCCTTTTGCAGTTCTATTTTGATGGAAAATGTTGTAGTTCGGGATGGAAATCTCAGAATTTTAGGTGGCCTTCCTAAGCCAGGAATCAGACATGGCAAGGTCATCAGGGTTGTTGGAGTGTGCTAAAGCAGTGAGTAATGAAATTTAGGGAGGAGGCTTCAGATGTTAACATGCATGAAACCAAGGCTTTTTCAGTTACAGAAGTCAACAAATGAGAGTGCTGGGGACACGCAGGGCCTGGGTTAACATTCACATCACCCTAGGAACAGAGGAGGAGGCGTTAGGGACAGAGAATAATAGGAACAGATTTCTGGGCATGGTAGGATAGGTTCAGGGTACAGTGGAGGTAAACCCAGGCATTGAGTGATGATAAGAGAGTTTGCATCTCTGGACGCAGTTATGCTGGGTGAGGTTTACTGCATGTATGGGAGGTGGGACAAAGGAGGTATCTGAGGCATGTTGAGTGGGACAAGGGGCTCCGCAGTAAACTAAAACAATGATAACTATCCTAAACAACAGTATACAAGGCATATTGACATTTGAGAGGGACATAAAGCGAGGCATTAAGCAATCACAAGTGTTGATTGGGAGCGCTAGCGAAGACAACAACGGTTCAGACAACAACAGCTAATCAGCTAAGACAACAACAACAGGTAAAATGGCAATGAATGGGCAGAGATGGTCAGTTAAGTACACACAAGACCTGAGTTCGAGGCTAGGGCCGACAGATAAACAAAAATAAACAAAACGGAGTACTGGGATTAATTAACAGTCCAGCAGGCATCAGCTATGTAGCCAAGTGATCATAGTGTCCAGTGAACAGCAATAGATGAAACAGGGAAGCCGCTGGGTAGTCATTGCTACGCTAGCAAGCGGGAGACACAGCGTTCAAAGTTAGCTGGCCGGGGATAATAGAAGCGTCTGCTCCGAAGTCCGGCAAAGGCCGGTTGAGGGCACAACGGTTGGAGTTACATCGGCAGACCAGTCCTGGTGAAACGGCGGGGCTCCATGTCGACAAAGGGTCCAGGCCAGTTGGCGAAAGAGGTATTGTAGCTGTAGTAATTTTGCTAGCTGGGAGATGCGCATGGCTTGCAGCTAACTGGTGCTAGCTTCTGGACAGGGGCGTTAGCCACTATAGCAGCTAGCTAGCAGCAATGATCCAATGCAAAGGTCCAGAGCTTACGGCAAGAATCCGGTGGAGTAGTGGTGGATTCTAGTCATGTTGGGGTGGAGTCCGGGAGGCATCAGCTGTGTAGCTGAGTGATCACTGAGCAGGCCGGAAGGTGGGCCTGGCTCAGAGCTAGCTTCGGTGCTGGGCCACTCGGTGGCAGCTAGCTGTGATGATCAGAAGTAATGTTTCAGGGCTTACGGCAAGAGTCCGGCATTGTAGTGGAGAAAAATAGTCCGATACTGGCAGGCTGGCAAGTATTATCCAGGCTAAAATCGTCTGGAGTCTGTGCAGAAGGTAAAGGCCGCTAGCAGTGACTGACAATGACTAAATATCTAGTTGCTAATTAGCTGGTTAGCTTCTGATGGCTAGCATCTGATGGAGGTTCTGACTAAGGTTGAAAAAATAGCAGATCCGTATCACATTGGGTGAGGCTTGTTGCCAGGAGGTATATTTAATTTAAAAATAGGAAAGAGATTGAAAGTAAATTGAAATATATAAAAAAAAAAAAATGTACACGGGAGAAACAACAAACCACGTCTGCACTGCTACGCCATCTTATAGTCTGTGTGGTTGCGTAGGAACCACTAGAGGCAGTTTCTGAAATGTTCTTAATTCACATCCTCCTAGATTTATTAAGGAAAAGAGATTTTAAGTGTCACATTATTTTAAAACGAGGTACTCTTAATTAAAACGTCTGCTTAATGAATGATTTATTATTATACATAATAATCCCTGATGAGACAACATTGCAATGATTGAACAGCTTTGTTTTATGAGTGCAAATATTGCCAGAAAAACAGGCAGAACTTCAGACAGTATAAGGAATCATATGAGTCATGACTCGCCTCCCCACTGCCCATGAGAGCAAATATTAACACACACATACACACACACCAGACTACTTCTCTTTTTGGAACTGGGAATAAAAATCGACAGGCGATTGCCTCTGCAAATATACAATAAAGGGAAACTTGACCAAAATGTCAACAAATAAATGTGCGCGTTTGCAGGAGTCATTTTCATTTGACGATCAGTAGGCCTGACAGACAGCCCATTTAGGCGGTAGTTAGCTAATTGTCTGTGAGTACCAAGGCTCAACCCACGGCCACCTGACAATGTAGCTCTGTTTAGCTTTCAGTTGGCAGTATTTGAGAAGTGAATAATCCATTTGTTAACTAATTGTCACTTCACCGATTGCATTCAAAAGAGAAACTGACAATATATACAGTAGGATTACCTGTGCAAACCATCTTTTCTCCTGGACTTTACTATCGGTGAAAAGTGTGAAACGTTATTTCAAAAGGATGGGGGTATCGTCGGAAATCGTAGACATGGGACTAAAAGGTTTTGACCCGCGTGTTAATAAAAATGTAAATACCAATGGGGATGAAACGCATTTACATGGCAACTACATGACAAGACAGAATGAAAAACGGTCTACTTATGTCCAGTAAGTGTTCCCCTTCGTGGAATAGAAAAAATTGTTGATGTTTGATTAGATCATGTAAACAAAGTCACCACTCAGAAAAGAAAGGAGGCACGAAAAAGATCACATATTTAAATGAATCGCCAAAATATCTGTATTCCCTTGATTTCCTGTCTCATTATACAATTGTTTATGTGCCATAATACAGTCGGTATTTTTGTTTTATTCAAAAATGGTTACCGTACTCCATTATGCAGCGGTTACATTGATCAGAACTGTATTTTATTACGGAACATGCTTTTGTGCCAGTCTATCTTTAAGTAAATGTTCCTTCCCTACGGCATGGTATCGTACAATAGCTATCCTTATAGACGGGTTGGTTGTTTAGCAACAAAACTGACCCTTGTGCAACTATGGGGCCAAACAGACGGGTTGGCTTCGAAGATTGTTGACATGTTAACTATATTTAGTCTCCAATTTTTATGAAAAACATAAATAACACACGGACTTGTGCCCCATTGAAGCATTCCCCGAGTGGTGCAGCGGTATAAGGCACTGCATCTCAGTGCAAGAGGTGGCACTACAGTCCCTGGTTCAAATCCATGCTTAGTCACATCTGGCCGTGATTGGGAGTCCCATAGGGCGGTACACAATTTTCCGGGGTAGGCCATCATTATAAATAAGAATTTGTTCTTAACTGACTTGCTGAGTTAAAAAAAAAAAAAAATGTGATTATGTCAGCTAACCCATCTATTGGACTGATACACATATTCATATACTTCTGCATTCATAGTCTGCACAACGCAGCTGTGACCCACTTTTAATTTGATTTATTGCTCACAACAGCATTAATGAAAAGACTGTTTTTATTCCTCTATATAGAGGCTCTATTTGTGGGACACATCTTATGACTTCATTCTGATTCGGTGGTACAGTTGTCCTCTGGATGTCATAATAGACTTATTTATGAAGTCAGTTTGTGTAATGCGACCTCTATCCACTACCAGAACAACACAGTCTAACCCTCTCACCATAAGACAGAGCTGGAGATAGACTTTTTGTTCACCCAATACATAGCCTCTATTGTACAGTATAGTGCAGCTGTAATGGATGAGAATGCGGAGGGAATCTCAATATCAATCGGCAATTGTCTATATTCAACTATATTGTAAAATGGCCATACAGTGTAATGGGGGGGGGGGGTGGAGAAGGAGTGCACGTTAACACAACTAAGGGAGATGGAATTTGACTCGTTCTCAATGGCAGATTGAATATGAATGCGTATTCCTTCAATAGCCATGTCCACGAGGAGAGTAGGGCAGGGAAGTAAAGCATAGCTCAGGGTTACTACGACGACGACAAGAGAACTAGCAGATGAGGCGGATGCAGCATACAAGTCTTTCTGCAGTAATTAGATGTGAACTGTGCAAGCCCACCATGACTGTGACAATAGGCTGCATACACTGCCATAGAGTAGCAGGCAAATACTGTAGGTACAGTGCCTCCGGAAATGATTCAAACCCTTTGACTTTTTCTATATTGTTTTGTGTTACAGCCTGAATGTAATATATTTTTTTTGTCACTGGCGAACAAACAATAGCCCATGATGTTGAAGTGGAATGATGTTTTTCCAAAGTTTTCCAAATTAATTAAAAATGAAAAGCTGAAATGTCTCGAGTCAACAAGTATTCAACCCCTTTGTTATGGCCAGCCTAAATAAGTTCAGCAGTAAAAATGCAAACTCATCTGGAATCACTGGTCATGCTGCTCCCGTAGGAGAATATTTTACATTCTCTCCCCTATGCTACTGGATATAACTAACAATAGAAAACTATTCATGTCCACACAGATTAAATAGATGAAAGGGATTTTCTTGCTGTAGGATTTCTCGACCTTTGCACTCATTCGTGTTTGGGAGAAGGCACCATTCTGTTGTGAGATTGGACCCTACCATTTGGTTATCACCTACCCTTTGGGCTGTTTGTACAGTTGAAGTGGGGTGTTTAGTGTGGGAGACAATTTATAGTCCTTTCACTGCCATTCTATCGTCTTCTCAGTGAAAAGACTAATCTATTGACTGGACCTTAAAGGGCCAAATCAGTATCGATTAACTAATCTATACAAGTTTACCCTGTCTGTCAGACCTAAGAGGTAGGTAGCCTAGTGGTTAGAATGTTGGACTAGTAAATGGAAGGCTGCAAAATCAAATCCCTGAGCTGACAAGGTAAAAACCTGTCGTTCTACCCCTGAACAAGGCAGTTAACCCACTGTTCCTAGGCCGTCATTGAAAATATGAATTTGTTCTTTAACTGACTTGCCTAGTTAAATAAAGGTGAAGAAAAAAGAGAGCTCAACAGATAGAAACATGTCAGTTATTTCTGCCCCCCCCCAAAACGTATAATTTAAACATTTTCTGAGATTGAAAGTGTTCATAATGTCCATGGTCTTTCCATTGAGATCTGCTTAAGCATTCTGTCTGTCTGCGAGTGAGGAGGATTCCTTTTCAAACTACAGCACGTCGTCCCTCTTCTCAGTGCAGGGCACCAGGGACCTGCCAATCATTTTTACCATGTAGACCTATTTCCTCAGCAGCACATGTGGTGCGGCGCCTGCATGCATGTCTGCTATGAGCTCTGCTGGCTGGCTCAGCTTTTGTTTTTTTTGGTCTATATCTTTGTAGTGGTGGTTGCCACTACAAAGATAAGGATGTTTCCCATGTAGCTGTATCCTGGAGACCGCATCCTTACGGTAGTTCCAGGCCAGTGGTGCTCTGAGGTTGTGAAGTGGTTGATGACATGCATACATTTTATGGTTAGTAAGATATTCATTCAAATGGCACCGTATGGAAATTGACCGATACATTTCGATGTTGCCTTCTTACTGACCGGTGATATCAGAACTAGAAATAGGTTTCTCAAAGGTAGCCAGATTTCTCTTTGAGATCATATTCACCGTTGTTAGAAACATATATGTTTGATAGATTGGTGTAGATCCAATATACTGTATCAGCAGGCCTTATCTAGGATTAAGCTATAAATGACTCTCCCTGTTCAGTCAAACTAAAGGAGTCTTGTTAAAGGGTGTGTCTGCTGTGGTGGTAGGCTAAATATGAAGGAATGGTGCATGGCTCAGCTAGCCTGGGTGCCAGTATGTTTCTCCTTTGTTACCAAGTCCTTATGGAATTGTCATGCTATACATGTTTGGCTTGTCAATGACAATGGATTAGGCAAAAACACAAATAGATCTGGGACAAGGCTATGGTTCAGCTTCTGGCAAAGACGGGTTTTGAATGAGATTGAGTTTGAGCTGATGTAAGCAGATTATGATATGAGTTCAAGTGTAAACTGTTTGAAATACTGTGAGCAGCAGAGGTCCTTATTTTCAATCTACTGATGCTGAAAGGACTAGAGAGTGTAATTACACACGTTTTAAAGCCGCTGAACGAGAGCATACTTTTAGCTTACAATAGCACTTCTCAGAACATTAACATTACAGCCATGTTTCTATATCAAATCAAATCAAATCAAATGTTATTTGTCACATACACATGGTTAGCAGATGTTATTGCGAGTGTTTTGCGAAATGCTTGTGCTTCTAGTTCCGACAATGCAGTAATAACCAACAAGTAATCTAGCTAACAATATCCACATTTTCATGATAGTGAAAGAGGTACGAAAGGCCATACATTTTCATTTAAGGCTGTTTACAGTTTAAATGTACTGTTTAATTTACAGCCTCTCCACGTGTCTTATTCCCTTGGATTGCCTCACAGCGAACAACTAATGAGTATGGCCCATTATTTGAGATGGGTTTCCTCTGCTATGCTTGACTCTTAGCCAACACCTTCAGTTAATGCAGTGGATGATAATTTTTTGTCACCTCTTATGAGCTATTACCTGTAGCTATTGTGCTGTATAGTGGAAAACAGCATTCCTGTTTTCCCACATCTCTCTTCTTCACCATCATGGTCACACAGAAATCCATTCATTCATTTTCACAAATGAGACAGATAGCGTGGCTTCGTGTTATTGATTTAGGATAGGGTGGTCATGTCTTGTCCGCTGTCCGTGTAGGACTCACATCATCCATCATGACATTTCCCTTTGTTTTGCTATGATTTACTATGGATTATTGTGAGCGTGTGTGTGTGTATACAGTATGTGCAGGGGTAGAGGGGGGTGACTGAATGTATGTGCGATGTTGTGATTGTGTTATGCTATAATTGCATAAATGTGCGTAGGAACACGCACGCACATCAAGGAGAATGCATGTCTTCCCTATTGGAAGGCTATGGAGTTTGAAGTTTTGATAGAATGTCTGAAGCATCCCCCTGGTGGCCACTCACAGTCCCAGTCACTGTCATCAGTGTTTTACATCTAGGACTGTACCACGTCAAGATCCAAAACAGGGGTGTTTCCACAGTTAGATCTGTACTACGTCAGGATCCTGTAGGAGGGTTAGAGCAGCGTTGCCATGGTGAGGGAGCCCAGGGAGTCACATTTGTCTTCCTAACAATGTGAACGCAGCATGGATGCTTCTCACCAGCAAAACACCTGTCACTACACAATACCCGTCCACAGTCACAACAGTGTGTTCACACTGGAACTTTCATATTTATTTGCAGAGAGGAAAGTCTTTGGGATATCTCAAGGGAATAAGACGCAACAGTCTGACAGTGATACATGGAATATGTGATTGCATTGTGTGTCTGACCACAGTGACTGATGTGATGTCCCCACAGACCCAGAGTCTCAGAGGAAACGCACGGTGCAGAACGTCCTTGACCTCAGACAGAACCTGGAAGATACCATGTCCAGTCTACGGGGAGCCCAGCTCAGTCATGGGTGAGTCCATTACCGTACATTGAGTTTATAGATTATGGTAGGCAATACTGGGGTGCTTCTGATGCCACGTACTGGTGTGAACGGGGCACAACGTTAAAGGGCTTTCTCGAAACCAAGAGTATACTTTTATTTCCGTATTTGTCTTTCTTTTAAAGTTCCATCTGCGCAAACATTACTTGCTGCCCACACCTTACCTGTCAACTGTATGTTGTTTCATTGGTTCAGCAAGATGCTGTACGTGTAGACATAGAAGAAAGCTATGGATTTGTTTGAGAAATGTAGTATACTCAGACACACTCACGAAACACAATGGACAGATCGATAGAGTACACCCAATCATGTTTACACAACTGCCCTCCTTTATGTCTTCTTGGCAACTTGCCACCTGTTAAACATATCCTGTCAATCCCTCTGAAACAGACTGTTTCTGTTTCATGACCATTACATTCCGGGAAACCCTTTGTCGAGTATTTCGTTTCGGACGGCCTCTATCACGATGAGACACGGACAGTAACAGGAAGCACCGGAGACTAACTCCACGGAATATTGAAGAACCTGGGCAGAAACCGAATAGTTCGTTAACAAAAAGTTGTTCTGCATTCCAAGCCTGTGTATCTACCATTTTTGCCTGCTTCTTATCTCCAGCTCAACAGTATGTGCTCTGCCTACCAATGTTCCCCTATGCCGTTTGGTCTCTCTTTGATGTGTGTGGTGTTCATGTCCTAAGGGATTCCATCCCAGATATGAGCTCTGAATTTCCATAGCCCTGGCCTCTGGAGACTGACAGACACCTCGGCAACTTCACCCATCTAAAAACTCATGCTTTTCGACCTTGGCCACCAAACCTCTAGAGCATCTCAGTCCTGCCCCCCCTCCAGGTGCACATTTAGGTTTTTGGCCCGAGCACTCAACAGCCAAGTCAAATAATCAAAGCTTGATGATGAGTTGGTTATTTGAATCAGCTATGTAGTGCTAGGGGCCAAAACAAAATGTGCACTCAGGGTGGGGGCCCCAGGACCGAGTTTGGGAAACCCTGCACTAGGGCTGGGCTCTCCAACCCTGTTCCTGGAGAACTACCCTGCTGAACTACCCTACTGTATGCTGTCGCTCCAGCCCCAGTTGTAACTAACCTGATTCATCTTATCAACCAGCTAATAATTAGAATCGGGTGCACTAGATTAGGGTTGGAATGAAAACCTAGGATGGTAGCTCTCCAGGAACATGGTTGGAGAGCCCTGCTCTAAAGCACAAATGGACTGTAGGTACTGTAAGTAACATCCACATACAGTACTACTAATACATCATAAGCTTCGGATGACTTTACCTCACTGCGTATACAGCATGTTTTTTTTAACAGCTCTCTGACCGGCCGTAATTCTGTCACTAGTTCAGCTCCCTGTCATAACTCCCAAACATATACCCTAACATATGGGATTGTTTGATGTACATCCATGAGTTCAAACTATCTTACAAATTGAAGTTAAACTACATTTCAAAACTCTCAAGGAAGTACCGTCCTACTGTGAGCTAATGTATCATTCTACTGAAGCATTGTGGGCGTCGGAATGTATTCCTGAGGCAGTAACAGTTAACAGCCCCTGTTGATGAATTATCCATCTATAGAAGTACAGAAATAGCAGAAGGAAAAAAGACCCACGTGGTCTCAGGCAGGCATTGCATTATTCATCTGGGCTGGTTGGTGCATCTGGTTATGTAATCGCCAGACTCAGCAGAAGCTCCTTGCCATCGGGAGGGCATTGTAAAACCTGACCAACTTAGAGAACAGACTAGAACTACTCTCTAGTCTAAACTAGAACTTCTCTCTAGTCTAACCTCTCACTTAAACAACAGACTCGAAGTACTCTCTAGTCTAAACTTAGAACGACTCTCTAGTCTAACCTCTCACTTAGACAACAGACTAGAAGAACTCTCTAGTCTAAACTGGAACTTCTCTCTAGTCCACATTGGTTCACCTTTCACTGGCTGACACAATGGCCCAGAGTTTTCCCTGGTCAGGTCATGTAGTCAAGAAAAACTCCTGGCCTGAGCAAACATTTTTTTTAAATGATGTTGGCGGTGTGTGATTACGTGCTGATTACCTTGGGTCTGTAAGTCCCAGCTGGTAATGATATTGTGAACATAATGCTGAGGGTTATGAACGATCCCGTCAAAGGGAGAGAGGGGACAAAATACTTTCCTCTGTTCACACAATGATGCTATGCTCTTATTCTATAGCAAGCGAGATGCCCTTCAGTTCTGAGATGCCACCCATTCTTTGTTGTAGTCGCTGAAGGCTGAGAGTGAATGTTACAGCTGTATCTGGGTCAGCAGAGACTATATGTCAAGACAGATTTCTTGAAAGGCACAATGACAGAGAGTGAGAAACAGGAAATTGAATTTCTTTCTCTAATTCTCTCTCTATATGTCCCTCAAACTCTTAGTTTTTCCGACCTCCCTTTCTGTCCTCTCTTTCTACAATACTATAACCACTCTCTCTTCCTCTTCTCTCCCCAGCTGTCTGGAGAGCAGTAATGTTTGCTATGACAGTGACGAGACCAACGCCCGCAGCATGTCCAGTCTGTCCAATCGCTCGTCTCCTCTCTCCTGGCGCCACGGCCAGTCCAGCCCCCGGCTGCAGGCTGGAGACGCCCCCTCGTCCACGGGTAGCGGCGTGTACCATGGGGGAAAGGCCGGGTCCCAGTATACAGCCCACACCATGCCTGCCCGAGTCTCCAGCCGTCTCAGCCACTCCTCCCGAATCGAGCTCATCGAAGGGCTGGATGTGGACGATGCTGACCTCAAGTCTGGTTACCTGAGCGACAGCGACCTGCTGGGAAAGAGCATGCCAGAGGATGACGATGACAACCTAGCCAATGGGTAAGGGGATATAGCAGGGGTGTCAAACACATTCCATGGCAGGCCGAGAGCCTGCTGGTTTTTGTTATTTCCATTTTTTTCTTTTCTTTGTGGCCAGACAACCAGGTGAGGGGAGTTCCTAATTTATCAGTGACCTTAATTGATCAATCAAGTACAAGGTAGGATTGAAAATCTGCAGATACTCAGCCCTCTGTGATATGAGTTTGACACCTGTGGTTATTCTATTGTCCAACTCAGGGTTATTCTACTCTGGTTGTGGGGAGCTACTGGGTGTTTGTGCAAGCTTTGGATCCAGTTCTTCAGTAAGACTCACTTTGCATCCTACTGTAAAATGATCTTTGATATTGTCCTTGTGGAGTCTACGGATGGCTGTTATCACTTGGTCCTACAACTTACGGTATGTCATAAAAAAAGCATCAATCAAGCATGGATTTGGATGCACTGTGCTTGTAGTAACCCTTTCACAGTGCTGTCCTCAGCAGTCCAGGGCTCCAGACTGCGACCATTTAGTCACATTTTGAGACCCTTTATCTCGGCTGTGCGAGTAAAATGTTGAATTGGTTACACTGGTGCGAGCTGCACATTCTACCTCGTCATCTACATCCAAACGTCCTATTTTTAGAGCAAATAAAACCATGAATTTGTTGAACAGTAAAGTGCATTATTCTGCTTGGACATGTTAGAATATTATAAAAATACCATCTCAGTAGTCTTCTTCTACATTCTTAATAAAACATTCTTAATTACTTAATAAGATGATGACTCAAATGTATTCTACTATGTGATGCTGCAATTTTCTTACTTTTCTAAAAAGTTAGTGCCACCAGGATAAAATGTTAGTCTGGAGCACTGCAGTCTTGTCTAGTGTAACTCGCTTGTTCCTGAATGGGTCTATTATGGATTCATGTTTCATGCAGCAACCATGTCGCCTTCATCTCAGACTGATTCTGCTGAGGTGGATCAGCAAAGTCCTGCAGGATTCCTATAGGATTTTTTGGAAGGTTTAGCTGTGATGAGTAGCGACTTGCATGTGAATCATCAGGTATTATTCTCAGCATCGATAGTTGGTTTTACTAATCAGGTTTCCATCCAACCTTGTCATGCAATTAAAGTATATGTCGGATAAATACAATTCACGACAGGCCTGATGGAAACAGCAAAGATCCGAATGGGCACATTCGCTATATAATACAACATGTTTTGTGGCAAAACCTTCAGTAGAGTTGAAAATGCGATGGAAACCCATTTAACTAGTATTTTTTATTTGGTTCATTGGAATTTACCGTACAAGTTATTTTTATGTCCACTAAGTCATCACACACAGCCCAGCCTTTTATTTGCAACAAGTCAATTTGATGGAAACATATATCTGGTGGGTAAATGTGCATATTTTTGAAATGCATTTTATTTTATATTTGCATGGAAATATGTTGCCAATTGGATAGAAACCTAGCTACTAATGCGAATCCCCCTCTGCTGAAACTCATTGTCCTGTGAAATACATTGTGTGTGTGTGTGTGTGTGTGTGTGTGTGTGTGTGTGTGTGTGTGTGTGTGTGTGTGTGTGTGTGTGTGTGTGTGTGTGTGTGTGTGTGTGTGTGTGTGTGTGTGTGTGTGTGTGTGTGTGTGTGTGTGTGTGCGTGTGTGTGTGTGTGTGTGTTGATGGCAACTAGTGAATAAACATGTGCAAACACTAGACTCTAAACAAGAGTCTAGAGTCCAGAATAATTCCAAACTCGCAGCTTCACTATTCCGTCTCTGTTCCTAGCCGTTCCAACTTGGGAAATTATCTGCTGAAACAAGACAAGATTTTATCTGTCTTAGAGTCTTCCATTTTGTTGAAAATTAAGATGTCCGAATGGCAGCAAAACCAAAAGTGGATCTCTAAATTGATCTAAATGAGTGCAGATCACGTCTGAGTTGTGCAGTAATGACATTCATTACCAGCCCTCCTGCTGAGCTGGCTGTGTCAAAGACAGCAGTGGGCATTCATTCACACCCACATCTCACTGCAGAGACGGAGGAGGGTGTAACTGACACAAACGCACACAGAGCCCCTCCAGTCAGTGCCTGCCTCTCCACTAAATGGGATTGAGCAAGTCACTTTGTGCTACCAACAACTTAGCAGAAAGGACTGAAGTACAGAATGACATTGGCTTCTTTTTTTTTTTACAGTTAAAACTCACTAACGAACTAACTGCGCATTAGTAACAGTAGCCTACCGATCAATGCTGTGGTAGGGCATCAGTCTGATCCCAGGTCAAGGTGTCAAGTGATCCCAGGTGCAAAGCCACAGCATTCTCTCCTTTCATGCCTCATTCATGCCTCATTTAACACTCATTTAACAGTCTCTTTTGCTCTCTCAATCTCTCTCTCTGCCCCCCCACCTCTCTCTTTCTCTTTCTAATTCCCTCTCCCTAGTTGACAGTCAGTAGGCAGGGAGAGGAGAGGCAGAGGCAGGGAATCCAGGCCAGTTCTCTGGTGTGATGTGAGCAACTTTATCATTGCTCCACATCTACTGGGATTTACTCTGCAGCTTCTGGGGCACTGACTGCCTGGCCCGCTTGGGTAATCAGTCCACTCTGCCTATGAGAGACTACAGTGTAAATATTGAGAAGTGTGATAGATGTAGACAAGGCATAGTGAGAAGCAGAATGAGATTGAAGAGAATGAAGAGTATGATGGTATGTCTGGTGATTGTAAAAATGCCTCATAGTGAGTGCTCAGCACTAGGCCACCTGTGTCCTCAATCCCTAGGTGAGCTATTTAAGGTGACCATGATAAGAAACCCTGTACCTCCTGTGGTGTGCCACCTGTTCCCAGGTCAGCCCATACACAGAGACAGGACTACTGGCGTCTTTTTGATAACCATACGCTTGGATCGAGATCCCCAATATATTTTATCTGTCAGAATATAATGAAGGGATAGTATAACTACCAAATCCCTAAGAGAAAATGTATACAGTGCCTTGACTTATTCCACATTTTGTTGTTACAGCCTGAATTTAACATTTATTTATTTAAAAAAAAAAGAATTCACACGTAATCCATACGTAATACCCCACAATGACAAAGTCAAAACATGTTTTCAGAAATCTTTGCAAATTTATTGAAAATGAAATACAGAAATATCTCAAGTATTCAAACCCCTGATTCAAACATGTGGCAGTGATTACTGTTGTACTTCTTTCTGGGGAAGTCTCTAAGAGCTTTGCACACCTGTATTGTACAATATTTTCACACTATTGTTTTTTGTACATTCTTCAAGCTCTGTTAAGATGGTTGTTGATCACTGCTAGATAGCCATTTTCATGTTTTGCCATAGATTTTCAAGTCTTTTTAAGGAAAAACTGTAACTTGCCTACTCAGGAACAGTCAATGTTGCCTTGGTAAGCAACTCCAGTGTACTGTATAATTTACTTTGAGTTTTAAGTTGTTGCCCTGCTGTAAGGTGAATTTGTCTCCTAGTGTCTGTTAGAAAGCAGACCGAACCAGGTTTTCCTCTAGGATTCTGCTTGTCCTTAGCTCTATTCCGTTTCTTTTTATCTTAAAAAACTCCCTAGTCCTTGCCAATGAAAAGCATGCCCATAACATGATGCAGCCACCACCATGCTTGAAAATATGAAGAGTGGTACTCAGTGATGTGTTGTGTTGGATTACCCCAAACCTTAACACTTTGTATTCAGGACATAAAGTTAATTTCTTCTGCAATTGTTTTGCAGATTTACTTTAGTGCCTTATTTTTTTAAATTCTGCATAGCATTCCTTCTTTTCACTCAGTCATTTAGATTAGTATTGTGTAGTAACTACAATATTGTTGATCCTTCCTTCCTTAGTTTTCTTCTTTCACAGCCATGAAACTCTTGAACTACTTTAAAGTAACCATTGGCCTCATGTTGAAATCCCTAAGTGGTTTCCTTCGTCACTGAGTTGGGAAGGATGCCTGTATTTTTGTAGTGACTGGGTGTATTGATACACCATCCAAAATGTAATCAATAACTTCACCATGTTCAAAAGGATATTCAATATCATTTAAAAAAAAAACAATATTCCAATAGGTGCCCTTCTTTGTGAGGCATTGGAACACCTCAATGGTCTTTGTAGTTGAAGCTGTGTATGAAATTCACTTCTTGACTGAGGGACCTTTAGAGATAATTGTATGCAGTAGCGGTCGGTGCCGTTTAAGATGAGAGCGGATGATACATTTTTTTATGAACATGGCCTTATTTCTTTTACAGCATTTTATTACAGTTGAACTGTTTTTCATATTTCATTCACCCAGTTCAATGTTTATCCCAGTTGCTTCATTTTAAGAAACATAGTTCAACAGTTTCAGCACAATTGTATTTTTTTTAACCTTTATTTAAGTCAGTCAGTTAAGAACAAATTCTTATTTTTAATGATGGCCTAGGAGCGGTGGGTTAAATTCCTTGTTCAGGGGTAGAACAACAGATTTTTACCTTGTCAGCTCAGGGACTCAATCTCGCAACCTTTCGGTTACTAGTCCAACACTCTAACCACTATGCCACCCTGATCACCCGCAAACACAGTTCACCTTCATAGCAGCCACATACAAACAGCTCATTGTATATCTACGTGCTCTCTGCCTCTCACCTTTTCCCCTCGCTTGTGGACTTCAGTGCACAACACATCAGCTGTCTGTGACCAGGTGAAAAAACCTTTCCAAGCCAAACATTCATATCATGACCACTAACTGCTACACACAACCTACATCGTTGTCATGTCATAGTCAACATAGCTACTAGAACTAACATGTTAGTAAACCCGCTACAATCATGCAGTACAGTGTACAGTCAGCAGCAAGCAGTTTAGCAGTTACACCGGCAGGTCCCAGTGGCAATACATTTTTAAAACCAAAAGCTTACCTTGAGTTGGAAGAGTTCCAGTGTTGGATAGCCATAGCCAGCTAGCTAACATAGCATCCCTCTCTGTTTGAGTCTGGTGTTTGAGTAGGCTAAACTAGCTAGCTGCAATTGACTCTAGCAAAGTGAAAGTAAAAAATGTATATACTACGAAATATAGCTTTCTCTTGCTTCTCTTTCATTTTGGAAGAAAACGTATCTTTCTCTCTTTGAGTCAGCGAATCACCACATTTTATGTGCTACAGTTAGCTGTAGCTTATGCTTTCAGTACTAGATTCATTTTCTGATCCTTTGATTGGATGGACAACATGTCAGTTCATGCTGCAAGAGCTCTGATAGGTTGGAGGACGTCCTCCAGAAGTTGTCATAATTATTGTGTAAGTCTATGGAAGGGGATGAGAACCATGAGCCTCCTAGGTTTTGCATTGAGTCAATGTACTCAGAGGAGGACAGAAGCTAGCTGTCCTCCAGCTACACGATGGTGCACCCTATAGAGTGCTGCTGAGGCTACAGTAGACATTCATTGCAATTCATTCAATACATTTGGTGACATGAATATATTTGCTATAGTATTATCTAAAAAGGATAACTTTTGTAATTTTTAACATTTTAAACAGGTCCATGCAACTTATTATGTCACTTGTTAAGCAAATCTTTACACCTAAACGTATTTAGACTTTGAATACTTATTGACTCAAGTCATTTCAGCTTTTCATTTTTTATTCATTTGTAAAAATAAAATCATTTTTAAAGTCTAAAAGCATAATTCCACTTTGACATTATGGAGTACTGTGTGTAAAATCTCAATTTAATCCATTTTAAATTCAAGCTGTAACACAAAAAATGTGTAAAAAGTCAAGAAGTGTGAAAACTTTTTGAAGACACTGAAATTGGAGCATGTCCTTCGATACATTCTTGTGCTTGACTGCTAAAACCGCCTGAAAAGCCTTCATGATACATACTGTGCAGATGTGTTGTCTGTGATTCGGATAAACCCCTCATTCTCATAGGAATAGTGCTATGTCACTGACTGTCAAAGGGCTAATCTATAATAGCGTTTTATAGTATGAATAACTACCGGTATGCAGCTAGGCTAATCCAAGTCTTAAAAACGGAAGAGAAGGCTCATGCTCTAGTTTCCTCCATACTACATATCTCATCTTACTTCTGAATACATTTGCATTTTTAGCAACAATGCTGTCCTTGT
The DNA here is from genome assembly GCF_002021735.2 of Oncorhynchus kisutch. Classification (NCBI taxonomy): domain Eukaryota; kingdom Metazoa; phylum Chordata; class Actinopteri; order Salmoniformes; family Salmonidae; genus Oncorhynchus; species Oncorhynchus kisutch. The sequence goes on along the minus strand of NC_034178.2, from coordinate 27,639,304 downwards.
TGGTAACCATTAATTAATTTTATCTGAGAGCTACTGTACGTACAGTCAATGTAAAAATAATCCCAGATTCTGACAGCACTCCACACACACACACACACACACACACACACACACACACACACACACACACACACACACACACACACACACACACACACACACACACACACACACACACACAGTTCAGCTCATTGGAAACCATTAGCATCTACAGTCTCTTGAAAATAGATAATTTCTGCAAGCCCCTCCTGCATCTCCATAGCAACCAGCTCCAGTGTGACTGTGGGGAGACGGAGCATTTCTCCACCTAATTCGTCATCATCCCTAATACATTCTCCTTTATCTGAATGGAAGCCATAGAATACTCAAGCATATTCGAAGGAAGGTTTGAGTGCCATGGGTAAAATGGGAATGTTGAGCTAAAATGGTCCTGTAGTATAATATTATAGCCACATCTATAATTCAGATGGCTCTGTATTCTGATTCCTAGTTGGCTGTTATGTTAAATCGTTGACTTAATTGAGGCAATTTGTCATACGTGTTATCAAACCAGACGCTCTAATCTTGGCTCGTTACAACACGTTTAGACCAAGCCACTGTGTGTGGTCCTTCCGGGGGTTTTGGATTCTATGGAGTGATTTGAACCTGCAGCCCATTGTTGGTGGCCTAATGACTATTGATTATATTGCTACATTAACAACATCAAAACACATAGTAATGTAGGGCTGTGTGTGATATCCACAGCTAGTCTATGCTGTACTGTGTGCTGGGGTAACCCGGGTACCCAGAGAGCAATGCCATTCCTCTGAGTGCGGTGTGCGGTGTGTTCAGAAGAGGGTGAAATGTTTAGATAGAAATATGATGCATAGAGCTGAAAGGCTCCATGGCTTACTCCCCATGGCCGAGAATAATGTATGTTCTACACAATACGTTTCCATCTGAACATTTTGACTAGGCCCCATTTTGGAGGAAGGAGGGTAATGTACCATCTGTTAGAATCTGTATGGTAGAATCATAATGTCTTTCTAATGACAGAATCGTAGTTTTCAGTAGTTACACTCTTCACACCACATAATAATGGAGGATGACCATCAGCAGTATCGTATTGTAACATTGGCAGCCATTTTAACCAGGTCTCCCTGAATCATATTCCACACATTGGGTTAGGAGTAATAATGATATTACTGTAATAATGATATTACTGTAATAATGTAATAATGACATTACTGTAATAATGACAATACTGTAATAACGATATTACTGAATATAGTTTAGATTTGCTATACCTGAAAGAGAAATGATAAATGTCCCACTATTCAGTGCCATTTTCACAAATGTAGAATTTCGTTTTTCACCCGTCATCTACGGTTACACCCTTAGACCCACCGAGTGGCGGCATCAGCGCTCTGTTTCAGCCCGATAGCTACTTTCTCATGTCCAATCCCATCGTTTCACAGGAGGATAATCTGTTTTGTCATTCGCTCTTTGACGGAGCGAATGGTCTACTGCGTTAAAAAGGACATGCAAACATGGAACTTCGCTAAATGAGGCCCACCCAGAATGCTCTCTGTTTATCGCAACCAAGGGATTTACCGTATTTTCCTGGCAGACGTTGAGTAACTCAAAGCATTACTGAACGCTTATTTAGACTCTCAGACAGAAAACGAATGACTCCGAATTTTGGGGGGGGGTTCAGATTCTAACCTGTTTACTGAAACGGCTATAAAGCGCTTGACTGCATGCTGAGGTATCGATTATGGAGATGCCTACAGGGTGAGTAGCTTACATTACCATGTGGAATGGGAGTACTGTAGTAGGCTGAGTACTAGGCTATCTATGGCCCCCCTCTTTCCACTGTGCTGCAAGGTGAGGTAATGTATGTGGGAACATGGTGGTACAGGGGTGATGGACTGTGTGTGTGTGTTTGTGTGCGTGCGTGCGTGTGTGTGTGCGTGCACTGAACAGTGTTCTAAGCAGTGCAGGCAAAAGGAAGGGAAAGGCTGGTGCAGCAACACGCCTCTCATCATGCGGCACATGGATCGGGATATGCTGCCATGGCAACCCTCCTCTTCTGACCCACTGACGAGTCAGTGTGCTGGAGTCAGCGTGTGTGTATTCGTGCACGTGTGTGTGGTTAATGTGTGTGTGGAGGATGAAAGGGCTTCATATTGACCGATTTAAGAAGATTGCTCTGCATCCAAACATGAAATGGGATAGTGGGAGACTAGGCAATGGATGTCTGCGGCTCGTACCTATTGTTAGAACTCCCCTTTGAATCCTTCCATGGCAGACATACTTTTTAAGGGTTTCAGATCACCTATCAATGATTACAGCACAAAGACTTGCAAGTGGTCATTCTGTTTGAGTTAGGGTCATTAGAATGTAATCCCTCTCTTTCCATAATAGGTGTTGTTTCTGAAGAACAAGTTGAACAACATCATGCTCGGTTAGGTTATCATGCAGTATGCTTAATGCTGTTTAAGATACAACACTATTCACAGTCTGACCAAAGATATGCATATTAAGTATGTGCTATGTATTACTGAGTTAAGACAAAGAATGGAGTCCTTCATGTTAGCTAATCCATCGTTTCAGTTTGCTCTTCTGGTAATGTCATTTCCATGGCAATGGTGAAAAAGCTTTGCACATGCTAGGAAATCTGTCTGTCTGTCTCTCTCTCTCTCTCTCTCTCGCTCTCTCTCTCTCTCTCTGTCTCTCTGTGTGTGTGTGTGTGTAACCATTTACACTATGGCTCATTTTAATGGAAATTGCACATCAACACACCCATACTTGAGTGCATACAGTACAGTATTTGCCTCTAGTCATCTAATACTGGTCCACAAAGAACGGAACAGTCTGCCTTCAATTTCCCTTTCCTGCATACATTGGACTCTACTCCACAGTCAGTCTCTGCTTGGCTTTCCTGACCAGCCTAGCATAGTGCTTTCCTGACCAGCCTAGCATAGTGCTTTCCTGACCCACATAAAGCCATGTGCAGATTGATTAGGTCTGGGCCTGCTTGGCCGGACCCTCCAAAAGCCCTGCAGGGATTACGGTTTAGTAGGACCGCTGCTCGGGGTCAACCCTTTATGGGCCATGGCTCAAGTTTCACGTTTTAATTTCACATGCACAAGTACAGTGAAATGCCTTACTTGCAAACTCTAACCCCAACAATGTAGTAATCAATAACAAATGTAAACTAAAAATAATAAAGTAGAACAAAATCACAAAATATATAAAAAAATAACAAGAACACGCTAAAGTAAGTAAGCATAGTATGTATATACTATTTCCAGTACCATATTTACAATGTGCATGGATACTGGATCAATAAAAGTAGATATGTACAGGGGTAAGGTGAAGAGGGAGGGGATCACTCTACTCTACATACCCTACCCCCGAGGCCAGGAGGGGTCTTGGGCCACATGTGAACAGAGGAGGCCCTCCCCTTACACACACACACACAGACACAGAGACACACTCACATTCTCTCTCTCTCTCTCTCTCTCTCTCTCTCACACACACACACACACACACACACACACACACACACACACACACACACACACACACACACACACACACACACACACACACACACACGCACACACACACACACACAGGGGTCAATAGTAGAAGACAGAATCAAGAAGACCACCACTACAGTATCACCTCCACATACATGTCTGATAAACGGACCAGTATCTAATTAGATAACCATAGCCCTGGGGGCATGTGAACATCTCTGTATCATGTCCATGATGTCATGTCATCACTCACGGCAGGCAGGCTCCATTACAACCATATCAGGGCTAGGTGTCCTGGTGTGCCCCTGTGATGTGGTGTTTGGTAAGGGAACCCTCCTGTCCTGTCTGAGGTCTAGTCTGGCTGATGTTTTCCAGCCCAACGATCAGAGGGAGTCCATTTTCACGTGGATATACAGAGCTCAAGTCTCAGATGGACTCAACGATGCATCTCAGAGCCATTACTGTTTTACTGCTAGTGTTACTGGAGCTTCCGTGCTGTACCGCGCTGTACCGCCTTGCCTTGCTGCTGATGGCAGCGCAATCCTGTTAGCTTTGCCAGGGTCAAGCTCAATACAAATCAAAATAACAGTACGAATCTCTCATGTACTGATTGAATAAGAGGATAAAGTGATGAGGTTAAAACTGACTGGACAGCACGGTGTGCCAGTGGACACTGCGCTTGATCCTCAGAGAGCTGCTTAGAGACTTCTATAATGCATCTATAAGGCATTGCTTCAGAGGAATTCGACGCTTTTCATGATAAAGCTCTTGAATATAAATTGATTGATGAAAGTATGTGGACAAAGTGTGCACAAATAGAATACAATGTACAGAATGCAAGAAAGACTGTAGTGGTCAGGCACCAGCTGCCAACAAATGCAGCAATGACACCCAAGTCATTCTGCCAATCCTTGCCATTGTCCATGCCATAGCAGGCTCCCTCAATCTGGGCTCATTGTGCCTTCTACTGGAAGGATTGTGTCATTACACCACTAGCCTTGGCAGTCATTATTGATTGATTTTCTGGGTTATTGAGTCAAGCCTTTTCAAGTAGAAGTTTCTTGCTGAATGCATGAATGGTGTTCCACTGGGTAATCAAAGGGGTTGTCCAAGAGCAGTGGATGCCTTTCATGATTATAAAGTAGATATAGCTTTCTACAACAGCCTCTGGATACTTACCTTATTTCCTACCATGTGGATGAAGAGACTCCGCTGGCACCTATGAATATTTTAGCTTATTTTATGGACTACCTTAGCCAATGCCAATTCTGGATTCATATTAAATAATCATTCTGAGGGAGGGTGGTGCAGGGCTCTATCTCCTGCCCCCCCCCCCCCCCCCCCCCCGTCCTCCTCTCCCTCCCTCCTTCCATCCCTCCACCCCTCTCATTTATAACAAAATAAACGGCCGTCTTTTTTTTACACATGACAGGCAGGGGGGCGTATCTACCGATTTGAACTAAACCTCGAACATGGACTTGCCGGCCAGACATCTTTGCTCGTTACCTTTTAACTGGTCCGGCAGAAAGAGCTGACAGCTACTGATAAAGACCACAGCCGTGAAAGGTCAGAGCATGAAAGCAGCTTCCTGTTGGTCGGGTCTGCTGCGGTACAGCCAACGGCAGTTAACGACAGCAAAGAGAGTGCAGCACATGTCATGAGTTACCGCCGTTGCCTCCAGTGTGCAGTCATCGCAGTCATTCACACTGACAGTGGAAATCAGTGTTTTAAACAGCTTGCACATGTCCCACCCGAAAATGCTATATTCTTGAATGGTGAGTCGTGACCTAAGCAAACATTTTGGGGATGGTTGTTTCAGACACAAGACACTCGGTCAGTAGGTAATGGCTATACTAGTAAATTACTGCTTAGTAAAGGTTACGTATGGGATAGGTGACAGCATGTTTAGCAGCACTCTGAATTGGTCAGATAAACAGGAGGCAGGAGATGTAAAGCACATGTGTACAGAATTTGTATAAATGCCTGATATACTGTAGTTCATTTCAATGGCAGCAGGAAATTGGTTTCCTGGGAATGGCGTTCACATTAAGCACAATAATTATAAAGCACTTCACAAATACACTTATTATCGTTATTAAGCTCCATTGAATTCAATTACAGGTGTTATTGGTGAGAAAGGGATGTGGGTCTCTCACTGAACAAAGAAAAGCGGCAACAGGGAAACTGTAAACTGATTGTTTGCCACATCATTTGTATTTAAAAGATCAGGTTACGAGTATCAGGAGACGTAGGAAGACACAACAGTCTTTTATTGAGTATCATCACCACAGTCCATCTGGTTGGGGCATATCATTTGCTTTCTCTTCGGGACAGAAATCTTCCCATTGCCTGTTGTGTGGCTGGTGCTAGCTGATAACAAATCACTGGCTGTTGTTTGGTCTGGCTCAACTCAGGAACTACCATGGCAGATAAATCTTAGCCTCGCCAGCCAGCCTGATCTTGCGAGCTCACATAAATGATTCGCTACACGGATACATGAAGCGATGAGGTGAATTGACACAGAATGAGAATGCAGCGGTCAGGGTGGTCTAGGATCAGGCTAGATATACAGTATTTACATATTCTTGTTCCTTCCATGTGTAACATTTCAAAGGTTATCACAATAAAAACAAATGTCAATAAACAAATGTAAATAAACAAATGTAAATACACATTTTTTAAATGTATCATCTTGCCTCCTGAGCCGAGCTATGACCACCTTTGGTCATGAGACACCAGAACCCTTTGATAGTGTCTGCTTCAGCCAACTCTCCATGTTGCCATGTATTGGACCATCAGACCAGTACAGATCCATGACACAAAGACAATTTACAGCGCCATTCAGATTGAACCAATTAGCCTTGAATCTTCAGGCCTGTGCTGGTTTGGTCTGCTCTGGTTGGGGGAGGTACCTTCTTGGCCCACACAGTGAAACTCCCAGAGTGGTTGGATGCTCCTCTGACCCGATGACATCACGGTGAGAACGCTCTGTTACTAATGTGGGGAGGAACCAGAATAACATTTTCCGAGGTTCCTCATGCCCTGCTGGAGGTCCCGGCTAGATTGTGTTGTGGTTGTCTAAGCCTTGTGAATCATTCAGTTCACAGAGTTAATGCAGGCTAGTCTACCCGGCCTATGCCATGACTTAATTTCCACTCTGATCTCAGCAAGTGAATAATGTTATAAAAAAATTGTTAAAAGGAATAGGTTATGGAGCAATTTGCGTTTAGGTACAGAAGCACAATGGGTGTATTTATTGCCGTAGTGTACCGGTCTATGTCTAAGTGAACATTAGCTGCTGCTCTATGTTATCATCTCTCCTCCCCGGTGGTCCTCTGACTGAAGGTCAAGCAGGGAGGACACTCAGTCAAGCTGGCCTCCCGGACGACAGACAGGCAGACAGTGAGGCGGTGTCCCTTACCGCTCCAATGCTTTCATTTGGCAGGAGTTGGAGCGTAGAGAAGAGAGATGCCCAGAGAGAGTGTATGAATATTTTTTTTTAGGTTATATTAATTAGCTTTCCAAGTCAAATCCAATTTTATTTTTCACATGCTTTGTAAAACAGCAGGTGTAGACTCACAGTGAAAATGCTTAGTTATCAGCCCTTCCCAGCAATGCAGAGAGAACACTTAGAAAAATAACATCCTCTATGTGCATGTTTTAAGCTGGTCTGGTGTTGGTTTATGTAACCTACAGCAAAGCAAGGTTCCCCCAAACTTCCAGATGAATTCTGCAAACGTTCTATGTATTATTTCCCTGTACATTTAACTCACTGTCATTTTAAACATGATATCTTGTCATATGCCATGCAATCTCCATATATTATCCACATAATCCCAAAGAGGGTAATAATTCCAGGGTCATTGAACAATTCGTTTATTCATGTAGCTATAATGGTGGTGTCGATGATATGATGTGGGTTACATGCGAGGTTTTGGGAACAGTTGAACAACAGCTGTTAGCCATCAGGAGAGGGAGAGTAGGGGGGGTGGGGGTCACTTTTTGGAGGTGTTTCCTAACGGTTTCGCAGTCCTTACTGGGGGAACAGGGAATCGGAGGTTGTTGCAGTGAATATCAGAATTTGAATGGAGCGTTCCTTGAGGCTACATGGATACTACGGGAAAAAATTGTAAAAATGCTCGTTGATGTCAGAATTGCGCGAATATGAGCGGACGTGTGCTAATTGGGAAAGTGCCGCCAATGGGGCAGCGCCAGCGGACGGCGCCCTGTGCGAAAAAGACGATACATTTTAGTCCAAGGTAAGCGCTAAGCAGAGATCTGCGGCGATACTGATCTGCGTGTATCACTGTCAGACGATGTTCTGTAGCTCTGTAAATGATTCTGAATACAGTGAACACGCGGAATTTGAAAACAGTTTGTTTCACTTCAAGAGTTGAACAACGAAATGCTTAGAATGTAACGTTAACATTGTAGTTTACCGAATGAAATGATGAAAATTAGTACTGTACAATTTTAAATTCAATAAAAAACACATTGCATAGACTTTTATAGTGTATTTTTGTTCTTCCTAAAACAGTGAATGTAATTATTTGATAGGAATAAATTACCTGAAATGTAGAGTTTCAAGTGTTGATGTTGAAAATAATAGATCCATCATCCATTTATTTTATCTATCGACAGCAGCGTCCCTATGGGAAAATCTTGATACTTTTTACTGGCTAATGTAATAGTGTTTGGCTACATTTACTAGCTTATAGGCTATATAATCAAAATACTGACATTTTCAGTAGGCTAGGCTACCTGGGGGTTCAAATGGAGCTACAGCAGTGTGACTCAACATTTTGCTTATCAAGCAAAGCTTTATACTTCGGCAAACACTGAGGTCTTGTTAGATAGGGACTTGGCACTTGTTTGTCACAAGCAATTATGGGATTGGTTAAAAGAGCACCCTCCATGATGGAATTGCGGCAACTGTACCACAGCTATCTGGGTAATTGAAGATTCCTTGAGCGTTCAGCCACAGGTATGCGCTCCCAAGATTCACAAACTATATTTTTGCCTAACTGTGCTGTCTGCCTTCCTTTCTCCCAGTCATATTTGTATTTATTTTTTATCTTTATTTAACTAGGCAAGTCAGTTAAGAACAAACTCTTATTTTCAATCACGGCCTAGGAACACTGCCTGTTCAGGGGGAGAACGACAGATTTGTACATTGTCATCTAGGGGATTTGAACTTGCAACCTTCCGGTTACTAGTCCAACCACTAGGCTACCCTGCCGCCCCATACTTGTTGTCACCAGACCAGGGACACAGATACTGTTGAAAGTATTGGAGGTGCACTTGATTTAGCTTGGAGTTTGCACTTTTGGGACAATTCCATTAGTTCTATATATACTGGGCAAACTAAATCAAGCACAGCTAAAGTATTTGAAAGTATTTGGCACACGTCTGGTTGTTGCATACTGTCTTGTGTGAAGACTTAACCATGAATGGTCGATGGCCCTTTTACTACCCCGTAATGTCTATAGGGTAACATGTCCCACATGTTTGTGTGTATGTCTACTTTACAAAGCTAGTATGTTTTCACTGTGTCAGAAGTTAAAATTGTCTCTTTAATCATGACTGGCTACCTGGTCCCTGCATCCGGCCTTTATGTTCTAAAAGTAACTACCTGGTAAATAAAAGTGTCAGCTGTAATTGGATAACATCAGTGGCAGCTGGTCTCTCATAATGTAGACTGGTGTTTGGGCTTCCAACAAGATGGATGAGTGTTAATTCGATTTTTTTTAAATTAAGGTGGTCATAAATTGTAATAAATAATACATTTTAGACAATGCTTTTGTCAACAACTTTATCAAGGTCATATCACAATCATATCAAACGTGGGACACTCCAATAGTGTGCAGCAGCAGTGGTTATAAACCCGTTCAGATGGCGTGTATCCCTGTGTGTGTGTGGAGAAAGTACCATTTAGTAGGTGTGATGGCTGGATGCTTATCTAAATGGGACACTTATCAGCCTGGTAGGAATGACATCAAAGTCTCAAGGTAGTGTTTTGTCTTTCTCTGTATGACCAATTAAGCTGTTTGTTTCTGTAGTCACGGCTGTATGAATACAGTTTAAATAAATCGTTATAGGCTTTTATTGTGCTTTAATCACATTTCTCTGCACAATAATATCATCTATTGTGATTGATTGACTCAAGTGACGTCATTGTTAGGTTTAGTATCTCTACATTATGAAGAAAGTTGCCTTCTAGCAGTCAGATGGTCTAGTAGCCATGCAGATCTACAGTACTTTACATATTGACATGCTTTGGGGTCCAATAAGTAAGAGTCATCTTGTTGCACACAGCTGGTCCCAGTTTGTGCTCCACCAGGGAGGAGTGTAGAATGTAGATCATGTTTTTCCCCTCTTCCCCCACCACACAGCCCCTCTCTCAATCATTCAAACTTAAACATTTTCTCAGGGACAGAAATTCAAATAATAGCACTAACGCATAAATCAGCCGGTAAGCTTGGAGCAGTGCCACTGAAAACAAAAAGGCCAATTCCCCACCCCGATGTATGAAGTATGTACATGGTTCAGTTCCTCCCACCTCCCTTGTCTGAATTCCACTTCCGAAATGTAAGCTCCAAAGTAGACCCATGTTGCAATATCAACAGACTACGGCAGGGTTCCCCAACTGGTGGCCCACGGGCCAAAGGTTGTATTCCCCCCCCCCCCCCCCAAGTTTTCTGAGCCACATTTTTTTTCTATACACCGAACAAAAATATAAATGCAACATATAACAATTTCAAAGGTTTTACTGAGTTACAGTACATATAAATCCATTTAAATAAACTCATTAGGCCCTAATCTATGGATTTGACATGAATGGGAATACAAATATGCATCTGTTGGTCACAGATGCCTTTAAAAAAACATTTTTAGGGGCATGGATCAGAAAACCAGTCGGTATCTGGTGTGACCACCATTTGCCTCATGCAGCACGACACATGTCCTTCACATAGAGTTGATCAGGGTGTTGATTGTGGCCTGTGGAATGTTGTCCATCTCCTCTTCAGTGGCTGCACGAAGTTGCTGGATATTGGCGGGAACTGGAACACGCTGTTGTACACATCAATCCAAAGCATCCCAAACATGCTCAATAGGTGACATGTCTGGTGAATATGCATGCCATGGAAGAACTGGGACATTTTCAGCTTCCAGGAATTGTGTGCAGATCTTTGCGACATGGGGCCGTGCATTATCATGCTGAAACGTGAGGTGATGGTGATGAATGGCACGACAATGGGCCTCAGGATCTTGTCACAGTATCTCTGAGCATTCAAATTACCATGGGAAAAATGCAACTGTCTTCATTGTCTGTAGCTTATGCCTGCCCATACCGTAACCTTACCGCCACCACGGGGACACAACATTGACATCAGCAAACCACTTGCCCAAACAACGCCATATAAACTGTCTGCCATCTGCCCGGTACAGTTGAAACCGGGATTAATCCGTGAAGAGCACACTTCTCCAGCGTGCCAGTGGCCATCGAAGGTGAGCATTTTCACACTGAAGTCAGTTACGACGCCAAACTGCAGACAGGTCAAAACCATGGTTAGGCTGACGAGCACGCAGATGAGCTAGCCTGAGACAGTTTCTGACAGTTTGTGCAGAAAATCAGCTGTCCGGGTGGCTGGTCTCATACGATCCCGCAGATGAAGAAGCCGGATGTGGAGATCCTGGGCTGGTGTGGTTACACGTGGCCTGCGGTTGTAAGACCGGTTGGACATAATGCCAAATTCTCTAGAACAACATTTGAGGCGGTTTATGGTAGAGAAATGAACATTCAATTATCTGGCAACAGCTCTGGTGGACATTCCTGCAGTCAGTATGCCAGTAGCACGCTCCCTCAGAGACATCTGTGGCATTGTGTTGTGTGACAAAACTGCACATTTTATAGTGGCCTTTTATTGTACCCAGCACAAGGTGCATCTGTGTAATGATCATGCTGTTTAAACAGCTTTATCTTGGCAAAGGAGAAATGCTCAGTAACAGGGATATAAACAAATGTGTGAACAATTTCAGAGAAATAAGCTTTTTGTGTGTGTGGAAAATGTATGGGATCTTTTATTTCAGCTCATGAAACATGAGACCAACACTTTACATGTTGCGTTTATATTTTTGTTCAGTGTATATATATTTTACATTTTCATTGTTGGACATAAAAGACTGTTAAAAAAACAGGAAATCAGGTCCAAGTGATTTATTTTTTGGAACTCTATTCCCAAGCATTATAGAGCGACGTGGTCGTATACAAATGTAAACCAGGTTTGAAATGATTATGTTTTAGCCAAATATTATATCTGTTTAGGCTTCTTGTGGTCAATTTGTAGTCTACAAATGATATGTAATTATGTTCCGGCCCCTTGACCATCCACTCAAGGGAAAAAAACGACCTGCAGCTGAACCTACTTGATAATCCCTGGACAACAGGCTATAAAACACTCCCTCCATGTCTCTCTTGGATTTGCCACCCCCTTGGGGACATTCAAAGGTATGACCCTGTCTTACTTCATCATGAGTGTCCAGGGACAAACGAATGACTAATGCTACTGACGAAAGGTGTGACTTGATCGAACACACCAGACTCGTGTGAATATCTGAGGTATCTGTTAATCACTTTAATAAGTCCAGAACACTGAATGCCTTGAAGAAAAATGCTCTGCCTCATAAAATGTGATCAAGTACCAAAAATGCTGGTTTCACAAGTGTGCGAATCCCAATGTAAAATCAAAGATGGAACCTTTCCTTAGACAACAACTCATAAAAGAATGTAGCCAAGTGTGTGAGTGTTACTGTGAGCTAACGTCCCTGCTGTTCTTCCTAGTCCTCGTGATAAAATCCCTGCTGGTTTGTGGTTGTTAAAAGACTACCACGGACTACTAAATGTTTATAGCATTGTTGCTTAGAGTGTCGACAAATGTGGCTCACCTCAGTCCTCTGTATGAAGTTCGTAGACCCAGAAGTCCATTTCAACCTTCGCGCGTCACAAAACGCTGCTTAGCATTAAACATATTAACTCCCAATCTTGCAATCTTTGATATCTCTTTTCTCAATGCCGGCTAGACGTGTGGCCAATAGGTCAGAGGGATGCATTCGTACAAGTCTTGAAATTAGATTAAAAGGATATTAAAGAGTTTTGGAAAGGATATTAACTGATAATTGGCACTAATTACTGCGGGGGTACGGGACTTATTTAAAGGTATAGTTCGGGACGTGGCCCTTTATCTAATTCCCCACTCGTGGATGCCGCTAGTTAGCAACTTCCTTCAAACTGCACTCGGACACATAAAAATGGTATCCACAAGTTCATCTGACCCTGGGGAAGTAGATAAAGGGCCAAAATTGCCTCATTGCCAAAATCCCGAACTATCCTGAGGGGTTAGTGTTTGACAACCACCTACGGAGAGCACTGCAGTCCAGCAAAAGATCCGTCTTAAAACTCTTAGCTCCACAACCGCAAATTAAAACATCACTCAACACCCTGTCTCTGTGTTGGCCAACAGTTCTGTGTGTGTTTGATTGATGGAGAGTCTGTTTTGTCTACCTGTTAAGGGATAGGGATAGGAAATAAATGAACTACTTTGTTGATTGAATTAACCAATTAGGGTGATTGGCGCTTCTGAGAAATGCACGATTAGTACACTTTAGTTGATTTTGTGGCTGACAACAACATGTCATATACTTTCTCCTGTTATGATTATGATGTACATTTGTGGTAGCAGTTCCTTTCAGAGAGCAAAATGATATAGTGAAGTATTCCAGTGACTGTTAGATTCTAGGTCTCAAACAATGCCCTTTTTTGGACACCCTCCTCCATAGACATGTGATTTAAAGGGCTCCTTTGGGATTTTGGCAATGAGGCCCTTTCCTTTCCCCAGCATACTAGCCGATACCCAGAGACTTCCAGTCATTGCGCTAACGCTAGTTAGCATTGGCTCTCGCAGAAACTACCTTCTGACTTCCTTCATACTGGACACAGAGACATACAAATGGTTTCCACGAGTTCATCTGACTCTGGGGAAGTAGATGAAGTTAGATACGTTACAGATTAAATAGTCCCCCCCCCATCAATCTACAGACAATACCCCATAATGACAAGTTGTAGAAACATCTCAAGGAGGACCAATGGGAACAGGACGCACCTGAGCTCAATTTCAAAGGGTCTGAATATTTTTGTAAATATATTTTTAATACCATTTTTTAAAATCTAAAAGCCAGTTTTCACTTTGTTATTATTGGATATTTTGATGAGGAGATTGATGAGGAAAAAATGATGTAATCCTTTTTTGGAATAAGGCTGTAACGTAACAAAATGTGGAAAAAAGTATTGGGGTCTGAATACTTTCCAAATGCACTGTATCCCTTTAAGTCCAATTTCCTCCTCTGCTTCATACTTTTTATGGGCCATTTTTGTCTCCCTGTGTTTTTTATTTTTTACATACACTATTCCATGTTCCATCGCCTTGCTAATTGCAGAGTAGAAACCCGCAAAGAGCAATTTCAAGTCAGTGGGGCAGCACAGAAAGGGAAGAGAAGTTAGGAATGACTCAGCTTTCCAAGGGTCTTATTACTGTATCTACCTTTTCTCTATGCCACGTTTGTGTCTGGATAAAAAAAAAAATGGATTGCTACTTACCCCTGCCAAACTAATGAGAGGTAGCATAATAATTATGTAAATCTAAGAAGTACTTAACATTACAGCACTCTGGAGATGTTTCTATTGAAACCATAAAGGCATACAAAGCTGTCTTCAGAACCCATTCCCTCCATTTCAAAAGTCTCTGCTTTAAATTCGACAGTGTTTTGTCTACTCTGAACCTTACGTGACAATTGTCCTCTTCGACGACATACTCCACCCCTCCTGAAATTAAATTCCATGCAATGATGTGTATATTTGGCATGTGAGATTCAAATGAACTCCTATTCAAATGTATTCAGAGGATGCATTTGGTCTGTGAATTTATTTGCTCTCTTGCGAGCCAGAAGCAGATTTTTGGGCTACAGTGCCACACTGTGACTGGTCATCCATGTCCCTCCCTCCCTCCTCTCACGTAGGGGCCTCTCCAGCAGTATATGTCCCAGGGTGAAACAGACCAGGCAGACGGGTGGCTGGGTGGCAACCCTGACCCTCAGGCAGCTGTCATTGTGATTTCCCCTTCTCCTCTACTTCCCCTGCTCCCTTGTTCTATCGCTCCTTGGAACACGCCATCCCAGCTCCAAGACCTTGAGCTGCCTGTCAACCCACTGCCGCCCTCGGCCTCGACCGGTCATCTTGATTTAACAGACATGTCCCGTGCTGAGGAAACTTCAGTCGAAGAATCCGCTCATGGAGCTGTAGTTTGTTACTAAGAGGATGTGTTGCACATGATAGATTAAAGAGGGTTGTGTTGTTCGAATCAAACCATCTCTGTTGTGTAACTTAGGCATCCCTTGCCTGATAAAACAGCTTGTAGCTAGAGATCCCAACCCTCCGCTGGCAGTTACCATGATATCCCTTCAGGAGGACAGATGGACATGTCAAAGCTGTTGCCAATTTAGGCCTACCTTTGTCTTCTCCTTCGATAACCTCCTCTGTAACTGCACAGTTGCTGTTAGACAGCGTTGTCACTGTTAATGCACAGTAACTAGTACTTTCTACAGTCCCATGCTCTTCTTTATTATAACCTTTGATCCCCTTCTTTCTGCAGTTGGGATGAGAGCAGCTCCATCAGCAGTGGGCTCAGCGATGGCTCTGTAGACAACCTCAGCTCTGAGGAGTTCAACGCCAGCTCCTCCCTCAACTCCCTGCCCACCACGCCCCTCGGCTCCAGACGCAACTCCTCTGTCATGGTGAGTAAAGGCCACATTCAATCACAGCAGCCGTAGCTATGTTTATGTGCTTCTGTTTACAGACAATGTAGCCGTACTATCTGCACACACACACACACACACACACACACACACACACACACACACACACACACACACACACACACACACACACACACACACACACACACAGTAAGCAGATACTGGTGTTTTGAGAAAAGCATACTCTAATAGATTTAAGGGAACAACTTTTTCTGTTTAAGTTCTGGAAGAACACAGTTAGGTAAGTCCTTTGTCCTTAAATGTTTAAGTCAATATTTCAGACTGACACTGCACCCATTGCCCCCCTCACTGTCCCCCTGCCTGCCTGCCTGCCTGCCTGCCTGCCTGCCTGCGTCTGTTATTCACCCTCTGCAGAAGCGTGTCAAATCTGCCTGAGTCATTTGGGTCCCAAAAGAAGCAGTTCACACGACAGACACTGCAATGTCATTACATCTGAAATGGATTAAGCTGATGTGTCATTGTGCACCACTCAAAGTTGTTTACTGCAACGGTTTGCCACATTAGCCACTCTTTTGAAATCAAAGTGATATTTTGCATTTCATTTAACACTGCAACATCATGCATCCAACTTACAGTCAGTGGAAATCTGAACTGGATTTAAAATGCATTTTGTAGATAGTTGACCAACTTTTGGTAGGTGACATCTCAGGGGGAAAAACAGCCACTGCTATTGCTTCATCAGGCACTTCAAATAGCCCTTTAGAAACCCCTTCACTAATCCTCATACCACAAATGATAAATGTCAACTTTCAGTAATCAATTACGGTTTGAGAATACTGTACACATTTCATTCTTCATTGGCATAGCAAGTATGGAGGTTCTCCACTTTATCCACAGGTGAAAAATGCTTCTCAGACGGGCTTGTCACTTCTGGTGTTACTGTGGCAACACTGTGTCTTTCTTCTGTTCTCCTCCTCGTCCAAGAGAGAGCATATTGATGAAGCATGGGGATTAGTATAGCTGACTGAGCCATCTGTGACCATATTACATTATAAGGTGCGCTGCCAAGACACACTGCGCCCAATTCTCGAAGTAGCTACATACAGTAGTCCTACAGTACATTTTCCAGTGTAGCACCTGTCTAGAATTATAAACACGGTCTTTGTTTTTTCTTTTCTTCCTGTGGTCATATTTTTTTGGATGATGGCTCACTACAGTATTTCCCTGTCATGGCTTGGTTGGTTTCATCCTGTCGTTACTTATACGCTAAAGCAGTGTCAACCTTGTATTAACAAAGACTTCAGCAGAGGGATGGATTAGGTGAAACAGCATTGTGGCCCGTGTCGTTTTGATGAATGAGTTTTGGTGGTGCTTAACGAAGAGAATAGCTGAGGTGACTCAGTCGTTGTGCCCTACAGCATGGTACTATATTGTTTTGGCCACCCCCGGCCTTGCCCACTGTGCAGAATATAATCGTAAGGAAAAGTCACAGTGAATTATTCTCTGTTGGTTCTAGTTTAATTGGGCAGTTAATAATGTGCCTGCCCCCCCGCATGCGATGAAAGAGTAGTCCTTACGTAACAGGGTTGCAGCCTGCAGACAAGCCACTTATTTTCCCCGCTTAGGAAGAGGAGGGCATTGAAAAACTGGATGCATTTGGAACAGCGTAAATCAGCCCAGACTTACCAAGCTTTCACGTAGCACATGTCACCCAAAATGCATGTCACGAGTATGTACTATAATGTTCCTTGAAAATGCCAAGTCAATACTCGACGCACCAACATTTGTGGGATTCAAGAGGGACACATGAGTCATGATGCATCCTTTGTAGTTACAATGACTACTGGGGTGAAAGTCTCTGAAGCTCATAACATAGTGACTTCGGTAAATCTCTGGTGTTATACAGTATAGGCTTATCCGTTCCTCCCACTTGCTCTCCCTCTAGAATGCTGACATACACTCAGATTGAACAGCAGAGATTACTGAGGGCCTTCCACAGATAACAAACACAATATCACACACACACACACACACACACACACACACACACACACACACACACACACACACACACACACACACACACACACATAAACCTGGGTGTTTCTCACATGATCCCAAATATTCCATTTCATTTCAAAATAAATAAATAAATGGCACTTTTCAATTCGGAAATCTGAATTTTGACGAATCTTCTTCATTGACCAAACTGACACGGAATTGACTAACCCTGTGTTTCCCATTGGGACCCAGTGGAGGCTGAGGGGAGGACGGCTCATAATAATGGCTGGAACGGAGCAAATGGAATGGCATCAATTACCTGGAAACTATGTGTTTGTTGTATTTGATACCATTCCACCAATTCCACTCCAGCCATTACCACGAACCCGTTCTCCCCAATTAAGGTGCCACCAACCTCCTGTGTTGTGACCATATAAATAAAATAAAAACTTCCATTTGCAAAGTACCTCATGTTGCTGGTTATGTCCCTGTCCTCATGCAGCTCCGCACCGATGCTGAGAAGCGCTCCCTGGTGGAGAGTGGCCTGTCCTGGTACAGCGAGGATGCCAAGGCTGCACGCAAGATGGACGGGAGCAGCTACGAGACAGGGAGCCTCAAAACCGAGACCCCCAGCAAGTGGAGGAAGTCCTCCAGACCCATGGAGGGTGCTAGTGAGGACGTGGGGGTCAAGGGGGAACTGAGGAAGCCCCAGAGCCTGGGTCAGCCAGGGAACTTTAAAAAGGGACGCAACCCCCCTGTGGGCGTGACCTCACCCATCACGCACACCTCTCAAAGCGTCCTGAAAGTGGCAGGTGAGATGGGATCATTTGTTGTCTCCCTCTTTCGCTCTCTCTCTCTCTCTCTGACCTACCTCTCACACTCAGACATCCACACATTTCTCTATACATTAAACACATTTTTGGGGGGTCCAGTCCTGTTGAGTTGGAAGTAACTTAGCAGTTTGATGATTAAGTAACCCATCATTACTCCAAGTGAGCGCTATACAGGAAAGACTATAAGGGTTTTTACTTCATGCGCTAATAAAGAGTGTGTGTTAAAGTAGATGTATAAATGGTGAGGAAACATGGGCAGAAAACAGGATTGTTAACTTGTTTTGCAAGATATCCTTGTCATCCATAACCTCCCTAAATGGATAACACATGGAAAACCAAGTCTGGTTTGGAGAGTAGCCACAGCCAGCAGATATCAACTGAAATGTAAGCAAGGCAGTCTGGCTCTCTGTGCCAGAGTTTGATTGGTTGTAGTACTGTACAGGAACACTGAGAATAAATGATACTGTACAGTGTGTTCCATGCAGAACTGGGCTCCTCTTTGTGGATCCTTCCTATGTGTCTTGTCAAAAAACAAACTGGCTTCAGAGAGCCACTGTCTTGTGAAGCATTTTCAGGTTTTGAACATATTGCCATATTTTTGCTCTACCTGAATATGAAGACTATGAATATTTAATGAAGCTTCATGGGCAGTATCAGTGGAAGATGTACATTTCAACAGCAACAAACACGGTACAGTGCAGCACGGCATTTCAAATGACCACTGTGTGTTCTGTGTGCATATCTTAATGAATGGTGTCTTTTAAGACTGGATCCGCTGCTGTATGACTGCTGCCATTGAGGCAGCAATAACCGATTCATAGTTTTTAATGAAATAAATATTTTCAGAGTGAGACGTGTTGCACTGTAGTGCCTTACCTTTCTATCCAATCCAAAAGCCAGTTTAATGGAAACGTCCTTTTTTTTTTGTAATGACACGCAGCAGACTGCAATGCTGTCTAGTGACTCATCTGTCTGATCACAGCAATAATGTTGTGTTTGGTGTTCTTTCATCCCACGCGATATACATGATTGAACGATAAGGGAAACATTCAAACTGCAGTAAAATGTCCTGACTGTAGTAAAATGATGCAGGTTCTAAGGAGGTTCTAAGGATCCATTATGTTTTCTGGCATCGTTCTCTGGGATACGAATGGAGTCTAAAGATATTCATACACAGACTATTTTGTTTTTAACCCCCCCCCCCAATCAATTATGCTGCTCTACACGTCTGATTGCATCTTGAATTCCAATGATGGCTGCCAAGTGAGGCTTTTATACGTGGGAAAGACTGGGAGCTATTTTACTAGTGTTTGCTTTGTCAACTCGCTATCTCCATTTCTCCCTTTCCCTGACTGAGTGACATGAACTGTTACTTCATGTGCCTGTGAATATAAGAGCAATAATTTATGTACTTATATTCTGAAAAGCTTTAAGCATGTCAATTTGAGTTACTTGTCCTTGACAAGTTGCCAGAATAATGTGAATGCACAATCCACAGAGTGCCATTTAATAAAAACAACCAATTTTTTCCCCTCATTTTGGCCGGGTCGCCAAAGTTATTGGGCGTTGCATTTCTCCATGTCTTGGTCAAGGGCCCAGTTTGTCACACAGACCGGTCTGCAATACCTTAGATAGATTTGTGTGTCTGTATGTCGGTGACTCGACCTCTTCATATAAACCATCTGTAAGTAAATACAGATGTTTCTTGCTTATAAAGTTGACTCTCCTCTACTAACACGAGTTATATGCAGCTGTGACCAAATGCAGCTGTGACCAAATTTAGCCATTTAGCCATATTGTATGGTTCTGGTCATCCATGACTCCAGTCTGACTGATTCCCTCTGATTCATCCAACATTCGTCACAGTGGTGTCATCGACATCCAGTCAGGTCACTGATGCTTTCACTCTTTTGATATTTTTGGTTAGGTTCACATTCAGCTGCACTCATTATCACAGCTCGCTAGGCAACAGATGATTACTCTGTAATGTAATCTCATCTAAACTCTATACTTATCTATCTCTTTTGATTGCAGCACCAAAGAGCGACCACAAGGCGGTGGACAAGAACAAGATGTCTGTGAAGGCTGCTGGGCTGCAGCGCTCCCGTTCCGACGCCGGGAGAGAACACCTCCCGGAGCACCGGGAACACCGAAAGCCCCCATCAGGCCTGGTCAAGCCTTCCGCCGGGGCCTCGTTCGGCTACAAGAAGTCCCCGACTACCGGCACTGCCACCGTCATGACAGCAGGGGGCAGCACCATCTCTAGTGGCTCTGCCACCGTGGGCAAGATTCCCAAGTCCTCTGGCATCCCTGTGAAGCCGATGGGAGTAGGAGGGGGAGGAAAAGGGGGGCGTAAGAACAGCTTTGACGCCACAGGCAGTGAGGAGGGGGGCTTCCTGGGGCCCAACGCCCGTAACAGCCTCCAGTACCGAAGCCTGCCGCGCCCTGCCAAGTCCAGCACCCTCAGCCTGATCGGCCGCCCTGGGTCGGCCCGGCCTGCCAGCAGCAGCATCGACCCCGGCCTGCTGAGCCTGAAGCCTGTCTCCATGGCCTGCCCTGGCCCCAAGAGGAAAGAGCCCGGCAGTGGAAGCACTAAGGGGGCCAGTCGAGGAGGGAGCACAGGCCCTGTCAACCAGACAGACCGGGAGAAGGAGAAGGAGAGAGCTAAGGCCAAGGCTGTGGCGTCTGATATGGATTCCCTGTGTGGCTCCCTGAAGATGGAAGACTGTCTGGGGGATTCTACAGGGGAGGTCAGCACCAAACTGCAGGGACTGCGGAGGGCCAGTAGCAGCAAATACCCCGAGCTCTCCTCGCCCACCAGTCAGAGGTAAATTCACCACCGTGACACATTCTCACACTGTTCAAGTCCTACAGTACGTTAAAATAATACCACTCCTTTTGCTGTGGTATGGTGTTTATAGAATCAGCTATGTAGTCATGTGTTAGTATCGACTCAGTTTGTTCAGCTGTCATTTTATGAAGAGTTGCTGTGTAATGTTTTCTTAAACACTTAAAATAGACATAAGAGAACAACACCGCAATAAAACAAGTAACTGTCATTCTGCTTGCTATGTTTTGCACTCATGTCTTAGAACAGGACCAGCCCAGTAGGGTCTCTGGATCCATCCCGGTGCTGTATGGTGATGGATCTGACATTCTGTGTCTCGTGTCTAATTCATAGGATGCTGAGCTGCAAGTCTCTGGGTCGGCCGCCCAGCCTTGCCCACTTGGACAAGGTCAACTCCAATAGCCTGGATTCATGCGTGACCATCCAGGACCTGCCTCCTAAAGTGCCCCCTTACTCTAAGCTCCAGGACCTGGCCGGGTCTGGCTCACGCAGCCCGGCCCCCCGGGGCCTCACCCCTAGCCCAGCACCCGTCCTGCACTTGGACTCCCCCAGCTGCTACCCCAGCCAGACCCTGTCCTTGGGGGGCTCTCCGCTGCTGTACCCCAAACTATCTGGCCTGCACCGCAGCATGGAGTCCCTTCCCCTCACCATGAGTGTTCCTCCCAGTGGAGGATATATCCGGGCAGAGTCCCGAGACAGGGATAGGGAGGAGGTGAGGGGCACAGGGACCTGGGTTGCTGGGAGCAGGACCTCCCTCAATCTCCCAGACAGGTGGGTCTCGACTGGAGCAACACCCTGATGATGGGGTGGCATGGGTTGGGTAACCCTATGCTTGTGGGGGATGTCTTCACTAGTCACTAGCGCAGCAGTCAGTATCTGTATGTAGCAACATAGAATGATCAAACTATGCTACCTTCTTTCTACTGCAACAGAGATATTATTAATAGCAAGAGATTTTCTGATTTGAAAAAAAAAATATCTACAGGTTTAACACTGTTTTATCATGAATTTTTTGATAGCAGAAAGGATCAAATTTGGTTTCTTCGTGTTCTTTCTCTACCAGTTTGCAAACGGACAGGAACACCTTACCTAAGAAAGGATTAGGGTATGTCAAGTAAGTTTGTCATAGTTTCCTGCGACATTTGCTGTATCAAATTATGTAGTATTCTAATCTTCTGAGGCGCATGTTTAATTTTTGCTCTCTTAATTGTCCTGCTCCAGTCGCTACAGCTCTGGTCCGTCTGAGGGTCAGTCGGAAGGAAAGGAGAGGCGTCACTCCCACACGGCAGTGAGCCTGACAGAGAGCGAGAGCCCCCCTCAGCTGCCTTCTCCCACCCACATGCCCCATCTTTCCTCTGGCAAGGCCCACCTCACTAACGTGGGTGAGTCTCAGTTTTCTTTCGTTCATCAACTGTCCTCCAGCTGACTGACTGACAAACTCTGTCTAACTCTAAACTCTCATTAAGACACATCCCCCTGCTGGTTTGTATTTATATTTTGTTCAGTATATACGTATATCCAGTACCAGTCAAAAGTTTGGACACACCTCCTCATTCCAGGGTTTTTAGTATTTTCTACATTATAAATTAGTAGTGAAGACATCAAAACGATGAAATAGTAGATATGTAATCATGTAGTACCCAAAACAGTGTTAAACAAATCAAAATATATTTTAGATTTTAGATTCTTCAAAGTAGCCACTCTTTGCCTTGATGACAGCTTTGCACACTCTTGGCATTCTCTCAACCAGGTTCATGAGTTAGTCACCTGGAATGCATTTCCTTTAACAGGTGTGCATTGTTAAAAGCTCATTTGTGGAATTTATGACAAGGTAGGGTATACAGAAGATTGCCCTATTTGGTGAAAGACCAAGTCCATATTATGGCAAGAACAGCTCAAATAAGTAAAGAGAAATGACAGTTCATCATTACTTTAAGACATGAAGATCAGTCAATCTGGAAAACGTCAAGAATTTTGAAAGCTTCTTCAAGTGCAGTCGCAAAAATCATCAAGCGCTATGATGAAACTGGCTCTCATGAGGACTGTGACAGGAAAGGAAGACCCAGAGTTACCTCTGCTGCAGAAAGGATAAGTTCATTAGAGTTACCAGCCGCAGAAATCTGCAATTAACCACACCTCAGATTGCAGCCAAAATAAATGTAACAGACACATCTCAACATCAACTGTTCAGAGGAGACTGCGTGAATCAGGGCTTCATTGTTGAATTGCTACAAAGAAACCACTACTAAAGGACACAAATAATAAGAGAATCTCGCTTGGGCCAAGAAACATGAGCAATGGACATTAGACCGGCGGAAATCTGTCTTTGGTCTGATGAGTCCAAATTTGAGATTTTTGGTTCCAACTGCCGTGTCTTTGTGAGACTCAGACTAGGTGAACGGATGATCTCCACCGTGAAGCATGGAGGAGGAGGTGTGATGGTGTGGGGGTGCTTTGCTGGTGACACTGTCTGTGATTTATTTAGAGCTCAAGGCACATTTAACCAGCATGGCTACCAAAGCATTCTGCAGCAATATGCCATGCCACCTGGTTTGCGCTTAGTGGGACTTTCATTTTTTTTTTCTCAACGGGACTATTACCCAAAACACACCTCCAGGCTGTGTAATGGCTATTTGACCAAGAAGGAGAGTGATGGAGTGATGGAGTGCTGCATCAGATGACCTGGCCTCTACAATCACCCGACCTCAACCCAATTGAGATGGTTTGGGATGAGTTGGACCGCAGTGTGAAGGAAATGCAGCTAAAAGGGCTCAGCATATGTGGGAACTCCTTCAAGACTGTTTAAAAAGTATTCCAGATGATTACCTCCAGAAGCTGGTTGAGAAAATACCAAGAGTGTGCAAAGCTGTCATCAAGGCAAAGGCTGGCTACTTTGAAGAATCTAAAATATGAAAAACCTTTATTTGTACTATGTTCTACATTGTAGAATAATAGTGAAGACATCAAAACTATGAAATAATATATACATATAAATAGCCCTTACAGTTGACAATAACATATATATATATATATATATATATACTAAATGACCAAAGGTATGTGGACACCTGCTCATCAAACATCTCATTCCAAAATCATGGGCATTAATATGGAGTTGGTTCCTCCTTTACTGCCTCCACTTTTCTGGGAAAGCTTTCCACTAGAGGCTGGAACATTGCTGCGGGACTTTCTTCCATTCAGGGACTTGCTTCCATTCAGCCACTAGCATTAGTGAGGTCAGGTACTGATGTTGGGCGATTAGGCCTGGCTCACAGTTTGCGTTCCAATTCATCCCAAAGGTGTTCGATGGGGTTGAGATCAGGGCTCTGTGCAGTCCAGTCAAGTTCTTCCACACCAATCTCGACAAACCATTTCTGTATGGACCTCACTTTGTGCACAAGGGTTTTGTCAAGCTGAAAAGGGAAAGGGCTTTTCCCCAAACTGTTGCCACAAAGTTGGAAGCACAGGATCATCTAGAATGTCATTGTATGCTGTAGCATTAAGATTTCACTTCACTGGAACTGAAGGGCCTAGCCAGATCCATGAAAAACAGCCCCAGACCATTATTCCTCCTCCACCAATCTTTAAGGTTGTCGGACAGAGAACGCATTTCCGCTGCTCCAGAGTCCAATGGCGTTGAGCTTTACACCATTCCAGCCAAAGCTTGGCATTGAGCATGGTTATCATAGGCTTGTGTGCAGCTGCTCAGCCATGGAAACTCATTTTTTTAAGCTCATGACGAACAGTTCTTGTGCTGACGTTGCTTGCAGATGCAGTTTGGAACTCGGTAGTGAGTGTTGCAACCGAGGACAAATGATTTTTACGCGCTTCAGCACTCAGCGGTTCCGTTCTGTGAGCTTGTGTGACCTACCACGTTGCGCCTGAGCCGTGGTTGCTCCTAGATGTTTCCACTTCACAATAAAAGTCCTTACAGTTGACAAGGGCAGCTCTAGCAGGGCAAACTGACTTCTTGGAAAGGTGGCATCTAATGACGGTGCCACGTTGAAAGTCATTGAGCTCTTCATTAAGGCTATTCTACTACCAATGTTTGTCTATGGAGATCGCATGGCTGTGTGTTCGATTTTATACATCTGTTATCAATTGTATATATCATGTTGACTGTTGTGGACCCTGAGTGTCTCTTTACACTGTCTCATCAGGGGTGTGTGTGTGTGTGCGTGCGTGCGTGCGTGCGTATGCATGCAGGTATGTGTAAGTGCGTGAGTATGTGGGTGTACTTACTTGCCTCATTGTACTGTGTCAGTCTGCCTCTTACCCATGCCAACCTTCCTGTCTTCCCAGTTTCCCCCATCCCGAGCGGTGCCTGTGTCCCCAGAATAACCCGCTCCAACAGTATCCCCACCAATGACGCGGCCTTCGACCTGTACGGCTCCTCTCCACTGGGCAGCAGCATGTCGCTGGCCGACCGGCCCAAGAGCATGATGCGCTCTGGATCCTTCCGTGACCGCGAGCCCGTGGATGACTGTGAGACAGCTAGCACATGTAAGATACCTGTATACAGATATATCATTCCTTTTTTATGGCTCGCCACTATGGCTATATTTCTAACGCCAGTTCCTTTTGGGTTGTCAGTCTACCACTGGGGCCCTCAGTTGATAAAGTTAAACTCAGGAAATGAATTGAAATTCCAATTGCCATTTGAGTGTGATAAGTTTTTTTACTCCCTGAGTATATTTTAGGGAACCTGAACATTCCCCTGATGTTTCAGGCCCCGGCCTAGACAACCCTTGAGTCTAGTAGTGTCCTTGAGGCTGTGTTCTCAGTACAGAGAGAGGGGGGCAGAGGGTGAGGCAGAGAGCGAGAGAGATTGAGTACCTCCATGTTAGAGTTATGTAAAGGTATAATGAGGTGACCCAGTTTGTCTCTGTCACTTCTCTGAAGTCATTTATCTCTTCTTCAACATTGTCTGCATTGCATTATGTTGTTTTCTGTGAAGTACTTATATACTGCCACAAGTGAACTGTCATTTATACCTTGTTGTAAATCTACACACACACACACACACACACACACACACACACACACACACACACACACACACACACACACACACAGTAGCAGGTTTACTGGATATAACGTTGTGTTTAAAAATCTGAACAACGATAGATTAGTCATATTGTTAGCATATTCTGTAAAGTATGGATATGGCATATTTCAGTACTAAACCATGTTATGTGTTTGTTCTGTCTTTTTCTACCTCTTTTAGTCCATGGCTCTGTCCTGTCCTTGGCATCCAATGCTTCATCCAACTATTCCTCTGTGAGTAATAGAATTATTGAGTAATCCAGAAATAGTTATTGTGCTCAGCTGTTGTGTGCCCACAGGACATACTTTCATGATATAACTGTTGGACTCTTCACAATTACATGAATGTATGCGATGCAACCGGAACAGTGCCAGGCCTGGCTAGCCAACTGTACAAATACAGCCGTGTAGTTTTTCTGTCTTTGATTGAAAACATGCCTGAAGTGAGGTGAGATGTTGTGCCAAATGCCACTGAGGCATTCCAGAGCTGAAACCTTGTTCAAATACAACATTTTACCTCAGAACATTGGGTTCTCTCTCCTTTTCCAAATTTGGCCATTGTTTACGTTCAGATAACTGCCAAAATCAAGGGAACACTTCAGTAAATGAGGAATACAAAGTATATTGAAAGCAGGTGCTTTCACATGGCTGTGGTTTCTGAGTTAATTAAGCAATTAAGATCTCATCACGTGTAGGGTCATTATTTGGGCTACCATGTCTAGAAGGAGAGATCTCAATGACTTTGAAAGAGGTGTCTTAAAGGATCATAGGAGGCTTTAAAGGGTGTGTGTGCATGTGTGTCTCAGTTTTCAGATCTCAACCCAATTGAACACTTATGAGAGATTCTGGAGGGCGCCTGAGACGGCGTTTTCCACCATCATCAACAAACACCAAATGATGGAATTTCAAGTGGAAGAATGGTGTTGCATCCCACCAATATGCTGTGTTTACACAGGCAGCCAATATTTGTACCACTAATCGGTCTTTTGACCAATCACATCAGGGGCTGTATTTTAACAAACCTAACGCAATGGTAAATCTTAAGTGCTGGAGGTAGAGCTATAGGTTAGGGGGTGTTTCCTATTTTCTCAACCAGAATTATAGACGCAGGAGCTGGCGGTGGCTTTAAAGGGCTAGGTTTTGACAAATAAGCAAGTTGAAGTATGTCGAGGCTTGAGCCCTTACTGGCCAATCATAAGTAAATAGTAAAATCTATCTTTTATGTATTGCGTTGTCATCAACTCCAAATCGAATGATAGTCTGTCATAGCCTAGTATCCTTGTCCATTATAGCGTAACCTTTACCAAACCATGTTAAATGTAAACTTCAATGAGGACGTCCCGAGGATCAATTATAGCAAGGACATTTGTTAAATAGCCTACAGAAACAAAATAACAAAATGTAGTCCTATCCCATATTTGTTTTTGAACAGTAATTGAATGGCTACAATATAGAAATATATTGTTAACATAGCATTCACACTGATATAGGCGCCTACTGTAAAATGCATTATATTTGAGCTATGGACATGCCAAGCGTTGTCAATAAGCACGATTAAGTTAACTTTTGATAAGACCTAAAACGACAGTGAATAATTAGAATCAAATTCTAATAAAACGAAACAACAACTTGTTTCAAATATGCTATGTCTAAATACAGGCACCAAAATTGCTCCCCATGGGAATATACTAATTAGGCCTAAGACAACATAGACAATGGAGGGTTTTACGCACTTCCACATTTTTCACAGGAGCTGGAAAAATGTCCAATATATAGAGAAAGGGGGAATGTCCACTCACCGTTACTGCTCTCAAATATATAGCTGTAGCCTACCGTCTTCGTTGATATGGCCAGTAGTGACTTTGCCACATGAAAGGTAAACAAGCAAACAGGCAAATATAGCCTACAAGTGGATTCAGCACCACGGACAGCGATTGGAATTCCCACGATTTGAAAGTTAGGTCCAACAGAGGAAAGTGTAAAATACAAAATGATCAATAAAACACAATAAACAGTATTTTTAAATAACTGGATGTTCCTAAACAGGCTTCCTACAGTCACTGACACGTTCCATGCCAGATTGAGTCCAAACCTTTCACAGAAGCGGGATAAAAATTATGTCCAAAATAAATCAAACTTAGTGAGTGAATGTTATTTATAATAAGGGTCACGTGGAGAAAATCGTACCTTTCTGAAATGAAGACGAATGGCCCTTCATTCAGCAAGTATATTTTTCTTAAACCCTCCATGAACACTTGAAGAAAAAAAAAAAGTGACCCCTATAGCCAAAATAATAATTCAAACAAAGTGGATTGCAGAGAACATGTCTACCGTTTACCCTCACTTCTTGGACAGACCAGAGTCTTAGATATGCAGTTTTAGAAACTGTCTTTCATCCTGTTAGCATTACATGGCAACGCAGGAATTTTGGAAGAGCGCAGGGCTGCGGGCCAGAAGGTTGTGGGTTCGCAGACCAACGTGGACAAGAGTAGAGGTGGAAAAATCTCATTTAGAGTAAAAGCATTTCATGAATCTATCATCGTATTTGCAGGTCCGAGGAAAAAAATGGCCTCATATAAACATTTCATGCAATTTTGCGTAATTGTACGTTAGCAGAATTGTTTTAATATCACATAAATGACCAAAAATGACAGGCTAAGAATGGACAGAGAGATAGGCCTATGTGTTCATCTTATTATATTTCTCCAACGCCAAGTCAGTGTGTCTTGTTTGCAACGAAACGGTCCTTATTTCCAAATAATTCAATCTGAGACGTCCTTAGCAATCTGAGCGCCTTTCCACCCGACAGAGTAGGCCTGCCGATGCAAATTTTTTTTAAACTTTACCTGCTGGCTACTCTTCTTCTGTGGCTTAACCCAACGAGAGAAGGTCACAAGTGTTTCCCTACAAGCTGTCTGGGTTTAAAGTGAATAGTGAATAGCTTAATAAATTGATCGAGACCGAATTTGATTACTTCCCAAGCAAAGTCTATTTTTTGGTCTCCTCAGCAATAGAGGGTGGAGGTCAGCCTCTGAATGTCAAAGAAACTAAACAATGATATCCCCATATGCATCAGAATCACACATCTTTCCCAGGTATTTTACAGCTTGTTTCTAGCATAAAGCACTATTATAGATCACTTTATATCATTGGATCCGTTTTATGTTCTTCAAAATCTTAAACTAACATTGGGTAGGCCTGTGCTTTGTGCCATTTTCTTTAATAAATGGTAGACCTATGGCATAACCTCTCATACCCCCCCCCCCAATTCGAGTCTTAGTTTGAACTTAACAGCCCTTCACTGACGCAGAGGTAGTCTATTTAAAGAGTGTGTGGTTGGTGGAGGAATTGACTGACAAGTCTATGGATATAGCAGCCCATAGCCTCATTTCGTCTGTCAAAGAAATAGCCCTCTTGCTGTTAGTCTCATTAAAATGAAGATGGTTGAAATGAATTGTGTCTACATAAATCAGCACCATGAGCTGTCCATTTCTAATTGATTGTGCCACGGTTGCTGCTTTTAGTTTCAGCCACACAATGTAAGTTACTCGAATATCAAAGTTGACCTTCGGTCCTCCTTCTCCTCTTCGCGCTCTCCTTTTCCAAACGGAACAAAACATAAGCTGTAGGTGAGACCCACACGCAAGATGCTGCATTTTTGGGACAAGGCCTAATACATAAAAACATTTGGGAAAAAGCCTTTGACTGTCCTCCTGGACTGCCGTCATAGGTACAGCCATTGGTTAGGCAGCACACAAAAAAAAACTTTTGATCAGCAAGAGCAGAGCAGGCCGGGGCTCAGCATCGGAATATTCACTGCAGTGTGTAGTGTATCCTATTTGTATTTACACCGTCCCAGCAGATATCTTAGAAATACAACTTTTCTCTGTGCTTCTTTAGCCCATATGGATAACTTGATTGAGACCAGACTGAAGAGCCTGAAGGCACACTTGATATCGCTTGCCCAGCGGAGAATCAGATTATGGGCGGCATCGGGCACACATCGATATATATCCCAATAAGCAACTCATTCTAAAACACTGAGAAATATTGACTTTTCGTCAATTGCAAATGATGTGACCCTCCCCTGGACTAGATTAACGAAATACTAAACCCTCCTCTTTCTGATCCATCCCTTACGAACTAGCGTGCGTTTAAAAGTTACACCTCTTTGCCGCCAGCCGAAAATAGATCCCCAAAACTTGTCGCAACACATCTTTTTCAGAGCTGATCTGTTTGGTCAAAAGACCAGCCATATAGTTCCAGATCACTTGTGGAATCTATGCCAATCTACGCATTGAAGCTGTTCTGGTGGCTCGCGGTGGCCCAATGCCCTATTATGTTGGTGTTTCCTTTATTTTGGCAGTTACCTGTTTATCCAGGTCTTTACCATGATGTTTAAATTCTATAAAACCTCACCTCTCGTGAACTACCAAGGCTCACAAGTTGTGGTTTGACTGCTACTGATACACACATCAAGTATATATCCTTATATCCTTATATACAGTCATTATTTTAGGGTGTATTTAAACCTGCCTTTACCCTGCTGAACACTTACAAGATGCAGTCTGAATCCCCTGCCCTCTATATATAAACTCAGGATTGTACCTTAGGCCAGATCTACCGTTAGACTACCACAACCCACCGTAACCTCGACTACTCCCAAGTTCACTCTATGTGCTTTCTTCTCGTTCCTTCTTTCTGTCCTACTGTGCTCTCGTAAGACCGAGGAGAGGATACAAGGAGAGGTAAGGCTAACACGTTCTGCTCTTCAACTCTCCCTTGTCTTCATCTCCCAATATCATCTCGTTTGCTCTCGTCCATCCGTACCGCTCACCTCCACCCGTTCAGCAGTCCTTCGGGGATCAGAAGCGTTGTTTTCCCCCAAACAATTGTAATTCATTTAGCATGTAACGTGGCATGCTGTCCAGCAACCATTGTTTCTATTGTTACTACTTTATGATTTCATGTTCTCCCATGAGCTTACTTAGTGTCATGCACCTTACCCAGCCAATAACTCATTCCATGTACTACCATACAGTGTAAGGCGCTTTGAGATGTGGAGAAGTAAGTCAATTGTCAGGCCGTCCGTCCGTAAATGACAAGGTGTGATCTTTGTCTGCTCTGCCTTTCTGAAGGACCTTGTTGTTATTGTCTTCTTCGCAGCAAATCCGCAAGCTGAGACGCGAGCTGGAGAACTCCCAGGAAAAAGTGGCCAACCTGACCACCCAGCTGTCTGCCAACGTATGTAGAACAGGCTTCTCGCCCTTTCAACCTCTATCTCACACACCATGGTAGCAGGATCCATTTGTTTGCTTTCAATATAAAAATATTAAAAAATGTCTTTGTCTGTGTTGGGACATATGATGGATGGAAGCTGAATGAGACTGAATCCAAGTCTGTTAAGAGTCATCTAATAATATAAATGAACCTGTCTCTGGGTGCCAGACATTGTGATGAGGTCTTTAATGCACAAACCAACACAAAAACCATGTCAGACAAATGTTGATATTTTTATGAAGATTTTTAAAGCGCCTGGATCATTAGGCATTGATTAAACTGATGTTGAGCTACGATAGGAAAGCATGCATAGTGGAGAGGGTGAGATCAGATAGATTTATGCCCAGTGCATAGAACGCAATCTAACTCGCAACTCGAAATCCAATCAATGAAAATTAAGCTAAAACTAAGCTAGCATTGGTTAAAGCTTGGGTCAAGAGTTTTCCCCGGTCATGTGACCTTACCAGGGAAAATCTTCTGTCCATTGTTGTGGTTACTAAGCAGACATAAACCTATAGTGTTCTAGATGGTAGGCAGACATAAACCTATAGTGTTCTAGATGGTAGGCAGACATAAACCTATAGTGTTCTAGATGGGATAAATGCCCACCTTGGCCTGGTCATAGCTGTACGTGGTGCTGGTTAAAGTTGGCTTTGGCCCTTGCCACCTATGGTTAGCCTACTAGAGGCTTGCTCTGGCTCCCGCTCCATACCCATACCCAGTACAGCCAGCGATGCTGGTGGAGATTTATGAACCATAGGCACAACATGGTCTCAGGGCAATTTGTATTATTCTGTACGTAAATATGTGAGACTCTATTTAGTATGATATATTATGTTACTTGAGCTAACATTATGAATGGAATAGTCGTCTTACAATATCAAACGAATTAGAGGACATATAGTATCATGCGTCTTTCCCTGTCGTGCAATAGCATATGAATTCGAGGATGTAATTTATCACACGTAATGGTGGATGTGTAGGATAGGTCTTTCTCTGTGACCAGGTTTTTCTTGTTGTGTCATAACAACAAAGGAGAATTATGGGGAGAATTTACGTTGGTGGGTAGGTGAACTAACAACAAAGGTTAGAATAATTTACGTGAAAGGTTAGGGGAACTAAAATGACAAAGATTAGGTTAATTTACATAGCATGTTAGGTGAATTGGGTTAACTTTAGAATAAGGGTTAGGGGAAGGCTTAGTGAAAATGCTACCGTTGTCCCCGACGCGACTCGAACACACAACCTTTGGATTGCAAGGCAGTCACGGATCACGCTCGCCTATCCTCCCCGAGCAACCTCTCTACTTTCGTTTCTGTCTAAAGTAACTAGACCATTAGTAGGTATCATACATCTTGGAGGTACTCAGAAATACGTAAAGTATGTTGCGTATAGTTCTGAGGCCAGGCTGGGCCCACAGGGGGTAAACCATCAACGCTGCACCCCCAACAATCTCTTCTCTCTCCCCTGTACTGCCACAACCCCTTTTATTCTCTCTGCACTATACCTCCCCACCCCATACACCCCTCACCCCATCACCCAATCTAAAACCAAAGCTCTTTTCAGGAACTGCACTTGATGATTATATTGCATGCTGTTTAAGCAAAGAAAGTCGAGTCCACTACAGTACTAACACTGTCCATTGGCAATACCCTTTAACCCGGTCTAACCCTCTAACCTGAGTGTGTTACTGCTACTGCATGATTGAGTGTGATATGACCACAGACCTTGGTTCAGTGTTAATACATGCATAAACAGTATTTATAAAACAATTGATAAAAACCTACACAGTAGGAAAAATTATAATTTTGCTTCATCCCTTACCCACTGGATTATTGTCTCTTTATTATTTGATAAATTGTACGATGTCGCTATTAACTGTAATTAGCTCTCTGGCCCAATGTCTGTGTGTGTGTCTAGGTTGCGTGTGTGTGTGTGTGTGGATGTACGTGTGCGTTCATGTGTGTGTGCACGTGCACATACTGTATGTGTGGGTGCATGCGAGGAGTGTGATCCCGGCCTAACGCCACTGTCCCTCTCTCCTCCACTGTTGGCTGTATTGACCGCTGGTTCTGGACTCTTTGCTGCCCCCTGCCTGCTGGCCGCTGACCCACACCTCTGGATGCTGGGTGTAGCAGCTAGGCCAGGTTTGTTGGACTGTCTGTTGCTTCCAGATCCCCTCCTTCGCTGTCGCATGACTCTCGCTCTCTCTCTCTCTCTCTCTGACCGTCCATCCCGTTCCGCAGGCTAACAGGCTGACCTGGTGCTGAGGTTCCTGTTTTAGGCGCCGTGTGGCGACGCCAGCCAGGCCTCGACACCTACCTTGAATCATGTGGATGATGGCATATCTGTAGTTTTAGTTTTAAATAGGCCTCTGTACTTTACAATTGCCATGTAAACAGTAGCTCATGTTGAAATGTAAGAGAATGTAAAGATGGTAGCCTTGTTACAAGATGCATACACATACCATATAAGTTAAAACAGCTGAGGTTTATTGTTACTCTATTACATTAGAGTCACATTCACTACTGTGAGGGTTCAGAACAGTCTCCCATGCTACATCAGGTTGGAGAGGCCTGTGCCCCAGTGCCATACTCCAGTCACCACTCATTCACTCACACCCCACCCCACCCTCCTCTCCTCCCTTCCTTTCATCCTCCACAGCTGTCCATCCCTTCACCCCTCCCTCCTCCTGGCAGATGGAGAAAGCCATTTGCTTGATGTGCAGTGAGCCTGTGGTGCCTGTGGCCTCTAAACGGCAGTGACTCATCTCTGTGTTCTCTCTCTGTCTCTCTGTCTCTCAAGGCTAATTTGGTAGCAGCGTTCGAGCAGAGCCTGCAACTGATGACGTCACGTCTGCAGAGCCTGTCGGTCAGCCAGGAGCAGAAGGTACCGGTAAATGCAGCTGCATTATTCTGCCCTCTCTTACATCCTTCCACGATGAGGGGGGGCGGGGGGGATTATTTTCCAAATCTTCAATCGAGCAGAATTCTGCGCTATTCATTTACAGTCCAGCTATTTCCAATCAATGTCAAATAAATGTCCAAAAGATATGTTTATTATTCATCGCTCTTTCCAGTTCACCATAATTAGCTGTTAGCAAACAGAGCTTCAAGTTGTGAGAATTTCATCAAAAAAGTGCATCTGGAGAATTCATGTTTAACCAATAGTTTTTCAAACAAATGAACCAATTTGACTTTTGTTATATGAGAAGGCTGAGCGCAAAGTGAGCGTAGAGTGTAGACAGAGTCTGATCTCCTCAGTGTGTTTTGACAGTCAAGGCTAACATCCTGGACCACAACATGCCCTTGAGCGTTAGCCGCATGACCACCCCAAAGCCCTGGCATCGTCTAACTGTATCATGCTGTTGGAGAGCAGAGGACAAAGACTGTCAGGAGGACAGGAAGTTAAATCTAGGTCAAAAGTTGACATGGTGCTAAGGTCTTGTTTTCACCAGCCACTCAGCACAATCCTTCAGGTCTGAGACCATAGACACACCAGAGTCAGTCCCCCCATGTAGGACTGCTGTCAGCTGCTCAACGGGGTACATTAGCCCAGAAGATATACAGTAGGGAGTCCTCTCTCAACATCAGAGTAAGATTGCAAAATTCCTGTAACTTCCACAAAATTCCCATGTTTTCCCAGAAATCTTGGTTAGAGGATTCTCCGATTTCCTGCTTCCGGGAATCTTCCAACCAGGATTTCTGGAAAACCTGGGAATTTGGGAGAAGTTACCAGAATTCTGCAACCCTAGAGGCAACAGACAGTTGTAATGTACTGGTCCTGTTTCCTTGTAGGACTCTGAGCTGACTGATCTGAAGGAGACCATAGAGATTCTGAAGACGAAGAACACAGAGGCACAGGATATAATCCATGTGGCCCTCAGCAACCCTGACATCCCTCCCAAAGGTAGGGAGCCAACCAAGGGTCTAACGTTCTTTCAATATAATCCCTTTGACCATTCCCTCTCTTCTCCAGACCAGTTTTTATCTTCTTTCACCGCCCTCACTAGCTCATCTTCTCTTCTCTAGAACGGTTTTTCTCTCTCTTCACTCCCCCTCACTAGCTCCTCTTGTCTCTCCAGAGCTGCAGATGAAGAGGCAGAACTCTTCTGAGAGCATCTCCAGCCTGAACAGCATCACCAGCCACTCCAGCATGGGCAGTCTGAAGGAGCAGGAGGCCAAGAAGAAGAAGAAGAGCTGGGTGAGGGCACAGAACCGTCTAAATATAATAAGGAATTAGAGTCAGGATTCTAATTGGGTTTCTGGTTCTATGAGAGAACCCTTTAACTAGGGTCAGGGCAGTGGTACTGTCTTGTCAAAACGGTCTGGATTTTTGGATCAATGGGATTTGATCGGCCTATTGGTGTCCAACGTTGCGAAAACCTAGAATTTGAGTTCCTGGAGTTCACTATACCAAGAGTTTACCACTGGACTGGCTAGTAACAAGCAAAGTGGGTAACTTTACTTCACTTTATGTGATCTAGCTAATGCATGTGTTCATCAAGCATTCATAAACTCCACATAACATGTTTTACACGAGCTATAAACCAACATAAACATTCTAAAGAGCCTATAAAATAGCAACATCATGAAGTTATGAGATTGGCATAGAACAGGATTGCTACATTTTAGAATCCTAACTTATGTTTTGCATTGAAAGGAGAGAAACCATCCAGCCACTCGCTCTGTGTCTGTGGTCCTGCATGTGTGGGTTCTCACTCTCTCTCTCCAAATCTGATATGAAGTATGACTCCTCTCTGATCTCTCTCTCTCATGCTTCCCTGCTACTGTATTTTATTCAGGTCTTTGAGGTGAGTAGTGGATTTTGTAAGAGCCCCAAGCCCCCCCCCCCTCTCTACCTCCCTGCACTGATGAGTCATACTTGTTAGGTATTTGGAAAAGCTGTGTGGTTTTTCATCCCATATTAAACCTAGCCAGATCCACTTCATTCACTAACTGTACTTCACGGTAGCATACATTTTTATGTATACCATTTACAGTAAATATAAGGCAGATAAATGATTCAGAAATGACAAAGTAAATTGGATCATCAGACAACGTTTTCAAATTCTGTTTTGTTTAGTGTCCCGAGAAGTTTTGATTTCGTGCAAAGCTTGTCTGAAAGTTAGTGAATGACTGTGACATTTTTTTCTTCTCCAGAGGACTTTTTTTGTGTGATATAGTCACCCCAGCCATTTCCTGTTGTTTTCTTGTGGTACAGCAGTCCTCATATTTGACATATCATGACAAAACGTCAAACTCAACACTATTTTTTTTAAAAGCATATGTATTGTCGAATCATAGCACTCCCATTGTTTAAACAGTACAGACAGTACAGACACTTAAGACATGTGGATAATTCCTCGTATAGGGTTCTATTGTGAACAAAGTGAGCATAAACACAAAAATCATTTGGTCATGATTCTTGCAACAACTCAAATCTGTACGGTCTGTACAACGCTCGCGGCTTTTTCCACCATGGGGCAGTTCTTTTCTCTCTTCCTTCCTCCTCATTGTACATAACTTAGTGAACATAAGTCTAGTGAACGTCTCTGTCTCATCGCCAGATGCTTATTTCTATGTGCTCCGTTCCCTACAGACTAATCTGCGAGGTTATCTTCATGTTGCGTGGACTGCGTCCATAGGACTTGCGTCCCATGACTAGTGTTCTGCAGGGTTCGGGTAAATTCCATTTCAATTTCAGTCAATTCAGGAAGTAGACCTGGAATTCCAATTCTATTCAATGCTTTTCCGTTGGGACAATTTGGAATTGGAATTTGGTTTACTTTTTTGAGTTGACTGGAATTCTTTATGAAATTTACCCCCGCCCTCGATTAGCCTTGGGTTCTCACATTTACCCCCGCTTCAACACAGAATAGAGGACAACACCGGTCTCACATTACCCTGCTTCACCAAAGAAAAAAGAGGACACCAGCATAGGGGTCGGGAGAGTTGGGGATTTTGAGGACAGCGTGTTTTTTCTTTCTTTCTACTGGCTATATATTCAAGTGTCCAAATCAAAGCCGAGTAATGAAATAAACACAAAAAGACCCCTGCTGTGATTTTGATGAAGAATAGCTGTGCGTGTCAAATAACACCCTTTCCCCCTATAGTAGTGCACTATACAGGGGGAAAGGGTGCCATTTGAGACACATCAAAGGTCGAATGCATCAACAAATACAGGGATGGTTACAGGAGTCACAACACTGTACGTGTTCATTGTGCTTCTCTCTGGGTGCCCCACCAGTCTTTAATTCTCACCTCTGCTGTCTATGTATTTCTCTGTGTAGCTGAGGAGTTCCTTTAACAAGGCGTTCAGTAAGAAGGGGTCCAAGCTCTCGGCGTCATACGCCGACATCGAGGAGATCGCCACGCCAGACTCCTCGGCACCCTCCTCTCCTAAAATCCCCATCCACCACGTGGACAGGGATGGGGATGGGGATGGGGAGGGAGATGGAAATGGGGACATTTCCATGATGAGGTCCTCTGTCTCTGCGTCTTCCTCTGGGTATGGTCAATTCCTCCGGTGCCCCTCCAGTCTGAATCATGTTTTGCTTCCTTAAGAAACATATTTCAAATGGGCACCAAATGGCACGTGTATGAATGTCACGTACCGTTATCTCTCTTATTCATCTCTATCACAGAGTTCAGTGCAATTGAGGCGGTACCTGCCACCTCTTTTCAGTCTAAGCAAGGTGTGTTCTTCTCTTCTTCTCCAGCCTGTGCGAAGTAGGCGAGGAGCCCCCGGAGGATGAGAAGGTGGTGACCACGCTGCGCTCGGCCCTCTGGGAGAAGGAGAGGAAGCTGACAGACATCCGCTTGGAGGCCCTTAGCTCCGCCCACCAGCTGGAGCAGCTGCAGGAGGCCATGAACAACATGCAGGTGTGTGTGTGTGTGTGTGTGTGTGTGTGTGTGTGTGTGTGTGTGTGTGTGTGTGTGTGTGTGTGTGTGTGTGTGTGTGTGTGTGTGTGTTAGAGGTCCTGCAATGGGTCGGACACCCACGGCTCAGCTCACGGTTCAGAATGATATTGCGTTGAAAACGTTTTAAATCGAGATATTATATATATTTTTTTACATGTTGTGTTGCAATGTGTTGCAAATTCCATCCTGTGAGCAGTGAGGCAGGCATATAGGCTACCAGTTACGCACGCAGTGGATCAAGGTACTTTCTATTATTTGTGTGGCTCTGAAACGTACGTTTCATCCCCCTCATTGGAGAATACATTGCCAAGTGTCCTTTC
Organism: Oncorhynchus kisutch; assembly: GCF_002021735.2. Classification (NCBI taxonomy): domain Eukaryota; kingdom Metazoa; phylum Chordata; class Actinopteri; order Salmoniformes; family Salmonidae; genus Oncorhynchus; species Oncorhynchus kisutch. The sequence continues at coordinate 27,600,697 of NC_034178.2, read as the reverse complement.
CCTGGCTAGCCTTGCTCATAAAAACAATGATATAAATGTATGTTATTCAGCGGGTCACTGATCCCCTTTCGGGTAGAAAGTCAATTTGGGTAGAAGAATCTATACTGATGTCATATTGGAATTGATGTGGCGCGGGTGTGGTTCCAAAAAACAGACCAGTGCAGGACTCTTGTGTGTTTGCGAGGTGTGTGAGCATGCCTGCATGTGTCTGTGTGTCTTTGTGTTACCCAATGTAACGTCTACTGTAACGTGAAGGGGTCAGGATCAGAGGTCAAACCGCACAAACCTATAACTGGTTTGTGCGGTTTGAACTCTGACCCTGACCCCATTACGGCCCTACAGGAGTCCCCTCATTAAGTAGCTATGTAAGTATCACCCTAATCCTACACGGTGTGTTCCTGCCTGCAGATGACAGTGGAGAACCTGAAGGCAGAGAATGACCAGTTGAAGACAGGTGGTCCCTCCACCTCCACCTCCCAGTCCTCCGGCCTGGCATCACTCGGCACCGCCTCGCCACGCCAATCTGTTGCCATGTCTCTGACCAAGACCTTCAGCATGAGTCTGGGAGAGGGCAGCCCCTCTGGTGAGACCTGGCATCAGTAACTAGAGGAACGCAGTCATCACTCAACAAGTCTTAAGACTGAATTTCATGAATTCAAGGAGACAAGGGATAATTATCATGAAGCATTTCAGCTAAATAACCCTCCTTAGTGTGCAGGGTGAAAGGGTCATAACTCAGTGATAAGTAAACATACAACTGTCTAACAGAACACAAGGACATTGTGTACCCACGTTTATGTGTTTGCCATGTTGTAATTATGACATGCATGTAGGACACTCATTAGATTACTCCTTGACCCAGTGTCTCTCTGGCTGACTACCACCCATACCATTCTCTCTCTCTCTCTCTCTCTCTCTCTCTCTCTCTCTCTCTCTCTCTCTCTCTCTCTCTCTCTGTCGAAACAGACGTGTTCCAGACAGACACCGTTAGCCTCCCCGCTCCCAGGGACGACACTCGCGTGAGAGTGGTGGTTCGCGTGGCCAATCTGCGCGTCTTCAAAGATGTGAGTCTATTTATACGATTCATGATTTATGTATGAGCCAGACTTGTTCGGTTCAGCTGGCCTCTACAATAAGTATGATGGTGAACCGTTTAACCTCTCCACTGCTCCTGTCCTCGTTCAACAGGAGGTGAAACAGCAGGACTTCTTCATCGGAACTGTGAGGGTTAACGGCAGAATGGACTGGCCTATGCTGGACTCGGCTGTTGGCCAGGCTTTTAAGGTGAGTCTCAACAGGCACCTCGACTGTGAGAAAGCACGTTTACATTCAAAGGTGGATATATTGTTGATGCAAATGTACCCTAAAAATTGTATTTGTTTAAACTTAAATGACAAGGTAGGGTGTAGGGTTATGTCTACAAACAGAACACGCATAAATACACTTTTCTTCTCAGTTAGGACATGGTTTTGGCTAGAGTTTAATCTGTATCTGTAAATTCTCAGTCTGCTTTTCCCCAACACCACTAATGCTCCCCTAATCTCCTCTCCCCTCCCCTGCCCCCACTCATCTCCTCTCCCCTGTCTCCTCACCTCCCCCTTCTCTCCTCCCCCCAGGTGTACATAGCCAAGGTGGACCCCACCTCCAGCCTGGGCCTTACTACAGACTCTGTCTACAGCTACAGTATGAACCACATCAGGAGGGTGCTGGGAGGGGAGCTGCCAGAGAGCCAGCCCTCACGCTGTGTCTCCAAGGGGCCCAGCGGCATCACTGTCACACTCAAAGGTCAGTACCTGACTAGGATCATAATGGTATAATTATGAACAATGGTCATTTTCTGGAAATATACCAATATTTAGGGCCAGTATGTAATACAAGGATGCCCTTTATCACTGTATCTATTTAATGTGACGATCAAAAAACTTGTTATAAAAGTTAGCTACAATCTGCAGTTTCATTTCTGATGTAGACAAATATTTCTCTGATTGTTAATGTACTATTAACTGATCATCACGGCAAGTTAGTTTTTTTCCGTGTCAATTCTTTGAGCATCGATTGTAAAAGACAGCTCGTGTCTAGCTTGTGTTAGATATATTTGGGGTCAACAGTCAATGGAGTTAATGTTCACCCCAAAGGTCATTGTAGCACATGTTTTTTGGCCGCGAGACCGTGTATGTTTGGTCTAACTGACATTCGCCTCCTTTCGTCTGCTCTGGGAATTTCTGTCCACTCTCTTCAGATCTCCCGTTCCGCACTGAACAATGATGAAAGGAATGTTTTATTTAGAGATATCATGATTTATGACCCATGCTGCGGACGTTAACCAGATATTTGGACTGCTTGTTATGTTCCATACTAAGATATGATGTAGAATATTAGGCTTGGGTTCAAATCCATTTCAATTCAGGAAGTAGACTGACCATTCAAATTATGTTCAATGGTTTACTTTCTGAATTGACTGGCATTTAAACGGAATTGACACCAACCCTGCTGTGAAGTCTCATAAGTCCTTCTGTTTGTCTCTTTATTGATTCAACTCTATCGCGCCCCTGTCTTTGACCTCTCTCTGACCCCTGGCACCCTGTAGCGGAGAGCTGACTTTGGGCTAAGATTTGTGGTGTCTTACAGTGCCTTCAGAAAGTATTCATACCCCTTGACTTATTCCACATTTTGTTGTGTTACTGCCTTTATTCAAAATTGATTAGGAAAAAAATGGTGGTCAGATTGGAAATTTAGCCAGGACAGCGGGGTTAAAATCTCTACTCTTACGATAAGTTCCATGGGATCTTTAGTGACCACAGAGAGTCAGGTCCCCTACACAGGGCAATGTCCCCAATCACTGTCCTGGGGCATCGGGATATTTGTTTTAGACTAGAGGAAGGAGTGCATACTACTGACCCTCCAACATCACTTTTAGAAGCATCTGGTCTCCCATCCAGGACCAACCCTGCTTAGCTTCAGAGGCAAGCCTCTCTGTTGCCCATGCACTTCCGACATTTAGAATATAAAGCATTTGACCTTCCCATTGTGATACGGATGGAGGATTGGTTGATTTTTCTGTTTTTTTAAGTATATGTTTTTTTCAAGATAATTGACGAGAAATGTCCCGTCCAACCCATTGGGTATCTCACTACACCCTATTATGCCATGTCTTATGCAGACAGACGGATTAGAAGTACATTTACATTGTCAGACGTATTACAAGACAATCAACTTTCTAACTCTGAATGGCACTATACCGCTCCCTACTTGCTATATAAGAGAATGTGTGGCTTCCCTCTGTCCCCTAGGAGATCCAGAGGATAACATAGAACATAGAAAACAAAGATAATTCAGTCAATATCTGAAAGATCATAAATAAACATTTTGGAGTATCTTCATCCATTGTCCAACTGTTGCATTTATTAGAATAGTTTGTTAAACATTTTAACAATTCCGATGACTGTTGCTACTGGCACCCTGTAGTGGAGAGGTTAGGGCCAGGCTGAGATGATTTGTGGTGTCTACAGCTCTCTACTTGCTAAGTTCCAGAGGAAAACACACACTCAGACAGGCCATTAGCAGATTAGCTTTCTTGGTTCGATGTCGTTTTTTTTTTTTAGAGCACATTTCCTTAGAACAGTAGTGTACATAGATCCATTTCAGGGTAATCCATATCAGTTAGAACCCCATTTGTGTTTTTAAACCAATGAAGAGGTGCAGGCTGGGTAGGCTGTCTGTTCCACCTGGCTAAGCAGGAATGCCGTAGGCCAGGGTGGGAAAGAAGCAGGGGAGTGCAATCGAGGGTTCAGAGGAACATGATCCCGCTGCAGCTTGTGTGTCAGACAGCTCAGGCAGTCCGATCCAACTGGCTCAGGCCTCACACACACACACACACACACACACTATAAATGTGGGTGGTGATATGTCACACTGTAGGGTGAGGGCATGGAGGAGGTAGGGGGGAGAAGGTATGGAGAGGGAAGAGGAGGAGCACATACTCCTTGCTCTTGATCTGGGAGTTATTTACAGAACATTCTTTCTGCACTCCAAGTTGTTTATGAAGGGAGACATATGATGCGGTAAATCGTTAAGCAGAACATTTTCATGCACACGGATGGACTCCCTGATTTAACTACTCCCTGGTTTAACTTCATGTACAGTATGTCTCTGTGAGCAGCTGAATGGAGGGCTGTTTGGAACGCCCTACACCCGACCAATCCTTGTACCTGACCTGTCTATGTGTTGTCAAAGAAATGCTGTTTGAAATGTTTACCCATATAATCCCTATAATTCCGGACCAAAATTGCCCAAATTTTTTTTGTCCATTCTAGTGTTACATTTAATTCCGTGTGTTTACCTTGAACAGACAATAAAGCTTCCGAACACTAAACGTTTGAAATCTGCATCCTGCAGGTCTGAAGGAGAAGTGTGTGGACAGCCTGGTGTTTGAGACCCTCATCCCCAAGCCCATGACTCAACACTACATCAGCCTGCTGCTGAAGCACCGCCGCCTCATCATGTCTGGGCCCAGCGGCACCGGCAAGACCTACCTCACGTCTCGCCTGGCAGAGTACCTGGTGGACCGCAGCGGTCGAGACCTCAACGACGGCATTGTGGTCACCTTCAACATGCACCGCCAGTCTTGCAAGGTGGGGACAGGATAGTGTGTGCCATACGGTACCGGTTTCCTCACTCCTAGTTCTGGAGAGGAGCTACGGGCTGAGCAGGTTATTATTGAAGGCCCAGTGCAGTCAAAAATGTGATTTACCCGTGTTTTAAATATATTTCCACCCTATGAGGTTGGAGTAATATTGTGAAATTGTGAAAATGATATTGGTCTTTTAGTGCAAGAGCTGTTTGAAAGTAAGTTAATAGACCGATAAACCTCTCTGCCAACCAATAAATCAAATGTATTCATAAAGCCCTTTTTTACATCAGCAGATGACACAAAGTGCTTATGCAGAAACCCAGCCTAAAACCTCAAAGAGCAAGCAATTTGGTATTTTCTTAGGATCCCCATTAGCTGTTGTGAAGGCAGCAGCCACTCTTCCTGGGGTCCACACAAAACATGAGACATGACATAATACAGAACATGAATAGAGAAGAACAGCTCAAGGACAGAACTACATCAATAAAAAAATTAAAAAATGGCACACATAGCCGACATATCAATACATACACACAATATCTAGGTCAAACAGGGGAGAGGCGTTGTGCCGTAAGGTGTTGCTTTGTTTAAAACTGGTTTGTTGTTCATTTGAGCAATATGAGATGGAAGGGAGTTCCATGCAATAATGGTTCTATATAATACTGTACGCTTTCTTTAATTTGTTCTGGATTTGTGGACTGTGTAAAGACCTCTGGTGGCACGTCTGGTGGGGTAAGTGTGTGTGTGTGTGTCAGAGCTGTGCAGATGTAGAAGCTCAGTGGCTAGGAAAAACTCCCTAGGAACCTAGGAACCAGGCTGTGAGGAGTGGCCTGTCCTCTTCTGGCTGTGCCCGGTGGAGATTATAAGTGTACAGGGCCATTAAGGCCAGATCATTCTTCAAGATGTTCAAATGTTCATAGATGACCGGCAGGGTCAAATAATAATCACAGTTGTTGTAGAGGGTGCAACAGGTCAGCACCTCAGTATTAAATGTCAGTTGACTTTTCATAGCCGAGCATTCAAAGGTCGAGACAGTAAGTGCGATATAAAGAGGGTCGAAACAGTAGGTCCGGGATAAGGTAGCTTATCCAGTGAACAGGTCAGGGTTCCATAGCCACAGGCCGGACAGCAGAAACTGGAGCAGCAGCATGGCCAGGTAGACTATGCATGGGGACAGACAAGAGTCATCAGGCCAGGCAGTAGAGAGGGGAAGAGAACGAGAGAGTTATTAGACTGGCATATAGACTATTACAGCATAGATACTGAGACGGAGGGGATCGGGGGACACTGTGGCCGCATCCGGTGATACTCCCGGACATTTCCAACCAGACAGGATATAACCCCGCTCAAGGCTAGTATAGCGAACAGAGCCTGGCACGACCGGATGCACACTTCCTAGGGACAGCATGGGATTGCACTAGCAAGCCAGTGACTCAGCCCCTGTAATAGGGCCAGAGGCATATCATCCCAATGGAGAGAGGGGAGCTAATATGATACCATTTGTGTATTCTAGTCAAGATTCTAGCTGCCGTATTTAGCACTAGCTGAAGTTAATTCAGTGCTTTATCCGGGTAGCCGGAGAGTAGTACATTGCAGTAGTCTAATCTAGAAGTGACAAAAGGATGGATTAGCTTTTCTGCATCGTTTTTAAACAAGAAGTTTCAGATTTTGCAATGTTACGAAGATGGAAAAAAAATTGGCTCTTGAAATATATACAGTACCAGTCAGAAGTTTGGACACACTTCTCATTCAAGGGTTTTTCTTTATTTTTACTATTTTCTACATTGTAGAATAATAGTGAAGACATAAAAAAAATATATACTGTTTATATACTGTTACACACGCACTTATCACATAGTATTACATACAAGTTAATGCCAAGCAACCTGAGATGAAACCTGTGTGAGGTGCACATGTACAGTACAAAAACAGATTCATGCACCGTTTATTTATGTTGTGGACACTTGATATGGTCACATGAGGTTGTGGTATGTCACAAAATACACAAAATACACAAATACACACTACACATATCAATATTCATTTTATATATCAATATTTTGCTAAGTCTTGCTAAGTGGATGGGTCTCCACAGAAGGTGTAAACGGTACAGCCAAATGGTTACTTGCAGAGTAGAAATATCAGAAATAGATATATAGTAGTGTCAATATAAATCAAATAATATACAGCATGTACAAGAACAATATTAATAACAATATCAGTGATAAACGAGGTATTTATATGCATACAATCAGGGGTCAAGTGGCTGAGCAGCAGGACAATTTTTTTTTTTTGTAGCAGCAACGTATGTGTTTAGAGAGAGACTGTTTCTGTCCTGCCCTTGACTTTGGTGCAGGGCATGTGATGTCCATAGCATCTTCGTCGCAAAACTCCCATCTCTTGTCAAAAAAATAGTTTGTCTAGCTGTGTCCAGTCCAGGTGGTGCTTGTACAGGCAGACACTTTTTCAGAGGAAGGATGTCAGCGTTGCGCAACAGATAAAACCTGGTCCTGACAGTACGAATGCTCATTAGCGACAACAACAGGCTCCAGAGCATCAAAGCTGTAAAACATGGAATAACAACAACTGGTACTGCTTGATCTGTGGCAGCAGCCTGAAGTTGTTGCCAGCCATAGCTTTCCACCAGCACCGTACCATCCTCCAGTCCAACCAGCTGTGGGATGTTGACCCCTGTCACAGTGCTGTCCTTCACAACACCAGCAATCTCAGAGAAAGTGTTCACTCTAGTCTTTCTGAAGTGCTGCTTTATGAGGCCGAAGCACCAGTCAGAGGCAAACTTGGTGTGGCCTGTGATCAGGAAGTGAAGGTCCAGACTGTGGTGGAGCTTTTGCATGGTCTGCCAGGCACAATACCAGAGCACAAACGTGTTCTTGTTTTGGCCACTGCAGTTATCACAATTCAGATCCACACTCCGTAGTTGGTGAAGAAATGGTGCATGTAGTTGATGACTGCTCTGCTGCCTTTGCTTGCTTGGGCCAGATCTCTTTTTGATGGGAGGCATTAGACTATTCTTCCTGTATGACTGGTGTAGGAGAGTCAGGCATGTTCTACTGATGCTGAAAGACAAATTCCACATACAAATATTTTAGCATTATTGTACAATAGATGCAAAATGGCATTCTGAGATAATATTACTACACAGATCATACACGTAATGTTAGCTAGCAAGCCAGCCATCGAACTTCAGCTGGCTAGCTAACAGCAAGCTTTAACTAACAATACAAACCGATGGTCATAGCTAGCTAAAGTTAACCAAATAGGTTAATTGTGAGCTAGTTAGCATTAGGCTATACCTAACAATGCGAAATGGCATTCTGAGAAAACATCACTAACTTTACACACACTTCATACACGTAAGTTAATGTTAGCTAGTAAGCCAGCCATCTAACTTCAGCTAATGTTAGCTAGGTAACAGCAAGCTTTAACTTGTTATGCCTGCAATCCCCCTATCGGGATAAGTGTCATCAACAACCGCTGAATAGCATAGCGCTTCATTCAATAAATAAATAATAAATAATTATTGATTACTATATTACTACAAAAATATTACTACAAATATTTATTTTCACAAGTGCAATATAGGAAAACATCCACCTGTCGTGTCAGATTTAGAAATTATGCTTTACAGCGAAAGCAATCCAAGCGTTTGTGTAAGTTTATCGATCGCACGACAAAACATTAAGTACACTTAGCATCAGGAAGCTTGGTCACGAAAATCAGAAAAGCAATCAAATTAATCGTTTACCTTTGATGATCTTCGGCTGTTTTCACTCACGAGACTCCCAGTTACACAACAAATGTTCCTTTTGTTCCATAAAGATTATTTTTATATCCAAAATACCTTGTCGCGTTATGTTCAGAAATCCACAGGAAAGAGCGGTCACGACAACGCAGACGAAAATTCCAAATAGTGTCCATGATGTCCACAGAAACATGTCAAACATTTTTTATAATTAATCCTCAGGTTGTTTTTGAAATATATAATCGATAATATATCAACCGCAAATGTCTTTCACAGTAGGAGAGGGAGAAGCAATACCTATCCAAACTCTGTTGCGTGAGCAAAACTCATTTAACCACCTGACGCAATGTTATTCTTCTGGCTCATTTTTCAAAATAAAAGCCTGAAACTATGTCTGAAGACTGTTGACACCTTGAGGAAGCGATAGGAAAAGGAATCTGGTTCATATCCCTTTAAATCCAGCAAAGGGAGGCTATGGAACATGGAGTTTTCAAAATAGAAGCCACTTCCTGTTTTGATTTTCCTCGGGGTTACGCCTGCAATATCAGTTCTGTTATACTCACAGACAATATTTTGACAGTTTTGGAAACTTTAGAGTGTTTTCTATCCAATACTAATAATAATATGCATATATTAGCAACTGAGACTGAGGAGCTGGCCATTTACAATGGGCACCTTTTCATCCAAGCTACTCAATACTGCCCCTGCCATATGAAGTTAATTTGGGGTCTTTTGTTTGGGCATGTCACATTAATTTTGGCTAGCTAAAAAATGAACTATGATCCCAATCCATAGAGTAACATTACTAGCAATACAAACCAATTGTCATACAGTACCTTGCTAAAGTTAACCAAATAGGTTCAAGGTTAGCTAGCAAGCTAACCATCGAAACTCCAGCTGGCTAGCTAACAGCAAACTTTAACTTGAAAACAACTTTCTGACAAAATTAGAAACTTATAATATCTGAAACTGTAGCTAGATTCTTACTCGTAAACATGGATGAAAGCTTCACGGCAGACTGCAACCCCTTTTATTAAAATAAGACATCCTGTGTAATTTCTGTTTAGCCCAGTTTGTTTGGCCCGTTGTCTTCCACTGATTTCAAAACTCAGTAAACTTCTTCCGTGACAAATGTTGATCGCCGTTTCTTCCCTACCACTGTCATCAGAAGACTCTACAATGTCTTCTTTAACTAAAATGTTTTTACCTAAATCAGGGATTTCCTCATCGGTCTGATTCATTTTCTGAGTAAGAGTCAACATGGCACGATTGTCATCCAGAAAGTAGCCCATCACAACTGTTTCTCACTGACCGTTGTCGATAGCGTCGGTAGCACCTGATAAATTCAGGGCAGCAATGTTATTGAGAGCTGTAGCAACATATTTGCAGTTCTCCATGGCTAAAATTATATCTTTAGAAAAAAACTGCAGTAGAAAGGATTATCTATTCATAACGAGCAGCTCATTTTATAGACACAAGATGCAAAGCAGACCAATCAAACTTATCTCTCAGCATGTCCAGCCCACTCATTATCTCAGACAATCATGGGTAGCGGGAAAGGCTGTACACCTTACAGTTCAGGACCAACAGAAAGCAATCATCTGGTTTTGGGTTTGTGATTTAATATCACCATACATCAATAACATTACCTCTCACTCCCCTCTGAACAGGATCTCCAGCTCTGCCTGTCCAATCTGGCCAATCAGATTGACCGGGAAACCAGCACCGCTGAAATTCCATTGGTGGTTATCCTGGATGATATACATGATGCCACTTCCATCAGCGAGCTTGTCAACGGGGCCCTCACCTGCAAATACCACAAATGGTGAGCAGACTAACACTGAAATGGAACCTTTTCTCAAGCATCTAATACATTATTGTTTCTAATCTGAACTGTGACTATTCTGTGTTTATTTCAGTCCTTACATCATTGGAACTACCAACCAGCCGGTGAAGATGACCCCGAACCATGGCCTGCACCTCAGCTTCAGGTGAATGAAGAGACAAATCAAGTTGTTTTGTGTGTTTTTTTTCTGTGTGCAGGTTTTTGTTCTGACCTAGCATTAAAACATCTTATTTAAGGCCTCAATATATCCCTGTCATGCATCTAAAGTATGCTTTGATGCATATTTAAACTGGGATGTTGTCAGTCTAATGAATATGGACAGTGGTTAGAAAATTGATTAAAACAGTGCCTTCAAAGTATTCATACCCCTTGACTTATTGCACATTTTGTGTTACAGCCTGAATTCAAAATTTATTAAATATATTTTTCCTCTCACCGATCTACACACTACCCTATCATGACAAAGTTTTTATTTTTAATTTTTAATGTCTGCATTGGCATTGAAAATATAATCTCATTTACATAAGTATTCATACTCCTGAGTCTAAACATGTTAGACTATTTCTAAGTCTCTAAGAGCTTTGCAAACCTGGATTGTACAATATTTGCACATTCTTTAAAAAAATTGTCAAGCTCTGTCAAGTTGATTGTGTATCATTGCTAGACAGCCATTTTCAAGTCTTGCCATACATTTTCAAGCAGTTTAAGTCAAAACTGTAAATAGGCCACTCAGGAACATTCAATGTAATTTTGGTAAGCAACTCCAGTGTATATTTGGCCTTGTCGTTTAGGTTTTAGGTCCTGTTGAACGGTGAATTTGTTTCTCAATGTCTGTTGGAAAGCAGACTGAACCCGGTTTTCCTCTATGATTTTGCAATTGAAAATTCCTTCACCTCTTTTTGCAGAAGCCGTCAAGCACTAATGATGAAAAAAAAAAATCCATAGCTCTTGCTGATGACAAGCATACCCATAACATGATGCAGCCACCAGTGTACTTGAACATTTGAAGAGTGGTACTCATTGATTTGTTGTGTTGGATTTCCCCCAAACATAACAGCACATAATTTTCTAGCAATTTTACTTTAGCACGTATGTTTTGGAATATTTTTTTTCTGTACAAGGTTCCTTCTTTTCACGCTGTCATTTAGGTTAGTAATTATTGTGTAGTAACCACACTGTTGTTGATCCATCTTCCGTTTTCTCCTTTCACAGCCATTAAACTAATAATTTTAAAAAGTCACCATTGGCCTCATGGTGAAATCCCTGAGCAGTTTCCTTCCTCTCTGGCAAATAAGTTAGGAAGGACGCTTGTATCTTTGTAGTGACTGGGTGTATTGATACACCAGCCAAAGTGTAATTAATAACTTCACTATGCTCAAAGGGATATTGAATGTCTCCTTTTTTTATTTAACCCATTTACCAATATGTGCCCTTCCTTATGAGGCATTGGAAAACCTCCCTGTTCTTTGTGATTGAATCTGTGATTGAAATTCACTGATCGACTGAGGGACCTTACAGGTAATTGTATGTGTGGGTTACAGAGATGAGATAGTCCTTCAAATATCATGTTAAACACTATAATTGCACACAGAGTGAGTCCATGCAACTTATTGTGACTTGTTAAGACAAATGTTACTCCTGAATGTATTTAGGCTTGTGAAAACAAAGGCGTTGAATAGTTATTGACTCATGGTGTATTGTGTATAGGTTAGTGACACAGAATCTCAATTTAATCCATTTAAAATTCAGGCAGTAACACAACACAATTTGGAAAAAAGAGGTGTCAATACTTTCTGAAGGCACTGTATATATTAGAAAAGTACTTTGATACATACAGTATGACCTGACCTTTGACCCTCTCCTGACCCCAAGGATGGTGACCTTCTCTAATAATGTGGAGCCAGCCAATGGCTTCCTGGTGCGTTACCTGCACAGGAAGTTGATGGAGGCGGAAGACGAGAGGAGCCTGGCCAACGAGGACCTCCTCAGGGTGCTGGACTGGGTGCCCAAGCTGTGGTACCACCTGCACACCTTCCTGGAGAAACACAGCACCTCTGACTTCCTCATCGGTAGGAAAACATTCTGTTATAACTGGGAAATAATACACAAATATAAAGTTAGGTTACACTTTAATTGGATAGTCCCCTGTGGATGATCTACAGATCTAAATACTACATACTATCCAAATAAAGTGATATAAGTAGTTACTAGAGATCTGATTCTTGTCCATGGCCACAGACTGTGTATTTTGATTTGATGTGGTCATTAATATTATTTATTCTCTCTCTCTTGCGCTCTCCCTCTCTCTAGGCCCGTGTTTCTTCCTGTCCTGTCCTGTGACTGTGGAGGAGTTCCGCTCCTGGTTCATTGACCTTTGGAACCTCTCCATTATCCCCTACCTGCAGGAAGGAGCCAAGGATGGCATTAAGGTCAGACAGGTTTTACTGTCCTGGTAGATGAATTATAGCCTGGTCCCAGATCGGTTTGTGCTGCATTGCCAACTGATATGGTCATTGTCACGTCAAACGTTTGGCGTGACGGCACAACCAGATCTGGGACCAGGCTAGGTGAATTGCAGGTAAAGTAAATGGATGGAGCAAAGATCTTGCAAGAAATAACACTCACACTTTTCTTTTCAAACTAGCACTGATTTTGCTGATAACTTCCTTAGAGGAAAAATTGACTTACTATCACTGTGATTTGTAGCTGTCTCACCTAGCTGTCTCACCTGTCTAATGCAATAACTGTAAGTCTCTCTGTATAAGAGCGTCTACTAAATTACTAAAATGTTAAATGTGCTCGGAGTATGACGTATTGTGGCTTTGTGCCACAGGTGCATGGTCAGAAGGCGGTATGGGAGGACCCAGTGGAGTGGGTGAGGGGCACACTTCCCTGGCCCTCAGCCCAACAGGACCAGGCCAAGCTGTTCCACCTGCCTCCCCCCAGCATGACCTCTGGAGGCCCAGGCCAGCCCAGCGAGGCCTCAGCCAGGCCTCTTAATAAGGAGACCCCACCCAGCTCCATGGACACCCTGGACCCTCTGGTGAGACACTCGACTTCCCATATTTGTACCATGGGGTATGCAACTGTTGTCCTGGAGGTCCCACAGTGTGTGTATGATTTTGTTGTGGTCCAGCAAAGATACACCTGATTCACCTACTGTGATAGTGGCCAAATTTGAACAATGTGATTTGTTGATTAGTTGAATCAGGTGTGCATAGCCTGAGCTGGGCTGGAGCAAAAGCCTGTGGTACCTGATTCCCAACCCTGCTGTAAGGCCTTCTCTGGCCTCGTCTGTATCTCAATTCTATTACTGTATGTCCTTGGAAGGCATCGTTGTCACAATACTGTACATTATATAGAGTTAATTTGAAATGCTTCACCTGTTCTGACCATTTCCCCTTCTGTCTGTTGTTCCAGATGGCTATGTTGTTGAAGTTGCAAGAGGCAGCCAACTGCATTGAATCTCCGGACAGAGAAACAATGGACCCCAGCCTCCCTACATTTTGAACATCAACTTCAACTGTAGACTCAAAACTTAGCCCTTCAAATAGCCCCTAAATATGTACCCCTATGTGAGCTCTAGTATACACAGTTCATAATATTCAGGAACAAAAACTCCAATATAGTTTTCTGCTCCTTTTGGACCTTATCTTTAATCTCCGCAAACAACAATCACACTACATATGGTTGAATGAGAAGCCGTTTTGTTTTGATGTTTTGAAATTGTATTCAATCATGCCAAGTCATACCAACATATATTATAGCGAGAGAAAACATTTTTGATTTCTTGAACTAGAGGTTATATTCACAATACACAGTATAAAGTCTCTCTTTCTTTACTGAAGCCTTCTCTCTATCACTGCTACTCTCGATAGAAACAGGTGCTAATTATCGAGATAATAAGTATCACTCTTACTTTAGAAATGAATCCTCATCTCTCATTGGTCTAAGCAGGTGATTCTTCCAACAGCAAATTGAAATGACAAAATAGCACCATTCTTGCTTGTCAACTTTTGCTCAGCAACAGCAACATGGCCTGCAGTGTGCATGTACAATTAAGTCAGTTGGAGACCCCGTTTTTGGCTTATTCGAAAGAGTATGGCGGCATGTTGTATGGCTTGTCAGGTTGTATAGTCCTGGTCCTGAATACATATCCATCTATCAATCTTTGAAGGCCAAATCTTAGACATATGCAACTCTTTATACATAACCAGGTGAACTTGTTTTTGACTCTGTGACCAAACATACTGAATGCCTTAATAAATATATTCCTTATGATAACCTCAAGATGAACAGCAGTATACAACAGTGGTGCTTTGCTTCATAACCATCGCCTCAGAGCAGAGTAGTGAGTGCCAGGACATTGACTTTTTGCCCCCCACGCCTAGTTCAGTGCAGTCCTGCACAGGTCAGTTTATTTTGGAGCCGCACCCGCCCCGTCCACATCATTTCCGAGCCTCACCCGATATCCGACATCGGGACAGATTTTCCTCTGCATAGAGTTGTTTCCGAGAGACGATCCATGACACTCCAAATGACATCAATTTGTTTGACTGTTTTTATGACTCCAGAGTAGTAAGGGAGAGGGGGATACCTAGGAAGTTGTACAAAAATGCATTCAACTGAGGTGTGTCTTCCACATTTACCCCTCAGGCTATTCCCATTCCCTGCAGGAATTCATTTGTCTGTTCAATGTTTGGATAAAATGAAACCATGCCATGAATTAAGGCCTATGTTCTTATTTTCACAATACAATGCGGCACATTGACAACTCACATCGCTTTGAATAGGATCCTATTTAATTAGCCTTCTTCTTACTTGACGAAAGCCTATAGCCGACATAACAAAACAATACCTTTACATTCAAACGTAAATAAACATTTCCCATAACTGAATAGGCTGTAGGCTGCAAAAATAGCCTACATTCATTCAGTAGACTATTGGCTACTCAAACGTTTACCAGCCTCACAGGACTAAACTGTATATGGCCTGCGTATGGTCTAAATAAATGAAAGCCTGAATTATTGTAATAATGAACTTATATTAACTTGAATTAACATAAACAAATACCAGCTTGCACTTTTGCAGGCTGTGTCCCATACCGGGTTGTTGTCCTTGTCCACAATGACTCCAAAATCCTTCCAGACCGGGGATTTCAGTCACACAGCACCTGTTTCCACGATGGTGTATTCCACCATCACAACCGTTGATAGCAAATGTGTTCATTCCACCCGCCAGCTGATTTTTTTTGTTGCGGGTCAACTGTGGGGAGCCGTGGGTAGTTCAGGGTTGATTTTAATGTCACTTAACTATATTTGAGGGATAAACAATGTGTTCCAGGTAGTCTAGATGGTGCGGATCAGGCTTCCATGGTCAAGTGAGAAAACAGGGTTGAACAGAGCAGCACACGGACACATGGTTATTTCCTCATGGTTAATATCTTTGCTTATCATTCATTGCAAAATGACAAATGCTGTCCACTCTAACCAACACATTTAAAGATGTCATCAGAACATACTAAATTTCAGCTTCTGTGGTACTAGTTCCTCATTTACTTGCAAGCAGCATACATTTGAATTCATTTGACTGAACTGACATACAGCCATAGATTTGAAATCCAACTATCCGTTTGAAGATAGAAGGCCACTCCAGCACTACCAACATATAAAATCAGGTATTACTAAGAAAGTAATTTTTGGGGGGGAATAACGCATAAGCAACTACTATTTGCTTGTAGCTCAGATATTGCTTGGATTTTATTTTGAATATGGTGAGGTATGGTCTAATCTATTCCACGACATGATTCGGTATAGTTCATTTTGCTCAATGCTTTATTTCCAATATCGATTTCAGTTATTTTATCTACATTAGTTGCATGGCGCAAAAACCTAATATGCTGATCCAAATACTTTACTGTAATCTTGCATGTTGACAGTCTAGTTTGGGGTCAGAGCATAAAATTGCTAAAAAAAGAATGTACACGTGGATCTTTTACTCAATGTGGTAGCCGTATAACATCGCAGATCATTTAGGTGCTTTCGAATATAGCCTTTTCCCAAAGCTACGGTCTCCTTCCTTGTAGAAAACATGTATTTGGGCCTATTACCAAGACCCCGGGGTGAGTTGAACATCATTATTTAGAGTTCTCTGTTGCACCCCACAAATCCTTTTTGTCAGACACAGGTTTAACTCTGCTATTAATAACAGTCTTTCATCTACTGTAGCAACCAATGGTGCTCTCCCCTCTTTTTGACTGGTACTATTGCTTTGCTCGCCTTTGGTTTTAGGTTATGACCGTTCAGACACAGCATAAAACAGAAGAATCATCTTCGGAGGCATGGAACATAGAAAGATCAGTTGATCAAAACAAGATAGAAGTCAAAGACGATGTACATCTTTGTAAAATGGGGTCATTTTAGAGTATAGTGGGTTACGGCAGTGCTCTCAAAAGATACAACTGGCCATACTGGCTGATGCTGAAACAATGTAGGAGAATCAGTCTGTGTTTTGGGACTCTTCACACTAATGATGTATAATCCCTTTATCATAAGTCACCTGTGTATAAAGTGTCATTTAATGTCAGATTGCTTTCTTTGTACAACGGTTATCACAACTGAAAGAAATGGTGCACACTGTCACAAGGTCATTATTAAGCACAGTGCAACTAAACCACCGCGATGAAGTTAAAACATGGTACATTCCCTTTTTACTTCAGTTTTTTTGGTATGCTTTTGCATCAAACTGTTAAACGACTCCATCTGATGACTTGAAGTGAATTGCTTTTGCTGCCTTGTGTGGTCACATTTTTACAAATTGAAAGGAATCCTTGAATAACCATATGTGAAAAGATGCCCCTTTGGCCAATCCATTTCACAATGACACCATGGCTGCGTTTACACAGGCAGCGCAATTCTTTTTGCCTAATTAGTGTAGAAAGAGTGGATCGGATTGGTCAAAAGACCAATAAGAGGAAAAAGATCCGAGTTGGGCTGCCTGTGTTAACTCAGCCTACTAGACCCATATGAAGCTTCTGTCATCTTAATGGTTAGCCTCATTAACAACTCTGCATTGTTTTACCATTTAGAAGAGTATATTATACCCCGTATCTATGTATGCAAGCAAACAAATGCCATTCTGCTCATTCTTCATCTCATTCACTGGTCGTTGTGGCTGTTGCGCTGTCGTGCTGTGTGTTTTGCTAACTATCTTTTGTATCAGGACTATGCAGCAACTTCTACTGGTGTTGGCAATTAGAGAAAAGAAAACGTTCAAAATTGTTCTGAAAGCTAACAAACCCAGTCTTGCCCCAGTCTTGCAGTAAGTTGGACCAAATGACGATTAGGAGTTAGTTTTCCAGGCAGGGTTTGACTATGCCTTAATGTGAATTTTGATGCAAGTGTTGCATTGAGACAGAGTGAGTATGTAACCTTTGACAATGGAAGGGATGCTTTGTGTCAAACCTTGGTCTCACAAGACACCACCTGACCTTGAATTGGTGGGAAAAACCTGGGCTTTAGCTCAGTGGGCTAACATACCCTTGTGGCGCACAGGAAACCCGGGTTTGAACTCAGGTTGGTCACATGAGGGATATGATGTGTAGGTTAATAGAGTTTGTTGTCCAAAGGTTTAGGCCTGTATTACAGTTGGGCACAATTGAAATATTATCAAAGATCATAGTTCAACCTAAAAACTTGATTTAAAAAAAAATCTAAGATAAATCAACATTTTTTTATATCAGGGTCTTCAAAAAATCTTAAACAAATCTGAAGTTGTTGGAAATGAAGTATTTCCACTCGATGAAGGCCAATACAGGTTGCTGAATAGTCATAATTATTTTACAAAGCTTGTTACTGACTCACAATAAAAAATATAAAAACTGTAATAATGGTATCTAATGTCACTGACGGGCAAATGTGATGGATTTTTAAATGTTGTAAATGCATGCCAAATGAGTGTGTGAACATAATATGTAATAGCATCAACGTATTGTTAGGGGTTCATTCTATATAGAAAATGCTTTTTCTTTTTAATATGCTGATATTTGATATTTCTTTTTCTAAGGAATCCTTTGTAAAATTTCATTTATCTATTTTGTACAGGATTTCATAATTGTAAACATTTGTACATAGTTCTGCATACTGTATGCGACAACAATCATTAAGGAAAACAAATAACTCCATAAAGGCCTATTACAAGATTAATAACTTATCACTCCAGAGTTGAGCCCAATACATGGAGAGGTAGGCATGCTTCTGAAATGACATTTTCATCCACCTATCGCTGTTCGTTCCAGTCAATAAAATCATGTCATATATGATTTGTCTCATAATTGCGAAAATACTTCCTTTTAAAATGATGAATACCATTTTGCAATCAAAGAGTGCTTGAGGTCTTTAAAAGCGGTCAGTGCGCATTTGGGTTGTGGCCTAACCATCATATCTGTGTATATCATAGTAATTTATCAGAACAAACACAGCAGTGAACTGGAAACGGAGTGAAACACAGGGTAAACCCCCTGCTCACCTAGGGGTGTCAAACTCATTTTGGCCCCCAGGGGCAGCATTCGTTCTTCATCAAGGTCCGAAGGGCCACACTGAAAAGTTGTTATATTTCCTTGCCGTCAAAATTTGTGAAAATTAGTTCTCTATCGTTTTTGGAATATATAATACTCCCTGACTGTCTAGCTTTCATTTCAGTGATTATTAGCTAGCTGGAAACAGTCAAGAAACTGTATGGATGTACAGTAGGTCCATTATCAGTTCATGGTTTTTATTTGGTTTTAGTCATTTTGTAAATATATTTAGTTCACCCCCCCCACACATAATTTTTAAATATATATAAAGCATTTCTATAGATATATTTTTCACAAACCACCCGTGGGCCGGATTGGACCCCCTCTCGGGCCTGTTGGTCCCTATTCTTACTAGAGTTAGTGCTATTCGGAATCCTTGGTACGTCCCTACCCTGAACCGTAACTTTAACCATTTTAACATTTCAACTTCAACGGGGTAATGAAAGTGTTATGATGTCCCTACTAGGTCTATAATAAGGTCCAAGATTCAGTCAAGTATCTGTTACAGACAATTCCTTAGGGGGTGGAGTCTGGGACCACTGTCTATATAGCCTGCCACTCCCTCTAAAGTGATGACTCTTTGAGGACTTACTGACTTTGGGAGTAGCAGAAACTGCCACCATGCCTGCGAAGCCTGCCCCTATCAAGAAGGCATCCCCGAAAGCGCCTGCTCCTAAGAAGGAGGAAGCACCTGCCCCTGCCCCTGCACCCGCGGAGGCGGCTCCTGCTGAAGTTGCTCCCCCTGTCGAGGTCGAAGCTCCACCGGCAGAGGCTGCCCCTGCCGAAGCAGCCGCCCCTGCCGAGGCTGCCCCTGCCGAGGCTGCTCCAACCGAAGAAAAGGCTCCCGCAGAACCTGCTCCTGAGCAGCCCAAAGCACCCACACCCCCTCCTCCAAATGGTAATGCAATAATGCTCCATGAAATGAGCCTCGGTTGGGCTTTTAGCAGAAACACGCGGGCTACTTTGTCATTTATGTCATTGATCTCCTCTCTGAATGGATGAGCCATGGTGACGTTTGTTTGGTGCGCAAGGGGCATACTTAACATTTTCATAAGTTCCCAGGAGTGCTAAAATTAAACGTTGACATGATTTGTTAATGGGTCTTTATAATTTACCCAATACTTCAATGGAGGTCATGGATCTTATGCCGGTCCCTTTGCCACTGGGTCTCTCCAAGAGCCTTCTATAAATAGCCTTACCATTTTTGGTCCAAAATGTAACTAACTCCCATTGCGCACCGCCAAAACCCCAGCAAAAATATTCCGTCACGTGACGTGTATTCCGAGAGAGTCTGTTCTTCCACATCATTTGGTTAAAAAAAATAAGCAACATTCGTCCATGATTGATTCATAAGAGAAAATGACAAAGCACTGAAGCCCCTACTTTTGAGATAGGCCTGAAGACTCATTACGGAAGACTTTGCAGAAGAATCATTGTGGGCTCCATGACGACAAGCCTACAATGTGTTGTGCAAGTGGTTGTGTAAGGCAGGGGTTCCCAAACTCAAGGCCCCCCCCTCTTGCATCGGGGAACAATTTTGTGGTGGTGGATCTCAGTCCGTCTTTAAACTTACTCTTGAAAGTCCCCACAGTTTAGGATCCACAGGCTCTTGATAGCCTGACTACCTAGTCAAGTATTGCAACTGCTCGATATCTCACTGTATACTGTATATGAGCTATTGATTAATGGTGATTCAGTGGACACCAAAGTTCTATCCTTTGTGTATCTTTGCGCGCACCCTGATTCCCTGGATAAAGCATTGTGCTCGGCCGTAGGCTACTCTCTAATGGTTCAGGAAGTAGCTTTCATTGTGTGTCTTCAAACATAATACTCCATCCAGGAATAACACCACTACAGTCAACAGCTAGCAAACTAACATACCATATTACCAAACCTTTAACGTTAGCTGCTCTTGCTGAAGAGGCTCCTTCCCCACCTGAGGTGCCTGTTGAGCCGCCTGCTGAGCCAGAGGGTAATTCATGCATCACAATGCTGACAAGGCATACTTGAATTAGAGTGCATTCACTACATCATATATGTTTCAAACTATACTGAACAAAAATAATATAAAACGCAACATAAAGTGTTGGTCCCATGTTTTATGAGCTGAAATAAAAGATCACCAAAATTTTCCATACGCACAAAAAGCTTCTTGTGCACACGTGTTTACCTCCCTGTTAGTGAGCATTTCTCCCTGCCAAGATAATCCATACACCTGACAGGTGTGGAATATCAAGAAGCTGATTAAACAGCATGATTATTACATAGGCACACCTTGTGCTGGGGACAATAAAAATGTGCAGTTTTGTCACGCAACACAATGCCACGGATGTCTTAAGATTTGAGGGAGCGTGCAATTGGCATGCTGACTGCCGGAATGTCCACCAGAACTGTTGCCAGAGAATTTAATGTTTTTCTCTATCATAAGCCACCTCCAACATCGTTTTAGAGAATATTGCAGTACACCCAACCAGCCTCACAACTGCAGACCACTTGTAACCACGCCAGGCCAGGATCTCCAAGTCTGGCTTCTTCACCTGCGGACAGCTGATGAAATCAAGGACTCTATCTGTCTGCAATAAGCTCTTTGCTGGGCCTACGCTGAGGCACCATCCAAGGGTAAAGCCAAGAATAACAGATGTTTGTTTTGACTAGGCTACTTAACCTCTTTTACTGTAAGTTCTTGATCTCTACTCGTGTACGGGTACTTCCTATCCACATAACATTCTGCAACATCTTTTCATTTTGTAATATCTTTAGACATTTTTAAAGTCAGCTTTTGCTCTAAACGCCTTGCTCATGTTTAATTAATAGCAGCCACCTCCACTGCTGCAGAGGAAGGCACCCCAGCTGCTGATGCTGAGGTTGTTGCCCACCCTGATGGTAACAGGCTCACTACCAATCCATAAGGAGCCAAGGGACTTCATCATATGCCACTTAATATGGATTTTCCCGTTTAGAATGATGGCAAATCATTTTTGGCTAACAGCACTAACTCACGAGTGGCACAGCAGTCTAAGGCACTGCATCTCAGTGCTAGAGGTGTCACGACAGATCCTGGTTTGATTCCAGGCAGTATTAGGGTTTGACAGGGGTAGGCCGTCATTGTAAATGAGAATTTGTTCTTAACTGACTTGCCTAGTTAAATGGAAAAAAGAGCTAGACGATCTCAATGATAATTGGGCATTTTGCCCATCCTGGAAGGTATGGCCTTATTTTCATGGTCCCTGATCTGTTTGTGCTGTCTGTCTTGCCAACTCCTCTGGTCATTATCATAAGAGTTAACAGATCTGGGACCAGGCTCTTATGTTATTTGAACTAATTCATTTGATGAATCTCTAACATTTAAACACTAGCTGATGCTGCTGCAGCTACAGGTGCCTCAACCACAGAGGGATATGCCCCTGCTGCTGAAGGAGTAAACCCTGTTCATGTGAAATGGATCAATTATACCTTCACATCTGAATATGTCCAATTCCAATCCACTCCAATATGGGATCATGAGAAGGTATAGTTAGTTTGGTATACATATAATCCATTCAAAGGTTTTTCCTGTCCATGTGACCTGACCAGGGGAACACTCCGGGCCCTAGTTAAAACCTAGTGCACCTTAGCAGATGGAATAGGTGAAGACTGTTTTCATCTCTCTACTGCATGAACAAAGAGGAGTTCAGTAAGAGATGGCATTGGAATGGATTCTAGAATACTGCTCTCATACCTACTGCCTCTGACCTTTTATGTAAATGCACATTTAACATCAGCCGCTGCTGCCGACGCAGCCTCCGTAGAGGAACCCCCAAAACACCTACCGCCCCCCACCCAAAGGTAAACCAACTCGACAGTCAGAGGAAAGATTGGTCAAACCGTTACGGAGCTCTTCACACATTCTCCTATTACATTTTAAAAATAATTGATATGATAACCCAGTATCGTGTCCTCCAAGTTTCAAGTTGTACAATGTCTGCATTATTTTTGCATTTCTAAACAATGTGGAGCCCTTCATGCCATGTTTGCGTTGATATGATAACCCAATTAGGCTATTTCCTCTCGCAACTCGAGTTGTACATTGTCTGAATTGTGTTAGCATTTCCAAACTAAATAGAGCCACATTACTTTGTTTTTGATTGATAATGTATAATCCAATAGGGCTAATATTTAATCTCACTTCCGAGTTGTACAATGCGTTGTCTGAATTGTGTTTGCGTTTCCCAACTGTAGAGCCCACCAGTGAGCCCTTGGAAGTGACAGTGGACGACAAGAGCGACACTTCAGTGACCATCACCTGGAGGCCTCCAAAGACCATTCCAGCCAACTCTGGCCTGGATGGGTACACTGTGGAAATCACCAAGGAGGGAAGTAAGTTATTCAAGCCCACTGCCTTAACTAACCTCGTCCCAGATCTGTTTGTGTAGTCTTGCCAACTCCTATGGTCATGGGTGTGATCAATCTGATACCAGGCTACTATTTGACTACTAAGTTCTTTGAATCTTATGTTGTCCCATTGAATGTTGTACATCTCTGATATGCTTATAAGGTAAAATAGAGAATTAACCACAACCTTAGAAAAATGTTAATCGATTTGTTTTACCTAACACCATACGATGTGGCTGCGTTCCACTTTAAGCTGTTGCCATTTGGAAATTATATTATTTGAGCTGGTCAGACCTATCAGTTGCACCTGTCCCCTGCATGTCACTAGATGATTTATACTGTACCTAACCTCTCCCTATAAGGAGAGAGGCATTACTGGCGGTGCCATGGACTAGCTGGTGCCTGCTTTTAGATCACAACCTTCTGCTAATGTCAGTAACAGACTCAAGTCAAAAAGAAATCATAGTAATGCAACTGCACATTTCACCTTGCAAATGTAATAATGCACCTGGAAAATTTGAACGTATGATATTCTTATTCATGAATCTCCTTAATTCATCAATTTAAAAATATGTTTTTGGGCCCAGATGGGAAGATAAGTCATGCCAATCCTTTCCATCCAAGTACTTCACCACTAGAAATATTATTTATTGAAATATGTGTCCTGTAGTTTACATTTTCACTCAGTGAAGAAGTGAAGATTCTCTGTATCTGTCTCAGTGTTTCTTAATTGTCCCTGCCTCTTTCACCTTGCTGTCTGCTCATTGTCTGATCATAAGGTGTACCTTGAAGGTCCTGTCAAATAAAATGACACAACTCATGAACAGCTATTAGCTGATACTTATTGTCCTCACTGTGATCACTCTCCTGCCACAGTTCTATTTTGTCCTCCCTGTTCTAACTCTCCTGCCACAGTTCTATATTGTACTAAGTTTGTTCACTTTCCTGTCACAGCTGAAGACTGGAAAGTAGCCAACGAGGATCTGACCGTGTCCTGCCGTTATGTCATCAAGAACCAGACTACCGGCGACCGTCTGTTGATCCGGGTGGTTGCTGTAAACCCTGGTGGCCGCAGCCCCCCTGCTACCATCGCTGACCCTGTTCTGGTCAAGGAGGTTGGGGGTAAGCAAAGCCCGGACAATAGTCCTCACTCACAAACAGCCATTAACTACTGTACTTCAGAAGCATGCCATGGTCCATTTCTTCCAACCAGCAGATGTGTGGGTTTTCTTCCATGGACTTCAAGTAGACAGTATTGTATTATTGCTACGGCAATAACAGCAAGTCCAAACTGTTTGCGGTGGGTGGTGTCAGTCTTTATCGTTGAAATGGCTTTTAAAAGAGCTGACGTTGAAACAGCTAGGGAGAAACGGCTCCGCTTGATTTCAATCTCAGATATCCAACGGCTGTTGTCACATCCCTGGCCCGTTAGAATAATGCAACTGTGGCCTTCCCAGATTGTTGCCACCAAGAGTGGGGTAGAGATCCTCGGTCTAAGCTCCCCATTTGTAAAAGGATAAATATACTACCTCCGACACCTTTTGGGTGCATGTTTTCACCTGTGTCTTTTTACTTTGTCTACTTTTTGTTTTCCTCAATGACAACCGTTAATGGTTAGTCAAGCCTCTTCATTTACAGCAATCATCCTGGAAGCAAAGTGAATGTACTGTATACAGTGGCCCTGGATTTTGTGTTTTATCCAGAGTCCGATGTTCTGAATATACGGTAAAATAGTTATATCAACACCAAAGTAATTGGTAGACCTACGTTTATTTTTTATTTTTATGAGAGTTGATTAAAACATTATTTATGTAAGCAAGGATCAGCAAATGTGTAACGGAGAATTTTAGTGGAGGGTAATGAAACCTGAACCCCAAGGACTTATACAGGGACTGGCCGACCCCCAATCGGAGTGTCACAGTCCCTGTACCACAGTCCCACCGTCAAACTTAGCCATTGGTCCACCAATAAAAGCATCTGGTTTACCACACAATGGAACGACCGCTAACTTTCCCACAAATCCTTGGAAAAATAGTTGGGACGTGTCTGCTATTAACACGGATTCAATTCGGAAGGTTTGGCATCAAGTTGACTCCCTGGTCCGAATGCGTGCTGGAGAGGTGTCAAGCCAACCCATGTAAGAGCGATGGAAACAAGTGCAATCTGTCGAGGGGGGTGGGGATGGGGGACATTCCAAAGTCTCCACTCTACACAGAGGGGGTGGGGACAGGGGAGGGATCTAACATCTCGTATGCCATCTAAGTCCTTTGAGACGACCAGGGACCCTGTGTTTATTTTGAAACATGCCACAGACTCTGACGGGGACAAGGCAGTTCTCTTTTGACCTGATTTCCGCATAAGGAGCGTCAAATCAGGACACTCCACGGAGAAACACACCTAATTCTACCATGCCCATTCCGTAGTTGGTTGATTGTTTTGTTTTAAATACATTTTCTGATAGCAGCACATATTTCTGCCTAGAGCACTAGTGCATAGGTTTGTATGGGTGCAGGTGTGCAATTATATGAACATTAGTTATTTACAAATGTAAACCATTCTGTCCATGTTTTAACACAGTAAGCCGTTGGCTGTGAATGGTGTGTTTGTGGGGAACCCTATGGTCTTGGAGAATCTACAGTACAGTTGAGTGTGATTCTTACTGCAGCCTGTTTAACAGTGTGGGCTGGGGTAACTGTAGATCTACATCATGTGTTGCGACATAGCATGAGTTCAGATGGGACCTATTTAGAGCTCTGGTGAGTGACACTCCGCTAGACTCAGCAGGTGTTTGGTTCCCACCAAACTAGATCTGGTCTGGATGACTGGAGTGCAGGAGAATCTGTCTCTAAGCTGAAGGTACAGAGAGTGGGTTTTGAGGAGGTTGATTTTTATTCTTTCAGATACACATTCAATTGCTCGCTCTGAAGTATCTCTGAAGTGTCCTATCCATTGTCTGGGTCACAGTTTCAGAGTAATTTTACTTCTTTGAACAGGTTGATTATTATTATTCGTAAACGATTTTTTTCTGTCTGTAGCTCGCCCCAAAGTCCGCCTGCCTCGTTTCCTGAGGCAGAGGTATGTCAAGAAAGTCGGCGAGAAGATCAACCTTGTCATCCCCTACTCTGTGAGTTTGCATTATGAGATGGGAAGGCCTGGGAGTGTCTAAACCACATGAGCTGAGCAGGACCAAAACCATTGGGCCCTAGCTATAGGCTACAACTATGGGCTAGAGGTTTTTCACATGGTCAGAAAAGACTCCTGGCACTAATGATGTGAAATGACTTGATGTTGTAGCATGTGTCCATACAGATGGAAGCTAAGGCAATTGATTGAGCCTTGTGTTCTTTACTTTCCTAGGGTAAACCTAAGCCAGTGGTTAGCTGGTTAAAGGATGGACAGCCCCTCGACTCCAAGAGGGCCAACATCCGTACATCTGACAGAGACAGCATCCTGTTCATCCGTCAAGCAGAGAGGGGGGACTCTGGCTCATACGAAATGTGCGTGAAGGTGGACGACTTTGAGGACAAAGCTGCTATCATCATCCAGATTATTGGTCAGTCAAATTCTATTAGACTATCCAACCTTCTTTTCATTTCCAAAACAGATGATGACACAGCATTAGCCTGTCAAAAAAGACAGTTGAAGTCAGAAGTTTACATACACTTAGGTTGGAGTCATTAAAACTCGTTTTTCAACCACTCCACAAATTTCTTGTTAACAAACTATAGTTTTGGCAAGTCGGTTAGGACATCTACTTTGTGCATGACACAAGTAGTTTTTCCAACAATTCCAACTTATAGTTCACTGTATCACAATTCCAGTGGGTCAGAAGTTTACATACACTAAGTTGACTGCGCCTATAAACAGGTTGGAAAATTCTAGAAGATGATGATGTCATGGCTTTAGAAGCTTCTGAATGGCTAATTGACATAATTGGAGTCAATTGGATGTGTATCTGTTTATGTATTTCAAGGCCTACCTTCAAACTCAGTGCCTCTTTGTTTGGCATAATGGGAAAATGTATTTTTGGAGAAATGTCCTCTGGTCTGATGAAACAAAAATAGAACTGTTTGGCCATAATGACCATCGTTATGAAGCACGGGGGTGGCAGCATCATGTTGTGGGGATGCTTTGCTGCAGGAGGGACTGGTGCACTTCACAAAATAGATGGCTTCATGATGAAGGAAACCTATCTGGATATATTGAAGCAACATCTCAAGACATCAGTCCGGAAGATAAAGTTTGGTCGCAAATGGGTCTTCCAAATGGACCCAAGCATACTTCCAAAATTGTGGCAAAATGGCTTAAGGACAACAAAGTCAAGGTATTGGAGTGGCCATCACAAGCCCTGACCTCAATCCTATAGAACATTTGTGGACAGAACTGAAAAAAGCGTCACCCAACTTACTGTGGGAAGCTTGTGGAAGGCTACCTGAAATGTTTGACCCAACTTAAAACATTTAAAGGCAATGCTACCAAATACTAATTGAGTGTATGTAAACTACTGACCCACTGGGAATGTGATGATGAAATAATTAGTTCTCTCTACTATTATTCTGACATTTCACATTCTTAAAATAAAGTGGTGATCCTAAGACAGGGAATTTTTACTAGGATTAAATGTCAGGAATTGTGAAAAACTGAGTTGAAATGTATTTGGCTAAGGTGTATGTAGACTTCTGACTTCAACTGTAGGTATATTTTGGTCATCACTAGGGCCAGGAGTTGTTTCTGTTAAGGTCTTAACTGATCTGGAGAGTGATCAAGTTTTTTGTGAGTCTACTGATACTAATGATGCAACCCATATTGAACCATGTGTCTCGGTGCTCTCCCACAGAGTTACCCGGGCCACCAGCCAGCATTAAGATTGTGGATGTCTGGGGATTCAACGTTGCTTTGGAATGGACCGTACCCAAAGATAATGGTAACACAGAGATCACAGGCTACACTGTCCAGAAAGCTGACAAGAAGACCGGGGTGAGAAACTCTTGCTTACCATACAATGTAATCGTGAATGACATACTGAGCCATTCACAACTTCTGTAGCCCTCTCGTCTACACAATTCCCATTGATTCAGCAGCAAATATATTCCCTGTATTCAAATACAATCCCCCAAAACGTTATTTAAAAGTACATCTCAGTATACTTTACACCAAAAAAATTGTCTTCCAAAAGAAAATACAATATGTGTAATAACAGGCCATTGAAATGTTATTAATACTCATATGGTTTCTTGCCCAGGACTGGTTCAACATTTTGGAGCACTACACCAGACTAAACGCCACAATCTCAGACCTTATTATGGGCAACACCTACACCTTCAGGATCTTTGCAGAGAACAAGTGCGGACTCAGTGAGGAATGTGCCGTGACCAAGGGAGAAGCCACCATTGTGAAGGAGGGTGAGACACTCTTTACACCACCCTTTAAAAAAAAAGTCCCTTACAAAAAAAGAAACATGAGAAAATCACACGTGAAAAGAACATATATATATATATACGCACCAGTCAAATTAATTCAAGGGATTTTCTTTAATTTCACTATTTTCTACATTGAAGAATAATAGTGAAGACATCAAAACTATGAAGTAACACATATCGAGTCGTATACTAACCAAAAAATGTGTTAAACAAATCAAAATATATTTTAGCTTCTTCAAAGTAGCCACTCTTTGCCTTGGTGACAGTTGTGTACACTCTTGGCATTCTCTCAACCAGCTTCATGGGGAATTATTTTCCAACAGTCTTGAAGGAGTTCCCACATATGCTGAGCACTTGTTGGCTGCTTCTCCTCTGTGGTCCAACTCATCCCAAACCATCTCAATTGCATTACGGTTGGGTGATTATGGAGGCCAGGTCATCTGATGCAGCACTACATCACTCTCCTTGGTCAATTAACCCTTACACAGCCTGGTGGTGTGTTTTGGGTCATTGTCCTGTTGAAACAAATGATAGTCCCACTAAGTGCAAACCAAGACGGTAAGGCGTATTGCTGCAGAATGTCGTGGTAGCCATGCTCGTTAAGTGTGCCTTGAATTCTAAATGAATCACTGACAGTGACACCAGCAAAGCACCCCCACACCTCCTCTATGCATCTCACAAAGACACGGCAGTTGGAACCAAAAATCTCTAATTTGGACTCATCAGACAAAAGGAAATATTTCCACTGGTCTATAATGTCCATTGATCGTGTTTTTTGTAGACTTCCTTTCCTGTGGCAATCCTCATGAGAACAAGTTTCATCATAGCACTTGATGTTTTTTTGCAACAGCCCTTGAAGACATTTTAAAAGTTCTTGAAATTTTCCAGATTGACTGACCATGTCTTAAAGTAATGATGGACTGTCATTTCTCTTTGCTTATTTGAGCTGTTCTTGCCATTAGATGGTATTTTACCAATAGGTCTATCTTCTGTATACCTTCCCACAACACAACTGATTGGCTGAAATGCATTAAGAAGGAAAGAAATTCCGCATATTAACAAGGCACACCTGTTAATTGAAATGCGTTGCAGGTGACTACAGTACCTCATGAAGCTAGTTGAGAGAATGCCAAGAGTGTTCAGAGCTGTCATCAAGGCAAAGGGTGGCTTGATTTCCTAAATACTGTTTTGGTTTCTACATGATTCCATATGTGTTATTTCATAGTTTTTATATCTTCAATATTATTCTACAATGTAGCAAATAGTAACAACTCTGGAATGAGTAGGTGTGTCCAAACTTGACTGGTACTGTGTATATATATTTTTACATGCCATTTTCATGAGTCAGATACATGGTTTTCGGACACGCGTGACGTTTCACGTGAATTTGTCACGTGAACAAATCATACAAATCATATGTAAAATCATGTGGGGAAAGCAGACACATTGTTTTCAGACATGTGAAGTTTAAAATGGATTTTCACATCACTCAGACACATTTCCCTGTTTCTCAACATTTCACATGTGATTATATAAGTTTCACATGTATGCTTTTATAACTGGCAGGATTAGAACCTAGGTGTCCAACGGGAGATGCCAATGTCTTTACCATTTGACCATGAGGGCCAACACTATTTAGAAGTCGTAGGTGGGGCTACCTCATCACGTGGCCATTAGCAACCATGACCGACTCATGTCCGCTTTTCACATTTTGTCAACCATGGGTATCAACAATAATAAAAACTGTAATCGAGTTTAACACAGGATTTGCTGTGATTAATCGCAAATTCATAGTTTGCTCAAGTTGAGTTGTCATTTTAGATTTTTGTTTATACAAAAAACATTACATGAACATTGCTGTTCTGATTTTATCCAAAGTAACGGTAGCAAAATCAGGTAAATTGTTTAACAAACTTAGTTTAACCTCAAAGTCAACTTGTTTTGACATCGTATTGCTGATTTTAGCTATATAGACTCATGTTTTTGGATGTTTTCAGTGTATTTTAAACGCTTTCAGACATTGCAATAAGAAAATTTAGCACAAAAATGATTTTAGTTAATGACTTTGGTTAACGGATTAACTTCGACAGTGCAATGTTAAAAAGGATAAATAAGGAGACACGGAGCGCTAGTTTCTCAGTTCTTTTCACTGAGCTTCTTCCAACGGTCAGTGATCAACGTATGAAGGAGAGAGGCGTGTGCTTGCAGCACTCCGAATTGATGGCTCAAGAATAGGAAATTATACCGTTTAACACACTTGAATTATTATTCACAGAATGCCATTAAATAATGAACAATTCCATATGTGGAAACATTTCTACCGCAACATGTTACCCCACTTTTTTCACATGTGAGGAGAATAAACACCATTTCACTCCACATGTGACAGTTAGATTTTCACGTAATTGTTTTTTACATGTGAAACTTCTAATTCAATTTTCATGTGATAGATTTTTTTGATGTGAACTTGAAATTCTACATTTGAATGGGAGCTTTTCAAAGTTCTTCACGTGAAACTGCATATCCGATTTTTACATTACATATTTACAATGTGAAACAACAAATTTCACATATATGCAACTGCAATTCACATGTGATGTGAAAGTGTTTTTCTTCTCACATCTGAAAGGTGGTGTTAACTTGTGAACTCTAAAAGTAATAATGTGAAAATACGGTTTCATGTGAAAACAGCTATTTGACATGGTTTTTTAAACGGGTCCTCCACAACGTTAGAGAATGTTAGAACGAGTGGAACAATGAAGTCTTCTTGTAGTTGCCCCCATTTAGAACCTAATCCATGCTTGTCTCATTATTTTTCAGTTATTGACTACAAACCTACCCCGTTCGTGGAGCATGACTTCACCGAGGCTCCCAAGTTCACCACTGTTTTGAACGACAGGTCCACCACTGTTGGCTACAGCACCAAGCTGCTGTGCTCTGTGAGGGGATGCCCCAAGGTAAAACTTAGGTTGTTAATGAGGTTGTAACTGTAGGTTGTTAATGAAATGGACACCTGTCGGCTAGGCTAGCAGAACTGCATTTGTTAAGGATACCCATTAGCCAAGGCAGCAGCTTCTCTTCCTGGGGTCCAGCAACATTAATGCAGTTATATATTATTTAAAATATTACATTAACACTTTTCACAGCACATTAAGTGTGTGAACTCAGGCCACTACTTTACTACCACATAAATACAATACAAAATCCATATGTACGTGTGTGTAGAGTGCATGTCTTATGTGAATGTGTAAACGTGTGTGTGTGTCTCCACTGTTCCATAAGGTGTATTTTTAACTGTTTTAAATCTGATTCTACTGTTTGCATCAGTTACCTGATGTGCACACACAGACACACACACATAGTCTATGGAAGGAGGGCTTTTTAGTCTCTTTGTTAGCCTCCTGCATATTTTAGGCTGGGTATCTGTATAAGCACTTTGTGACAACTGCTGATGTAAGAACGGCTTTATAAAAAACAATTGATTGATTGATGTCTGAGCCTCCAGCTCAGCCTGTCCCCTTCCCTCCCACTAGATCCACTGGGTTGCCAGTCGCCATAGCAGAGCTGCATTTTTTATTTAACCTTTATTTAACCAGGCATGCCAAACCCTAACGACGCTGGGCCAATTGTGCACCGCCCTATGGGTCTTCCAATCACGCCCGGTTGTGATACAGCCTGGAATCGAACCAGGGTCTGTAGTGACGCCTCTAGCACTGGGATGCAGTGCCTTAGACCGCTGTGTCACTCAGGAGTTGAACATGCAGCTCCGTATAGGGTTAGGTTATGATAGTCTCCCTCTGAGTGGAACCTTGGACTCCTAGCCGACTGGGCTGTAGTGGGTGTGTGGCAGAGAGGAGGGGGTGGAGGGGTCAGATGTGTTACATTCCTACCCTGAGGGGATCATGGGGGGCCTTTACACTGACCCTTACAAAATAACAAGTCAAATTTGCAGTTTCATATGTTGAGTTTAAAATTAAATATTACATTTAGACTTCACATGTTAACACCACCTTTTCACATTTGAGGAGAACAACATGTTTTCACCTCACGTGAATTGCATTTTCGCATGTGAAAACATTCACTTGTGAAAATCACATTTTTCGTTTCACATGAAAATCTTTCACTTGTGGAATTGCAAATTCACATGTGGGGTTGAAATGATGTTGCAGTAGCAATATTTATTTTGTGCATGACACAAGTCATTTTTCCAACAATTGTTTACAGACAGATTATTTAACTTATAATTCACCGTCTCACAATTCCAGTGGGTCAGAAGTTTACATACACTAAATTGACTTGAAAATTCCAGAATATGATGTCATGGCTTTAGAAGCTTCTGATAGGCTAATTGACATAATTTGCAAATTGTAGGTGTACCTGTGGATGAATTTCAAGGCCTACCTTCAAAATCAGTGCCTCTTTGCTTGACATGGAAAAATCAAAATATATCAGCCAAGACCTCAGAAAAAAGAAAGTGGTAGACCTCCATGTCTGATTCATCCTTGGGAGCATTTTCCAAATGCCTGAAGGTACCACTTTCATCTGTACAAACAATAGTACGCAAGTATAAACACCATGGGACCTCGCAGCCATCGTACCACTCAGGAAGGAGATGCGTTCTGTCTCCTAGAGATGAACGTACTTTGGTGTGAAAAGTGTAAAGAACAACAGAAAGGACCTTGTGAAGATGCTGGAGGAAACGGGTACAAAAGTATCTTTATCCACAGTAAAACGAGTCCTATATTGACATAACCTGAAAGGCCGCTCAGCAAGGAAGAAGCCACTGCTCCAAAACCGCCATAAAAAAGACAGACTACGGTTGGCAACTGCATATGGGGACAAAGATCGTAGGAATGTCCTCTGGTCTGATGAAACAAATATACAACTGTTAGGCCATAATGACCATCGTTATGTTTGGAGGAAAAAGGGGGAGGCTTGCAAACCGAAGAACACCATCCCAACCTTGAAGCACAGGGGTGACAGCATCATGCTGTGGGGATGCTTTGCTGCAGGAGGTACTGTTGCACTTCACAAAATAGATGGCTTCAAGAGGAGGAAAATTATCTGGAAATATTGAAGCAACATCTCAAGACATCAGTCAGGAAGTTAAAGCTTGGTCGCAAATGGGTCTTCCAAATGGACAATGACCCCAAGCATTCTTCCAAAATTGTGGCAAAATGGCTTAAGGACAACAAAGTCAAGGTATTGGAGTGGCCATCACAAAGCCCTGACCTCAATCCTATAGAACATTTGTGGGCAGAACTGAAAAAGTGTGTGCGAGCAAGGAGGCCTACAGTCCTGACTCAGTTTTACACCAGCTCTGTCAGGAGGAATGGGCCAATATTCACCCAACTTATTGTGGGAAGCTTGTGGAAGACTACCCAAAATGTTTGACCCAAGTTAATCAATTTAAAGGCAATGCTACCAAATACTAATTGAGTGCGTGTAAACTTCTAACCCACTGGGAATGTGATGACAGAAATAAAAGCTGAAATAAATAATTCTCTCTACTATTACCCTAACATTTCACATTCTTAAAATAAAGTGGTGAGCCAAACTGACCTAAGATAGGGAATGTTTACTAGGATTAAATGTCAGGAGTTGAAATGTATTTGGCTAAGTTGTATGTAAACTTGACTTCAACTGTATTCTACCGTCAAAAGAAAGGGCTTAATTTCCCCCTAGAAACCAACATAGCCAAGCCTACGTGATGTTCCTTCCTTTATAGGGGTATTTAAGTGATTGATCATAGAGGGATACTACAAAAGTATGTGGACACCCCTTCAAATTAGTGGATTTAGCTATTTCAGCCATACCTGTCGCTGACAGCTGTATAAAATTGAGCACACAGCCATACAATCTCCATAGACAAACATTGGCAGTAGAATGGCCTGTACTGAAGAGCTCCTTGACTTTCAACTTGGCACTGTCATGCCACCTTTCCAACAAGTCAGTTTGTCAAATATTTTGCCCTGCTACAGCTGCCCCGGTCAACTGTAAGTCCTGTTTTTGTGAAGTGGAAACTTCTAGGAGCAACAACGGCTCAGCAGCTTAGTGGTAGGTCACACAGAAAGGGACCACTGAGTGCTGAAGTGCGTAGCATGTAAAAATCATCTTTCCTCGGTTGCTACACTCACTACCGAGTTCCAAACTGCCTCTGGAAGCTACGTCAGCACAATAACTGTTCGTTGGGAGCTTCATAAAATTGGTTTCCATGGCCAAGCAACCGCACACAAGCCTAACGCTTCAAACACACCGACAGCGTTGTTGTGCAAAATAGTATGCAGCATCATCTGGCTATGTATGCATCAAAAAGTTCAACATTTGATGCATACATTCGATAAATCCAACGTATGCACCACACCGAACGCACTGCAACAGCCTCTGCAATGCAATGCTGCAAGGCAAACGTAGAGTTTCCTTGGAAATTAATGTAATTCTGGTGTATCAAAATGAAAATGAAGCTGTCGGTGTGATCGACGCGTTAGATCACCTTGCGCAATGCCAAGCTTCGGCTGGAGTGGTGTAAAGCTCGCCGCCATTGGACTCTGGAGCAGTGGAAACGCGTTCTCTGGAGTGATGAATCACACTTCACCATCTAGCAGTCCGACGGAAGAATCTGGGTTTGGCGGATACCAGGACAACGCTACTTGCCCCAATGCATAGTGACAACTGTAAAGTTTGGTGGAGGAGGAATAATGGTCTGGGGCTGTTTTTCATGGATCGGGCTAGGTCCTTTAGTTCCAGTGAATTAACATTTTTACGCTACAGTATACAATGAGATTCTAGATGAATATGTGCTTCCAAAGTAGTGGCAACAATTTGGGGAAAGCCCTTTCCTGTTTCAGCATGACAATGCCCCCATGCCCAAGCAAGGTCCATACAGAAAATGTTTGTCGAGATCGGTGTGGAAGAACTTGACTGGCGTGCACAGAGCCCCCACTTCAACCTCATCGAACACCTTTGGGATGAATTGGAATGCCGACTGCGAGCCAGGCCTAATTTCCCAACATCAGTGCCTGACCTTAGTAATGCTGAATGGTAATCTTGTGGCTGAATGGAAGCAAGTCCCTGCAGCAATGTTCCAACAACTAGTGAAAAGCCTTCCCAGAAGAGTGGAGCAGCACAAGGGGTACAAACTGCTGTTGTAGCAGCAAAGGGGGTACAACTCCATATTAATGGCCATGATTTTGGAATGTGATGTTCGACGAGCCATGTAGTGTATGTCCCCTTTGCGATGCGCTGAACATTGTAGGATTTTAGTATCGTGCATAGTAATACATGCTCCAAGTACACGAAAGCTGAAATAAACAATTCATATGAAACGTATAATTCACATATGTCATTGCAGCCTAAGATCATGTGGATGAAGAACAAGATGATTCTCAACAACATGGACAACCCCAAGTACAGGATGATCAGCACAGGGGGCATCTGCACCCTGGAGATCCGTAAGCCTGGCCCATACGACGGTGGTGAGTATGTCTGCAGAGCCGAGAATACACTGGGGAAGGTCGACACCGGCTGCAAGCTGGAGGTCAAAAGTAAGTTGTTGTGGTGAAAAAATAAATAGCTTTCACTTGTCTTTTCCTGCTAGTACTATCTCTTCTAGTAGGATAACTTCTTTGTTGAGAAAATTGTACTTACTATGACTGTGTGACTGTGGTATGTGGTTGTCTCAACTTAAGTAACTAAAGTCTCTCTGGATAAGAGCTTCTGCTAAATGACTAAATTATCAAAAGTAAAAGTAACTTGATTTCGAACACCCTGGGCACACTCGGCTTGAATCAACGTTGTCTCCACGCCATTTCAATAAAATTACATTAAATCAACGTGGAATAAAAGTTGAATTGATGTCTGTACCTAGTGGGAAAGTGCTTTCTCATACATGGTTTTACCCGAGGAAGAAGTCTCGCAAAGTATGAAGCGTGTTCATCTATAACATAGACCATGCTTTTGTAATCAAATGTATTTCTACTTTTAGTGTTATATATGAATAATTATCCATGCAAATTTAGACACTCCATATTTGCTGTATTTGAAATCAGGCTGTGTGGAAATATTGCCATTTGTTCATGATTACTAAATGACTTATATTTATCTCAACAGAGCCTTTGCATGCAGACACTGACAAAGACGAGTAGGAACAGTAAATGCGCATGCATACAGGTCAGTCACTCTTATTGGCATGAATAAGGTTTCATGTGGCAAATGGGCTTCAATTTACAAGGCCCGAATTCAGAAGTTGACTGAATCAATAAATAAAAGGCCACTTTGCTTCAAAATATACTTATTTAATATCTTTATTAAAAAGAAAGAAATATCCATCTTGACCTTTCATCTGCTTTGACTTTTGTCTTATTGGAGAGAGAGTTTATATGTACCCATATTATCACCTAAAATGTTGCACCAACATTTATTTTAATATGTACCAAAGTCTATTTGAGTCCTGGTGTGACGTACATATTCTCCAAGGCTGGCCTTACATGGTGAGCCCTAAAGTGGGAGGTGGAAGGTGGCCTCTGCAATTGCAAGGGTCTGAGTGCTAGTCCTATCTGCTGCTCATGAATTAGTCCTGTAATGGCTCCATATACAGTGGAGTTGCACTCAGTTGGGGGACGACATCATTTCATTGACTCGGCATAGCAGGCCCATTAAGGACCAGCGAGACACTGCAATTTACTACCAGGATCCACAGCATTGCAAGCAGCTTTTCACCCACCAAGGTGTTGAGTATCCCCCGTGGAGATTCAATCAGCTCTGTTCACTTGCAAAAAAAATAATATATATTTTAAACTGCCTGCATTTTTTTATTTTTTATGTTAAACTCTTGGAATATACATTTTGTAGACCTGCTACTGCAGTTCTAACCACCACAGTTGGCTAAATATGGCATGTGAATTGACACCTGTTCTTTACATCTGTTACAGTCCCAAATTAGAAGCAAGCGGAATGAGGCCTTTACAAAAAGGTGAGGTGGCCTTTATAAGCTCTAAACTGTACTTTCTCTCTTTTGATGTGAAATATGTCGAGACACTAAATAACTTTCGGTGAGTTTTAAAGTTATATATGCCACTTGT
The DNA here is from genome assembly GCF_002021735.2 of Oncorhynchus kisutch. NCBI lineage: Eukaryota > Metazoa > Chordata > Actinopteri > Salmoniformes > Salmonidae > Oncorhynchus > Oncorhynchus kisutch. Next base: position 27,563,012 of record NC_034178.2, on the reverse strand, counting down.
TTTTCTATAGGATGGTTCTGGATGCTGGAAAGAAACATGTACATATGACTGACTGGAGAGAACAAACAATGAAATGGTTCATGTCTACAACCGCTGTATCCTACCCTTTCCTATATTTATGAAGATTTTGTTTTTGTTGCCTTTATTTATTTTTCTTCCTTAGTACTCTCTGGTATAGAGTTCATATCCATGTCCACAACCAAATCAGATGTCAACAACTGTCTGTCACATTGTAATTCTGAATAGGTCTCCATTATATAGAGCAAATCGATTGTTATTGATTGGAGATTAAAGATGTAAAACCTCGGAATGTGTTACAATATTTTGATTTAATGCTTTTCTTTTGTTGAATAAACCTACAATTGAATAAACCTTCTCTAACCTGAAGTAAAAATTACAAAGGGGTCGAACGAAAACATTATGTACTTATTGTGGAAGAGGAAAAGTTATGGCAAGGCCAGCAGATTATTTCCTTACAAGGATTTTGTCATGTATTTGTATAATATACAGTATGTGTATGTGTAGTACACAGTAGTCACTCTTTAACTTGTTTATCACATGATATGATCTGATATTACAGTGGCATTTTATGGGTTGAATCCAAGCTGATCAGGTATCAGTCTACACACTGTCCTGGCACTCGATTAATCTCCTATGAATCCAGCCAAGAAGAATTACAGAACTGAAAAAAAGAAAACAGGGCAACAACACCCCTGCTAAATCAAGAGGCAGAAGAGCGTGTCCACACTTGGGCACTTTGGCTCACACACAAAAAGGTACAAGTGTAGCAACAGTATGACTGGCCCTCCAGCGGGCTATGTAACTGTCTCATCCTCACACAGTCATGGAGTTATTGGCATAGTGATAAGAGGCTGTGTTGCCAGAGATATGTAGATTGTTGCCAGTGATGACAATATGAAGCATTTGGATATGGTTGCTGGATGACATTATGTCTTTAAGAGAGTTGGAGAGAGAGGTGACCAGTGTCTGAAGGCATGGTTGGTACAAGAGAACCACTCAACAACAGCTCCCTCTAGTGTCCTTACTTGGAAATGACAAAAGGTAGACGCTATTTCTATTACAGTGAACCCACAGTGCACAGAAGTCAGTGCAACATCTAGTTTTGATTTACGTTTGGTTGAATTGTCAACTAATGTGAAGTCACCATGTTTTTAAGGTTAAAAGTTGGATGAAAAAAACATTGACTATCTGGGTTGAAATTACGTGTAAAACCATTAGAAATAATACATGTAGGGAGTAGATCAACTTTAATATTGCAGATTGTGGCTTCTATCAGTGTAATTATCTGCATCCTTTCCAATCCCCCATATATGAATGAACAACAATAACACTTAGGCTTCCACTTCCAGTTTATACATACCATATACACATTACAGACAGTATATTTTACATGAGTTATCTTGTTTTTAGTATTTTTTCCCACCCTTCAGCTCCACCAACCACTCCCATTTATCTCTGAACACCATCCAGTTTAGATTTCTATTTCCCATATATCTTGCAACTGTGATGTTTCACAAAAGTTCTGAACCCTTCTATTCTCATAGTTTCTAAAGATTGTAAATTACAGATAAACATTTATATTATTGATCGATTGACAATTCATTTTCTAATCAGCCTGCAGTGCTTTTTGCAGAGTTAGCTTGAGTTAAATGTTGCATTTCTTCAACCATTCCTGAACCTGCCACCAAAAACAAACTACATATGCGCAGTACCAAAACATGATTAATTCTGTCTCTTTGCAGCAAAATCTGTAGAGCAGGGATGGTTGTATCCCCAATATACAGTACCAGTCAAAGTTTGGACACTCCTAGTCAAGGGCTTTTCTTTATTTTTACTATTTCTACATTGTAGAAGTTCCCACATATGCTGAGCACTTGTTGGCTGCTTCTCCTCTGTGGTCCAACTCATCCCAAACCATCTCAATTGGGTTTAGGTTGGGTGATTGTGGAGGCCAGGTCATCTGATGCAGCACTCCATAACTCTCCTTCTTGGTCAAATAGCCCTTACACAGCCTGGAGGTGTGTGTTGAGTCATTGTCCTGTTGAAAAACAAATGATAGTTGCACTAAGCACAAACCAGATGGGATGGCGTGTCGCTGCAGAATATTGTGGTAGCCATGCTGGTTAAGTGTGCCTTGAATTCTAAATAAATCACTTACAGTGACACCAGCAAAGCACCCCCACACCATCACACCTCCTCCTCCATGCTTCATGGTGGGAGATAATCTGTCTACCTACTGATCTTCTCACAAAGACATGACTGTTGAAACCAAAAATCTAAAATCTTGGACTCATCAGACCAAAGGACAGATTTCCACCGGTCCAATGTCCAATGCTCGTGTTTCTTGGCCCAAGCAAGTCTCTTCTTATTGGTGTCCTTTTGTAATGGTTTCTTTGTAGCAATTCGACCATTAAGTCCTGATTCACACAGTCTCCTCTGAACAGTTGATGTTGAGATGTGTCTGTTACTTGAACTCTGTGAAGCATTTATTTGGGCTGCAATCTGAGGTGCAGTTAACTCTAATGAACTTATCCTCTGCAGCAGAGGTAACTCTGGGTGTTCCTTTCCTGTGGCGGGAAAGGAACACCCAGAGTTACCTCTGCTGCAGAGGATAAGTTTCAGTTTCATCATAGTGCTTGATGGTTTTTGCAACCGCACTTGAAGAAACTTTCAAAGTTCTTGACATTTTCCGCATTGATTGACTTCATGTTTTAAAGTAAAGGACTCTTTTCTTATTTGAGTTGTTCTTGCCATAATATGGAGTTGTTATTTCATAGTTTTGATGACTTCACTATTATTCTACAGTGTAGAAAATAGTAAAAATAAAGAAAAACCCTGGAATTTGAAAGGGGGGGAGAGAGAGTCTTAGCTGTTGACTTTAGGCTTACAGTGGCACTGTCTGTCCGTCTGATACACCTGTTGGTTTGTTTGTCAAAGCTTTGCAACAATGTTGCTACTAATCTATGCGATCATTGACAGGAGCGGTCCCAAAAGATTACAACCACAACCTAGAGAGGTATATCTGGTGATTGACATAAACACTTTACAAACTGAACACGCTGAAAATCAACAAGACTTCTGCAAAGAGTTGCACACACTGTCAGACTGCCGCGCCAAAACGAGATCTTCCACACAGAGCCAGAAAAACTATCTTTATTTTCTCCTCTTGACTGCTGATGTGCTCTGAAAATGGCAGCGCACGGTGAAGGCTCCGTGCAGTTTTTTGCCAAAATATTCATTCTCTTTTCAGCAATGTAAATACTAACGGTCGTTAAGTTGACAGACTTAACGAACGGTCCCTGCTCATCTTCATGAACATGCCTTACGCTGCAAGGAGGCATGAGGACTGCAGATGTGGCCATGGAAATAAATGTCAATGTCCATATTGTGAGACGCCTAAGACAGCGCTACAGGGAGACAGGATGGACAGCTTATCGTCCTCGCAGTGGCAGACCACGTGTAACAACACCTGCACAGGATAGGTACATCCAAACATTTATTATTTATTTTACCTTTATTTAAGTAGGCAAATTCTCATTTTCAATGACGGCCTAGGAACAGTGGGTTAACTGCCTGTTCAGGGGCAGAACGACAGATTTGTACCTTGTCAGCTCGGGGTTTGAATTTGCAACCTTCCGGTTACTAGTCCAACGCTCTAACCACTAGGCTACCCTGCCGCCCCATCACACCAGGACAGTTACCGGATGGCAACAGCAACTTCCCGAGTTACACCAGGAACGTACAATCCCTCCATCAGTCCTCAGACTGTCTGCAATAGGCTGGACTGAGGGCTTGTAGGGCTGTTATAAGGCAGGTCCTCACCAGACATCACCGGCAACAACGTTGACTGTGGGCGCAAACCCACCATCGCTCGACAAGACAGGACTGTCAAAAAGTTCTCCTCACAGACTAGTCGCGGTTTTGTCTCAGCCGGGGTGATGGTCGGATTCGTGTTTATCGTCAAAGGAATGAGCGTAACACTGGAATGAGCTTGTTGTCATTGCAGGCATTCTCAACACTGTGCGTTACAGCAAAGACATCCTCCTCCCTCATGTGGTACCCTTCCTGCAGGCTCATCCTGACATGACTCTGCAGCATGACAATGACACCTGCCATACTGCTCGTTCTGTGTGTGATTTCCTGCAAGACAGGAATGTCATTGTTCTGCCATTGCCAGCGAAGAGCCCGGATCTCAATCCCATTGAGCACCTCTGGGACCTGTTGGAGGGTGAGGGATCTCAGTTGTTGAATCTTGTTATGTTCATACAAATATTTACACATGTTAAGTTTGCTGAAAATTAACGCAGTTGACAGTGAGAAGACGTTTCTTTTTTTGCAGAGTTTATGTTTGTAAACTTACAGTACAATTAAAAAGTACCTTTACGATTGAGTGTCCATATAGCTGTACCATGATATTTACACTGCTACTGAGTAAACCTCCAATTGTTCTCTACTACTCGCTAAAACTTCCCCCAATCCCAAGTTGGGTTGTCCTCCTAGTGACTGGCAGACCTCCCCTGCCCACCCGGATCCCAGAGCCCCCCCAGAGACTGGTACCCATCCTTTGAAAAGAGCACACTAGATCACCTACAGAACAGAAGCAGATCAACAGCCAAAAGCATTTCCAACACACTCACTTCAATTAAACTTTATATAGTTATAGAAAATATATTTATACACTGTATAAAAACAATTGTTACATATCTTATTTTATTTCCACAATTAATGAACAATATGCATAATAATGTAGGCCCTTCTAACGAAGGGTTGTTACCTATAACCAGGATTATACATGACAAAAATTACATTTTCACCAAACAATTATTATTTTGGCAAATAATTGTAATTCATCCTATACTGTCCTTAACATCAGCCCTATAAGAACAGATGTAGGTTACAAACACACACTCTCCCCACCCACCCCACCCCTCCCTCACAAACATACACAAGCTCAGATGTTCAACAGTTGTTCCAACCCCGAGCCCAACTCAAGAGAAGACTTGATGTGTGAATGCGAATACAGATTTGAGATTTGATTTGATTAACCAATGTCTAGTCCTAGCTGATGGAGTTTGGATACACCCCTTTCACCCGAAACACACACACGCTGGTCTCCTGTTGTGACCATTTAACCAAGCACCTCTGAGCAGTCAGACCATTCTGTTTTTTTGTCCCACCAGGGCCACAATAATTTTCCCACTCGATTGTCTGAGTGCGACCCCCTTCCCGTGAATTATTGCAGCTAGTGTTGCCAGCACGGCCACTACCTGGGTGGGGGTACTCCACCAGAATTCCCACCAGCTAGGTAAAAGGATGTCAAGGTTCTTATTAGCAGCTTTGAGAGATTCCTTGTATATTATGCTCACCCATCAAGGTGCTTTGGCTTTGTTGGACCAACCTTGCCAGACAGTCTTAGACTCTTGAGGGGGCGGTGCTGCTTTAGTGTGTCTCTGACCATGTTCGTCTTTCTGTCTTGGCTACATATAGGCTACTTGCAGTAGGCCCATAAAACAGATAAGGACTCCTCCTTAGTGTGTGGGTCACTCGGGTGGGTGTCCAGGATATAGGGTTGGAGACTGTTCCATCATGATAAGACAATACATAAATAAATAAACTGTATTTGTAATTTATTTTAAAATGTATATCCCATATCTGCACAAAGTTGAAAACTCTCTGTCACAACTCCTGCTCGCAGACACACATTGGCTCTGGTTTTTGCAACCATTTTCACAAACACGAACACCTCTTCCATCACAACCCCGCTCCCCCCACATATACACCCATACACCCATTAATTTTCTATGTTTTGTATTTCTTTGTGTTTGGCCGGGTGTCGTTCTCAATCAGAGGCAACTGTCTATCATTGTCTCTGATTGAGAATCACACTTAGGCAGCTTTTTCACACCTGTGTTTTGTGGGTAGTTGTTTTCTGTTTTGTGTCTGCACCAGACAGAACTGTTTCGTTTTGTGCCATTTTGTTACTTTGTCTCAGTGTTCAGTTTAAATAAATTATCATGAACACGTACCACGCTGCGCTTTGGTCCACTCCTTCTTCATACAACGATGAGCGTTACACTGTTATTCATTGCAACCAGTATTTGCCGAGTGCATACTACTCACATCCCCTCTCCTCGCGTCCTTCTCAAAACCCATTGGATGAGAAAGCCAGAGATCCTGACCTTCTCCAATGGGTTTTGAGAATGAGACAAGGAGAGAGGACACAAGGAATATGCAATTGAGACTCTCCCCCCTTTCTCTCTCTCGCTCCCTCACTATCCTATGTGAACAGAAACCATAAACCAAAGGTTTGGTACATAAATGGTTTTATCTATCAAACTTCAGTGACAATCTTAATGCTGATCGATTGCAGTCCATCCAGTGTCTTAAAGGCAGGGCTACATGATTAATTAGTAATTAGTGAAGCACTCACTAAATTGGTGTGCACTAGTGCTCCTTCTTCACTAAACTATGAGATCACCTCACTGTACCTTAAAAAACAAGCTAGTTCAAGACTCACAGTGCAGTGAATGAGGTAGGCCTATGACCATAGTTCCCATTCCATAGTGGAATGGGAACTTAATTTTGGTTTAGCTGTAGCTCTGTAATACTGGGTTGCATTGTTTTAATCACTGGTAATGCAGTGGGCCAGGGCTGATGGCTCCTGCGTCAAGGGTATCGCTAAAGGAAATTAAATGGCCTGTTACATCCTGGACATGGAAGGCTGCCTGCCTGTCTGTCTGGCTGCTATTCGTTTAAGGTTCTGGCACTGTGCCCAGATGGTGCAATAAGTCTAATGGTGAAACTGGCGGTCACACCAATGTCTCTGTATTCATCTTCCATAAAAGCACACCACAGCTGGGGCACTGGCTACTATATCAAGAGCAGAAGAACATGTAGGGCCTCTCAACCAATTATTATATGGAGGCAATATATTTGAGTTATTATCCATGTGCTATTATCAATACATTGATAAAGATCAATATGCAGTCTGAGTTCCTTTATGATGATTTGGTAGATGACATGACACCCCCTAGTCTGAGCCAAATTACAAAAAAATGTCTTTAAATTGAATCAAATTCATACATCAAAACTATGAAATAACACATATGGAATCATGTAGTAACCAAGAAAGTGTTAAACAAATAAAAAAATATGTTATATTTGACATTCTTCAAAGTAGCCACCCTTTGCCATGATGACAGCTTTGCACACGCTTGGCATTCCCTCAACCAGCTTCATGAGGTAGTCAGCTGGAATGCATTTCAATTAATAGATGTGCCTTGTGAAAGGGAATTTATGGAATCTATTTCCTTCTTAATGCGTTTGAGCCAATCTGTTGTGTTGTGACAAGGTAGGTAGAAGATACAGAAGATATATACAGAAGATAGACCTCTTTGGTAAAACACCAAGTCCATATTATCTCAAGAAAAGCTCAAATAAGCTAAGAGAAACGACAGTCCATCATTACTTTAAACAGCATGGCTACCATAGCATTCTGCAGAGATACGCCATATGATATGCATATCATTTGTTTATCAACACGACAATGACCCTACACACCTCCAGGCTATGTAAGGGCTATTTGACATAGAAGGAGAGTAATGGAGTGCTGCATCGGCTGACCTCCACAATCACCCGACCTCAACCCAATTGGGATGGTTTTGGAAGAGTTGGACCGCAGAGTGAAGGAAAAGCAGCCAACACGTGCTATGCATATGTGAGAACTCCTTCAGGACTGTTGGAAAAGCATTCCAGGTGAAGCTGGTTGAGAGAATATCAAGAGTGTGCAAAGCTGTCATCCATGTAGCTTACCCCACCCTCCCTCTGGCATCTTAAATAATTCACTAGGTGCATATTACCTGCATGAAAGAAAGAAAGAAAGAGAGAGACAGTATAGCTTTTTTTCCTCTAGCAGAGTTTGCTGTAGCGTCATGGCCGCTGCCTGGACAAACTTCCTGACTGCTCTGCTGCAACAGAGCCAACCCTGGGAGCACCCCCTTTTCCCGCTTCACACACCTCACTGCACTCTGGTCCTGTATAGAGGCAGCGTTGTCGGGAGGAGAGAGCAGCACATATGGCCAGATTCTCTGAGCCCCTGCATTGTACCAGGCTCAGCGTCTGCACGGCACGTCGCTCCTCCCTGCCTATCGATTCTCCCAGCTTTTACGCTTCCCTCGCTCCCTTACTCTCCCTCTCCATTCCAACCCTCCAACCTCCATTTCACCCTTCATATAATTTTCAAAGCTCAGCATTCCCCTCTGCGTGTACTGGAGAGAGAAAAAAATGACAGAGAGGAGGAGGAGGAGCAGAGTACAGAGTGCGCCATAAAAAAGCCCCACCACCCAATTGATGACAAGTAGGATTTCTATTGAGTAGCTCTTCAGCCAATGAGGCTGCAGTGCCGGGAAATACAGCAGTGAAACAACACATAGCTCTGATGCTGGTGCTGATTTGCAGTGTGAGAGAATGTTAATGTGCGTGTGTGTTTCTTTTCATTTCTCCCACTGATTAACTCAGCAGCACAGGCCCTACCACAACTCTTTTGTGTGTGTGTGTGTGTGTGTGTGTGTATGTATGTGTGAGAGAGTGTGTGTAAAGAGGGCTTTTGGGAAGAGATCCCCAGGGGTGACTGCAGGGACTGAGCAGTTACAATAGGCTTATCTTTTTCATAGGGGGTAAACCAAAAAACGATGAATCTTCAAGATAATACTTTTTCCCCCTTCTTCTAAGACCATATCTCAAGTGTCCTGCAGGTGCAACAGAGAGAAGTCCCTCTGTCTCTCGTTTTCAGGAGACGGCAGCTCTCTCCGATACAGGTAATGTGCACTTTCTTACTGTATGTACATGTTTGATGATCAGTGATGAATGCAGTGGTCTTGTATAATTTAGTCACGGCCATACCATGCCTCATTACAGTGCCTATCTAGAGGACTGCGCTGGGAGAAGGAAAGGCTCAGAGTAATTATAGCAGACGATAATATCTTCCCCAGTTGTAAATTCCTATGGTTTTAATGCACAGAGAGACACTTCAGGGAAAGGGAAGCTGCCAGAGAGGAACTTTCTCTCTCAGCATTGTGCCAAGTCCTCGTGCGTAGCTTCACACAGTGCTGCAGTATCATCTTACATAATAGTGGAAAATGTGTGTGAAAGAGTCAAACTTGGGATGGGGATATTCACGTTAGAAAACATTGAAACAACATATTTCACACCTTATGGAATCAATCCACTTCAGGTATGCTGATTAAACTGTAACCAGAGTGTTCGGTGGAGTGTGTTTTAGTCACAACTCAATGCTTTTCAAATGCCTTTTCAACATTGTTGCAATAAAACTGCTTTACCCGAGAGAAAATGACAAACAACCAATTCAGGTTCTATTAATCCATTGATATCAAGTTGATATAAGATTGACATAATGTTGATACAATTCTGTTTAGATTGGAGAACATGGAAGGTAGATAGTTGATCAAATGAGATTATGGCAGCAGTTTATTTATTCGTCCTGAGAGGAACAGCCCTGTTCCAGTATACGTACAATACAATGCTTGGAGAGGCGCATGCAAGGTCAATTCTGCTGAACAAGCTATTCTGGAAGGGCCCATGCACTGAACAGCGGCTACACTGTACCATCATGGTTTAAAAGTTATCGGAACTGTCAAAGCTAGGTTTCTCATACCAAATCAACCACATTGGCCCATTCCACCATGTGTAGCTTGTACCTGTAGGCGTTGCAGCATCACTGCCTATGTTGACTGCGTATTCCACAAAAGCGTTAATTTTCTTGGGCTGATTTCAAAGTCTTCCGCATCAGCATCACTCTGAAGGGCGTTGTTTGTAAGGTGAAGTGGAACTCAGTGAAAATGCAGCAGTTTATAGATCTCATACCTGATAGTAATATACAGTATAATATGTTATTGAGCAGTCACTTTTGTCCAAAGCGACTATGTCATGCTTGCATACATTTTATGTACGGGTGGTCCCGGGAATTGAACCCACTATCCTGGCATTGAAAGCACCATGGTCTACCAACTGAGCTGAGCAATTCCATATTCCTTATAAGCATACCTTGGTCATGAGTCATAAGCATAAGGATAGAACATCTATATTACAAATCAAGATTAAGATGATTGTATTGAAAGGCAGCAACATCCACAGTGAGAAGTGAATATGTTTCCAAGATGCTATGGTGCTGTTGTGTTATCAGGTGATGTTCAGGCCTGTCGGTCCTCAGGGGCACTATGTGGACAGGACTGCCTGGACAGAGACGATCCTGGTTTAGATGCAGAGGAGTCCACCTCCTCTTGGCACAGCAGAGGTGATTCAGAGGAGCCACAGCCACACGCACACATAGTGGAATAGTGCTGAGTTGGCCACGTCATGTGGGAGGATACTGAGATACGTACCAGTGCCGATGGTGATAAGACCACTCGTTTATAAATCAATGAGATGGAGTCAGGGTTATTTTGGGTTGGTGGGGTAAGAGGGAAAGAAAAGTTTGGGGTTTAACTGGATTAAAATGGATGAGCTTCAAAAGGGAAAATGCAACATTATAGTAAGGCCTGTAATTCAACTATATTTTTTGCACGTTGAGGTCAATTGTAGTATTTTTTCCTACTCAACATAAAAATATACATCAATAAATATTCCTATATCTCCACAGGCCTCTATACAGTAGAACCTAAAAGGATTATTCTGCTGTCCCCATAGGATAAACCTTTGAAAAACACTGTAGATGGAACCCAAAAAGGGTTAAACCTGGAAGCAAAAAGGGTAAAATGACTTCAAATAAAATAAAATGACTTCAAATCACGTTATATCTACCATAGCTTTGTTTGGACCGATCATGTCAACATCATACCGCTAGACAAGTGGTCATCGTCATTAGTCACGTCGACAATCTACAGGCAAATCCTTTTCAAATGAGAAATTATTGATCAAACGATGCTCATCGACCATTTAACATAAACATTACACAAGAAGTTGGAAATCGCAAATTCAACAATGTGTGGTTTTGAAGAAATCAGTGGCTAACTGCACGCTTTGCAAAGCAATCCGTATTTTGCTTCCCTGCCTGCTATTCTGTGGAGAGGGTGTGTGGTCCAAGCCTGGGTTTAAGGTTCTCTTATCCAAGCTTAAAATAATAAACATTCACATGCAACACCATGAGACAGAAAAGGTTGAATACATTCTCCCGCACTCAAAACAACTGGAAACTCGGAATTTGGAAATCTCAGACTTCAGTGAGCTCCACTGGGAAAATACGTTTTGAACGGTCATCCAGCTAGGAAGTCGGGAACTCGGGGCACTTTCTAGAGCTCCAACCTGAAGATCACTGACGTCATGATTCGACCTTGTTTTTTTCTGAGTTCCCAGTTGTCTTGAAAGCACCATAAATCCAGAGAATGCTAGACACTGATGACAAAGTTTGATGACAAAAGTTACCCACAAGAAGGACCGCCACGCCACCTTCCTGTTCAAGTGAGCACAGCACAACTGAGAGTCCAATAATGTATTGTATGCTGTTGCATAAATGATGTAATATGCTAAGGAGACATGTATACTGTAGCTAAGAAAGTGTATGTTGTGTAGTAAGCTGTTAGTAGCCCATGTGCCTCACCCTAATAATTTGGTCCCTTTCCCCCTCATAACTTAGCCTACTGTCCTGACTTGGTGGTGAAATGTCACCTTCGAACATTGTAAGAGCTTTCGCTGTCTGCTTATATGTCCCCTTTATTTATCCTACGGTTCTGACTTGGTGGTGTACAGGGAGAATACTGTAAGAATGGCCCATGTTCTGAATTCTGTCACTGTATATTTCAAAAGTGCTCAACAAATAGTTATATACTGTATTGACTACGTCCGTCCTAGCTCTATGTCTTAATCAAAATGACTCTTATCGTTCCCTTATGCCATTGTTTGTCCATCTCAATTGTCAGTAGAAACCATATTTGTTGAAGCAAGTCAGCCATATCAGCTATGTTTTTTTTAAAGCAGTAAATGAGGCTGAATGAACTGTTTCACTGCCAGACAAGGCTCCGCTGATAGCCAGGTGTAGTGGTGGTAAGGATTCACTCCATGGTGCTGAAAAGAAAGCTCTGCTGTTGGGACAACTTTATGTATGCCCTAACAGTTTGTGTGTACCGATTGTCACTGTCATAGTGCAATTCAGGTATTGTTAAGTACTGTGTTGTGGATTTGATGGCATGCATAAACAATGTTTTTACATGATTTACATGCTAAAATCAACACTGAAAAGCCTTGACACATGTTTCTGAGCTCCTCTCTCTCTCTCCAGGAGAGATGTTTTGTATGTTTTAGAGGAGTCTGCTTGATGGCTCATGAAATGGAATTGTGTAGTGCCCTATAATCCTTTTTGGGTGGAATTGGGATCCTCTCAAACAGTGACGGGTGCATCCATGTGTGTCTGTATGACTCTGATAGGCAATATAATGGTAAATCGGTGTTTATGTGTTGTGGTTTTGGAGGACAGTGATACAGTAGGATGTTCAGTCTCAATGGGGTGTCTCATCAGATTGCCTTGCTTAATAAGTGGGAACAAAACGAAATTCTAAAATTATATTTCCCAGAAGACGCTACATCCTTAATGAGACATCTGGTGCACAGTGGGATGAGACTGATGATGTTTTCAATTGTGAGTCTGAAAACTATATTTTAGCCTGTGAAGTCTTCATGTGCCCATGGTAGACATTTCTGTAGCACTTTCTAGAAAGTACATACGTACTGTATAATGTTTTATAATGTGCTCAAATTCTTGAAAGAACATGACCCCATGGCTCTCTTACACATGATAAACCAATTTAAGGCAACAATGTTTTCGTAAACCTGAAGCAGGTTTTGGACATAAGCATTGGCCTATTCTCAGTGGTGTAAAGTACTTAAGTAGTACATTAAAGTATTTTTACTTAAGTTGTTTCTTGGGGTATCAGTACTTTACTATTTATATTTTTGACTACTTTTACTTCACTACATTCCTAAATAAAATAATGTACTTTTTACTCCATATATTTTCCCTGACACCCAAAAGTACTTGTTACATTTTGAATTATTAGCAGGACTGGAAAATGGTCCAATTCACTCACTTATCAAGACACATCCCTGGTCATCCCTACTGCCTCCCTCTGATCTGGCGGACTCATTAAGCGCAATGCTTCATTTGTAAATTATGTCTGAGGGTTCATCCGATAACATTGAGGAGCTTACCAAATCATTAATAAGTATATATTACCTCGTACCCAGAGTATATAGCAAAGTTATTGTTACTCATTGTATATTTATTCCTTGGGTTTTTATCTTTCTAATTTAAAAAAAAAAGTATTTCTGCATTGTTGAGAAGGGCCCATAAGTAAGCATTTCATTGTTAGTATACACCTGTTTTTTATGAAGCATGTGACAAATACAGTTTGATTGATTGATTGATCACATTGAATTTTGTTGTTCAATTGACGTGGAAACAACGTTGATTCAGCTCGGTTTTGCCCAATGGATGGACTTCCCTCTGAAAGTTGCTGTGTCGCTGTCTTTGTATCATGTGATACTCACAAACACATCTGTTGTACATGTTTGCTCTAGGATGGCCATAAGCATCACAAGACTTGTCTGAAGGTAGCCCGGTACCAGTTTTTAAAAAATAAATGGAAGTCTACTGTATATGGAAGTGGTTTAAATACAGTACCAGTCAAAAGTTGACACACCTACTCATTCAAGGGTTTTTCTTTATTTTTACTATTTTATATGATAATAGTGAAGACATCAAATAACACATATGGGATCATGGAGTAACCAACAAATTCTTAAAACAAATCAAATATATATTTTAGATTCTTCAAAGTAGCTACCCTTTGCCAGCTTTCAAACGATTGGCATTCTCTCAACCAGCTTAACCTGGAATGCTTTTCCAACAGTCTTGAAGGAGTTCCCAAACATGCTGAACACTTGTTGGCTGCTTTTCCTTCACTCTGCAGTCCAACTGTCATGACTTCTGCCGAAGTCGGTCCCTCTCCTTGTTCGGGCAGCGTTCGGCAGTCGACGTCACCGGCCTTATAGCCACCGCTGATCCACTTTTCATTATCCATTTGTTTTGTCTTTGTTTTACACACCTGATTTCAATCCCACAATTACTTGTTCATTATTTAACCCTCTGTTCCCATGTTTTTTTGTGAGTGATTGTTTATTGTATTTTCGGTCTGTCATGGTGTGCGTGTATTTGTTACTTTGCATATTTGATATTTTGAGTAAAAGTACGTTGATTACTCATATCTACTGTCCTGCGCCTGACTCTCTACACCAGCTACACATAGGATGCATTACACCAACTCATCCCAAACCATCTCAATTGGGTTGAGGTCGGGTGATTGTGGAGGCCAGGTCATCCGATGCAGCACTCCAAACAAATGATAGTCCCATTAAGCGCAAACCAGATGAGATGGCGTATCTCTGCAGAATGTTGTGGTAGCCATGCTGGTTAAGTGTGCCTTGAATTCTAAATAAATCACAGACAGCACCCACCACCAAAGGACCAAGCAGTGTGGTAACGGCAGCAGCGATCTCAGGACTCCTGGACATGGGAGGAGATTCTGGACAGCAAGGGACCTTGGGCACAGGCTGGAGAGTATCGCCGCCCCAAGGCAGAGCTGGAGGCAGCGAAAGCCGAGAGGCAGTGGTATGAGGAGGCAGCACGGCAGCGCGGTTGGAAGCCAGAGAGGCAGCTCCAAATATTTCTTGGAGGGGGCACACGGGGAGTGTGGCTAAGTCAGGTAGGAGACCTGAGCCAACTCCCCGTGCTTACCGTGGAGAGAGAGGCACCGAGCAGGCACTGTGTTATGCCGTGAGGCGCACGGTGTCCCCGGTGCGGTACATAGCAGCGCCTCGTATCGGCCAGGCTAGAGTGGGCATCGAGCCAGGTGCCATGAAGCCGGCTCAGCGCATCTGGTCTCCAGTGTGTCTCCTCGGGCCGAGGAGACACACTGTGTCCCCGGTTCGCCAGCACAGCCCAGTGCGGGCTATTCCACCTCGCCGCACTGGCCTGGCTACGGGGAGCATTCAGCCAGGTAGGGTTGGGTAGGCTCGGTGCTCAAGGCCTCCAGTGAGTCTTCACGGTCCGGTCTATCCGGTGCCACCTCCACACACCAGCCCTCCGGTGACAGCCCCTCGCACCAGGCTGTCTCTCCGTCTCCTCCCTACAGGTGCTCCCTCCTGCCCAGCGCTGTCAGAGTCTTCCTCCTGCCAGAGTCTCCCGTCTGTCAGGAGCTGCCAGAGTCTCCACTCTGTCAGGAGCTGCCAGAGTCTCCACTCTGTCAGGAGCTGCCAGAGTCTCCCGTCTGTCAGGAGCTGCCAGAGTCTCCCGTCTGTCAGGAGCTGCCAGAGTCTCCCGTCTGTCAGGAGCTGCCAGAGTCTCCCGTCTGTCAGGAGCTGCCAGAGTCTCCCGTCTGTCAGGAGCTGCCAGAGTCTCCCGTCTGTCAGGAGCTGCCAGAGTCTCCCGTCTGTCAGGAGCTGCCAGAGTCTCCCGTCTGTCAGGAGCTGCCAGAGTCTCCCGTCTGTCAGGAGCTGCCAGAGTCTCCCGTCTGTCAGGAGCTGCCAGAGTCTCCCGTCTGTCAGGAGCTGCCAGAGTCTCCCGTCTGTCAGGAGCTGCCAGAGTCTCCCATCTGTCAGGAGCTGCCAGAGTCTCCCGTCTGTCAGGAGCTGCCCGTCTGTCAGGAGCTGCCAGAGCCGCCCGTCTGTCAGAAGCTGCCAGAGTCCTGGACTCGTTGTTTAAAAAAAAGAAATACAAATTAAAAACTGAAATGTCTTGAGTCAATAAGTATTCAACTGCTTTGCTATGGCAAGCAAATAAGTTCAGGAGTAAAAATGTGCTCAACAAGTCACATAAAAAAGTTGCATGGACTCACTCTGTGTGCAATAGTGTTTAGCATATGAATTATGACTACCTCATGGCTGTACTCAAATATCTGTAAGGTCCCTCAGTTGATGACAAAATTTACCCAAATTTACCCACTGGATTTTTGTTTTAGATTCCGTCTCTCACAGTTGAAGTGTACCTATGATAAAAAGTACAGACCTCTACATGCTTTTTAAGTAGGAAAACCTGCAAAATCGGAAGTGTATCAAATACTTTTTCTCCCCACTGTATAGTGTAATTTGGGGCAAATTAATATGTTTGATGAGAGCCTGGACAGTGACTGTGTAGGCCTGCGTCTCTTATCCTCTCTGTGTTTGTTTTCCTAACTGTTAGAGTCATACACTGCCTATGTTGCTATGTTGTATGATAGCAGAGTTAGAAGCTAAATAGATGAGAGAGGAGGATGTATACCTGAGTATTCTCATAGCTGAGTTAAGTCCACATCAGCACGAACTCTGCTGATTTAGGTGGGCTACTATTGCAGAAAGGGCTTCCCCCTCCCTGTCCTTTACTACATCTGATTTTGGTGAGGGGGGGGGGGGTAATATCTCATTAAAGTTTCATCAATGATGTGTGAAACCATGATTAAATGATTGAGCAATGCATGCAGCCGTGTAAAAGGACAAAGTGCAATCGAAAACGGTATCATATAACATTGACCCTCTTCTGATACATAAAAGGACAGTTCAACACTACCGTTCCCTACGGCTCAGAAACCAGACCTTCTCTTCCAGACTGGTGCATCACTACAATGTGAGTACAAAGCAGTAGCGGTGCGTGTGTAAAATCACTGGGAAGCCAGACAGAAAAAGCCATATTACAACCCGTGTTGTGATAATTGCGTTGTTTGCTCTATAACCTGTTAGTTCATATGCCCTGTGACCGTGATGTACAGGCAGACAGTCTGAGTCAATAAGGAGACACAGTAGCAGAATAAATTCAACCACACCTTTGTTTCAGCACAAAACCGGAGAGCAGCCTCTGTCCAGTGAAGTCCACAAAACATACTGCGTATGACAAACAGTTACATGACCTAGAGCATGGCCAAGCACGTTAATGTTTGACATTTTCGAACCACTGAACAACTATTGATTTAGAACCACAGAGTTACCGCAAGTCAAACAAAACAGGAGCTGCCTCCATTTCATGAATTAATGGTTAGATCAGAATCGCCGTTATAATCATTGGCCAGTATGGAGAATTAAGTAAAACCACGAAGTCCAAATCCTTATCTCCATCCATGTTTAATTTAAGAAAGGGACAATTTTTGCTAGCTAGCTAGCTAGCCACCGGAGGACAACAACACAACACATTCTGTCCAAGATGGCGTAGCAGTCAGACGTCTTGTCGTGTCGTGTCCCTTGTATATATCGTTTTTTTAAACATATTTTTATTCGCATATCTTTTAAAACATTTTGCTAAACCTCAACATCTAAATACTCTCCAGCAACCCACCTCACCCAATGTAGCGTGGATCTGCTTATATTTACTTCGGATCCGGAACCCCTCAACTGAAGCTAGCCAGCTAACTACCAGCTATCAGTCAGCAAACCATTGCTAGCGGTCATCAGCTAACCTTTAGCTTGGAAAGCGCTCGCCAGTTTGAACAACGCGACTCTAACCAGAGCATAACGGACCTATTATTTTTATCCCCGGATTCCCACCGCAAGCGGAACATTTTCATCTGGATCTTCACAACTAGCTAACTGCAATCCCGGATGACTACGTTTCCATCCACTTAGCCTGAAGCTAGCCCGGCCAGAGCTCCTGTGCTACCACCGAAGCATACTCCTGGTCTACAATATCCGGACCCACGACCAGTCTATCGATGTCACCGCATGAAGAGGCATAAACAGACTTAACCCCATCGCGACATCCCCCAAAGGCTAACTTTCTAGCCCTTGCTATCTGCTTGCTTGCTAATTCGGCCTGCTAACTGCTAGCTTGTTTAGCCCCGGTCTACTAACTGCTAGCTTGTTAACACAGGCCTGCTAACTGTCTGAATCGCCGCGCCAGCCCAACCACTCACTGGACCCATATTTACTTTCAATCTCTTTTAGATTTTTAATTTGATTATACCTTCCGGTAACCTGCCTCACCCAATGTGATACGGAACCGCTATTATTTTGTAAATTTTTAGAACACATTCAAGAACCTCCAGAAGCTAACCAGCTAACTAGCTACAAGCTATTTAGTCATTGTTAGCCACTGCTAGCGGCTTTTACCTTCTGCACAGCCAGACAGTTTTTTTTTTGCCTGGATAGTACTCGCCAGTCTAGCTTCCCTGTCCCATCCACCACTGCCCCCTGGACACTGATCACTTGGCTACATAGCTGATGCCTGCTGGACTGTCCATTAATCACGGTACCCCATTCTGTTTGTTTATGTTTTATCTGTCGGCCGCACTCAGGCTCTGTGTGTAGTTAATCCAACCCTCTCTGCCTAGTCAACGCCATTTTACCTGCTGTTGTGCTAGCTGATTAGCTATTGTTGTCTCACCTACTGTTTTCAACACCTGTGATTACTGTATGCCTCGCTGTATGTCTCTCTCAAATGTCAATATGCCTTGTCTACTGTTGTTCAGGTTAGTTATCATTGTTTTAGTTTACACTCTTCAGTTCCACTCTTCATACCCCTGATACCTCCTTTGTCCCACCTCCCACACATGCAGTGACCTCACCCATTACAACCAGCATGTCCAGAGATTCAACCTCTCTTATCATCACCCAGTGCCTGGGCTTACCTCCGCTGTACCCGCACCCCACCATACCCGTCTGCGCATTATGCCCTGAATATATTCTACCATGCCCAGAAATCTGCTCCTTTTATTCTTTGTCCAACGCTCTACGCGACCAGTTTTGATAGCCTTTAGCCGCACCCTCATACTACTCCTCCTCTGTTCCGCGGGTGATGTGGAGGTAAACCCAGGCCCTGCATGTCCCCAGGCACCCTCATTTGTTGACTTCTGTGATCGAAAAAGCCTTGGTTTCATGCATGTCAACATCAGAAGCCTCCTCCCTAAGTTTGTTTTACTCACTGCTTTAGCACACTCTGCTAACCCTGATGTCTTTGCCGTGTCTGAATCCTGGCTCAGGAAGGCCACCAAAAATTCTGAGATTTCCATACCCAACTATAAAATTTTCCGTCAAGATAGAACTGCCAAAGGGGGAGGAGTTGCAGTCTACTGCAGAGATAGCCTGCAAAGTAATGTCATACTTTCCAGGTCCATACCCAAACAGTTCAAACTACTAATTTTAAAAACGAATCTCTCCAGAAATAAGTCTCTCACTGTTGCCGCCTGCTACCGACTCCCCTCAGCTCCCAGCTGTGCCCTGGACACCATTTGTGAATTGATCGCCCCCCATCTAGCTTCAGAGTTTGTTCTGTTAGGTGACCTAAACTGGGATATGCCCTCAATCTCACACAAATCATCAAGGAACCCACCAGGTACAACCCTAAATCTGTAAACAAGGGCACCCTCAGAGACGTCATCCTGACCAACTGGCCCTCCAAATACACCTCTGCTGTCTTCAACCAGGATCTCAGCGATCACTGCCTCATTGCCTGTATCCGCTACGGATCCGCAGTCAAACGACCACTCCTCATCACTAAAACACTTCTGTGAGCATGCCTTTCTAATCGACCTGGCCCGGGTGTCCTGGAAGGATATTGACCTCATCCCGTCAGTTGAGGATGCCTGGTCATTCTTTAAAAGTAACTTCCTCACCATTTTAGATAAGCATGCTCCATTCAAATGCAGAACTAAGAACAGATATAGCCCTTGGTTCACTCCAGACCTGACTGCCCTCGGCCAGCACAAAAACATACTTTAGCGGACTGCAATAGCATCGAATAGTCCCCGCGATAACCAACTGTTCAGGGAAGTCAGGACCCAATACACACAGTCAGTCAGGAAAGCAAAGGCCAGCTTCTTCAGGCAGAAATTTGCATCCTGTAGCTCTAACTCCAAAAAGTTCTGGGATGGAGAACAAGAGCACCTCCTCCCAGCTGCCCACTGCACTGACGCTAGGTAACACGGTCACCACGATAAATCCATGATTATCGAAAACTTCAACAAGCATTTCTCAACGGCTGGCCATGCCTTCCCCCCTGGCTAGTCCAACCTCGGCCAACAATCTGGTTTCCGAGCCGGTCACGGGTGCACCTCAGCCACACTCAAGGTACTAAACGATATCATAACCGCCATCGATAAAAGACAGTACTGTGCAGCAGTCTTCATCGACCTTGCCAAGGCTTTCGACTCTGTCAATCACCATATTCTTATCGTCAGACTCAGTAGCCTCGGTTTTTCTGATGACTGCCTTGCCTGGTTCACCAATTACGTCTCAGACAGAGTTCAGTGTGTCAAATCGGAGGGCATTCTGTCCGGGCCTCTGGCAGTCTCTATGGGGGTGCCACAGGGTTCAATTCTCGGGCCGACTCTTTTTCTCTGTATATATCAATGATGTTGCTCTTGCTGCAGGCGATTCCCTGATCCACCTCTACGCAGACGACACCATTCTGTATACTTCCGGCCCGTCCTTGGACACTGTGCTATCTAACCTCCAAACGAGCTTCAATGCCATACAACACTCCTTCCGTGGCCTCCAACTGCTCTTAAACGCTAGTAAAACCAAATGCATGCTTTTCAACCGTTCGCTGCCTGCACCCGCACGCCTGACTAGCATCACCACCCTGGATGGTTCCGACCTAGAATATGTGGACATCTATAAGTACCTAGGTGTCTGGCTAGACTGTAAACTCTCCTTCCAGACTCATATCAAACATCTCCAATCTAAAATCAAATCTAGAATCGGCTTTCTATTCCGCAACAAAGCCTCCTTCACTCACGCCGCCAAACTTACCCTAGTAAAACTGACTATCCTACCGATCCTCGACTTCGGCGATGTCATCTACAAAATAGCTTCCAATACTCTACTCAGCAAACTGGATGCAGTTTATCACAGTGCCATCCGTTTTGTTACTAAAGCACCTTATACCACCCACCACTGCGACCTGTATGCTCTAGTCGGCTGGCCCTCGCTACATATTCGTTGCCAGACCCACTGGCTCCAGGTCATCTACAAGTCCATGCTAGGTAAAGCTCCGCTTTATCTCAGTTCACTGGTCACGATGGCAACACCCACCCGTAGCACGCGCTCAAGCAGGTGTATCTCACTGATCATCCCTAAAGCCAACACCTCATTTGGCCGCCTTTCGTTCCAGTTCTCTGCTGCCTGTGACTGGAACGAATTGCAAAAGTCGCTGAAGTTGGTGAGGGAGATAAAAGTCTCCAACTTCAAACATCTGCTATCTGAGCAGCTAACCGATCGCTGCAGCTGTACATAGTCTATCGGTAAATAGCCCACCCAATTTTACCTACCTCATCCCCATACTGTTTATATTTATTTACTTTTCTGCTTTTTTGCACACCAATATCTCTACCTGTATATGACCATCTGATAATTTATCACTCCAGTGTTAATCTGCAAAATTGTAATTATTCGCCTACCTCCTCATGCCTTTTGCACACAATATATACTCTTTTTTTCTACTGTGTTATTGACTTGTTAATTGTTTACTCCATGTGTAACTCTGTGTTGTCTGTTCACACTGCAATGCTTTATCTTGTCCAGGTCGCAGTTGCAAATGAGAACATGTTCTCAACTAGCCTACCTGGTTAAATAAAGGTGAAATAAAAAAATAAAAAAAATAAAGATGCCACAATTCAAGTTGCTTGTCAATGACAAATGCGTTCATTGCGATTTGATGCCAAATCCAAAATGGCTTTCCTTTTTTTGGTGCGCTAGGACCATTCACAGTTTAGCCCAACCAGTAAAGCTCAATGCTGATTGGCTATTATTTTATACTTTTTTTTATCAAAAGGAGGCCAGTTGCTCACTGGCTTCCCTTGCACTGAATGCTACGAGCGGGAACAATGTCATTCTCCTTTGAACCTGACAGCATCAGATAGATGGCCTACACATACAAGGACAGAGTGGAGTTGTTTTGCTCGCTCGCATGCTTTCTCCGGTGAGATACATTCAACCTCTTGTAAATTTAAGGAAAATTATGAAACACAGAGACAAAAGATACCTTATTTTTTTGTTGGTTCTTTTTGGGGGGGGAAACCTGGCTTAGCAGATCTCAGAATAGCACCATCATACATCATCTCTTCAAATTATTTAGTGAGATTGAGAATGTATCCATTCTATATTGAATGTTGTTAAGAAAATTTACAATGTCCTGAACAGGGACAGCTTGAAGAGACCGTGAGAATATTCTGCTTCTGTGAGGGAATGCTGAGAATCAGCCTTCTTTAATGATGCCAATGTCTCTTCCACTCTCGTCCTACTGGTGAGCCTTGGGTATCTGCTGAAGTAGAAAATAAAATATGCCTTTTTTTATTGACACATCTCAGGTTCTAGAACATGATCATCACATTTCCTTTTTGGTCCTAAATTTTGTTTGGGTTATATAAGTTCCTAAGAAATGATTCAGGCCCCCTGCTGATGATGTAACTGCTGATGCAGATGCCTTGTTTTGCAACAGAGGATTCAGTCTAATGGTTCTCCAGTAACCTTAGAAATACCAACAAATCACATTAAAACACTTACATTTTCAAATCTACACTGAAATTGTTGAGAGGGCAAAGAAAATGGGGTGCAACAAGATCGGTTAATTTGTCAGTGAACTTGTGTCCCTTATGGATGGCCTATCCCTCAGTGCTCAGTCAAGCTGCCCCAGATCCGTTGAATGGGGCAACACGCTCTGCTCTCTGTGTAGGTTGATGAATTAAGACTGAGCTCTCTCTCTCTCTCCTCTATCTTCTCCCCTAGTCGGTCTCTAACTGCTTCAACAAACCAGCACTATTCGGTCAAGCTATTTTAGGTACCAGCAGGAAGCAACAAAAAAATATATAGCTGTGAGCAGCAATGAACGGGGTTCACAGGATGAAAGAAAGGACACAAGATCAGTTGGATAACTAAGCAAGCAATCTATCATGTAGGAACTCTTTATTTATGTGCAATCAGTGAAAGCATCTTTCAATACCACAAGGATTATGCAAGTGAAGTTTAGTCTAGTGCTGTAATTGTAATTTTGTCCTATGGTTCACGAGAAGATTGTTTAAGTATTTTTCACATATTTGAGCATATTAGCTCATATGAATCTACTGCAGTGTTTCCCCAACTCGGTCTTCGGGACCCCACGTTTAGTTTTTAGCCTATTACTACACAGGTTATTCAATTAATCAAAGCTTGATGATTAGTTTATTATTTGAATCAGCTGAATCAAATGTGCACCCTAGGACCGAGTTTGGGAAAGACTGATCTACTTGTATAATGTGGCCATCTTTGAATGCATCAACATTATTTTCTCAAACTCTTTAAAGACTTTTGTGAAGATTCAAAATATCAGTCCATGAGAATAATATTTTTGGGGGATTATTTTAAGCATTAGCATTGCATAGTCAAAAAAAGTGAATTGGTAATAGTGTCCTTATTTTTTAAGACATCAATGCCAAACTTATGTGGTTCATCATGGTCATGTTTAGGATGACCCTAAACAGATTCAAGTTGATAGGCAATTTTGGAGTGATTTATAAAGTGATTTATAAAGTATTTAAAAAATGGACACTTACAATCAGATTTCCTGATTTATAAATAACTCAGCCTTCTATTAACCTCTAGCGACGAGCAATCCCATATCCGGGAGCGTAATCATAGCCTCAAGCGCATTACCATAACGCAACGTTTCCTATTCATGAAAATCACAAATGAAATGAAATAAATGTATTCAAACACAAGCTTAGCCTTTTGTTAAAACCTCTTAACCTCTTAAGCCTACGGGGGCGCTATTTCATTTTTGGATAAAAAGACGTTCCCGTTTTAAGCGCAATATATCGTCACAAAAAGATGCTCGACTATGCATGGAATTGGTAGCTTTGGAAAGAAGACACTCTGACGTTTCCAGAACTGCAAAGATGTTCACTGTGAGTGCCCCAGAACTCATGCTACAGGCGAAACCAAGATGTTTCTGCAACCAGGAAATGAACAGGATTTCTGAGGCACCAATTTGCATAATCTCCTTATATGGCTGTGAATGGGACAGGAATGAGCCTGCCCTTTCTATCGTTTCCCCAAGGGGTCTGGAGCATTGTGACGTATTTGCAGGCATATCATTGGAAGATTGACCATAAGAGACTACATTTTCCAAGTGTCCCGCACGGTGTCCTGCGTGGAAATTGATGCGCAAAACTCAGGTGCTGGTATTTTTCCATGGAATTCAGAGACAAACCATGCTTCCACGAACGGCATATCAATGAAGAGATATGTGAAAAAACACCTTGGGGATTGATTCAAACAACGTTTGCCATGTTTCGGTCGATATTATGGAGTTAATTCGGAAAAAAGTT
Source organism: Oncorhynchus kisutch (assembly GCF_002021735.2). Taxonomy (NCBI): domain Eukaryota; kingdom Metazoa; phylum Chordata; class Actinopteri; order Salmoniformes; family Salmonidae; genus Oncorhynchus; species Oncorhynchus kisutch. The sequence continues at coordinate 27,538,662 of NC_034178.2, read as the reverse complement.
CGCCGTTTTGGTGACTGAATTTTCGGTTCGTTTCGGTAGCCAAATGTGTAGTAACAAAACGGAGCAATTTGTCCTACACAAAGAATCTTTCAGGAAAAACTGGACATCTGCTATGTAACTGAGAGTCTCCTCATTGAAACATCTGAAGTTCTTCAAAGGTAAATTATTTTATTTGATTACTTTGCTGGTTTTTGTGAAAATGTTATGTGCTAAATGCTACGCTAATGCTACGCTAAATGCTACGGCAGCCATTATCACTCTTACACAAATGATTGATTTGCTATGGTTCAAAAGCATATTTTGAAAATCTGAGATGACAGTGTTGTTAAGAAAAGGCTAAGCTTGAGAGCAGGCATATTAATTTCATTTCATTAGCGATTTTGAGAAATCGTTAACGTTGCGTTATGGTAATGAGCCTGAGGGTGTAGTTACGCTCCCAGATACGGTATCAGTAGTTCAGAGAGGTTAAGCCCACCTGAGACGCAACTGTCTCATCTAGCCATCAGCAAATGCAAATGCGCTACGCTAAATGCTAATAGCACTCGTTAAAACTCAAACGTTCATTAAAACACACATGCAGGGTAGTGAATTAAAGCTACACTCGTTGTGAATCTAGCCAACAAGTCAGATTATTAAAATGCTTTTCGGCGAAAGCATGAGAAGCTATTATCTGATAGCATGCAACACCCCAAAATACCTGAATGCGACGTAAACAAAAGAATTAGCGTAGCCGGCTACACAAACAGCAGAAATAAAATATAAAACTTTCATTACCTTTGACGAGCTTCTTTGTTGGCACTCCTATATGTCCCATAAACATCACTATTGGGTCTTTTTTTTCGATTAAATCGGTCCATATATACCCAAAATAACCATCTATGGAAACTGTGTGATTCAGAAAAAACACTGTTTGAAAACGCTACGTCATTTTTTTAAATTAAAAAAGTCGACGATAAACTTTCACAAAACACTTCGAAATACTTTTGTAATCCAACTTTAGGTATCAGTAAACGTTAATAATCTATCAAATTGATCACGGGGCGATGTGTATTCAATAGCTCCACGATTTCAAATCATCTTCCGAAATCTCTCTTCCAAAACTTCCTGTCGGAGACCGGATGGAAAGTGTTCTCTCTACTACGTTTGACCAAGAAACAAAGGCACGGCAAATGACGAGAATGGCGACATCATGTGGAAGCTGTAGGAATTGCAATCTCGGCCCCATTTAATTTAGTTTCCATTCAACAATACATGCAAGTGGTGCATTGATACTTTTTTCAGTTTTCAGTAACCAGATTTTCTTGTGCTTTTCGATGAAACACATGCTCTGTTATAGTCACAGCCGTGATTTAACCAGTTTTAGAAAAGTCAGAGTGTTTTCTATCCACACATACTAATCATATGCATATACTATATTACCGGCATGAGTAGCAGGACGCTGAAATGTTGCGCGATTTTTAACAGAATGTTCGAAAAAGTAGGGGGTAGGCTTAACAGGTTTTAACAACACTGTCATTCAGATTTTCAAAATATGCTTTTCAACCAAAGCTACACAAGCATTTGTGTAAGAGTATTGATAGCCTATCATAGCATTAAGCAGGCAACATTTTCACAAAAACAAGAAAAGCATCCAAATAAAATAATTTACCTTTGAAGAACTTCGGATGATTTCAATGACGAGACTCTCAGATAGCAAATATTCATTTTTTCCAAAAAGATTATTTGTGTTGGTGAAATAGCTCTGTTTTGTGCTTCACGTTTGGCTAAGAAAAAGACCGGAAAATTCAGTCACTACAACGGCAAAAACTTTTTTCCAAATTAGCTCCATAATATCGACAGAAACATGGCAAACGTTGTTTAGAATCAATCCTCAAGGTGTTTTTCACATATCTATTCGATAATATATCAGTCGTGACAGTTGGTTTCTCATCAGAAGCAAACTAGAGCAGCTAGAGATTACGCAATAATTGCAACGGAGGACACCAAGCGACCACCTGGTAGATGTAGTCTCTTATGCTCAATCTTCCAGTGATATGCCTACAAATACGTCACAATGCTGTCGACACCTTGGGGAAGCGACAGAAAGCCTAAGCTCATTCGTGGCCCATTCACAGCCATATAAGGAGTCATTGGCATGAGGCGGTTTCAAAAAATGCGGCACTTCCTGATTGGATTTTTATCTGGGTTTCGCCTGTAACATCAGTTCTGTGGCACTCACAGACAATATCTTTGCAGTTTTGGAAACATCAGAGTGTTTACATTCCAAAGCTGTCAATTATATGCATAGTCGAGCATTTTTTCGTGACAAAATATCTGGTTTAAAACGGGAACGTTTTTCATCCAAAAATTAAAACAGCGCCCCCCTTTTATATCCAAGAAGTTAACCAATCCCTTAGCGTTTCTTAAACTTAGTTAAGAGATGTACCATGGGCCTACATACTGGATTTATGGTTCATGAGAATACGCTTTCAAAGGTTTTCTAGAATGTTCTTGGAGGAAAATCTATCCTGAGACCTTATGGGTCCTTGAGGCAACTTTTTTCAGCATAAGGAAATACACCTACATACAAAGTTTCAACTCTTTAGGTCAAAAGGGGTGAAGGATATGAGGATTTAAGTGAGACCGCTTCAAACAGTGCCCACTATAGGCCAATCGGTAGCATTCATTTTGAACCCCTAATGAGCTTCGCTGTGAACCCCTAATGAGTGTGTGTGTGTGTGTGTGTGTGTGTGTTTAAAAGAGAGAGAGAGAGAGATACAGAAGGGAGTGAGAGAGCAGCTGTGTCAGAGAGTGCATGAGAGAGGGCATGTGCGCAAGAGAGAGACAGAGAGAAAGAAAGAAAGTAGAGTGTGTTTGTGCATGTGAGAGAGAGAGTATCTGTAAGAGAGAAAGGGGAGGGGAGGGGGGGTAAGAGCAGCCAAGAGGGTAAGAAATGAGAAAGACTTCAAAACGTCTGACTGGCCTAATTTGAGTAACCTTCAGCGGTGTTGGAAAGACACTGTAGAGGAGACAGAGGCTCTGCGGTGATGATGGGACAGAAGGACTGTGAGACTGTGTCCAGGGGGAAGCCATGTACTTAGGTTACAGTCATCCTCTCACAGTGACAGATCCTGTCCCGAGACATTAACAATCTATAATAATAGTATTGAATATGAATCATGCTCATAATCATTTCCCATCTTTAATCCTTGACCCAACTGATTTATTTACTGGAGGCAACTATTTTTTTAAATCTGAAATGTGACTTCTTCCAATGGTTTTGGTTAGTTTGTTTTGATATCATTAGTGTCCAGTTTTTTGAGTAAGTATTTTGACTAGCTTTATCCAACCTGGATAGTAAATGTAAGGCTGCTATATCCGGTTTGATATACAGTAACTATAATGTTAACACTTCTAAATAACATTGGAGTGGGTGGTAAGGCACATTATACATGATCTAGATTAATATCATAAAGAGGTAGAAGATAATGGTGTATTTTGCAAGCCCAAATAACTTATTGTAAATTGTCGTGGCATGCATTATTTAAAATGTCTGGTCTGGCACAACATATTTGATTGAATCCACAGGGAAGTCCACTTTTAGATCAGTGACATTACTGTTGGCTTTGTTCCCTGTCTTTCAATGTATCTTGAAGATCCCAACTGCAGACAAGTACAGGAACATATTTTATTTTCAGCCCCAGGTCATGTAATAAAGTGTGTCACTCACATTTTGTTGTCCTTGCCTTTGTACGTCTGGATGTCAGGCTGCTGAAATGACATTTTTGATCTAACACTTTCTGATTTTCCTCTGTGCTTGCACTAGCATTTTTTACTACAAAAAAATAAATAATTTGCAGTTGTCAACATGCCACAGAAAGACTTGCGATTGGACATAATCTACAATGCCAACTAGGCATTGTAGTTGGCACAACCAGTCTCAGCGGACAAACAAACGTTCCCACAACATAAGATAACGTTCCCTTAAGAGTCTCATTAGGTCATTAACTAATGTTTTCGTATGAATATTCCTGTGATTTTCAAGGAATGCTTCCAAGAGAGACTGTTCCCTTAATGTCTAATACAAATTACCCAGAATGTGGTTACCATGTTCTCAGAATTTAAGATATCATGGGAACGTTGCGAGAGCATTCATGTGTCCAGTTCTCTGGCGGTTAGGAGAATATTCCAATCAACTTTACACCAAACATAAACAGAACATCGTTGCCATATTCTCAGAGTACAGTATTAGTGTCCTAGACACGTTAAATGAGAACATTCCTGTGTCCAGTTCTCTGTGGGTTAGGAGAATATTCCATCAACGTCCCACCAAACATATTCAGAACAGAAAATATAAATGTTCTCGACCCATTTCATTGGAATGTTCCAAGAACATTTGTGTCATGTTTCATTACACATCACATCTAGTTACTGAATAAATGAACGCCCTGATTGATTAACCACTGATCCATGCATAGCTTTTTGTCTGTTAGCAAGGTTAGGAATACTCATACACACTGTTAACAACTTACATATTTGACACACATGATTACATTGTGAAAGTTACTGTTTAAATAAACAGTAACTATTACACAAAATGTCCTCAGCTGGGATTAGAACTCAGAACCTCTTGGTTCACGGTATTCCGAGCTTTCTGCTACACCACCATGTCGATGTCAGGTATGAGTTACTCTGCCACTTCTCTCATCATTGATTCTAATGACTTATTTCAGCAGATTAAGGACTTTTAGAAAGGTTGTTTAATGTTGTTGGGGCATATTAACCTGTTTTCATGAAACCTCCTGATTCACTGACCAATAAAATACAGTTGAAGTCGGAAGTTTACATACACTTAGGTTAGAGTCATTAAAACTCGCTTTTCAACCACTCCACAAATTTCTTGTTAACAAACTATAGTTTTGGCAAGTCGGTTAGGACATCTACTTCGTGCATGACACAAGTCATATTTTCCAACAATTGTTTACATACAGATTATTTCACTGTATCACAATTCCAGTGGGTCAGAAGTTTACATAGACAAATTTGACTGTGTCTTTAAACAGCTTGGAAAATTCCAGACAATTGTGTCATGGCTTTAGAAGCTTCTGAATGGCTAATTCACATCATTTGAGTCAATTGGAGGTGTAGCTGTGGATGTATTTCAAGGCCTACCTTTAAACTCAGTGCCTCTTTGCTTGATATCATGGGAAAATCAAAAGAAAATCAACCAAGACCTCAGAAAGAAAAATTGTAGACCTCCACAAGTCTGGTTCATCCTTGGGAGCAATTTCCAAACGCCTGAAGGTACCACGTTCATCTGTGCAAACAATAGTAGGAAACTATAAACGGCATGGGACCACGCAGCCGCCATACTGCTCAGGAAGGAGACGCGTTCTGTCTCCTAGAGATGAAGGAACTTTTGTGCGAAAAGTGGTATACCATAACTGTAACTCACCTCATCACCGGTCTTGGCCCACTTAGACCTCCCAAGCACCACCCTTTTCACGTGTGACACCTCTGCAGTTGTTCTAGGAGCAGTGCTGTCCCAGCTGCAAAAGGAAAGGAAAGGCAGATCGGCTTCTCCTCCCGAGCCCCCAGCCCCATAGAGCAGAGATATTCTGTGGGTGACCATGAAGCTCTAACATGTGTCTGGGCATGTGAAAGGTGTCACATTTACCTGTACGGATGTGCATTTACACTTCAGATAGACAACCAAGTGCTCATCACCCTTCTGGCCACATCTGGCACAGAACACAAACCCTTCCGCCCCTACTGCTGGTCGGACCGTCTGCAGCAGTAAAACTTCCGCCTCCAGTTCACCAGAGCGTGACAACGTTGTGGCGGACCTCCTTTCTCCCGCCATTCAAACAGAGCCTCAGCTTTGGCTCATGGACATGACCAGGCTGAGCACAACCTCGTCCAGAACCTTCACACTTCACTCCACTGCACCACTGCAGGAGCTCCAGCAGGCATCAGCAGATGAATCTACTCTCTCCAAGCTGGTGACCTTCATCAGGCAGAGCTGGCCCGAGAGGAACTGTCCGAGAGGAGCTGTCCTGCTGGAACAACACCGGTGTCTTGCAAGGGCTCTGCACTGTGGTCCCAAGGTCTCTTTGTGCGACTGTGCTTGCTATGGAGAACAATTGAGTATAGGCAGGCTCTAGTATGGTGGCCAGGCATCGACAGGGATATTGAGGCCCTGGTCAGGGACTGCCTCACCTGCCTTGTTAGCAAGAAAACAAGGCCCCCGCCCCTTTCCGCCCCTGCAGCCACTGGACTGTCTGTCCTGCCCCTGGGAACATCTTCAGCTCGACATTTATGGGGAATTCCATGTAGTCCCACTCAAGAATGTCTATAATCAACCAGGTTGTGGCCGAGCCCACCAGCTCAATAATTGTATCAGGGCCAAACTCGCACCAGCCTGCTCCAAACATTGCTGCACTACAGTGCCACGCACCACTCCACCACAGGGGTCTCCCCAGTGTCCCTCTTGTTGGGATGTGAGCTACAGCTGACCCTGGACAGACCCCACCCTCATCATTGCCCTCCCCTGGCTCAACCACCTGCTCACAATGCTTAGGCCACAGTCTAACAGTGGTTGATCCTGGGGTCATGTTACACCCCCACATTCTGTATTGTTCAGTTTACGTTATGATTAAAAGAGTTTGCTCTGACACCTGTGGTGATGTGATAGACGTGAGGCAGTAAAATCAGCTATGAATCTGGTTTTCTCAATAGTTTTCTGTAGGGCCCTCAGTTTTTCCTGAACAATTTTACCTGACAGGAAAAATGTAGGGCCTTACTCAGCAGTCATGATGCTGTATTTTTGTCATTATTGATAACTGGAAAACTATGACATAATCTGGAAGTTTTTTATTTATTTATTTGTGATATCCAATTGGTAGTTACAGCCCTGTCCCATCGCTGTAACTCCCGTACAGAATCGGGAGAGGCGAAGGTCAAGAGCCATGCATCCTCGAAACATGACCCTGCCAAGCCGCACTGCTACTTGACACTACTCGCTTAACCCGGAAGCCAGCCGCACCAATGTGTCAGAGGAAACACCATCCAACTGGCGACCATGCATGTGCCCGCCCCGCTACATGAGTCGGTAGAGAGTGATGGGACAAGGACATCCCAGCCGGCCAAACCCTCTCCTAACCCGGATGACGCTGGGCCAATTGTGCACCGCCTCATGGGTCTCATGGTCACGGCCGACACTGTGTCCTGGTGTTGTTGCTCTCCCCATTGAGTAGATTGTACTTTTTTTTTTGCAACGTTGGCGACACGGTGTTACAGCTGGGCAGTGGCAAGCACCCTATAGCCGGGAGGCACCTGATACAACACCGGTCCACTGGTCATTCACAATGGCTTTAGTGGTTCGCAAGTAGTTTAAATCGCCCATAACGTGGTTTATGTGTAATATGCGGCCCGTCAAATATATATATTTTTTTAAAGAACTGCCAGAAAAAAAGTTGTTTTCTCTGTAGTAATGGTGAAAACATAACCACCACAAATAAGCACTCAATTTATTTTCTATGGCAATTTGCGTTGTAGCCTACCTTAATTTAGGGATAGGCGTTCCGCTAGCAACCCACTTCGACAACATCCGTTGAAATTGCAGAGCGCCAAATTCAAAATACAGAAATACACATAAACATTCATAAAAGATACAAGTGTTATACATCGGTTTAAAGATTAACTTCTTGTTAATCCAGCCACTGTGTCAAATTTCAAAAAGGCTTTACGGTGAAAGCATACCATGCGATTATCTGAGGACAGTGCCCCGCTTACAAAAGCATACAAACATTTCCAAGCCAAGTAGAGGAGTCATGAAAGTCAGAAATACCGATAAAATGAATCACTTACCTTTGATGATCTTCATCTAGTTGCAGTCAGAAGAGTCCTTGTTACACAATAAATGTTTGCTTTGTTCGATAAAGTCCCTCTTTATATCCCAAAAACTCTGTTTTGTTGGCAAGTTTTGTTCAGTAATCCAATGGCTCAAAGGCGGTCACAACATACAGAAGAATGCATCCTAATAGTACCGGTAAAGTTTGTTGAAACATGTCAATCGATGTTTATAATTAATCCTTACGTTTTCTATTGTCTAAATAATCGATAATATTTCAACCGGACAATAGCGAATTCAATAGAAAGGAAAAACAACGAGGGGCACGCAAACCAGCTCTGCCTCATTCGACAGTGCTGACACCTAGTGGAAGCCATAGGAACTGCAATCTGGGTCCTAACCCATTACATACTGTATAAGCATTCAATTGAAAAATACCCACATCGAAAATATCCCACTTCCTGGATGGATTTTCCCCAGGTTTTCGCCTGCCATATCAGTTCTGTTAAACTCACAGACATTATTTTAACAGTTTTTGAAACTTTGAGTGTTTTCTATACAAATTTTACTTTGGGCACCTCAGTCATCCAAACTTCCGAATACTGCCCCCTATCCCAAAAAAGTTAAACGCCTATCGTCACAATAATTATTAGCAAAAGTTTGCCAGCTAGTTAGCTAGGTTAGCTAAGAAAACATGCAGTAATTCAACATTGGCTAGCAATAAAGATACTTATAAACAAGTAATGGTACCTACACAGCAGCTGCTGAAAATACTATTCCAGTTCACAGCTGCTTCAAGAAGATGAATTTCATGTGTCTCACCTTACAGCATGAGGTTAGCACCTGAAACTGATCATTTTAATCTACAGTAGGCTTAAGAAATTCAGTATGTTAGAGTAATTTTTACAGGAGGCTTCCTATGACAGTTAATAACAACAACAAAATCTGCATTTTACCTACAATACACATGTATGATATTTTACTGTGCATCCTACAGTGTTTTCCTGCTGCGATTACAGAAAAGTCTTAGTGTTTTTATATTAAAACATTATTTTATGTTAGCCAAATATAGCCCTATTTATGTCACCAGGCGGTGGCTAGCATTATTAGTATTCTGTTGATGTGAAAGAAATTCAGGAATGCAAGAACCCATGCTGTAGAATTCCCATAAATACACCTATTACTTTAAATGATCAGAGTATGTTCTATTTCACATAATTGTATCTTAATTTAGTCTTCCCAGTGGTTAGATGTTTCAGAGGTCAGTTTATATATAAAATATGTTTTAGTGAAAGAGTAATTAGAAACGACTCCTCTTATTTCACAATTGATCTCACTGTTAATTATAACAGAGCTGTAAGGTCAATACATGTAGCTACAGTTGGGGAAATGGAGCATGTATAGGTAACTGCCAAAATTATGGAAACAAATGAGGGGTACAAAGTATATTGAATGCAGGTGCTTCCACACAGGTGTGGTTCCTGAGTTAATTAGCAATTAACATCCCATCATGCTTAGGGTCATGTATAAAAATGCTGATCAAGCCATTACTTTGGCCCATATAGGATGACAATGCCCCCATCTACATGGCACGAGTGGTCTCTGAATGATTTGATGAGCATGAAAACAATGTAAGCCATATGCCATGGCCGTCTCAGTCACCAGATCTCAACCCAATTGAACACTTCTGGGAGATTCTGGAGTGGCACCTAATTTTATAAAATGTTCATTATTATTATTATTATTATTATTATTATTATTAGCCTTCCGCTACCACCTGCAGCACCAAAACGGGGACAGCTCCCAACACCAGTTATTTCTCACTCAAACCCTTGTAACTACCCCACATTTTACAGGAATACTCTTAGCATGTTACTGAATGTATTTTCAGATTTTGCTATCAACAAATACATGAAAAAGTACAGTAAATGTAAAATGGACATAAATTCAACAGTGTAATGTCTGACTCTCAACTCCAAACCATTTCAATTGCTGCCATGCTTATGCATATGCATTTCATATTTCTGTAAGAAACATTTCAATTTAGGACTATCCATATAGACCAATTCCCACACGCATATATTAATTAATATCATTCCATATATTTTCTATTAGTTATGTATGCATTGGGTTGCCACACAAAAGAAGATGAAAAAAATGAGAAAATTAAATAAAAATGTTGATCATATTTGAAATAACTAATAAATTCAGTATGATCAGGAAAATAAACCAAAAAAGAAGTGGGCCTCCACTGCCAACCTCCTATCCCATTCCCCCAACCCAACCTCATCCAGCCAACATGTCTCCATCCAAATCCCCTACCCCCCACTCTCGGAAATCATGTTTTCCACCCCTTCCCTCCCCCCCTGGCAACTACACGCTTAGAAAAAAAAGGTGTTAGCTGGAACCTAAAAGGGTTCTACGGCTTTCCCCATAGGATAACCTTTTGAAGATCCCTTTCCACAGATGGTTCTGATATGGGGACTGCTGAAGAACTATTTTGGAACCCTTTTTTTCTAAGAGTGTAGAGCTGCTTGTCAGTCAATCCCCAGAAGAAGAAAAACTGTGCACACATAAGACATAGCACGCGAAGGAAGAGAGCAGATAGAGGAAGAGGCTTGAAGTTACGACACACCAGAAAACAAACACTGTAGGCAGTCAACAACACAGACAACACTAGGATGATGAAAAATAACACACTGATTGCCTGTTTGTAAAAAAAAAAAAAACATCCAACATTCAGGACCATCTTTCACCATGTGGAGACAATTAATTGATTGTTTTAATTAACTGTCACTGGTGCATGGGGCCCTCTTAATAATATCAGACCCATTCAGCCTGGAATTAAGCAGGAACACTTTTCACAATCCTACCCATTTATTCTGCTCTGTCTGAGATGTGGCTCCTCGGGTCCATAGGCACAATATCCATTATCTTTAAGCATTGAGGCCAGCTTACCCTACAGATGTCGTCTTAACTTGATCACCATGTTTACAATGCTTACGTATTTTGCATTACTCTTCTCATATGTATATACTGTATCTTAGTCTATGCCGCTCTGACATTGCTCATCCATATTTTTATATATTCTCATTTCCATTCCTTTACTTAGATTTGCGTGTATTGTGTGTATTGTTGTGAAAGTGTTAGATATTACAGTTCTTCTCAATTGCTAAAACACAATTTCTGAAACCTTGCTCCATTTCCTGAAAACATTCAACATAAAACGTCATCTTCAAGCACAATTTACATAACCTCTGACGCCTCTTGCAAAATGAAACATTCGCCACAAAACAGTTACCTGTGTTCAAAATCAAACACTGCTTTCAAATCATAAACAAAGTGATCAAAATGATACACTCTCAAGCAGTCAGTAAACAATACACCCAAAAAATAGAAAACATTGTTCAAAACATACAATTCTCAGGGAGAAGTACATTTTTATCTAAAAAAATATTAACATTTTTCCGTCATTGTCTTTTGATGAACGAAAACATGTTCTATCATAGTAGCTCAAAATTGATCAGAAATTACTACTCTGCGTTGCTCTTTGCAATGTAGTTTTGTTCATCCTCCTCCTTGTACCCCTATTTTTACAGTACTGTACCCTGCATCTCACAAACTTGTCCTTGTGATACTGTAATTCTTGTTCTTTGTTGATGTGAACCTGCAACCAGTCAAAATCTATTGAGCAGTCAGTACTGTTAATAAATGGAAAGCACAATGTTCAGACCATACAATTCATCCATTGTACAGTATACAGCCTACAATGCACTGTACTACAGTATCCATTCTCAGACTTTCTCCTTCCCACCTTAAACAACCTGTTTGCTCTCTGAACTGGCTTATATTGGTTGTGTCGCATCATTTGAAACAGGTTAAATAAATTTTGAGTGGTTGTGTTCAATCAATGACATATGTTCTCTATTTGTATTTGATTGTTGCCACTTGTGTTTAACAGTATGGATGACATGTGCATGAGAGTGCAGAATGTGTTTTGAGAATGAGAATGAGAATGTGTTTGGAGTTTTGCTGAAAAGTCTAAGTGAGATCTGCAAATTGTGTTTTATCATGTGAATGCATAATTAACTAAATGAGTCCAGGCAACTGAGAACTTTGTTCAGCCAATGGGTTTTAGTGTCTTAGCAATTGAGAAAAACGGTATTGCACTGTTGGAGCTAGAAACACAAGCATTTCACTACACCCACAATAACATCTGCTAAACACGTGTATGTGACCAATGCAATTTCATTTGATGTTACAGGAGAAATAGTGTTTAACTTGTAATGTATTTGAGGTTTAAAAAGGCTTCTGAAGGTAGTTTTTTCCACTTTGAAATTTCAGACTAGATTTTCCTTACGAAAAATGCATCAACCCCTACAAAAATGTCCATTCATTATAATCCACATAATAATTCACATTTCCTGTTACAGATATGTTTGAGCGGCACCGGAGAAATGTCTGCCGTTTTATAAGCTCTTAACCAACCGTTCTATTTGGTTTGCTTTTTCAAATTTTTCAACTTATATTGTACATAATGTTGCTGCTACCATCTCTTTGTAATGAGTATGATGGGAGAAAGAGTGCTGGTTTCAAGCGCAGGGCTCAGCAGGTGTTTATTAGTAAACGACCACAGGGAGGAGGCAGGTAGCTGGGTCCAGGGCCAGGCAGAAGGTCATACACAGGGAATCCAAAAAGGTAACAGTACAGGCAGGAAAAAGGCTAATAGCGTAGTCCGGGAGATCCGGCAAGAGGTTGATGACAGGAAATCTGATAGGCAAAAGTACAGGCAGGGAATAGGCAAAAAGGTGTCGTTAGTGAGGATGGCCAAAAACTACAATATACGGGAGGTCTAATAGGGAAATTAGCAGCGATCCGAATGTGTCAAAAGAAACAATACCTCACCATGATGGGGTGCAAAGAACTGAACTAAATAGTGTGTGTAAACGACATACAGGTGTGTGAACAGGTGATCAGAATTCAGGTGTTTGAGATCTGGAGAGTGAGCTGCGTTCAGGGGATCTATGTGTTTGAGAGTGTGAGCTGGAAGATGGGCTGGGAAGTGAGCTGTGGCACGGATTGTGACAGACTACAAAGGGACGCACAGCGTATCGAGGTAAGTAACACTGGAATATGCATGAGAGCATCAGCTGTTCCGGACGACTGTGTGATAACACTCTCCGCAGCCAATGTGAGTAAGACTTTTAAACAGGTCAACATTCACAAGGCCGCAGGGCCAGACGGTTTACTCCCAGGACGTGTACTCTGAGAATGCGCTGAATGGAAGCAGACGTTACACTCTTATGACCGAAAAGAGCTTCTGGAAATCAGAACAGTGAACTGAATGAAGAATCTCTTTAATGAGTCGGACGAGAGGGATTTAGTCCAGACACCCGAACAGGCCCTCATCCCCGTCATTCGCAGGAGAAAAAGATGGAAGAGGAATCGCGGAAAGAGATCGGGGTGCCTTGTGAGGATCCGCCGATAATTGGCTAATCTGCCTTTGCAATTCGTACTATTGGCCAACGTACAATCGCTAGATAATAAATTGGACGAACTAAAATCACCTATATTCTACCATGGGACATTAAAAACTGTAATATCTTATGTTTCACTGAGACGTGGCTGAACGACAACATGAATAACTTACAGCTGCCGGGTTATACTCTGTATCGGCTGGATAGAACAGCAGCCTCTGGTAAGACAATGGGTGACGGTCTATGTATATTTGTAAATAACAGCTGGTGCATGATATCTAGAAGTTGAATCTGTATTTTTCGTAGCTGTCTACATACCACCACAGACCGATGCTGGCACTTAATGAGCTGTATACCGCCATAAGCAAACAGGAAAATGCTCATCCAGCTCTTAATGGCCAGGGACTTTAATGCAGGGAAACTTAAATCTGTTTTACCTAATTTCTAACAGCTTGTTAAATGTGCAACCAGAGGGGAATAAAAAAAACTCTAGAACATCTTTACTCCACACACAGGGAAGAGTACAAAGCTCTCCCTCGCCCTCCATTGGCAAATCTGACCATAATTCCATCCTCCTGATTCCTGCTGACATGCAAAAAAGCACCAATGACTCTGTCAATAAGAAAGTGGTCAGATGAAGCAGATGCTAAGCTACGGGACTGTTTTGCTAGAACAGACTGGAAAATGTTCCGGGATACCTCCGATGCATTGAGGAGTACACAACAGTCAATGGCTTCATCAATAAGTGCATCGATGACTTCTTACCCACAGTGACTGTACGTACATACCCCAACCAGAAGCCATGGATTACAGGCAACATCTGCACTGAGCTAAAGGGTAGAACTGCCGCTTTAAAGGACTCTAACCTGGAAGCTTATAAGAAATCCCGTTGTGCCCTCTGACGAACCATCAAACAGGCAAGGTGTACATACAAGACTAAGATCGAATCATTCTACACCGGCTCCGATGCTCATCGGATGTGGCAGAGATTGTGACAGACTACCAAAGGAAGCACAGCCAAGAGCTGCCCAGTGATACAAGCCTACCAGACAAACTAAATTACTTCTATGCTCGCATGGAGGCAAGTAACACTGAAATATGCATGCTAACATCAGCTGTTCCGGACGACTGTGTGATCACGCTCTCCACTGTCAATGAGCTTTAAACAGGTCAACCTTTATTAAACAGGTCAACATTCACAAGGCGGCATACTCTGAGAATGCGCTGACCAACTGACAAGTGTCTTCACTGCCATTTTCAAACTCTCCCTGTCTGTAATACCAACATGTTCCATGCAGACCACCATAGTCCCTGTGCCCAAGAACACCAAGGTAACCTGCCTAAATTACTACCGACCCGTAGCACTCACGTCTGTAGCCATGAGGTGCTTTGAAAACACTAGACCCACTCCATTTTGCATACCGCCCCAACAGATCCACATATGATGCAATCTCTATTGAACTCCACACCGCCCTTTCACAACTATACAAAAGGAACACCTATGTGAGAATGCTATTCATTGACTACAGCTTAGCATGCAACACCATATTGCCCTCAAAGCTCATCACTAAGCTAAGGATCCTGGCACTCAACACCTCCCTCTGCAACTGGATCCTGGACATCCTGAAGGGCTGCCCCCAGGTGGTAAGGTTAGGTAACAACAAGTCCTTCACGCCGATCCTCAACACTGGGTCCCCTCGGGGTTGCGTGCTCAGTCCCCTCCTGTACTCCCTGTTCATTCATGACTGCATGGCCAGGCACGACTCCAACACCATCATTAAGTTTGTCAATGACACAACAGTGGTTGGCCTGATCACCAACAACGACGAGACAGCATATAGGTGTGGAGGTCAGAGACCTGGCTGTGTGGTGCCAGGACAACAACCTCTCCCTCAACATGATCAAGACAAAGGAGATGATTGTGGACTACAGGAAAAGTAGGAACGAGCACACTCACATTCTCATCGACGGGGTTGTAGTGAGCAGGTTGAGAGCTTCAAGTTCCTTGGTGTCCACATCACCAACAAACTATCATGGTCTAAGCACACCAAGACAGTCGTGAAGAGGGCACGACAAAACCTATTCCTCCTCAGGAGACTGAAAAGATTTGGCATGGGTCCTCAGATCCTCAAAAGGTTCTACAGCTGCACCATTGAGAGCATGGTTGCACTGGTTGCATCACTGCCTGGTAATGCAACTGCTTGGCCACCGACCGCAAGGCACTACAGAGGGTAGTGCTTACGGACCAGTGCATCACTGGGGCCAAGCTTACTGCCATCCAGGACCTCTATACCAGGCTGCCTTAGAGGAAGGCCCTAAAAATATTCAAAGCTCCAGCCACCCTAGTCATAGACTGTTCTCTCTGCTACCCCACAGAAAGCGGTAAAAGAACGCCAACTCTAGTTCCAAGAGGCTTCTAAACATCTTCTACCCCCAAGCCATAAGACTACTAAACATCTAATCAAATGGCTAGCCAGACTATTTGCATTGCCCCCCCTCTTTGATGCTGCTGCTTCTCTCTGTTATTATCTACGCAGAAGTCATTTTAATAACTCTACCCACATGTTTATATTACCTCAATTACCTTGACTAATCGGTGCCCCCGCACGACTCTGTTCCAGTACCCCCTGTATATAGCCTCGCTGTTGTTATTCTACTGCTGCTCTTTAGTTATGTCACTTTTATTTCTTTTTTTTGTTGGTATTTTTCATAAAACATCATTTTTGTTAAGGGCTTGTAAGTAAGCATTTCACTGTAAGGTGAAATACCTGTTCTATTTGGCACATGTGAAAAATAAAATGTTTGATTTGCTGCAGGATTATTTTCCTGCTGTAGCAAACTAGCTCAAATTAAGATCCTACATCTGTTGCAGTAATCCTCTAATTGGAATGCCACAAATGCTGGGGCTCCATTACTTTCTCTACCCATTACCCACTGCCTGCCTAGTCCCTTCCCCATAACAAAGTGTGTAATATTTCAATGTATGTCACAATGAAGTGTGGTAGAATGGGGTAAATTGCACTCAACTTCTTTGGTCGACCATGGCGAGGCCTGTTCTGAGTGGAACCTGTCCAGTTACACCGCTGTATGGTCTTGGCCACCGTGCTGCAGTTCAGTTTCAGGGTCTTGGTAATCTTCTTATATATATAGCCCAGGCCATATTTATGTAGAGAAACAATTATTTTTTTCAGAGAGTTCTTTGCCATGAGGTGCCATGTTGAACTTCCAGTGACCAGTCAGTATGAGGGAGTGTGAGTGCGATGACACCAAATTTAACACACCTGCTCCCCATCCACCCCTGAGACCTTGTAACACTAACGAGTCACATGACACCGGGGAGGGAAAATGGCTAATTGGGCCCAATTTGGACATTTTCACTTAGGGGTGTACTCACTTTTGTTGCCAGCGGTTTAGACATTAATGGCTGTGTGTTGAGTTATTTTGAGGGGACAGCAAATTTACACTGTTATACAAGCTGTACACTCACTACTTTACATTGTAGTAAAGTGTCATTTCTTCAGTGTTGTCACATGAAAAGATATACTCAAATATTTACAAAAATGTGAGGGGTGTACTCACTTTTGTGATATACTGTATATATATATATATTCCCAAATGTTTCAAATGGGAAACAATTGGGATTCCATAAGTAGAGATGGAGTCCTCCTTCGGGTTCTTGAGAGACAGTAGGGCTGATTTGGTTAGATACATTTGAGATTTGAGATTAAGCTGAATTTAACTATGATCTTCAATGCGTTTTGGAGCAATTGAGATACATTTTCTCGATACAGTAAAATATTTTCTGAGTATAATGAGATTAAGTGATCAGTGGAGTTTAGGGAAGTTGGTGTTATTTCCTTCGATTGACAAATTGCCTGGTCCAGGGGGTTCCATAGATAATAAAAATAGAAAGGCCTTGTCTGCTGCTTCTAGTGATTGTTAACGGAGCGGAGCAATATTGCCTGTTATAACTATGACTGAGGGATTGACAGATAGCATTTTAATCATATTAATGAAATTGGAGCCTATTCCCATATATTCCAAGACAGATAGAATGGTCATATCTCTGGTCTATCAAAAGCTTTTTCTACATCGTGAGATAAATACGCAAAGAAATATGATTTTGGGAGTATATTAATCGGAGAGGATATGGTGGAGAGCCTTGGTTGCATGTGGATTGTAGTTGGTCGTATTAGGCATTCATGTCTGTCCCAATAACCAGATGGAATTCAGTTAATTCTAAGAATATGCTGTTCAGAGAATCAAAAAATGTAATAGAACATTATGCATACACATTAAAGCTGCAATATGTAACTTTTTGGGCAACCCAACCAAATTGGGTTATGTGTTATGTGTTATGTGTTATGGATATGTAATTATCATTGAAAGCAAGTCTATGAAGCAGTAGATCTGTTCTATGTGCACTATTTCTATGCTTGCAGTGCTTCATTTAGCATCTTTTACTTTCAATTTTGTACACCAGCTTCAAACAGCTGAAAGTACAAAATCTTTGGTTATGGAAAATATATTTCACAGCGGTTTAGATGATACGATGATTCTCTGCACTTTACTGCTTGTTTTGTGACATAAACTAAAATTAGGCAAAGTATTTGAATTTTAGCAACCAGGAAATGGTGGAGTGATTTCTGCTTAGTGTATCTTTAATAAAGGCAATATGTTTTCCATTATGGATACATTTAAGGAAAGTGATTCTGCCTTCTGTGTCTTCATCTTTACTCAAGATGGTGATTTTGAGTTTCTTATGTATCATAATGGTTACACCTTTTTGGGTGGCTGATATAAAAGCAGCCAGTTTATAAAAATAGTTCTCTATTCTATGTGCGTCCTTTTGGTTCAGGCTGTCTTGCTCTTATCAAGACAGCCTGAACGTTTGATGGGACTATGGCTTTTCAAATTCGAAGAGAGAATAGGTAGCGTTGCCATTGTTTAAAAAAAAGAAGAAGAATGTATTACTAACAATATTTAATAAGCCCATGAATGCGAAACAAGACCCTCCCAGGCTTCATTTGATCCAGTTTGCTACAGCAGGAAAACAATAATGCTGCAACATTAAATGCAAATTATTATTTGGATTATAATTGGTCATTTTTGTAGGGGTCTGAAATTTCAAAATAGAACTTACAAACTTCAGAAGCCTTTTTAAGCCTCAAATACACTACAAGTTGTACATTTCCTGCAAATGGAGCAAAAGTTCTGCTGCTATAGGGTGATCAAAATAAGAGCCTACATCTGTATTTGCATAATTGTAATGTCTTTCAGGTGTCATAGACTTGAATGGGAAAAATGCTGGTCATTAGCAGTGTTCAGCTGTTTAAGCTAGAAACGCCATTCAAACTTTAAATTGAGCAGACTGGTCTGAAAGAGTGTATTTGATAACATTTTGAACACTAACCATGTACAATTTGCATAAAAGCTCCATAGACTTCAAAGGGAAAATGGGGATAAACCACTGCTCTTCATCTGTTTCAGCTGCAAACACCACCCCAATGCTGACATGTACAGACTGACTCAACTTAAGTAGCTTCAACAGCTTTAAGCTACCATTCCTACTTTATAAATTGTGTCCCTATTCATTTCAATGGTGGAATGTAGGCTTGAACATTCTAAACTAAAATCACTGCAACAAAACCTTCCGAATGTTCAAACTAAAATATTTGAGAGCTTAAAAACACATGTATATGGCTTATGATGATACTCACCTTGGCCTACTAAACTAGCCAACTATAACCCACTATAATAACTCCATACCTACAAGCCAGTCCAAAATAGGTCACTATAACTAACACACAGCCTATGAAAATCGTATTACTACCATTGATAATGCTGCAATTACCACTTCCAGCACTACCTCTACCACAATACTATTATTTCACAACCATAGATACTTCAAGACTAACAAGCCCACCACATTTACTTCTGTAAATGTATTTTTCTAGTTTTACTTTATTATCAGATATTGGTGTAAACCTGGTGAGGTCGGGATATCGATTTGATGTGAGCTTGCTCATTTGCCATCTATCAGAGATCTAGACTTAGTAACTGTGTTTGGGTGTTGATGTTTGCATTGGTCCAATTGATCCATGCTCTGTCTGTTTATGAATGCAGCGATCATAAGCATCGTATAATCTCTCTGAGAGTAACTGTTGTTAATTAGACCTACGGCACTGCTACATGTTTGTCTGTTCAGGATAGTCTACTGAATCAGCTTCAGGCCAAACTGTAACAATGATATCATCAGTGAAACACAGTCATTCCAGAGCTAGCTACAATGCTACTGTATATTACTACGGAGACAACTGCTACGGGTTCGCTGTGGAACTATCTGTTCATTACTACCATTTGTAGACCACACCCCCCTAGTTTTGCTCTTGGCTGTCTTGCAGTTTCACTGTCAGCATTATGAGGGGCCCAGCTGGAGAGAAGTGTGTTTGCGTGCGTGCGTGCCCACGCGCTCATCCATGTGTGTATCAAACTCCATCTTTATATATCTCAGCATTAGTTGATTTTGGAACTTTATTGTGGAGCTTTATTTGCCTAATACACAGTATATTGTATAATTTGAATAAGAATTAACCAGAGTGGTTCTTTGCCAGCCAGTAATTACATTCTGCAAATGAGCAGCATCATTTATGCTTCAGCTCTTTTTTCTCTCTCTGTTTTGCTAGCAGCCCCTGCTGACATAATGTGGCCATTTTAGGACTCGTGCACAATACAAAATGCTTGCCCTGCATGCTCTTATCACAGAGATAGAAACACTCTTGCTTGTCAAGTACATCAGCAAGGAACATAATCAGAGGGGCTGAACTTAACAATCTCATTTGTAAGTGTGTGTGTGTGTGTGTGTGTGTGTGTGTGTGTGTGTGTGTGTGTGTGTGTGTGTGTGTGTGTGTGTGTGTGTGTGTGTGTGTGTGTGTGTGTGTGATTGCATCCATTCCTGCGTGTGTGTGTGTTTGTGCAATATGTGTGAGAAAGAGAGAGAGAGAGACAGACGGAGACAGAGTGGAGTGGAGACAAGCAATCGGCAGACTCCTTTTGCCTGTGTGCTCTCTAGCTTCATATTTCTATGTTAAACCCCTGCATTGCAGTGCTGCCTGCAGGTGCTGGAGAGGATGCCGTCTTTTCCCTGTCCTCTTTGCAGTCACAGCGGAGGGGAGTGAAACGTGGCCCAAATAACATTGACAACTACAAGCACCCTGTACTACACACGCAACTCAGCACCACCACACATTGCCACTACGGACTGGGTTTATTATTTGTCCCTTTGATTTTGGTTGGTTGTTATCTTGTCTTAGCTCAGCAGTCCCCAGGGCATAACCGAACCGCTCATGCGGAGATGAAACATTGGTTTCGGGTCCAGGTTGACTGAGTTTCTCTTACAGATATATGCAGGGCATTTGGTTTGGTTTGGAGGAGCAGGAGAGAAGTGGGGCCGGGGCCAAGGGAGGGGAGGCGGGTGGCATCCCGTACTGCAGAGGGGGAGGGGAAACCTTGGGGATAAATAATTCACGAGCTCCAGACCACTGTTATGCTTCCTGGGTTGCCGCGGTAGCTGCACTTTGACCTTGCAGAATGTCATGTCAAATGGCACCATCATACTAGAGCTGCTGAGTCGATAATGATGACTGGTTGAATCTGGTTGGTTGCCATTATCTGTATGTACTGTAGTACAATCTTACACCGTATTCACAACATCACTCTGACTTCATCTTACAGGCATACTGTATTTGTTGTTTGATGTTGATTGGTAACATCAGGTAATCTAAATTAGGTTAATTACTATAATGGGGTTAGTGTATTCTTTGAACAGCCCATGAACAATCTGCTCCAAAAAGGGTTCTACCTAAAACCAAATAGGGTTTTCCAAGGGGACAGCCGAAGAACCCTTGTGCAACCCTTTTTTCTAAGAGTGTACTGGATCATGGTTGACGTATGTCTGCTGTAAAATCTTCAGTCATGACTCATGATTGAACTGCCCTCTTCTTTATGAGCAAGGTCCTTTATATTGATCCAGTTTTGATTTATGTAACATACGGGCTATATACCCCCATTCTCTCTCTAGATCTATTGGTCTGTTTGAACAGAGGATCATAATCCATCCACCACAAACTTTAGACAAGTGACATCTAAAAAGCCTCCTCTGGTCAGCCATTTCTCTGCATTTGGGTTGGTGTTGTTCTGTAGTCTGTCGGCTTCAGATTTTAATCATGGCCCTGTTCAATAGGCACAAAATAAAAAAAGTACTTTTAAACACATCATGAAAATGGCCATGATTCAGATTTAAGAAGTGTATGCCTTTCCTGCGCACTAAGTAAATTGAATTCAACCGCTGAAAACACTCCTACTTGCTGCCAACAGGTTTCCTCATGGAGTTTTCATTCAATGGGGTTTTCAGTACATGTATCTAAAGCCATCCCTTTAAATATTGTGTACCTTTTAGTTAGAATTTTCTTGACAGACTATAACATAGCGAGAGAACAGGTTCAGAATTTAAAGGGTTGGGATCAATTAAGGAAAGCCATCAAAATATAGGCCTATGCACATCTCAGTTTCAGCACCAATTGGTAGATACATTTTTTTATCTTATCTTGTAGATTATTTAGGCTTAGCAACGTATTTATTTAGCAACAAAACCTACTTCATAAAAGACAGGTTTAGAGAGTCTTTACACACAAAATATGTGGGTGAATCAAAAAATACAGTGGTATGATTCATCTTGAAAGTTGCCATGCAGTTGTTCAATTACAGATATATGTTCATTTGAGCCAGTTTACTACAGCAGGAAAATAATCCTGCAGAAACAGGAAATGTGAATTATTATGTGGATTATAATGAATGGACATTTGTGACTATGTAGCAAAATTTGTAATGGTGTTTTTTACATTGGAGAAAAGTAGAGACTCAGAGCTAGAAAATGGTATATCATACACTACTACAGTTGAGGAATAATGGGAAAGTAATTCTGCTTTGAAAGTTTTTGTAAACCTTCTGGAGAGCTCTTCTTTGTTTACACCCATTAAACATTGTTCACACCTTCTTAAGCCTTAGCCCCACTTATCTCTTTAAGGAGTCACATGTGAGGCCATGTACTAAACCAAAGACTTCCATACTTAAGGCTGGGTTATACTACGAGGCTGGGTTCTACTACGTCTATCGACATTTGTCCCAGAGACGTCATGAACATTCTATTGCCGTCCGACATCAACCTTTGTAACATGTGCCGAATACAACAGACCTTACTGTGAAATGCTTACTTACCAACAATGCAGGTTTAAGAAAAAGAAGTGTTAAGTAAAAAAATAGATACAATTTTTTTTGTTAAAGAGCAGCAGTAAAATAACAGTAGTGAGGCTATATACAGGGGGTACAAGTACAGAGTCAACATGTGGGAGCACAGGTTAGTCGAGGTAATTGCGGTAATATGTACATAGGTAGAGTTAAAGTGACAATGCATAGATAATGAACAGAGAATAGCAGCAGTGTAAAAGGGAGGGGGGGGGCAATGCAAATAGTCTGGGTAGCCATTTGATTAGCTATTCAGGAGTCTTATGACTTGGGGGTGGAAGCCTCTCTGACCTAGACTTGGCCGTGCGGTAGTAGAGAGAACAGTCTATGACTGGAGTCTGGAGTCTTTGACCATGTTTAGGGCCTTCCTCTGACACCGCCTGGTATAGAGGTCTGGATGGCAGGAAGCTTGGCTCCAGTGATGTACTGGGCCGTACGCATTACCCTCTGTAGTGCCTTGCGGTCAGAGGCCGAGCAGTTGCCATACCAGGCAGTGATGCTCTCAGTGGTGCAGCTGTAGAACTTTTTGAGGATCTGAGGACCCATGCCAAATCTTTCCAGTCTCCTGAGGGGGAATATGTTTTGTCGTGCCCTCTTCACCATTGTCCAGGTGTGTTTGGAAGATGATAGTTTGTTGGTGATGTGAACAAGAACCTCTCAACCTGCTCCACTACAGCCCCGTCGATGAGAATGGGAGTGTGCTCGGACCTCCTTTTCCTGTAGTCCACTATCATCTCCTTTTTCTTGATCATGTTGAGGGAGAGGTTGTTATCCTTGCACCACATGGCCAGGTCTCTGACCTTCTCCCTATATGCTGTCTCATTGTTGTGTGTCATCGGCAAACTCAATTATGGTGTTGGAGTCATGCCTAGTCATGCAGTCATGGGTGAACAGGGAGTACAGGAGGGGACTGAGCCCACACCCATGAGGATTTGTGGATCTGTTGGGGAGGTATGCAAATTGTGTGGGTCTAGGGTTTCTGGGATAATGGTGTTGATGTGAGCCATGACCATCCTTTCAAAGCACTTCCTGTCTATAGACGTGAGTGCTACGTGTCGGTAGTCATTTAGGCAGGTTACCTTACTGTTCTTAGGCACTATAATGGTCTGCTTGAAACGTGTTGGTGTTACAGTCTCGGTCAGGGGCAGGTTGAAATGTCAGTGAAGACACCTGCCAGTTGGTCCTCACATGCTCGGAGTACACGTCCTGGTAATCCGTCTGGCCTTGTGAATTTTGACCTGTTTTAAGGTCTTACTCAGATTGGCTACGGAGAGAGTGATCACACAGTTGTCCGGGCAACTGATTCTCTCAAGCATGTTTCAGTGCTGCTAGCCTCGAAGTGAGCATAGAAGTAATTCAGCTCATCTGGTAGACTCGTGTCACTGGGCAGTTCGCGGCTATGCTTCCCTTTGTAGTCTGTAATAGTTTGCAAGCCGTTCCACATCCAACGAGCATCGGAGCCGGTGTAGTATGATTTAATCTTAATCTTGACGCTTTGCCTGTTTGATGA
Organism: Oncorhynchus kisutch; assembly: GCF_002021735.2. Lineage (NCBI taxonomy): Eukaryota > Metazoa > Chordata > Actinopteri > Salmoniformes > Salmonidae > Oncorhynchus > Oncorhynchus kisutch. The sequence continues at coordinate 27,514,541 of NC_034178.2, read as the reverse complement.
TTCATCTGAGGGCGTAGCACGGATTTCTTATCAGCGTCAGGGTTAGAGTCCCCCCTACCTGTCATGTTGATATGCTTCAGTTTGCTGCCATGTGACTGGGTTCACATTTGTCTCCAACCACCATAAGGTAAAATAGATCTAAAACAGTGTTGCTATATATATTTACAATCCCCTTATCCAAACGGATTACTAATTGACCTACCGTAGCTCTTATCAATAGCCCTTATCAATTTGTAAATGACAGTGAATGGAGAATGGGCAAAAAAATCTATTAGATGTTTTTCCACTTGAACCGACAGGTTGCTCGACCTTATTCATCACTTCCTCAAGTGTAAAGTTGACGAAATTATGAGGAAATTAAATCAAGGTCAGAATACAACGTGTCTGTAGATACACCTCCTTCTCACGTCCATTTATTTGATCTCTGTCCCAAATGCGTACCTTGCTGGCGCTGGCTCAGAATACGAGTACAGAAGAAGGGCACAAAAAGGTAATAAAGTTCCATTTACACTTTCCTAACTCTGGTCTGAATTCCCTCCATGGCAATTCAATGTGTGCAGGACTGGAACAAGGTGATAGAGATAAAACAGGTTGTTAGATAAAACTATCCCGAGTGGACACTATGGTCTAATTAGCTTCTGAAAAAAATTGCTTGCATTTAATATGATATTTTCCTGCTGTTATCACAAAGACAATACTTTTGCCTTTCCCAACGGACTAGTTTATGGAACACCATTATCCCAGAAACCGTAGACCGTAGACCCACTCCAATTTGCATACCTCCCAAACAGGTCCACATATGATGCAATCTTTTTTGCAGTCAACACTGCAACACTTTCTCACCTGGAAAAAAGGAAAACCTATGTGAGAATGCTATTCATTGACTGCAGCTCAGCTTTCAAAAACATAGTTCCCTCAATGCTTATCACTAAGCTACAGACCCTGGAACTGAACACCTCCCTCTGGATCCTGAATTTCATGAGGGGCCACCCCCAGGTGGTAAGTGTAGGGAACAACATATCTGCCACGCTGATCCTCAACACAGGGGCCCCTCAGGGATGCGTGCTCAGTCCCCTCCTGTACTCCCTGTTCACTCATGACTGCATGGCCAGGCACGACTCCAACAGAAGGCCTGCATCCCGGATTCGCCTCTTCACTGTTGATGTTGAGACTAGTGTTTTGTGGGTACTGTTTAATGAAGCTGCCTCCCAATCCTCTTTCTATTCTGGTTAGGGCCAGTTTGCACTGTTCTGTAAAGGAGTAATACACATCGTTGTACGATATATTCAGGTTCTTGGCAATTTCTCGCATGGAATAGCCTCTCAGAACAAGAATAGACTGGTTTCTGGTCATTTTGAGCCTGTAATTGAACCCACAAATGCTGATGCTCTAGATACTCAACTAGTTTAAAGAAGGCCAGTTTTATTGCCTCTTTAATCAGCATAACAGTTTTCAACTATGCTAATATAATTGCAAAAGGGTTTTCTAATGATCAATTACGCTTTTAAAATGATAAACTTGGATTAGCTAACACAATGTGCCATTGGAACACAGGAGTGATGGTTGCTGATAATGGGCCTCTGTACGCTTATGTACTATAGATATTCCATAAAAAAATAAGCCGTTTCCAGCTACAATAGTCATTTACAACATTAACAATGTCTATACTGTATTTCAGATTAATTTGATGTTATTTTAATGGACAAAAAAATGGCTTTTCTTTCAAAAACAATGACATGTCTAAGTGACCCCAAACTTTTGAACAGTAGTGTACATATTATTTAAATTACCTTGACTAACCGTTTCCACCGCACATTGACTCTGTACCGGTACCCCCTGTATATAGCCTCAATGGTTATTTTACTGCTGCTGTTTAATTATTTGTTACTTTTATTTTCTATTTTCTATTTTTTTTTTTTTTACTCATAAAGCACTGTTGGTTAAGGGCTTGTAAGTAAGCATTTCACTGTAAGGTCTACAGCTGTTGTATTCGGCGCATGTGACAAATATAATTTGATTTGATTTGACAGCATTCAGGTCCCTGAGGACTGGAGTTGCTCATCCCTTGTCTATACATTAGGCTATTTGAAGGCAATACATTCTTGACAAGGGTCTAAATGAGAAAATCCTGTAACTTGCTTCACATTTCAAATGATGTGCCGCAATCGGTGTTAAATGTTTCCTGCTCTAATGGATTGGGATTAAGATAGGACAGTAAACTGATCCTATATCTGTGTTAAATGTTTCCCCCTCTAATGCATTGGTATTAAGATAGGAGACTGAACTGATCCTAGATCTGTGTTAAACATTTCGCCCTCATTGGGTTTAAGATAGGAGAGTAAACTGTTCCTAGACCTGTGTTAAACACATCCCCTCTAACGGATCACGATTAAGATTGGAGAATAAACTGATCCTAGAACTGTGCCTATGGCCAACTTCTACCCAGAGCTTGGCTGAGGCCTGATTTCCTCCCCTCCTCCCCAAAGTGTGCACTCCATCTCATCGATTTAAAAGGAATAGACTAGTGTTGAGGGAACTCCCTCTAAATAGGGTTTACCAAACTCGGTCCTGGGGCCCTCCCTGGGTGCATAATTCGTTTTTTTTCTTCTACCCCTACACAGCTGATTTAAATAACCAACTCATCATCAAGCTTTGATTATTTGAATCAGCTGTGCAGTGCTAGGGCAAAAACACAATCCAATGCTTCTAAATTCATGAGGGGGGGGGTGAGTAAGTGGGTAGGGAGTGAGGGTAGGGAGGTGAAGAGGAGTAAGGAAGGTTTAGTGAATCGGAACGCAGCACAACAACAACTCATTACTTCTTCCAGCCAAGGCCATAACCGACCATGCACAGTGCAGATTAACATAAAGTGATGCAGCGTGAGCTGTGAGTTAACTACTGCCCCCATCTGGTGAAAAGGAGTCATAACACGCTGAAACATAGCAGCGACATAGCAGTGCCCGCTAAGTGGCCTGGCTTTCACCAGCTGTTCAATTCCACACTAACGCGGATGGAGCCAAGGTATTCTTCCAGGAGGCGCCTTGTGAGAGTTCTGGAAATGAGCAGAAATAGGATTCTTCCACCAAGAAGTCCTCACTGGAATGCTGATGGAGGATTTGATTCAAACTAGAGGGGATGAGAGTGCAAGGAAATGGCAACATCTGTTAGAACATGAATGTTGCTGTTATGTTGCCACTTTGTTGTACAAATGAAAGGACACAATATGTTGGAATGGTTATTTCAGCTGGAGTTAAATGGATGAGTGGATGAGGTATGCAAAACTGCCTTGTGTTACAAAACAAAACATGTAATTCACCATCAGTTTAAGCACAATCTTGACTCACATACTGTAGGGCAGACTTACTTACTCCTATTCTTGTCATGTACTGTGGGGACAATAACCTCAAGGCGCATTTAAATAACTTGAGAGTTCAAAGTTAAGGTGACATGTTTACAAAATCATTACCTTTACAGCCACAGAAACATGAAACAAGAAAAGGGTTGCTACTTTGAAGAATCTGAAATAGAAAATATACTTTGATTTGTTTAATCACTTTTTTGGTTACTACATGATTACATATGTGTTATTTCATAATGTTGATGTCTTTACTATTATTCTACAATGTAGGAAATAGTAAAAATAAAGAAAAACCCTCGAATGAGTAGGTGTGTGCAAACTTTTGACTGGTACTTTAAAGGTACTGTAAAAGGGGTTTGTTGGCCTATAATGAGTGATTTTATACTAGTCTGGCATATCAAACACTACAGATGGAGGACTGAATATTTATTCATGGTCGCATGCTGAAGATGAAATATTGGTATACACAGTACAGTGCATGGTATTACCCTTTTAACTTCAGTGTAACTTTAAATAGTTTAGAAACAGCACCCTTTTCAAAAAAACACAGTAACCACATCCCTCATCTCCCCATTCTCTCTCTCTTTCCCTATCTCCCTCCCTCTCCCCTCTCTTTCTTTTTCCTCTTGTCCTCTCGTCTCTGTCGCTCTCCTTCCATGCCGCTCTTTTCTTCCCTCTTCGATCCCTTTCTCCTATCAGTAAATCAGTGAGCCATTCCACAACCCCTAAGAACAGAGACAAGTGGATTTGCATATTGATCCTTTACGATGGCCATTCCATCAGATGCTAGACCGATGCGTAGCATACTGTGTGAGCAGCATCACAAATGAGGAGAGAGAAAGAGAGGGAGAGAGAGGGAGAGAGAAATAGAGAGACATTTGGAGAGATTGTGTATGTTGAGGGAGAGAGACAGTGAGGGAGGAGAGAATTGACAGAGGGGGTATTTGATTGAGAGTGGGAATGGGGGGAGACGGTGTGTACAGGAGAGAGAGGGCTAGAAAGAGAGGGAGAGTACTGCCCTGCTCTGCTGCAGTGGAGAGAAGTGAGAGGAGAGACTGCAGTCTCTGTTTATGGGAGAATTCAGGGGATGTTACCACGACACTGAAACGTTAGCCCTACGAGCCTGATTATTGGATGGGTCACCCAGCCAGTGCGAATATCACATTAGACTGGTAAGACTTTCTACCTCACTCTCATTTCCTCCCTGTTAAGGATAACCAGCAGATGATATAGATATTCAGGTCATTTTGGGACAACTTTCATAATGAACATTCTTTATTATAAATGACTCAGAATGACAATGGTTCTTCTGTCATTTGAAGATTTGTCCTAGGAATCTGAAAATCGGTGTGTATCTATCTGGGGCTTCAGGTTTGCGACTAACTAAGTGGAGCTGTCCAGTGCTGAGCTGCAGAGATGCAGAAATTGGAATGTAAGTGTACCTGCAGTACCTGCAGGCTTGAGGTAGATACTACTGACCTAGATAGAATGGATAGCTTTCTCTTCTTGTCTCTTTCTTGTCTCTTTTGCCTTGAACAAGATGAGAGTGAGACAAGGACAGTAAGATATTATACAGTTTTGGAATATAGCCTGTGGGAATTACTGGTAGGACTGTTATGATCAGTTGTGATGTATTATGTCCATTTGTTTGGCAGGAATAATTTAATTTAATAATTTTTTATTTGTTATATAATTCTCCCTATCTGTTCAGATTGTCATATATCGATAAAAGAGAGGGCATGGTGGAAGCAGCTATGTTTATATTAGCCATTTTCCATCTATCTGTAAAGTAAAACAATTAGTCATTTGATTGGTCAGATCCCTAACTCCATTGGCTACCATGGCCTCAGGCCGGCTGTAAAGTGACTGGATATCAGACAGAGGCAATTCAGCTGGATTTGATTTGCTCAGCAACAACTAGTTTGTCTCCTGTAATGTTTCACAAGTAGCCTTGAATGGAACACCTCTTGCGGAGTGGGGTATCATATAGCCTCGAGCTATTTTAAGCTTTTTAGAACACTACACTGCACCTTTTGAAGATGCACAGTCTATTGATTTGTGGACTATAGGTCAATGAAGACACAGTCCTGAATTCAATCCAAGGTGCATTGTAGAGCAGCACACTATACAGCCGACAATGCGGCTTTCAAAGGCATTTTCTGGGCCGTTTGCATTCGTGGTAAATATGTCGGCTCTAACGTAAAATACCTATAGCCGTGTGTTATAAGGCACCTTGCATTGAATCCCAGCCACAGACTTGACAGAATACTGTTTTGCTGTTGCTGCTGACCCATGTTTCGATCATTTCACTGTCTGTTGCCACTCTAGACAATGAATTTCCTACAGATACCATTGCCTTTATGCTTGGTATCTTAGGTAAATAACTGCACAGTTCAACACAACACAACAATTCTGAATCATATATGTTGTAATATGTCAGCTGCATTGAAGCATCTCTTTACATCCAAACAATACTACACAAAGCTGTTGGTTTGACAATGTAATATTCTTCTTGATGGTAAAATGTATACAAAATGGGGTGCACGTGGTTACCTTAGGCTGTCTGGATCTAGCGTCAGTGAATAACTGTTGTAGGCCTGTGTGTGCCTGTTTGTCCCCAGTGAGGACACATGTAATCAGGGTTAAGCTCTGTGTTTGCCAGCCATGTATGCCAAATCTGCCCAATTGCCTTGCCTCTGGGAAGCTTGCTGCATTGGAGAGCCTTTCACACACAGACAACAAGATACATACAGGCACATAACGTTGTTCCCACAGTGACTGTACGTACATATCCCAACCAGACACCATGGATAACAGGCAAAATCCGCACTGAGCTAAAGGCTATAGCTGCCGCTTTCAAGGAGTGAGTCACTAATCCAGATGCTTATAAGAAATCCTGCTATGCCCTCCGAAGAACCATCAAATAGGCAAAGAGTCAATACAGGACTAAGATCGAAACCTACTACACTGGGTCTGATGCTCGTCGGAAGTGGCAGGGCTTGCAAACTACCACGGATTACAAAGGCAAACCCAGCAGCTGTCCATTGATGCAAGCCTACCAAACGAGATAAATACCTTATGTACACGCTTCGAGGCTAGCAACACTGAACTATGCATGAGAGCACCAGCTGTTCCGGACAACTGTGTGATCACACTCTCCGTAGCTGATGTGAGTAAGAACTTTAAACAGGTTAACATTCACAAGGCCGCAGGGCCAGACAGATTACTAGGAGGCGTACTTAGAGCATGCGCTGACCAGCTGGCAAGTTTCTTCATTAACATTTTCAACCACTCACTGACCCAGTCTGTAAAATCTAGATGCATAGTCCCTGTCCCCAAAAAATGTCAAAGTAACCTGTCTAAATTCCAAACCCCCCATAGCACTCACATTTGTAGTCATGAAATGCTTTGAAAGGCTGGTCATGGCTCACATCAACACCATCTTTACATATACATTTTAGTAATTTAGCAGACGGTTTTATCCAAAGCGAGTGCAAGTGTTGGTTCAGTTTTTGAAATGTCTTATTATTACTATTATTTGGGGTGGCTGGGAGGTTACCAGGTAAGTAGGATTAATATTTAATGTTTGAAGAGTTAGGGTTTCAGTTATTTTCAGAAGATAATTCCTAGGTTCAGGGGGAAGATGGTTCCGCCATTGGGGTGCCAGGATAGAGAAGAGCTTGAACTGGGTGGAGCAGGAGCTGCCCTCCTATAGCGGTCAAGAGACCTGAGGTGGCAGAGTGCTCGGGTTGGGGTGTAGGGTTTGAGCATAGCCAGAAGGTAGGGAGGGGCAATTCCTCTTGCTCTTTCCGTAGATAAACACCATGTTCTTGTAGTGGATGCGAGCTTTGACTGGAAGCCAGTGGAGTGTGCAGAGGAGCGGGGTGACATGGGAGAACTTGGGAAGGTTGAAAACCAGGTGGGCTGCAGCATTCTGGATAATTTGAAGGGGTTTGATGGCACAAGCGGGGTGTGCAGCCAACAGCGAGTTGCAGTAGTCCAGATGGGAGAGGACAAGTGCATGAACCTGCAGGAGCAAATCACTGCTTTCATGTTTGCAGAGAACAACAGTGTGTTTTCCAGGGTCACACCCTGGTTCTTTGCACTCCGGCGACACTGTGGTGTTGTAAACCGTGATGAAGAGGTCTTTGAGCGAGCAGGCCTTCCCGGTAGGAAGAGCAGCTCTGTCTTGTCAAGGTTGAGCTTGAGGTGGTTGGCTGACATCCAAGTTGAAATATCTGCCAGGCACACAGAGATGCGTATCGCCACCTGGGTGTCAGAAGGGGGTAAGGATGGCAATGATAGGAGTGACTATGTAAGGATATGACTGAGCTGACACCCTGGACGCACTCCAATTCCCAAATCGCCCCAACAGATCCACAGATTAAGCAATCTCTATTCCACTCCACACTGGCCTTTCCCGCCTAGACAAGAAGAACAACTATGTGAGAATGCTGTTTGTTGACTACAGCTCAGTGTTCAACACCATTGTTCCATCCAAGCTCATCACTAAGCTAATTACATGGTATTAAACACTTCCTTGTGCAACTGGATCCTGGACTTCCTGACAGGTGGTGAAGGTAGGTAATAACACATCCGTCATGCTGACCCTCAAAACGGGGGCCCCTCAGGGGTGCGTACTTAGTCCCCTCCTGTACACAACGGGGGTAGGCCCGATCACCGAAGATGATGAGACAGCCTACAGGAAGGAAGTCAGATACCTGGCCGTGTGGTGCCTGGACAAGAATCTCTCCCTCAATGTCAACATGACAAAAGAGCTGATCGTGGACTACAGAAAATGGGGGGGGGGGGGGGGGCGAACACGCCCCCATCCACATCGATGGGGCTGTTGTTGAGCAGGTCGTGAGCTTCAAGTTCCTCATGTCCACATCACTAAGGAACTGTCATGGTCCACACAAATCAACACAGTCATGAAAAAGGCACAACAACACCTCTTCCCTTTCAAGATGCTGAACAGATTTGGTATGGGCCCTCGGATCTTCAAAAAGTTATACAGCTGCACCATTGAGAGCATCTTGACTGGCATCACCACTTGGTATGACAACTGCTTGGCATCTGACCTCAAAGGGCGACAGAGGGTAGTGCGTACAGTGGGGGGAAAAAGTATTTAGTCAGCCACCAATTGTGCACGTTCTGCCACTTAAAAAGATGAGAGGCCTGTACATTTCATCATAGGTACACTTCAACTATGACAGACAAAATGAGAAGAAGAAAATCCAGAAAATCACATTGTAGGATTTTTTATGAATTTATTTGCAAATTATGGTGGAAAATAAGTATTTGGTCACCTACAAACAAGCAAGATTTCTGGCTCTCACAGACCTGTAACTTCTTCTTTAAGAGGCTCCTCTGTCATCCACTTGTTACCTGTATTAATGCCACCTGTTTGAACTTGTTATCAGTATAAAAGACAACTGTCCACAACCTCAAACAGTCACACTCCAAACTCCACTATGGCCAAGACCAAAGAGCTGTCAAAGGACACCAGAAACAAAATTGTAGACCTGCACCAGGCTGGGAAGACTGAATCTGCAATATGTAAGCAGCTTGGATTGAAGAAATCAACTGTGGGAGCAATGATTAGGAAATGGAAGACATACAAGACCACTGATAATCTCCCTCGATCTGGGGCTCCATGCAAGATCTCACCCCGTGAGGTCAAAACGATCACAAGAACGGTGAGCAAAAATCCCAGAACCACACGGGGGGACCTAGTGAATGACCTGCAGATAGCGGGGTCAAAGTAACAAAGCCTACCATTAGTAACACACTACGCCACCAGGGACTCAAATCCTGCAGTGCCAGACGTGTCCCCCTGCTTAATCCAGTACATGTCCAGGCCCGTCTGAAGTTTTTACCAATCTTTTTGGTAAAAACTCAACTCGTCTTGTTTGGAGGACAAAGAATGTTGAGTTGCATCCAAAGAACACCATACCTACTGTGAAGCATGGGGGAGGAAACATCATGATTTGGGGCTGTTTTTCTGCAAAGGGACCAGCACGACTGATCCGTGTAAAGGAAAGAATGAATGGGGCCATGTATCGTGAGATTTTGAGTGAAAACCTCCTTCCATCAGCAAGGGCATTGAAGATGAAACGTGGCTGGGTCTTTCAGCATGACAATTATCCCAAACATACCGCCCGGGCAACGAAGGAGTGGCTTCGTAAGAAGCATTTCAAGGTCCTGGAGTGGCCTAGCCAGTCTCCAGATCTCAACCCCATAGAAAATCTTTGGAAGGAGTTGAAAGTCCGTGTTGCCCAGCAACAGCCCCAAAACATCACTGCTCTAGAGGAGATCTGCATGGAGGAATGGGCCAAAATACCAGCAACAGTGTGTGAAAACCGTGTGAAGACTTACAGAAAACGTTTGACCCCTGTCATTGCCATCAAAGGGTATATAACAAAGTATTGAGATAAACTTTTGTTATTGACCAAATACTTATTTTCCACCATAATTTGCAAATAAATTCATAAAAAATCCTACAATGTGATTTTCCAGATTTTTTTTTTTCTTCTCATTTTTGTTTATCATAGTTGAAGTGTACCTATGATGAAAATTACAGGCCTCTCTCATCTTTTTAAGTGGGAGAACTTGCACAATTGGTGGCTGACTAAATACTTTTTTGCCCCACTGTATATCCCAGTACATTACTGGGGCTGAGCTGCCTGCCATCCAGGACCTGTCAGAGATAGGCCCTAAAAATGATCAAATACCAGCCACCCAAGTCAGACTGTTCTCTCTGCTACCGCATGGCAAGCGATAACAATGTAACAAGTCTGGAACCAACAGGACCCTGAACAGCTTCCACCCCAAGCTATAAGACTGCTAACTAGTTAGCTAAATATTTAACCAATAGCTACACAAAATATCTGCATTGACCCTTTTTGCACTAACTTTTTAAAATGTAAATACACTGCTGTTACTGTTTATTATCTATCCCTGTGCTTAGTCACTTTATCCCTACCTATATGTGTATATTTACCTCAATTACCTCATACCCCTGCACATCGATTCAGTACTGGTACCCTGTGTATATAGCCAAGTTATTCATTGTGCTATTATTTTATTTATTCCTTGTGTTATATAAAAAAAAAGATATCTCCATTGTGGAGAAGGACCCAGATGTACTCATTTCACTGTCAGTCTACACCTATTGTTTATGAAGTGTTGTGGGAATTGTTTTACACTTGGACACTCGAAGTCGATCTTAAACGAATCATTGTTTGTTGTCAGCGCACTGGTGAGGTTCCAAACAACTCAAAGCATCATGGTACACGTCAATCAGGAGCTCTTCCTGGGCAGACCCAGCAATTGTCTAATATACAGCTATACACAGACAAGCTATATTTACCCACATCCGTGTTGTTTCATTCATGTGACCGACCAATATTGTTTCAAAACATGTGACAGACCAACACCTCACGAGGCTTCTCCTCTCTAAGCTGAGACCTTGAAACTGAGATGCCTTTCGTTCGTTCTCGGTCATTCGTTCTCAAAACACGGTCTGGGCTTACTGCCAAATTGCAGCTACCGATAGGTGTGATTTGTACAGTCAGCCACTTGCATGAACACAGCAATTGGTTATTGGAACAGCACTTGAATAGAACAACATTTTATTTGACACATGCAAGCACACACATACACATGCACGCACGCATTCACAAACACCCCCACACACACCACTACCATTACAACCCCATTGTGTATATATATATACTATAAGCAGATAATCTTCATTTATATCCAGTTTCTATCCATTTTCAATAGTTTACAAACCAACACTCCTTCACTGTGTATGAAAATATTGTAAACCATCATTCTCCAATGATGGTATTTTGCATCAGCTAATTCTCCAGAGAGTGTTTGTAAGATGTCAGGAGAGATGGATCGGGGTAAACTATTACCAGACTAATAGGATTTAAGAGATGCCTCTGTCTTGTGAGTTGCAAATCTACTCTCTTCTCGTCATCTGCCATTATTGATTTTGTGAGTAATGGATCTTACAACCAATTCCATATGTGCAGAATAGAGGATTATGCCTGTGTCATTTTTCACCTTAGATATCCTTTCCTGGGAGAACAACAGAATAGGGACAATAGGGACGCAGAGCCGAACAATGCCCATGTGGGAACAAATAGCTCTTTTTTCTACACATTGTTGAGTGGCTGGCTCTAGGTTAGAGGCACCCTTTTCATACTATTGTGCCATTGCTCAGCCCTACCCAATCAAAGATGAGCATGACTCACAAAGAGTATCAACGTGATCTGTAAATGTTAATCATATGCTGGTATCACCCCTGAGAGTGACCAGGGTGTAGCTCTGAATTCTGGGACATCATTTGTCAGACTCTAATGTACATTCCCTATTCTTCCCTCCTGTCGCTGCCCATGAGAGCAACACAGAACTGGCACAGAATTATATGAAGCTTGCTAAGGCCTAAGAGGATTTTGTCAGTATGTTTGTAGTGTATAGAAATCCCTAAAGAAGACAGATGCTGTACGTGTAAGTGAAAGTCACCCAGTTAAATACTACTTCATTAAAAGTCTAAAAGTATTTGGTTTTAAATATACTTAATTATCAAAAGTTAAAGTAAACGCTATAATTCATTTCAAATTCCTTATAGTATGCAAACCAGATGGCACAATTGTGAACAAATGTTAACAAAGCCAGGGGCATATTCCAACATTCAGACATCATTTACAAATGAAACATTTGTGTTTAGCGAGTCTGGGATGACCACGTGTTATTGTAATGGCTTTCATCGGAAGAGGAATCATCAGACCAAAATGCAGCAGGGTACGTGTTCATCTTTAATAATTGCACTGAACACTGAATTAACAAAACAACAAAAAAGGAAAACCGAAACAGTCCTGGAAGGTGAATAACACTAAACAGAAATTAACTACCCACAACCTAAGGTGGCAAAACAGGCGACCTAAGTATGATTCCCAATCAGAGACAACGAAAGGCAGCTGTCCCTGATTGAGAACCATACCAGGCCGAAACAAGGAAATACAAACACCTAGACATACAAACATAGAATGCCCACCCAAATCACACCCTGACCAAACAAAAATAGAAACATACAAAGCAATCTATGGTCAGGGCATGACAGTTCTCGTGAATTTGACAGTATTTTGGGGTGTCAGGGATAATGAATTGGAGTAAAAAGAACATATCTTCTTTAGAAATGTAATGGAGTAAAAGTTATAAATAGTATATAATATTTAAAATACAGATACCCCAAAAAACTACTTAAGTAATACTTAACAGTTTTTTTACTTAGTTACTTTACACCACTGTATATCTTTGTATTGCACAGTGATCTCATCCGTCACATTTTTGATACTTGTAATGAGAATGTCCCTTATTAGACTTGAGAAGTCATTCACTGTTATACATTTTGTAAATATGAATCATTACACGATAATGGCAACTACTGAGAACTTTTGGGAGAGCATTTGGCAATAACCGGAGACTATAACCGTTGGTCTAATACGCATTCAAAGGTGATAATTCCCAATCAGCCTCTCCATCTCACCTACTCACAGTGTAAATTGTTTTAGTACAGTATCCATGCTAATCCTATTAGGAGTTGCTAGAAAGAAGGATGTTTCAGTCACAAGTGCCTCATTTCAATTTTGTGGAGATCATTGTTTCAGAAGACACTTATAATCACCTAAGTCTTCACCATTCCTTCAGAGGTAACAGATCATTCATTATAACTGGAAGATAGCCCTCTTTGGAACTCATTTTGGATAGGGAGCCATATTCATCTAGCACATTTTCCATTTCAAGTAGAATTTGTATTAACTCCCACCATTAATTTTGGTTTAATCCCTAACTGACTGTGATGTAATGCTGTAACGTTTGATATTGACTTTCATAAGGGACTGAGGGTCTTCTTGATAGAATTTGATTCCATTTACCTTTATGTAATCTATTTTCCATTTATTTATATATTTTTTATTTCACCTTTATTTAGTCAGGTAGGCCAGTTGAAGTTTTCATTTACAACTGCCACCTTGGCCAAAATAAAGCAAAGCAGTGCAACAAAAACAACAACACAGAGTTACACATGGGATAAACAAACGTACAGTAAATAACACAATAGAAAAATATATGTACCGTGTGTGCAAATGTAGTACGATTATGGAGGTAAGGCAATAAATAGTCCATGGAGGCGAAATAATTACAATTTGGCATCAACACTGGAGTGATAGATGTGCAGATGAAGATGGGCAAGTAGAGATACTGGGGTGCAAAAGAGAATAAATAAATAAATAAAGAACTATGGGGATGAGGGATTTGGGTGTGCTATTTACAGATGGACTGTGTACAGGTACAGTGATCTGCAAGTTGCTCTGACAGCTGATGCTTAAAGTTAGAGTGGGAGATATCTCCAGTCTCCAGCTTCAGTGATTTTTGCAATTCGTTCCAGTCATTGGCAGCAGAGAATTGGAAGGAAAGGCGGCCAAAGTAAGTGTTGGCTTTGGGGGTGACCAGTGAAGATAGGATAGTCAGTTTTACGAGGGTATGTTTGGCAGCATGAGTGAAGGAGGCTTTGTTGAGAAATAGGAAGCTGATTCTAGACTTAATTTTGGATTGGAGATGCTTATGTGAGTCTGGAAGGAGAGTTTACAGTCTAACCAGAAACCTAGGTATTTGTAGTTGTCCACATATTCTAAGTCAGAACTGTCCAGAGTAGTGATGCTAGTCGGGCAGGTGTGGGCAGCATTTGGTTGAAGAGCATGCATGGAGTTTTACTAGCATTTAAAAGCAGTTGGAGGCCATGGAAGGAGTGTTGTATGGCATTGAAGCTCGTTTGGATGTTTGTTAACACAGTGTCCAAAGAAGGGCCAGATGTATACAGAATGGTGTCGTCTGCGTAGAGGTGGATCAGAGAATCACCAGCAGCAGGAGCGACATCATAGATACAGTGAGGGAAAGAGTATTTGATCCCCTGCTGATTTTGTACGTTTGCCCAATGACAAAGAAATTATCAGTCTATAATTTTAATGGTAGGTTTATTTGAACAGTGAGAGACAGAATAACAACAAAAAAATCCATAAAAACACATGTCAAAAATGTTATAAATTGACTTGCATTTTAATGAGGGAAATAAGTATTTCACCCCCTCTCAATCAGAAAGATTTCTGGCTCCCATGTGTCTTTTATACAGGCAACGAGCTGAGATTAGGAGCACACTCTTAAAGGGAAAATAATCCCTCCAATTTATAACATTTTTTTACATGCATTTTTCTGGACTTTTGTTGTTGTTATTCTATCTCTCACTGTATATACAGAGAAAAGAGTCAGCCCAAGAATTGAACGCTGTGGCATTCCCATAGAGATTGCCAGAGGTCCGGACAACAGGCCATCCGATTTGACACACTGAACTCTATCTGAGAAGTAGTTGGTGAACCAGGCGAGGCAGTCATTTGAGAAACCAAGGCTATTAAGTCTGCCGAAAAGAATGCAGTGATTGACAGAGTCAAAAGCCTTGGCCAGGTCGATGAAGACGGCAGCACAGTACTGTCTTTTATCGATGGTGGTTATGATATTGTTTAGGACCCTGAGCGTGGCTGAGGTGCACCCATGAACAGCTCGGAAACCAGATTGCATAGTGGAGAAGGTAAGGTGGGATTTGAAATGGTCAGTGATCTGTTTGTTAATTTGACTTTCGAAGATTTTAGAAAGGCAGGGCAGGATGGATATAGGTCTATAACAGTTTGAGTCTAGAGTGTCTCCCCCTTTGAATTGTGGGATGACCGCGGCAGCTTTCCAATATTTGGGGATCTCAGACGATACGAAAGAGAGGTTATTAAAGGCCTATTGCCATGAAAAACATGATTTCCTGTTTTTTATATATTTCTGAGGTTGGAATAATACTGTGAAATTCCCAAAAATCTTATAATGCCATTTTAGTGTAAAAGCTGCTTGAAAATACCATCTGAAATGTTAGCCTGTTTGGGTGGGATGGAGTTTTGGCCTACCTGGTAACATCACCATGCAGTCAATTAGTTAATAGACCAATAAGCAACAGAGTTCCAAACCTCTCTGCCAATAAAAGCTATTTTTTTTCTTCAGTTTTCACCTCCCCCTCAAACCACTCACAGACAGTCCCAGAAAAAGTATTGCTTGAGAAATGTCTATTTGCAAAAAAAAACGATTTTTGTTTATTTGTGACCAATCACAGTCAGATACTTAATTGTTACCCAGAAATGATTTGATATTGAGATAAAAATGGCTGCATTGGATCTTTAAGATACTGTCTCATACCCAGAAATGATTTGATATTGAGATAAAAATGGCTGCATTGGATCTTTAAGATACTGTCTCATTTCAACAAAAAAAAATTTGATTCGCTTTTTCGGCCCTGAGTTAATTTTATTCAGGAGTTCATAGCACATTAAGGATGCAGGCCTACTGGCTGGCATATTATACACAATTATTTTTATCCTCAGAGTCTGAGATGTGGACTAAGTCCTTTTCCCTATGGACCTCTTCAGCCTTGTCATTTTATGTGCTGTTCTAATGTCTGACACAGCGATAAGGCATTGAATTTGGTCACAATGAGTCACCTGGGATATCATCCATTTTGTTACTTTTATGCATGTGTGTGTGTGTGTGTGTGTTATATTAAAGGTTACGCACTTCATTGCCTGTGCTGCTGGTGATAACAACTGACTGTCCCTCTCTGTGTGTCTGTGCCTTGCCCCAGGGACTGTGTGCGTGGCCTAGTCATTGACGATGAAGTGGAACTTGTTCAAGAATAAGCCTGAGGCCATGGTGGGTCCAGAGCCCACGGGCACCGGTGCCACCATGACCGCGGCCCCAGCCGTAGCAATCGCCACCACAGTGGCTGAACCCCCAGGCAACGGTACAGAGTCCAAGAATGACATGTTCGAAGAGATCAAGAGCAAATTCTTGAACGAGATCGATAAGATCCCACGTAAGTCCTCCCTGTTTTTCCCCCCACCTCTGACTCATATTCATGTACTATGCATGGTATAATGCTGGAACAGAAAAGCCCAAGGTGAAAAGGAGCTCAAAGGAGCTTAATCTAACCCATACTGTGTGTTTGTGTTGCAGTCCCTTCCTGGGCTATCATAGCCATTGCTGTGGTGGCCGCCCTCCTCATCCTCACCTGCTGCTTTTGCATTATAAAGAAGTGCTGCTGCAAGAAGAAGAAGAACAAGAAGGGCAAGAAGGGAAAGGATGGCTTCAACATGAAGAACATGAAAGGGGATGAGGTATGGTGCTTCAGGCTCCGCTTATAAACTCAGCTGAGTTCACTAAGAACAGGCAACTCTCAAAGACATAACTTATATCACACTCAGGGTTCTTACTTAATCTGTCTAATAAAAAGCAACAAGAGACTTATTTTTTGATGATGAGAGTAGACAAACATGACCAGAAATGACTTTGGCATAGCTGACAGACAAACGCTATATGTACATAAAAGTATGTGGACACCACTTGAAATTTGTAGATTCGGCTATTGCAGCCACACCCGTTGCTGACCGGTGTATAAAATCAAGCCCTCAACCATGCAATCTCCATAGACAAACATAGGATGCCACCTTTACAACAACTCAGTTTGTCAAATTTCTGCCCTGCTAGAGCTGACCCGGTCAACTGTGACTGCTGTTATTGTGAAGTGGGAACGTCTAGAAGAAACAACTGCTCAGCCGCGAAGTGGCTCACAAGCTCACAGAACAAGTCGCCGAGTGCTGAAGCGCGTAACGCCTCTGTCCTCGGTTGCAACACTCACTGCCAAGTTCCAAACTGCCTCTGGAAGCAACGTCAGCACAATAACTGTTTGTCAGGATCTTCATAAAATGTGTTTCCATAGCAGACGCACACAAGCCTAAGATCACCATGCGCAATGCCAAGTGTCGGTTGGAGTGGTGTAAAGCTCACCGCCATTGGACTCTGGAGCAGTGGAAACGCGTTCTCTGAGTGATGAAGCATGCTTCACCATCTGGCAGTCCGACGGAAGAATCTGGGTTTGGCGGATGCCAGGAGAACACTACCTGCCCCTATGCATAGTGCTGGCAGTAAAGTTTGATGGATGAGGAATAATGTTCTGGGGCTGTTGTTCATGGTTCGGGCTAGGTTCGGACTCCTTAGTTCCACTGAAGGGAAATCTTAACGCTATAGCATACAATGACGTTCTAGACGATTCTGTGCTTTCAACTTTGTGGCAACAGTTTGGGGAAGGCCCTTTCCTGTTTCAGAATGACAATGCCCCCATGTACAAAGCGAGGTCCATACAGAAATATTTTGTCTTGATCGGTGTGGAAGAACTTGACTGTCTGGCCCGCACAGAGCCCTGACCTCAACCCCTTCGAACACCTTTGGGATGAATTGGAACGCCGGCTGCGAGCCAGGCCTAATTGCCCAACATCAGTGCCCGACCTCACTAATGCTCGTGTCTGAATGGAAGCAAGTCCCCGCAGCAATGTTCCAACATCTAGTGGAAAGCCTTCCCAGAAGAGTGGAGAATGTTGTAGCAGCAAAGGGGGCACCAACTCCATATTAATGAGATGTTCGACGAGCAGGTGTCCACATACTCTTGATCAGGTAGTGTATCTCCCAAGAGTTATTAGCCTACTAAACTACACACTACATACCAGTAAAGCTTTCTGTTTTATTTACTACGTAACTGTTTCTTTTGTTGGAGGGACTCAGGAACGTTTCTGTCAATATCTATGCCGATTGGACCAACAACAAATGGTCATTAAGCATTCCTTGGTGTATCAGTAAAAACCTTTGACCTTTCATCAACAGCACTTTACAACATTTTAAGGGAGACATGTCGATAACCCCCTATCCTACCTGTTCTCTTGATATTGTCGTTGCCATCATTTTAAAATGTGTGCTGTAGGGGAGAGTGGGGTATGTTGAGCCATGTTTTACACTCAGCATTACTAGGGAAATGTAGTATTATTTCTATCAAATATATGGATATATTTCAGTATGTTGTGTATCCCTGGAAATAATCAGAATTCATGTAAACATAACAGTTTCCTTGTCCCGGTCTCTCAATAATCTTTAAGGGGGCTAATACATCTGCTTGTTTTACATTTGCATACACGGGACATGATGATGTCTGCTCTGACTGTAACCACAAAAATTCTCTATCTTGAGTTCATATGCATGACACATTGCAAAAATACTATGCATATAATGCATACAACTGGCAAAATGCAATCATAATTTGTATGGGGTATGGTGGTCATTGGCTCAACTTAGGCCTACCCCATGGCCATTGGCTCAACTTACCACAAGGCAAACATTTAGACTATTGCCCACACAGCTACAAGGATGCAATTTCATGCTAGAATTAGGACCTCATATTGTAGCTTATAGAGACCCCAACCAATGTACAAACCAATCTTAAAAACATCTACTTTGGTTTAGATACAAGAATCAAGAAAACAACAAAGTAATTCGACTTTTTTTTTAACCTAAATTGATAAAAAAAAATTCCATGTGGTTTCTTCCTTCACAGACTCCATGGAATTATGATCTCTTCCTAAATATGTGGTCATGTGATTCATTTTGTGTGTGGTTTCCTAGAAACAAGGGGTGGCTCAACTAACCCTTTGGCTCAACTTACCCCACTCTTCCCCACTTCATTGTGACATACATTGAAAAATGACACACTTTGTTATGGGGAAGGGACTAGGTAATCAGTGGGTAATGGGTAGAGAAAGTAATGGAGTCGTGCCATACGTGGCATTCCAATAAGCGGATGACTGCTACAGAATCAAATTAAGACCCTACTTCTGTAGGGTAAGCTGGCCTCAATGCTTAAGGATAATGGATATGGTGCCTATGGACCCGAGGAGCCACATCTCAGACAGAGCAGAATAAACAGGGGGGAGGAAAAGGACTCCTGCTTAATTCCAGGCTGAATGTGTCTGATATCGTTGAGATGGCCCTAATGCACCAGTTAATTAAAACAATCAATTAATTGTCTCCACATGGTGAAAGATGGTCCTGGAAGTAGGACTTTTTCTTTACAAACAGACAATCAGTGTGTCATTTTTTTCATCATCCTAGTGTTGTCTGTGTTGTTGACTGCCTACAGTGTTTGTTTTCTGGTGTGTCGTAACTTCAAACCTCTTCCTCTCTCTGCTCTCCTCCTTCTCGCTCGGTGTCTTATGTGTGCACCGTGTTTCTTGACTGTGATGGACCCCTGATTTACGGTAGGTGGAAGGATCGCGGTGATGCTCTCTGGCCCATGGGCAGATGATGATGGTGATGATGATGATGAGGGGGGGGGGGGGGGGGGGTTCATGGAATGAAAGTCATAGCTTCTTTGCTTTTCTAACATGTTTTGTAATGGTGGCTTGAGAATGTAACTGAGAAAGCTATGGTCTGCTAAATAGACCCCGGAGAGAGAGAACTGAAAGGACTGAAATAACGCATCGCTTATGATGACAAACTCAACCACACTATGGAAAGTTTTGAACATAGTTTAAACGCAACCCACGATTAACACTAATAATATACTGTATGCATGTGACAAAGGGCATGGTAGGCTGTTTGTGGACATGAGGACGACAGTAATAAATGAATGACCAATCAATCTTCAATCTTCGTATGTTTCATCTGCACCCCAATTACTTTGTCACAAAAAATATTTAAAAAACACAGTTTTGCAGATGAAACAGTCATGCAAACTTGAACATGTCAGAAACAGGGTTACCATAACTGAAATACTGTTTCTACATTATCCACATAGCCGGCTATGCCCTTATCTAATCCTGTAGCTACCCTTTGGCTGGAATAATGGTGACCTGACTTGAGAGGAACATTCCTTGGTGACACATAAATGAAATAATAAGGAAGCAATTAAGATTATGCAGGCTCTGCTTTTGGGATTCTCTGTTAGCTATTTCCTTGGGATATTTTGGGAAAGACGTCAAGGTCAGGGTAAGCGTCTTTTTGAGAAGTAAAATACAGGGTAAACCAATTGTGTCACCAAAGGACATTTTGAATTCAAGCTAGCAAATATCATTCCTGAGTCCCCGATGGCATTAGAGACAGGATGGTATATTCCACTTTGCCACCAGGTGAGGAGCAGGTAAGCGGGAGCAAAAAACAAGCAGGTCCCGTTGCTACGCAATGCAAGTCAATGCAACAAACCCTGGTGCTATGCAGCGCAAAGCAACGCAACACAAGGCCTCCTGGAGGTCCACTTGTCTGTCTGTGGCATGCTGTCTGTGGTGGGTGGGCTGGAGGCGCCCTCCTTCTGGCTGCTACAACTTAACCCTGGCCCCTCATCTCTCTATCCCTGTGTCCTGTGTTCCACCACTGCAGAAACAGGACGACGACGATGACGAAGGTGAGACAGGGCTGACGGAGGAAGAGAAAGAGGAAGAGGAGAAAGAGGAGGAGAAGCTCGGCAAACTGCAGTACTCACTTGACTATGATTTCCAAGACAACAAGGTCAGTCAGTGGCCGACATGTTCCCCTTTTAATCGTCGCTGGCACTGCTCAGAAAAACCTGCATTAGACTGTTTTATCATATTACAATATTTGTAGCATTGTCAGTCTATCAGTAAGACTTCATCATGGTGGTGAATGAGTTAAAGCAAGTCACACTAGATGACTCGGCTTAGTACAAGTCACACTTGTATTTTCTCTGTTGATCTTGGAGAGTGACTTTGATACAGTGTCCATTCTGAGAACTAAAGTGTCTGTAGAGTTGCCAATTAATTCAGGGCTGATTCTTATATAAGCTTAGCAAAAAATTGCTGCTATGTAAAAACATCTGCAGAATTGCACAGCGACACTTTTGAGGAGTGACAGCTGGCAATTGTTGGAATTATGGTTGATTAAACTAAATATTCAAGAGAGTAGTGAATCGGGATCAGGGTTCTGGGAATGAGAGGGTATCTAGTATATTCAGCATTTTGGGGAATTAATGGCTAGAGTCAGTATGACAGTGAGTATGTCTGCTATGCAGGACGTTGGCACTGTGACATACGTCCAAGAGGAAAGAAAATGCTGAGTCATTCTGAAACAAGGAAGTCCCTTATGAGTCACTGACACAGGATCAGGGCTTGAGATGAGAATGTACATTAAAGCAAGTCCTTTCTTTCTAACTGAATCAATCAACTGAAACATAATCAATGACACTTATCACTGGCACCACTTTTTTCAAACATGCAAAACTACTGTAACATTATATTCTGTGACTTTCTTATGACATTGCAGCAAATACATTTGGCAGCTCTCGTGTGGGTAGCTTGTATCTAGTCTTGGTCATCTTAGAGAGCTGTGGTGATTATTGCTGGAGTTTTAGGTTGTCAGCTTGCAGACCACAAGCTTATGTAACAAGACTGCAGCATTTCTCTGCAGCAGTGACAGGAAGCGTGCATTGGCACAAATTAATACATGAACGCATTTAGGTTTTTCACCTGACTTGACATTGTTGGCTTGTCTCAGCACATCGGCACACATAAATACATGAATACATGTTGAGATTGCCACCTGATACTGTTGGTTTGTCTCAGTGCTGTCTCTGACACCTGACCACTGTGCCCCTCCCCTCAAAGCTCACAGTGGGAATACTCCAAGCTGCAGACCTTATATCCATGGACAGCGGAGGCACCTCTGACCCGTACGTTAAGGTCTATGTCCTCCCAGACAAGAAGAAGAAGTTTGACACCAAGGTTCAAAAGAAAAACCTGAACCCTGTCTTCAATGAATCATTTGTTTTCAAGGTAAGTCCATAGCACAGTTTCAGTACCAGAACTGTACAGTAGTTAGTTGGAATGGAAAAGGCATCAATCATCCTGCCAAACTATAATGCTGATAAGATATTGTCAGGCTAGGACAGCGGAGTCTCAAACTAAATGTAATGAAACAGTTTTAGTGTTGTAAACATACATGGTATCCATTTGAAGCCTACATTTATTTTTCATTGTGAAGTCTTGCTGTGTTCACATGATATTGTAGAGCAGTGCTGGTCTACCATGTCTGCCTGCCTGCTATGTACCCTCGAGCCTGTGTACAAACTTCAGCTTTCTGTACTACTTAATGACTCACATGACTCTCAGGGTCAGGCGAAAGCACTGTTTGCAATCTTACCACCACTGTCTATTCTCTTAGCATAACCATCATGTAGAGACCTAGAAACAAAAGACACAAATTGGTAATATTAGACCTAGGTTGACTAGAGACCATGAAGAGTTAAGAGAATTTACAATATATGACGTCCTAAGCATGCCTATAGAATCAGGGTTGGGGTTTATTTGGAATTTCGGGAATATAATTCAATTCAAACAATGAATATAAATTGAATTTGTATTGACCACACCCCACAGGAAGGAGAGTTACATTTGATTTAAAGTAAGTACACTGAGTGTACAAAACACTAGAAATCAAATCAAATTGTATTTGCCACATGCACCGAATACAACAGACCTTACAGTGAAATGCTTACAAGCCCTTAACCTTACAATGCAGTTTAAAAAAAATAGGTGTGAAGTATTTACTAAAATGAATTGAAGTAATAAATAAAAAATAAGAAAATAAAAAATAAATATAATTAAATAGCAACAATAAAATAACAGTAACAAGGCTATATACAGGGGGTACCGGTACAGAGTCAATGTGCGGGGGCACAGGTTAGTATAGGTAATTGAGGTAATATGTACATGTAGATAGAGGTTAAGTGACTATGCATAGATAATAAACAGAGAGTAGCAGTGGCGTAAAAATGGGGGGAGTGTCAATGCAAATAGTCTGGGTAGCCATTTGATTAGCTGTTCAGGAGTCTTACGGCTTGGGGGTGGAAGCTGTTAAGAAGCCTTTTGGACATGGACTTGGCACTCCGGTACTGCTTTTCGTGAGTTAGCAGAGAGAACAGTCTATGACTTGGCTGGCTGGAGTCTTTTGAAATTTTTAGGGCCTTCCATTGACACTGCCTGGTACAGAGGTCCTGGATGGTAGTGATGTACTGGGCTGTATGCACTACCCTCTGTAGTGGGTTGCGGTCAGAAGCCAAGCAGTTGCCATACCAGGCGGTAATGCAATGCTCTCGATGGTGCAGCTGTTGAGATTTTTGAGGGTCTGAGGACCCATGCCAAATCTTTTCAATCTCCAGAGATGGGAGCATGCTCATCCCTCCTTTTCCTGTAGTCCATGTACATCTCCTTTGTCTTGATGACGTTGAGGGAGAGGTTGTTATCCTGGCACCACACTGCCAGGTCTCTGACCTCCTCCCTATAGGCTGTCTCATGGTTGTCGGTGATCAGGCCTACCACTGTTGTGTTGTCGGCAAACTTAATGATGGTGTTGGAGTCGTGCTTGGCCATGCAGTCATGGGTGAAAAGGGAGTACAGGAGGGGATTCAGCGTGAAACCCTGAGGTGCCCCCATGTTGAGGATCAGCATGGCAGATGTGTTGTTACCTACCCTTACCACCTGGGGGCGACCCGTCAGGATCCAGTTGCCGAGGGAGGTGTTTAGTCCCAGGGTCCTTGGCTTAGTGATGAGCATTGAGGGCACTATGGTGAATACCTTTTATAGTCTGTAATAGTTTGCAAGCCCTGCCACATCCGACGAGCGTCGGAGCCGGTGTAGTATGATTGAATCTTCGTTCTGTATTGACCCTTTGCCTGTTTGATGGTTCGTCGGAGGGCATATCGGGATTTCTTATAAGCTTCTGGGTTAGGATCCCGCTCCTTGAAAGTGGCAGCTCTAGCCTTTAGCTCATTGCGGATGTTGGCTTCTGGTTGGGTATGTACGTACGGTCATTGTGGGGACGACGTCGTCAATGCACTTATTGATGAAGCCAGTGGCTGATGTTGTATACTCATGAATGCCATCGGAAGAATCCCAGAACATATTCCAGTCTGTGCTATCAAAACAGTCATGTAGCTTAGCATCTGCGTCATCTGACCACTTCTGTATTGAGCGAGTCACTGGTACTTCCTGCTTTTGTTTTTACTTGTAAGCAGGAATCAGGAGGATGGAGTTATAGTTAGATTTGCCAAATGGAGGGCGAGGGAGAGCTTTGTTCACGTCTCTGTGTGTGGAGTAAAGGTGTTCAAGAGTAATTTTTTGGTTGCACAGATTTAAGTTTCCCTGCATTTAAGTCCCCAGCCACTTGGAGCGCCGCATCTGGATGAGAATTTTCTTGTTTGCTTATGGCCTTATACAGCTGTTTGAGTGCGGTCTTAGTGCCAGCATCGGTTTGTGGTGGTAAATAGACAGCTACTAGTCCTTTTCTAATGTTTTGTGCTGGAAAAATGAGCGGGTCGAGCATAACACGTCAAACCTGTTACCCATAGATAGACAGGCTAGCAATGTTTTAAAAATAAATAAATACAAATATAAGCTTGCATTCAATTGCCCCTCCCCGTTGCACACAACAAGCTCCCATTCCACGTCACAAGGGGATTTATGGCCTATTTGTAACGGTTTTCTAGGTGGGAAGGAGAGTCGGACCAAAATGCGGCGTGTAGATTACAATTCATGTTTAATGAAAAAACACACTAAACACAAACACTACAAAACAATAAACGTAACGAAAACCGAAACAGCCTATACTTGTGTAAACTAACACAGAACAAGGACATCAGGACACTAAGGACAATCACCCACGAAACACTCAAAGAATATGGCTGCCTAAATATGGTTCCCAATCAGAGACAACGATAAACACCAGCCTCTGATTGAGAACCACTTCAGACAGCCATAGACTTAACTAGAACACCCCACTAAGCTACAATTCCAATACCAACACACCACATACAAAAGCCCATGCCACACCCTGGCCTGACCAAATAAATGAAGATAAACACAATATATTTCGACCAGGGCGTGACACTATTTAAGATGAAATCGTCAACACTGTTACAGTCAACCCTGTCACAGTCAACCCTGTTACTTTATTTGTCACTTACTATTCTCTTACTGTAGCATTTTTGTATTACATTGAATCTGTGCTCTTTATGCTCTTTATGACAGAATGTTAAATAAAATCAAATGTTTTTGGGGACCAAATTACACTTCTCAAAAGGCACCAAATTGGTGAAATGACCCAGATGTTAGATTGTTCCCTTCTATACTGCAGTGTTTGATGCATTGGCATTCTGGGAAATGCATATATTTTTTCCTGCTATTTAAAGACATTAAGGGAATTATGAATCATTATAGACAGCCCACAACATGATCTTATAATATTTCCAGACCACTGTTTATTTTAAATTGTTTTAGGAGATTTTAAACCTTATGCTATATGGTATTGGTAACCAGACATGATGTCAAAATAAGCATTTCTATGGCTATGTGTAGAATAAATATGCCACATGAGTTTCATTGAATAAAGCTCTACTTCCTTTACTTCGATTTCAATTCAAATGCTGTGTGGTGTGGCCAATTGTAATTGAATTCAAATTGAATAATTGAATTGGAATGAAAGAGCAATTCGCAACTCAAATAAGACTTGACCCCAAAAACCTCTTAAGAATATATTTTTATTTATATTTGTCATTGAGACAATTTACCACAGGAAAGGGAATGTCTAAACATGCTAAAATGTATTATACTCCTGGTCTGCAAGGGCTGGATAGAATCGACAGATCCCATATGGTATACTATAATTATGCTTTAATGCTTTAGAGCTGAATAAATGATCTCTCCTTAGATGTTTTCCAAGTAAAAACAAAGCTACACATTATAATCCAGCCTAACCCATTTTCTGCCTTTCCTATTCTGTGTTGTACAACTCTGTGTATGTTGGCTGCCATTGTTCTGTCTTACTAATGTATCGGCAATCAATGTCTTGCCAGCAGCCCATGGCACCAAATAATATATGTTTATGTTTACTTAAAATTGTAATCATAATAATAATGTTTTATTGACAGCACATACTGTGAGTGTGGACATAGTGAGACATAAAGTGTGGACATTTACAAAGAGGGACATGTGGTTTTACATTCAGACTTAATAATTAAGCTGTGTTGTTGTGTTGTGGTGTTGTTGTTGTCGTTGATGTGTTCCTTCATCAGTTACCGTATGATGAGCTCGGTGGGAAAACCCTGGTGATGTCAGTCTTTGACTACGACCGATTCTCCAAGCATGACATCATTGGAGAGGTGAAGATCCCGATGAACACCATTGACCTGGGACAGCCCATCGAAGAATGGAAGGATTTGGAGAGTGCAGACAAAGAGGAGGTATGAGCTGAAAAGAAACAATCTATTTACGCTATTTATAATTTATGAGTTGATTTATCTTTCAATTGATTGAACTAAGGTAATCGTTGGACGGGAGTGTTGCCCCATCAGAAGTAACAACAGCCAAACTCGGACAATTGTTTCATATCTTTTTGTCTGTCTTTCCCTCTCTGTGTCGTTGTTCTCTCTGTGCTTGCCCTCTCTCTGTCCTTAATCTCCATGCAGCCTGAGAAGCTGGGAGACATCTGTATCTCTCTCCGTTACGTGCCCACCGCTGGCAAACTCACTGTCTGTATCCTGGAGGCAAAGAACCTCAAGAAGATGGACGTGGGTGGACTGTCTGGTACGTTAAGACTTCCACTGGACGTACAGTTTACTCTTGAGATTCTTAAAGGGTTCTTGAGAGGTTCTTTGCAGTGAGTGATGGTTCTCTGTAAGAACCATGTCTTCTCAAAGAACCTTTCTCTGTGTCGAACCCTTCCCTTCCAAATTGATCTTTACAATGTTGAAGCTGTCCTTCACTAGATGGTTCTGGGTAATTATGAATTCCTGTTCTTTGTGTTGCATTATTTCACTTACTGTGTGGTACCTATTATTTTGTTGTTTTATTCTACCTGTATTGTGTCTGTGTGTTTATGTTCATGGGTTCTGTTGAGGTGGCTAGTCCGATACCGTCAGTGAGAAGGGTCTGCAAGTATATTCGAGTTTATATTTTTGGACTAACTTCATCATTTGACATGGTTTGAGTCAGGTTGATACAACTCCCAGGTGAGAGTAACTCAGCATGATCAACCCCATACTACAACACGGTAGCATAACAATTTTAAAAACAGATCATCATCATGCATATCATATACTAATTACCTGTAGATAACTGTTACAGAGGTGAAATGTTTATTATGCTATTCGAAACCGTCTCATGATAGAACTGATTCTTTATAGAACCTTTAATAGGCGGTTCTACATAGTACCTTCAAGAAAGTAGTCTACAAAGCCCCAAAAAGGGTCACCATTCAAATAACCCTATTTTGGTACTATTTGGGGAACAAAAATGTCTAGTGTGTCTGCTGTTAAAAACAAGCTTGTGAGTGGACTGTCTGGTAGGGCAAACCACTGGACATAACAATAGATCATTTCCAATCGAGCAGGCATGCCAATCTGCCATTAATTAAACATCTCAGTGATGCAGGGCCTCTGATTTATTTGCAGACATTGCATTACTGTGTGTTACATTAATGAGCTCTCTGAGTTATTTTTCTAATTAGCAAGCAACTCATATCACCTCACAATTTTGCTCTACCGAAGCAATGCAATGAAACATGAAATGAGTGCTTAAATATCTGTTGGTCTTTTTTGCAGATCCCTACGTGAAGATCGCGTTGCTGCAGGGCGGCAAGAAACTGAAGAAGAAGAAGACCACGGTGAAGAAGAACACTCTGAATCCGTACTACAACGAGTCCTTCAGCTTTGAGATCCCAATGGACATGATGCAGGTATAGAACGCTTTACATATTTGACGAGCAAAGGATTTATATTTTTTCATACAGTTAGTTGAAGTGGTGTTATTTTTTTTAACTGTAGGCCTACAACCACATTTACAGCAATTCAATTTTGAAAGAAAATCTTAAGCCCTATTTTAAGACCTAGTGGTTGAATACCGACTGTATGAGGCTTGCATATGAATGGTTACTTGATTAAGTGAGTGCACAATCTACTATAAACATATTTTTCTTCTCTTTCCTCTTTTTTTCTCTCTCTTTCCTCAGAAAATCTTGGTGGTGGTGACAGTGTTTGATTATGACAAGATTGGCAAGAATGACGCCATTGGGAAGATATTTGTGGGAAGCAAGGCGACGGGCCCTGGTCTGAAGCATTGGTCTGACATGCTCTCTAACCCCAGGCGTCCCATTGCCCAGTGGCATCCACTACAACAGGAGGAGGATATAGATGCGGCGCTGGCAGGTTTAAATGCAAAAAAGTAACTTAATTTGGCCAATTTGATTACCAACTAACCCAACTCAGAAACCCTCCCTCCCCAACCCTCCTACACTGCATGAAACTCATGACTTGCACATGATTCTGTCATGTCTACTTGAAACACTGAACAAAAAAAAGAAACATCTAGAATATCAGCTTATTCATAGTTAAATTGAAGAACATAAACAACACTTTTTCAACATCATAGCATTTCACATATTTAGTGTATTGTGAGAAGAGGGAGATTGAACGATTGATTGGTTGATAAATGGATCTGTGTTTCATTTCAGCATGCTTTTTAGCACCAGATGCTTAGATGCTGATAATGAATGCTTAGAGAATGGCTCAATGAAAGGGATGGTTATAGCTTCTTCATTTAGTTGATCGAACATTATGCATGCTTTACTTATGCTCTCACTGCTCTGCATAAACCATGCCAAACCGATTCCTAATAGCATATATCTTGTTCTCAAACCATAAGTGTGCCATATCTTGCAGTAGAATGAGTAAATGTCTCATACTGAACCGTTTGAAATCTTCTTATGTAAAGGGTTTAGGTGAGATGGTATACAGTTAATACAATGGCAGCAATTCATTCCAGAATGTCATTTTAACAGAACTTGACAATGCAATGTTTTTTTTGTTATTCCAATTTTATTATTATTATTATTATTATTATTATTATTATTATTATATGTATTCCCATACATATGAGAGAGCCATATTGTGGCAAAAAATGACATTTGACATTGCAGTTAATGATTATTAATCAAACATCATTTCTATGCAGTTATGGCTTTCCGAGTGATACACAGTCTGGGAGGAGTTCATGGGTGCCTTTTTTCATTAAACAGTTTGGTGAAGTACACTAGGCTCTCAACTTAATGTGCACTGAGGTAAACTGTATACCTGGCAAAAGTCATAATGACACAGTCCAAGAAAACTGCCAATGTGTTGCAGACCTTTTTTTGACCACTTGGATGTAAACGTGTTTACTTATCCATGCCCAAGGTAAAAATGAAGAAATTATTTATCTCTGTCGTTGAAAACACATTTGACCCTTTACTAATTTAAGTCAAAGATACAAATTGTTGAGGATTTATGTTCAAGAAAATAAAGAAAAAATGATGAATCATATTCTAGTAAAACAACATTACACCCTGTACACTGTTGTGAATTCATTTTTGGCATTAGTGCTATCAAGATGAAAGGGGCATATGTTATAAAATGGGACCATCTGCTTGTTACAGCCGCTGCCTGTGAATTGTAAATCACGGTGCATCTCTGAAATGACTGATACAAACATACTGGAGGGGATGTTTTCTCAGTTGAAATGTGTGTTTGCATGAAGGCCCGGCGTCCATTTCTCTCCGCAGAGGATGACTCTAGCGGCGTGGGTATTCATTCCATTTTTTGGATGCTCAATTTGTAATGATGAAAAGGTACTCGTCAAGCAACCGGTACATACAAATGTAGCTTTTGCATGAAACAAACGAGAGTAAAGTAAGCATGATTTATGCCTTGTGCAAATCTTCATGTCAATTGGCCTTTGGCTTTTGCACCACACACTCATCAGCAACCTGCTTAGTATGTAACCCTTACTGTTTGGTGCCAAACTGCTGAAACATTGTGTATTGTCTGCTGTTTATTCAAACCTGTTTTTCCCAAGGGCGTTGTTCGTTCAGACATCCTATGATTTTGATGTCCAAGAGGCCACTGTATATAAGCTGATCAAACTGAAAGGAGGGTGAACGTTAGGATGCTAATTAGTCCATTGTAGTTTTGCCTCCCCCCCTCTCTCTTCCTTCTGTAAATATTATGCATTGAGCAAATGTGTTAATACAGCATGCATCGATACAATGTTGTAAATATCAGCATGTTTTAAAGAGGAATCATAACTATATTGTGTTTGTGTCCAATGTCATTTTGATAATAAAACGGAGAGAAAATATGCATTGACTGCACATTTGATGTATTTTCCCTAAAGGCTATGGGACTCAACGTATGTCTGCATAGTCTATGGGTTTTAGAGGCTATTTTCTTGCCTGGAATTCAAGTGTTGATTTTTACTGTGTGGGTATTCATTTAGCAGACCAAAAATGTTGCATGCTTGTTTTTAGTATGTGTTAATTGTATAATCCTTTCAATCTGTGTACTGTGGTCAACCCTAAATATTTTACTATATACTACAAGTACAAATGCAATATTACTAACATGTCCTGCATTCACTTGTATGTGTGCATGGTCTTTGATGGCCATGATTCATTGTGTATTTATTGCAAAAGGACAACATTCACTAGCTCTCTTGCTTTGTAATTATATGTACCATAAGTGTTTCCTTCATTTATCCTGCCAGAGGTTGTAGTAACTGCCTTATCAAACATAATTTGTATCTGTTGGGTTGGCCAGTATTGGCCCATTACTAAGTCACATGACAGTACTACACAAATGTAAGTCCAAGTACTAGACCTTCCTTAGACTGTTTAGTGACAGGTTCATAACTCACCGCATAGAAGTCAAAGCATGGACTTGTAGCCCTCTTTCAACACCTCTTATATATTTGTACCCTGAGTAGACCTCTGCTTGCTGTCATTCAATGCTTAGTATAACAGTTAAATGTGTCTTTTTTTAGTATGTTGATCAAAATAAGAAGAAAAGCCATACAACTTGAGCACTGAAACATTAGAGCTCATCTGTGAGGTTAGTAACCAAGCCTAAAACACCTCTTAGGTATCTATACTCTGAGCAAAGGTATATTGCTACTCATATAAAAAAACGTATAGAGATATTAACAGAGTAGCTGGTTCAGACTTTACCACTTTCCTATGACACAATAGCTTAAAAATGATCTACCGAATAAGTATATTTATATGTGAATTATATTAGATTTGTTCCTCTATATAATCACCTGTGCCAGCTCTGTTGGATTTTCACCACACATTATATAATATGTGTTTTGCTTATATATAGGTACTGAACATGATAATAGTGGTTATGTTTACCAACATTGTTGGCATGACTTTGAGTTAATATTGTAAGATATACATGCCTCGGCATGTATTAAATCCAATGACTGCTTGGCTCTTTGGGATGATCAAATACATATCTATGTTCGGAAAAAGTTTAAATGAATCTTCAGTCAGTCGTATAATTTGCACATGGAATGCAAAACAATGTTTTATGTTAGCATAAAGAGCCAAAATAGTGAAATGTTACTCGATTGCAAAATTACGTACATTTCTCCATGCTCTTAATACACCGATTGCAAGTATACATCTGATTTATTTAACCCATAAAACCCATACAGTATAACCTCCATTCCAGTTATGCAGTTATTACTCAAATTATGAGTTTAATTGTGGTGATGAATGAATACTGTTACTTCCTCACATGTTTTCCGGATCCCTCCTATTGAGTATGCTTGGGTTGATTATGATTGTTTTATAGACCATTATTCTGTCCATTTTTAAAAGTTGTATTTGCAATAGGACCAATAGCGCCTGTGTTCTTCTAACATTTTCTCAGTGAACAACAGAAACTGAGTGGGTTTTTCAAATTACTGCAATGCAGGCAACAAAATCCCTGTCTTCCTGGGTCTATGGAACTCTTTTGAGTATGGGGCGGACCCAAACAGTGCAGAGCTACATTCGCAATGCAATACTGCCAAACTTGCTGCTTAAAAAAAAAAGAAATAGGGTTTCTCTTTATGCATAGCGTTTTGATCCTCCATGGCCACCATGCTTCACGACTTCCAAAGAACTGTTCCCCTCTGCCTCTCCTCCTCACTCCCTCCTCTCCTTCTATACTATTCAACAACATGGACAAGGGAAATGCTTGAACGTGATTGTTTTTTTTGTCTCGTTGTAGAGGTGTGCGTATGTGTGTGTGTGTGTGTCAGTAGTTGTGCCTTTTGTGGATTGCATGATTTATTTCCCTACCAACAAACATGTTGTTGTCCAGCAAAAAGACTACATATCCTCCAGCTCTTGTATCAATATATCAGTCAATGTGATATTATTAAGAACCTCAAGGGAACCAAAACATGGAATGTCTCCACAGACGTATCTATATGTTATCATAGGAAATAAAGGTCTTTTAAGTATGCTCGTCTTGCGTCGTTTGTAAACAACATAGTCTTTGTATTACATTTTCAAATTCACCTCTCCATATAATCTTTACCTGCTTTATTAGTGCTTACAAATGTGTACCAACCCTGGTTGTCGATCATGCATACATACTGTAGGCCTCTGCGGTAAGATGCATTACCACACATGACCATTTGATGACAGTGAATATAAGAGATTGCATTGGATTGCAGCTTCGAAAAGGATTATAAATCATTTATACAAGGCTCAGGAGACTTTTCAGGTGGTGCAGTTTGAAAATAAACATGAAATGTAACTTAGTTACATAGAACATCACAATATACCAACTGTTACACCAGTTCATAGATTAAACCTTCGTAGACATTCGTACAGTATAATGTGCTGTGACGATAAGAGTATGCATTATAACAATCCATAAATACATTTTTTTTTTAAATATGCTAATATGCTAACTGTGTGTGAACTATGTGTGTACAATACAACCATCAACAGAGGAAAAAAGTGAAAGGGGCATCAAAAAAGTATTTAAAGTTGGCACCCATCTGTCATTCCTGTCATGATTTGAATGTAGTGGTGGTTGGTGGTTGGTGATGGTGTAGTTGGGGTAAAAATTGGAAATAATTCTTGGATCATCCTCTTCCTCTCACTTGGACAGTTTACTGATGACCCGGATTAAGGCTCCGTTCTCGTCCTTCAGTCTCTGGTTCTCATTCTGCAGCTCTGTCTGGATCTGTGGAGGACAGCAGACAACAAGCAAACAGAGCAAACAGAGAAGGGTTAGGGAAGGGGTTACTGAAACATAACATCTACGTGCTGTACTGTTTGTTAAAGGGAAAGCTAAAAGTTGAAAGTATACCAATTCAAGCTGATTTACAAAAAAAAAACTATAGTCCAAGTGTGATATACAGAACAAATGACAATACTGACACATTCATCACCCCTCTCTCCTCTGAGTCAACTGGGGCCAAACTTGAAAACATGAGCAACCATTTAATTAAATGGGTTCTCCAGCTCAAAATGTGTATTAGCCAATTAAAATCGTTGATTTTGACCACTACCTACATGAACAAATTTCCTCAACTTACCCTGTACCCCTGCACACTGACTCGGTACTGCTATGTTGGCCAGGTCGCAATTGTAAATGAGAACTTGTTCTCAACTTGCCTACCTGGTTAAATAAAGGTGAAATAAATATAGCCTCGTTATTATGTTACTTTTTATTATTTTTTGCTTTAGTTTATTTGGTAAATCATTTCTTAACTCTTTTTGAACTGCACTGTTGTTTAAGGGCTTGTAAAGTAAGCATTTCACAGTAAGGTCTACACTTCTTGTATTCGGCGCATGTGACAAATGAAGTTTGATTTGATTTATTGTGACAAATTCTCAATTGTAGCTTGTCCCACACATTAGCCCCATGCTAACTTCAACAGGTGGCACTGATTATGTCCTGGCACAAGTGCATCAGCCAATTAAAATAATTGAAGTAGTTGGACATGTTCCTTAACATACCTAAGTCCACAATAATGTTCTGATAATCAAAGCAACTATCACATGTATTTGACCTACTGGTCAAATTACTCTCTGTGTAAAGTGCCTAGTCCACGTAATTGTCGCAGATGGTGGAAGGATTCGAATCTCGGATGAGTCCACTCGCCCCTCTGAAATGTTTATTTCCATCCATTATGTTAGTGTGGATTTCTTGACTCGGACTAAAATAAGTGCCGGTATTTCTTTTGTGTGCCGGTACTCTTTATATTTAGGTGCAGGAACTGCACAAATTTGTGGTGCCGGTACTCAGTTCTGGTGAGCTCCTGCCCAAGCCAAGCACTGTTAGTGTGTTGAAAAGGGATGCCTAGAGCCAACAGCTTGAAAATGAAGATTATGAATAAACTTAATAAAGGAGCTACCTCTTTCTTCAGCCTTGCACACTAACACACTGCTGTTGTCTAATAATCACATTGAATAGGCTATATTACATGGATGTGTACACCTAAATTAAGGCATTTTTAATAATCTACTTCAGCATATATGCGATATTTTACGCAAAAAAAAACATGAACATTACAAAGTGTACATCAGGTAATGTGCACTCTCGTTATCATCCCACAGATGGCAGTATTGTAGTTATTTTAAAGATGTTTGCAGGACTCAAAATCAATAGTCTTAATGTTGGAAGACAGTTGGCTGTCATTATGATATTGTTTTGTAGGGTACACTTACATGCAGGCTAAACGCTATGCATTGTTATAATCATCCACTTCGTCACATGCGTTTTGAATTGAGCATAAGGACTGGCAGTGAACAGTGTTTTCCTCAACCAAAAAGTGAGGGAGGGGATCAAACCCACGGTTAAAGTGCACTATCGATTGCACTATCGAAGTCAACCGCTTTAGCAGTATGTACCACAGAGAAGCGATGATGACAATGATATGGCTACTATTTGATTTAAAAAAACTTGAAGAGCCTTATGGATTTAATTATGTACAATAAACGTACACATTGTAAGGACCTCATTTATGTGTGAAATTGATCAACAAAAACGTGGGAATTTGTCATGTGTGAAAATGTTGTCTATCACTTGTAGCCTAGTCAAGGATGCATCAGTTCAATATTGGCACATTACATTTTGTCACAGACCAATGTAACAAGTAAACCTTGAATTTGTAGGTTTAAATTCTCTCTTAGTGGCCATGGTTGACCTATTTTAAGAAATGCCATTGGTTGGTGGATATAAAGTTTAAGATCTTTCATAGGCTAATGAAAAAGTTAGCATAGAGCTAACTTGTGACATGTTATGTGCTAACTTGTGCCATGTTATCTGATGGGACCAGCTAAAATTATGCGTTCTGTCACATGCAAGTAAATCGATGCCTTTCATTGGCTGATACGCATTTTGAGCTGGAGAACCCATTTAAATTTAAATGGTTGCTTATGTTCGCAAGTATGGCCCCACAGTGTTTGCCCACAGAGATATTATATATTCAGTTCAGTGTTCAATCTTTATTGAGAGCTCTCATTCAGAGATAATAAGAGGTTGTTGTCTGTACCCTCGTGTATGGAACACTGCAGATGCTTGTGGCAGTAGTGAATGCAGGCAAATACTAATGGCGTGCTCACTCGATGAATATCAAATCAAAGCACTCTTACAAGCCACAGCCAACAGGGCATAATGGTTGACAAACGATGTCATCTTAGAATATCACAAAGGAGTGCATTATAGGGAATCGGGAGCCATTTGATAGACAGTAACACTATAGTACCAAGTCACATCCCAGAGCATCTCCTGATAGTTCTTGTTCTCCGTTTGTCTGCAGGGCAGCTTTGTGCTAACTGGACCTCTGTGGAGAGTGTGTTTTGGGAATATGTTCTGTCTCTGCTGTGGCTCAGTTTAGACTATTGGAAATATTCTCAAGAGAGACAAGAGCTGGCAATAAGCCGCAAGAAAAGGGCCCTGAATTGGTCAAACAATGAACAACTCTCGGTATCAATTCGGTAAATTCAAGCAGGTTGGTATTTACCAAGTTTAATCCAATTTTATTGGTCACATACATGTGGTTAAGAGACGTTAATTCTTGATGCACCCATCCTGTAACCTGGATCATTTTCGTTCAAAATCCACTGAATTGTAGAACGCCAAATTCAAATTAAATTACAAAAAATATTAAATTTTCATGAAATCACAAGTGCAATATAGCAAAACGCAGCTTAGCTTGTAGTTAATCCACCTGGTATGTCAGATTTCAAAAAAGCTTTTTGGCGAAAGCATACAAAGCGTTTATGTAAGGACATCTCTCTCAGCAGACAACATTAAACAGCTTGCAGCCAAGTAGATTGGTCACGAAAGTCAGAAAAGCAATAAAATGAATCGCTTACCTTTGATAATCTTCAGATGTTTGCACTCACGAGACTCCCAGTTACACAATAAATGTTCCTTTTGTCCTTTTATATCCAAAATACCTCCATTTGGTTGGCACGTTATGTTCAGAAATCCACAGGCTCGAGCGGTCACGACCGAGCAGAAGAAAATTCCAAATAGAATCCGTAAAGTTCGTAGAGACATAATTATAATTAATTATAATCCATACTCAGGTTGTTTTTACAGTATATAATCGATAATATTTCAACCGGGACTGTAGCTTCTTCAATAGGAGAGAGAGAGCGAAAATGTCTGCTCCACGCTGTTGCGCATGCAAAACGCTGTTGGCACGCAGCCATCCAATGACGCGATGTGATCTTTCTCGCTCATTTTTCAAAATAAAAGCCTGAAACTATGTCTAAAGACTGTTCACACCATGGGGAAGCCATAGGAAAAATAATCTGGTTGATATCCCTTTAAATGCAGCGAAGGCAGGCAATGGAACAGAGAGCTTTCAGGAAAAACAGCACTTCCGGGTTGGATTTTCCTCAGGTTCTCGCCTGCAATATCAGTTCTGTTATACTCACAGACAATATTTTGACAGTTTTGGAAACTGTAGAGTGTTTTCTATACTAATCTGACAATTATATGCATATTCTAGATTCTGGCCTGAGAAATAGGCAGTTTCATTTGGGTACATTTTTCTTCCAAACATCAAAATACTGCCCCCTACACTCAACAGGTTAATGCGAGTGTAGTGAAATGCTTGTGCTTCAAGATCCGACAGTGCAGTAATATTAAACAAGTAATCTAACAATTCCACAACTACCTAATACACACAAATCTAAGTAAAGGGATGGAATAAGAATATGTACATATAAATATATGGATGAGAGATGACAGATTGGCATTGACAAGATGCAATAGATGGTATAAAATACACTATCTAGATATGAGTAATGCAAGATATGTAAACATTATTAAAGTGGCATTATTAAAGTGACTAGTGATCCAGTTATTAAAGTGGCCAATGATTTCGAGGCTGTATGTAGGCAGCAGCGTCTCTGTGTCAGCTGTTGAACAGTTTGATGGCCTTAAGATAGAATCTGTTTTTCAGTCTCTCTGTCCCAGCTTTGATGCACCTGTACTGACCTTGCCTTCTGGATGGTAGCGGGGTAAATAGGCAGTGGCTCAGGTGGTTGCTGTCCTTGATGATATTTTAGGCCTTCCTGTGACATCAGGTGCTGTAGGTGTCCTGGAGTGCAGGTAGTTTGCCCCTGGTGATGCGTTGTGCAGACCACACCACCCTCTGGAGAGCCTTGTGGTTGCCATACCAGGAGGTGATACAGCCCAATGAGATGCTCTCAATTGTGCATATGTAAAAGTTTGTGAGGGTTTTAGGTGACAAGCTACATTTCTTCAGCCTCCTTCACCCAAAATGTCTGTGTGGGTGGACCATTTCAGTTTGTCCGTGATGTGTACGATAAGAAACTTAAAATTGCCACCTTCGCCACTGCTGTCCCGTTAATGTGGATGGGGGGTGTGCTCCCTCTGCTGTTTATTGAAGTTCACGATCATCTCCTTTGTTTTGTTGACGTTGAGTGAGATTGATTTCCTTACACCACACACATCCCTGTAGGCTGTTTCGTCATTGTTGGTAATCAAGCCCACTACTTTTGTGTCATCTGCAAACTTAATGACTGAGTTGGAGGTGTGCATGGCCACGCAGTCATGGGTGAACAGGGAGTACAGGAGGGGGCTGAGCATGCACCCTTGTGGGGCCCCAGTGTTGAGGATCACAGAAGTGGAGATTATGTTTCCTACAATTGCACAGGGCGGGGTTGAGACCCAGGCTCTCAAGCTTAATGATGAGCTTGGAGGGTACTATGGTGTTGAAAGCTGAGCTGCAGTCAATGAACAGCATTACATAGGTATTCCTCTTGTCCAGATGGGAAAGGGCAGTGTGCAGTGTGAAGGCGATTGCATCGTCTGTGGACCTATTGGGGCGGTGTGCAAATTGAAGTGGGAATAGGGTGGCAGGTAAGGTGGAAGTGATACGATCCTTGACTAGTCTCCCAAAGCACTTCATAATGACAGAAGTGAGTGCTACTGGGTGATAATAATTTAGTTCAGTTATGTTTGCCTTCTTGGGTACAGGAACAATGGTAGCCATCTTGAAGCATGTGGGGACAGCAGACTGGGATAGGGAGAGATTGAATATGTCTTTAAACACACCAGCCAGCTGGTCTGTGCATGCTCTGAGGACGCGGCTAGGGATTCTGTCTGGGCCGGCAGCCTTGTGAGGGTTAACACGTTTAAATGTCATACTCACATCGGCCACAGAGAAGGGGGGGCCCACAGTCCTTGATAGCGGGCTGCGTCGGTGACACTGTATTATCCTCAAATAGAGCAAAGAAGGTGTTTACATTGTCTGGAAGCAAGACTTCGGTGTCTGTGACGTGGCTGGTTCTCTATTTTTAGTCCATAATTGCCTGTAGACCCTGCCACATATGTCTCGTGCCTGAGCCTTTGAATTGCGACTCCACTTTGTCCCTATACCAATATTTTGCTTGTTTGATTGCCTTGGAGGGTATAACTACACGGTTTATATTCTGCCATATTCCCAGTCATCTTTCCATGGTTAAAATGCGGTAGTTCGCGTTCTCAGTTTTGCGCGAATGTCGCCATCTATCCACAGTTTCTGGTTAGGGTAGGGTTTAATAGTCACAATGGGTACAACATTATCTAATGCACTTCCTTATAAACTCACTCACTGAATCAGCTTATAAATCAATGTTATTCTCTGAGGCTGCCCGGAACAATTCCCAGTCTGTGTGATCAAAACATTCTTGAAGCGTGGATTTCGATTGGTCAGAGCAGCACTGCATAGTCACGGGTACATCCTGTTTGAGTTTCTGCCTATAGGATGGTAGGAGCAAAATGGAGTCATGGTCATATTTGCAGAAGGGTGGGGGAGGGCCTTGTATGCATCGCGGAAGTTAGAATAGCAGTGATCCAGTGTATTGCCCGCACGAGTGTTACAATCAATATGTTGATTGGATTTAGGGTAGCCTTGTTCTCAAATTTGCTTTGTTAAAATTCCCAGCTACAATAAATGCAACCTCAAGACATATGGTTTCCAGTCCAATGAAGTTCCTTGAGGGCGGTTGTGGTATCAGCTTGTGGGGGGATATACACAGCTGTGACAATAACCAACAAGAATTATCTTGGGAGATAATATGGTCAGCATTTGATGAAGGAATTGTAGGTCAGGTGAAAAAAAAGGACTTGAGTTCCTGTATGTTGTTACAATTACACCATGAGTCGTTAATTATGAAGCATACACCCCCACCCTTTTTCCCAGAAAGATTCCATCGACGCAACGCATAAAGAATCCCGGTGGCTGTACCGACTCCGACAACATATTCCGAGAGAGCCATGTTTCTGTGAAACAGAGAATGTTACAATCCCAGATGTCTCTCTGGAAAGCAACCCTTGCCCTAATCTCGTCTATCTTGTTATCTAGAGACTGGACATTGGCAAGAAATATACTCGTAAGTGGTGAGTGGTGTGCACGCCTTCAAAGTCTGACCAGGAGGCAGCTCCGTCTACATCTTCTGCGGCGTCGTTGTTTTGGTTCGGCCTCTGGAATCAGATCCAATGTCCTGTGTGGTGGTGCGAACAAAGGATCCACTTTGGGAAAGTTGTATTCCTGGTCATAATGTTGGTAAGTTGACGTCGCTTTGATATCCAATAGTTCTTCTCGGCTGTATGTAATAACACTTAAGATTTTCTGCTCTAACAACGTAAGAAATAATACATAAAAAAAATAAAAAATACTGCATGGTTTCCTAAGGACTAGAAGTGAGGCGACCATCTCTGTCGGCCCCATCTTGCGCCATCTTGGGATGACTCGTACTGGAGTCCGCTCTGTAGGGTAGTCACTAGCTGGCACAGCCACAAAGTTATGCAATCTGATTTTAAACCTAACCCACTCACCCGTATGCCTAACCCTCACCTTCAATTAAGACCAAAAAGCACATTTTTGTTTTCATGAATTTGTACAATATATAACAAATTTGGATTTTGCAGCTGGTCCATATCTAGAGGAAATTGATCAATTCTGGACAGATACCTTCACTTCATCTTCCATGTCTGATATCTTCTTCTGAAGGACACGTGTTTCCTACAGAGAAGAGCCACAAGCCACAATGAGACTAAACATGACAGGGCTATCAGCCT
Organism: Oncorhynchus kisutch; assembly: GCF_002021735.2. Taxonomy (NCBI): domain Eukaryota; kingdom Metazoa; phylum Chordata; class Actinopteri; order Salmoniformes; family Salmonidae; genus Oncorhynchus; species Oncorhynchus kisutch. Next base: position 27,473,772 of record NC_034178.2, on the reverse strand, counting down.
GACCATGACATTAACTAATAAAACAAAATATAATCAAATAGACATGTTGTACCAGAACAAGAGAGAAGTAAACAGAAAGTGCATAGGCAAACATCTTGTGAAATGAGGATCTCACCCGTTTTTCTTTCTCAAGCATGGACCTCTCATTGGACCTCTCAGTCATTGTGATCTTTCTCTGCAATACAAAAGTCCATGGTTAAAATAGTGACAATGAGAACAAAACAGCAAACATTTCTCATATGAAGAGTTTAATTCCAAAACGCTATATATCCATTTTCAGATGGAGTCTATTGACTCACCCGTGAGTCAATCTGAGTAACATAAGAAAACCCCCATCAAAATCTGTCAGTTTAAGCTAGAGATATCAAACACCGCTGTAGCTTGGCCACCTTCCACCGCATCCGCCTATGGCGGCCTTCCGAATCTGAAGTGGAAGGTGGCCGAGCTACAGTGGTGTTTGTTAGACCATGAGAACCTGAAAATCGGTCCTCTCACAAAAAAATTTAATGTCTGTAGTGTCCGAATGGTTTGGCCTAGAAAACTAATAGGACCACTCTAGGGATAGATGACTCTCATGATGGAGGGGGAGGGGGGGTTCAACTTTGTTTCATTTGGAAATTAGAGCTCTACCTAGTGGTTGAGAAGCCTAGAGATGATCGTATTAGCAATGGCACATTAGAAGGGCAATTTGCCTAACATAAATGACTTTAGTTCTGCTTTCATAGGTAGGTAGGCATTGTTAAATGAGGGCTGATGTCAAATTTGTGTGACCAAAAATGTACAGTTAATTACATTTAAATGAATGTGTTTTCAGGTGGTGTGTAGTGCAATATCACCCAAAGTGTTTTTCTTGAATTTCAAATTAGCTACTGTACATGTTTCCATCATGGTTCCCACATACATGACAAAGAGTACTTTTCTATTATAGTATTTTTTGTATTACTATTTACCATATTCTTATTGCTAACAGGAATGGTGCAATATTCATCCCTCAACAACTGAATTCCTACCTTTTATCCCATGTCTTTGGTGACTGATTGAGTTTTCTTACAGTCCTCTTATTGGCCAAAGTTAGAGTGCCACAACACTAAACTGCAGCAACCCAAAAGGTTACAAATTATGTTAAGTGGTGCAGGAGGGCTGGGGAGACGAACATCCAAGTTCAAATGAAGATTTTTTTCATATCTACTTCTAAATCCATTGTAAAAAACATGCTCAGCTAACCGGTTGAGAATAGGGTTAAATAACTTATTAAAGTGATTTGTGTTTGTTCATGACAGAAATGTATTTGCTTGAAATCTACAGTATCACTTGAAAGTTTCATTTCAGGGAGACAAATAATCATGTTTCGCTGCAAAACACTAAATATCCACCTGAGCCTCACTCAGACAAATAAGTATTACTTGTAGGTTTTACACAGTCAAATGTGACAAGTAATTTTAAGGAGAAATTTACAAATTATACATTTCTGATATTAATATAAAAATATATATATTTTTAAATGTATCAATAAAGTAATATGAGGTACAGTGCCTTGCGAAAGTATTCGGCCCCCTTGAACTTTGCGACCTTTTGCCACATTTCAGGCTTCAAACATAAAGATATAAAACTGTATTTTTTTGTGAAGAATCAACAACAAGTGGGACACAATCATGAAGTGGAACGACATTTATTGGATATTTCAAACTTTTTTAACAAACCAAAAAATGAAAAATTGGGCGTGCAAAATTATTCAGCCCCTTTATTTTCAGTGCAGCAAACTCTCTCCAGAAGTTCAGTGAGGATCTCTGAATGATCCAATGTTGACCTAAATGACTAATGATGATAAATACAATCCACCTGTGTGTAATCAAGTCTCCGTATAAATGCACCTGCACTGTGATAGTCTCAGAGGTCCGTTAAAAGCGCAGAGAGCATCATGAAGAACAAGGAACACACCAGGCAGGTCCGAGATACTGTTGTGAAGAAGTTTAAAGCCGGATTTGGATACAAAAAGATTTCCCAAGCTTTAAACATCCCAAGGAGCAGAGATCTACAGCTGAGGTGGGAGACTCTGTCCATAGGACAACAATCAGCCGTATATTGCACAAATCTGGCCTTTATGGAAGAGTGGCAAGAAGAAAGCCATTTCTTAAAGATATCCATAAAAAGTGTTGTTTAAACTTTGTTTAAAGTTTGCCACAAGCCACCTGGGAGACACACCAAACATGTGGAAGAAGGTGCTCTGGTCAGATGAAACCAAAATTGAACTTTTTGGCAACAATGCAAAACGTTATGTTTGGCGTAAAAGCAACACAGCTCATCACCCTGAACACCCCACTGTCAAACATGGTGGTGGCAGCATCATGGTTTGGGCCTGCTTTTCTTCAGCAGGGACAGGGAAGATGGTTAAAATTGATGGGAAGATGGATGGAGCCAAATACAGGACCATTCTGGAAGAAAACCTGATGGAGTCTGCAAAAGACCTGAGACTGGGACGGAGATTTGTCTTCCAACAAGACAATGATCCAAAATCTACAATGGAATGGTTCAAAAATAAACATATCCAGGTGTTAGAATGGCCAAGTCAAAGTCCAGACCTGAATCCAATCGAGAATCGGTGGAAAGAACTGAAAACTGCTGTTCACAAATGCTCTCCATCCAACCTCACTGAGCTCGAGCTGTTTTGCAAGGAGGATTGGGAAAAAGTTCAGTCTCTCGATGTGCAAAACTGATAGAGACATACCCCAAGCGACTTACAGCTGTAATCGCAGCAAAAGGTGGCGCTACAAAGTATTAACTTAAGGGGGCTGAATAATTTTCAGTTTTTGATTTGTTAAAAAAGTTTGAAATATCCAATAAATGTCGTTCCACTTCATGATTGTGTCCCACTTGTTGTTGATTCTTCACAAAAAAATACAGTTTTATATCTTTATGTTTGAAGCCTGAAATGTGTGAAAAGGTCGCAAAGTTCAAGGGGGCCGAATACTTTCGCAAGGCACTGTATGTATAGAAAATATTTACATTTGCCATTTTTAGCAGATGCTCTTATCCAGAGTGATTCATTCATCTTAAGATTGCTTGGTGAGAGACAACCACATATCACAGGCGAATATACAGGATACGAACATTTAATTCCAGCTAAACAATGGATAATTAGAGTTTTGCAACAAAAGCCATTTTAATACAGAATTAAAATCTATGAATAAAAAAATCTGAGAACAGTAATATTTTACCCATACATGAAGGTAAGTCATAAGCAATCATTTATTTTGAAGAAAAAAACACAATTGTGAAAGATTTGTGGACATAGTGTTTTTGGAACAAAACTCTTCAATATTTACCTTTGAAAACAAACATGGTACTGTACTTCAAAAATACCAATTCCCAAGCATTTCTCTGGGAATAATCCAATGCCTTTTTCTTGCATAATCTGTCATGGTTCTCACTCCTGGAAGAGTTACTCCACATTGTATTTGACAAGAACTCTAAGTTGGGAATCACAATGATAAGTCATGATATGGCACAAGCGTCCATATACACTACAAGTATGTGGGCACCCCTTCAAATGAGTGGATTAAGCTATTTCAGTCATACCTGTTGCTGACAGATATAAAATCGAGCACACAGTCATGCAGTCTCGAAAGACAAACATTGACAGTAGAATGGCCCCTACTGAAGACCTCCGTGACTTTCAACATGGCACCGTCATAGGATGCCACTTTTCCAACAAGTCAGTTGGTAAAATTTCTGCCCTGCTGGAGTTGCCCCGGTCAACTGTAAGTACTGTTAGTGTGGAAACGTTTAGGAGCAACAACGGCTCAGCCTTGAAGAGGTAGGCCACACAAGCTCACAGAACAGGATCGCCGAGTGCTGAAGCGTGTAACTCGTAACATTCGTTTGTCCTCATTTGCAACACTCACCACCGAGTACCAAACGTCAGCACAAAAACTGTTTGTCGGGAGCTTCATGAAATTAGTTTCCATGGCTGAGCAGCCGCATATAAGCGGCTGCTAAGATCAACACGTGCAATGCAAAGCGTTTGCTGAAGTGGTGTAAACCTCTCCGCCATTGGCAGAAACGGGTTCTCTGGAGTGATGAATCACGCTTCACCATCTGGCAGTATAGCGGACGAATCTGAGTTTGGCGGGTGCCAGGAGAACTTTACCTGCTCCAATGCATAGTGCCAAATGTAAAGTTTGATGGAAGAAGAATGATGTTCTGGGGCAGTTTTTCATGGTTCGTGCTACAGTAGGCGCCTTTGTTCCAGTGAAGGTAAATCTTAACGCAACAGCATACAATGACATTCTAGACAATTCTGCGCTTCCAACTTTGTGGCAACAGTTTGGGGAAGGCGCTTTCCTGTTTCATCATGATAATAGAAATGGTTTGTCGAGATCGGTGTGGAAGAAATTGACTGGCCCGCACAGAGCCCTGACCTCAACCCCGTCGAATTGGAACGCTGACTGCGAGCCAGGCCGAATCACTCAACATTAGTGCCAGACGTCACTAATGCTCGTTGCTGAATGGAAGCAAGTACCTGCAGCAATGTTCCAACGTCTAGTGGAAAGCTTTCCCAGAAGAGTGGAGACTGTTATAGCAGCAAAGGGGGACCAACTCCATATTAATGCCCATGATTTCGGAATGAGTTGTTCAACGAGCAGGTGTCCACATACCACGTAGTGTACGTATTCATTTGACTCTTCTGCAATCTGGTCATTTTCATCCATGTTATTTGATTTTGGGATGGTTTGAACTACTTTGTGTGGCGGATGAATACCAGTTAGGGATAATCACCTGTGTGACTTTCTCCAGCTGAGTCTGCACCAACACCAGCTCCTGTTTGCTGCCCTGCAGCCGGGACTTGAGTCTCTCATTTGTAGACATGGCCTCCTCGTACATCTGCAATATAAAACACAGACACAGAATATCATAACATGCCACAGTATTTTACTACTACACTTTACTTGAACTCTCTGTCATAAAGGCTACGTAATACTTTCATTACATAACAGATGTCACAACAGATCATTAGCTACCTACGCCAGTTTGCTAGCTTTAAGAAACTGTTGGAGAATTTTACATTACAGGTTACCTTCTTATAGTCAGTGCATCCTGCCTCTTCCTCAGCCTTTTTCCGAGCTGCCATTCTGTTTTCCCTGCGAGCGTCATACGCTTCTCGGTCGTAAGCACCAGACGAGTCCAGTCTGAGGTAAAGATAACAAATGACTACTTCACTGTGCCAGAGCTTGATCATCAATATACTTTATATTTCACCTCTATTTAACCAGGTAGGCTAGTTGAGAACAAGTTCTCATTTACAACTGCAACCTTTTGAGCCGAATTGTAATAAAAAGGTCAGTTGCAAAGGAGGCCTGAGTAATAAAGTTGACCAATGGCTGTTAGGATATGCATGAACGCCTGGTAGTGAAAATCTTTGACGAAGTGAGCTGAGATGAAAGCAGCTTACCTGGACACTCTTTCATGCTGAAAACAAACAAAAAAGATATGTCACTTACAAAATGCATAAAACATGAGTAGTTTGAATGATCTTCAACACTGAGGTGTAATGGCTTCTTCCTGGTTAATATTGCACACTCAGACCGTAACTTTTGCCTGGGACTGTATTTTAAATCAACCTATGCTTATTGGGCTTTAATGAACAGGAATAAAATAGGCACTTGTTAGGACAGATGACACTTGTAAATGACGCCTATGTTCAGAACCTTTGATTGTGCATTCCTTTGGGGTTTCACACATATTTCTCCCCAGCGCAATTCATTTAAAATCAACGTTTTCAGTGAAATACCATGAGAACATTTAGTTTTGACAGCAATATATCAAATAATGATAAAATGACAAAATGGACAGTCTAAGTAAATTCCATACAGTATTTGACATGCAATTTATAAAAAATCTATACAGTGGGGAGAATAAGTATTTGTCTCTCACAGTTGAAGTGTACCTATGATAAAAATGTCAGACCTCTACATGCTTTGTAAGTAGGAAAACCTGCTAAATCGGCAGCGTATCAAACTTGTTCTCCCCACTGTATTTGTATCATAAAGCAGGTTGTGAGCATGTTGAGAAACATGTCAGACTTAGAGATTCATTTTCCGTTTACAGTACCAGTCAAAAGTTGACACACCTACTCATTCAAGGGTTCTTTTTTACATTTTGTGTTTTTACTATTTTCAGCATTGTAGAATAAGAGTGAAGACATCAAAACTATGAAATAATACATGAAATCATGTAGTAACCAAAAAAAGTGTTAAACATATAGCAGTCACCATTTGCCTTGATGAAGGTTTTGCACACTCTTGGCATTCTCTCAACCACCTGGAATGCTTTTCCAACAGTCTTGAAGGAGTTCCCACATATGCTGAGCACTTGTTGGCTTCTTTTCCTTCACTCTGCGTTCCAACTCTTCCCAAACCATCTCAATTGGGTTCAGGTCAGGTGATTGTGGAGGCCAGGTCATCTGATGCAGCAGGCCATCATCATATTTGGTCAAATAACCCTTACACAGCCTGGAGGAGTGTTGGGTCATTGTCCTGTTGAAAAACAAATGATAGTGGGACTAAGCGCAAACCAGATGGGATGGCATATTGCTGCAGAATGCTGTGGTAGCCATGCTTGTTAAGTGTTCCTTGAATTCTAAATAAATCACCAGCAAAGCACACCCACACCATAACACCTCCTCCTCCATGCTTCACGGTGGGAACCACACATGCGTAGATCATCCGTTCACTACTCTTCGTCTCACAAATACACGGCGGTTGGAACCAAAAACTCAAATTTGGACTCATCAGACCAAATTACAGATTTCCAACGGTCTAATGTCCATTGGTCGTGTTTCTTGGCTCAAGTAAGTCTCTTCTTATTATTGGTGTCCTTTAGTAGTGGTTTCTTTGCAGCAATTCAACCATGAAGCCCTGATTCACGCAGTCTCCACTGAATAGATCATGTTGTGATGTGTCTTTTACTTGAACTATGTGAAGCATTTATTTGGGCTGCAATCTGAGGTGCAGTTAACTCTAATGGAATTATCCTCTGCAGCAGATGTAACTCTGGATCTTCCTTTCCTGTGGCGGTCCTCATGAGAGACAGTTTCATTATAGTTCTTGATGGTTTTTACGACTGCACTTGAAGAAACTTTCAAAGTACTTTACATTTTCCAGATTGACTGACTATCATGTATTAAAGTAACCATGGACTGTCAATTCTCTTTGCTTATTTGAGAATTTCTTGCCATAATATGGACGTGGTCTTTTACCAAATAGGTCCGTCTTCTGTGTATCATCCCTGCCTTGCCACAACACAACACATTGACAGAAACACATTAATTAAGAAGGAAAGAAATGCCACAAATGAACTTTTAACAATGCACACCTGTTAATTGATATGCATTCCAGGTAACTACCTCACGAAGCTGGTTGAGAGAATGCCAAGAGTGTACAAAGCTGTCATCAAGGCAAAGGGTGGTTACTTTGAAGAATCTCAAATATAAAATATATTTTGATTTGTTTAACACTGTTTTGGGTACTACATGATTCCATATGTGTTATTTCATAGTTTTGATGTCTTCACAATTATTCTACAGCGTAGAAAATAGTAAAAATAAGGAAAAAACCCTATGAGTAGGTGTGTCCAAACTAAATAGGGGTATTGTAAAGTAGTTGGCTACTGTGAAAACGTACTGTGGTGTTATATGGCATTTCTACCCCACGCAACATTGTGCATTTCTATGTGACTTGTCAACTGGTACAGTATAGCTTGTGTCTCTGCTTGAAATTCATCAGCTTACAATGAGTGTATCAATGAAATTCAGATAATGAGTGGAATATATTGTTATATACAACCCAGGTATTTCGTCAGTGTCTTGTACAATACATTATAATTCCAATTGGTAGCACAGAGTGTATCTTTCCACTCTGTCCAATTACTGGCTGATGGAGAATGATTATGTAGTATTTACAGCCACATTCATATATGATTTGGTTTTACCTGCCAATAGAAATTGATGTAAAATTGATACACGTATGAGGAAAAATGTAGAATTTTGCATTGTTCAGCACTTTATAAAACTATATATACACACTATATAGCCAAAAGTATGTGGACACCTGCTTGTCAAACATCTCATTCCAAAGTCAAGGGCATTAATATGGAGTTGGTCCCTCCTTTGCTGTTGTAACAGCCTCAACTCTTTTGGGAAGGCTTTCCGCTAGATGTTGGAACACTGTTGTGGGGAATTGCTTCCATTCAGTCACTGATGTTGCGCTATTAGTTCTGGCTCACAGTTGGCATTCTAATTCATCCCAAAGGTGTTCGATGGGGTTGAGGTCAGGGCTCTGTGTGGGCCAGTCAATTTCTTCCACACCGAACTCGACAAACCGTTTCTGTATGGACCTTGCTTTGCGCACTGGGCATTGTCATGCTGAAACAGGAAAGGGCTTCCCCAAACTGTTGCCACAAAGTTGGATGCACAGAATCATTATATGCTGTTGTGTTAAGATGTCCCTTCACTGGAACTAAGGGGCCGAGCAAGAATGGTGAAAAACATCCCCAGACCATTATTCCTCCTCCATCAAAATGTACAGTTGGCACTATGCATTGGGGCAGGTAGCATTCTCCTGGCAAACCCAAATTCATCAGTCGGACTGCCAGAGAGACATTGTTTGCTGATTATAATAATAATAAATTACATTGCTATAGCGCTTTTCATAGAATCTCAAAGCTCTTCAAGAGCAAAAAACAAACAAGCAATATCAAAGCTGCATCCTCCGAAGATGGAGAGGCTCAGTCATGGCTTGAGCGGAGAGAGCTGGTCAGAGGATGGTAAATGATTGTGATGGAGTCTGCTGATGATCTTGTAGAGGGCAAGTCTGGGAACCAGACTCAATTGTATAACCACTTCTCCTCTTCCACTCTGTGTAGCACCCACTTGGGTGATGCCTCAGCAGCTCTGGGTGCCAGACACCTCTTCAACACAAAATTCAGAATAGTACCCAGTTGTCCTCGCTACGAGCCCTCTGTCTCAGCACTGCTGTATTCCTCTATCTGCCATTCCTCTCCCATTTCAGGCAACTCCTCAAATAATGTTCTCAGAATAGCTGGTACTGTGTCCAGATATTTTTGCCAACAAAAACATTAGCCATTTAGCTAGCTAGCTAGCCAAGCCTAAAAGTGTTAACCTGTTAGTCAATCTGCAAATCCATGGTTCAAATACACCAGATACAGTATATGCAATTAAACTCAATGTTATCAAAAACAAAAGAGCTGATTAAAAACACCTAACAGGTTACTAAATATGTACACATTTATAGGAGCTCTCTGCTGAGGCTGCTACTAGGGCACCATGGCAACTATAGAACATACTCTAGTCATTTAAGCATGTTAACCCTTCTAAGGCTGCCGGCCTATACGTCATCTGAAGCCACGTCCTCAGACCATGTGCAGACCAGCTGCCTGGAGTGTTTACGGACATATTCAATCTCTCCATATCCCAGTTTGTTGCCCCCACTTCCTTCAAGATGTCCACCATTGTTACTGTACTCAAGAAAGTAAGGGACAGTAACTGAACTAAATAACTATCACCCTGTAGCAGTCATTTATGTCATCATGAAGTGCTTTGAGATGCTAGTTAAGGACCATATCACCCCCATCTTACCCGACAACCTAGAGCCACTACAATTCGCATACCGCCCGAGTGGCACAGAGGTCTAAGGTACTGCATCTCAGTGCTAGAGGCGTCACTACAGACACCCTGGTTTGATTCCAGGCTGTATCACAAACAGCCGGATTGGGAGTCCAATAGGGCAGAGCACAATTGGCCCAGCGTCATCCGGGTTCGGCCGGTGTAGGCCGTCATTGTAAATAAGAACTTGTTCATAACTGACTTGGCTAGTTACATAAAGGATAAAAAAATAAACAGATCCGCAGACGACTCAATCGCCATTGCACTGCACACTGCCCTATCCCACCTGGACAAGGGAAACCCCTATACAAGAACGCTGTTCATCGACTGTAGCTCAGCCTTCAACACTATAGTGGCTTCCAAGCTCATCACTAAAGTCAGGGCCCTGGGTCTGGGTCCTGGACTTCCTGACGGGCTGACCCCAAGTGGTGAAGGTAGGCAACAACACCTGCACCACACTAATCCTCTGTCACACCCTGATCTGTTCCACCTGTCTTTGTGTTCGTCTCCACCCCCCACCAGTTGTCTCCCATTTCCCCTAATTATCCCCTGTGTATTTATACCTGCATTTTTTATTTGTTTCCAATTCGTCTTGTCAAGTCCTACCAACATTTTCCAGTGTTTCCTGTGCTCTAGTTTTTGTTTTTCCTAGTTCTGACCTCTTTGCCTGTCCTGACCCTGATCCAGCTCCCTTTCGAGCTGCAGCCTTTGTTCCTCTTGGACCGCTTGATGACAGTATACTTCATAACGCTGATGTCCAGGAGTGCACTCGCCTCGGCTACGGCAGTGTGGGAGCAACAGTCCACCGTTTGCCTCAGTCTGGAGGAGTTTATGGCGGAGATACGAAAAGTGTTAGATTTTCCATTGTCTGGGAGAGAGCCTGCGCATAAGCTGCTCCAACTACTTCAAGACTCCTTTAGTGTGGCAGACTCCGCGGTGGATTTTCGCACGTTGATGGCTGAGAGAGCCTGGAACCTGGAGGCTCTTTTTGACACGTTCCTTAATGGATTACCGGAAGAGATTACAGACAAGCTTGCAGCCCGGGAGCTTCACATGGACCTCGATTACCTCATCCCCTTGATAGTATGGATCAATGGGCGGCTACAGGAAAGTAAGAGGGAGAAGAGGTTGGTTACCGGTCACATTCGCTCGTCCACTGCTCCCACCTCACCTCCGAGGAATCCTGGAAGTTCTCGTCGTGCACCTTACTGAAAGAATCCGAGGTCCCCCGAGTGCCCACGGGATTCCACGAGGGCGGTTGACTCACCTCCCCCAGAGCACATTACGTAGATTGAGCACCAGGAGCTGTCTGTATTGTGGGACTACAGGATATTATATTTCCACCTGTCCATTAAAAAGACCAGTTTCACCAGTAGGTACCCCTCTCCATGCCAACCTTTTGTGGGGTGACCAGGCCAAATAACTCCGGGTGCTCGTTGACTCTGGGGCTGACGAGAGCTTAATCTACACTACTTTGGTGTCGGAGCTGGGTATCTCCACTCAATCCCTCTCCATTCCCATGGACGTCAGAATGCTGTATGGGCGCTCTACAGAGTCACCCGCAATACGGTTCCTATCAACCTACGAGTACCAGGAAATTATAGAATCTCCCCATGTACCCGTGGTTTTGGGGTATTCATGCATTCAGAAGCACAATCCTCTGATCAACTGGGCTACTGGTTCTATCGTGGGTTAGAGCCCGTTCTGATATGCGCAGTGTCTTAAGTCAGCACAGCCTGCCCCAGGATGTTTTCCTGCAGGCTTGGGAGAAGTCTTTAACCTCTCCGCCATTCCCGCGTAGTACTTTGACCTCTTGGAGGTCTTCAACAAGACCCGAGCTACGTCTCTCCCTCTGCATCAACCCTATGACTGCACCATGGATCTTCTCCCGGGCACTACACCCACTCTGGGGTGGCTTTATTCCCTGCCGGGTCCGGAAACCAAGGCTATGGAGGAGTACATTGAAGACTCTCTCGCTGCAGGGATTGGTTGTCCATCTGCCTTTCCCGCCGGAGCAGGGTTCTTCTTTGTGGAGAAGGACAATACCTTGCGCCCGTAGATTGACTACCGAGGCCTTAATGACATCACAGTTAAAAAACGTTACTGCCTACCACTCATCTCATCGGCTTCAGGGAGCGACAATCTTCTCAAAGTTGGACCTTCGGAACACTTACCATTTGGTTCGGATAGAGGAAGGAGACGAGTAGAAGACAGCCTTTAACACGGCTATTGGGCACTATGAGTACTTGGTTAAGCCATTCGGACTGACCAACGCTCCCGCTGTCTTCCAAGTCCTGGTCAACGATATGCTCTGGGACATGCTGAACCGGTTCGTGTTTGTCTATGTCGACGACATCCTTGTCTTTCCCCATTCAGCTCAAGAGCAGGTCCTTCAAGTCCGACAGGTCCTTCAGCTCCTCCTGGCGAACCAATTTTTCATTGAAGCGGAGAAGTGTGAATTCCATCACACCACCATCTCCTTCCTAGGATACGTTGTCACTGCCAAACATATACAGATGGATCCAGACAAGGTGAAAGCGGTGGTGGATTGGCCTCATCCCACATCCAGAATGAAGCTGCAACGTTTCCTGGGATTTGATAACTTATACCACCACTTCATCCAGGGTTACAGGACCCTTTCTCCCCCCCTCTCAGCACTCACCTCTCCCAATGTTCATTCACGTGGTCTCCAGCAGCTTTACCGGGAGTTATCTGACCTAAAACATCGATTCACTATAGTCCCCATCTGAATCCATCCGGATCCGTCCTGTCAGTTTGTGGTGGAGGTCGATGCCTCGGATGTCGGCGTGTGGGCCGTCCTGTCCCAGCGTTCTGCCCGGGACCAATAGCCGCGCCCCGGCGCTTTTCTCTCCCATCGTCTTACCCCTACCGATAGGAACTATGATGTGGGAAATAAAGAACTCCTTGCAATCAATATTGTATTGGAGGAGTGGAGGCACTGGTTAGAGGGGGTGGAGGCAGAACATCCTTTCTTAGTGTGGACTGACCATAAGAATCTGGAATATCTCCACTCCGCCAAGCGCCTCGACTCTAGGCAGGCACGTTGGGCCCTGTTATTCATCCGGTTAAATGTCACTCTCTCCTACCGCCCTGGGTCCAAGAATGTGAAGCCTGATGCACTTGCACATTTGTATAGCCCGCTGCACTCATCTGGGGTATAAAGAGCCTGGTCCATAAGGTGCAGTGTACCTAGCTGGTCCCCGTAGCTAACCGGATGTTTGTCCCAGCATCTGCTTGTTCCCCGGTCCTGAAATGGGCACATTCCTCGAGACTGACCTGCCATCCAGGCTCCCGTCGGACACTGGCTTTCATCCAACAACACTTTTGGTGGCCTTCCATGGTTCCTGATGTCTCTGCATTCGTTGCCACCTCCACTGTGTTTGCACGAAATAAGACTCCGAGGCATGGTCCAGCTGGCCTTCTGGATCAGCTGGACCAGACTCCGCTCCTGATCCCATATATGCCTGGACTTTGTTACTGGTCTTCCTCCATCAGACGGCAACACCTTTATCCTGACGTTGGAGGATAGGTTTTCTAAAGCCACCCATTTTATTCCCCTTCCCAAGTTACCCTCAGCCAATGAGACGGCTCAGCTCATGGTGCAGCATGTCTTCCGGATCCATGGACTTCCGGTCGACATGGTCTCCAATCGTGGTCCTCAGTTCTTGTCCCGGTTCTGAAAGGCGTTCTGCCCCCTCAAATGGGTTGTCGGACAGCCTGTCCCCCAATCTAACGGCCAGTTGGAACCCCCGGCTCTTTATTGCCTCTACTCTGCCAACACCACCACCTGGAGTCAGCAACAAATGTGTGTGGAATACGCCCCTAACACCCTTCCCTTCTCAGCCAATGGTCTCTCAACCTCCGAGGGCTCCTTGAGATATCAGACCCTGCTCTTCCCTGAGCAAGAAGTCAGCATACCCTCTGCCCAGATGTTCATCTACTGCTGTCGCCATACCTGGAAGAGAGCCCGGGCCACTCTTCTGAAGACCATATCCAGGTATTGGCTACAGATGAATCGCCACCGGACCCCTGCTCCTTGCTATCAGCTCGGGCACAGTGTATGGCTTTAAACTTGGGACCTGCCCCACCGGGTGGAGTCCCGTAAACTTTCCAAGTTTCCTCGGTAGTTTCCCCATCCCTAAAAATCCTTAGCACCTCTGCTGTTTATCTTCTGTTGCCCCGCACCCTCAATAGACATCCAACTTTTCATATGAATAGGATTAAACTTAGACACCTAAAACCTTTGTCTCCTGCTTTGTTTTTAGTAGTCTCCCCAGTTCTGACCTTTCTGCCTGTCCTGACCCTGATCCTGCCTGCCGTCCTGTACCTGCCTGACTCTGGTTTGGATTACAACTATTTTCCTGCCTTGAATTACCTTTCACCTGCCCCTTGTATGATAATAAACTGAGACTCGTACTCTCCGCCTTCTGTGTCTGCATTTGGGTCTTAGCCCGAGCCATGATATCCTCAGAATGGGGGCCTCACTGGGGTGCATGATCTGCCCCCTCCTGTACTCCCGGTTCACCCATATCGGTGTGGCCACGCATGTCTCCAACTCAATCATCAAGTTTGCTGACAACACAACAGTGGTAGGCCTGATTACCAACAATGATGAGACAGCCTACAGGGATGTGAGAACGGTGGTGGAGTGGTGCCAAGAAAATAACCTCTCCCTCAACGTCAACAAAAAGAAAGAGCTGGGGCCTCCCGAGTGGCGCAGCTGTCTAAGGCACTGCATCGCAGTGCTAAAGGCGTTACTACAGACCCGGGTACATTCTCGGCTGTGCCACAACTGGCCGAGGCCGGGAGTCCCATAGGACGACGCACAATTGGCCCAGCATCGTCCAGGTTAGGTGAGGGTTTGGCCAGTGGGGCTTTACTTGGCTCATCGCACTCTAGCAACTCCGCCACAAGTGACCCCCGTCACCAGTTGAAAGGTGTTTCCTCTGACACATTGGTGCGGCTGTCTTCCCCCGGATTAAGCTGGCGGGTGTTAAGGAACGCAGTTAGGAGGGCCATGTTTCGGATTACGCATGACTCCACCATCACCTCTCCTGAGGCCGTTAAGGAGTTGCAGCAATGAGACAAGATTTTTAAAAATAGGGGAGAAAAAGGGGGATATAAAAAAAGGAGCTGATGGTGGACTACAGAAGACGACAAAGAGAGCACGCCCCTATCCACATCGAGACCTGAAATGATCCCTTTACACAGACAGTGTGGTGAAGGCACAACAACGCCTCTAACTTCAGGAGGCTGAAGAAATTTGGCTTTACCCCTAATACCCTCACGAATGCACCATTGAGAGCATCCTGTCGGGCTGTATCACTGCCTGGTATGGCAATTGCACCGTCTGTAATCATAGAGCTCTCCAGAGGGTGGTGCGGTAAGCCCAATGCATCATCGAGGGCACATTTCCCTCCAGGACATCGACAGCACCCGGTGTCACATGGAAGGCCAAGAAAATCATCAAGGACCTAAGCCTCCCGAGCCACGACCTGTTCACCCGCCTACCATCTAGAAGGAGGAGACAGTACAGGTGCATCAAAGCTGACTGATTTAAACAGTCACCACTAGCTGGCCTCCACCTAGTAGCCTGCCCTAAATCTGGTAGCCGGCTACCACCCGGTGAGCTACCATGCACCTCAGACTGCTTTTCCACTGAACACTGGTCACTTTACTAACGTTTACATACTGACTTGCCCACTTTCATTTACATACTCTATTCTAGCCATGGCTCATCCTAAATAGCTACTGCTGTACACTTTGTACTGTTCTAATTCTCAGAGCAAAAAAATGCAAGGAACTCTATGAAAGCTCAAACCAAGTTTATTCTTCCCAGAGGATCAATACAGCTGCATTAGACAATGACATTTCACACAAGCACTGATATTTAACCCTTTCTCCTAGGAGGAGCCTCCTCCTACTCATCTGAACAAACAGTTTATCTTCATTGCTAGGCAGGAAACTCATTGATACGGGCCATAAACCTTTGTTTCTCCCTTAGCGTGACCTGACCTCAATCCCCTTCATCACTAATCCACGGCCATCTCTCCTTATCAATGCCTGCCATATGTGATCACTTTCCCTACACTCAGTACTTCCAAGCTTAATTGCCCCCACTATATACTTCCCCCCTACAGATAACCATTAACTTCTGGTGTAGACCCTCTAAACCTAAACACTCAATATTTCAATAGGATACCTGAAAATGAACCCTATACCAAGTTTAGGAGATAGTACCCAGAATCCATCAGTACATTCTGTCTACACACGCACACCCCTTCAAATGAATAAATGTGGCTATTTCAACCACACCCGTTGCTGACAGGTGTATAAAATCGAGCACACAGGCCATGCAATCTCCATAGACAAACATTGGAGGTAGAATGGTCCGTACTGAAGAGCTCATTGACTATCAACGTGGCACCATCATAGGATGCCACCTTTCCAACAAGTCAGTCAGTCAAATTTCTGCCCTGCTAGAGCTGCCCTGGTCAACTGTAAGTGCTGTTTTTGTGAAGTTGAAACTTCTAGGAGCAACAACGAAGTGTTAGGCCACACAAGCTCACAGAACGGGACCGCCGATTGCTGAAGCGCATATCGTGTAAAAGTTGTATGTCCTCGGTTGCAACACTCACTACCGAGTTCCAAAATGGCTCTGGAAGCAATATCAGCACAATAACGGCTCGTTGGGAGCTTCATGAAATGGGTTTCCATTGCCGACTAGCCGCACACAAGCCTAAGATCACCATGCGCAATACCAAGTGTCAGCTGAGGGGCATAAAGCTCGTCGCCATTGGACTCTGGAGCAGTGGAAAAGGTTTCTCTGGAGTAATGAATAACGCTTCACCATCTGGCAGTCCGACGGACTAATCTGGGTTTTGCTGATGCCAGGAGAACACTACCTGCCTAATGCATAGTGTCAACTGTAATGTTTGATGGAGGAGGAATGTTTGGGGCTGTTTGTCATGGATCAAGCTAGGCCCCTTAGTTTCAGTGAAGGGACATTTTAACGCTACAGCATACAATGAGATTCTAGATGAATCTGTGCTTCCAAATTTGTGGCAACAATTTGGGGAAGGCCCTTTCCTGTTTCAGCATGACAATGGCCCTGTGCACAAAGCAAGGTCCATACAGAAATGGTTTGTTGAGATCGGTGTGGAATAACTTGACTGGCCTGCACAGAGCCCTGACCTCAACCCCATCGAACACCTTTGGAATGAATTGGAATGCTGACCAGGCCTTATTGGCCAACATCAGTGCCCGACTTCACGAATGCTCTTGTGGCTGACCGGAAGCAAGTCCCTGCAGCAATGTTCCAACATCTGGTGAAGAGCCTTCCCAGAGGAGTGGAGGCTGTTATAGCAGCAAAGGGGGGAGGACCAACCCCATATTAATGCCCATAATTTTTGAATGAGATGTTCAAACATGTTAAAAAAAAGAACACACACACACACCTCACCCATCTACACGCAAATCCCATTATGACAAAGAGCAACATGTTTTTAGAAATCTTTGTCAATTTATTGACATTTAAGTACAGAAGTCCTTCATTTACATAATTTTTCGCACCCCTGAGGCAATACTTTGTAGAAGCAGAGATTACATTTAGTATTTTTGGATAACTAAGAGCTTTGCACATCTGGATTGTACAATATTTGCCAAATGTATTTTATTTTATTTCAAGCTCTGTCAAATTGGTAGACAATCATTTGGTAGACAACCAGCATTGCTAGACAACCACTTCCATATCTTGCCATAGATTTTCAAGTAGATGTAAGTCAAAACTGTATCTCAGACCCTCAGGAACATTCACTGTTTTCTTGGTAAACAACTCCAGTGTAGATGTGGCATTGTGTTTTAGGTTATTGTCCTGCTGAAAGGTGAATTCATCTCCCAGTGTCTGGTGGAAAGCAGATTTAACCAGGTTTTCCTCTCGGATTTTGCTCCATTCTGTTTATTTATTATCCTGAAAACTGCCCAGTCCTTAACAATTGCAAGCATACCCATAGCAGATGTGTCCACCATTATACTTGAAAATATGGAGAGTTGTACTCAGTAATGTGTTGTGTTGGATTTCCCCCAAACATAGCACTTTGTATTCAGGGGGAAAGTGAACTGCTTTGCCACATTTTTTGCAGTATTACTTTAGCCATTGTTGCAAACAGGATGCATGTTTTGTAATATTTAAATTCTGTACGTGATTCTATCTTTTCACTCAATGGTTTTAGATTAGTATTGTGTAACTACAATGTTGTTGATTCATTCTCAGTTCTCTCATATCACAGCCATTAAAAGGTGCACTATGCAGAAATCACTCTGCCATTTCCTGGTCGCTAAAATTCTTATAGTTAGCCTAATTTCAGATTATGTGATAAAACAAGCAAGTATAGTATAGAGTATCTCAATCTATTTTCCATAATCAAAAATATTGTATTTTCAGCTGTTTGAAGCTGGTGTCCAAAACCGAAAGTGTGAATGGGAAGCATAGAAAATAGCGCACAGTTTTAATTAAATTGTAAACACTTTGGAAACCATAATTCCACTTTGATATTATGGGGTATTGTGTGTAGGCCAGTGACAAAAAAATCTCAATTTAATACATTTAAATTCAGGCTGTCACAACAAGGGCTGTTGCGGTCATGAAGGCAGTCAAATTCCATGTGTCCGTTTAGTCACCAATTAAGCTTCTCCAAGATCTGATGCTGCTGATGGTGATTAGTAGTCTACCAAACGTGCTAACTGCCTGGTACTCAGCACTCTATTGTCCCTCAAATCACTCAATACAAATGTAATCGAAAATCGAAACAAACACTTCATGAGAGCCCATGAGCTCATGTTGCACAACATTTCTAAAGGCTACGCAAGTGCACGAGAAAACAGAGTGATGGCCTCTAATAAAAAGAGAATCCAATCAGCTTTCTATAGGCTATGCCTACTATATTTATTTCTCAACTTTCCTAATATTAAGCACAATGCTTATATTTACAACAGGAGTACAGCCTATCTAGCTGGCATGAAAATGAACCACGGGGAAAAGCGTCCTCCATTCGCTATTTAAGTGTATAAATGAATGATGTATTTTTTCCAGCTGCCCCCGTTTCGAGACAGATGCATGATAATGGTTGATTTTAAATAAAATTTCACAAACATATTATTTAGTATAAAACTAGATTAAATCAAGAAAAGTCTGATGGTTGACAATTTTAGCCTACTGTATCACTTGTGAATTATATGTATTATCACTTGTGAATGATGCCCAGCATAAGAAACAATGCTTTTTTTTGCTACTTTTTTGAATCATAGTTGAACACCTCATGTAGCCAAGCCCATAGACCTATATGTTTTGATAAGGTTTGTATCACAACTAAAGTGGCCAAATAACTTTAACACATTAACCCGCTTTACAAGGGGTGGAGAGCCTAACTGTCATACATAAGCAGCGCATGAGTTTCAAGTTTGGGGAAGATATATTGCACCATAAAAATGCACCATTGTCATAAAAACATTACATGCAGAATCTCATTTGCAGTCACTATTGATAATGGTGTTTACTGCCATGTGTGCTTTATTGCATAATTAATATTTGTATTTTATCCTGGTAGTTGTATTAATTTGGGATCTATTGCATCCCACAACTGTCCCAGACAATGTCTGGAATATTTATTTCTCGCACAGAATAGGTCAACTTTTGTACTATGGGGGATAATAGATTGACATAGACTAGTGCTTTCGCTGTTCATTAGGCCTACTCATCTTGTTGGCTGATATAACAGGTATATGTACTCTCCTTGAGTTGTGTTTTCTCTAAATAAATCACTTCGGCCAGTGGTCCCAGTTGAACATCATTTATTTCTGTTGTTAAATGGGGAAACAGCACGTTAGTTGTGCAGGGCTTAACGGTATTGATGGTTGTCGATGGCAAAATCTGTAGCATGAAGACAACTGTGTTAGCAGTGGCTTATGTGACCATTACATCGGTGTATGCTAGCTAACACACTTATTTACAGCAATCATATGCCAAAGCACATCCCAGAAAGCCCCTCAATCGCTAACAGGTACCATATACCCACACATGTATAAATCAGTAACGTACAGCAAACTTGTACACATTGTAAAATAGAAAATAGAAAACAGTATTCAGAATGTAACCTAGCCCTTGCATCACATTTTCATACTGGAAGACCTGACGTTCGCGATCTCCCCCTATCTGCAAGCGGGGCCAATCACAACACACCTTATTGTCATCAGAGTTGAACTAACCAATAAGAATGCTTGAACATTAAATACACATTTCTTCAGAGGCAGGTGGAAACATAACCAACCCTGTTACACTGACGAAAAGTAAATGTGGACAGTTCTTCTAATATCTTCAATATGCCTCTCGGAATTGGATAAGGATACACGCAGTTGCGTCCCCGATGTGTCTGTCTTCACTTGTAAATCTTGTCTGCTAAATTAACTAGTGTACCCAAAGCCATTTGGCATAGCCAGTTCAGGCCCTAACATAAAGACAACTCGGAGTATGCTATTCTGTTCTTCTGAAATAGACTGCATTTTCTTCATATCATGGTTCTTTAGACCAGTCTAAAAGTAAAGTAAGAAAGTATTCAGACCCCTTGACTTTTTCCACATTGTTACATTACAGCCTTATCCTGTTTGGGCGCATGAACCGCTAGGCGGGACACCTTCGACAACATCCAGTGAAATTGCAGAGCACGAAGTTCAAAATGCAAAAATCGTAATATTAAACATTCATGAAAATACAAGTGTCATACATTATTGAAAAGCTTAACCTCTTGTTAATCCAACTGTGTTGGTAGATTTCAAAAAGGCTTACGGCGAAAGCATACCATGCGATTATGAGGACAGCGCCCCACACCAAAATACTTTTTCAACCAGCACAGGAGTCACAAAATCACAAATAACGAACAAATAAATCACTTACCTTTGAAGATCTTCCTCTGTTTGCAATCCCAAGGGTCCCAGCTACACAATGAATGGTTGTTTTGTTCGATAAAGTCCTTCTGTATATCCAAAAAAAGTCTGTTTAGTTGATCGGCAATGATCTCAGTAATCCACTCTTTCAACATGCATACACACGAATCCACAAAGTTACCAGTAAAGTTCATCCAAACAAGTCAAGTGATATTTCTAATTAATCCTCAGGTACTCTAATATCTAAATAAATGATAATATTTCAGACGCAGAATAGTATGTTCAATAAGGAAGATAAATAACGAAGAGCGCACACCTCATTCACGCACCAACAAGACTACATTTCTAATGAGAGACACCTTGGAGTTTTTCCAACTACTTGATTATTTTTCAAAAAACAAGCCTGAAACCCTTTCTAAAGACTGTTGCCATAAAGTGCAAGCCATAGGAACTGCAATCTGGGTCCTATCTATTTGTATATCCCATAGGCAAGCATTGACATCCGGCGCCGACAGAGATAGCCATCTCGCTTCGCGTTCCTAAGAAACTATGCAGTATTTAATTTTTTTACGTGTTATTTCTTACATTGGTACCCCAGGTAATCTTAGGTTTTATTACATACAGTCGGAGGAATTATTGGATATAAGAGCAACGTCAACTCACCAACATTACGACCAGGAATACGACTTTCCCGAAGTGGATCCTCTGTTTTGCCTACCACCCAGGACAATGGATCGGATCCCAGCCGGCGAACCAAAACAACGACGCCGTAAAAGGGGCAGACGAAGCGGTCTTCTGGTCAGGCTCCGGAGATGGACACATGGCGCACCGCTCCCGAGCATACTACTCGCCAATATCCAGTCTCTTCACAACAAGGAGGATGACATCTGAGCAAGGGTAGCATTCCAGAGAGACATAAGAGACTAACGTTCTTTGCTTCAAGGAAACATGGCTCACTTGAGACACGCTCAAGTGGAGTCGGTACAGCCAGCTGATTTCTTCACGCATCGCACCGACAGAAACAAACATCTCTCTGGTAAGAAGAAGGGCGGGGGGGGGGGTTATGCCTTATTATTAACGAGACGTGGTGTGATCATAACAACATACAGGAACTCAAGTCCTTCTGTTCACCTGACTTTGAATTCCTCACAATCAAATGCCGACCGCATTATCTACCAAGAGAATTCTCTTTGATTATAATCACAGCCACATATATTCCCCCCCAAGCAGACACGTTGATGGCCCTGAATGAACTTCATTTGACTCTATGTACACAGGAAACCACATATCCCGAGGCTGCATTCATTGTAGCTGGGGATTTTAACAAGGCTAATCCGAAAACAAGACTCCCTAAATTCTATCAGCATATCGATTGTGCAACCAGGGCTGGTAAAACCCTGGATCATTGTTATTCTAACTTCCTCGACGCATATAAGGCCCTCCCCCGCCCTCCTTTCGGAAAAGTTGACCACGACTCCATTTTGTTGCTCCTGCCTATAGACATAAACTAAAACAGGAAGCTCCCGCGCTCAGGTCTGTTCAACGCTGGTCCGACCAATCTGATTCCACGCTTCAAGAATGCTTCGATCACGTGGACTGGGATATGATCCGCATTGCGTCAAACAACAACATTGACAAATATGCAGATTCGGTGAGCTAGTTTATGAGCAAGTGCAGCGGTGATGTTGTACCCACAGCGTTTATTAAAACCTTCCCCAACCAGAAACTGTGGATTGATGGCAGCATTCGCGTGAAACTGAAAGCGCGAACCACAGCTTTTAAACAGGGCAAGGTGACCGGAAACTAGTCCAAATACAAACAGTGTAGCTATTCCCTACACAAGGCAATCAAACTAGCTAACAAACTAGTCAGTATAGAGACAAAATAGAGTCGCAATTCAACGGCTCAGACACGAGAGGTATGTGGCAGGGTCTAGTCAATCACAGATTGCAAAAAGAAAAACAGCCCTGTTCGGGACCAGGATGTCTTGCTCCCAGACAGACTAAACAACTTCTTTGTTGTTCGCTTTGAGGACCATACAGTGCCACTGACATGGCCCGCTACCAAAACCTGACTCATCGACTGCAGACTCTCCTTCACTGCAGCCGATGTGAGTAAAACAATTAAACGTGTTAACCCTCGCAAGGCTGCAGGCCCAGACTGCATCCCCAGCCGCGTCCTCAGACATGCGCAGACCAGCTGGCTGGTGTGTTTACGGACCTATTCAATACAGTGTGCAACTGAGTACTGGACTTCCCGACAGGCCGCCCCCAGGTGGTGAGGATAGGTAACAACATCTCCACCCCGCTGATCCTCAACACTGGGGCCCATAACGGTGCGTTCTGAGCCCTCTCCTGTACTCCCTGTTCACCCACAACTGCGTGGCCATGCACGCCTCCAACTCAATCATCATGTTTGCAGACGACACTACAGTGGTAGGCTTGATTACCAACAAGGATGAGACGGCCTACAGGGAGGAGTTGAGGGCCCTCGGAGTGTGGTGTCAGGAAAATAACCTCACTCCCAACATCAACAAAACAAAGGAGATGATAGTGGACTTCAGGAAACAGCAGAGGGAGCACCCCCCTATCCACATCGACAGGACAGTAGTGGAGAGCGTAGTTAGTTAAGTTCCCCAGCGTACACATCCCGGACAAACTGAATTGGTCCACCCACACAGACAGCATGGTGAAGAAGGCGCAGCAGCGCCTCTTCAACCTCAGGACGAAATTTGGCTTGTCAGCAAAAGCACTCACAAACTTTTACAGATGCACAATCGAGAGCATCCTGTCGGGCTGTATCACCACCTGGTACGGCAACTGCTCCACCGACAACCGTAAGGCTCTCCAGAGGGTAGTGAGGTCTGCACAACGCATCACCGTGGGGAAACTACCTGCCTTCCAGGACAACAACCACCCGAGCCACTGCCTTTTCACCCCACTATCATCCAGAATGCGAGGTCAGTAAAGGTGCATCAAAGCAGGGACCGAGAGACTGAAAAACAGCTTCTATCTCAAGGCCATCAGACGGTTATTAAACAGCTACCACTAACATTGAGTGGCTGCTGCCAACATACTGACTGAACTCCAGCCACTTTAATAATGTAAAAATGTATGTAAAAAATATATCACTAGCCACTTTAAACAATGCCACTTCATATAATGTTTACATACCCTACATTACTAATCTCATATGTATATACATCTACTGTATCTTGCCTATGCCGCTCTGTACCATCACTCATTCGTATATTTTTATGTTCATATTCTTTCCTTCCTTTACACTGTGTGTATAAGGTAGTTGTTGTGGAATTGTTAGGTTAGATTACTCGGTTATCACTGCATTGTCAGAACTAGAAACACAAGCATTTCGCTACACTCGCATTAACATCTGCTAACCATGTGTATGTGACAAATACAATTTGATTTGATTTGAAATGGACTGTGACCTCAAAATAAAGACATTCCGGATGGATTTCCCCGGGTTTTTGCCTGCCAAATCAGTTCTGTTATACTCAGACATTATTTTAACAGTTTTAGAAACTTCAGAGTGTTTTCTAGCCAATGCTACCAGGTATATGCATATCCTAGCTTCTGGGCCTGAGTAACAGGTAGTTTACTTTGGGCACATCATTCATCCAAAATTCCAGACAATAACCAATATGCTAATGAAGTTATTCTAAAATGTATTAAATTGTTTATTTTCCTCAATATACACACACAATACCCCATAATGACAAAGAAAAAACAGGTTCAGATTTATTTAAAAAAATATAAATGGAAAAAAATGAAATATCACTTTCACAAATATGCAGACCCTTAACTAAGTACTTTGTTGATGCACCTTTGGCAGCGATTTCTAAAACATTTCTAAAAACCTGTTTTCACTTTGTCATTGTGGAGTATTGTGTGTAGATTAATGAAGGACAACATTTATTTTATCCCTTTTAGAATAAGGCTGTAATGTATCAAAATGTGTCAAAGGTCAAGGGGTCTGGATTGAGGTAAACTGTCATATCCAGGATGGAGTGTCATGCACTCCACCCCTCCTGCAGTCAGGTGGCACTGGTCCATAAACCTGTAACACATGACATAGATGGAAGTGACTTCATCATTCACTGGAGACTTAAAGACAGAACCTTACCAAGAGAGCTGTGACTGATAGTGTGTGGTTAGACAGCCAAATCCATATAAATATAATGCTGTTCTGGTTAGACAGCTGAAGTTGTACTCTATACATAATTAAAATATTGTAAACATGTCCCTAGATAAACGTGCATATATTTTGTTGTATCAGCTGTCTAGCCAAAATGAAAATGTTAACGATCTTGATGAAAATAACAAATTGTGACATTTTATCAAGATAACAATAATGTAAATGCCTTCGCCCAAAGCCTTATCCTCCAATGGAGACGTGCCTAATAGTTATTTTATTTATCCACTGTACTTTGCAGCTATGTGTATAGATGTAATACATTATAGACGATGCCATCATGTTTGACTATGATTGTTTTAAGTGTCTCAAAACTCAATTTGAGTGGTCAGCAATGTGGTTAAAAACAGTAAGTATTTTGTATTATTGTGGAGTGACACTTAAACACATTTTTTGGTCCCGCTTTAAGTGACGTGCAGTTTATAAAGGCTTCATAAAGCCTTCATAAACACTACATACATGTGTCACGAATCATCTATAACGGTATGTCATGCAATTATGATAATTTACATTTACATAATTTAGCACACACTCTTATCCAGAGTGACTTACAGGAACAATTTGAGTTGAAGTACCTTGCTCAAGGGCACATTGGCAGATTTTTCACCTAGTTGGCTCTGGATCCAAACCAGCAACCATTGGGTTACTGGATCAATGCTCTTAACCCCTAGGCTACCTAAATAAAGGGTTCATAAATGTGGCATAACCGTGTGACATAACCATCAATGTCAAATGTGACATAACCCACTGTCAAATATCACATAAACCTGTGCTTTATAAAGGGTGGCATAAGCACCGCTTAATAAAGGCTTTATAAATCATATTAAATTGAGGCTTCACAAAGCATTTTGTAACCTTGTCATGCATCTTGGTAGAGCATTGCAACACCAGGATAGTGGGTTTGATTGCTGGGACCACCCATACATAAAAATGTATGCACACATGACTATTAGTCGCTTTGGCTTGTAAAGAAACTGGAGGAAACAGATATACAAGTATCTATATCCACAGTAAAACGAGTCCTATATCAAAATAACATGAAAGGCTGCTCAACAAGGAAGAAGCCACTGCTCCAAAACCGCAATAAAAAAGTCAGACTACATTTTACAACTGCACATGGGGACAAAGATTGTACTTTTTGGAGAAATGTCCTCTGGCCTGATGAAACAAAAATAGAACTGTTTGGCCATAATGTACATCGTTGTGTGGTGGAAAAAGGGGGAGGCTTGCAAGCCGAAGAACACCATCCCAAACGTGAAGCACGAGGGTGGCAGGATCATGTTGTGAGGGTGCTTTGCTGCAGGAGGGACTGGAGCACTTCACAAAATACATGGCATCATGAAAAGGAAAATGTGGATATATTGAAGCAACATCAGGAAATGAATGCTTGGTCACAAATGGGTCTTCCAAATGGATAATGACACAAAGCGCACTTCCAAAGTTGTGGCAAAATGGCTTAACGACAACAAAGTCAAGGTATTGGAGTGGCCATCACCAAGCCCTGACCTCAAACCTATAGAAAATGGAAGGGCAGAACTGAAAAAGCATCTGCGAGCAAGGAGGCCTACAAACCTGACTCCGTTACACCTGCTCTGTCAGGAGGAATGGGCCAAAATTCAACCAACTTATTGTGGGAAGCTTGTGGAAGGCTAGCCGAAACATTTGAGCCAAGTTAAACAATTTAAAGGCATTGCTACCAAATACTAATTGAATGTATGCAATTTTCTGACCCAGTGGGAATGTGATAAAATAAATAAAAGCTGAAATAAATCACATTCTTAAAACAAAGTGGTGATCCCAACTTAAAAAGATGAGAGAGGCCTGTAATTTTCATCATAGGTACACCTCAACTATGACAGACAAAATGAGAAAAAGAAATCCAGAAAATCACAGGAGGATTTTTAATGAATTTATTTGCAAATTGTGGTAGAAAATAAGTATTTGGTCAATAACAAAAGTTTATCTTAATACCTTGTTATATACCCTTTGTTGGCAATGACAGAGGTCAAATGTTTTCTGTAAGTCTTCATAAGGTTTTCACACACTATTGCTGGTATTTTGCTCCATTCCTTCATGCAGATCTCCTCCACAGCAGTGATGTTTTGGGGCTGTTGCTGTGCAACACAGACTTTCAACTCCCTCCAAAGATTTTCTATGGGGTTGAGATCTGGAGACTGGCTAGGCCACTCCAGGACCTTGAAATGCTTCTTACGAAGCCACTCCTTCGTTGCCCGGGCGGTGTGTTTGGGATCATTGTCATGCTGAAAGACCCAGCCACATTTCATCTTCAATGCCCTTGCTGATGGAATCAAATCAAATCAAATGCTCTCTAGCAACCTTCAGACGGGCCTGGACATGTACTGGCTTAAGCAGGGGGACACTGCAGGATTTGAGTCCCTGGCGGCGTAGTGTGTTACTGATGGTAGGCTTTGTTTCTTTTGTCCCAGCTCTCTGCAGGTCATTCACTAGGTCCCCCCGTGTGGTTCTGGGATTTTTGCTCACCGTTCTTCACTGCTCACCGATCATTTTGACCCCACGGGGTGAGATCTTGTGTGGAGCCCCAGATCGAGGGAGATTATCAGTGGTCTTGTATGTCTTCCATTTCCTAATAATTGCTCCCACAGTTGATTTCTTCAAACCAAGCT
Organism: Oncorhynchus kisutch; assembly: GCF_002021735.2. Classification (NCBI taxonomy): domain Eukaryota; kingdom Metazoa; phylum Chordata; class Actinopteri; order Salmoniformes; family Salmonidae; genus Oncorhynchus; species Oncorhynchus kisutch. The sequence continues at coordinate 27,446,277 of NC_034178.2, read as the reverse complement.
GCTTACCTATTGCAGATTCAGTCTTCCCAGCCTGGTGCAGGTCTACAATTTTGTTTCTGGTGTCCTTTGACAGCTCTTTGGTCTTGGCCATAGTGGAGTTTGGAGTGTGACTGTTTGAGGTTGTGGACAGGTGTCTTTTATACTGATTAGAAGTTGAAACAGGTGCCATTAATATAGGTAATGAGTGTAGGACAGAGGAGCCTCTTAAAGAATAAGTTACAGGTCTGTGAGAGCCAGAAATCTTGCTTATTTGTAGATGACCAAATACTTATTTTCCACCATAATTTGCAAATAAATTCATTAAAAAATCCTACAATGTGATTTTCTGGATTATTTTTTTCATTTTGTCTGTCATAGTTGAAGTGTACCTATGATGAAAATTTCAGGCCTCTCTCATCTTTTTAAGTGGGAGAACTTGCACAATTGGTGGCTGACTAAATACCTTTTTGCCCCACTGTATATGTATATCACACACACACACAAAATATTTTTTGGGGATTGGACACGTATACCTATTGAAGCACAGTGGCTGATGGAGAATGATGATGTAGTTAGTTACAGCCCCATCCATATATGATTTAGTTTCACCATCCAACGTGAATTGATATCAATTGACACATTTATGATGTAAACAATAAAATGTTGCCAGTGATCAGCAATTAATGAGTATGTATGCAAATTGCAAGAGTGATTTGGTGCAGTGAACAAATTACTGAATTTGTTTGTGGTATTCAGTCAATTGAGAATGTGCGTAGGGTTTTAAAACAGGAGGCATTTTGATGATCTATTTTTTTTGTGTTTAGAGTTGTGATGCTCCACATACTTGTGCATATTGTACCAAAGTGATTGGTACAAAGTAACTTCAAAGTGAATGTGTTTGAGTTTCCATTTTCCATTATTTGCAGTCCAAGTCATGACCCAAAGACAACATTCTGAACACTCACAGAACTGCCTGGGTCATACTTATTGTATTGTAACGAACCTTGCCAGGGTTGTTACAATTCCTCCTTAAAAAGTTAACCCATATTGGAGCTTTGGTTAGCAGTCCTGCCTATGGACTTGGAGACCTGGGTATGAGACCCATAATAGGCATTTCTCTATTACCGTTTGCAATAAACTCCACTATTTGTTTGAATGTTGCCAGTGGAATCTCCCTCAGCCCTGCTCTGGACCTTACTTGAGTGACCTCAATAAGACCACTGTATTACCAGCCTCTAAAATGACAGAGCGGAGCTGTCAAGATGAGACTTTGTAAAGGACTTTGTGACCCGTTTGCATAAGGATTCTGGTGTTTTTCATTTTCATTTCAAGTGGTCAGGAAAAATCCCCTGGCCCTAGTTATGATCTCGCACGGAAGACTTAGACCTTCACACTGCCCTGCAGCCAAGCATGCGCTTATCAGCAGAGGGCATCTTGGGATGAAACTTGAAGCTCACACCAAGTTAGAGAAGGACTGAAGAAACAGCCACATGCATTTAACTGAGAGCCAGAGATAAAAACTAAACATATCCAAAAAAGGTCATAACTTTGGCAGTGGCTTAGCTTGGGAATCCTGACGGATATTGCCTGCTGAAGGGTTGGAGGCAGGGTGTACGAGTGTGTTCTTAAAGAGACACTCCTGCAAAAATGGCATTGTTTGAGCTTTTTTTAATAGTGTCCGATGGGGTTCAGGTCACTGACCATGTGGATTGTTTTCAGCAGAGCTGAGAAGTGTACTACTGATAGAATAGGAGATGTGTTCCACTGCAGACCGAATCATTCATTCTGTGATATATCCTCCGTCACTCTCCTACAGTATCTGGAACAGGCCCGATGTGACTAGGGAACCATGACGGACCAGCGTATTGTCAGGCAATAACAAGAGGTCAACCGACAAAGCCAAAAATGTATGCTTTTACGCCATGGCATGCAAGAGTGAAGGCATTCAACATTGATTACTATTGTGCCATCTAGAAATCACGTCAATGGATAAAGTCAACAAAGTAAGATCATATGCATTTTCTCTTGTTTTTGTGCACTTGTCTATTATTGCTCTCAAGAATAAGAGAGAGTTAAATGGACGAGAGACTAAAGGCCATGCACAGATGTAAGGACTCACTGCATTGTTTAGACAGCTTTATTTTTTTTACTACAGACCATTTCTTCCAGCTGGGGACAAACCATTACACATCAAGTAAATCCTATCACATGCTTCCCAGTCAAAACAGTTTGCGCATATATTATGATTACATTTTTGTTTGTTTTGTTTTGTGTTTTTTTCTCCCACTTGGAAAATACTGCAACTAACATCTTAATTAGATTAAAAATGTGTGACTAAGACCTCGTCGGCAAAAACATCCAAATGAATTTACAGATGTATTGATTTCATTCTATTTTGAGGAACTGTATACCGGCTATGTTTTAGCTAGAGGTCCAAAACAGTAACATTGCCGCTTTTCTCATTTTTCAGGTGAAAGTCTTTTAAGGGTCAACGCGAGTCACAGACATTCGCTTCACCTAGCCGAGTTCTGCTAGGAGCAAACCAAACCTAATATGCGGGCACCTTTAGGCTCTATAGAGTGTTGGCCAGTCTCTCCACAGATATAGATTAAACTGAATTGTTCAAGGTGGTCTAGGAGGAGGGGATCAGTCCATTGCTTTAGTCTTGGGGCTCATGTAAAAAACACAAAGGTTCCCATCAGACATCAACAAGCTCTCAGTCTGTGTCAACACTGTCAGCTCTCTTTTATTAAAGAGTCTGTCTGTGTGGTTGGAGCCATGGTAAGCTCTCATTAAAATAAGGCTTGCTGTTGACCCCCTGAAGCTCTGCTTTGGATCATGGATCCAGCACTGGGAGATGCTGGTGTGATGGAGAGGGCCTGCTCGGAGTCTATCAAGCCTTCCAACACTGACCAACCCAGTCAAGAATAAGCCCTATAATATCTAACTCATAGGCACTTCATGTAGATTTGGGTATAAACAATATGCTTGTAGCTCCACCTGGTTCTCTAGTAGGCTAGGTGAAAGTACTGCCATATTGATTACACCAATCAAATCCTTCCCTCTTGACACCTGCGCCCAGAGTGTAAGGGCTAGTGGTTGTTTGTGGACCAGGCCAGTCTTCTTCTGTGCTCCCCTCCTGCTCTGTTAGATGCCATGGGGGACTGTCTGCTGACCAGCTCTTCCCAATAGGAAAATGTGAGCTTCTCCCACTGGACCAGCGGAGGGATAGACACTGTGTCTGCGTTCCAATACAAGGCAGTTCCAAGTACTTTCACCATCTTTCTTTCTCTTTCTTTCTTTCTCTCTCTCTCTCTCTCTCTCTCTCTCTCTCTCTCTCTCTCTCTCTCTCTCTCTCTCTCTCACTCTCTCTCTCTCTCTCTCTCTCTCTCCCCGTCTTTGCTCCCTCATTCTGTCTCGCTCTTTTGCTCTCGCTGTCTTGGTCTATTTTGCTCTCTTGCTCACTCTCTCTTGCTCTCTCAAAGTACCAGTGTCACTGCTTGAGTAAACATTTGAGATTAACTTCTTATTACAATTTCTTTTTTATTTTACTGTTTATGTTTCGCTGCCTGGCTCATTGTGCAAAAAGGTGCTGCCAGAGTCTTGTCCAGAGTGATATCAGGAGGACCCACTTGAAAGCATGCTTCTCAAAGGGTTTAATATTATTGATCTTGTCAGATATCTATCTTCAATGCCAATCTGAGTTTTATATGTCATTTGCCTCTTATTATTTCGAGTTACACAGGACCCCTCTCAGTAAAATTCCGAGGCAACTTTCTGCCTGATGAAAAAAATAGCATAGAGCTGATGATGTCATGGAAACTCCAAACTTATCCAGGACTTATATGACCCATCGTGGGAAGTAAATGTTGAGGCTGTATTGGACATCTCTCTCACAAAGAGAGAGAGAGAGCCTCTTTGTGAAAGAGATGATCTTTGAATAGTTACATGCATGCCGCCAATGCTGAAAATTAATTTTCCTTTAGACAAAATTACTCCCACATAAGCCACCTGGCCCAAGAGGGCTCATCACCATCTGCCATTACAATCTGATGATGTCTGCTCATCAAACATTTACATTGGTTTCAATGTGGATTGAAACATTTATGGTTAAACAAAGAAAGATATTCAAAATAACTAGTTTTTCCTGGATATCTTAAAAGCATAACACCTATAGCAGTGGTTTCCAGCCTTTTTTTGATTACTGTACCAAATTAGTTTGCTGTTCCTGGAGTACCCATGAAGTATCCCCTCCTGCATTTTACCAGTAGGCCTATGGTCTCATGAGTCTTCACAAGGACCCCCTGTGGCTAGGCCAAGGTTGTAGTACCTCTGGTTGGGAACCAGGAACCTATAGTATTAGACCTACACACAGTGCACTGAGCTCCAAACAAATGATGGTAGTCAAAAGTCAAGCACTGCATTTTATCTGAGCTTCTGCACATAGCAATGTTTACAAACAGCAGCCTAACAGCATCCTAGGCATTTCCTTGTTATTGCCCATAGAAAATATAAGTAATCTGCTCTTACTTTGAGGCCTCTGGAAGTCAGTGAGGGTGTAGTGGGAGACGAGTCAGAGAGTGACTTGGTCGTGCGTGGCTGATCCTTTGCGTTGCAGGGGGAGAGAAGAGATGACATCGCCCCAGGCTACTATACACTGCATGGGGTTCAAGTCTGGTCCAGCAGTCTTGTCCACCAGTCCTGTCCAGCGGTCCAGTCCAGCAGTCCGTCCAATGGGATCCAAAAGACTACTCCATAAACAATCCAGTGACACACAGTTAAAATCCCTGTGAGGTGAATGGTGGTGAAGGGACAGAACCAGAGTTGTGATCCAAATTGAAGAGTTCTAATGATAGAAAAACAGCGGTGTGATCTCTCTTCAAGTGATGTTGTGTTATGGTGCGATGAGTTGAGGGTGAGTGAGTGAGTAGCAGAAGTGTGATCCACAGATGAGGGCGCTGTGGAGGAAGTAGAGGGTGGGCGGTGCTCTAGAGTGGGTTTCCTCGGGCTCCCCCAGACATTTTTGTTTTAACCCTAAACTGGCACACCTGCTTGATGATTCATTGACAAATTGATTCAGGTCTGACAGTTTAGGTTGGAAACAAAAATGTGAAACGTCTGGCGGGGCCCGAGGAGAGGGTTGGGGAAACCCTGCTGTAGAATATATGTGGAGGGACATATGCCTGGAACTTGACAGCAGTGCCGCTCATGAGAGCACTCTCTCACTGGACTGTGGTCATTCAACAAAAATGAAAACATCAAAGCAAAGAACTCTGCTCTCATTCTGCCTGACACGCTCTCTCTCTCTCTTTCTTTCTTTCTGTCTCACAGTTTCTCCTTCTGTCTCTCCCTCTTTCCTTCTCTAATCACCATTTTGCCTCAGCTGTGGACTAATATGGATTTGTTTGACTTTAGAATTTGTTATGAAGATTATCTTTTTATTTTTTATTTTAATGACAGCCTCACGCAAATGTGATACTAGTTTTCCCTTAGTGTAAAAGTACAACCACATATTTAATGTGTATATTTATAAAACATGATGTCACACAGTGGCCAGCAGAGGTCCTCTCAGTACCGTACAGTAGACTACAAACTGCAAATGAGCAGTATCCTTTAGCCTCACAGGGATTATTTGGCTGCTGGAGAGAAGGGGGCAGGAGGGAATGATGACAACAACAGGAAGTATTTTGGCTGGGGCTCATGATCCCTACTTCCTTTGCTTACTGCTCCCCTAATGGGTCAGTTGCCAATGCCTGACAAAGAACAACTTCTGCCTTCAGCATATACAAATACAGTACACATACTATACACATACCTTATGGAAAAATAATCACTATCTTCACTTTACAGAGATGGGATATGAGCAAAACATTAAATGTGACAGTAACATCAATTATATTTCTGCTCTGAAAAATGATAGCTTGTCATATCTCTCTACCTAATTTCTTTGCTCAGACCAATTGAAAAGTGATATATCGGTAACAGCAAAACCACTCCACATGATTAATCAGAACTGTGTTCATCGCAGCCTAATCACACCAATCAGGTTGGTTTATTTATATTCACCATGTGGATATATACGTTAAAGGCTGTATCTCCACACAGTTTAAACAAAGAATTTGATATCACCTCCTTCCTATAAGCCAAATTTGCACTGTTATACAAGGACACTGTCCATATTAGATTTTGCACATTGTTTAGGAGTTGTCCCCACATATTTCTGAACGGCTGTGCCTGATGTCCTTTGTGTTGGGGAGTCTCATGAATTGATATGAGGTGAGCGGACACCTGGGGCGGATGATTTGTGAGTTGCCCTTCGTGCCAGCTCCCATACCCTATAATTCTGTATTTCTTTGTGACTCATTTGTATACAGGCATACCAGAAAAGCCACATCCCTGATTGGTAGATGAGTGGCAACCCTGATTAGTAGCACCTGCTGCTCATCGGTTGTTATTTACAAATGCTGTATTAAAAGGAAACTGTACCGACACGCTGAAGAAGGGTGTCAAGCCGAATCGTCTGTGTTACGCGATCCCTGTTGCAGTGAAAATCATTTAAATAAGAGACTAATGAGGAAAGGTTTATGCAACACCTTTTAGTTTGTATTGAATTTGCAGGTTTTACGCACCAGCCAAGCTTCTGGGAGAGAGTGATGGTTCTATTTTGATTGGTTTATTTATATTTCCTAAATAGTATATGAAAATCAATGACCGTGTTGTAACCATTTCCTGGTAAGACCAAACAAACTACAATGCATGGGAATTGACCTGTATGAACTTTTCAGGGCAGAGATCATGACATGGATTTTATACTACCAGACCTGCTAACCCAATACTCACAAGATCACATTATCCTCACAACACTCACAGGGTCATACATCAGTACTGTATGAACAATTCTCTTTCACATTTTGACACACGTTGACAATGAGACACTGATCTGTGGATACTGGCACCGCCTGGTGGCATAAAACATTTCCAAAAGGCTTAGAAAAAGTTGAAAATGAAAATTACAGGCCCCTCTCATCTTTTTAAGTGGGAGAACTTGTACAATTGGTGGCTGACTAAATACTTTTTTGCCCCACTGTATATATATATTTTTTTTATATATAAATTTGCAAACATTTAAAAATCTGTTTTAGCTTTTGTCATATGTTATTTTGTTAGGAATGCATCATAGCTACATGGTTCTCATCACTGGAGATGGTGTTATCTCCAATCGCTTTTAAAACAATTACCTGCACTCCAGGTAATTTCTTCAGCAACCTGCTGTATTGGTAGTCACAGGCACACCGATGAATGCTAACAGTCCTATCTGAAAATGATCACTGCGCCTCCATAACAATTTCATGTTGCTGTCCAAAAACATCTCTTGTATTTATCTCAACTCTCACATTATTTCCATTTGCTTCCAGCTTAGCATTCAGTTTGGTGCAGTGGAGTAAATAAGCCTCGATGTCTGTCTGTCCAACCTCAGAAATAATGTTTCACTTTTGAATTTCGATCTATGTCGTACCATACATAGAGTGAACGGTGCCTCAGATGAGACGAGACAACTTTTACTGACATGCTGACCAAACCATCTCTGCACATGCTTCCGAGTGTGCCATCGTGCACATGTTTTTTGTGTCTCTCAACCAGATGCATTCATGTCATGCAGGTTAAAATACCAAAAACAACTGTACCAACCTTACTGATTTGGGGACAGGTCAAAACACACATTTGCTGTTGCTAGTTAATTTGTCCTGGGAGAGAAACATTGGGTTGTTATTTTACCTGAAAAGCGTATGATCCTTTTTTTTCTCGATCTTTGTCGAATTTTGACCTATTATGAGTCACACAAATTCTGTGTTCTGTACTCCAACAGATAAAAGGAAACCTAGTTCGTTTTTAGTTTGTTTTCTTTGATTAATCTCTACTCCTTCGTTCTTCTTCTGTGGATTGTAATATGGGGATTGGCAATCAACTTTAAGATGCACTACCGCCAGCAACTGAACTGGAAAGTGGACCTCATTCATCTTTCAATCACTCACGTGGGTTAGTATGCTCCTAGAAAGCATAGAGTAGATGGGAGAGGTGGTAGAGGCAGGACTTGAAGCTCATGAAGTGTCTCAAATAGAATCAAGTTCTATTTTAGTTCCTGGTTAAGCAGATGCCTGTTGACGCGCGAAAGCAGCTTGGATGACATAATTTATTAACGTATGTGTACATTTATTTTATTACGTTCATGCATGCAACGCAGGCAGTTTGGTCAGCATGTGTGCCAGTCGAATTTATGCATCAACGTCATTGTCATGGATATATCCAAGTTAATGCCAATAGAAAAAAAACTCAAAACGAAAATGCAGCCAGTGTACTGTCAGTCCAGGTTTAATGTTTGACGTGACTGAGTTAGCTGAAGTTGGCTAACTATCAACAAGAATGCTATCCAGCCTGCATAGCAAGCATTTTGTTCAGAACGGACAACCTGTCCTTTTGCATAGCAACAATGCAAAAAATATGAATGACTTGGTCACGTTTATAGCAAAGGACTAAATCTTCTGGTGGAAGAATGGAATTGTATGAATTACCAAAATAATGTTTTAATGAAAATAAGTAATTCATTGTTATTTTAATATGTTGGTAAGAGTTTAAAGGCGCATGAGGCAGTGCTGTATAATGAATAGAGTCACTGGTAAATGGGATGACTAGCCGAACAATGCCATTTATCTGTGACTGTATTCATGATTCAGCACTGCCTCTTGTGCCTTATTGCTTGAAAAAATAACGTAAGATTTTGTTCTAGAGACAAGGTAACTTTTACACATGTAAAGACAATGAATGAGAGAAAACAATATGACATACTCTGTGACAGTTATGGTCCTCATTCATGGTGAGAAAATGAATATGCTGTAATGCAGTTTGACAAAAAAAATAAACAAGGATATACACTGAGTGTACAAAACACTTGAGCTGTGTTTGGATTACCCATACTAACATAATGTATACTACATAATTAATTAGTATTAGTAATTAGTTAATTTAAGTATATTTTTAATGAATAGTATCCTTTCAGTTGAGAGCACTAGCGCTTCGCCTGTCTCCTGGAAGTTGATGCTGTTGCTATGCAACTTGTCACGTGTGCTCCCTCTCTGTTCTCTAGGTCACCAGGCTGCTCGTTATGGCACACCTGTCACCAGCGTGATGCGCATAATGACACTCACCTGGACTCCTTCACCTCCTTGATTACCTGCCCTATACAGTGGGGAGAACAAGTATTTGATAACCTGCTAAATCGGCAGTGTTTCCTACTTACAAAGCATGTAGAGGTCTGTAATTTCTATCATAGGTACACTTCAATTGTGAGGAGACAGAATCTAAAACAAAAATCCAGAAAATCACATTGTATGATTTTTAAGTATTTAAATTTTTTTGCATTTTATTGCACGACATAAGTATTTGATCACCTACCAACCAGTAAGAATTCCGTCTCTCACAGAGCTGTTAGTTTTTCTTTAAGAAGCCCTCCTGTTCTCCACTCATTACATGTATTAACTGCACCTGTTTGAACTCATTACCTGTATAAAAAACACCTGTCCACACACTCAATCAAACAGACTCCAACCTCTCCACAATGGCCAAGACCAGAGGGATGTGTAAGGACATCAGGGATAAAATTGTAGACCTGCACAAGGCTGGGATGGGCTACAGGACAATAGGCAAGCAGCTTGGTGAGAAGGCAACAACAGTTGGCGCAATTATTAGAAAATGAAAGAAGTTCAAGATGACGGTCAATCGCCCTCGGTCTGGGGCTCCATGCAAGATCTCACCTTGTGGGGCATCAATGATCATGAGGAAGGTGAGGGATCAGCCTAGAACTACACGGCGGGACCTGGTCAATGACCTGAAGAGAGCTGGGACCACAGCCTCAAAGAAAACCATTAGTAACACACTACAGGATTAAAATCCTGCAGTACACGCAAGGTACCCCTGCTCTAGCCAGCGCATGTCCAGGCCCGTCTGAAGTTTACCAATGACCATCTGGATGATTCAGAGGAGGATTGGGAGAAGGTCATGTGGTCTGATAAGACAAAAATAGAGCTTTTTGGTCTAAACTCTACTCGCCGTGTTTGGAGGAAGAAGAAGGATGAGTACAACCCCAAGATCACCATCCCAACCGTGAAGCATGGAGGTGGAAACATCATTCTTTGGGGATGCTTTTTTGCAAAGGGGACAGGACGACTGCACCATATTGAGGGGAGGATGGATGGGGCCATGTATCGCGAGATCTTGGCCAGAAACCTCCTTCCCTCAGTAAGAGCATTGAAGATGGGTCGTGGCTGGGTCTTCCAACATGACAACGACCCGAAACACACAACCAGGGCAACTAAGGAGTGGCTCCGTAAGAAGCATCTCAAGGTCCTGGAGTGGCCTAGCCAGTCTCCAGACCTGAACCCAATTTAAAATCTTTGGAGGGAGCTGAAAGTCCGTATTGCCCACCGATAGCCCTGAAACCTGAAGGATCTGGAGAAGGTCTGTATGGAGGAGTGGGCCAAAATCCCTACTGCAGTGTGTGCAAATCTGGTCAAGAACTACAGGAAGCGTATGATCTCTGTACTTCCAAACAAAGGTTTCTGTACCAAATATTAAGACCTCTACATGCTTTGTAAGTAGGAAACACTGCCGATTTTGCAGGTTATCAAATACTTGTTCTCCCCACTGTATACAGTGTGGCAAAAAAGTATTTAGTCAGCCACCAATTGTGCACGTTCTCCCACTTAAAATGATGAGAGGCCTGTAATGTTCATCATTGGTACACTTCAACTATGACAGACAAAATGAGAAGAAAAGAAATCCAGAAAATCACATTGTAGGATTTTTTATGAATTTATTTGCAAATTATGGTGGAAAATACGTATTTGGTCACCTACAAACAAGCAAGATTTCTGGCTCTCGCAGACCTGTAACTTCTTCTTTAAGAGGCTCCTCTGTCCTCCACTCGTTACCTGTATTGATGGTACCTGTTTGAACTTGTTATCAGTATAAAAGACACCTGTCCACAACCTCAAACAGTCACACTCCAAACTCCACTATGGCCAAGACCAAAGAGCTGTCAAAGGACACCAGAAACAAAATTGTAGACCTGCACCAGGCTGGGAAGACTGAATCTGCAATAGGTAAGCAGCTTGGTTTGAAGAAATCAACTGTGGGAGCAATTATTAGGAAATGGAAGACATACAAGACCACTGATAATCTCCCTCGATCTGGGGCTCCACGCAAGATCTCACCCCGTGGGGTCAAAATGATCACAAGAACGGTGAGCAAAAATCCCAGAACCACACGGGGGGACCTAGTGAATGACCTGCAGAGAGCTGGGACCAAAGTAACAAAGCCTACCATCAGTAACACACTATGCCGACAGGGACTCAAATCCTGCAGTGCCAGACGTGTCCCCCTGCTTAAGCCAGTACATGTCCAGGCCCGTCTGAAGTTTGCTAGAGAGCATTTGGATGATCCAGAAGAAGATTGGGAGAATGTCATATGGTCAGATGAAACCAAAATATAACTTTTTGCTAAAAACTCAACTCGTTGTGTTTGGAGAACGAAGAATGCCGAGTTGCATCCAAAGAACACCATACCTACTGTGAAGTATGGGGGTGGAAACATCATGCTTTGGGGCTGTTTTTCTGCAAAGGGACCAGGACGACTGATCCGTGTAAAGGAAAGAATGAATGGGGCCATGTATCGTGAGATTTTGAGTGAAAACCTTCTTCCATCAGCAAGAGCATTGAAGATGAAACGTGGCTGGGTCTTTCAGCATGACAATGATCCCAAACACACCGCCCGGGCAATGAAGGAGTGGCTTCGTAAGAAGCATTTCAAGGTCCTGGAGTGGCCTAGCCAGTCTCCAGATCTCAACCCCATAGAAAATCTTTGGAGGGAGTTGAAAGTCCGTGTTGCCCAGCAACAGCCCCAAAACATCATTGCTCTAGAGGAGATCTGCATGGAGGAATGGGCCAAAATACCAGCAACAGTGTGTGAAAACCTTGTGAAGACTTACAGAAAACGTTTGACCTCTGTCATTGCCAACAAAGGGTATTTAACAAAATATTGAGAAACTTTTGTTATTGACCAAATACTTATTTACCACCATAATTTGCAAATAAATTCATAAAAAAATCCTACAATGTGATTTTCTGGATTTTTTTTCTCATTTTGTCTGTCATAGTTGAAGTGTACCTATGATGAAAATTACAGGCCTCTCATCTTTTTAAGTGGGAGAACATGCACAATTGGTGGATGACTAAATACTTTTTTGCCCCACTATATGTCACTCCCTTTGGTTTCTTCCCCAGTCATCATTGTTCCTGTTTCATGTTGGTGCGCTGTTCTTGCTTAGTTCATTTATTAATTAAATGCATTCACTCCCTTTACTTGCTTCCCAACTCTCAGCATACATCGTTTTGACGACTCAACAAAGGGAAGCATCAGGCTGTGTTGTTTTTTTGTGTGTGCGTGTTGGGGGTGATGTGGCGTCTGGGTGTCTGAACTGGAGCTAGCTGGGAGGCCTCGGCTGGTTTGTAGGGTTCCCATGCCTCAGCTGGCTCGATGGGCTCCCATGCCTCAGCTGGATCGATGGGCTCCCATGCCTCAGCTGGCTCGACAGGCTCCCATGCCTCAGCTGACTCGACGGGCTCCCATGCCTCAGCTTGGCTCGATGGGCTCCCATGCCTCAGCTGGCTTGACGTCCCCTGCCTCAGCTGGCTCGACGTGCTCCCATGCCTCAGCTGGCTCCCATGCCTCAGCTGGCTCGACGGGCTCCCATTCCTCAGCTGGCTCGACAGGCTCTCGTGCCTCGACCGAGGAAATCGGGGAGGTCTCAGCCGGCTCAGCACCTCAGTGGAGGCGACTGGTCCGCTCCGGATCCCCGGGATCGTCCCTTGGTTTGGTGTCCTGTAGCTGGACCCGAACACACCGATGAGGGGGTACTGTCACGTATGCTCCCTCTCCGGCCTCTAGGTCACCAGGCTGCTCATTATGGCGCACACCTGTCACCAGCGTTACACGCATAATGACACTCACCTGGAATCCATCACCTCCTTGATTATCTGCCCTATAAATGTCACTCCCTTTGGTTTCTTCCCCAGTCGTCATTGTTCCTGTTTCATGTCAGTGAGCTGTTCGTGTTTCTTGTTTTGTTAATAGGAATAACACACATTTTGTATTTCATTCTGTAATGACTAACTCACTATAAAAAAAAAACTAAAGTACAATATCTTATATGTATCAATATTATTTACATATAAATATTACAAAAATAATCCAAAATGTGACCAGAGGACAACATTCAGAAAGTATTTCAAAACAAACACAAAGTAGGCTATTTGATTGACAACCATTATTACTGTAACAATGTAAACATAGCAAACAACTATACAGAGACCATCTCAAAATGTAGATAACCACTCTCGGTAAGATTTAGTACAAATCAGGCCTGACAAAAAATGTAGAAATAGTAGCCTTCTTTGGCAACAATTCAGTGGATGGCACAAGTATTATATAGAGAAACTCAAAATATACCAAGTATTAGACAGAGAGAAGGTACAAAACACAACTGTTCAGAGACCATTAAAAAGTACACCATTTCCCTGTAAGATTTGTAGGACAAATTCGTATTTCACACTGTCACTTTAGTGTTTACATTTAGCTGACAACATGTCATGGAACTTCTGGAAGCACAGCCCCATCCTGCAAAGTGGAAGAGAACACATCTCCCACTCCACTTCGGATGCACACCACAAACCCTCTCTTGCGCCCTTCAAACTTCACCAGGGAGTGGCCTGCTTTCAAAGTATGAGTAACAACTCAGTCCACACCCCCTGGTGCCACACTTTTGGCTCCTCGCTTCCTGCCACTGTAGCCATTACAAAGTGAATGCACAAACTGCATTTTGAACGCCTTCAGGGACAGCATCTGCTGTTTCTGGGAAGGGGACCTTTGCACCGTCCCACACACACACACAACTCATAATTCAATAATTTTCTGCCTGTGTGTCCAATCATGCAATAGCTCCTAGATTGGTCAAGATGGTTAACCCCGCCCTTTTTCTTGTTGTAATCCATTACAAGCTCTTGAAGAAGTTTGACGATGTCCTTCCTGAGCTGTTTGTGGACAGAAAATACACATCTCTTTTGACCCTCCAGCGACATGCCATTACATTATTTGCAGACCATTTCATACTCTGACCTCTCTGGAGCTTGGGGGAGTTCTTATGATTGGGCCTTACTGTGCCACAATAATAGGTGTCAGTGTCAATCAAGTCTCTTACCAGAGGAATGGATGGGGAAAAAAAGTTGTCTGCGTAACGGCGGTGTGACAATAGGTAGGCTTCTCTTTTACCCTACACGATTGCATGGTTGGCATGGCGGTGCATCTGTGGTTCATTACAAAAAATGAAGAGCAGGCATCACTGAGGGCCACGAAGGAAGACTGCTGCACATGGCATCAGTATGAGCTAGGCATGTGGTATGGCAGCCGGCACAGGACAGCTATTAGTAACAGTAAGGAACACCGTCTGTCTCCCACACAACTCATTTCCCCACAGATAGTTCCACCGAGTCAGCACCGGTTGTCAGTTACCCATTGCTCTAACCACTGGATTTAGGCAATATGTCTGTCCTAGGAATCTGATGCTGACTCATTTTGAGTAAACTTTGCTCTTGGTGAGGTCTCTAGTAAAAAGGGCAATGGGAGGGAGATTGATTGTAGGATGCGGAATTGATGTCGCTGTTTTTAACATTTTATCAAACAGGACACTGGAAAAGCAATCCTGGGAAAGTCTTGGCAGCCCATTATTTTATTGGGGTTGAACGCAGTCATACTGGCATCCTCGGTTCTCTACTTGAATTCCTAGTGCAAATGTTTACATTTCAATATCCAATAAAACTCTTAACTAATACACAAACCCACATTGTTTATGCTATATTTGATCAAAATAAAGAGAAAAGCATTTGTTTCAATCATTTTTGTGTGTATGCAGCAACTTGCACAGTTTTTAAATATTGCACAGAAATCTTAATGATCTGAATGTCTTATTTGAAAGACACTGCAGCCACTTGACGGTGCAGTCAGTGTACTTTTCTTTTTTATATCTCAACTTTTACTGTAGCATTTACTAGAGCTGGTGATTGGATCATGATATGCTGCAAGAGGTGGTAACTGAAGATGGACAGTAATGGAAATAATTCCTGTAATCACAGAGTACTTAGCATGACCTAGGTAGGCTATGGTAAGTGACCTCTCTCATTTTGCATGCAATAGGTCACATAGCTCATAGACCAAAATGTGACGCACATCACTCGCTGAAAATGGAACAGGCTACTTGTAGACTACATCCCACATTTCTTTTTAGTAAAATATATTCCATTTTCAATCAATAGCAGCAAAAGGTCATTCTCAGAAAGATCAGGTCATGAGCCGATATATGTCTTGGGTTTGTCCACTTTGACAGAATGCATTAGAGCTTGAAATGATGCTCAATTAATGCAAAAGTTTATGTGAAATTAATATAAATATTTATACCATGGCATTGTTGAATACTAATTTCTGATTTGCTTGAAGGATATTCTAGAGCATGCATTATTTCCCTATAATGCATGGCATAATTCAATGGCTATGAAGTTTATTGTTACATGTATTATTTTAAAGTTGAATTGAAAACATTATTGGCATTGTTGATAATATTGGGATTTTCATAATAGCAACCTTGGATGATAGTTTGGTTAGCCAAGCTAGCAAGTCTGTTTGTTTGGTTACCAAGATAACCACAGTAGCTTTCTAGCCAGCTAGTAAACTTGTTAGCTACTTCAGTGGATGTTGTCACACTTCTACAGTCAAATTAACACATTTCTAGTGGAAAATAAATTAAATTATAGCCATGTGGAACTTACCTTCCATGTCATGATTCTTTTCCCCAGAGAATGCATAGCACCTCGTTGATAATCCCTTACGTATTCAATATTTGTAAATGATTGTTAGTAGCTATGAGACATGGCCCATTCTCCTGGCTATGTTACATTGATAAAGGCTAAACCCAGGGGGTGCAATTAACTAAGTAAGAACCTTCTCTCACTGCTCACCATGTTGATATGAACTTGTTCACCTCTTCCTTACTCTGGTCCCATCAAATTCCGAATTGTGTTTTTTTTCTCATTTCTACGAGGTTAGGAGAGGAATTACATTTTTTTCACATAAGCTGTACTTCCCTTGGTCTCTTGGTTTATCACAACCAAGTCCAAATTGGCTATCGTCAAAATTAATGAAAAAAAAATGCTTTTTTGGTCTTAATTTAAGGTATAGCATAAGGTTAGCAGTGTGGTTAAGGTTAGGGTTAAGGTTTGGTATTAGGTTTTAAATCACATTTTAAGAAGAGACATTTTAGAAATGGGCGGGGTTTATGACTTTGACTGTGGTA
Organism: Oncorhynchus kisutch; assembly: GCF_002021735.2. Lineage (NCBI taxonomy): Eukaryota > Metazoa > Chordata > Actinopteri > Salmoniformes > Salmonidae > Oncorhynchus > Oncorhynchus kisutch. Next base: position 27,429,845 of record NC_034178.2, on the reverse strand, counting down.
ACTAGTGATGACCCAGTCTCGTTGACCACCAAACGTTGCTAACGCTAGATAGTTAGCCATTTAATATGCAGCTGAAGTCAGAAAGTTACATACAGTTAGGTTGGAGACATTAAAACTCGTTTTTCAACCACTTCACAAATTTCTTGTTAACAAAATATAGTTTTGGCAAGTCGGTTAGGACATCTACTTTGTGCATGACAGAAAAACATATATATAATGGCTTTATAAGCTTCTGATAGGCTAATTGACATCATTTGAGTCAATTGGAGGTGTACCTGTGGATGTATTTCAAGACCTTCCTTCAAACTCAGTGCCTCTTTGCTCATGGGAAAATCTAAAGAAATCAGCCAAGACCTCAGAAAAAATATTGTAGACCGCTACAAGTCTGGTTCATCCTTGGGAGCAATTTCCAAACACCTGAAGGTACCACGTTCATCTGTACAAACAATAGTATGCAAGTATAAACACCATGGGACCACGCAGCCGTCTTAATGCTCAGGCAGGAGACGCGTTCTGTCTCCTAGAGATTAATATACCTTGGTTACGAAAAGTCCAAATCAATCCCAGAACAACGTTGTGAAGATGCTGGAGAAAACCGGTACAAAAGTATCTCTATCCATATTAAAACAAGTCCTATATCGACATAACATGAAAGGCCGCTCAGCAAGGAAGAAACTACTGCTCCAAAACCGCCATAAAAACGCCAGACTACGGTTTGCAACTGCATATGGGGACAAAGATTGTACGTTTTTGAGAAATGTCCTCTGGTCTGATGAAACAAAAATAGAACTGTTTGGCCATCGTTATGTTTGGAGGAAAAAGGGTGAGGCTTGTAAGCCGATGAACACCATCCCAACCGTGAAGTATCATGTTGTGGGGGTGCTTTGCTGCAGGAGGGACTGGTGCACTTCACAAAATAGATGGCGTCATGAAGAGGGAAAATTACGTGGATATATTGAAGCAACATCTCAAGACATCAGTCAGGAAGTTAAAGCTTGGTCACAAATGGGTCTTCCAAATGGACAATGACCCCAAGCAAACTTCCAAAATTGTGGCAAAATGGCTGAAGGACAACAAAGTCAAGGTATTGGAGTGGCCATCGCAAAGACCTGACTTTAATCCTATAGAACATTTGTTGGCAGAACTGAAAAAATGTGTGCGAGCAAGGAGGCCTACAAACCTGATTCAGTTACACCAGCTCTGTCAGGAGGAATGGGCCAAAATTCAACTTATTGTGGGATGCTTGTGGAAGGCTACCTGAAACGATTGACCCAAGTTAAACAATTTAAAGGCAATGCTACCAAAAACAAATTGAGTGTATGTAAACTTCTGACCAAATGGGAATGTGATTTAAGAAAGAAAAGCTGAAATAAATAATTCTCTCTACTGTTATTCTGACATTTCACATTAAAATAAAGTGGTGATCCTAACTGACCTAAAGACAGGGAATTTTTACTAGGATTAAATGTCAGGAATTGAGAAACTAAGTTTAACTGTGTTTAGCTAAGGTGTATGTTAACTTCCGACTTCAACTGTAACTTGTTTTCTCAAAATATATGTTAGCTAGTTATTTGTTTTGAGTAGCAAGGCATAGTCTGTGTTTCATTTAATTGTGTATTAGAAACATAGTTTGAGATGAGGGGAGTTCACCAGTGGTCTGAGGTTGCAAGATCCCTTTAGCGGGATCATTTTCGTCAACATCCGGTGAATTGCAGAACGCCAAATTAAATTACTAAAAATAATCATGAAATCACAAGAGCATATACCAAAACACAGCTTAACTTGTTGTTAATCCACCTGGCGTTTCAGATTTCAAAAAGGCTTTACGTTGAAAGCAAACCATGCGATTATGTGAGGACAGCTCTCAGCAGACAAAACATTACAAACAGCTAGCAGCAAAGTAGATTGGTCAGAAAAGCAATACAATTAAGCGCGTACCTTTGATGATGTTCTTATGTTTGCACTCATGAGTCTCCCAGTTACACAATAAATGTTTGTTTTGTTCAATAAAGATTCTCTTTATATCCCAAAAACTCCATTTGGTTGGCGTGTTTTGTTCCGAAATCCACAGGCCCAAATAGTATGCGTAAAGTTCGTAGAAGCATGTCAAACATTTTTTGTAATCAATCATCAAGTTGTTTTTACAATATATAATGTATAGTATTTCAACCGGACAGTAGCCTTTTTAATAGAAGAGAGAAAGAAACGGTCTCGCTCCAGGCACGCACGCATGCACAAATCTGAGGACATCTGGCTATCCACTGATGCGATGTGATCATTCTCGCTCATTTTTCGGAATGAAAGCCTGAAACTATGTCTAAAGACTGTTCACACCTTGTGGAAGCCATAGGGAAAGGAATCTGGTTGATATCCCTTTAAATGGAGGATAGGCTTGCAATGGAAAAGAGTAGTTGCAGATAAACAGCACTTCCTGGATGGATTTTCCTCAGGTTTTCGCCTGCAATATCAGTTCCGTTATACTCACAGACAATATATTTACAGTTTTTGGAAACTTTAGAGTGTTTTCTATCCTAGTCTGCCAATTATATGCATATTCTAGCATCTGGGCCTGAGAAATAGGCAGTTTACTTTGGGCACGTTTTTCATCCAAACATCAAAATACTGCCCCCTAGCCTCAAGAGGATTAAACACCATGTAAGCATATCATTTTCTAATGTATGCATGCATGCAATTTTGAACTATTCGTTAAGAAAAACATAGATCTTGAAATGTACTTAATTTCGATATTCAATAGACATCTTGATCAGTGTTTTTCATCACTAGGTAATGGATGTTTAATTTGGGAATTGGACACTGTGCCTCCCCTACCATCAACATTCACACACATGTATGTACTTATGCCCTCCCTTGCATCCTCTAATGACTTTGCATCATCTTAACATCCTTAAATTAAATTCTTTACTGGACACATGACATACCATTAGCTTGTATAACAGCTTAGGATAATTTTACAATTGGCTTATGATGACAGTACATGTACTGTATGTGACTATATGTACACATGGCATGGGCAGATGTTATCAATAATGATGTCAACATGTAATGCATTATCATACCCAGATGTTGCCTTTTAGCCCCTCGCCCTGTGACCAGGGAATGGACTTACTTGATCTCTCTCAGAGTCCTCCTCTCTTTCCTTCAAGCCACAGTCCTTCTAATACATGTGTGGTTCTTCTTTTTGAGAGGCAATACACCCTTTGCTGGCCTGCCCCTACCCTTCCGCCGTGACTGCTGGGGATAGGATTACTGACATGCACAGTACTTATTTGGCACAAGTGCTGCAGGTCTTGAAAAGGAGGTACCAAAGTCAACCAAGATAGCTAACTCCTCCCTCAAAACGAAGGTACCTGCTTGACATTGGACCGGGCTCATTCTTACAGAGTACACTTTTAAAAAGAAGTTATACAGTAGATGTGACAAACATTAGATTAATTTTCTCAGCAGCAAACATTGAACACTGTCCGGGCATCTCTACATCCTGCATTTTAAAGGTAAGATTCCACTTCTGTTGATGGACCTAGACTGGTTAGTATGCTACTTAAGATAACTTTGGATGTTAAACTGCATGCCAAGGAAAGAGTAAGCATGTAATGATGACCAATTATCATTAATCTGATTTCCCTTGTTTGAGGATGTAGTAACACTCTATTGGAGTTTGTTACTATATGACTAACGAAAAGCTACTTGAAAGACTCTCTTCTTTGAGCAGGATATTTAAATATACAATTTACTAAGTACCTTTGAAGTTAATGAACCACGGCCACACATTTGCAGTTCTCATATGAATGTTTATGCCAGTAAACCATGCAAAGGATTAAACTGATTAAACTCTCTCTCTCTGCTTGTTTATACAGTTTTTTTTCTAGTTCAAATGTACTCAAAAGCCACTGTAAACAAGAACAGCCTTGCACATGCATAATTTAAATTACCAATCATCACGCTTTCCAATACCAGTATTGCACTTGGATGTGAAAAAAACTACAAACACAACACTGTTCTTGACATGCTTTCAGGCTGCTTTTGATTATTGAAGACCATGGTGTTACATTCCTTAATTGTCTCTCCTTAATCCATAGATTGATGCATTTTGTTTTACTGAGTTTCCGAACATATGCAGCACCCAGAATGTAGAATATTATCAAATTAAATGTGATACAGGGAACATTTAACTTGAAAATATACGAATACGTAATTTCTGCACAGAACTACAAAACTGAACAGAAAACAACAGGATTTGTGTTGAGCTATTTGAAAAAAACAAAGGCATGGTTGTCATGTTTTTCATGCTGATCTACTCTGAAAAACAAGAACACAGTAAGGGACTGTTAATAATTCACATTGTGTTAAATGTATTGGTTTCCATTTCAAATGCATTATTGGCTATTAAAACACTAGAAGAAATGAGTTGTCTCTCAGATTAGCATTTCAATGTAGTAGAGCAAAACAGTTTTCTTTTTACATACCATTGACATTTCACTTAGTGGAGCACTCTGCCCTGCCAAGGAGGTTCTCTGCAATGATGTTTTACACTCCAGAGTCCTTGGCTACAACCCTCAGTATGAGCATGGAGCAAACACCATAGGTGTTGGAGATGAGGTCGTTGGTGTTGGTGTTGAGGCTGATATTATTTGGGAACCATGTGACATGGGGTGCTGGGTCCCCTCTCACGGCACAGCTCATGTAGGGTAGGGTAGCCTAGTGGTTAGAGCGTTGGACTAGTAACCGGAAGGTTGCAAGTTCAAACCCCTGAACAGGCAGTTAACCCACTGTTCCTAGGCCGCCATTGAAAATAAGAATTTGTTCTTAACTGACTTGCCTAGTTAAATAAAGGTAAAAATAAATAAATGTAGCACTCATAACCTTGTGGAGTGGTGTGCATTTCCAAAGGGACAAGAAACTTGGGAGGTCTAGGTTGCAGGTCTTAGACTGGCATTTCCAGCACAAACTTATCTGAAAACACAAATACAGAGATGATGTGTACTTTATTAAAGATTAGAAATTTCACACACATCTGAATTTGGCACACAGGCTGGACAGAAATTATAGCAGTAGAAAATGTAAATGTCTGCTCACCGTTTGCTGCTCCCAAAAAAGCATCTTTGATAAAGCTTTAACATGATACAATAATGGTATAATGTTAAAAGTGTTAGAAAAGATCACTTTTGCGAGCAGAAAACTGTAGAGAGAATAAAATAGACGGCGAGCGTCAAACGTCTGATTTTATGACCCTATGTCCGGATGACGCGTACATGCCTAAATATGGGCATCCGGCCAGGACATCCTTGCGGGAAGGTGTAACGTGATTATGACCATATAAGTGCATTCCCTCCCCACGTGTTAGAGGGTGTGTTATTTTACATCTATATTGCATCTATTCCTTTTAAGTTGTTATGATGATTGATGTGTAGGGACCTGGTTGGGGGGGGGGGGGTGTTTGAACATTTCAAAGAGGATCGCCCCACACCACACCTAGTTTATTGCCCTTAGGGCTGTTGTCTATGAAGCAGGAATGTCTGGGGGGGGGAGGGATTGTGTTGGCGGCAGATGCATTATAAATAAGACCCAGAACAACACATGCGGCCCCAGAACACTAAATAAGATGGATTTTGTGGTCAGCAGTATCCACAAAGCAGTGATGACCCTAACAACGGAAGCAGGACCGCGGCTGAAACATAGAGAAAGGGCCAAGTATAAAGCAACAATGCGCCAAAAAAGTGGTTTCTAAGTGTATATAGAACCCAAATACCGCCCGCAACTGCGCTGAAAGATCAAGTGGTGATGTCTAATGGACAGCAATGGGGGTATCAGTTTGATTACCTGGCCTGTAGAGTGAAACTCTATACTATAGCCAAAGGAGAAGAATATTACCGACCATTCTTTAGGAGTGGACTACGGGCTTGAAGACTGGCCGTTTTTTCGCAAGGTTGTGTGTCCCGAACAGAGAGTTATCACAAAGGGGTATAACGTGTTCACGGGCTACGAGACCCATTGGGAAGGTACCCCTGACTCCTCAGGAAGAGTATTTCACAGGGTGAAAATACAAAGAAAGAATGGATATCCATGTGGATGCGTGGAGTTCTATATCAGCAACGAGGAAACCCGCAACCAAAACATTCGTGATGGTGGCCTGACTGGGGATTTTAGGTTGTGCATGCTTATTATTTTTTAAAGTTGGGATCTAATGGAATTGAAAATGTTAGAGTTGTTTGATGCTCTTTTTGTACAGAGCTAACAGCGGCAGAGCATTGTTCGGCTAAGTAAGTGCATAATATATACGATTCCTGAGGATTATGATTCAAAGGAACCCCAAGAAGGTACATCCTCAGATGTGAAGAGGAGCTGGTGAAAAGACTGGGGTCCTGCAGGTTTATACCTTCGCTGGTCAGAGCACTGGAGTCTATGGGTCTTGTGCCGTCTATTCCCAGAGTTTAGGGGGAAATGAGGCTTTCCTACATGAACTGAAGGAGGCGATCTACATCCAAGAGGAACTCAAAGAAATCCGACACACCCTGGTGGACAACAACAAATACAGGGAAGCTGTGGTGGCTGATGTGATGACTTTCTGGCTCAATAAACCCCAAGAGACCGAGTGACAATACAAATTTGTTATTTAGATGTAAAGCAATGGGTAACTATATGCATACGATGTTAGAGAATAAATACATTTTTTATTTTGAGAGAACTTATGTATGCATCAAATTATTGAAAATAAAGTGAACAATGTATTGTTCTACACAACACACAATACCTGGGCTAATGTGGAGCAAATCATGACTTATGTACGACATACGGGAGAGTCTACAATGGACACAACTGGCATCCCATCTTGTGGATGATTCTGAAGAACTAGAAACAACTTTCTCTAAGATTTTACTTTATTTGTTTGAAACACCATTTACTTGTAACATGTATCATATTTGTTGTTTATATACTTACATAGCGGATGTGTGTGTTTTAAAAATTCAGCGAAACAAGCCTGTAAATTTAAACCAAATATACAAGGTGTTGCATGCTTGGATCCTTGAGAAAACGGTATCCTGCAACGAATCCTGAATTGTCTCTATACGTAATACGTATATTGATGTTTGCAAAAATAAGGGCGGGGCAGAGGTGGCCCAGGCCTTTGACTCTATCTTGAAGGACGGATGAGCTCCCAAGAAAGTGCAGACTGAGGGCGGAAGATACGTTTTTTAATAATACTTTTCAGAAACTCATGAAGAAGCACAATATAGTACATTTTGCTACAGGCTCGGATTTGAAAGCTTCAGTTGTTGAACACTTTTTAACATAACTCTGAAGGAGCGGGTGTAGTGATATTTTACAGCTCACAACACGCATAGATATATCGATATAGTTCAAGATTTAGTAAAGGGGTACAACAACAGCTACCATAAGAGTATACGGATGAAGCCCTCCAAGGTCTCTTCTGAAAACTCTTTTCAAGTCTTTAAAAATCTGTATAATTTATTCCCCCTTCGCCGTAAGATTTTTTTAAATTTTAAATTCATAGTGGGGGACTTGGTACGTATATCCAAGTTGAGGGGTGTTTTCGACAAAAAAATATGAGCAAGGTTACAGCGATGAGGTGTTCAACATTAACGAATGTCTACCGCGCATACCCCCTGCCTACAAGTTAAAAGATTATGATGGGGAGCTTATAGAGGGATCTTTTTATGAGAAGGAATTACAGAAGGTACAGTTGGGTAAAGATAAAGTCTTTCACGTGGGGGAGATTCTAGATCAAAAGAGAGAGAAGGGTAAAAAATGGGTGCTGGTTCAATACAACATCATTTGCGTGTACACAGGAGTGCATCATGGAACACAGCGGCTTCTACCTTACTCTCCCCAGTAATGCGTTTGCACATATATATCGTAATAATCGGAGTTCGAATTATACAACCAATTTTCCAAAGCCTATAGAGTTATCAGAGGCCTGGGAAGTAGGTCTCAGCGAGATTACATACCCCCATAGTTGGTATAATATCAAGGATAAGGACTGTGGTTTTTATTGCAAAAGGATATCGGAACCTGCAAAACTTATTAAGCTCAAAAAAGGGTTCTATAGAACCGTCGACAGGATCGTCTCAGAGTTGAATGAACTCCTAACCCTGAAGAATATGGAAATACTCTTGATCTACAACCCTATACATAAACGTGTACAAATCTCAGGGGATGCTGATGGGGGTATAAAGACCAGCGGTAATTTAGTCTACATGTTGGGGATGGGTCCCAATAAATGGACGTATGTGAAAGATAAATTATTCCCATTCCCTGCCGATATACATGCATGATTTTACAAAATATTTGTGTATACCGACATCATATCCTATCAAAGGGTAGGAGACAGTTGTGTGCCCCTCCTGAGAACAGTTCACATAGATGGAAAGGATGGCAATATGGTCACTGTTAACTACGACAAGCCACACTACGTACCTGTAGGAAAAGAAATATATTGAAAACCATTCTGGTTGAGCTTAAAACGGATCAGAATGAAAACATTGAATTTACTTATGGTAAAACGATTGTAAAACTCCACTTTAGACCCACCAAAACCTCTCTACATATATATGTATTATTAGTATTATATATTTTTAATAAACATAATACAAATCAATTAAAAGGGTTATGGACCACAACCAACATCTCGAACCTAACTGCTATGTCTCACACTATGTTGCTCAAGTGGGTAATGGGTTACCCGGCTATTAAGGATCCCCGACCATGTACGGTTCAGGGATAGGCTGTATATTTCGTAACCTCTTTAGGATGGTTTTACTGTTTATGAAGAGGCCTGGCATGTCAGATTTCAAAAAAGCTTTACAGTAAAAGCTATCCAAGCGTTTATGTTAGGACATCTCTCTCAGCAGACAAAACATTACAAACAGCTAGCAGCAAAGTAGATTGGTCACGAAAGTCAGAAAAGCAATACAATGAATAGCTTATCTTCGATGATCTTCGGATGTTTGCACTCACGAGACTCCCAGTTACACAATAAATGTTCCTTTTGTTCTATAAAGATTATTTTTATATCCAAAAACCTCCATTTGGTTTGCGCGTTTTGTTCAGAAAGGCTTGACAATCTGGACCCTCTATTTCTGAAACTATCCGACGCCATTGTCGCAACCCCTATTACCAGCCTGTTCAACCTCTCTTTCATATCGTCTGAGATCCCCAAGGATTGGAAAGCTGCCGCAGTCATCCCCCTCTTCAAAGGGGGAGACACCGTGGACCCAAACTGTTACAGACCTATATCCATCCTGCCCTGCCTATCTAAGGTCTTCGAAAGCCAAGTCAACAAACAGGTCACTGACCATCTCGAATCCCACCGTACCTTCTCCGGTGTGCAATCGGGTTTCCGAGCCGGTCACGGGTGCACCTCAACCACGCTCAAGGTACTAAACAATATCATAACCGCCATCGATAAAAGACAGTACTGTGCAGCCGTCTTCATCGACCTTGCCAAGGCGTTCGACTCTGTCAATCACCATATTCTTATCGGCAGACTCAGTAGCCTCGGTTTTTCGGATGACTGCCTTGCCTGGTTCACCAATTACTTTGCAGACAGAGTTCAGTGTGTCAAATCGTAGGGCATGCTGTCCGGTCCTCTGGCAGTCTCTATGGGGGTGCCACAGGGTTCAATCCTCGGGCCGACTCTTTTCTCTGTATATATCAAAGATGTTGCTCTTGCTGCGGGCGATTCCCTGATCCACCTCTACGCAGACGACACCATTCTATATACTTCCGGCCCGTCCTTGGACACTGTGCTATCTAACCTCCAAACGAGCTTCAATGCCATACAACACTCCTTCCGTGGCCTCCAACTGCTCTTAAACGCTAGTAAAACCAAATGCATGCTTTTCAACCATTCGCTGCCTGCACCCGCACGCCTGACCAGCATCACCACCCTGGATGGTTCCGACCTTGAATATGTGGACATCTATAAGTACCTAGGTGTCTGGCTAGACTGTAAACTCTCCTTCCAGACTCATATCAAACATCTCCAATCGAAAATCAAATCAAGAATCGGCTTTCTATTCTGCAACAAAGCCTCCTTCACTCACGCCGCCAAACTTACCCTAGTAAAACTGATTATCCTACCGATCCTCGACTTCGGCGATGTCATCTAGAAAATAGCTTCCAATACTCTACTCAGCAAACTGGATGCAGTTTATCACAGTGCCATCCGTTTTGTCACTAAAGCACCTTATACCACCCACCACTGCGACTTGTATGCTCTAGTCGGCTGGCCCTCGCTACATATTCGTCGCCAGACCCACTGGCTCCAGGTCATCTACAAGTCCATGCTAGGTAAAGCTCCGCCTTATCTCAGTTCACTGGTCACGATGGCAACACCCATCCGTAGCAGGCGCTCCAGCAGGTGTATCTCACTGATCATCCCTAAAGCCAACACCTCATTCGGCCGCCTTTCGTTCCAGTTCTCTGCTGCCTGTGACTGGAACGAATTGCAAAAATCGCTGAAGTTGGAGACTTTTATCTCCCTCACCAACTTCAAACATCTGCTGTCTGAGCAGTTAACCGATCACTGCAGCTGTACATAGTCTATCGGTAAATAGCCCACACATTTTTACCTACCTCATCCCCATACTGTTTTTATTTATTTACTTTTCTGCTCTTATGCACACCAATATCTCTACCTGTACATGACCATCTGATCATTTATCACTCTAGTGTTATTAATCTGCAAAATTGTAATTATTCGCCTACCTCCTCATGCTTTTTGCACACAATGTATACAGACTCCCCTTTTTTTCTACTGTGTTATTGACTTGTTAATTGTTTACTCCATGTGTAACTCTGTGTTGTTGTCTGTTCACACTGCTATGCTTTATCTTGGCCAGGTCGCAGTTGCAAATGCCTACCTGGTTAAATAAAGGTGAAAAAAAATAAAAAAATAAAAAAATAAACTGTAGTTATTACCACGCATGAGATTCCCACATTGTAGACTGTACATTGAATATATTCACTGATCATGTATTCTTCCTTGGCAAATAAAGGTGTGGTTCAGGTATGAATATCTGAGACATTCTTTTTCAGTCATTTAAAACTCCATTGATTGAAGGAGGCTGTGTATGCATGTATGTATTACAATTATACACTTCAACAGTGTTTACCAATCCTGCTCTTGGGACATCAATGATTACACATAGTAACTATGCAATAGGAAAAAAAACATGTTTAAGTAAAGGCTGATTTGTATTTTATATATACAGAAAACAAAACTATGCATATCTAACTCCCTACATCTGCATTAATCTGAGGACACAGTTTAGTTTTTCAATGAGATACTTAATTTCAACCAGTGGAGAATGTGAAACGCTTTATTGAAAGAAGCTCATTATCCAGGTGTTATAAATACATAATACATGCATTATAATTACGATAATATTATTATTATATAATAAATACAATCTGTACTTCAATGCACATATGGTGCATTAGAAATCGAGGAAGAAAGACGAGGTGGGAAGAGAGGTGTAGAACACAGAAAGGGAAAGCAGTAAGAACAGCGGAAGAAAGCATATGATTAATGAATTACAGTGCTACCCTAATATTCTCTCAGTTTATCACAATTGCTGTGTCTCCTAACCTTCGGGCCAACTGGGGGCCCAAGGCTGGTTATCTTAAGAGCGGGTGAGGTGGCGATGACGGGACTGGCTTCCACTCTCACATCAAAACATACCTGCAGATGAGACGCAGATGGGTAGAGAGAGAGAGCATGATTAAGCCTTGTTTTTTATTCTAACACATTGTCATCATAATCATCAGGAGGTGAAATGCAAAACTGACCTTGGATTATTAACTCTGGGACTACTACATCTCTGTCTGTATTTCAATGTAAAGCATCTCTTTAATAATGCTTCCTGTTGACCCGACCAAGTGACATCGCACCTATGATCATGCTGTGCCCTCTGTGTCAGCCTGTTCAGATGTGGGAGGGGTTCACCAAAACAGCTGATATAACCTAAAGGATTTAGGGAGACGGGGGAGAGGGAAGAAGTGAAGAAGAGAGACTATTGTGTGTGTGTGTGTGTGTGTGGTCTCACTGTGTCTATAAAGTAATTTATGCTGAAAACAGACATGAGGACAAACAATAGAAGATAATGTCAATAGAAGATACTGTATGTGACGCAGACACCTATCGGAGTGTACCTGAAACATTAAAATATAGAGGGCTATGTGTCTCACCACTTGGTTATTGCAAGGCTATGACTTGGCAGCAACAGAGAGCAACAGATGGTCCAGTGAAAATGGCTGTGTTTATGTGGTGTAAATCTGAAAATTAGCAGCTGACATCTTAAGTTCCTTTTTTATTAATCCATGTGAGACAGGTTCTATGTACAACAAGACAGGCAGAGATGAAGAGAGAAATAACACATAACAGTTGAATTACCTCTGGTTATGGACACCATTGCCAGCAATAAAGCGTGCATGGCCTGTTCCTCAGACAGTGAACATCTGGCAATATCTACATTTTCGACCGCTCTCTGAAAGTAAAAAAATAGCTTATTTTTTGTAGATATGAAAACAATAACTGAGATGTGACCATTCAATCTAAAGCAGCAGATGTCACTTTCAGGATACGTCAACACAGCATGTAACAGTTGGATGGAAGAATGCCCAGTGTGTCACGTACTGACCTTAGAGAGCTTTTTATGTCTCTATTTTGGTTTGGTCAGGGTGTGATTTGGGTGGGCATTCTATGTTCAGTTTTCTATGATTTGGTATTTCTTTGTTTTGGCCGGGTATGGTTCTCAATCAGGGACAGCTGTCTATCGTTGTCTCTGATTGGGAACCATACTTAAGTAGCCTTTTCCCACCTGTGTTTTGTGGGTAGTTTTCTGTTTAGTGTTCAGCACCTGACAGGACTGTTTCAGTTTCGTTTCTCACTAGTTTCGTTATTTTGTTCTAGTGTTCAGTGTTAATAAAAATCATGAACGCTTACCACGCTGCGCTTTGGTCCGATCCTTCTTCATCAGACGACCATTACAGAACTCCCCACCACAAGCGGACCAAGCAGCATGGTATTGAGGAGCAGATATTTCAGGACTCCTGGACATGGGAGGAGATAGTGGACGGAAAGGAACCCTGGAGCCAGGCTGGGGAATATCGCCGTCCAAAAGAGGAACTGGAGGCAGCTAAAGCTGAGAGGCAGTGAAATGAGGCAAGTCAGCAAAGCATGCATGAGAGGCAGCCCCCCAAAAACATTTTTGGGGGGGACACACGGGGAGATTGGCGGAGTCGGGCTATAGACCTGAGCCAACTCCCCGTGATTACCGGAAACAGCGTGGTACTGGTCAGGCGCAGTGTCTCAAGTGCGCGCTCATAGCCCGGTGCGCTATATGCCAGCCCTCCGTAAGTGCCATGTAAGAGTGGGCATCCAGCCAGGGCAGATTGTGGCAGCTCAGCTCGCTTGGTCTCCGGTGCACTGTTTCGGCCCAGGGTATCCTGTCACCAGTGCGCTGGGACTGTTCAGTGCGTCCTATGCCTGCATAAAGTGGGTATTCAGCCAAGTGGAGAGGTGCAATTGTCAAGCACTAGATCTCCAGTGCTCCCCCACAGCCGGTTCATCCTGTGCCTCTAAGGACCAGGCTTTGTGTAGGTCTCCCCAGCCTTGTAGCAGCCCCATGCACTAGGCTGTCTCTGAGTCTCCTCCCTCCAGTGACGGTGTCCAGTCCGGAGCCTCCAGAGTCGCCCTCCAGTCCGGAGCCTCCAGCAACGTCCTCCAGTCCGGAGCCTCCAGCGACGCCCTCCAGTCCGGAGCCTCCAGAGTCGCCCTCCAGTCCGGAGCCTCCAGCGATGCCCTCCAGTCCGGATCCTCCAACAAGGGTGCCCAGCTCGGGGCACACAGCAAGGGTGCCCAGTCCGGGGCCCGCAGCGAGGGTGCCCAGTCTGGGGCCCGCAGCGCGGGTGCCCAGTCCATGGTCCGCAGCGAGGGTCCCCAGTCCGGGGCCCGCAGCGAGGGTCCCCAGTCCGGGGCCCGCAGCGAGGGTCCCCAGTCCGGGTCCCGCAGCGAGGGTCCACAAACTAAATAAAAATAATGAACGCTTACCACGCTGCGCTTTGGTCCGATCCTTTACACAGTGTTGCTTATCTGAGATGCCATCATCACACAGTCCTTCTTCGTAGGTGTCTGCTATGACTTCCTTTGTGTCGGAAAAAAGTTGCTTTCAGAACAATTATTTTTGATTGAAAATAAAAAAAGTTTTGCTCTTGACAAAAAGACACAAATGTACCGTCATAGCATATAACAATTTGCCTGTGAATAACCACACCTTCATTCAAACACACCTACTGTATGCAGAATTCACAACCGAAGATGCTGCCTTATCCTGCCAGCACCCCCACAAGCGAGCCACTCAGGCGTAGAATGATGACTCGTGGAAGAGGGAAAGGAACGAGATTGGAACAACAACAACTTTGGGAGGGGGGCTAATAGCTGAACTATTCAAACTAGCAATGACTTGCAGTAACACATATTGGTGTTTATATGTCTATGGTTGCCTGGCTTGGTTCTCAATCAGAGGCAGCTGTTTATCGTTGTCTCTGATGGGGAACCATATTTAGGTAGCCATATGCCTTGGTTATTTTGTGGGTTGTTTTTCTATGTTTACTTGCCTGTTTGCACTAGTCATATAGCTTCACGGGTCGTTTTGTTCAGTTTTGTTCAACTGCGCGTTGGTCTCCTCATTATGACGACCATGACAGAGAATTTCAGCTTAAATTTATTTCATCACATTCCCAGTGGGTCAGAAGTTTACATACACTCAATTAGTATTTGGTAGCATTGCCCTAAAATTGTTTAACTTGCGTCAAACATTTTGCGTAGCCTTCCGCAAGCTTGCCACAGTCAATTTGGCGAATTTTGGCCCATTCCTCCTGACAGAGCTGGTGTAACTGAGTCAGGTTTAAAGGCATCCTTGCTCGCACACGCTTTTTCAGTTCTGCCCACAAATGTTCTTCAGGATTGAGGTCAGGGCTTTGTGATGGCCACTCCAATACCTTGACTTTGTTGTCTGTAAGGCATTTTTCCACAACTTTGGAAGTATGCTTGGGGTCATTGTCCATTTGGAAGACCCATTTGCGACCAAGCTTTGACTTCCTGACTGATGTCTTGAGATGCTTCAATATATCCACATAATGTTCTGTCCTCATGACGCCATCTATTTTGAGGTCTTGGCTGATTTTTCCCATGAAGTCAAGCAAAGAGGCACTAGGTTTGAAGGTAGGCCTTGAAATACATCCACAGTTACACCACCAATTGACTCAAATGATGTCAATTAGCCTATCAGAAACTTCTAAAGCAATGCCACCATTTTCTGGAATTCTCAAAGCTCTTTAAAGGCACAGTCAACTTAATGTATGTAAACTTCTGACCCAGTGATACAGTGAATTATAAGTGAAATATTTTGTCTGTAAACAATTGTTGGAAAAAGTATTTGTGTCTTGCACAAAGTAGATGTCCAAACCGACTTGCCAAAACTATAGTTTATTAACAAGAAATTTGTGTAGTTGACAAATGAGTTTTAATGACTCCAACCTAAGTGTATGTAAACTTCTGACTTAAACTTCCGACAACTGTTGCTCAATATTTGAATAATTTATTTTAAATAGTCAGTGTAGCTCATCTTCATCAAGGGTGTCAATAACTGTGGACCCCACTGTACCTGGATGAAGTTTATTACTGTAAGTGGATGCTGTTGTCTTCACTGATTTTTTTATTATGTTTTATAAGAAGCATAAAAGCAACCACAATTCTGGTAACAAAAATATCCATAACATGATTACGAAAATAACAATGAACAATTAATCTAACAATAAAATTATGGAAGACAGCGGCAGAAAATAAAGCCCTCGAGGCTTAAGAATAACAAACATTATGTAATGGACACACAAAAACAGGTATCTCAGTTTGTGTATATCCTTCTAATTCCTTCTAATTGCAGTCACTGTACTCATAATATGCAGGAGAACGATCGCCTTATGGTGAGGATAGCTGTGCTGCAAGCCCAACTTCAGACGCAATCATTAGGCAAGGGTAATTTAAGTGTAGGAAAGGATGAAACAGCGTCTGTGCCACCAATAAGTACAGAGATAGTATAAATCCCCTCGCAGTACCCTCAGCCGGACAATTTTCTCATGGCTTCTGGAAGGAAATGCTGTAGGAAGGTTGAACCGGTATCGCTCATTCAGCAGACAGAAACTTTCAAAAACTGTTTTCCCCATTAAGTAATGTGTCTGAGTCAGAGGCCGAGTCTTCTCTGGTTTCTCCTCCACCCGTTACGGGGTCTGAGACGCCGAAGCCTCCCACCATTAGCTCTGACAATTTGAAAACCCTGGTCATTGGCAACTCCATTACCCTCAGTATTAGACTTAAAAAGTATCATCCAGCTATCATACACTGTTTACCAGGGGGCAGGGCTACCGACATGCTGGCTAAGGCTAAAGCTGGCGAGTGTAGAGAGTATAGGGATATTGTTTTCTATATCGGCACCAACGATGTTAGGATGAAGCAGTCAGAGGTCACCAAACGCAACATTGCTTCAGTGTGTAAATTATCTAGAAAGATGCGCCAGCATCGAGTAATTGTCTCTGGCCCCCTCCCAATTAGTGGGAGTGATGAGCTCTACAGCAATCTCACAACTCAATCGCTGGTTGAAAACTGTTTTCTGCCACTCCCAAAAGAAAGAATTTGTAGACAATTGGCCCTTTTTCTGGGACCCACAAACAGGACCAAGCCTGTGACGGACGGACTGAGTGACGGACTCCATCCTAGCTGGAGGGGTGCTCGCATCTTATCTATGAACATAGACAAGGCTCTAACTCCTCTAGCTCCACAATGTAATAGGGTACAGGCCAGGCAGCAGGCTGTTAGCCAGCCTGCCAGCTTAGTGGAGTATGCCACTGGCACAGTCAGTGTTGTCAGCTCAGTTATCCCCAATGAGACCGTGTCTGAGCCTCGATCTAGGTTGGGCAAAACTCAACATGACGGTGTTTGCTTTAACAATCTCACTGGAATAAAGACCTCCCTCACTCCTGTCATTATTGAAAGAGATTGCGATATCTCACATCTCAAAATAGGGCTACTTAATGTTAGATCTCTCACTTCCAAGGCAGTTATAGTCAATGAACTAATCACTGATTATAATCTTGATGTGATTGGCCTGACTGAAACATGGCTTAAGCCTGAAGAATTTACTGTGTTAATAAATGAGGCCTCTCCTCCTGGATACACTAGTGACCATATCCCTCTCACATCCTGCAAAGGCAGAGGTATTGCTAACATTTACAATAGCAAATTTCAATCTTTTTTTAAGGTCTAGGAGCGCGAGGACAGATGCAGAGCCTTGGTCTGATGCCATTAAAAGGTAATTTACAACTTTCCCGAGTGCAGTCTCAGTGCTATGATGGGGTCTAAAACCAGACTTGGTAATTTTGTATACATTGTTTGTCTTCAGGAAGGCAGCGAGTTGCTGTGCAACAGCTTTTTCAAAAAAAATTAGAGGAATCGGAGATTTGATATAGGCCGATAGTTTTAAAAATATTTTTTGGGTCAAGGTATGGCTTTTTCAAGAGAGGCTTTATTACTGTCACTTTTATGATGTTCAATTTAGGAGGGCCAAGCACAGGAAGTAGCTCTTTCAGTAGTTTAGTTGGAATAGGGTCCAGTATGCAGCTTGAAGGTTTAGAGGCCATGACTAGAGATATAATATTAAAAAACTTAATATTAATAGTATCTCCCTTGATCATAGGTCCTGGAATTGTTGTGCAGACTCAGGACAACTGAGCTTTGGAGAAATACGCAGATTTAAAGAGGAGTCCGTAATTTGCTTTCTAATGATCATGATCTTTTCGTCAAATAAGTTCATGAATTTATCACTGCTGAAGTGAAAGCCATCCTCCCTTGGGGAATGCTGCTTTTTAGTTAGCTTTGCGACAGTATCAAAACTACATTTTGGATTGTTCTTATTCTCCTCAATTAAGTTGGAAAAATAGGATGATCAAGCAGCAGTGAGGGCTCTTCGATACTGCACGGTGCTATCTTTCGGAGCTAATCAGAAGACTTTTCCGTTCCAATTTTCTGGAAGCTTGCTTCAGGGCTCAGGTATTTTCTGTATACCAGGGAGCTAGTGTCTTATGATATACAATGGGGCAAGTCAGCCACCAATTGTGCAAGTTCTCCCACTTAAAAAGATGAGGCCTGTAATTTTCATCATAGGTACACTTCAACTATGACAGACAAAAGGAGAAAAAATAATCCAGAAAATCACATTGTATGATTTTTAATGAATTTATTTGCAAATTATGGTGGAAAATAAGTATTTGGCCAATAACAAAAGTTTCTCAATACTTTGTCATATACCCTTTTTTGGCAATGACAGAGGTCAAACGTTTTCTGTAAGGTTTTCACACACTGTTGCTGGTATTTTGGCCCATTCCTCCATGCAGATCTCCTCTAGAGCAGTGATGTTTTGGGGCTGTTGCTGGGCAACACAGACTTTCAACTCCCTCCAAAGACTTTCTATGGGGTTGAGATCTGGAGACTGGCTAGGCCACTCCAGGACCTTGAAATGCTTCTTACGAAGCTACTCCTTCGTTGCCCGGTAGGTGTGTTTGGGATCATTGTCATGCTGAAAGACCCAGCCACGTTTCATCTTCAATGCCCTTGCTG
This sequence comes from Oncorhynchus kisutch, assembly GCF_002021735.2. NCBI lineage: Eukaryota > Metazoa > Chordata > Actinopteri > Salmoniformes > Salmonidae > Oncorhynchus > Oncorhynchus kisutch. The sequence continues at coordinate 27,411,133 of NC_034178.2, read as the reverse complement.
ATGGAAGGAGGTTATCACTGAAAATCTCACGATACATGGCCCCATTCATTCTTTACTTTACACGGATCAGTCGTCCTGGTCCCTTTGCAGAAAAACAGCCCCAGAGCATGATGTTTCCACCCCCATGCTTCACAGTAGGTATGGTGTTCTTTGGATGCAACTCATCATTCTTTGTCCTCCAAACACGACGAGTTGAGTTTTTACCAAAAAGTTATATTTTGGTTTCATCTGACCATATGACATTCTCCCAATCTTCTTCTGGATCATCCAAATAATCTCTAGCAAACTTCAGATGGGCCTGGACATGTACTGGCTTTAGCAGGGGGACACGTCTGGCACTGCAGGATTTGAGTCCCTGGCTGCGTAGTGTGTTACTGATGGTAGGCTTTGTTACTTTGGTCCCAGCTCTCTGCAGGTCATTCACTAGGTCCCACCGTGTGGTTCTGGGATTTTTGCTCACCGTTCTTGTGATCATTTTGACCCCACGGGGTGATATCTTGCGTGGAGCCTCAGATCGAGGGAGATTATCAGTGGTCTTGTATGTCTTCCATTTCCTAATAATTCCATTTCCATTTCCTAATAATTGCTACCACAGTTTATTTCTTCAAACCAAGCTGCTTACCTATTGCAGATTCAGTCTTCCCAGCTTGGTGCAGGTCTACAATTTTGTTTCTGGTGTCCTTTGACAGCTCTTTGGTCTTGGCCATAGTGGAGTTTGGAGTGTGACTGTTTGAGGTTGTGGACAGGTGTCTTTTATACTGATAACAAGTTCAAACAGGTGCCATTAATACAGGTAACGAGTGGAGGACAGAGGAGCCTCTTAAAGAAGAAGTTACAGGTCTGTGAGAGCCAGAAATCTTGCTTGTTTGTAGGTGACCAAATACTCATTTTCCACCTTAATTTGCAAATAAATTCATAAAAAATCCTACAATTTTGATTGTCTGTATTTATTTTCTCATTTTGTCTGTCATAGTTGAAGTGTACCTATGATGAAAATGACAGGCCTCTCTCATCTTTTTAAGTGGGAGAACTTGCACAATTGGTGGCTGACTAAATACTTTTTTTGCCCTACTGTACATGGCTGTGACAATAACCGACTAGAATTCTCTTGGAGATAATATGGTCGGCATTTGATTGTAAGGAATTCTAGGTCAGGTGAACAAAAATACTTGAGTTCCTGTATGTTGTTACGAATACAGCATGAGTCGTTAATCATGAAGCATACACCCCCGCCGTTCTTTTTCCTGAGAGATGTTTATTTCGGTCGTTGTTATGCATGAAGACTTCCGGTGGTTGTACTGACTCTGACAACATATCCCGAGAGAGCCATGTTTCTGTGAAACAGAGAACGTTACAATCTCTGATGTCTCGCTGGAAGGTAACCCTTGCTCTAATATGATAAACTCAATGCAGTGACCGGGCCACCTTCATGACACTTGCTGGCTGAGCCCTCCCCCACTATAAGTAGGGAGACTGACTAATAGACTCACGGGATCAGATCTTGGTGAGGTGTGGCCACAGCCTGAGAGATTCATGATTCATTCCAACTCTAACTGTTACCATCTGACTCCGAGAGAAACAATCATCTGAGAAAAAACTTTGCTGACTGTTGATATAAGTATTAATGGTATTACGGTTAATGATAATGACAGTAGAGTTCATGAAAGGTATCGCTATAGATGTCAAATCAGATTGTATTGGTGATGTTATTGCGGGTGTAGCGAAATGCTTGTGTTTCCAACTCTGACAGTGCAGTAATATTTAACTAGTAATATCTAATAGTTATACAACAGACTTAATACATACAAATTTAATTAAAGGTATGGAATTAAGAATATACAAATATATGGACGAGCAATGTCAGAGCGGCATAGACTAGGATAGAGTAGAACAGAATAGAATACAGTATATACATGTGAGATGACTAATGCAAAATATGTAAACATGATTAAAGTGACTAGTGTTCCTTTTAGTGGCCAGTGATTTCAAGTCTATGTATTAAGGCAGCAGCCTCTAACGTGCTAGTGATGGCTATTTAACAGTCTGATGGCCTTGAGATAGAAGCTCTTTTTTGGTCTCTCGGGTCCCAGCTTTGATGTGACCCATTCCAAGAAGCTAGGCGTATGTCGCATGTCACTCCTTCACAAGAGAGGCATTTGAAATTTAAAAACCAATATACAGTGCCTTGCGAAAGTATTCGGCCCCCTTGAACTTTGCGACCTTTTGCCACATTTCAGGCTTCAAACATAAAGATATAAAACTGTATTTTTTTGTGAAGAATCAACAACAAGTGGGACACAATCATGAAGTGGAACGACATTTATTGGATATTTCAAACTTTTTTAACAAATCAAAAACTGAAAAAGTGGGCGTGCAAAATTATTCAGCCCCCTTAAGTTAATACTTTGTAGCGCCACCTTTTGCTGCGATTACAGCTGTAAGTCGCTTGGGGTATGTCTCTATCAGTTTTGAACATCGAGAGACTGACATTTTTTCCCATTCCTCCTTGCAAAACAGCTCGAGCTCAGTGAGGTTGGATGGAGAGCATTTGTGAACAGCAGTTTTCAGTTCTTTCCACAGATTCTCGATTGGATTCAGGTTTGGACTTTGACTTGGCCATTCTAACACCTGGATATGTTTATTTTTGAACTATTCCATTGTAGATTTTGCTTTATGTTTTGGATCATTGTCTTGTTGGAAGACAAATCTCCGTCCCAGTCTCAGGTCTTTTGAAGACTCCATCAGGTTTTCTTCCAGAATGGTCCTGTATTTGGCTCCATCCATCTTCCCATCAATTTGAACCATCTTCCCTGTCCCTGCTGAAGAAAAGCAGGCCCAAACCATGATGCTGCCACCACCATGTTTGACAGTGGGGATGGTGTGTTCAGGGTGATGAGCTGTGTTGCTTTTACGCCAAACATAACTTTTGCATTGTTGCCAAAAAGTTCCATTTTGGTTTCATCTGACCAGAGCACCTTCTTCCACATGTTTGGTGTGTCTCCCAGGTGGCTTGTGGCAAACTTTAAACGACACTTTTTATGGATATCTTTAAGAAATGGCTTTCTTCTTGCCACTCTTCCATAAAGGCCAGATTTGTGCAATATAAGACTGATTGTTGTCCTATGGACAGAGTCTCCCACCTCAGCTGTCGATCTCTGCAGTTCATCCAGAGTGATCATGGGCCTCTTGGCTGCATCTCTGATCAGTCTTCTCCTTGTATGAGCTGAAAGTTTAGAGGGACGGCCAGGTCTTGGTAGATTTGCAGTGGTCTGATACTCCTTCCATTTCAATATTATCGCTTGCACAGTGCTCCTTGGGATGTTTAAAGCTTGGGAAATCTTTTTGTATCCAAATCTAGCTTTAAACTTCTTCACAACAGTATCTCGGACCTGCCTGGTGTGTTCCTTGTTCTTCATGATGCTCTCTGCACTTTTAACAGACCTCTGAGACTATCACAGTGCAGGTGCATTTATACGGAGACTTGATTACACACAGGTGGATTGTATTTATCATCATTAGTCATTTAGGTCAACATTGGATCATTCAGAGATCCTCACTGAACTTCTGGAGAGAGTTTGCTGCACTGAAAGTAAAGGGGCTGAATAATTTTGCACGCCCAATTTTTCAGTTTTTGATTTGTTAAAAAAGTTTGAAATATCCAATAAATGTCGTTCCACTTCATGATTGTGTCCCACTTGTTGTTGATTCTTCACAAAAAATACAGTTTTATATCTTTATGTTTGAAGCCTGAAATGTGGCAAAAGGTCGCAAAGTTCAAGGGGGCCGAATACTTTCGCAAGGCACTGTATATTATATAAAAATGCATTCTGGAACATGTGAGCGTTCATGTTTGTGCACAAATTCTTCAGTTGCGGAAACCCACAGCTGTCCACGTGGCTGGTCTCATAAATTCCTGTAGGTGAAGAAACCAGATGTGGAGGTCGAGGTCTGCAGTTGTGAGGCCAATTAGATGTACTGTCAAGTTCTCTAAAACGATGTTGGTAGAGAAATTAACATCAAATACTGCAGTCAGCATGCCAATTGCACACTCGCTCAAAACTTGAGACATCTGTGGCATTGTGTTGTGTGACAGAATTGCACATTTTAGAGTGCCCTTTTATTATTCCCTGCACAAGGTCCACCTGTGCAATGATCATGCTGTTTAATCAGCTTCTTGATATGCCACAGGTGTTAGGTGGATGGAATATCTTGGCAAAGGATAAATGCTCACTAACAGGGATGTGAACAAACTTGTTCACAAAATTTGTGAGAAATAAGCTTTTTGTGCATGTATAACATTTCTGGGATATTATATTCAGCTCATGAAACATGGGAGCAACACTTTACATGTTGTGTTTATACACTACCGGTCAAAAGTTTATATATTGTAAAAACAACCTGAGGATTGATTATAAAAAACGTTTGACATGTTTCTATGAACTGTACGGATACTATTTGGAATACTCATCTGCCCAGTCTTGACCGCTCGAGCCTGTGGATTTCTGAAAATAACGCGCCAACCAAATGGAGGTATTTTGGATATAAAAATAATCTTTATGGAACAAAAGGAACATTTATTGTGTAACTGGGAGTCTCGTGAGTGCAAACATCCAAAGATCATCAAAGGTAAGCGATTCATTTTATTGCTTTTCTGACTTTCATTATGTTTTGTCTACTGAGAGAGATGTCTTTACATAAACGCTTGGCATGCTTTCGCCAAAAAGCTTTTTTAAAAATCTGACACGCGAGGTGGATTAACAACAAGCTAAACTGTGTTTTGCTATATTGCACTTTATATTTATATTTTTAGTAATTTAATTTGAATTGGGCGCTCTGCAATTCAGCGGATGTTGTCGAAAATGATCCAAGTAACGGTATGGGTGCATCAAGAAGTTAAACAAATCAAAATATATTTTATATTTGAGATTCTTCAAATAGCCACCCTTTGCATGATTACAGCTTTGTACACTCTTGGCATTACGATATCTCGACACATCCCATCAGCAAACCTGATTGACCATTCTTTTCATGATTTTGAGCCAGCAGTCTCTGTGATTGAGCAACTTCCCACTACCTTGAAGTCGTGCAATACTGTAGTTGAGATGAACTTCTCTTGCCCTTCGGACACTTACGCAAGCTCTGCGGCCGTCTCAGCAATAAAAGCGTCGAAGCTTGAGTGTACTCTGTTTCCAATGACACATTTTCCACTTTGTGGAGGACTGTGACCCCTTACAATGACACTAATGGCGTCAGTCCCGCAACTGACCCAATGACTCCCACTGGGGAAACACTTTGCGATATCACAGACAGATGTCATTGTCTCAGGTTGCCACATGCCACATGCGGACGCTGTTGTGACTGACAAGCCTCGACAGCCACTGAGCATTTTGAAGGGTTTGGTTGAAAGGTTACAGCCATTCTCATAACAACGCGGCCTCTGACAACTTATACATAGGGTCCAACCTTTTCGTTTGTGCCTCAGATACCAACACCAGCCACTGGTGGGGAGTCCCAAGATTCAGGGGGGGATACTAGCCCAGACCCATGATGAGCCTCATCGAGGCTGGTGGGGGAGGTCGTATGGTGCAACACCATACGAGGCCTCCAGAGCATTAAACAATACTAGTTGTAAACTCCCCTATGAGAACAGTGAGGAGCAGACAGGCCCCTAGACAGGGGTAATCTTAGAACACATCTAAGATATTACTGAGGTGTACCACACTGGTCGTAAAAGAAGTCCAGTGGACTTCCACCCCCAAAACAAATCGCGAAAATATTCATTCTTTGCCATGTGTAGGTTCAACTACAATACAACTAGTAAAATGTTCTAATCATGTGTTCGCGGTAGGATAATATTTCAGAATAAATCGGTAGGATAACTGGTCCCCTTGAGTACCAGCACCAATGCCAGCACAGTCAGTACAGCAACAATCAGTAAGAAGGTTAGAGACCTCACAAGTCAAAATGCTATTGGTAACAGCGACAGAGGAGTTAGTAGTCACTCAGATTGCAACACGTGTAAGGGAATCTACAGAACACTCTTCTGATGGTCAACACACATGCCACTAATAAATAAAACCCTCCATTCAGGAGGAAAGTATAAATCGGTAGGATAACTGATCCCCTTGAGTACCAGCACCAATGCCAGCACAGTCAGTACATCAACAATCAGTAAGAAGGTTAGAGACCTCACAAGTCAAAATGCTATTGGTAACAGCGACAGAGGAGTTAGTAGTCACTCAGATTGCAACACGTGTAAGGGAATCTACAGAACACTCTTCTGATGGTCAACACACATGCCACTAATAAATAAAACCCTCCATTCAGGAGGAAAGTTATTAGAAGTCATATGATCCATGATCCACCGTGATCACACTGCGTACGACTGGTTCAGTGCTTAGAGAGTACTTCCGTTGTAAGGTTAGCTCCTCCGTGGATAAAATAGCTATGAAATAGACTCCTTCATACCTATCACCACTACAATGGTGTAAGACACATTGATGTGTAGTAAAACTACTACAAGTCCCCTTAACATAGGTCGTGAGGTTGGCATCAATTCTTACTGACCTCCAGTAAATTATATGATGACATCAGACTCATTTAGAACAGATTGCAGCCTCCCCGGATACTTTGTTTCTTTCCCTTGGTATGTATGTGCGCTTGTGTAAGCACAAACACACACGCACAACGGAACATTTCGGCACAGCTCGGCATTCAACACCATAGTGAACTCCAAGCTCGTCATCAAGCTCGAGACCCTGGGTCTCGACCCCGCCCTGTGCAACTGGGTACTGGACTTCCTGACGGGCAACAAACCGACTCAGGCACGAACAACCGACCGGGTGGACCGTTATCGGGCCTGGGCTGTGTCCGAAGAGCCGCCATCACCTCCTCCTCAATCCTCCATGTAACGGCTCCCACGACAACGTTCTGGGGAAGAATCGTCTCAGTCTTGGCCCCACTCTCCTCCGTCTTGGAGAACATCCGGGACAGGGCGTCCGCCTTCCCGTTCTTCGACCCAGGTCGGAACGTCAGGGAAAAATTGAAGCGTCCAAAAAACAAAGCCCACCGGGCCTGACGGGTGTTGAGACGTTTAGCCGATTGCACCTAAGCCAGATTCTTGTGGTCAGTCCAGACCACAAACGGTTGCTCCGATCCCTCCAACCAGTGACGCCACTCCTCCAAGGCAAGCTTCACAGCGAGAAGCTCCCGGTTACCCACATCGTAGTTTCTTTCAGCTGGAGAAAGACGACAAGAGTAGAAGGCGCAGGGATGGAGTTTACCGTCAGTGGAGCTACGCTGGGACAGGATGGCGCCCACCCCCACATCAGACGCATCCACCTCCACAACGAACTGACGGGAAGTGTCAGGTTGAGAGAGAATTGGGGCGTTGGTAAATCGGCTCTTCAAATCTAGAAATGCTCGGTCTGCCTCAGGAGACCAACAGAACTTTCTGGTGCAAGACGTCAGTACAGTTAAAGGGGCGGCCACCTGGCTGTAATCACGGATAAACCTCCGATAAAAATTTGCAAACCCCAGGAATCTCTGGAGCTGCAATCTCGTACCGGGCTGGACCCAATCCCGAACCGCCCGAACCTTCTCTTGGTCCATCTTGATCTCTCCTCTGGAGATGATGTACCCGAGGAAGGACGTCGTGTGGGCGTGAAAATCGCACTTCTCAGCCTTCACGAACAGACGGTTCTCCAATAACCGCTGCAGGACCTGCTTGACATGCTGAACGTGGCTAGAAAGCTCCTTCGAGAAGATGAGGATATCATCCAGGTAAACGAACACAAAAATACCAATCATATCTCTCAGAACGTCATTCACCATACTTTGGAACACAGCAGGAGCGTTGGTCAGTCCAAACGGCATCACCTGGTACTCGAAATGTCCCATCGGAGTATTGAACCCAGTCAACCACTCGTCCCCCTCTTTGATCCGAACCAAATGATAAGCATTACGTAAATCAAGCTTCGTAAAAACCGTAGCACCCTGTAAAGAATCGAAAGCCGAGCTCATCAAGGGCAGGGGATACTTGTTCTTGACCGTAATATCATTCAAACCCCGATAATCAATACACGGTCGAAGAGAGCCATCCTTCTTGCTCACAAAAAAAAAATCCTGCTCCCAGAGGTGATGATGAGGGCCGAATGAGACCTGCAGCTAGAGACTCCTTGATGTAGGTCTCCAAGGCCTCACGTTCAGGTCGAGAGATACTGTATAACCGTCCCTTGGGAAAGGCGGCTCCAGGAAACAGATTAATCGCACAGTCATAAGGTCGGTGGGGAGGAAGGGACTGAGCCTTCTGTTTACTGAATACTTCACCCAACTCGTGATATGTTTCTGGAACCAGGGACAAATCAGGAGGAGCAGAGTCACTGACCTGACTGGAAACGGCAGGAGAACAGGCAGTCCTAAGGCAGTTAGCATGACAATCAATGCTCCAACTAGTTACCTTACCCGTCACCCAATCAAACGAGGGATTGTGTTCCTTCAGCCAGGGGTAACCAAGAACCAGAGGAACATGGGGCGAGGACAGAATGAAGAAGGAGATAAACTCTGAATGATTCCCCGACAACAACATCTTAACCGGTTCAGTCCTCATAGTGATCCGTGCCAGACTACTGCCGTTCAGAGTGGTTGCTTCAATGGCTTCCGGCAATTGCTCCTTGGAAAGCCCCAGCTGTTCCACCAAGTCGGCATCAATAAAGCTGCCATCGGCACCTGAATCGATAAAAGCGTTCATCTCTAAGCTCTGATCCATATTCATAAGGGTCGCAGGAAAACGGGGTCTGACAGGATTCTTGAGAGGTTGAAACTGGCTCGCAAAAATTCCTCCCAAAACTAGCGAGCCGGGCAGTTTAACGAGCGCTGTGGACAAGCGGAGATGTAATGTCCTGAGCTACCACAGTAGAGACAGCTGTTGGTCTCACGTCTACGTTGGCGCTCCTCCTTAGTTAGCCCGTGTCGCCCCACTTGCATTGGTTCAGGATCTGGTGGCAAGACCCCTCCACTAATCCCGTGTGGGGAATAACAATCAATACGTTCTGGTTCACTTCCTGAACCGACTGGTAACCGAGTTGCTGATTGATTGGATGGGCCCCACTGCTTCTCCCTCCTTCTCTCTCGGACTCTATTATCTACCCGAATAGATAAAGTGACCAAGCTGTCTAGGTCACTAGGCTCTGGATAGGATATCAGCTCGTCCTTGAGTTGCTCCGACAACCCCTGGTAAAAAGCCGCTTGTAGTGACTCCTCATTCCAACCACTCTCCACAGACAATGTCCTGAACTCGATCATAAAGTCTGCCACACTGCGAGCTCATTGGCGAAGAGTGAACAAACGTTTAGCTGCGTCCTTACCTCGGACTGGATGGTCAAAAAGCCTTCTCATCTCTCCCGTGAATTCCTGGTATGAAGCCATGCAGGTCTCCTGTCGTTTCCAAACGGCTGAAGCCCATTCCAGAGCTCTTCCACGCAGCAGTTCAATAACAAAGGCTATCCTAGCCTTGTCAGTGGCATAAGAATGGGGCTGCAGATCAAACACTAACTCACACTGCATAAGAAACTAACGGCATCTTCCCAAATCCCCTTCATATTTATCAGGCGTCGGTACCTTGGGTTCACGGAAGGAAACCGCACCAGACACGGCAGGTGAGATGGGTGAAACAGGTGGTGAATGAATCGCCGGCAAACTGAGCTGATCCTGGATTTGTGTCAAGCTAGCAGATAAGTTCTGGATTGAACCCGCTATCTCCTGTAGCGCCATCTTGTGTTGTCCCAATGTCTTCCCCTTCTGGGTAATGGCATGGCAAACGGAGTCCAGGTCCGCTGGGTTCATCCTTGGCCGGATCGTTCTGTCACGTTCTTTCAAAATCGAACCCAGAAGCAGACCAGGAGAGTAGGAAGAAGGTGAGTATTTATTTACAAGTGAATGTGAATGGGTAGATATATCCAGGTGGCGTAGCGGGCAGCGGTGGTGAGTTGATGGGAGTAAATAGGTGGATCCAATGGGGGAGCGGAATCCTCCGACGACCAGGCGGGAATGGGGTAAATGATCCGGGTGAGTAATGTTCATGGCTAACGATCCGGCAGGGAATGGATGTCAGGTCTGGGCTTATGAAGAGGAGAGATGATGATCAGGACCAGGTGTGCAGATAGCTGATGGGATACAGGTGCGGGTAATCAGAACTCCCAACTGGCTACATTGCCCGGCAACCATGAGGTCCTGGCGTTCCAGGACGCCGGAAAAAACACTCCAGGACAGAACACAGGCAAAAAACAGACTCAGGAAACGGGATTCGTGACACTTACACTTGTGTCTATAAGGTAGTCATTTTGGAATTGTTAGCTAGATTACTTGTTGGTTATTACTGCATTGTCGGAACTAGAAGCACAAGCATTTCGCTACACTCGCATTAACATCTGCTAACCATGTGTATGTGACAAATAAAATTTGATTTGATTTGATTTGAACATTTAATGAGGATTTATGCTCGGATCACTTAATGGTCTGAACAAAATACCAGCCTTAGTAAAGTTGAGAAGTTACTCTTAGGCCTTTTGACTCTACAGCTACAGTACTCACCAGTTTCTCCCAGAGGTCCGTAGGTCATCCCTGTAGACTGCCCGAAGCGGGTGCCTTACAGCTGTAGACTTATCATGTAGTTATCAATTTAGGATAGTGCCCTAAGCAACACACTGCAAATTAGGAACGCCCTAGATATGATATGAGACAATGCCATGATAGGGTCATTTAGCCAAGACCTTGAACGGAGTGGTTGCTCCTTTAAAAGTTGCATCATACTGCATCACACCTTGCGGGCTGCTGCAGCATTCTGTGGCACATTATCTAATTGTCAGCCATTTTTTCTGTTAATGCAAGTTATTGCTGGTTTGACCACCAGAGGGCATCTTTGAGAAGCATTTAATAATCTTCCATATTGGCATTACCAGAGAATTTAAAACCTTTTTTGTAATAACATAGTATATGGGATTGATTTTAAGAAATGTGGCTTAATTAATTTGATTAATATTATGTTGTTTCTATTCTGAGAAAAATGAAAAACGAAACCATGTGTGTTATTTCATAGTTTTTCTACAATGTAGGAAATAGTAAAAATAAAGAAAAATCCTGGAATGAGTAGGTCTGTCCAAACTTTTGACTGGTACATGCTTGATTAATATTATGGTGTTTCTATTCCATGAAAAACAAAAACCAACCTGGGTTTCTGTTAGGATGGAACGGAAAATATGACACTGTACAACGTGATGGTTGGCAGTATGAACTGAGAGAATATTAGGTTAGCACTAATTCATTAATCATATGCTGACTTCCCTGCTTCTTTGTTTTACCTCTTTCCTTTTCTGTCTTCTACACCCCACTCCCCACCTCTTTTTTTATAATGCACACGATCTGTGCATTGAAGTACAGATTGAACTTGTATTTATAATATAATATTACAATTATAAAATGTATAATGCATGTATTATTTATTTATAACACCTGGATAATGAACTTTCAATTAAGCGTTTCACATTAAGCGTTTCACTGGTTGAAATTAGGTATCTCATTGGAATACTACACCTATCCTGTGTCCTCAGATTAATGCAGATGAAGGAAATTAGATATGCATAGGTGTACAGTAGTGTACTGTGTTTTCTGTATATATGAATTACAAATAAGCCTTTACTTAAATCATGTTTCTAGCCTATTGCATAGTTATAATGTGTAATCATTGATGTCCCAGGTGCAGGAGTGGTAAACACTGTTGAAGTGTATAATTGTAATAAATACATACATGCAGACATCATTTTTTAAAATTTTACCCCTTTATTTAACTAGGCATGTCAGTTAAGAACAAATTCTTATTTTCAATGATAGCCTAGGAACAGTGGGTTAACTCTTGTTCAGGAGCAGAACAACAGATTTGTACCTTGTCAGCTCGGGGATTCAATCTTGCAACCTTTCGGTTAGTAGTCCAACTCTCTAACCACTAGGCTACGCTGCCGCCCCAAATTCAATCATGGAGTTTGGAATGACTGAAAAAGAACGTCTCAGCGATTCATACCTGAACCACACCTTTATTTGCCAAGGAAGAGTACATGATCAGTGAATATATTCAATGTACAGGCTACAATGTGTGGATCTCATGCGTGGTAATAACTACAGTATATGTATATAGGACTTGCATCCTTTGCACAAAAAAGTTATTAAATTCTACTCAATATAGTCTTTATTATTGCCATTCAGACTTGCAGTCGATTCAACAACTGTGATAGTTGAGTTTCATAGATAGGTTCTGAACTAATGTTCATACCAAAAGTGTTAGGGTCCATACACAGATCGGCTACACATCCATAGGCATACAGTTATTTTCATCCTCCACTACACAATAAGCAAATAAATAGTTAGCTAGCTATGTTACTTCAGCTGCATTGCATGGCAAATATAAGCAAGGCAAGCTAACACAGCCAACACAGTACATTCAATTCGCAGTAAATGCTTTAGCTAGCTAGATTCTTTACATTCACTGTTTCACAAGATGACAGCCTGGTTTGCAGGTTTTCTCAGGAGTCCCAAAAACATTGAACAACATGAATTACAAACGCATACTCATGTCATAACACTAGCTAGCTGGATAATGTTAGCTAGTCAGCTAACTTGTTAACTTCTTTGTGACGGGGCAGTATTTTCACGTCCGGATGAAATGCATGCCCAAATTCAACTGCCTGCTACTCATCCCCAAAAGATAAGATATGCATATTAGTAGTAGATTTGGATAGAAAACACTCTGAAGTTTCTAAAACTGTTTGAATCATGTCTGTGAGTATAACATAACTTATTTAGCAGGCGAAACATCTTCGTTTCTCAATGATGTGCTTTCATTGGGAATCCAGATTTCTAAGGGACCTTCTTGCAGTTCCCACCGCTTCCACTGGATGTCACCAGTCTTTAGAAATTTCTTGAGGTTTTTCCTTTGTGTAATGAAGAAGTACGGCCATCTTGAACGAGGGTAACTTGAAGTGTACTGTTAGATAGAGGCGCGTGACCAGAAAGCATGCTACAGTTTGTTTTCCTCCTGTATTGAACAGAGATCATCCCGTCTTCAATTGTATCGAATATTTATGTAAAAAAATACCTAAAGTTGTATTACAAAAGTAGTTTGAAATGTTTTGGCAAAGTTTACAGGTAACTTTTGAGATATTTTGTAGTCACGTTGTGCAAGTTGGAACCGGTGTTTTTCTGGATCAAACTCGCCAAATAAATGGACATTTTGGATATATCGACGGAATTAATCGAACAAAAGGACCATTTGTGATGGTAAGGCATGAATTACATTTTTATTTCTGCGTTTTGCGTCGCGCCTGCAGGGCTTTCGCCAAAAAGCCTTTTTGAAATCTGACATGATGGCTGGATTCACAACGAGTGTAGCTTTAATTTGCTATCTTGCATGTGTGATTTAATGAAAGTTTGATTTTTATAGTAATTTATTTGAATTTGGCGCTCTGCATTTCCCCTGGCTTTTGGCCAGATGGGATGCTATTGTCCCACATATCCCAGAGAGGTTAACAACGCACACACACTTACGAAATATATAATTACATTTCTTCCCAAATGAGCGGCGTTGTGGCACTAAGTGATGGTTGTATGGGGAACTTGATTATAGCTCTATCACCTCCTACGTGTCAAATGAAAATGAAATGTTTATAAAGAAAAGCATAAACAAAAGATATAAAAAATATAGTTATCACACCATAATCATCTAAATGGATTATGCTCTACAGTGGTTCTTCCTTCAAAAGTTGCGAGTTTACACCGTGGGACTTAGAAGTACCCAGCGTCACTGCTTCATTGCTCCAGACAACCACAAGGTGGAGTTAGAGCACTCATTATGCATTTAGGTCCCAAGGTTTTTATATGACCAATCATATCGAGTGGTTCCAATGACAAATTTGACGCAAGCCACCCATCCCTGGTGACTTTCTTCAGCAAAGATAGTTGACAAACCAATACGGTGGAAGCAAATGTAAGTAGTTATAACGTCAAAATGAGTCAAGCTAAAGATATACAATTAAGAGGAATATGTTAGTTAAATAGCGATTTTTGTAAATTAACTTAAGTTCTTGGATATAGGGGGCGCTATTTAAATTTTTGGATGAAAAATGTTCCCGTTTTAAACAAGATATTTTGTCACGAAAAGATGCTCGACTATACATATAATTGACAGCTTTGGAAAGAAAACCCTGACGTTTCCAAAACTGCAAAGATATTGTCTGTGAGTGCCACAGAGCTGATGTTACAGAAAAAACCCAGATAAAAATACAATCAGGAAGTGCCACATTTTTTTAAAACCGCCTCATGGCAATGACTCCTTATATGGCTCTGGAGGAGTTAGGAGTCAGCTTACCTTTTCCACGTTTTCCCCAAGGTGTCTGCAGCATTGTGACGTATTTGTAGGCATATCATTGGAAGATTGACCATAAAGACACTACATCTACCAGGTGGTCGCTTGGTGTCCTCCGTCGCAATTATTGCGTAATCTCCAACTGCAGTATTTTTCCGTTTGCCTCGGATGAGAAACCGACTGCCAGGAATGATTTTTCATCGAATAGAATTGTGAAAAACACCTTGAGGATTGATTCTAAACAACGTTTGCCATGTTTCTGTCGATATTATGGAGCTAATTTGGAAAAAAGTTTGGCGTTGTGTTGACTGCATTTTCGTTTTTTTTTCTTAGCGAAACATGATGAACAAAACGGAGTTATTTCTCTTACACAAATACTATTTTTGGAAAAAATGAACATTTGCTATCTAACTGAGAGTCTCGTCATTGAAAACATTCGAAGTTCTTCAAAGGTAAAGTATTTTATTTGAATGCTTTTCTTGTTTTTGTGAAAATGTTGCCTGCTGAATGCTAGGCTTAATGCTATGCTAGGCTATCAATACTCTTACACAAATGCTTGTGTAGCTTTGGTTAAAGCATATTTTGAAAATCTGAGATGACAGTGTTGTTAACAAAAGGCTAAGCTTGTGTTTCAATATATTTATTTCATTTCATTTGCGATTTTCATGAATAGGAAACGTTGCATTATGGTAATGAGCTTGAAGCTATGATTACGCTCCCGGATACGGGATTGCTCGACGCTAGAGGTAAATGACAAAAAAATATGCACCATTGTTTTTCTCTACATTAAACCTCTTGAAACTACCCCTCCCGGATCTGGGAGAATTGTCATCAACTACACTAATTAGCAAAACGCAACAGACGAAAAATCTTACTAGAAAATATTCATGACATCACAAGTGAAATATAGTGAAACACAGCTTAGCCTTTTGTTAATCACCCTGTCATCTCAGATTTTGAAATTATGCTTTACAGCCAAAGCAAGACAAGCATTTGTGTAAGTTTATCGATAGCCTAGCATAGCATTCTGTCCAGCTAGCAGCAGGAAGCTTGGTCACGAAAATCAGAAAAGCAATCAAATTAAATCGTTTACCTTTGATGAGCTTCGAATGTTTACACTCACGAGACTCCCAGTTAGACAGCAAATGTTCCTTTTGTTCCATAAAGATTATTTTTATAGCCGAAATACCTCCGTTTCTTGTCCACGTTTTGTTGAGAAATCCACCGGAAATTGCGGTCACGACAACGCCGAAAACCCCCTCAAAATTAGATCCATAATATCGACAGAAACATGGCAAACGTTTTTTATAATCAATCCTCAAGGTGTTTTTCAAATATCTATTCGATAATATATCAACCGGGACAATTTTCACCACCTGACCACTGACGCAATGTTGTCGTTCACGCACATTTTTCAAAATAAAAGCCTGAAACTATGTCTAGTGGCTGTAGACACATTAGGGAAGCCATAGAAAAAGGAATCTGGTTGATATCCCTTTCAATGAGCAATAGGGATGCATAGGAACACAGGGGTTTCAAAATAAGAGTCACTTCCTGATTGGATTTTTCTCAGGCTTTCGCCTGCAATATCTGTTCTGTTATACTCACAGACAATATTTTTACAGTTTTGGAAACTTTAGAGTGTTTTCTATCCTAAGCTCTATTATTATATGCATGTTCTAGCATCTGGTCCTGAGAAATAGCACATTTACTTTGGGAACGTTATTTTTCCAAAAATGAAAATAGTGCCTCCTAGCCTTAACAGGTTTTAACATCTGCCTAAGTTACTGCCCAGATCTTCCAGTCTGGACGACCAGACGACGTGGGGGCTGAAGGGGGGGGGGGGGGGTTCGCCAAGGGAGCCATACAAGCTACAACCGCCACTGGCAAACAGGATGCATGCTTTGTAATATTTGTATTCTGTACAGGCTTCCTTCTGTTCACTCTGTCAATT
The DNA here is from genome assembly GCF_002021735.2 of Oncorhynchus kisutch. NCBI lineage: Eukaryota > Metazoa > Chordata > Actinopteri > Salmoniformes > Salmonidae > Oncorhynchus > Oncorhynchus kisutch. The sequence continues at coordinate 27,394,769 of NC_034178.2, read as the reverse complement.
AGGTTACTATTGTGGAGTAACTACAATGTTGTTGATACATCCTCAGATTTCTCTTATCACAGTCATTAAACTCTAACGGTTTTGAAGTGACCATTGACCTCATGATGAAATCACTGAGTGGGATCTTTCCTCTCCAGCAACTGAGTTAGGAAGGACACCTGTATATTTGTAGTAACTGGGTGTATTGATACACCATCCAAAGTGTAATTAATAACTTCACCATGCTCAAAGGGATATTCAATGATATTCTACTGATAGGTGCCCTTCTTTGTGAGGCATTAGAAAACCTCCCTGAGTCCATGCAACTTATTAAATGATGTGTTAAGCACAGTTTTACTGGTGAACTTTTTTAGTCTTTCCAATACAAAATGGTTCTATACCTAATGACTCAAGACATTTCAGCTTTTCATTTTTCAGAATTTGTAAAAATTTTGAAAAACATAATTCCACTGTGACATGGGGTATTGTGTGCGGGCCATTGACAGAAAATCATAATTGAATCCATTTAAAATGTAGGCTGTAACACAAGAAAACATGGAAAAAGTCCAGGGGTGTGAATACCTTCTGAAGGCACTGTTATCACAGTTAGAAATAGTTAGAAAATAACATTTTAGAAATAACATTTTTCCTCAATGAAGACATTATCAGGGGTTCGACTGAGATGTCCTATTTAAGATAGTCTTTGAACAGGTAGGTTTTCTGCCTCCAGTAAAGAGTGTGTCCCCAGTTTGTGTGCATGTTTTCTTCCCTTTAACTGAAAGTACTTTTTTCCCCCAGGTGAAATATGTATTTGGTATGTGTAGGGCATCGTAAGTTATCATACATTTTGTACCGTCCACATTTCATTTCTATAGCAAATGTGGATGGTGATATAAGCCATCTGTAAGGATTGCATTTCGTAACCTCCATGCATCGCATGTCTCATGACCACTGTTACATGTCATGGTCAGAAGCCTGTGGTACATGCTCTAAACTTTACAGTCCATTTGTATGCCTTTCTTTAAAAGGCAATAGTTGAACACAATATTCATTCTAGCAGAAATAATTGGTTAACAGTGCTCTACATGATAAACTGTTTCTTACCCACCTGAATAGTCAAAACAATGGCTAGCGGGAGTCTGGGTGGCTCTTTCCCTCTGGTATTTCCTCCACATACTGTGTGATCATAACCCCAGGGACTGTCGATCTGAATTTCGTTCCTGATCACACACAAAAAAATAATAATTAGAAAATGGTGAAATTATTTGATAAAATTGGTATCACTCACTGCTCAAAACACTTGAGATGTACATTAATGGTTGACCAGGTGTAGCATAATTATAATCAGATACAATTATTATTACATCCATCAATATCATTCAATATTGTACATTTCCAATGTAAGTGATTGAAGGCCATATTCAGACTCAATATTAGTGTAGAAGTAGTTGTAGTAGAACTTCACTAATCCCAGGAAGGTCTTGTTAAAGCAATGGCTGATACACCAGTATGTCTATCAGGTCGGAATACAGCCCTAAATCACATGCCAGATCTACCAACAGATCGCACCTATAGTATATGCAAAGCTTACATGTGTTATTTTCAGAGCAACTTTAAGCAAACAACATGACATTATCATTATTATCACTTTAAACCAATGTATCATCAATTTCTAAACATTTATGTTACTGTAAGTTCTTCCATTATTGAGCTGAAATCTGTAGTTGGTGAAACTAACAAGTCCGTTTGGGATATGATATCAACAAAAAATGAACATAGTTTTTTTGTCCCTCAGACATCATTGCACACGTGATAGAACAGCAGAATATGTACTGCAACTTTTTTTTTACCACACTGCTGGACGCTCCTCTCCTCCATTTCAGCAACAAAACAAAAACAATAACAAAGGTGCTCGGGCGAACAGTGGCCCTGTTTCCCCCTTAGCGGATTTCAGCTTTATTGGTTATCTCTTCTTCATTATAACCACTGAAAACTTAGTACCCCTGCAGATGCTTAGTCAATCTGACACCAACTTTTTAAAATTGTATATTGTATCAATCCATATTTCTACATATAACTTGACAACTGTAACTGAATATAAATAATTCAAAACACTAAGTAATCATCAGCAAAAATAGTTTATAAGGAACATTTTTGGAAGCCCATAATCTAAAACCCTGGTCATGAAGGGCCCAACCTGTCCTCCCACCAGTGGCAATTTTAGCATGTAAATGTTGGTGGGGAAAACTCCCCCCATTTTGTTTTTAGATGCATGCCGGCAAAGCCACTACACAATGTTTTCTTAACTGACTTGCCTAGTTAAATAAAGATTAAATATATATATATTTTTTATATAAAAAAATCTATACCGGAGGGCACTGTATCTACCTAGTACCTCTGCACATTGATCTGGTACTCCTTGTATATAGCTCAATTCTTGAGTTATTATTTAATTTGTATTATTATTTTTAAATTCTGCATCGTTGGTAAGGGCACATAAGCTAGCATTTCAAGGTAAAGTTAAATAAAATACAATTGTATTTTAACAATGAAAATGTGATTTGACATTCTCTTAACTTCAGCAAATGACCAGCAGGTGACACTGGAAACCTGGGTTTAGTGTTAGTTTGCACTATTTCTAATCTCATATAAAAATAGTAAAACATTTAAGGTTGTCTAAGATTTCATCATCAGGTACATTCCTGCCCCTCTCAGATAATACAGTACCAAGCAGTGGCTAACAACGGGAGGAGAAACCTTCATTCCATGGTGCCGTTACCCAGTCAGTAAGAGGCAGCATGCAACATGTGTATGTATATCTGTTGGCCTGGATGGATGTCTATCCCAGGAATATGATGCTGACATGTTTTGATTGAGCCCTCTACTGAACCAAACCGTGGGAGGATATTGTGAGGGGGTGGGTAGCAACAGAGGCACAGAGGGCACTATACTGTAGATATCAAGGTATTTGTAGATGGTTTATGGGGTACATACCTAAATAAGATCAAGCTCTCTGCTGATTATGTTTATAACTTGTCAACAAGAGTCTACAGGATTAAAGGGAGAGTTCAACCCAGGGTCGCGGTTGATAATGGCAGACCCTGGCTGTGACCCCACTCTGGGGCGGCACTAGTGGTTAGAGCGTTGGACTAGTAACCAAAAGGTTGCAAGATTGAATCCCTGAGCTGACAAGGTACAAAATCTGTCGTTCTGCCCCTGAACAAGGCAGTTAACCCACTGTTCCAAGGCCATCATTGAAAATAAGAATCTGTTCTTAACTGACTTGCCTAGTTAAATTAAGATTTTTAAAAACTCTCCTCGGGTGTTTAAGGGAGAGTTGCGGTATGCAAAAAACACATTTCCAATTTACACATGTGTAACAGTATAGCTTCCTTCCCTCTCCTTGCCCCTACCTGGGCTCAAACCAGGGACACTCAGCACACATTGACAACAGCCACCCTTGAAGCATCATTACCCATCGCTCCACAAAGGCTGGAACAACTACTTCAAGGTCTAAGACCAAGTGACGTCACCGCTTGAAACGCTATTAGTGCGCACCCCGCTAACTAGCTAGCCATTTCACATTGGTTACACATGCGTATTAATATTAGTATATGCAACCTTCTGCAGAGCAAAGTAATTGTCAATAGATCCAGGCTATGCCATGCTGTGTGCTCTCCCACTGATCTTCACCTGTTTCTCTGATAAGGCTGCATATATTTATAAAAGGAACAATTTCTGTCTCAGTGAGAAATAGGAACCATGCTTTATAACAAAATTGGGCCAACTGCCACCACTGGAAGCATAAGTAGTTTACCACCATTGCACAATGGACGCAGGCTGTCTTGAAATGTGCTGCTACTGTTGATGGAAAAAAAGACTCCTCTTTGTCATTATACCAATTTCTTGATAATTTATGTCTATTTTTCTGTGTATACTTACAGTATTATTCATGTGGCATTTGTTTTGTACTATGTTATATAATTGTCACACAAGTGCTTACTTGATAACTTAATAACAAAATTATATTAAAAAGTGTTTATTGGATCAGTGACACAGTTTTGTCTTGTAGCTCCTCCATCTTGCAGATATTCCAAATGGTGTTTCCACATGGTGTTTCACATGAACTCATAACGGTATTGTATTACAGAGTGAATGTGATGAAGATGCACTGGCACGTTTTAGTAAGCTAATTCAAAGCGATTTCGGGATGTCGTACCACCCCTGTCGAGGTGGATCAAGTTGAGAATAGGGGTCAACAGGTAGCTAACATCACTCACTGGACCAGCCACTAGTTCATAGAACATCAGATAACAAATAACTGTTTCATTTTTCTTCAACAACAACTGTAAAGTTTAGTGTGGTGTTCAGTACCTGGATGTGCGAACTACAAGCAGGCACAGGCTGCTGAGGTAACATTTCATCGGTTACCTGCCGGAGATATTCCTCAAGGCCAACAGTGGCTGGCAGCAATAAAGAATACTACCTAAGATGAGAAATATCCAAATGTCCGTGTTTGTAGCGAGCACTTTCATCCAGACGATTTCTAAACGGATCTGAAGTGTCAACTGATGAGGTTGCCTGGTCATTGAATGTTGACAAGTGAAGCAAGGCATGTTAACTTCTCACCACTACAATAACAAGGGAGGCTAGGATTTTTTTTATGGGGGGGGGGGGTATAATATGTATGCCTCTGTAACTTTCATGCACATCTGTGACGCACACAGCTGGAAAGAGGAGGGGGAGGAAGTCCACTGTCAACACCCTGACCTATCCGATGATGACCTTGTCAAGAAGAAGTGGCTGTCCATGGAATCAGTTGTGTTTCTAGACCCCTGGGCAAATGTGTTGGACAAATGCTTGACAACGGATCTCTCATGAATGGGGAGAGGGGCTGTTAATATGCTCTTCTAGCCTATTCACTCTGTTGTTGGCAGTGCTGGTCTACTCAACAGTGCTGTCGGTGCTCATACAAAACAATACACGACTAGACTGTCCACAAGTCAAGCGCCCCTTAAACTTTTCACACATTTGCTAACAGCCCATCTTAATGCCACATTATTGACTAAGAGCGTAGCAAAACACATACCAGTTTACAGTACCCCTTTTTTTGTTTACTGATTTATATAGTTTCTTGTATGGTTACACATCCTCATGATCAGTCTTCATGTCTTTCCAGGAGACTTGCCGTACAAACAAATCTTCTGCATGAGGTCAAAGCAGTGGGTGGTGAAGAAAGTGTACCAGCCTAGAACCGACCGCTTTAGGGAGAGGCTTGTCCATCTGTCTGTGGAGCACAGCTTCCCAAACCCAACATCCCTGCCAACATCGCCACAGTGCCAATGCCTGTTAAACCAGCTGCCATTGCCCAACACAAGATGAGGTTCAACAGCTGAAGAATATTCAGGACCCTGCCTGGAACATTCAGCCAACACAACATCCATATTCAGTTAAACGAATGTTGTAGTAGAATATAGAATGCCTAGTATATTCACAACCAATGTTCCCTCTAAGCTGTGCATCTAAGCTGTGCACGTGCAGGTCCCCCAGGACTGCCACACAGAAGAAATATCACGAGATTGAACTTCACTCAACTTTCTAGTTTTCCCCTTTAGTTAACGCTGTCTGCGTTTCCCTCTATTGTGGCAATTGCCAACCAATATTAGCCACTTTCAATGCAACATACTGAAACAAAATGAACTACGGAAGACTTAGAATGCTAAACCAGCTATGCAAGATATTTTCTTGTAGGCAGAATGCAATGGAGTAGGATTCTATTGCATTGACAGGCATGACTCAGTCCCTACTCTACAGACCATAACCAATCAGACTGTGTTTACAGCATGAGTGGTAGGGAGTAGATGCACTTGTTTTGAGATCAAAGTGAGAGCTGCATGTAGACACCGTGCACATTTGTTCATATTCTTTGCTAGTAAGTGGGTTATTAGCCCAGTCTTTTCTAGTCAGCAGTGGGGGAGTGGTTGCTTCCTAAAAGAGCACAAAACGTTTGCATTTCATCTTTGAAAGGCGAGTCAGGTAAAGAGCATTTTTTCTACCTTACAGGGGCAGTGTTGTTTTTTGTGTTGTAGCCAATAGGCAGAGGGTAGCATAATTTGTCTGATTCTCTGTAATAATGGTATGGGAATAATGGAAAGTGGTTTCATATTTTCAGCCACCTCCTTGTCTGAAGGACAAGTGGATAAACAGGTTCATGTGAAGCCCTTGTCACAGATTCCCCCGTACTCCTGCCAGTTCCAGAGGTCTACGTCACCGGCCACTAGGCGTCACTGAAGTGTCTTATTACACACACCTGATTCCAATTCCCCAGATTAGTAGTTGTATATATGTGCCCTCTGTTCACCATTGTCTTGTCGGTTATTGTTACCATGTCCGTTGGTCTTGTGAGTACCTGTGCTTTGTTGTTTCGGCATTCATGCTGCGTGTACTGGTTATTGTGTACTGGTTATTATGGGTCTCGTCCTGTGCATTGTTGTGCACTTGTTATTACGGGTCTTTTACCTCGCTCTTTTGTTTGGATTACATCCCTGTGTTTTTGTATACGTGTTTGTTTTGGGCTTCGTTTTGGGAGTATTTGGGTGGAGTATTAAACCCTGCCCTATTACAAATTCCTTCGCCTGTCTCCAATCATTTACGCAATGTGACAGAATAACCAACCCTAAATGGAGACAGCGGGAATGGCCTGACCCTAAATGGAGACAGCGGGAATGGCCTGACCCTAAATGGAGACAGCGGGAATGGCCTGACCCTAAATGGAGACAGCGGAAATGGCCTGACCCTAAATGGAGACAGCGGGAATGGCCTGTCTGACGACGCCGCAACTTCGGCAGCTACAACTGGACCGTCTGACGCCGCTGTAACTGGTCTGTCCGACGCAACTTCGGCAGCTACAACTGGACCGTCTGACGCCGCTGCAACTGGTCTGTCCGACGCAACTTCGGCAGCTGCAACTGGCTTTGCCCAACCCACACCGCATTCCTGTGGTCATCCTCGAGGCTGATGTTGAAGCGCGTCAGGGGATGGGTACGGCCCAGAGGAGCAGTGCAGTTCCTGCGGTGGACATCCTGGACGCTTCGCTGACCAGGGATTTTCACCATCGGTGCCCTGACTGACACGCACCGTGACCCTGTCGTCCTTGAGGCCGGTGTCATTCAGCGTATCCGGGGGGGATACTGTCACGGATTCCACTGGTACTCTTGCTCATTCCGTGCAGCAGTTCCGGAGGTCATTATTCACACCTGATTCCAAATTCCCCTGATTGTATATATGTGCTCTCTGTTCACCATTGTCAGTTATTGTTCCCATATCCGTTGGTCTTGTGAGTACATGTGAGTACATTTGTTGTTTCGGCTTTTGTGCTGCGTGTATTGCGTACTCGTTATTACGGGTCCCGTGTAGTGTATTCCGGGTCTCGTCCCGTGTATTTACTAGAGATTTTACCACTCTTTTGTTTGGGTTACACCTGTGTTTTTGGATGCAGGTTTATTTTTGGCTTCGTCCCCATGCCTTTTTATGGCATGTTGTATATTTCTATCTCCAATCAGCCCTGCATATATATATTTTTAAAGTTTCACAGAATGTAGGCCTGCATTGAACACCACACATTGGCTGCTACTTTAGGCTGATAGAGCAGCTATATCCATGTTAAAATGTTATGGGATGCATTTTCTCCATTGTTTTTGATGGTAGGCCACTCTGGTAGGCCTACATTATGATCAAACAGCCACAGTAGCCTCCTTGGCCACTTTTATAACTAACTTAAAGCGGGTACAGCCTCAGTGTTCACAGTAAATGTGGCAGAAGTTACAGAAAATGTTCACAACATTCAAGTTTGCACAAGTTTGCACCTGACATTTTTTCAGGGCTGATTTTTTGGGGGAGGGAACATTGCTCACAACTGCATTGTGGTATAGATATTGGTAGCTATTGTACATATGTATGTAGTGGTGTTTTATATTATATTTTTATAAGGGTACTGACAAGTGACTAAATTATTCCAGCTGCATCAGAAACCAATAGTGTTAACCTTAACTTCTGGATCAATTCATTGTGATATTCATGTTATGTATTTGGAAATATCTAGCTACAAGGTTACTGCTTAAACAAATGATTTAGGGTGTTGGTGTATCATTTTAACTTTAATTTGTTGACAAGTAAACATGTTTCAATTAAACAGTAGATTAGTCTGTCAATATAGCAAATAAGTACACATGGCTTGTATTCAAGACAATGTTTATTTGCTCTTGTCACATTCTGACATAAGTTATTTTATGTCTTTGTTTTAGTATGGTCAGGGCGTGAGTTGGGTGCGTTGTCTATGTTGTTTTTTCTATGATTTGGGGTTTCTGTGTTTGGCCTGGTATGGTTCTCAATTAGAGGCAGCTGTCAATCGTTGTCCCTGATTGAGAACCATACTTAGGTATCCTGGTTTCACTTTGGAGTTGTGGGTGATTATTTTCCGTGTCAGTGTTTGTGCCACACAGGACTGTTTCGTTGCTTTCACTTTGTTATTTTGTTGTTCAGTTTTACATATTAAAATGGACCGAGATGAGTTTACACAGCAGTACAGCACAACAGGAACAGTTATGGCAATATCTGACAGATATACAGCATTAGAAAAATATACTACTAAAGCCTATAATAAATACTACAGTTCTGCAAAATTAGTACTTGCATATGGTGAATTTGGGGGGTGCAGCGAAGTGTTCGGTGTCACTTTGATACGGGACCTGGTTTAGCATTATGGGACCTTTTATATCTCTTGAGAGTTTTTTTTTTTTAACTAGGCAAGTCAGTTAAGAACAAAGTCTTATTTTACTGCCTACTCAGACCAAACCCTTCCCTAACCCTGACGACACTGGGCCAATTGTGCGCCGGCCTATGGGACTCCCGATCACGGCCGGTTGTGATACAACCCAGGATTGAACCAGGGTCTGTAGTGACACCTCTAGCACTGAGATGCAGTGCCTTAGACCGCTGTGCCACTCGAGAGTCATCAATTTTCTTTGTATCCAACACAGAAATTGCTCTAATGTGCCCAACACACCCAGGCAAGGGGGATTCTGCATCCTCTGCCTAGCTTCTCCCCACGTAGAAGAAACTCCAAAAAGAATATGCATGCCAGCAAGCTGTATTGTCTGTGAGAGAATGACAAAACGGTATTAGTGGTGGTAGTACAAGTTTCTTGTTATGATGATCAAATTATACTGTACTGAACAACACTGCCTCGTGTAAAAAGAGAGCTTATAGTGATAGCTACCGACAGCAAAATAACTTTTTGTAATTTGCTCTCCTGGTCCAGCTGATCTCCAGGCTACCGCCACCAGTTGATCTTGGAGGTTCTGAAGAACATCCCCAGCACCCTTGTATCCATAGGTGCATCGGAACTTTGGTCTGTCACGCACACACAATACATGGAACCTCAGTGACCCTCTCCAGTAAGAACTGTCCGCAATCAAATCTGTTGCAGAACAGACATTCCTCTTCTGTCAGCATGGCTGGACAGCACATGCATAGTCACCACCAGTCAGAGTCTGACCGTGGATCTCCAGGATTAGGAGGGCGGCTGCAGTGGCCACTGCTTGCTGGTCTCGCAATTGTTGTTCTCGCAATTGTTGTTCTCGCTGTCTCAACTCTTCTTCAGTGTATTCTGGCTCATATTAATAGGGTTGTATGTCCCTATGTAAAAGTAAAAGTCATCCAGCTCTTCTTGGAAAGAGGAATCATTAGAAGGAGGCATTGCAGTTATTTAGCCATCTCAGTTAGACAGTGCACGGTAACATAGCTCCTGTGAATCTGTAGAAAACTAGTAACGCCCATGTTTTGAAAAGCCCGTCTTCAAGGGTGGACATCAGTAAAGACATCAAAACTATCAAATTACACATATGGAATCATGTAGTAACCAAAACAGTTCTCACACAAATCAAAATATATTTGACATTTGACAGTGGCGTCCAACATTCTTAAATGGAAGAGGTTTGCAACCACCAAAACTCTTCTTAGAGCTGGCCACCCTGAGCAATCCAACAGGACAACGACCCTAAGCACACAGCCAAGACAACGCAGGAGTGGCTTCTGGACAAATTTCTAAATGTCATTGAGTGGCCCAGCCAGAGCCCCGACTTGAACCTGATCAAACATCTCTGGAGAGACCTGAAAATGGGATGGGAGAAACTCCCCAAATACAGTTGTGCCAAGCTTGTAGCTTCATACCCAAGAAGACTCGAGGCTATAATTGCTGCCAAAGGTGCTTCAACAAAGTACTGAGTAAAGGGTCTGAATACTTATATAAATGTGTTATAATAATTATATAAAACGTTTTTTGTTTAGTCATTACGGGTATTGTGTATAGATTGATAAAAAAATATATATAATATTTTCATCCATGTTAGAATAAGACTAACGTAACAAAATGTGGAAAAGGTCAAGGGCCATGAATACTTTCCCGAATGGACTGTATATAGCATCCTATTGTTTGCCAGAATTTTGTATAATAATTTCCTTTGGAAAATTCTAAGTTTTGACTACGGCATTATTTTGTGTATCAGCTCATAATTCATGTGCCATGGAATCGGTAAAGCGAAAATCTCTTCCCAACTATTTTGCAATCTACCTGGCACAGGTTTCCATTTTTTGGTCCTTAAATTAAACTGGTATACTTTTTTATCACCATTTTCTTCAAGCAATTGTTGTCTTCAATGCAGGTCCGGCAGAAAAGTTCCTTACTTTTCCCCCCTGCCTCTTGCCTCTTCCATTTTTGCGGTAATGCTGGAAACAGTTGGTTGTATTTCTGGATAGATGTTGGGGATGAATCAGAATTAGTTAGGTAACATTCATAAATAAGATGTTTTATTTACATAATACTGCTTATGTGAGATATGTCATTAGAATGTCTTCTTTTGGATAATACTGTTGGCAGTTTGCAGTTATCCCTTCTCTGCTAGGGCTTAGTCACTAGGGGCCCAGAGAGGGGAGAGGTCAGGCTTGTCTTCATATGTCAATGTAACTGTAACTATTGTATGTCCTCTCTGAGGTTGCCCTTATCTTGATCTAGTATATGACCTAAGAGGCTCACTGTCTCGGTGAGGAGGGAGTGTATTTGAGATGGGGGTATCTAGAATTGACAATTGATATATGCCATTGGATGAGGAAATGTTGTAGTCCTAAGTGGTACCAAGAACGAGATTAGAATCTTGTCTAAGAGAGCAAACTGAACGATAATTTGTAGCTAATGCTATCTAGCTATGGGATACTCCTCTTTCAAGTAAAGTCTTCCTTTGTAATGTTCCTGAGATCTGTGTTTCGTCATGTGAGTTGAGATGGGTGTGTCTTGGCTATAAATGATACTAAGAACTGTTTTGTAAGTACTCTCAGAGAATTAATTTATAGACATTGAATTGATCTGAGTCACAGGGCTATGGTGAAGCTCATATAATTAAAGATGGACTTTATAATATAACTCTGACTTGTGTGTGGTTTTCTCTCTCAATGTTTATTAATACAGGAAATTACCACGACATAGAGCAGACATTTCCATATATTTTTGTTTTGCTGCATGTGTAACATAATTCCACCAGTACTATTTATGATATAATTTACAAAGATGATACTTAAAAACATTTTTTTTAATCAATTAGTATATTTGAGTTTAACCATAATATTTGTTGTATTATTTGTTCCCTCCTTTCTGGTGGATTAAACTGAAATTGCAACCAACATTCTATGACTTTATTTTGGAGATTATTTCATTTTCAAATAACCAAAAGTGAGAGTTTGTAATCTGAATAAAGGTTAAAATGGCATTCTTAAACAAGGGGTGATACATTCTTCCTAATCTGCTAGAGAACCAGTTCAGATTTAAGTATAACTTTTGTATGACTGAACCCTTTAGTGAGAGGTCTAATAATGCTTTAATATTTAATAATTTCTGCCCTCCGAATTAATATTCATTATGCGCTCTATTTGTTCATTTCTGTTCTTCTCTCTCCATCTCTGTAGCTTCCAGGTATGCTGGAATAAGGACCTGAGCCTGTCCCGAATTGTGTTCATGTCAATGGATGTGTTGGAAGACACGGTGGTGTTATGTAAATGTGTTATATTAAGTCCTATATTGAGTTATGGATAATTCATGACATGATTATCTGAGTGGAAAATGTATGCTGTAATGTGTGTAATAGTTTGGTTAATTAACATGAGTTTGGAATGTTCTGATGGTAGGGGCTTCCCATACAAAATGAGCCTCTATCAGTTCAAGGGTTGACTTTCCATTGATACTTTGATGGGCACCACTAGCTAGTTGGCCCAATAATTGAATTGAATAATATTTCTGTAGTGCTTTTGTAAATCAACATGCTTGCACAGAAGTGCTTTTGCGGCTCCGCTATCGGTTATTTTGTAGAGTTTAAGTTCAATATAAGAAGTTAAGGAATTTGTTTATAGCCTTATGGTCTACTCTACCCTACGGAGAGTAGGCCAGGAGTAGGTCAGCCCGATTATCCTATCTCAGGTCCATATACTTTGAGCTTTAAAAACCATGATATTTAATATAACAAACCAACACAAAGGGGGACACAATCATCAAGCAACAATCATAATAACTCAATTTTAGCCATGTGCTCTCACCAAACAAAGCCATTACATGCTCTTCTCAAGAGCCACCAGTCTGCAACACTTACTATGGGCAGCTGCAGATGCAGCCCTGCCCGGACAACCAACATGCAGTCATGAAACTGCATTAATAAACAACACTTTAAATAAAGTAGTATAATAATTTGGTGGGTGCTTATATTTGTCCTACTTCACACAAGTATGTATTATTACGCATATGTGTGAATTGGAAATGTGTTTTTTGCAAATCCCAACACTCCCTGAGACACTCTCTTAGGGTGGGGTCACGGCCATATAGGCTGTATCCAAGTATGACAGAGTGTATTCAACTGACTTTCATGACTACATTTAACATGTCCTGTTCACTGCTAAATGTGATATAAAGTACCCCTTGCTTTCTGTGATTTTGATTTAATGTTTATTAACTTATCCATTTTGTAGGAAACATTCACACACTGTCCTAACACAGCAAAGTATTGTAATAGTGTGAATGTAAACGTGTATATTTCACCTCAGAGGGAAGATTGACAAAGATCTCTGGTTTTCTTAAGTGATAATGCCCGAGAAGCATTAGAGCATTGAAGGATATATTTGCACAGTTGTTATTATGCCAGAGACAGTTGGGGGCCGGTAAACTGTGCCAATATATCCTCCAAACACCGACTTCGAGGGAATTATAACTTTAATACAATGGGTTACCACATATTCAAACAATATATACATATATATTTTTTAAATGTAACGTTATTTTGGGCCTCCCGGGTGGCACAGTGGTCTAGGGCACTGCATCGCAGCGCTAGCTGTGCAACTAGAGACTCTGGGTTTGCGCCCAGGCTCTGTCGCAGCCGGCCACGACCGGGAGGTCCGTGGGGCGACGCACAATTGGCCTAGCATCATCCGGGTTAGGGGGGATTTGGCCGGTAGAGATATCCTTGTCTCATTGCGCACGAGCGACTCCTGTGGTGGGCCAGGCGTGCTAACCAAGGTCGCCAGGTGCACGGTGTTTCCTTTGACACATTGGTGTGGCTGGCTTCCAGGTTGGATGCGCGCTGTGTTAAGAAGCAGTGTGGCTTGGTTGGGTTGTGTTTCGGAGGACGCATGGCTTTCGACCTTCGTCTCTCCCGAGCATGTACGGGAGTTGTAGCGATGAGACAAGATAGTAATTACTAACAATTGGATACCACGAAATTGGGGGGGGGAAAGGGGGTCAAATAAAAAAATAACGTTATTTTGATAATTGATTCATACTATTTCATCCTTTCGCAAGATATAGATAAGATATAGTCCCGACACAAATCCGGTGTTGCTACCCAAGCCGGCTGGTCGTTCGTTCTATCGGTTCGTTTGCCAGAGACCCTGTTATTAAGTATTTTTGTTCTTTGTCTATGGATGCGATCCAGTTGTTTGTTCTAAATGTTCTGCCATACTTGCTAGCAACGTTTTTATCACTTGCTTGCTAGCTAGCCAACTACGGCTAATTTACAGTCACGTCAAACAGTGCATCCAGAATTCAACTATTTTCTAGTGAGGGGTTGGAATATCCATTGCAGTGTGTAATGCAGCCTAGATTAATTTACACCATCCCAGCAGCTGTCTTAGAAATGTAGCTTTGTTCTGTTCATCTCTGAGCATGCACTTCATAGCCTATAGGCTATGGATCATTTGATTGAGACTACACTAAATAGACTATAGGCGCATTTGATATTGCGCGCCCAGCGGAGAATCAGAGATGAGGGACGGCATCAGGCACACATCGATATATATAGCCTAATAAGCAACTCAAAGAAGAATTTTATCTAACTATAATATTTTATACGGAAAGAAGTATGTTCAATAGGAAATCAATATTAGCAGGTGCGCATTGTCTTCATGGCGCGCGCACACATGGATTTCCAAGCAGATGTCTTTGCACTAAAACTCATAATTCTTACTCATTTGGGAAGAAACAAGCCTGAAACCTTGAACAAATACTACTGACATCCAGTGGAAGCCATAGGAATTGCATACTGGGAGCTAGATTTAATTATTTCCCTATACGTTCCATGGTAAGAGCAAGGGCACTCAAAAAATAAATAATTCCAGTTGGTTGTTCTTTGGATTTTCTCCTACCATATCCATTGTGTAATAGTATCCTACTTTACTTTAACATTGAAATTATATGCATACCCTGGCTTCATGGCCTGAGCAACAGACAGTTTGCTTTGGGCACGTCAGTCAGGCGGAAATTGAGAAAAAAGGACCCTAGCCTGAAGAAGTTTTAAATGAAATTGAAAAAGCATGACCCTCCCCCATTTTCCTCCAGGTACCCATTATGTAAATGTTGATCTATCTCTAAGTATAGTATTTGAACTGCCAAGTGGAGGGCTGCCAAGTTCATGCATAAATTACACAACAGAGGTAGAAGGTACATTTGGCACAAGCTTCACCAATATAAGAAATATGGCATTTTGACAGTGTATTTATGTTCCTTTTGTTACACTGCATTGTATCCAAACAGCAGTACAATCATTTATCTTGCCTTTTATTTCTGTTTCTATTAAATAACATAAACAACACAAGTCATTGTTATTTTCTTAACAGTTTGCCCTCCATAGAAAGAGTTTAATTTCGGAACACACTCACACACATTTTATATACATACAAATATACAGTGGCATGTGAAGGTATTCACCCCCTTGGCATTTTTCCTATTTTATTGCCTTACAACCTGGAATTAAAATTGATTTTTTTTTTAGGTTTGTATCATTTGTCATGTATCATGATTTACACAACCACTTTGAAGATGCACATTTTTTTTATTGTGAAACAAACAAGAAATAAGACAAAAAAATGAAAACTTGAGCATGCATAACTATTCATCACAGCAATTACAGCTGCAAGTCTCTTGGAGTATGTCAATCTTGGCACATCTAGCCACTGGGATTTTTGCCCATTCTTCAAGCAATACTTCTCAGGCTCCCCCAAGTTAGGGGTTCCGCTGGTGTACAGCATTCTTTGTCATACCACAGATTCTCAATTGGATTGAGGTCTGAGCTTTGACTAGGCCTTTCCAAGACATTTAAATGTTTCCCATTAAACCACTCGAGTGCTGCTTTAGCAGTATGCTTAGGTTCATTGTCCTGCTGGAAGGTGAACCTCCATTCCAGTCTCAAATCTCTGGAAGACTGAAACAGGTTTCCCTCAAGGATTTCCCTGTATTTAGCGCCATCCATCATTCCTTCAATTCTGACCAGTTTCCCAGTACCTGCTGATGAGAAACATTCCCACACCTTGATGCTGCCACCACCATGCTTAAATGTGGGAATTGGGTTCTCGGGGTGATGAGAGGTGTTGGGTTTGCGCCAGACATAGTGTTTTTCTTCGATGGCCAAAAAGCGCATTTTTAGTCTCATCTGACCAGAGTACCTTCTTCCATATGTTTGGGGAGCCTCCCACATACCTTTTTGTGAACACCAAACGTGCTTTCTTATTTTCTTCTTTAAGCAATGGATTTTTTCTGGACACTCTTTCGTAAAGCCCAGCTCTGTGGAGTGTACAGCTTAAAGTGGTTTTATGGACAGATACTCTAATCTCCGCTGTGGAGCTTTGCAGCTCCTTCAGGGTTGTCTTTGGTCTCTTTGTTGTCTCTCTGATTAATGACCTCCTTGCATGGTCTGTGAGTTTTGGTTGGCGACTCTCTCTTGGCAGGTTTGTTGTGGTGCCATTTTCTTTACATTTTTAAATTATGGATTTAATGGTGCTCCGTGGAATGTTCAGGGTTGGGTTATAAAAAATATCCAAAACTTTGATCTGTACTTCTCCACAACTTTGTCCCTGACCTGTTCGGAGAGCTCCTTTGTCTTCATGGTGCCAATAGCTTGGTTGTGCCCGTTGCTTAGTGGTGTTGCAGAATCTGGGGCCTTTCAGAACAGGTGCATATATACTAAGATCATGTGACAGATCATGTGACACTTAGATTGCACACAGATGGACTTTATTTAACTAATTATGTGACTTATGAAGGTAGCTGGTTGCACCAGATCTTATTTAGGGGCTTTTTATTTATTTTTAATTTTTAATTTCACCTTTATTTAACCAGGTAGGCTAGTTGAGAACAAGTTCTCATTTGCAACTGCGACCTGGCCAAGATAAAGCATAGCAATTCGACACATACAACAACACAGAGTTACACATGGAATAAACAAAACATACAGTAGAACAGAAGAAAACAAAAAGTCTATATACAGTGAGTGCAAATGAGGTAGGATAAGGAAATAAATAGGCCATGGTGGCAAAGTAATTACATTATAGCAATTAAACACTGGAATGGTAGATCGGCAGTAGATGAATGTGCAGGTAGAGATACTGGGGTGCAAAGGAGCAAAAGGTAGGTAGATAGATGGGCTGTTTACAGATAGGCTAGGTACAGGTGCAGTGATCTGTAAAATGTTATGTCAGCTGGTGCTTAAAGCTAGTGAGGGAGATGTGAGTCTCCAGCTTCAGAGATTTTTGCAATTCGTTCCAGTCATGAGCAGCAGAGAACTGGAAGGAAAGACGACCAAAGGAGGAATTGGCTTTGGGAGTGACCAGTGAGATATACCTGCTGGAGCGCGTGCTATGAGTGGGTGCTGCTATGGTGACCAGTGAGCTGAGATAAGGCGAGGCTTTACCTAGCAGAGACTTGTAGATAACCTGTAGCCAGTGGGTTTGGCGACGAGTATGAAGAGAGGATCAACCAATGAGAGCGTATAGGTCGCAATGGTGGGTAGTGTATGGATGGCACTGTGATAGACTGCATCCAGTTTGTTGAGTAGAGTGTTGGAGGCTATTTTATAGATGACATCACCGAAGTCGAGGATCGGTAGGATGGTCAGTTTTACGAGGGTATGTTCGGCAGCATGAGTGAAGGATGCTTTGTTGCGATATAGGAAGCCGATTTATAGATTTAATTTTGGATTGGAGATGCGAGTGTGGAAGGATGTGAGTCTGGAAGGAGAGTTTACAGTCTAACCAGACACCCAGGTATTTGTAGTTCTCCACGTATTCTAAGTCAGAGCCGTCCAGAGTAGTGATGCTGGATGGGCGAGCAGGTGTGAGCAGCGATCAATTGAAAAGCATGCATTTAGTTTTACTTGCGTTTAAGAGCAGTTGGAGGCCATGGAAGGAGAGTTGTATGGCATTGAAGCTCGTCTGGAGGTTAGTTAACACAGTGTCCAAGGAGGGGCCAGAAGTATACAGAATGGTGTCGTCTGCGTAGAGGTGGATCAGAGAATCACCAGCAGCAAGAGCAACATCATTGATGTATACAGAAAAGAGAGTCGGCCTGAACCCTGTGGCACACCCATAGAGACTGTCAGAGACCCTCCGATTTGACACACTGAACTCTATCAGAGAAGTAGTTGGTAAACCAGGCGAGGCAATCATTTGAGGCTGTCGAGTCTGCCAATAAGAATGCTGTGATTGACAGAGTCGAAAGCCTTGGCCAGGTCGATGAATACGGCTGCACAGTAATGTCTCTTATCGATGGCGGTTATGATGTCGTTTAGAACCTTGAGCGTGGCTGAGGTGCACCCATGACCAGCTCTGAAATCAGATTGGTGGGATTCGAAATGGTCAGTAATCTGTTTGTTAACTAGGCTTTCGAAGTCCTTTGAAAGACAGGGTAGGGTAGATATAGGTCTGTAGCAGTTTGGGTCTAGAGTGTCACCCCCTTTGAAGAGGGGGATGACCGCGGCAGCTTTCCAATCTTTGGGAATCTCAGACGATACGAAAGAGAGGTTGAACAGGCTAGTAATAGGGGTTGCAACAATTTCGGCAGATCATTTTAGAAAGAGAGGATCCAGATTGTCTAGCCCGGCTGATTTGTAGGGGTCCAGATTTTGCAGCTCTTTCAGAACATCGGCTATCTGGATTTGGGTAAAGAAGAAATGGTGGAGGCTTTGGCGGGTTGCTGTGGAGGGTGCCGGGCAGTTGACCGGGGTAGGGGTAGCCATGTGGAAAGCATGGCAGGCCGTAGAGAATTGCTTATTGAAATTCTCAATTATAGCGGATTTATCGGTGGTGACAATGTTTCCTAGCCTCAGAGCAGTGGGAAGCTGGGAGGAGGTGCTCTTATTCTCCATGGACTTTACAGTGTCCCAGAACTTTTTGAGTTAGTACTACAGGATGCAAATTTCAGTTTGAAAAAGCATGCATTAGCTTTTCTAACTGCCTGTGTATATTTGTTCCTAACTTCCCTGAAAAGTTGCATATCACAGGGGCTATTCGATGCTTCATAGCAAAGGGGGTGAATACATATGCACGCACCACTTTTCCATTGTTTTTTGGGTTGCATTTTTTTAAACAAGTTATTTTTTTCATTTCACTTCACCAATTTGGACAATTTTGTGTTTGTCCATGACATGACATAAAAATCCATTTAAATTACTGGTTGTATGTAATGCAACAAAATAGGAAAAACGCCAAAGGGGATGAATACTTTTGCAAAGCAGTGTACATATATTTATTGTCTAAACTGTACTGAATACATAATTGCTTTTTGCTATTTGCCTTTAAAACCAGTCAATGCCCACCATGGCATCTCTTATACCTTAGGCTGCATTTTTATTTGACACCTCCATCTAGAGTTAGCTGTATGTAACTCTGCAACCTCACTGCTATGACCTCATGACTATGATCCAGCACCACAGATTCCAGAACTGTACATTCAAACTGCAGAACAAACATGCCCAACTAAAACTATTTTGTGCACCATCACCAAAATCAGCTGTGCCTCTTCATATGGAATCCCATTAAAATGTACAGTACAGTGTCAGACACATAAGAAAGTAAGTGCAAGTCCATAGCAAACTTAATGAGGTATTCAGTTACTTGAGTAACTGAAATTAGAGGGCATTACAAAATGTAAGACCACAAAGCAATTAGTTGCAATATTTAGTACTCTCCACCTTACAAACTCATATTCAGAATAGCATAATCACTATATTTTCCAGAACCATTAAAAACTCTTAATGATCCATCCCTTTTTTTCAATTTTTGCCTAAAATGTCATACCCAAATCTAACTGCCTGTAGCTCAGGCCCTGAAGCAAGGATATGCATATTCTTGGTACCATTTGAAAGGAAACACTGAGGTTTGTGGAACTGTGAAAGGAATGTAGGAGAATATAACACAATATATCTGGTAAAAGATAATACAAAGAAAAAAACAACCGTTCTTTTGTATTTTTTTTGGTACCATCATCTTTGAAATACAAGAGAAAGGCCATAATGTATTATTCCAGCAGAGGTGCAATTTAGATTTTGGCCACTAGAGGCAGCGTATGTGAAACGTTTTAGACTGATCCAATGCACCATTGCATTTCTGTTGAAAATGTTGTACCAAGACTGCCCAAATGTGCCTAATGTGTTTATTAATTACTTTTCATGATCAACATTGTGCACTCTCCTCAAACAATAGCATGGCATTCTTTCACTGTAATAACTGATCACGAAGAAGTTTTAAACACTAAAACTTCTACTTTAGTAGTGATATTCTGCCAGAGAGGAGGTAATAACGACCTAAGTGCTCAGTGCTCTCAGTGCTCAGTGCTCTCAGCTATGCTCCTTTCAAGTAGCAATGTGACTACTCTGATATTTGAGTGCCTATACCAAGTTGTTCTAGGTAGACGTTTGATTGGGTGGACAGTGAAGAGGGGGCACCCATGAGGCACTGGCTTACCACACACTACCTCAGCCCTGAGAGGTGTGGGGGCCCACAGGCTCTAGAGCAACAAAAAAAAAGAATTACAGGAGATTAGCTGTAAAACGGCAACATTTTCTCTCAGCCTCATGGCAAAATGTATAGAAAAGCATGAGATTAGCTATAGAACTGCACATTTTTATCTTTGCCCAATGCCAAAATGTGTAGAATTGTAGGCAGATAGCTTGCTCAGATCTTGCGGGAGGCCCTGCGAAAACTGTGGTACTCCACTGCACTGAGGATGGGTCAGTAGAAAGAGGGTCTAACTAACACTTCCTTTAGAGTGGTACCCTCATAATGCTTAATAACTCATTCCCATAACCACACCTTCACTTAAAATCGTTAAAGATATATTACAAATAATATGGTGATATGTGCTAATGATGTATATACAGTGACCATAACACTGTAGGTCTGTCTGGATCTATAGTGGTTATTTTTACTAGAAGTAAGAATATCTGTGTGTATTTCAATAGATTTGGCTAATAAATGTAATGTTTTGTGTGTGAATAAATTGTAGTAAGATGTAAATTGTTCATTTCAATAAAGCAGTCAACACAATTATAATTGTTTTAAATCCAGTGTTTGATGTTTCATCATTTTAAAGATGAAGCAATGTGTTGCAATATTTCACATTAACATGTCACAAATAGTGACACAATAGAATGCCTAAACTGTATTTACATTCTTAGTTACAGCTCACAATCCTGGGATTAAGACACACAAATATTGAAGGTACTAACATGGATTATGGTATAATTTTGACCATCACTCATTACACATATATATATATATATATATATATATATATATATGTCAAGAGTTGGCTAATTTGCAAAAAATATGTAGCTTGAGAAAGATATTCTAACAGTTTCTTAGTAAAATATGTTCATTTACTCTACATGCTCGTGGTGCAATTATAGCTAGACAGGTATTTTAGATTTACAGTACTGTAAGCCTCAGTAAACTTTCCTTCTATTTTATGTCACAGTGATATATCATTCTGAGGTAGAATGTTAGAATTTACAGCAATATTATCGTATGAGTAAAGTTAAATGTAGGTATGTGCGTACTGTATAACGGGTATATGGTATAAGGAACATATTGGTGTCAAAAGTGTTTAGTTTTACAGTACAATTTATTTTGGTGCTGGTGGAAATTTGGCATAGTACTGATAGCCGTGCCAACTGTGAGTAGTTTATGTTAATAGGGTAGATATTTGTTGTTACCTGAAGTGCTTTGAGAGTCAAGGACCATATTACCTCTACCTTACCCGACACCCTAGACCCTAGCAATTTGCCTACCATTCCAACATTGCACTAAACACTGCCCTATCCCACCTGGACAAGAGGAATACCTATGTGAGAATGCTGTTCATCGACAAAAGCTCAGCTTTGGTATTTGGTCTTTTATTAGGATCCCCATTAGCTATTGCGAAAGCAGCAGATACTCTCCCTGGAGTCAACACAGAACATGACAAAATACAAAACATTTATAGACAAGAACACCTCAAGGACAGAACTACATAAGTTTAAAATAATGCACACGTAGCCTACTTATCTATACATACACACAAACTATCTAGGTCGAATAGGGTCGAGGTACTGTGCCGTGAGGTGTTGAAACCAGGTTTGTTGTTAATTTGAGCAATATGAGATGGAATGGAGTTCCATGCAATAATGGCTCTATATAATACTGTATGCTTTCTTGAATTTGTTCTGGATTTGGGGACTGTGAAAAGACTCCTGGTGGCGTGCCTGGTGGGATAAGTGTGTGTGTCAGATTGGTGTGTAAGTTGACTATGCAAACAATTTGGAATTTAATAAGTTAATGTTTCATATAAAAAGAAGAAGTGATGCCGTCAGTCTCTCCTCAACTCTTAGCCAAGAGAGACTGGCATGCATAGTATGTATTTTAGCCCTCTGATTACAATGAAGAGCAAGACACACTGCTCTGATCTGGGCCAGCTGCAGCTTAACTACAGTGGGTCTTTCCTTTCAGCACTCAACCACATGACTGGACAATAATCAAGATTAGACAAAACCAGAGCCTGCAGGACTTGCTTTTTGGAGTGTGGTGTCAAAAAAGCAGACCATCTCTTTATTACAGACAGCCCTCTCACATTTTTTACAACAATTGAATCTATATGTTTTTACCATGACAGTTTACAATCTAAGGTAACACCAAGTAATTGAGTGTCCTTAACTTGTTCAACGGCCACACCATTCATTACCAGATTCAGCTTAAGTCTAAAACTTAGGGAATGATTTGTACCAAATACAAAGCTCTTCGTTAAAGTTGCTCAGGACCAGTTTATTACTGGCCACCCATTCCAAAACAGACGACAACACTTTAGCTGTGGATGCTGATGCATATATGGTTGAATCATCAGCATACATGGACACACATGCTTTGTTGAATGCCAGTGGCAGGTCATTGGTAAAAATAGAACATAGTAGATGTGGTACACCACACTTTACATTTTTGACATTAGAGAAGCTTCCATTAAAGAAAACTTTCTGAGTTATATTCGATAGATATCTCTGAATCCACAATATGGCAGAGGTTGAAAACTCATAACACATACTTTTTCTCAACAACAGGTTATTGTCAATAATGTCAAAGGCTGCATTGAGATCTGACACTACAGCTCCCACAATCTCCTTATTATCAATTTCGTTCAACCAATTATCAGTCATTTGTGTCAGTGCAGTACACGTTGAGTGCCCTTCTCTATAATAATTACTGAAAGTCTGTTGGTAGTTTGTTTACAGAGAAATAGCATTGTATATGGTCAATAGTTTGCTAAGAGCTGGCAGCAAGCTGATAGGTTTACTGTTAGAACCAGTAAAGGCCGCTTTTCCACTCTTGGGTAGTGGAATGACTTTGGCTTCCCTCCAGGCCTGAGGACAAAGACTTTCCTCTAGGCTCAGATGAAATATTTGACAGATAGGAGTGGCTATTGAGTCAGCTACCATCCTCAGTAGTTTTCCATTTAGATTGCCAATGCCATGAGGTTTGTCCATTATTGATCAATGACAATTATTTTTCCACCTGTCCTGGACTAACTTAACAAAATTCAAACTTGCAATGCTTTTCTTTCATAATCATATTTTTTATGCATGAATACGATGGCTCACTGTTTGTTGTTGGCATTTCCTACCTAAGTTTGCCCACTTTGCCAACGAAGTAATCATTAAAAGAATTGGCAACATCAAATGGTTTTGTGAAGAATACCTAATCTGATTCGATGACAGATGGAGTTGAATTAGTCTTTCTGCATATCATTTCTGGAAGGGAGTGAATAGAATGGCATCAAATATGTATTCGATACCAATTCCACTAATTCCGCTCCAGCCATTACCACAAGCCCCAAATAAAATCTACGGATTTTGAAGGCATTGTCAAACACAGTGTTCAAACCACCAGCAGTAACGGGATAGTGAACAGCTAGAACTGAAGTTTCAGCACTTGTTTCTTCCATTGACAGTTTTAGATTCGGGAATGGGTGCTGTCCTCATTGAACGTAAATTTGACTCACAGTTTTCATATCCGTTCATCGTGATCCATGCCACAGCAAGCTTAATACTAATTTCAAAAATATACTTTGCTTTCTTCAAACATGTATACAACATTGTGTGAAAGAATCATGAAGTCCAAATATGTTGGGTTACCCACAATCATCGAAAAACAAAGTTACTCTATTGTCTCTCTAATTGGTTACTGTCGTGAAAGATACTTAGAATTTCATGTATCTCAAAAAAGTCTTATATTATTTTGATTAAATTAAATTAATTAATCTTTGAAACGACTTGAATAAATGTTTTATGTATATATTGGATATTTTGACACTTTGAGACATTTATGAAATCACAAAGGGGATACAGATAGGTGGGAAAAACAGATTGAAGGGTTGGAGTTGGGAAACTAACTCAGGTCTTCAGTGGCGAGATTGGTGACCTGTCTAAATCAGGTGCGTTACCGCTAGACCATTGGCTCTGCACGACTTGGATTCATTTAGATTAAATATGTGTTCTTTTTCTTATTTCTATTCACCCCAGAATAATTTATTGCAGTGTGGCTGTGTGGTTGAGTGGGTAATGTTCCATCTCACTGCCCCTTCGTGTTTATAATCTGTCAAAATAAAGCCTTAAAAATAAAGGTGAAATTCCACACAAAATATCAGCCCTTATCATCAATCAATATATAGGCTATAAACCATTTGCATTTGTAAACCATTGATTGTACAATGCACTGAAACCCCAACAAGTGTTTTCACAACTCACTGTTAAAAACACCAATATTCAGGTTGACGTACTACATTTTTGTTTTTAAAACATATTCTGTGTATTAAAACACTTACATTTGAGTATACAATCAAACACCCTCCCAAGGCCAGATCTCAGCTAAGGTACACTACCTTTCATGGTTTCATTACACAATCATGGAGTTTTGAGATTTTATAGTGTATTTCTATTTTATAGTGTATTTTTTGACCATTGCTGAAACCTACCAACACACTTAGCAATAGAGTCGGATCAGATCATGCCATTGGAGAGCAAAATGATACCCCGAGGAGCAGACCTTGAAAATGCCCAAGCTCGTTTCCTCGACTGAGATTTTCGTTTCAAGTGATCTGTTACATTGACACAAAAAAATGTTTTCCCCTGGGAAACTTTGTTTTGTCTCCTGAAAATATACGGCTGAATACATTTCAGGTAATTAGGTAAGTGTGTGGTAACAATAACTACTCTTTGGTTATTCAATTGGTTACTACCTGCAGGTTTGGGTAGGTTACTTTCCAAATGTAATCTGTACTGGTACCCCCTATAAATAGCCCAGCTATTGTTATTTACTGCTGCTATTTAATTATTTGTTATTCTTGTCTCTTTTTTTTGGGGGGGGGGGGTATTTTCTTAAATCCTCATTGTTGGTTAAGGGCTTGTAAGTAAGCATTTCACTGTAAGGTCTACACCCGTTGTATTCGCTTTATATGACAAATAAAATGTGATTTGATTTGATAGAAGAAAAAGACAAAAAAGATCCATTCAACACATTTAGTGTGTCTTTATAGCAGTCTCTGGCATGTGGTCAGACTCAATCGGGTGGAGCAAACAAACATTTTTAAACGCTGAATTGAATGTCAATGAGAAAATGGAAAGGTGTCGTAATGTTTTTTTTTCCCGCAAACATCCTTCCAGAATTTAAAAGTAATCCGAAAGGTAATAATTACATTTTTCAAAGGTGTCAGTAATCCGATTTCAATATTGTTGCTGGTAATATAATTGATTACAGTTGCAGTTTTTTGCAATAAGATGTAATTAAAGACATGTAATCAGGTATTCCCCAACCCTGACTACATGCTCCAAATTGTTTTAATGAATGCCAAGCAATCTGGAAGGAACCAAAAAGCAATTATTATGACATTTCTTTGTAAAAAAAAATCACATTTTTTAATAAAGTGAAATCAAAAAGTAATTCCACAGAATTCCCTATCTGGCTCAAAGGTTGATTGTGTTTGCAATGCAGAGGGGAAAAATGTATAGTATACTCAATGTGAGAAACAGCTGTCTTACCTCTTGAGACATTTGTTTTGCTAATGTACTCCAAAACAATTGATCATTAGGCATAAGCAAATACTCTGGAAGTTCAATTTAATCTCCTTTGATGGGTGCTCTTAACACATTCTCACCGTAGAATCAGATGTCAGGTCTTATGTTTGATTCTGGATTCAGGGCCAAAATACAGCATGTCTTTATCAAGATGGTCATGAGAGTATCCCCATCATCATCATCTTGGAATATTCAGAGTCCATCGACCTTTACCTTGACCTGTAAGATGCTCTTGAAGTTTCGGTTTTGCGTTTGGTTCCCTGACGACTTTCACGTAGTGGAAAGACACTTCTGTTTTCTTAACCGTTTTGTTTCCACAGTCTTATTAAATCTATCAGGCACAGACAATGATGTCTCAGTTTTCCTCAAATTCCATAACCACATTTGCCACAACTGGCTTCTTATAACTGCCTCTGTTGCAAATGCTCTGCCTCATAATGCACACTCCTCCTCTTCTGTGTATTATCTGTGATCTACATCTGTTTATATTAGTTACTATGCTGTTACCAAGTAATGCATTACGGCAGTGTTACGGCAGTGTTACGTTATGACACCTACTAGACAGTGCACATGCGCACTATGGTACTAAGTTGTTATGGCACGAGATGTTTTACTAATGGACACACTAATCTGTACTTCTGTCTCCTGCCTTGTGATATTCTCCACGACACGAATATTACATTCTGGATCCATGTCGGCACCCTGTCACTTTGTTTGCCCTCTGTGTCTGTCATTTTTTTATACCCCACCCTTCCTCTTTTATTGCAACAGAATCCGAGGTTGTATATATCCTGAAGGTAAGACTCATCATGAAAAATCTGCTGGGGGGGGGGGGATCTAGCTCAGGCTTCCAACCTTACAGTGCCAATTTCCACCTGTGTGACGTAGGATGTGAAATCTAACAAGCTGGGATGTCCCTCCTACCATTTTTTATTTGCTCTTCCAACTGTCCATCAACTCCTGGCTGAACCCTACGTTCCAGCCACTGACAAAGCACATGCCTGAAATCCCTACATCGTCCCGCTGCAGAAGAGAGTGGTTTCGCTGCTGTAGCACATTCAGAGATCGATTTAAAGCCAACTTTATCAAAGTAATCTAAAATAATGAATAGAATGTAAACATAATAACACTTTCTGTCTGTCATATTCATATGAGACGAAAGGCGAGTTCCTAACGAGTTCAGGAAGCCAAGCTAGAGCTGTGTGTGACATTCTCAGTGGTTTTGATCAAGAGAGAACTTTACAAAACATGCACATTTTCTCTAACACCAAACATACAAATACAGTACCAGTCAAAAGTTTGAACACACCTACTCATTCAAGGGTTTTTCTTTTTTACTATTTTATACATTGTAGAATAATAGTGAAGACATCAAAACTATGTAATAACACATATGGAATCATGTTGAACAAATCAAAATATATTTCATATTTGAAATTCTTCAAAGTAGCCTTAGTGTTACTGTAGTTGTTAGACCATTCGGTAAGACCAACCATCCACTGAGAGGTGATTGTGGTGTTTTGAGTTGTTTGCACCAAATACTGTTCAAGTCACAAACTACACAGATGCAGTATATTCAATTCCAAATAAGAAGATGTGGATTTTAAGGTGTCGCTCATGTCTATAAATACTCATGCAGTATCTCGCTCTGGCATGTAGCAGCAGAGGGAGTGGGATAATACCAACTACAAACATATTAATTACGAATTTAGCGCAAAATGTTCCACTGTTTGGCAGTCTGCCACCATCTGTGGGAGTTGATGTCAAGCACTTATTATTGCACAAGATGCTGAAAGAGGTTGAACACAGCTTTTGACCTAGTTTTCAAATCCAGTACTAGAGAGAGAAAATCCATAATTCGATACTTGGGATAATTATATGTTTAAAATTGTGATCAAAGGTGATTGTATAATTTTTTCTAATAAAGATCCCTACACTGAACAATGGGCCAAAATTACAATATATAAAAAACTATGTGCCTCAAAGTGCAAGCAGAAATATTTCCTCTAGATCATTCTGTGATGTTTACACTACATCATTAATGAGTGTTATTCTATCATTTATCAAACTGTTTTCAAATCGTACTAGAGTAGATTTTCTGCCCTATACATGGTGTTTTCATGTTGAATGATCCTCGAGTTTCTGTGTATTAATGAGATAGAAACATAAGGCACTACTAAGCACAGCACGGAGCATTGAGGCTGTAGCTCGTTCGGATCACGTGTTTTGTGGAAGATTCAGAGGCTATATTTGCCACGCCCTGATCTGTTTTACCTGTCTTTGTGCTTTCTCCACCCCCCTCCAGGTGTTGCCCATCTTCCCCATTATTCCTTGTGTATTTATACCGGTGTTCTTTGTTTGTCTGTTGGCAGTTCGTTTTGTTTCGTCAAGCCTACCAGCGGTTTTCCCTCTGTTCCTGTTTTCTAGTTTCCCAGTCTGACCGTTCTGCCTACCCTGACCCTGAGCCTTCCTGTCATCCTGTACCTTGGCCCCAATACTCTGGATCACCGACCTCTGCCTGACCTGACCCTAAGCCCACCTGCTGTTACGGTGCCTTACACCCTCTCTGGATTATTGACCGCTGTCTGCCTTGACCTGTCGTTTGCCTGCCCCTGTTATAATAAGCATTGTTACTTCGACAGTCTGCATCTGGGTCTTACCTGAAACTTGATAATATTACTGATTTAGTTACAGATCCGTTTATAGCAAGCCTCATGCTCTTGAACCATGATTGAGTCTAGAACCTTAGGGGTCCTCTCCCCAGCTGGAATCATGAGCAGAACAGAAGCCTTTGGTTTAGTCAGGGGAGGTGGTCTCCCTGGTATTTTCTCTGCATCATGTGGTCAGGGTGTGGATGGAGTGCAGGGGATAACGGAGATCTCTCATTTCCAGCCATTTTTAGTCGTCATCCTGCAATAAGAGAAGGCAATACCTAATAGTCCCACCTCCCCATCTAGGTGCGATTGGTTTTTTCCCCCTCAATGCTCTTCGCTTCTCACTATTACCTACACCTATAGTGGCTCATTCCCTGACATTAAATCCCTGTTCCCCTCACCCTCTCTTCCCCTGACAAGAGTGATAAGCCCTGAGTCTTTCCCTGTGATATAGCTCTCAGTGCACTCATAAAGGGACAGCCGGTTGCTTGTGAATGCCGGGATGCTTTAGTTGGAAAACTGCTAACACGGCACTCCCCAGTTGACTTGATCTCTCTAATATCTATTTACTGGTGGCATTTCCAATTAATGGCACTCAATCCAGTACTAATACAATAACAATATAATTGGAAAAGGTTAACCTTTCTAGCGAACCCCTCGACAACATTCCGCTGAAAATGCAGCGTGCGAAATTCAAAAATATGTTTTAGAAATATGTAACTTTCACACATTAACACATTAAGTCCAATAAAGCAAATAAAAGATAAACATCTTGTTAATCTACCCATCATGTCCGATTTAAAAAATGCTTTACAGCTAAAGCACAACATATGATTATGTTAGATCACCGTCAAGTCGAAAAAACACAGCCATTTTTCCACAGAAAGCAGAAATATAGATCAAATTAATCACTAACTGTTAAAGGAATTTGATTCCTATATGTTTATCAACCAATTCAATTAAAACAGTCTGCCCATTTCTAAGGATTTGAAAGATACTTATTTGCATAAAATAGACCGTCTCAAAATAAATCAATAGCGTTTATTCTCGAGAGTACTGATCATGGTACAATTTACAATAGGTTATAAACTAAAAATGACGTCATAGATTTTAAACTGTCCCTCCTCCACTCCGATACAATGACAGTATAGTTCACAAGCCTTCCCACATCGTCCACCACCTGTTAAATAATTTACTACTAGCCCAGATCTCTCCTCTCCCTGTGTAGAGATAAGATGTCCCGTAAGGAACACAGCATTCCAGCCAGTCTGATGATAACTTCATTCGTTTCTAACAAGGAACAGACAGTCTTTGTTCTAATCCTTGATTATAATTACACACATTATATTCAGTACTACGATTATAATAAGATTCATACAGTAACATAGTAGTATTCTGTTTAGTTGTAGTTTTAAGCTAATAATGTATACCTAATTTAGTCATTATTCATCAAAATCTCATAACCCTAACCTTTGATGATCTTCATCAGATGACACTCATAGGACATCATGTTACACAATACATGTATGTTTTGATCGATAATGTGCATATTTATATCCAAAAATCTCAGTTTACATTGGCGCCTTACGTGCAAGTAATGTGCAGTAACGTGCAACAATCATGTACTCATAATAAACATTGATAAAAGATACTAGTGTTATTCACAGAATTAAAGATAGACTTCTCCTTAATGCAACTGTTGTGTCAGATTTCAAAAAAGCATAATCTGAGAACGGCGCTCAGAGCCCAAAACAGCCAGAGGAATATCCACCATTTTGGAATCAACAAAGTTAGAAACAATACCATAAATATTCACTTACCTTTGATGATCTTCATCAGAAGGCACTCCTAGGAATCGCAGTCTGGCAATACATGACTGATTTGTTCCATAAAGTTCCAAAATTTATGTCCAAATAGCCACTTGTTGTTAGCGTGTTCAGCCCAGTAATCCATTTTCATGATGTGCAGGTTCTTCATCCAGACAAAAACTCAAAAAGTTCCATTACAGTCCTTTAGAAACATGTCAAACGATGTATGGAATCAATCATTAGGATGTTTTTAATATAAAACATCAATAATATTCCAACCGGAGAATTCCTTTGTCTTCAGAGAAGCACTGGAACGAGAGGTAACTCTGTCAGGAGCGCGCGGCATGAGACCAAGGCTATCTGCCAGACCACTGACTCAAAGAGGTCTCATGAGCCCCGCCTTTATAGTAGAATCCTCATTCAAGTTTCAAAAGACGGTTGACATCTAGTGGAAGCCCTAGGATGTGCAACCTCATCCATATTTCAATGTGTATTCGGTAGGCCAACCTTTGAAAAACTACAAACCTCAGATGTCCCACTTCCTGGTTGGATTTGTCTCAGGTTTTAGCCTGCCATACGAGTTATGTTATACTCACAGACATCATTCAAACAGTTTTAGAAACTTCAGAGTGTTTTGTATCGAATACTAATAATAATATGCATATTAGCATCTGGGACAGAGTAGGCAGTTCACTCTGGGCACGCTATTCATCCAGAAGTGAAAATGCTGCCCCCTATCCCAAAAAGGTTATTCAAGATAGCAGGGTCATGACTTAGCTGCTACAACGAGGGATCAACATAGTATCATGATGAATGGACGAGTGTCACTCTCAGACTCCCTTGAGCCACCAGCTCCAGCTCACAGCTCTATTTCCCCAACAGAAGCCAGGATTAAATGTGTTTCCCACCAGCAATCAGAACAGTTGGTAGTTATCACTGGTGGGGACTACCAGATTCCTACCCTTGAACTCTAAACTCGAACACTGATGCCTCGCACATGGTCTGTCACTGTTATTGCAAGTCATTAAGCTCGAGACCCGGGGTCTCGACCCCGGCCTGTTAAACTGGGTCCTGAACATTCTGACGGTCCACCCCCGTGTGGTGAGGGTAGGAAACAACATCTCTACCCCGCTGATCCTCAACACTGGAGCCCCAGAAGGGTGCATTCTTAGCCCTCTCCTATACTCCCTGTTCACTCATGACTACGTGGCCATGCACGCCTCCAACTCAATCATCAAGTTTGCAGACGACACTACTGGGGTAGGCTTGATTACCAACAACGACGACACGGCCTACAGGGAGGAGGTGAGGGGCCCTCGGAGTGTGGTGTCAGGAAAATAACCTCACACTCAACGTCAACAAAACAAAGGACATGATCGTGGACTTCAGGAAACGGCAGAGGGAGAGGAAAGGTCGAATGTTTTAAGTTCCTCACGGAAAAACTGAAATGGTCCACCCACACAGACAGCGTGGTGAATAAGGTGCAACAGCGCTTCTTCAACCTCAGGAGGCTGAAGAAATTTGGCTTGTCACCAAAAACACTCAAACTTTTACAGATGCACAATCGAGAGCATCCTGTCGGGCTGTATCAAGCCTGGTACAGAAACTGCTCCCCGCACAACCGTAAGGCTCTCCAGAGGGTAGTGAGGTCTGCACACCACATGACCGGGGGCAAACTACCTGCCCTCCAGGACACCTACACCACCCAATGTCACAGGAAGACCAAAAAGAAAATGAAGGATAACAACCACCCGAGCCACTGCCTGTTCATCCCGTTATCATCCAGAGGGCGAGGTCAGTACAGGTGCATCAAAGCTGGGACCGAGAGATTGAAAAACAGCTTCTATCTCAAGGCCATCAGACTGATAAACAGCCATCACTAACATTGAGTGGCTGCTGCGAACATACTGACTCAATCTCTAGCCACATAATAATACAAAATTGGAATAAATGTATCACTACTCACTTTAAACAATGCCACTTTATATAATGTTTACATACCCTACATTACTCGTCTCATCTTGCCTATGCCATTCGGCCATCGCTCACCCAAATATTTATATGTACATATTCTTATTCATTCCTTTACATTGGTGTGTATAAGGTAGTTGTTGTGAAATTGTTCGATTACTTATTAGATATTACTGCATGGTTGGAACTAGAAGTACAAGCATTTCGCTTCACTCACATTAACATCTGCTAACCATGTGTATGTGACCAATAACATTTGATTTGATTTGAAAAGGATTATAAAAAGACATTCCCTTGTTCTTGCATCAACTCTCTAAAAAGGATACATGTGCACGTATTCATCTGTCAGTGTTACGGGGGCCCAGAAATGTGGATAGCCATTGTCTGTAAGCTCAATGGGTGGGTTGTGTCACTATGACGATCTGGGTCATGCTGAGGGCTTTCGTGATTGTTGACAAGAGAGAATGTAATAACGACAGTATGAAATCTGACACTCTCAAAGAAAAACACACAATATGGCTTTCCACCTTCCCCGGCCAACACATTTTTCCATCCCATCCCACATTCTGTTGCTACAATCATGTCTATGTTCCATTTAATTGTTTGTTAAAATAAGTTGCATATGAACTTAGCATTGTCACGGCTGGCTGAAGGACTGGACCAAAGTGCAGCATGGTAAGTGTACATTTTCTCTTTATTAAAAAATGACACCGACAAAACGAAGAACAAAAACCAAACCGTGAAGCTTTGGGCTATGTGCCCTGAACAAAGACAAAGTTAACTTCCCACAAAACAGGTGGGGGAAAAAGGGTACCTAAGTATCGTTCTCAATCAGAGACAACGATAGACAGCTGCCTCTGATTGAAAACCACACCCGGCCAAACACATAGAAATAGAAAATCATAGAACATAGACTGCCCACCCAAATCACACCCTGACCAAACCACAATAGAGACATAAAACACTCTTTACGGGCAGGGTGTGACAAGCATAGACAACTTCTTTCAAAAGTTCAGCGGGGGAGTGGACCTGATTGGACCTAGAATGTAATGGTTAAATAACGACTGCCACTAAGTGTCACGGCTGCTCCTCCTCTCCCTCTCTGGTGCCCTTCATTACACACACCTGTCACTATCATTACGTACATCAGCACTCACTAGAGTCACCTGGACTCCTTCACTTGTTGATTGCCCCATCTATATCTGTCTGTTCCTCTGTTGGTTCCCTGTGTCAGCATTAATAATGTCGTTATGTTTTCATGTCCAGACACTGTTCCATGTCCGTTAATTAAATGTTCACCCCAAGTACTTGCTTCTCGTCTACCAGCGTCGATCCTTACAGAATGCTGACAAAACTAAAGGATGCATCAAGGAGTTTTTGTTTTTTGTTTTGGTTGGTGACGTTGGGTCCGGGTGCCTTCGCCGATGGAACCGGAGGTGCCTCAGCTAGCTCTTTGGGCTTCCACGCCTTCTCTGAATTGAGAGGTCTTCTCGGCAGGCACCCACACCACGTCATGCTTCAGCTGGTTCGTCAATGTTACGGATACAGTTATCCTGTGTGTGTTTCTTTTCTCTCCTTCTCCCCTCACAGGTGAAAATCATCACTCCCCAATCAGTCAACAATCAATCATCAATCAGAAGACACACCTCCTCCTATTTCCTACCCTATCACAGTTCCTTCCCCATGGTTTAAAAACCCCATCATTTGTTTGCTCTAGAGCTCAATCTCTCTGTAAATGCCATGTCTGTAGGTCTCTGTGTTTCACTCTCGCTTTGTGTCTTAACCTCTCTTTTTTTTTTTGAGCACCTCCATAGCACTTTGTCATCACCTGTGAGTATTGTTTTTGGTTATGGTGTTTGTTTGTTGCTGGTGGGAAAAGGGGGAAACCAAGACAAGTTGCCCATGGGCATACACTACCCCCCCCCCCCCCCCCCATTACCGTGTGTTTATAAATAAACCTGGAGTTTGACGGTAGATTTCTGTTGTCGTGGTTATTTCGTTCACACTTTTACTTTGTCACAATAATCATTTGCATGAGTTATGTTACGGGTCTCATTACCATCCCCCCTAGACTGTCGGGCCAAAAGGGATTCGTAACAGTCAAGCTCCCACACCTCAGCGGGAGGTTCGTGGGGCATCTACGCCTGAGCCAGCTTGACCAGCGCCCATGCCTCGCCCGGCTCGTCAGGCTCGCCCATTACTTCTAATGGAAGCACTTGAAAGTATTTTCAAATAACTTCCTAAAAATAACCACAACTATTTTCAAATACTTATTTCAAAATACATTCAAATACGCTTCGACCAAACAGACCTGGGTTCAAATGTATGATACTATTTTAATATTTGTATATGATTATTTTCAAATACATGCCAATGCATTAAGTACATTTCATAACACAAATCCATATTCAACAAGAAAATATCCAAATACTTACTTTGAAATGTCTTTGAAAGTAATTGAAATACCCTAAATAGATTATGAACCCAGGTATATTTGGGTGATCTCTCTCTTTATGGTTAAGGTTGCTTTCCTTACTGAAGATCTCAGTGACTTTCAACATGGTACTGTCACAGGATGCTACCTTTCCAACTAGTCAGTTTGCAAAATTCCTGCCCTGCTAGAGCTACCAACTGTAAATGCTGTTATTGTGAAGTTCTCTGGAGAAACTAATTACACTTCCTCATCTATCAGTCAGACAGACAAATCTGGGTTTCGCAGATGCCAGGAGAATGCTACCTGCCCGAATGCATAGTGCCAACTTTAAAGTTTGGTGGAAGAGAAATAAATTTTAAAAAATTCTTTGTATTAACTTTTTCCAGATCTAATGTTTTATATTCTCTTACATTAATTTCACATTTTCACAAACTTTCCTTTCAAATGCTATCGAGAATATGCATATCCTTGCTTCAATGCCTGAGCTACAGATTTGGGTATATCATTTTAGGTGAAAATGTAAAATTAAGGTCAGATCCTTATGTGCAACAGTTCATTGGCAATCAAACAAACAGTAGCACTGCTATTTTCCCCCCCGCTATCATGTTAGTTGAGTAAACGACTATATGATTGCATTGTGGATCGTCTTGTCAATCATTTTAAGGCTCTATGGATCAAACCATAATAAAATCCCTTTGAGTTTAATGTGTCCACCTCATAAAGGCATTGTGTAACAGTCTGAGGGGGCACGTGATAAAAATGATTAAGATTTGTGAAACATTCAAAATAAAACCTAGCTTGCCACCGGGGGACCCACACAGTAAAATGAATAATGACAAATGAGAAATACATGGGATCACGAAATTATACATTTCATAAATTACAGAAAAGCGGTTAACATGAAGATACTTGTAGATGCTTCTTAAATCTGTTCATTTCTCATGAATCTGGGTACTTTTTAAAGATCAATATCCAGAACAGTACGGCATAATTTATAGTCCTCATGGCCGCTATGAGTTGTCCTTGATAACTAGGTACTGTAAGTGTCAAGATGATTGTTCTGTATCAGTCAATATTACCAGTTTTGCTACAGGTGTGTGAACATGATCTGTGTGACATCGACCCTCTACTAGATGCAATACAGTGACAGTCACTGCTTTATAGCGGATATACAGTTGAAGTCGGAAGTTTACATACGCCACAGCAAAATACATTAAAAACTCAGTTTTTCACAATTCCTGACAGAAAGCATCTCCTTCCTGAGCGGTATGACAGCTGCATAGTCCCATGGTGCTTATACTTGCATACTATTAGTTGTACAGATGAACGTGGTACCTTAGGGCGTTTGGAAATTGCTCCCAAGGATGAACCAGACTTGTGGAGGACAATTTTCTTTCTGAGGTCTTGGCTGATTTATTTTGATTTTCCCATGATGTCAAGCAAAGAGGCACTGAGTTTGAAGGTAGGCCTTGAAATACATCCACATTTACACCTCCAATTGACCAAAATTATGTCAATTAGCCTATCAGTATCTTCTAAAGCCATGACATCCTTTTTCTGGAATTATCCAAGCTGTTTAAAGGCACAGTCAACTTCATGTATGTAAACTTCTGGTCCACTGGAATTGTGATACAGTGATTTATAACTGAAATAATCTGTCTGTAAACAATTGTTGGAAAAATTACTTGTGTCATGCACAAAGTAGATGTCTTAACCGACTTGCCAAAACTATAGTTTGTAAACAAGAAATTTGTGGAGTGGTTGAAAAACGAGTTTTAATGACTCCAACCTAAATGTATGTAAACTTCCGACTTCAACTGTACGTCTGAACATTGCATCTGAAAATGAACTGCTCACATTGAGGACATAAAGACAGTGTTTGTGGAAAATGTTTCTGTGAAAAAACAGTGTCCAGCTCAAACACTGACTGTTTTGTCAATCATAACTAGACCAATTAAGTGTTATAATCACACCGGTTTGAGCGTACACTGCAGGGACACTCGTGTGCTCATACATCTCAAAGGGTTAACCCTACACATAATTCTAACCCTAATCCAATTAACAATTCATTAATTTACCTTTCCCCCACTAGATAGCAGAAAGTAGGCCCACTTGAATCCTGACCTAGAGTTATTGTGCTTTTGAGTGACATTGGCAAAACGGTTGAGGCTAGAAACCCAATACACTCCCAATAAATGCAAACCTACACCTGACCATGTGAAAATAACTATTCACAGTAAAAATGTTGTTCTACAGTGAATAAGGTCTTTCTTCCTTAGAAAGGCTTTACCTATAATACTTACATAACCGATTGGGATAGCTAACTGTCCTTCCACATAACTCGTCATGGACTTATAGAGATGCCTTGTGTTGATTTTCAGCTTCCTGTGGCATCAGGAAGTGAAATAATTCATCCTCAACATGGTCCTTCATTCTCTCCCTGAAGTTACACAAAAACAATGTCTTCCATCCTCTGTAGTCAATTCAATATAAAGACTTGAAACTCAGGGCAGTGTTTAAGAGAGGGAGGCTTTAAGTTCCTGCAATTGCAGGAAGTTACTTAATTTGGGGTCATAGGGGCGGTTTTGAAGGTTTAAAAACGTTGTTCTATGAAATTTGACATCAATCGGCCCAAAAGCATTTTTGAACTCCATTGAATACAATGGTCTTGCAGTTCAAGAAACTAAGAGCCTTGTTAGAATGAATTCTGAAGAGGATGTCAGTCACATGTTTTTTTAGATTGACTTGAAACTGCCTGTTTGTCTGAGTCTTTCATCAATGTACCCCATTGCAGCTTATCACCACCTTTTTGGTAATGTATTGACCTATGTGTCAATCTCCTGTTTGCAGAGGTGGGAGATCCCAGGACAATTGGATAAATGACCTAGCAAGTGCAAGCTAGCTAGCTAAATTGCCATACATTTTTTATGTTTTTCGACCTGTCCCAAAATGAATATAATTAGTTGACATTTTGTTTTGATATTTTAACCTGCGTGTCATGATCGTGTTTGGTTTGGGGGGACAAAATACATATTTATGCACGATGGCACACGCGTGCAGCCGGTTTGGGTTCCGTGTAAGCATCTTGAGACGTATATTTTAGCAAATTCGTACCAGATGGAAACATATTGATAATGCACATTCCTCGTGTTTGCTGTTTAACGTATTGGCTCACACTTTGCAATTGTGACCTTTCTCTCTCAAGCAATGGGCGTAAATCTTGGGATGTATTTATATGTCAACTTTCCCTTGTGTAACGGATCTCTTCGTCGTCTGATGATGAGTATGAAATATCGGACCAATGCGCAGCGTGGTAAGTGTCCATGTTAATTTATTAACTGAACACACAAAACAAAATAACGAAGTGAATGGAAGATACTAAACAGTTCTGCAAGGTGACATACACTAAACAGAAAACAACAACCCACAAACAAGAGTGGAAAAACAGGCTACCTAAGTATGGTTCTCAATCAGAAACAACGAATAACATCTGCCTATGATTGGGAACCATACCAGGCCAAATACATAGAAATACCAAACATAGAATAAAAACATTGAATGCCCACCCCAACTCACGCCCTGACCAACCTAAAATAGAAACATACAAAAGGAACTAAGGTCAGGACGTGACACCTTGTTCTCTCACTTGTTGTTTTTCAGCAAACATTCCGTCTTTGTTGTTCATTCAGTTAAGCCTGTACTTTTTGAAACAAAAACCACTGAATCCTGTTCCTTGACAAGTCTCTGCTTTTATGTAGTTCTGCGTGAAGATCTTGTCTCTTAATAAGAAGGTGATAATCCAGTGATGTCAATAGAGCCAGAGGTCAATGTCTCTGATTCCAAGTCCTATTGACCCAGACTTCATCTTACACATTGTCAGTCATAACTTCAAGTTCAAAACCATTTGTCCTGTTCAGTTATACCAACATTTCAAACCGCCCATTTTAGTATTGGATATACTGTACGCAGCCCTCAGTATAAAAAATATAGAAGGTGAAAATGGATGTTTGCCAGTCAAACAAATAAAAAGTGCTGAAATTGACTGATTGAATCACGTCGTCATGCATGCTTTCCAGATTATTTGAAATTATTAAGCTATTCATATGTAGTGGTGAACTATCACATTCCATGCATGCAACAAGAAGTACTTGATGAGCCCCTGATGATACCCTGATGCAGTACTAAAACATGTATGCAGAAGATGTAATAGGGACAAGAACAAGGACCATCTCTTCCCCCCAAAAAATGAGGATAGAAGATTATGCAGCATTTAAAATAGAGAATTAAACATTGATTAGGGAAAATCCATTGATCATTTCAATGTCCTCCTAGGTTCCTGTAGTCATGGAAACAGCCTCAAAAATGTTAATTATATAGTAGAGGAGGACAAGACTTAGCGTATGGCATTCAAATCTGAAAATATGGGTTACATCAGGGTAACTGTAATTTAAGGATTGGTATATGCATGTATTGGAAAAGGACAACGTGTTCACCATGGGAAGTGGAGAAAAACAACATTTTATTTACAGTAACTTAACTTTAACTTGGTAGTGAAGGACTGCAAGTCCCTTCGAGAGGTCCCAAAACAAAGAAAAATGGAGGAGGGTAGCTGTGCGTTTGACAAGGCGCTGGCATATCCAATGTCAAAAGAAACCTCTGTTTACGCTTACAGGGGGGTTTGGGTTGTCGAGGCGTCAAACGTTTCACTCCAGGATGCCATCCATCTTGCTGGCAGCTCATGAGAGGGAGTGCCTGGTGACAAGGGGCCTATTCCCGTTTATAAGAAAATCAGGGGGCATTCCATTTTAATCAATGTGTAATTTAATATAGCACACTGTGAGGGTACAGTACCACCAATATGTTCTTATAGCAATACAGTTGAAGTCGGAAGTTTACATACATTTAGGTTGGAGTCATTAAAACTTGTTTTCAACCACTCCACAAATATCTTGTTAACAAACTATAGTTTTGGCAAGTCGGTTACGACATCTACTTTGTGCATGACACAAGTAATTTTTCCAACAATTGTTTACAGACAGATTATTTCAGGTATAATTCACTGTATCACAATTCCAGTGGGTCAGAAATTTACATACACTAAGTTGACTGTGCCTTTAAACAGCTTGGAAAATTCCAGGAAATTATGTCATGGCTTTAAAAGCTTCTGATAGGCTAATTGACATCATTTGAGTCATTTGGAAGTGTACCTGTGGATGTATTTCAAGGCCTACCTTCAAACTCAGTGCCTCTTTGCTTGACATCATGGGAAAATCAAAAGAAATCAGCCAAGATTGGAGTCCTCCACAAGTCTGGTTCATATTTGGGAGCAATTTCCAAACACCCGAAGGTACCAATAGTACGCAAGTTTAAACACCATGAGACCACGCAGCAGTCATACCGCTCAGGAAGGAGATGCGTTCTGTCTCCTAGAGATGAACGTGCTTTGGTGCAAAAAGTTCAAATCAATCCCAGAACAACAGCAAAGGACTTTGTGAAGATGCTGGAGGAAACAGGTACAAAAGTATCTATATCCACAGTAAAATGAGTCCTTTATTGACATAACCTGAAAGGCCGCTCAGCAAGGAAGAAGCCACTGCTCCAACACCGCCATAAAAAAGCCAGACTACGGTTTGCAATTGCAGATGGAGAAATGTTCTGTGTTCTGATGAAACAAAAATAGAACTGTTTGTCCATAATGACCATCGTTATATTTGGAGGAAAAAGGGTGAGGCTTGCAAGCGGAAGAACACCATCCCAACCGTGAAGCATGGGTGTGGCAAGATCAAATAAGGATGGAACATTATGTGGATATATTGAAGCAACATCTCAAGACATCAGTCAGGAAGTTAAAGCTTGGTCGCAAATGGTTCTTCCAAATGGACAATGATCCTAAGCACACTTCCAAAGTTGTGGCAAAATGGCTTAAGGACAACAAAGTCAAGGTGCTGGAGTCACAAAGCCCTGACCTTAATCCTATGGAACATTTGTAGCAGAACTGAAAAAGTGTGAGCGAGCAAGGAGGCCTACAAACCTGACTCAGTTACACCAGCTCTGTCAGGAGGAATGGGCCAAAATTCACCTAACTTATTGTGAAAGGCTTATGGAAGGCTACCCGTAACATTTGACCCAAGTTAAACAATTTAAAGGCAATGCTACCAAATACTTAATGTGTGTACAGTATGTAAACATCTGACCCACTGAGAATGTAATGAAATAAATAAAAGCTGAAATAAATCATTCTCTCTACTCTTATTCTGACATTTCACATTCTAAAAATAAAGTGGTGATCCTAACTGAACTAAAACAGGGAATTTTTACTGTGATTAAATGTCAGGAATTGTGGAGAAACTGAGTATAAACGTATTTGGCTGTGGTGTATGTAAACATCTGACTTCAACTGTATATTCATTTGAACAACTTTTTCCCCTGCAGGCAACAATTTTATATACTGAACAAAAATATAAACATGACACGCAACAATGAACAATTTCACTGAGTTACATTCATATGAGGAAGTCAAACAATCAAAATACATTAATTAGTCCCTAATACATGGATTTCACATAACTGGGAACGCAATATGCATCTGTCGGTTACAGATACCTTAAGACAATGTTTTTCCTCACAATAGGCCTCAAATTGCCAATGGATAAAATTAAATTGTGTTCGTTGTTCATAGTTTATGCCTGCCCATACCATAACCACACCGCCGTCATGGGGCACTCTGATCACAATCAGCAAACCGCTCTCCAAGACGATGCCGTACACATGGTCTGCTGTGTTAGGGCCGGTTGGATGTACTAACAAATTCTCTAAATCTACATTGGAGGCGGCTTATGGTAGATAAATTAACATTTGGTTTTCAACAGCTCTGGCGGACATTCCTGCAGTCAGCATGCCAATTGCACTCTCCTTCAACCTTGAGACATTTGTGGCATTGTTTTGTGTGACAAAACTGCACATTTTAGTGGTCTTTTATTGTCCCCAGCACAAGGTGCACCTGTGTAATGATCAAGCTCTTGAATCAGTTTCTTGATATGCCACACTTGTCAAGTGGATGGATTATGTTGGCAAATGAGAAATGCTCACTAACAGGGATGTAAACAAATATGTGCACAACATTTTAGAGAAATAACCTTTTTGTGCATATGAAACATTTCTGTGATCTTTTATTTCACCGAGCGTTCTATTCCCAGTTTATTGTTCAACGTCACAATGCCTGCTTCCCTATTGTTGGCAATGAGACCTGCTCATGTTGTTTCATAGTTAAAATGTAAACAACAAAATGTAAACAACAAAAATAATATTGGAACTGCGGTCTTCCCATTGTTTCCTATGGGGGAAATATAGGCATGTCTGTCTATTTCGCCAAATATCTCACAATGTGTACATTTAGATTGAGATTTTTTGAAGTCAGGTTTAACCAGTGTGAAATGGCTAGCTTGTTAGCAGGGTGCACGCTAATAGCGTTTCAATCGATGATGTCACTCGCTCTGAGACATTGAAGTAGTTGTTCCCCTTGCTCGGCAAGGGCTGTGGATTTTGTGGAGCAATGGGTAATCATGCTTTGAGGGCAGCTTTGACTGTGTGTGCAGAGGGTCCCTGGTTCGAGCCCAGGTAGGGGCAAGGAGAGGGAAAGAAGCAAAACTGTTACATGGGTACCATTTTAATCAGGAGATTCTCCTCTTGGTAATTCTGCAAGTCTGAGCAGTGAGCTCATTTGTCATCGATCTCTAGACCAGAAATAGTCAGAAGTTTTAATTTTTTCCCTACTTTTTCATTACGCAGACATAAGCACAGTTGACATCATCGAGGTGCGAATGCTTACTTATTTTTTCAGTTCTGGCCGACAAATAGATTTTAGTGGTAAAATAAAAATATACATTTTTAATGGAATTCTAAGCATCAGTCCAGTCAAAACAGGCTCTGCGAATGTTCGATTCCATTAATTTCCATTAATTTGTGTTCCAGTTTAGCTAACGTTCTTAAGCCGTTTTTCAGCCTTGGGTGAATTTTAAATTGTTCTATTGTCCAGAGCGATAGCCAGAGCGAATTTACGAAAGTACCCGAATGTACGAACGACCTGAATGTCCATTGAGAAAGCACAACGACTATACCATTTAGCTAAGCTAAGAATGATGAGAATAATCAAGTCAATAAACTAGACAGCCTATAGTTAATATACTTGGAAGTTTGATGTATAACTACTAACGTTAGGTAGCTAGCTAACTGCAGTACATACTGCTGTAATTATGTGCTATGTGGTTCGTAAGGACAGCATAGCTAACAAATTGTCAGCCAACATAACCTGTAAGGTAACTTATTTGAAAAGTCATTACTTTATTACACTGAGTAGCAAGCTAACCCTTGGTCGTTAGGGCAAATCTGGTCTGTGATAGGAGGGTGGTTTTTCACACCTAGCTCGGCTATTAGACTATTCTTTAGTAAAGGTTGAATAGTCTATTGTTCAGCTATTAGCCCTCCTCCCCAACTTGAAACAAATTGCTGTTCCCAACACTTTCCTTTCCTTCTTCCACGCATCATCATTCTGCTCCTGAGTGGCTTGCTTGTGGGTGTGCTGGCAGGATATGGCAGCATCTTCGGTCGTGCGGCAAGAATTTTGCATGCATTAGCAGGTTTGTGTGAAGGTGTGATTATTCACAGGCACATTTTTATATGCTAAGGAGGTACATTTGTGTCGTTTTGTCAAGTATAAAACCTTTTTTATTTTCAATCAAAAATAATTGTTCTGAAAACAACTTTATTTCGACAAAGGAAGTCAATCAAAGCGGACACCTACGAAGATGGCATCTCAGGGAAGCAGCACTGGGCTGTATTGACGTATCCTAAATCTGCTGCTAGTCATATCTCAGTTATTGTTTTCCAATCTATAAAAAAGAAGCTGTTTTCTTTACTTTCAGAGAGCGAGCTGACCAAGGGGTCGAAAATGTAGACATTGCCAGATGTTCAATGTCCGAGGAACAGGCCGTGGAAGCTTTATTGCTGGCAAAAGTGTCCACAACCAGAGGTATTTAAACTGTTCTGTGTGATTTTTCTCCATCTCTGCCTGTCTTGTTGTGCATGGAACCTGTCTCACATGCATTCATTAAAAAACCCTTAAGATG
The DNA here is from genome assembly GCF_002021735.2 of Oncorhynchus kisutch. Classification (NCBI taxonomy): domain Eukaryota; kingdom Metazoa; phylum Chordata; class Actinopteri; order Salmoniformes; family Salmonidae; genus Oncorhynchus; species Oncorhynchus kisutch. The sequence continues at coordinate 27,350,843 of NC_034178.2, read as the reverse complement.
TCAAATGCTAATTTTCAGATTTACACCACATAAACACAGCCATTTTCACTGGACAATCTGTTGCTACCAAGTCATGATTTCCCTGGGGGTTAGCCTTGCAATAACCAAGTGGTGAGACACATAGCCCTCTATATTTTAATGTTTCAGGTACACTCCGATAGGTGTCTGCGTCACATACAGTATTTTCTATTGATATTATCTTCTATTGTTTGTCCTCAAATATCTGTTTTTCAGCATAAAGTACTCTGTAGCCACTTAACCACCAGGTGAGACCACACACATACAACAGTCTCTCTTCTTCACTTCATCCCTATCCCCCTTCTCCCTAAATCCTCTAGGTTATATCAGCTGTTTTGGTGAACCCCTCCCGCATCTGAACTGGCTGACACAGAGAGCACAGCATGATCATAGGTGAGATGTCACTTGGTCTGATTAACAGGAAGTATTATTAAAGAGATGCTTCACATTGAAATACAGACAGAGATGTAGTAGTCCCAGAGTTAATAATCCATGGTCGGTTTTGCATTTCACCTCCTGATTTAAGATGACTGACTGTGTTAGAATAAAAAAACAAGGCTTAATCATGCTCTCTTTCTATCCATTTGTCACTCATCTGCAGGTATGTTTTGATGTGAGAGAGGAAGCCAGTCCCGTCATCACCCCCCCCCCCCCCCGCTCCTAAGATGACCTTCAGGCCAACTGGGGGCCCAAGACTGGTTAGGAGACACCGCATTTGTGAAGAACTGAGAGAATACTTAAATACTTATTTTCCACCATCATTTGCAATTCAATTCATTAAAAATCCTACAATGTGATTTTCTGGATTTTTTTTATTCTAATTTTGTCTGTCATAGTTGAAGTGTACCTATGATGAAAATTACAGGCCTCTCATCTTTTTAAGTGGGAGAACTTGCACAATTGGTGGCTGACTAAATACTTTTTGCCCCACTGTTTTTGCCAAGGAAGAGTACATGATCAGTGAGTATATTCAATGTACAGGCTACAATGTGTGAATCTGATGAGTGGTAATAACTACAGTACATGTGTATATAACTTGCATCCTTGGCACAATAAAGTTATTATATTCTACTCTATCCATAAGCTTCATTAATGCCATTCAGAATTGAAATTGATAAAACAACTATGTTAGTTGAGGTTCCTAGATTGGTATGAATATTAGTTCAGAACCTAACGTTTTAGGATCCAAACACAGATCGGCTACATTCTGTAGCTAGCTACACATCCATAGGCATACAATTATTTTTATCCTCCACAAGCAAGTAAATAGTTAGCTTGCTATGTTACTTCAGCTGCATTGCAAGGCAAGCTTACACAATTTAGCTAGCTAGATTCCTTACATCCAATGTTTCACAAGACAGCCTGGTTTGCTGGTTTTCTCAGGAGTCCCTAAAACATTAAACAACACGAATTACAAATTCATTCTCCTAACACTAACTAGCTTGGTTAAAGTTATCTAGTCAGATAACGTGCTAAATGATGATTTTTGTAAATGAACTTTATGACAAAAAAAATGCACGAACGTTTGTCTCTACGTTAGAACGACACATATTCTTCTTAATTTTGAATTATTTGCTTGACTCATTATGACGTTATAACAACTTACATCTGGTTCCACCATAATGTTTTGTCAGCCATGTTTGTTGAAGAACGACACAAGGCAAGTATGGCTCGCTCCAAAATGTGTCATTGGAACCACTCATTATGATTGGTCATGTAAAATCCTTGGGACACAAATGCATAATGATTGCTCTAACTCCACCTAGTGGTGGTCTGGTGCAATGAAGACATGACGCTGGGTACCTCTAAGTCCTGCGGTGCAAACTCGCAACTTTTAAATGAGGAAGCACTGTACTTGAAAAGGCTACACAATTGTAAAAAGGATTGTCTCAACTAAATTGACATGGCATGATAAAGATCATCTTACTGTAATGTCCATGCTTTGAATCAGTATTTAAGGTGTGTCCTTATTAACATCCACTAATGCGCCATTTTCAAGTAGTCCTACTTGTGATATTTAAGACTCAGTAAAGCATTTGGTTGTGGCATCGATTTTACTAGCAGAGGCGCACAGTAGCTTAAAAGGCTCTACATGGTCAATCTGACATCTGAAGTGGAAATACAGTGTTTACTGCCATGCATCCTCCGTTTACGTGTCAGGGCTTTCATTCTTCTTGCACTTAGCAGAGGAGAGCTGTTGAGAAGGAAGTTGTCAAGAAAGTGAGTGTGGTTATAAAGGAGGTACCTCCCCCACCTACCTTCAACCAGCCCTTCGCATTTTAAAATTTTTTGGGAGGCGCACGCTAATGCGGAACGGAGCTTAATTTGGCCAATGCATGCCTCAGGAGGCTCCGCGTTTGAGTCACACCCTCCATATGAAGCCGCCGACCAGGGACGTCACTAGACATTCAGAACATCTGGGGCTCAGCCCTGAAGACCTGGGGCTGACTCCCGGGGGAGATTTGATCCCTGCGCAACCAAAATGAAGAGCTCAGCCTCACACGCTTGCAGTGAACATTTTGCAGTAACATAATGCTATGTTGCATGTCTCACTGCTTTCTTCCATGCTCTGTGCTCTCCTGACACCAAATAATTAACACTTCTTAATAGTAATTCATTGGATTTTGGTCAGTACCCCCATGGAATATGGTGTCAATAATGTAAAAAATATATATACATTAGCAAGTAAAAGTTACAAGTGCATAACTATATCGTAATTTTCCATGAAGAAAGATTGTTGGAAAAAGTATTTATCATTTTGTTGCAATGTCCAATATTTGATTGGCAATAAAAAAAAGCCTCATGTTGACGTTGGTCAACTAACGTGAACTAGTCATGCTGCGCGCACTGTACAGTTCCAAAATAATCCTAATGGTGGCAGTCTAAACCACAAATTAATGTTTTGCATGGAAGAAAACTAGTTACGTGCAATATAGCAGGATTGGGATTTTTTTTTTCTCCATCCTTTGGATTATGTTGGAACAGCATAAACTCACATTAGCAGTAGGCATGTATTATAACTGTGGGACACACACACACACATACAACCTTTGCAGATAATATGAAAAAATGCAGGCACCAAACACGCTTGAAAATCATGATTTTATCATATTTGTGTTAATAAATCACAGATTCCAAGGTCAGTTAGCTACAGGACAATATTTCTACCTACTGAATTACACAAAACACCCCTGTAGTAACAACACTTCCCAATTTTACACACATGTACGTACATACAAGCATACGATCTTTTCTCCAACTAAATAGTCACAATGTTTGAGAGTTATATTACACAGTACTAGGATGTTAGTCCAACAATAAAGATTATAAATGAAACTAAATTAAACTGTAGACGCAAACCTGTCTATGACTTCACACTTTCCCAAGCGTGTTAGTATGTATATCTTTGTCAATTGTCATGATGAATTCTATCTTGGGTCATTGGGCTCTTAAACCAGGTATATAGACGTCTTAATGCACTGAAATATCTCTCATATCTCTCTAACTGGGATGGTTAGCGCGGCCTGTATGATTGCCTTAAGTGATGGGAACATATTAGGGTCTAACAATTTACACACAGGACATGTCAGAAGTGGCATCTTTCTTTTTTTGAGAGATAATGTTTAGCAAGGACTACTTCCTCTGGCTTGAGAGGAATATGCCATGTTTGTCTTGTGTGGGCCTCCGCTCTCTCTACGTTCTCCCGTGTTCTCGCTCTGTCCTGTCTGCTCCCCTCTCTTCCTTTCTGTCTGAAGTTCTGCTTTCTTGGACCTCCTATATTATTACAGAGACGGCATAGTAACAGTGCCGTAGCAATATATGCTCATCCACAAGCGGCACTCCTAGTGGCCGGGGACTTTAATGCAGGCAAACCTAAATCCGTTTTACATCATTTCCCCCAGCATGTCACATGAGTAACCAGAGGGGAAAAACTCTAGACCACCTTTACTCCACACACAGAGAAGCAAACAAAGCTCTCCCCCGTCCTCCATTTGGAAAATCTGAACATATTTCTATCCTCCTGATTCCTGCTGACTAACTAAAACTAAAGCAGGAAGTACCAGTGACTCGCTCAATACGGAAGTGTTCAGATGACGCGGATACTACACTACTGGACTGTTTTGCTGGCACAGACTGGAATTCATCCAATGGCATTGAAGAGTATACCACCTCTGTCATCGGCTTCATCAATAAGTGCAAAAACAATGTCGTCTCACGGTGACCGTACGTACATATCCCAACCAGAAGCCATTAATTACAGGCATCCACATCGAGCTAAAGGCTAGGGTGCAGCTTTCAAGGAGCGGGAAACTAATCCAGATGCTTTTAAGAAATCCTGCTATGCCCTCAGACGAACCATCAAACAAGCAAAGCGTCAATACAGGATTAAGATTGAATCCTACTACACCGGCTCTGACACTCGATGGATGTGGCAGGGCTTGAAAACTATTACGGACTACAAAGGGAAACCCGGACGCAAGCTGTCCAGTGACGCATGCGGTCCAGTGACGCATGCCTACCAGATGAGCTAAATTCCTTTTATGCTCGCTTTGAAGCAAGCAACACTGAAGCATGCACTAGAGCACCAGCTGTTCTCCACAACTGTATGATAATGCTCTCGGTAGCCGATGTGAGCAAAACCTTTAAACAGACGGATTAGCAGGATGTGTACTCAAAGCACACGCAGACCAAATAGCAAATGTCTTCACTGACATTTTCAACCTCTCCCTGACCGCATCTGTAATACCTACTTGTTTCAAGCAGACCAACATAGTCCCTGTGCCTTTAGGAAGTGAATGTAACCTGCCTAAATGATAACCACCCTGTAGCACCCACGTTGGTTGCAATGAAGTGCTTTGAAATCCTGGTCATGGCTAAAATCAACAGTATCCTCCAGGATACTCAAGACCCACTCCAATTTACATACCGCCCCAACAGATCTACAGATGACTCAATCTAAATCGCACTCAACACTTCCCTTTCCCAACTGGACAAAAGGAACACCTATGTGAGAAGGCTGTTCATTGACTACAGCTCAGCATTCAACTCCATAGTACCCTCAAAGCTCATCACTAAGTTAAGGACCCTGGGACTAAACACCTCCCACTGCAACTGGATCCTGGACTTCCTGACGGGCCGCCCCCAGGTGGTAAGGGAAGGCAACAACACGTCTGCCACGCAGATCCCCAACACTGGGGGCCCTCAGGGGTGTGTACTTAGTGCCCTCCTGTACTCCCTGTTCAATCAAATGCCGACCGCATTATCTCCAAGAGAATCCTCTTCGATTAGCTGTGTATATCTCCCCCCCAAGCAGATACCTCGTCGACCTTGAAAGAACTTCACTAGACTCTATGAAAACCTGAAACCATACATCCTGAGGCTGCATTTATTGTAGCCAGGGATTTTAACAAAGCTAACCTGAGAATGAGACTTCATAAAGTCTATCAGCATATCGAATGTGCGACACGGGCTGCTAGCATTCTGGATCATTACTACTCTAACTTCCACGATGCAAACAAAGCCCTCCCCCACCCTTCTGCAAATCTGACCATGACTCCATTTTGTTGCTCCCAGCCTATAAACAGAAACTAAAACAGGAAACGACCGTGCTCAGGTCTGTCCAACGCTGGTCTGATCAATCGGATTCCACACTTCAGTATTGCTTCGATCAAGTGGACTGGGATATGTTCCGAATAGCCTCAGACAACAACACTGACTCGGTGAGCGACTTTATTTGCAAGAACATCGGAAATGTCGTACCCACTGTGACTATTAAAACATCTCCTAACCAGAAACCATGGATTGATGGCAGTAGTCGCGTAACAGACAAATTAAAACAACGTCTTTGCTTGCTTTGAAGACAATACAGTGCCTCTGATACGGCCTGCTACCAAAGCCTGTGGGTTCTCCTTCTCCGTGGCCAACGTGAGTAAAACAAGGCTGCCAGGCCAGAAGGCATCCCTTGCTGAGTCCTCAGAGCATGCACAGACCAGCTGGCTGGTGTGTTTACAGACATATTCAATCGCTCCCTATCCCAGTCTGTTGTCCCCACATGCTTCAAAATGGCCACCATTGTTCCTATTCTCAAGAAAGCTAAGGTAACTGAACTAAATGACTATCGCCCCATTGCACTCACTTATGTCATCATGAAGTGCTTTGAGATACTAGTCAAGGAGCATATCACCTCCACCCTACCTGATACACTAGACCCACTCCAATTTGCTTACCGCCCCAATAGGTCCACTGACGATGCAATCGCCATCACACAGCACACTGCCCTTTCCCATCTGGACAAGAGGAATACCTATGTCAGAATGCGTTGACGTTGAGATTTTTAGAGAGCAGCCTTTAAAAAATGTTAAGCCTCTCCACAAGCTGTGACTTGATTTCAATGAGAAGACTTTGATAGACTCAACAACGTAGGCAAAATATTTTTATAAAGAACCAAAGGGAATTTTTACAATAGGTCTAATGTCTGAACATGTAATATTTTCTGTAATTTCAATTCTTTGCTATCCAGCTCAAGGAAGAGTGTGCAGTGCTTCTCAAATGTAAAATGTATTAATTCTCCAGATTTGCGTCCTAATAAGGTTGTACTCAAGAGAAAGCCCTCGAAGAATGCCCTCGGAGCATTGGAATATGTAGTAGTAGTATGCATCTTGAGAAACACCCATTATGTTTGTTTGCCATGGCCCCAGTCATTACTGAAAGAGTAAACGTGCCTTCAGCCAGCAATTGTCGCTTCTGTCTGTCCCATTTAATCTCTGGGATAATACAGTTGAAGTCAGAAGTTTGCATACACTTCAGTTGGAGTCATTAAAACCTGATAGGGATAGGGCTGATTGCTGCCCCCTTTGGGGTGATTGCGTGCCCATGGTAAACAGAAAAAAAATCTGTCAAAAATTGCTAATAAATGCAATTAAAAATTATTATTGAATAGAAAACACTCTAAAGCTTCTAAAACCGTTTAAATTATGTCTGTAAGTAAAGCAGAACTCTCAGGGCACTCATTCTCCCAAACTCTCTCTTGTCATCCAAAAAGTTGGCCCAAATTTGACGTATCGCCCCCACCCTTCCCAAGCACCTACAGTCCTGGGAACAGTTCCTATGCCTTCAGCGCGGTGTCCGCTTTTAATGGGGCTTCTCATTGTGTGAATCGCATGCTCAGGAGAGTAATGACGGGCCAAAACCTTTCGGTCGCGCGAGAAAACAGGTTACTCTCATGCACATTCTGCTCCTGTGGTGTCTTTCTTCCAAGATTGATTAAACGATGCGTGTGTTTCTCTTTGTCCTGAGAATTGCTGTGAAGCTATATAACATGCTAACGCTGTGTTCTGAACCAAGTTTGACAAGTTTAGTCGACATATAATATGTAATTTCGACGTTTTGGTGCGAACTAACTTTACTTTTTGGCTGCATTTCAACCGAAATATGTCATGTTTGATAACCGAAAGACACTGACTTCAAAACTAAAGCTGTTTTTGGTAAGTGTAAACCCTTCCAGGTCTTCTGATGGAAGAACAGCAAAGGTAAGGGAACATTTATGTGTTAAATTTGGGTTTCTGTGGACTCCGAGATAGAGGAGCCAAAATGCTAATTCCTGAGCGCCGACTCACATTATAGCCTAGTGAACGAAATCTGTAAAGTTAAAAATAAATGTAACACAGCGATTGCATTTAGAAGAAGTGTATCTTTCTATATATATGTAGAACATGCATATTTAGTCAAAGTTTATGTTGTGTATTCCATGTTAGCTGACGGCATGTGCAGAAGCCATCGTCATTTCTCCGGACATTTGAGTAGCATTTTTTTAACAATGCGTCATTGTAAACAGAGATTTATGGATATTTATGGCATATTATTGAAAAAAACATAAATGTACTGTGTAACATGTTATATTACTGTCATCTGATGAAGATTTCAAAAGGTTAGTGAAATTACTTTCTTTTAATCCTGCGTTTGGTGATTGCATATTTTGTTCAATTTGGCTATGGAAATTAGCTGTGTCTTCGGTGTGTATTCCGTGGTGGTTTGACATAAATATGTGCTATGTTTTCGCCGTAAAACATTTTAGAAATCTGACTTGGTGGCTAGATGAACAAGGTGTTTATCTTTCATTTGAGCTATTGGACTTGTTAATGTGTGGAGGTTAAATATTTCTAAGAATATTTTTGCGTTCTGTGCGCCATTGTGTCAGTTGAGCAGTGGGGGAGGGTACCCCTAGAGGGACATGTGGGGCCATGTAGTTTTAAAACTCATTTTTCAACCACTCCTCAAATTTGTTGTTAACAAACTATAGTTTTGGCAAGTCGGTTATGACATCTACTTTGTGCATGACACAAGTCATTTTTACAACAATTGTTTACAGACAGATTATTTCACTTATAATTCACTATATCACAATTCCAGTGGTTCAGAAGTTTACATAACCTAAGTTGACTGTGCCTTTAAACAGCTTGGAAAATTCCAGAAAATTATGTCATGGCTTTAGAAGCTTCTGATAGGCTAATTGACAGGCGACAGGCAGCAGGTAGCGTAGTGGTTTGAACGTTGGACATATTAACTTCACAAAACAGATAGCATCATGAGGATGGAACATTATGTGGATATATTGAAGCAACATCACAAGACATCAGTCAGGAAGTTAAAGCTTGGTCACAAATGGGTCTTCCAAATGGACAATGACCCCAAGCATACTTCCAAAGTTGTGGCAAAATGACTTAAGGACAACAAAGTCAAGGTATTGGAGTGGCCATCACAAAGCCCTGACCTCAATCCTATAGAAAACTTGTTGGCAGAACTGAAAAAGCGTGTGTGAGCAAGGAGGCCTACAAACCTGACTCAGTTACACCAGCTCTGTTTTTTTTTTTTTTACCTTTATTTTACTAGGCAAGTCAGTTAAGAACAAATTCTTATTTTCAATGACGGCCTAGGAACAGTGGGTTAACTGCCTGTTCAGGGGCAGAACGACAGATTTGTACCTTGTCAGCTCTAACCACTAGGCTACCCTGCCGCCCCTCTGTCAGGAGGAATAGGCCAAAATTCACCCAACTTATTGTGGGAAGCTTGTGGAAGGCTAGCCAAAACATTTGACCCAAGTTAACAATTTAAAGGCAATGCTACCAAATACTAATTGAGTGTATGTAAACTTCTCACCCACTGGGAATGTGATGAAATAAATAAAAGCTAAAATAAATCAATCTCTCTACTATTATTCTGACATTTCACATTCTTAAAATAAAGTGGTGATCCTAAATTGACCTAAGACAGAGAGTTTTTACTAGGATTGAATGTCAGGAATTTAAACTGAGTTTAAATGTATTTGGCTAAGGTGTATGTAAACTACTGACTTCAACTGTATATATACAATTATATTGGTGGCAATAATTTTGTATAATAATTTAAATAGAACAATTTTAAATGTTGAATCCGGTGTCATTTTGAGTATCAGTTTATAAACCATGTGTCATGGAATTGGTACATCTTCTCAACTATTTTGCAACCTGATATTTAACTGGTATACTTTTTTATTTATCATATTTTGGGAATTTAGTTTTTGTTCTTCAATCACCATATGAATTTTGAAATATGGGTTATGCATATTTATAATGAAATGACAGTTGTCAGTCTTTTCTTGCAGTTTTTTCCTGTGCAAATGCAAAAGAATTACTTAAAAATCATACAATTAGATTTTCTGGAGTTTTGTTTTAGATTCCGTCTCTCACATTTGAAGTATACCTATGATAAAAATTACAGACCTCTACATGCTTTGTAAGTAGGAAAACCTGCACAATCGGCAGTGTATCAAATACTTGTTCTCCCCACTGTAGGGAGAAAGACAGGATCCTTCCTGGCTAGCCATGATTGGCTGAGATAATGGAGGGGTTGACAATGCTGACGGTTGGACATGTATTAACATGTGAATTCTTTAACAGTTGGGTGGGTCTATGGCTTAAGGGGGTGTGAACCATGCTGAATGGGCATAAACAAAAGTTCACATTGGGCCATCACATATTAGCTTCATTATAATTACAAGATGTCAAACAGCATTTTGATCTAATGCATTCTGAGAAATGTATTTCTTCCCTAATATTTAATAACATGTAAGTGATTTATTAATTATTACTGACAAACTATGACATGTTCAGTATAATGTGTATAACAGTATTTCCAGACCACTGTAATTATTTACAACTTTTTTAGGAGGAATTTTCAAGAACATGTTAAACATAGTATTGGTAATCATATGTTATTTCAAAAATAAACATGAGCACAACGATCTATGGAATAAATTAACCATTTGAATTTCAATGCATTTCATTTAATTAAATGCTGCTTCCTGTGGAGTGTTGGCAATTCAAAATCAATTTAAATTGAATAATTGAATTTAAATTTAAAACACATTTTCAACTCAGAATTGACCCAACCCCTTTGGTCAGTAGCAGTTTAATGTAATGTATTGACTTAGATGCATATCCCCCCCCCCTTATTGTGCTGTGCTTATAGGCTATAAGGTAAATAGGTGAATGACATTCTGAACATGGCTTAAAGTAAAGAGGAGAAGAAACACGATGCTATGCTTATGACGATACATTTGTATTCATTCCCACTGTGTCTGTAGAATAGGAAACAATGTGAATTATGTTATGCTTACTGGATGAAGTTAAACAAGCATTCAGACCAGCCTTACTGATTGAGTCTCCAGGCATGGACCAGGCATTTCCTTGTGTGTGTCTGCTTTCAGTTCAACATAGGCTCAGTGAAACTGATCGTCAGTGCTGAGCATAATTGAAAATCACCTGGGTCAGGTTTCTGCAGAGGGCTGATATTGGACGACAACATCAATAATCTCTGTGTGCGTCATATGAAATCATTCAGTGTTTGAAATGCTGTCCTAGTTTGGTTGAATACAGCCAGTCTTTGCATCTGTAGTTGAAAATGTTGGAGGTGAACATTCCAGTTGAGCTATTATTGTATTCTTTCCTAATTTATCAAATCTAAATGAATTCCACTAGGTGGCATTGTTATGCTTTAGGTTTTCTGTATATGAGGTACTGTATCAGTTCAACACAGGCTGTCCATCTCATTCATCTTGGTTTGAGAATAATATTTACTGTGAAGTATTAAGCAATAGAGAATGCACAATAATAATGTTAGTATAATAATACATTTGATTTATTTTCCCGGGACTGACTTGAGCTGGAATAGGCTTTTATATGGCAATCCTTTTTTTACAGAACCATTTAGCTCAGAAAACTAAATTAGGTTGGCCTTAAAACTGTATTTCCACATTGTGAAGTCACATAACACAGTGCATTGTGGAGATGATTCTTCCTCCTCTAACCCAAGATCAATCAGATTAAATGAAAATAACTTCGACATTTCCTTGAGTACAAAATGTGTTTTATGCCTCACACACTGAAGATACATACAATGAGTGTACAAAACATTATGAATACCTGCTCTTTCCATGACATGATCTATCCAGGTGAAAACTATGATCCCTTGTTGATGTCACTTCTTAAATCCACTTCAATCAATGTAGATGGGGAGAAGAAAGGTTAAAGAAGGATTTCTAAGCCTTGAGACATTTGTGATGTGAATTGTGTATGTGCCATTCAGAGGGCGGATGGGCAACACAAAAGATTTAAGTGCCTTTGATCGGGATATGGTAATAGATGCCAGGCACACGGGTTTGTGTCAAGAACTGCAACTCTGCTGGGTTTCTAATTTTTCCATGTGTATCAAGAATGGTCGACCACCCAAAGGACACCCAGCCAACTTGACAAAACTGTGGAAAGCATTGGAGTGAACATGGGCCAGCATCCCTTGTAGAGTCCCTTGTAGAATTGAGTATGTTCTGAGGGAAAGGGTGGGGGGGGGGTGTTCCTAATGTTTGGTATACTCAGTGTTTATGATAAATATATATCCACTGATCTAATGCATCAATCTTTTATACCTATAAATTGAAGGATTGTTGGAATCTGTTTTTATCATGAAGAGGAGAACAATAAAGTAATGCCATGCTTCTGGAAGAGGACAAAGGATACACTGTACCAAAGAACTCAACTAGCTTTGAAAAGAGTACACATTCTATTCTCAACTGGTGGACTGCGGTCTGGAAATGGACCCAGAATGGGGTCAATACAGACCGCAGGTCGGAACAAAAAAATGATATACACCGTATATATGCAGGTAACTGCCAAAATGAAAGAAATACCAACATAAACAAAGTCTAGGTGCCTTTTGACGCGCACAATCAAACAAATGTGATAACTCTACAGTGGTTCGTGACGTGTATGCTCAAACTGGTGTGATTAGAGCACCTCATTAGAAAGTCTAGTTACGATTGAAGCAACAGTCAGCATTTGAGCTGGCCTCACTGCTTTTTCACAGAAACATTGTGCACAAGCACAGTCTTTACAACTGTATGTGCTCAATGTGAGCAGTTTATTTTCAGATGCAGATGTTCAGTCATTCACAGAAATGCTGTAGCAACAACATAACACAGTTCTCTGACAAACAGAGAAAATGTAGTCTACGTTAGTCCTAACGATGACTGGGGAAAGTGTGAGCTAACACAAGCGGTCATACTTAGCTAACTCTTGGCTAACAATAACCATCATGTGAATAAGCTAATAGCAATTACTATTCACAATTCATCACATCACCGGTGATTGAAATAATTGAGTAAGACACTTTCTAAAAGACTAAAGTAACCCGACGGTGGCTAGAGTTTGTGTGCGCCGCCATGTTTGTTTTTCCATGTCAACCAAAGGTAAGTCAAGGTGACAAGAAAAGTTGGGTCTGTTTACAATATAGCTGTTGAAGGGGGTCTGTCATGTGGGGAGTTGCATAGGACAAGATAGGTCACTCCCATCATTCACTTCCCATCATTCACATCTGGAGGTTTACCCAAAAGACAAGTGAACCATTCCTTTCACCTCGTTTTGTCATAACATATTTGGTCTGACAAATGTTTACGTGACACCCAGAATGCATCGAATGATGACAATAACAACAAACATGGCGTCACACATAGACGTCAATTAGCTTAGCATTAGTTCATCATAATATGTACAACCTTCAAAAAAGTCATATGAGTCCATTACAATGTATGCAAGAATCGGAATGCATGATTTGTTACCAGTACTTGAAAACGTGAATAAAACAGTAAATAAAAAAATGTATAACCACACAAACCATTTTTCTGATAGTGATTTATTAATACAAGTGTTGGTGCCGGCAGCCAATCACGTCACCCCTGACACTCACTATGTGTTGTTGTTTATGTATGTAGCTAGTGGGCTAAGATGTAGCATTAGACATTTATTTCAAAAGGAGACAACTCACCAATTAGATTTTTGTAAATTCGGACAATGAGTCTGAAAATGAAAGTGAGCAATCAGATTCTGACAGTGACATTGAGGAGCTGCCCCCCAATCTTTTGGCTATTGAGAACATTGAATTTGAGGACCCCTTTCCCACCGACGAAGTCCCAAGTCCCTCTGAAGATGCTGAATGGAGCCAGACCAACAGTGGGTGAAGTACATGGAGTCTGCGGTAGCTGGAAGGCCGCCAGCTATTTCACCCCTCCTGACCCTGCTGTTTGCTTTGATGAGCCCCACACTGGAGTGAAAAGCCCCTTGCCATCTCCGTATGAGGCAGAGTGCTTCAAGCAGTTTCTGACAGAGGAGCTGGTGGGAGACATAGTGGAGGAGACCAATCGCTGTGCCTTGGAGCTACAGGAGAAGAGAGAGCCACAGGGAAGGCTGACTACCTGACGGGAGAGAGAAAGATCAAACCAGACTTTGTGCTTGACAATAATAGCAAAAAGAGGGCAGTGGATAAGGCAGATATAATACACAGCTTTGTGACATGCGCTCAGAAAACAACCACATGGTATAAGAAGATATTTTTCTCATTTGATCAGCACTGCTGTCAATGGCCACATAGTTCACCACCAGCTTACAAGTGAGATGATTACATAACAAAGTTTTCTGTAATTGGACATACAATTGGACACACAAATCACATACAGTTCCATGATGCTATTATGTTGACAAAATCTCACCAACCTACCCACCTCCTCATCATCCTTCTAACTCCCTCTCCTTCACCCCATAGGTGAGGTGATTACCTACCACAAGTACAGAGAGAACCTCATGAGAGAGCTGCTGGAGGAGAACCACAACCTTCTGTGTCCATCTCCTGGGTGCCGTTCTGTTTCAGACAATCCTCTGCAAATCATTTTCTCTCCGAAGTCGCTCAAAGTGCTGCCCATGGCAGTTGCACACGGAGGCACTGGAAATTCTGCCTGTCCAGCACCAGGGGCCTAATTTATGACCGTTGTGTATATTTCACACTACATTTCTGAGTACACATTTTCTGAAAGGTGCACGCCATATATACGCATGTTTTCAGACACATTGTAGAAAATGTGCAAATGGTGAACTAGCATTAAAACTCAGCATGGAAAAAGCACACTATAATAAGTGAAAAGCATTCACTTATTATAGTGACAATAACACCCTTTATGGTATCTATCGTTGTCTCTGATTGGGAACCATACTTAGGTAGCCTTTTCCCACCTGTTTTTTGTGGGTAGTTGTTTTCTGTTTAGTGTTCTGCACCTTGTTTTGTGGGTAGTGGTTTTCTGTTTAGTGTTCTGCACCTGACAGGACTGTTTCGGTTTCGTTTCTCACTTTGTTATTTTGTTCTAGTGTTCAGTGTTAGTAAATCACGAACACTTACCACGCTGTGCTTTGGTCCGATCCTTCTTCATCAGACGACCGTTACATGATGTTTCAAGAATGTTCCCAGAACACATTTAGTTGGTTCTTTAAAGGTTCCCAGAATGTTTCATTAGTTTGAGGGAACATTGTGGGGATATGACAAGAGATTCACCAACACACTAAAGCTGTCCAGTTGTGCTGACATTCAGATAATGTTTGTCTCAGGGTGCACAACACATTATTTTGACATTGCAAGAATGTTGACAGAATACCCTTTCTGAGTTCCTTAAAGGTTTAAAGGTTCCCAGCACATTTACTTAGGTTGTGAGAAGAGTATGGGTACATTATAAGAAATAGGTTCCAAAACATAAAATATGCTCAGTTGTGATGAATGTTTAAATTACATTGCACAGGAAATGTTAATAATGTTGTAAGAATGTTGACAGATCACCTGGTCTAAGTTCCCAAAACTTTTAATTAAGTTATGGGAGTTGTCTGGGATTATGCCAGAATATTCTTGTGATATTTACATAGGTTGCACAGAACATTTACACAATGTTGCATAATGTTCCACAATTTCCAAATAAGTCTGTTTTTATGACATTCATAGAATATTTGTTTTAGGTTTAACATAATACTCCATTGATATTCAACTAATATACATGTACCTTGTCTTGGAGGTCCTCAGAACATTTCAATAACATTTGGAACATTTTCTATATAAGTTTTACCTAATATTACCTCAACATTCAAAATTGTAGCTCCTGAAAATATATTGGAATACATCCCCATATGTTTCCTCTCCTGATTTAACGGCAATGTTTATTTGAAGGTGATATAGAGACACATGGCATTTTCATTTCCTTCATTGGACATTTAAATACCATTTAATCTTACAGACAACCACATATTTTCCACTTCATACATAGACAAGCTGTACATTATTTAAATCATGGAAGATTTAAACATTTTTTACACTTAACATGTTGACATTCTTCACGTGTGATTTGAAACAGCAGTATTTAGACCCGAAGCTAGGTCTTTTATCCTCTGCTCCAGCAGGGAAGCTCACGTTCACCTTATTTATTCAGTACATAGCCATGGCAGTATGGTCAATCAGGGATTCCATGCCTCCTTTTTAGCCTTCATAGGAATAACTAACCCAAGGAAATACTGGTAACTGGGTTAATACCCATCACTTCCCCCATCCTCTTTTTATGTTGCGTACTTCTCGGCATCCAAGAAAATGAGTGCTGATCTAAGATTACTTTTCCTTTTCAGATCATAAAAAATAAGACATGAGGGACTATATCAAGAGTATCGAAGAAGGAATTATATTGGGTGCGTTTTTTAAGTTGAACAGTCAATTTTTACACCATGTTTAATTTTTTACAGGTTGTCTAAATTATGCATTTCTGGCTTGATGTATGAATGAAGTCATCCTTCCTTTTAGTAGATTATATCTGACTCTCAATTTCACTTTTTTTATTTTATGTTTAAAGAAAAAAAATCTACCTCGCTGTAAATACTTTGTAGTAGCACCTTTGGCAGCAAATACTGCTGTATATCTTTCTCTGTAATTCTCTAAGAGCTTTCCACACCTGGATTTTACTCATTATTATTTTCAAAATTCTTCAAGCTCTGTAAAATTGGTTGTTTATCATTACTGGACAACCATTTTAAAACGTATTAAATATATTTAAAATGTTATGGATAAAATAGTAGCAAGAGTAAAAGCACTTTTAAAGTGGATCAAATCAAAGTCTATTGGTCACAAACACATATTTAGCAAATGTGATTGGAGGTGTAGCGAAATGCTTGTGTTCCTAGCTCTAACAGTGCAGTAGTATCTAACAGTTCATTAGTATCTAAAAACGATTTTACAACAATACACACAAATCTAAAAGTAAAAGTATCCCTAAAATGTTAAGGTCTTGCCATAGATTTAAGTAGATTTAAGTCAAAACTGTTACTCGGACACTCAGGAACATTCACTGTCTTCTTGGTAAGCAACTCCAGCGTAGATTTGGCCTTGTGTTTTAGGTTATTTGTATGCTTAAAGGTGAATTAATCTTCAAGTGTCTGGTGGAAAGCAGACTGAACCAAGTTTTCTTCCAGGATTTTGCCTGTGTTTAGCTCCATTCCATTTCTTTTTTATCTTCAAAAACTCCCCAGTCCTTAACGATAACAAGCATACCAATAACATGATAAAGCCACCACTATTCTTGAAAATATGGAGCGTGATACTCAGTAATGTGTTGCATTGGACTTGCCCCAAATATAACACTTTGTATTCAGGACAAAATGTTAATTTCTTTGCTACATCTTTTGCAAAATTAATTTAATGCCTTGTTGGAAACAGGATGCATGTTTATATGCAATTTTATCAGCATATCGAATGAGCTCCCCGAGCGGAAAAAATCCTGGACCATTGTTACTCTAACTTCCGCGACGCATACAAAGCCCTGCCCCGCCCTCCTTTGGGAAAATCTGACCATGACTCCATTTTGTTGCTCCCAGCCTATAGACAGAAACTAAAACAGGAAATGCACGTGCTCAGGTCTGTTCAACGCTGGTATGACCAATCTGATTCCACGCTTCAAGATTGCTTCGATCACGTGGACTGGGATATGTTCCGCATAGCTTTGGACAGTAACATTGATGAATATGCTGATTCTGTGAGCGAGTTTATTAGCAAGTGCATCGGTGATGTTGTACCCACAGCAACTATTAAAACCTTCCCCAACCAGAAACCGTGGATTGATGGCAGCATTCGTGCAAAACTGAAAGTGCGAACCATTGCTTTTAATCAGGGCAAGGCGACCGGAAACATGACCGAATACAAACAGTGTAGCTATTCCCTCCGCAGGGCAATCAAACAAGCTAAGCGTCAGTATAGAGGCAAAGTAGAGTCGCAATTCAACAGCTCAGACACGAGAGGTATGTGGCAGGGTCTAAAGTCAATCACGGACTACAAAAAGAAAACCAGCCCCGTCGCGGACTTCGACGTCTTGTCCCAGACAAATTAAAACAACTTCTTTGCTCGCTTTGAGGACAATACAGTGCCAACGACATGGCCCGTTACCAAAACATGTGGTCTCTCCTTCACCGTAGACAACGTGAGTAAAGCATTTAAACATGTTAAACCTCGCAAGGCTGCCGGCCCAGATGGCATCCCTAGCCACGTCATCAGAGCATGCGCAGGCCTGCTGGCTGGTGTGTTTACGGACATATTCAATCAATCCTTATCCCAGTCTGCTGTTCCCACATGCTTCAAGAGGGCCACCATTGTTCCAGTTCCCAAGAAAGCTAAGGTAACTGAGCTAAATTACTATCGCCCCATAACACTCACCTCCGTCATCATGAAGTGCTTTGAAAGACTAGTCAAGGATAATATCAACTCCACCTTACCTGATACCCTAGACCCACTCCAATTTGCTTACCGCCCCAATAGATCCACAGACGACACAATCGCAATCACACTGCACACTGCCCTAACCCATCTGGACAAGAGGAATACCTATGCAAGAATGCTGTTCATCGACTACAGCTCAGAATTTAACACCATAGTAACCTCCAAACTCGTCATTAAGCTTGAGACCTTGGGTCTCGACCCCGCCCAGTGCAACTGGGTGCTGGACTTCCTGACGGGCCGCCCCCAGGTGGTGAGGGAAACAAAATCTTCACCCCGCTGATCCTCAACACTGAGGCCCCACAAGGGTGCATTCTCAGCCCTCTCCTGTACTCCCTGTTCCCATGACTGTGTTGCCATGCACGCCTCCAACTCAATCATCAAGTTTGCAGATGACATTACCAACAATGACGAGACCGCCTACAGGGAGGATGTGAGGGCCCTCGGAGTGTAGTGTCAGGAAGATTTTATATTTTTATTTTACCTTTATTTAACTAGACAAGTCAGTTAAGAACACATTCTTATTTTCAATGACGGCCTGGGAATAGTGGGTTAACTGCCTGTTCAGGGGCAGAACGACAGATTTTGTACCTTGTCAGCTCGGGGGTTTGAACTCACAACCTTCCGGTTACTAGTCCAACGCTCTAACCACTAGGCTACCCTGCCGCCCCGATAAGATAACCTCACACTCAATGTCAACAAAACAAAGGAGATGATCGTGGACTTCAGGAAACAGCAGAGGGAGCACCCCCCTATCCACATCGACGGGACAGTAGTTGAGAAGGTGGAAAGTTTTAAGTTCCTTGGCGTACACATCATGGACAAACTGAAATGGTCCACCCACACAGACAGCGTGGTGAAGAAGGCGCAACAGCGCCTCTTCAACCTCAGGAGGCTGAAGAAATTTGGCTTGTCACCAACAACACTCAAACTTTTACAGATGCACAATCGAGAGCATCCTGTCGGGCTGTATCATCGCCTGGTACGTCAACTGCTCCGCCCACAACCGTAAGGCTCTCCAGAGGGTAGTGAGGCCTGCACAACACATCACCGGGGACAAACTACCTGCCCTCCAGGACACCTACACCACCCGATGTCACAGGAAGGCCAAAAAGATCATCAAGGACAACAACCACCCGAACCACTGCCTGTTCATCACACTATCATCCAGAAGGCAAGGTCAGTACAGGTGCATCAAAGCTGGGACCGAGAGACTGAAAAACAGCTTCTATCTCAAGGCCATCAGCCTGTTAAACAGCCATGACTAACATTGAGTGGCTGCTGCCAACATACTGACTCAATCTATAGCCATTATCATAATAAAAAATGGATGTAATAAATGTATCACTAGTCACTTTAAACCATGCCACTTTATATCATGTTTACATACCCTACATTACTCATCTCATATGTATATACTGTACTCTATACCATCTACTGCATCCTGCCTATGCCATTCGGCCATCGCTCATCCATAATATTTGTATGTACATAATATTATTCATTCCTTTACACTTGTGTGTGTATAAGGTAGTTGTTGTGAAATTGTTAGATTACTTGTTAGATATTACTGCATGGTTGGAACTAGAAGCACAAGCATTTCACTACACTCGCATTAACATCTGCTAACCATGTGTATGTGACAAATAAAATGTTACTTGATTTGTAATCTGTACAGACTTTTCACTTTGTCAATTAGGTTAGTACTGTGGAGTAACTACAATGTTGTTGTTCCATCCTCAGTTTTCTCCTATCACAACCATTAAACTCTGTAACTGTTTTAACGTCACCATTGTCCTCATGATGAAATCCCTGAGCGGTTTCCTTGCTTTCCGGCAACTGAGTTAGGAAGGATGCCTGTATCTTTGTAGTGACTGTATATATTGATACACCGTCCAAAGTATAATTCATGTCTTCTCCATGCTCAAAGGGATATCAAATGTCGGCTTACATTTTTTTACCCATCTACTAATAGATGTCCTTCTTTGCGAAGCATTGGAAAGCCTCCCGGGTCTTTCTGGAAGAATCTGTGTTTGAAATACACTGCTTGACTGACCTTACAGAGAATTGTATGTTTGGGGTACAGAGATGATGTCACGATTTCTGCCGAAGTTGGCTCCCCTGCCTGTTCGGGCGGTGCTCGGCGGTCGTCGTCACCGTCCTACTAGCCGCCACCGATCCCTTTTTCATTTGTCTGTTTGTTTTGTCTTATTAGATTCATCTGTGTTTCTGTTGTTTGGTTGAATTACCTCCCCTATATTTAGTAGGTAGACCCGCCCTTGTTTTGTGCGGGATTGTCTTTATGTTACGTGTGTGCATTTTAGGTAATGGTGCCTGAGTAAAGCACTTAACCTCAGTGGAGCTCTTTCTGCGTCTGATTACTGCACCCACCTAGTCCCGCGTTACAGATGAGGTAGTCATTCAAAATGAATACTTAACACTATTATTGCACAACGAGTGAGTCCATGCAACTTTTTTCAGAAAGGTTTTACTCCAGAACTTATTTAGGGTTGCCATACCAAAGGAGTTGAAATCAAACTCACTCAAGACATTTCAACTTTTCATTTTCTATTCATTTGTAAACATTAGAAAAACATAATTCTACTCTGACATTATGGGGTATTGTGTTTAAGCCAGTGACAAAACAGCTCAATTTAATGCACAATCTACCATAAGTGTTCAACTCTGTTCAGACACACACAAGACACAAAACGCACGCACACACAAACAGACACATGCGCACACAAACACTCTTTAACTTCTTGCGTCGAGCCATCCCGGATCCGGGATCGTGAATACAGCCTCAAGCACATTACCATAACGCAACGTTAACTATTCATGAAAATCGCAAATGAAATGAAATTAATATGCTAGCTCTCAAGCTTAGCCTTTTGTTAACAACACTGTCATCTCAGATTTTAAAAATATGCTTCTCAACCATAGCAAAACAAGCATTTGTGTAACAGCTAGCACAGCTAGCATAGCATTTAGCGTTAGCATCAGCAGGCAACATTTTCACAAAAACCAGAAAATCATTCAAAGAAATTAATTTACCTTTGAAGAACTTCAGATGTTTTCAATGAGGAGACACTCAGTTAGATAGCAAATGCTCAGTTTTTCCTGAAAGATTATTTGTTTAGGAGAAATCGCTCCGTTTGGTGCGTCACGTTTGGCTACCAAAAAAAAATAAAAAATCTGTCATCAAAACGCCAAACTTTTTTCCAAATTAACTCCATAATATTGACTGAAACATGGTAAACGTTGTTTAGAATCAATCCTCAAGGTGTTTTTCACATATCTCTTCATGATATATTGTTCCTTGAAAGCCTCCTCTCTCCTCTCAATCACTGGATGACTGCGTGCAGCTTGTAGATTACGCACCAATTTAGACAAAGGACACCGGGCGGACCCCTAGTAAATGTAGTCTCTTATGGCCAATCTTCCAATGATATGCCTACAAATACGTCACAATGCTGCAGACACCTTGGAGAAACGATAGAAAGGGCAGGCTCATTCCCGGCGCATTCACAGCCATATAAGGAGACAATGGAAAACAGAGCCTCAAAAATTCTGCCCATTTCCTGGTTGAAGTTTCATCTTGGTTTCGCCTGTAGCATGAGTTCTGTGGCACTCACAGATAATATCTTTGCAGTTTTGGAAACGTTAGTGTTTTCTTTCCAAAGCTGCCAATTATATGCATAGTCAAGCATCTTTTCGTGACAAAATATTGCGCTTAAAACGGGCACTTTTATTATGCATTAAATTAAAAGAGCGCCCCCTATATCCAAGAAGTTAAACCCCCTACGCTCCTTTGAGACCCCTCTTTCAAAGTCACTGAGAGTTCATTGTTTAGCCATTGTAGCCAAATGAATGGGCAACTGGGCATTTTTTACATGACCCTAAGCTTGATGGGATGTTAATTGCTAAATTAATTAACTTAAACCTGTTTGGGATAGGGGGCAGCATTTTCACGTTCGGATGAAAAGCGTGCCCAGAGTAAACTTCCTGCTACTCAGGCCCATAAGCTAATATATGCATATTATTAGTAGTATTGGATGGGCTACACTCTGAAGTTTCTAAACTGTTTGAATGATGTCTGTGAGTAAAACAGAACTCATATGGCAGGCAAAAACCTGAGAAAAATACAACCAGGAAGTGGAAAATCTGAGGTTTGTAGTTTTTCAACTCATTACCTATCGAATATACAGTGTCTATGGGGTCATACAGCACTTTCTAAGGCTTCCACTAGATGTCAACAGTCTTTAAAAAAAAAAGTTTCTACTGTGAAGTGGCTGATTCAACCAGAGGTCTGCCAGAGTGGCATGAGCTGATCCCGCGCGCACCCGTGAGAGTGACCTGCGTTCCATTGCATTTCTAAAGACAAAGGAATTCTCAGGTTGGAACATTATTGAAGATTTATGTTAAAAACATCCTAAAGTTTGATTCTATACATCGTTTGACATGTTTCTACGAACTGTAATATAACTTTTTAAACTTTTCGTCTGAACTTTTGCATGGACTTGCCCGCGCCTCGCGAGTTTGGATTTGTTTACTAAAACACGGTAACAAAGGAACTGGGTTTCCTATGAGTGCATTCTGATGAAGATCATCAAAGGTAAGTGAATATTTATAACGCTATTTCTGACTTTTACTGACTCCACAACATGGCGGGTATCTGCATGGCTTGTTTTTGTGTCTGAGCGCCGTACTCAGATTATTGCATGGTTTGCTTTTTCCGTAAAGCTTTTTTGCAACCTGACACAGCGGTTGCATTAAGCAGAAGTATATCTATAATTCTGTGCATAATACTTGTATCTTTTATCAACGTTTATTATGAGTATTTCTGTCAATTTATGCGGCTCTCTGAAAATTCAGCAGATGTTTTCGAGGCACAACATTACTGACCATGAAGTGAAAATGTAAACTGAGAATTTTGGATATAAATATGAACTTTATCGAACAAAACATGTATTGTGTAAAATGAAGTCGTATGAGTGCCTTCTGATGAAGATCATCAAAGGTTAGTGATTAATTGTGACTCCTCTCTTTGGCTGGAAAATGGCTGTATGTGTTTTTTGTGACAAGGCTCTGACCTAACATAATCATATCGTGTGCTTTCGCTGTAGAGCCTTTTTGAAATCGGACACGATGGGTAGATTAACAAGAAGTTAAGCTTTAATTTGGTGTATTGCCCTTGTGAATTTATGAAAGTTACATATTTCCCCAAAATATTTTAGAATTTCGCCCGTTTTAAACAAGATACCTTGTCACGAAAAGATGCTCGAATATGCATATAATTGACAGCTTTGGATAGAAAACACTCTGACGTTTCCAAAACTGCAAATAAATTGTCTGTGAGTGCAATATAACTGATGTTACAGGCGAAACCCAGATAAAAATCCAATCAGGAAGTGCCGCATTTTTTAAAACCGCCTCATGCTAATGACTCCTTATATGGCTGTGAATGAGTTACGAATGAGCTTACGTTTTCTACGTATTCCCCAAGGTGTCTACAGCATTGTGATGTCTTTTTACGCATTTATGTTGAAGAATAGCCGTAAGGGACCACATTTAGCAAGTGGTCACATGATGTCTCCCGCAGAAAATCTTGCGTAAATACTGAGGTAGCCATTTTTCCAATCGCTTCTTATGAGAAACCAATTGTCTCGACGGATATATTATCGAATCGATATGTTAAAAACACCTTGAGGATTGATTCTAAACAACGTTTGCCATGTTTCTGTCGATATTATGGAGCTAATTTGGAAAAAAGTTTGGCGTTGTAGTGACCACATTTTCTGGTCGATTTCTCAGCCAAACGTGAAGAACAAACAGGAGCTATTTCACCTACAAAAATAATATTAAAAAAAAAGGAACATTTGCTATCTAACTGGGTGAGAACATCCGAAGTTCTTCAAAGGTAAATGATTTGATTGCTTTTCTTATTTTCGTGAAAATGTTGCCTGCTGCCAGCAGAGCCTAGCATAGCATTATGCCATGATAAACTTACACAAATGCTTGTCTAGCGTTGGCTGTAAAGCATATTTTGAAAATCTGAGATGACAGTGTTGTTAACAAAAGGCTAAACTTGTGTTTGAATATATTTATTTCACTTCAGGTGTACATCCACAGGTACACCTCCAATTGACTCAAATTGTCGTCAATTAGCTTATCAGAAGGTACTAAAGCCTTGACATAATTTTCTGGAATTTTCAATGCTGTTTAAAGCCACAGTCAATTTAGTGCATGTAAACTTCTGACCCACTGGAATTGCGATACAGTGAATTATAAGTGAAATAATCTGTTTGTAAACAATTGTTGGAAAAATGTATTGTGTCATGCACAAAGTAGATGTCCTAACCAAATGGCCAAAACTATAGTTTGTTAACAATACATTTGTGATTGAAATATGAGTTTTAATGACTCCAACCTAAGTGTATGTAAACTTCCGACTTCAACTGTATACTACACCTGTAGGGATATTAGTTCTGGGATTTGTCTCCCGGCAAGATCTAACAGCAGACATAAGGATAGATAAAACTAGCTATTTATAGAATGTTGTAGGACAGCTGAGCTGACTGAAGACAGGCATTCAACTAGCAGTAGTTGATATTGTTTTCACAGTAACGTGATGAAAAGTTGAAACTAAGTTGCAGTCTACTGTCGTAGCAATGCATTTTAGAACATGTTTTTTATGAAACAGATTCCAGACCCTGGCTCTTGCTAGCTTACAATAACTGATCATCTTAAGATAGCTAGGTGGGACAACCACATATCACAAGCATAGTAAATTCACTTTTCCTCAACAGCAAAGTCAAAGATAGAACAAACATACTCTTTGAAGAGGTAGGCTTCCAGGTGCTTTCAGAAGATTGGGACGGACTCTGCAGCCTTAGCTTCAAGCGGTGCCACCATTGGGGTGCCAGGACAGAGAAGAACCTGGACTGGGCTGATCAGGAGCTGACTTCCTGTAGAGGTGGGAGGGACAAGAGACCAGAGGTGGCTGAACAAAGTGCTCGGATTGGGGTGTAGTGTTTGAGCATAGCCTGAAGGTAGGGAGGGGCAGTTCCACTTGCTGCTCAATTGGCAAGCACCTTGGTCTTTTAGTTGATGCGAGCTTAGACTGGAAGCCAGTTTAGTGTGAGTAGGAGCTGGGTAACATGAGAGAATTTAGGAAGGTTGAAAACCAAGAGAGCTGCAGTGTTCTGGATAAATTGCAGGGATCTTATGACAAGCGGGCAGCACAGCCTAAAGTGAGTTGCAGTAGTCTAGACAGGAGATAACAAGGGCCTGGATTAGGACCTGTGTCGTTTCCTGTGTGAGGTAGGATTGTAATTGTATGGATGTTGTAGAGCGGGAACAAATCACTGCTTTGATGTTTGCAGAGAACAGGGTGTTGTCCAGGGTCACGCTGAAGGGCTTTGCACTCGGAATGGCGACACTGGAGTTGTCAACCGTGATGAGAGGTTTTTGAGTGGGAGGCCTTCCCTGGGAGTAGAGCAGCTCAATCTTGTTGAGCTTGAGGTTGTGGGCCAAACATACAACATACAATCTCAGATATCTGCCAGGTACGCAGAGATGCATGTTGCCACCTGTGTCTCAGAAGTGGGGGAAAGAGAAAAGTAGTCGAGTGTCATCCGCATAGCAATGAAAGGAGACCATGTGAAGATATGACAGAGCTGAGTGACTTGGTGTATAGAGTGAAGTGGAGAGGGCCTAGATCCAAGCCCTGGGGGACACCAGTAGTGAGAGTAAGTAGTGCAGATAGATCATCTCCACGTCCCATAGGGCGGCGCACAATTGGCACAGTGTCGTTAGGGTTTGGCCAGGGTATGCCGTCATTGTAAATACAAATTTGTTCTCAACTGGCTTGCTTAGTTAAAAAAAAATGTTTTTTAAAGTCACCTGGTAGGAGCTACCGGACAGGTAGGATGCAATCCAAGAGTGTGCAGAGCCAGAGATGCTCAGCCTTGAGGTTGGAGAGGAGGATTTGATGGTTCAGTGGTGAAGGCAGTGGATAGATCTAGGAGAATGAGAACAGAGGAGATAGTCAGCTTTGGTAGTGGGTCAAGAAGATCGTTCTGAGAGAGTTGATCAGAACCAGCACACTCAGTTGTTTTGTAAGGTAAAGAAAGGGAAACAGGTCCATAGTTTGACATCAGATGAGTTGTTGGTTTCTTGAAGGGAGCAACTAAGGAAAGTGGCTTTAGCAGCAGATACAGAGGAAGCAAAGGTAGAGAGGAGGGAGTGAAAGGAAGATACCCCTGTTCTGTAAGCTTGTAATGAGTCACTCAGCAAGAGGGGAGGGCCGAGCCGGCCAGCAGGAAATACGACAGTGCGAGTCATGGGGGATGTGGGAAGGGAGGAGTAGGGTCGAAGCGGCAGAATCAGGAGGGAGAAGGATTTAGCAGAAAGGAGAGAGCATGGACTTCTAGTAAATATGCGTATTGCCTGCTTTGAGAGTTGGAAAGGATTGGGAAAGGGTGAGGTCAAGAGGCAGGGGGAGAGTAGGAACGAAGTGGTCAGCGATCATCAGGAAATGAGGTTATCAAGGTGTCAAACTCATGAGAAACTCTCCAAGGGCACCTCGTGGGCGATAAGACAACAACAATTTTAAGCTTGAGTGGACAAGTGACAGTGTCAGCATGGAATTCAGATGAGGAGAAAGACACGTGAGAGGTGGAAAAGAGAAAAGCTCCAGTTAGGAGAAATTAATATGGGGTGTTCAGGGCCAAAAAGCCAAGGGACTGAAGGGCTGCATAAACTGAGATGAACTCTGCATTGTTGATCACAGATTGGAAGTTCCAAATGCTGCCAGAGATCTGGAATTCCACATGGGTGGGAACGCAGGGTACACAAAATGATTAGTGTTGCAGCCAAGGGGTGGGGAGCATCTGTAAAGCCTACAGGGAGAGGAGTGAACAGGTATAGAAAACACAGTTGCAAAAGCTACAAAAGAGCAAAATGAGATCATCAGAATATAACTTGGCAAGATACTCAAATAAGAGAGTGGTGTGGAGCATTTCTCGAAGAACAACTCGGCAGAACTGTCTTAGCTTTGCCGATGAGCCCTCAACTGACACAACCACCACTTACAGTTGTTGCTGAGAAACACCTCCCTGTACTAATTGCTGATTGCCTAGGAGAGGAGAAACCACTCCCCCTCCAATACAGCAGTGATTACCAAAACAAGTCACAAATTGCCTTGCCCCTTAATCCTGGTTGATATGTCAACAATCATCTGTTCAAAGCCACTTAAATCTTGTGTCTTGCCCATTCACCCTTAGAATAGCACACATACACAATCCATGTCTCAATTGTCTCAAGGCTTAAAAATCCTTCTTTAACCAGTCTCCTTTTATATACACTGATTGAAGTGGATTTAAGTGACATCAATAAGAGATTATAGCCTTCAGATGAATTCACCCGGTCAGACGGTCATGGAAATAGGTGTTTCTAATGTTTTGTACACTCAGTGTATATTAAACATGGGAAAATCACGTTTTTGACTGCAGTGGGCCTTTAAATGATTTCAGAAAATTCCGGAGAGAGCAATCTATAAACCACGTCATTGCAATGTGCTAAATACCTTTTTCGTTGTATTGCGGTTTGACTTTGTGCTGTAATATACTGAGAGAAGTCCAGCATAGCAGCAACAGGATGAATGATTGTTATGATGGGATGTGATGGATTGCACACACACATTTAGTTTTCACTCCATATTGCCTTGTCCAAGGTCGGAAACCGCCCAGGCAGCAGCAAAAACATTATACGAGTACACAATCCCATTCCAAACAAGCCTTAAAATGAACAAGCATTTTTTCCCACACATTGCTTCCAAAACTACAATTCATCTCTAAAACTGGCAATCCGTCATCTTTTAGGAGCTGGCAAGTGCCTTTGAAACACCAACTTACCTGGTAAAATAAGGGTAAAATAAAATAAATAAATAAACAGTCCACCCATGATCCAGACAAAGGCAATACAGACACTGGAACAAACCTTCAAAGTTTTAGGGATTACTTTCCACAAAATGTGTAATAATGTTTTGAGAGGATTTGGACAGAAGATTTCAAACAGACTTTCAATTTGTTTCCTACTGCAGACTTTGAGAGAAACAT
This sequence comes from Oncorhynchus kisutch, assembly GCF_002021735.2. Classification (NCBI taxonomy): domain Eukaryota; kingdom Metazoa; phylum Chordata; class Actinopteri; order Salmoniformes; family Salmonidae; genus Oncorhynchus; species Oncorhynchus kisutch. Next base: position 27,322,557 of record NC_034178.2, on the reverse strand, counting down.
ACAACTTATAAATGGGAACTTCAAGTCTAATATTACTCTGTAAAAGGGAATTGAATTGAATTGTTTGAAAATGGTCATACCATGGATCATTTGTCTATTTGATTTTAATTTTAGGACCCCGTTAGGCATATATAAAAATGTGCAGCTTATAAAGGCTTCATAAAGCCTTCATAAACACTACATAAATGTATTACAAACCATCTATAACCATATTTCATAATTTATAAAGGGTTCATAAATGTGCCATAACTGTATAACATAACCACAAATGTAAATTGTGACATAACCCACCAGGTCAAATATGAAATAAACCTGTACTTTATAAAGGGTGGAATAAGCGCCACTTAAAAAGGCCTTATAAAGCATATTCAATTAAAAGTATTTATAACCCTGTTATGCATCTTGGTAGAGCATTGCAATGCCAGGATATTGGGTTTGATTCCATAAAAATATGTCCACACATGACTGTAAGTCACTTTGGATAAAATCATCTGCAAAATTGTATAAATTATATTTCACTGTCACATTTCTTGGATCGCACAACGTCTTTCCCTCTTGGGGGCATATATTGGCCCTGATCTCAACTTCCCCCAAAATGTTGTGTTGCAGGATGACACAAACTCTAAGTGCAGTCATGCACAGCAAAATACTTTGTTAGTGCCTGTGTATTATTTTATTTCTTTGCCTACTTCTGTTTTTTCCCCAAATTAAATTTTCTTGCTTTGGTTTTTCTAGGTTTCGGATTTCCCCCATTTTTTCAGCTATACCCCATTTTTTTCACACATTGGATTTTCTCTGTTCATTTGAACAACATCAGAGTATGATTTGTGAGGTCAGGGATTTTTTTTTTTAAAGTTCATTTTTTGATTGTAGTTGCCCTTTTAATCATTGAGCATGCCCGGTACTGTTTTTAGTGTACCGCGTTTTCTGTAGTGCAATAAGGGCACATGTGATGTGATTCGGCCTCCAACGAAATGGGTGGTGTAAAAAGCCAGTAGCACTCCATATTATTCAGAGCCCCTGTAACGTTCGTTGTTGGGAGAAAGAGAGGAGGACCAATGCGCAGCATGGTAAGTGTTCATAGCTTTTAATGATGTACTAGAACACTGAACAAAACAATAAATAACAAACAAACAGTCCCGTAAGGTGAAAGACAAAAACACTAAACAGGAAATAATCACCCACAACTCAAAGGTGAACCCAGGCTACCTAAGTATGGTTCTCAATCAGGGACAACGATTGACAGCTGCCTCTGATTGACAACCATACCAGGCCAAACACAGAAATCCCAAATCATAGTAAAAAGAACATAGACAACCCACCAAACTCACACCCTGACCATACTAAAACAAAGACATAACAAAGGAACTAAGGTCAGAACGTGACAGCCCCATGTAATGACACATATGTGACTTGTTTCAGGAAACTAATTGTATGTCGCGCATCACTACTTCACAGGAGAGCCATTTGAATGTAAACCTTTTTTTAATCAAAATGTGTTTTTTGGCAGAAATGCCTTCTGGAACATGTGAACTTTCATGTGCCTTAATAACAAACTTGTATGCCATCTGTAAATATCAATAACATTGTTACATTACAAGCCTAGTTGGTTTAGCCACGGAGAAAGTCAGCAACCTTCCCCCTAGCCATGATTGGCTGAGATTTTGAGTGGGCTTGACACGCAGAGAGATGAGTTCAGATTGGTCTACAATGTAGTATGCTTCTGTCTATAACATGAGTTGGTCAGTATGTGTAGGTAATCCTTTCTAACACTGCTTTTTTGAAAGATATTATGTAGTAGAACTGCATAAGTGTTGCCCTCCACTTTCTGGAGGATCGAGTTTTGAAATCAGTGGAAGGAGAGTATGATATCTAGGAGGTGAAGAAAATTCTGTTGTTTGATTGCAAATATGCAGATGGAGTCAAACAGTGAACACACAGAAGGCTGCTGTATAAAACACCTGTCTCCGGATTACATCTTCAAACTAAGGGCAAATATGTCATCCATGACAGAGAGGGAGAAGCGTCCATCCATGTATACGGGTAAGATAGTCTAGCTAGCTACATTTTCTGATAATTTCAGATATTATTTTGTCAGAAAGTCATTTTCATTTAAAGTGAAATGGCACTGTTAGCTAGCTAGGTAACGTTAGCTGGCTGGCTCGCTAGCTAATGTTACATGTGTGATCTGTGTAGTAATATTACTCATATCTCAGAGCCATTTGCATTGCTAGTTATAGCCAGATGTTGGCTAGCTAACGTTGAACCTGGTTGGTTAGCTACTGTCACGCCCTGACCATAGAGAGCTGTTTATTCTCTATGTTAGTTGGGTCGGGGTGTGATTTATGGTTGGTTATCTAGGGGAATTGTATTTCTATGGTGGCTTGATATGGTTCCCAATATGGCAGCTGTTTATCGTTGTCTCTGATTGGGGATTATATTTAGGTAGCCATTTTCCCATTGTGCTTTGTGGGATCTTGTCTAGATATAGTTGTCAGTGAGCATTATTATTAGCTTCATGTTTCGGTTGTTTGTTTTGTTGTTTACATTTCCAAAATAAAGGATGGAAACATACCACGCTGCATCTTGGTCTACTCCTTATGACGAACGTGACAGCCAACTGTAGATTCATGCAGGGTAGTAACGTTATGAGTTGGGATTATTGTTCATTATTTAGCTAGCCAGCTACATGTCTTAACAAAATACTCCACTAAGTAACCATTTCAATAGAATGTTCATGATGTCACTACGACACCTGTCGATAGAAGTAGCTGGTAAATTTGCACTGGCTACCTATTCCGATTTCAGAGCATTTTTGTCTGAGCGTGCCAGAGTGCAGACTAACTGACAAATTTACGAATGCTCAACACCCGTTGAATATGGACGGTGTGAGTAAACGTTAGCCAAAAAGAGTAATTAAATAGTTGCCAGCAGCACAATTGCAGTACCCAACATTCTGGATAACATAAAAACAGCCTAATCAGCTCTGCTAGGGCGAGGATAATGGTCAGAGTAAGCTGTTCTCTCATTTGTGTCTGGAAGTAACTAGCAAGCTAGCCAACGTTAGCCAGTTAGCTTGGGTGCTCGACTATTGGGGTAGCCTAGTGGTTAGAGGGTAGCTGTCAAGGATTTCCTCCTCTTCTTCTGAAGAGGAGAGGCGAAAAGGATCAGAGGACCAATATGCGGCGTGGTAAGTGTCCATGGTTCTTTTAATACATAAATGTACACATGAACAACTGACTACAAAAACAAGAAACGTGTGAAAGCATAAACAGTCCTATCTGGTGCAAACACAGAGACAGGAACAATCACCCACAAACACACAGTGAAACCCAGGCTACCTAAGTATGATTCTCAATCAGAGACAACTAATGACACCTGCCTCTGATTGAGAACCATACTAGGCCGAAACATAGAAATACCCAAATCATAGAAAATCAAACATAGACTGCCCACCCAACTCACGCCCTGACCATACTAACTAAATACAAAACAAAGGAAATAAAGATCAGAACGTGACAGTAGCCTAGTGGTTAGAGCGTTGGACTAGTAACAGTTGCAAGTTCAACCGTTGCAAGATCATACTGTATCCCCGGGCTGACAAGGTACAAATCTGTCGTTCTGCCCCTGAACAGGCAGTTAACCCACTGTTCCTAGGCCGCCATTGAAAATAAGAATTTGTTCTTAACTGACTTGCCTAGTTAAATAAAGGTCAAATAAAATAAAATTGTTGTTAGGGCAGAACGCTTTGATCAACCCTACTCTTCGGCCAGAGCGTCCAGTGTGCGCTCTGAGAGCGAAACACTCTAAATTTACGAACGGACATTCTGACAACACTCTTGAGTTTACGAACACCCAGAGCACACTCTGGCACTCCCGATTAAATTTATGAACACATCCTTAGTATAAACCAGTCTTTAGTCTTGAATTCTTTGTTTGTTTAGTACATGGCATCACATGTGAATCTTTAAAGATATGAGTGGGGATAAAGCTTAAGAGGGTGTGAACAATGCTGAATTTGTATAGACAAAGAAGAGCTCTCCAGTATGTGTACCAAAACTTTCAAAGGCCATTTTCTCAAAAGTGAGGTTACAAGTTTATAAACTTTCAAAGCAGAATTAATTTCCCATTGTTCCTCAACTGTAGTGTATGATATACAATTTTATAGCTATGAGTCTCTATTTTTATCTAATGTAAAATACATCCTTTCATATTTTGCTACATAAGAAGGAATCGAGCCGGTCAGTCGCATATATTCATTCTACACAGCAAAATACAAATCCCCCTAGATACAGGCACGTCTCATAGTCAAGTCATCAGGTTTGTAAATTAAAGAAGAATATAATAATATGAATTGAATGGAGTTTCCTATAAGAACCGTCGCTGGAGATGAGAAGCAGGTACGGAGAGCGAACATTTAAAATACCACAGACATGGAACAGGACAGGAACTGCATCAGAACAGGGTAGCAGAACAACATATGACAATCAATGCTGAAGCGGGGAACAGAACTGGGGAACAGACAGATATAGGGGAGAAAATAACACAGGTGATTGAGTTCAGGTGAGTGCAATGAATCGCTGATGTGCGTGACGAGGGAAGCAGGTGTGCGTAATGATGGTGGCAGGAGTGCGTAATGCAGGGCAGTATGGAGCCCTAGAGTGCCAGGGAGGGAGAGCGAGAGCAGGCATGACAGTTTCCCATCTTCCCATTTAGAGTTTCTGGCCTTGAACGTAAATGCTCTTATCCAGATGATGTGACAAAGGCATTTGCGATCAGACCTGCAAACTTTCTTTGTTGTTACTTTTAAGGTTGGAACAAACATGCAGTACCTGCAGCAGGAAGAGAGGCAATAACCCTTCATCCACCAGCTCAGCTACACTATTCACAGTGTAATGGTCAATGTAATTGCATTGCTGACCTTTTTAAAACTTAATGTATTTTTATTGTTGAAAAAAAATGTTACAAATAAAAGGAAATGTATGGTTTAAATATGTCGTTCATGTTTATTTGTTTTAGCTGTTAGTAATAGTTCCCTAAGTGTTACTACATTTGTGTTTACATCATTAAGCCTTTATGGGTAACGATGTGTGCTGAGAGTCGGGAAGTAAGTTCAGGGAGTGAGTGTTTTAATAAATACACACAACAAAATACAAAACAAGAAACACAAACAATGCACAGACATGAAACTGAAACAATAATGCCTGGGGAAGGAACCAAAGGGAGTGACAGATATAGGGAAGGTAATCAGGGAAGTGTCGGAGTCCAGCTGAGGCTGATGATGTGCAGGTGCGTGTAACGATGGTGACAGGTGTGCGGGCCAGACACCTCTGCAGAGGCAAGGGAAACCTGTCAATCCAGCTGAGACGCAGGAGCATGTAGCGGCTCTCGGACCCGACGTCATTCCGCCTGACTCAATTTTTTTTAAATAACACTCCCTGTGCTTCCCTTAGGCGTGAAGGCAAGAATCCTGGAGTCGCATCTTCACTGTTGACGTTGAGATTGGTGTTTTGCAGGTACTATTAAATGAAGCTGCCAGTTGAGGACTTGTGAGGCGTCTGTTTCTCAAACTAGAGACACTTACTGTATGTACTTGTCCTCTTGCTCAGTTGTGCACCAGGGCCTTCCACTCCTCTTTCTATTCTGGTTAGCGCTAGTTTGCTCTGTTCTGTAAAGGGAGCAGTACACAGCATTGTACGAGATCTTCAGTTTCTTGGCAATTTCTCACATGGAATAGCCTTCATTTCTCAGAACAAGTCTAAACTGACAAGTTTCAGAAGAAAGTACTTTGTTTCTGGCCATTTTGAGCCTGTAATCGAACCCACAAATGCTGACACAGATACTCAACTAGTCTTTAGAAGGCTCGTTTTATTTCTTATTTAATCAGAACAACAGTTTTCAGCTGTGCTAACATAATTGCAAAAGGCTTTTCTAATGATCAATTAGCCTTTAAAAATGATAAACTTGGATAAGCTAACACAACGTGCCATTTGAACACAGGAGTGATGATTGCTGGGTCTCCGTATGCCTATGTAGATATTCCATAAAAAGTCTGCCGTTTCCAGCTACAATAGTCATTTACAACATCAACAATGTCTACAGTGTATTTCTGATCAATATATATATATATATATATATATTTTTTTACACATATTTAACACTTTATATTTTGTTGCCACAAATTACCTCCATAAATCCATTTATTTGTATGGGTTACCTTCAGACGAGTCCTGTGACACTTCGTGAGAGTCTCATCTTTCCATATAGTGGTCATATTAGTTTGGTCAGATGCTACAGGCGTTTTCATTAGAAGACAGATTTTCGGGATGTCTAATGGTCTGACAAACATTGCATTAGCTCGGCCACCTTCCATCGCAGATGCGGAAGGCCAACATACGCAGATGCGATGTATCGACATATCTCCAGCTTAAACTGACGGATGTTGATAGAGATTTATTTTTATATTACTTAGATTGACACAATGGACTCTTAAGGACAACTCGGAGAACATTCACAAGGAAAAACACTCAGACAAATCATCTATACTTTCATTCAATATCAAAATATATTTTCAAGTGTTTCACTCTACAGTACATAATGTCTTAATGGGCTGTGCATCATATCATACACACTCCTGCATTATACAATAGGGCAGTATGCATTGAATCCTGAAGCATTTATTTTGTGATAATGGCAACAGACCACAGAAAATGCAGGGACAATGCAGGAAACCCTCCTACTGTATTTTCAAATGCCTTTGGACATCACTCAAGAAGATTATTGCTTTGTTCGGGCTGAAAATGAGAGCCTTTTATTTCCAGCAGTACTCTTATCTGCACCATGAGATCCATGGCTCCTCCATCACTGCTTACACGTTTGACTTAAGGACTTGACAAACATCAAAAGATCCTTCCCCATCCACATTCCTATTGCCCTTTTATTCATGCTGATCCAAGCCACTGCCAGAGAACAGGAGGATCTCAAGAGGCCATTACCGTGTGGTATATCAGACAGCTCATCAGCCTGCACTGGATGGATGGCATTCTGTGAAGCTCAAGCAACGCCTAAGATGGGCACTTAAGCATGTTAGCCTAAAGAATGACAATCATTTCCTTCAGTCAAAGGGTAAGGTCTCTCAATATGGCTGGAGCTAAGTGACGGTCATAAAGCCAAAAGTATGGTCATAAAGTCATTATAAAAATAAAATGATTTACTGAGGCCTGGGATCCCAAATTTAATTTACATCTTTATCAAATTTTTTCTGAAGATAAGAGGAAGAAATATGTTCCATGGGCATGGGGGCAGTTCGTGATAAGCAGCCAAGACCTTCCAAGGAACTGGGACTAGCTATCTCTTCAGGAACAGCAGACAATAGTAGTGGCACTGCCACTGCAGGAGCTGGGATAGTTTCACTGTTTTGAAAGGTTGTGGTTGTATGGGAAGGTTTTGGAAAAGTGGTCACACATTGTTTTAGGCCTCTTTGGCGAGAGGACCAAAAAGTTACTTCCAGGCCATGCCATAGTGAAGTACTGTATCCTCTAGTGAATGAATTGCATTGTGGGAATGGAGTGCTTCTGGATGCCAACTCATTCACAGCTGATATTAGATTCTATGAACCTCAACTTTCTTAGGCACAGGTGAGGTTGCTCATGATTTGGGGTCTCTCCTCTGTCAGAGTGGACTCCACGGAGTGTTAGCAATGACGAAGGAGGCAACGAGAAACATTGAGATAGGGTGGCCACCAAGTAGGGTTTTTTTCCCCCACATTTTCAAAAATATAAATTTTTACTAGAGAAAATAAACCGAAAAGTGTTTTCAAACTTAAATGAGATGGAGAAAAAAAAACTGACTGTCCTATAAAGTAGCAACTTAAAAAAGACCTGAGAGCTATGGTGCAGGAACAGAACGTACAAAAATCATAACTCAACTCACAAGAAAGGGGATGACACAGAGAATATATAGGGAGTGGCCAGTTCCATTCTCAAAATGAAGGCGATTCTGCAAAACATCCGTCTGCAATTACAGACTATAATGATATAAAGTTTTAACATAATGATCAGATTTTAAATACAACCTTTATTTTAGCATTAGCAGTACATAACATCAATAGAGAACGGTACTTTGCCATTTTAATATCGTCCCTGGAAACAGAGTTCGCCTGCGTTGACCAGAGAGGTGGCATTTCCCATGGACCTCCTTTACCAGAACACAGCTGGCTTACCTGCTTCAGACATGGTGCCGGTAACTGCTGAGACAAGGAGGTAAACAGATGTCACGCCCTGACCTTAGAGATCCTTACTATTCTCTATGTTTGGTTAGGTTAGGGTGTGACTTGGGTGGGAAATTCTATGTCTTCTGTTTCTTTGTTTTTGGCCGAGTGTGGTTGCCAATCAGAGGCAGCTGTCTATCGTTGTCTCTGATTGGGGATCATACTTAGGCAGACCTTTTTCCCACCATTAGGTTGTGGGATCTTGTTTTCTGTTTAGTGTCTTAGCCTGGCAGAACTCTGCACTTTCGTTTTCGCTTTTGTTATTTTGTTTGAGTGTTTTTTGAATAAAATAATCATGAACACTTTCCACACTGCGCTTTGGCTTACTCTTCCTACCACCAATGAGAGCCGTTACAAAAGATCCCACCAAAAACAGACCAAGCAGCGTGGCCAGGAGGAGTGGACATGGGAGGACATCCTGAATGGAGAAGGACCCTGGACGCGGGCCGGAGAGTATCGCCGTCCAAGGGAGCAGATAGAGGCATCGAGAGCGGAACGGAGACGATGCGAGGAGTTAGGTATACAACGGAAGCCCAAGAGGCAGCTCCCCCCAAAACATTTTTTGGGGTTGGCACACAGGGAGATTGGTGGAGTCAGGGTTTAGACCTGAGCCAACTCGCCGTTCTAACCGTGGGGAGCGTGTGACCGGTCAGGCACCGTGTCATTTGGTTACACGTACTGTGTCACCGGTACGCATCCACAGCTCTGTGTCAGCTCCCCGCATGTGTTGTGCTAGAGTGGGCATTCTGCCAGGACGGATTGTGCCGGCTCAGCACTCCTGGTCTCCGGTGCGTCTCTTCGGCCCAGGATATCCTGTGCCGGCTCTGCGCACTGTGTCTCCTGTGTGCTTGCACAACCCAGTGCGGCCTGTGCCAGCTCCCCGCACTTGTCGTGCTACAGGGGGTATTCAGCCAGGATGCATTGTGCCGGCTCTACGCTCCAGACCTACAGTGCGCCTCCACGGCCCAGTATATCCTGCGCTGGCTCTACGAACTATGCCTCCAGTGCGCCTTCATAGCCCAGTGCGTCTTGTGGCAGCTCTCCACACTCACCAAGCTAAAGTGGGTATCCAGCCAGGACGCGTTGTGGCAGCTCCAAGCACCAGGCTTCCAGTACGTCTCCTCAGTCCGGTGAGACCTGTTCCGGCTCCATGTACGAAGCCTCCAGTGATGATCCATGGCCCGAAACCTCCAGTGATGATCCATGGCCCGGAGCCTGCAGTGATGATCCATGGCACAAAGCCTCCAGTGATGATCCATGGCACAAAGCCTCCAGTGATGATCCATGGCACAAAGCCTCCAGTGATGATCCATGGCCCGGAGCCTGCAGTGATGATCCAGGGAAAGGAGCCTCCAGCGACGGTCCCCAGCCCGGAGACTCCAGCGACGGTCCCCAGTCCGGAGCCTCCAGCAACAGTCTCCAGTCCGGAGCCTGCAGCGATGGCCCCCAGTCCGGAGCCTCCAGCAACGGTCCCCAGTCCGGAGCCTCCAGCGAAGATCCCCAGTCCAAGCCTGCAGCGACGGTCCCCAGTCTGGAGCCTGCAGCGACGATATACGGTCCGGAGGCCCCGGTGACGATCCCTGCACCAGAGGTGCCACCGAAGTGGGGGGAGCATCAAGCTGAGCGGGGTCTGCATCCCGCACCGGAGCCTCCACTTTGGGGGAGCCTCCACTTTGACCTTAGAGATCCTTACTATTCTCTGTTTGGTTAGGTCAGGGTGTGACTCGGGTGGGAAATTATGTCTTCTGTTTCTTTGTTTGTTGCCGAGTGTGGTTCCCAATCAGAGGCAGCTGTCTATCGTTGTCTCTGATTGGAGATCATACTTAGGCAGCCATTTTTCCCACTATTAGGCTGTGGGATCTTGTTTTCTGCTTAGTGTCTTAGCCTGGCAGATCTGTGTGCTTTCATTTTCGCTTTTGTTATTTTGTTTGAGTGTTTTTTGAATAAAATAATCATGAACACTTTCCACGCTGCGCTTTGGTCTTTGGTCACCAACGAGAGCCGTTACAACAGAAGACATTATATAGCTAGGACATTGATTGTGTATTTCAGAATAATAATGGTTAAATAATAATAAAGTTGGATGATTGAGTTAAATTATACCCGTGACTGTTACGAAAAGCGTGCACTCAACATAAAGAAACAAAGTTTACATGATTTGTAATCATGAATTCCTGCAATTGTAACGGTTTTCTTCCTCTTCTGAGGAGGAGTATGAAGAATCGGACCAATGCGCAGCGTGGTAAGTGTTCATGTTATTTATTGGAACAGAAACACTAAACAAAATAACAAAGAGAGTGAAACGAAAACGAAACAGTCCTGTAAGGTGCAGCAACACAAAACAGAAAACAACTACCCACAACCCATAGTGGGAAAACAGGCTGCCTAAGTATGGTTCTCAATCAGAGACAATAATTGACAGCTGCCTCTGATTGGGAACCATACCAGTCCAAAACCAGAAATACAAAACATAGAACAAAAACATAGAATGCCCACCCCAACTCACGCCCTGACCAAACTAAAATAGAGACATAAAAAAGGAACTAAGGTCAGGACGTGACAGCAATAGTGTTATGCATGGGATATAATTAACACAAGCTATGTGATGCGTCGTCATTTATATATTATGTGTATCACCATGAGTATAATGCAAAGTGAGTGTTAATAACGTGCATTCAATTTAAATGACATTTGTTTGGCCAGGGTTGTTATTAAATACTTGTTATTAAAGATGTGTTTTATTAAGAATGTATTTCTACAAGAGGGTCCAATCCATCATGACTTCTATGGTACCGTTATTATTAGAGTAAAGTTTCCGTTCGCGTCTGTGGTAACAGTGCACCACTCAGACTGGCAGAGCTATTGGGCCAAAGACAGGAATATATATAACAGCCCAGACAGCTCATGATGAATTACTGCTTTGGCTGAGTTTATTCGCTGGTACTTAGGGTTGCCAGTGATATACACCAAATAGCCGCAGTTTGATTGGGAGGTCACTTGAGTCAGTCTGTCAAGAGAGCAGGCTATCAGACAGTCTGTCCTAGGTAGACAGCGAGAGAGGAGGGTGGTGTGAAAGACAATCCCAGATGGTGGCCTTTGATGAAGTTACTTTTTCTGCCATTGTCCAAAACAATTGCAGTCTTCTCCTCACCAGACATGATTTAAATATGGCACGTAATAATATTGGCATAACAGTAATTGTATCCACAGGCAGTCTCCCTGTGTCACATATCCTAAAACATGTTCCTTGAGTTCATAGCATGATAGTTTTTTCTCCAGTCTCATATCAGGGCCAAAGTGACAAAGCAATTAAAATGTGACACTATCCTTCATATTTCACGTCCTAACAAGAGTCTGAGTGGTTGAGCTGGTTTAAAAAGCATGGTGCAGAAAAAACACAGCAAGGTGAATCCAGAAAGTCAGTGATTATGAAGAAGTTTCTTTCGGGGACAAAGAAACCCTACAATAATGTTTTCAGTTAGAAAAACTTTAAACAGCTAGGGAGTACTAATGTCTTTTCATCTGCACAAAATAATTTCAAGCTTCTCAAGGTCAGTTCTAGTTTTACATTACTGAAGTATACAAAAGAAATTAGGAACTCCAAAATAACCCAATTTCAGCAGAAATTGAATGTTTTCAGTTAATATTTCACCAGGGTATCCGGCTCAGATTTTCCTGAAGAGAGAATTGGCCGACCTGACTATTTGTCTGCAAATCCAATTGGCAAATAAAGATAGCAGCAAAGATAACTTCAAGGCTGTTTTCATTAGTAGGGAACACAATCCGATGTATGTGACAATTAAAACATAGCTTTTTAAAAAATCAATAGATCAATACAATTTTTCCCTTTTATCAGTACAAATGTGCAGTACCCAAGTCCCCAAGTCCAGCTCTTCAGTGTCATGCCCTGACCTTAGAGAACCTGTTTATGTCTCTATTTTGGTTTGGTCAGGGTGTGAGTTGGGGTGGGTATTCTATACTCTATTATTTGTATTTCTATGTTCTATGTAGGGTTCTCAATCAGGGACAGCTGTCTATCGTTGTCTCAGATTGAGAACCATACTTAGGTAGCCCTTTTTTCCACCTGTCTTGGTGGGAAGTTGACTTTTGTTGATGGCACATAGCCTGTCGCTTCACGGTTTGTTTTGTAGTGTTTATTGTTTTGTTCGGCGCATTTTCCAAACAAAGAGAAAATGTACGCTCACCACGCTGCTCCTTGGTCCTCTTCTTTTAACAGCTGTGACATCCAGAACCAACTATACAGCATGGGCCTCTTTCTTTAGGTGTTAATATTAGAATACTGTATAATGCGCGTGGTAACAATGGGTCTTCAAATTCTACACACCCCCTCAGAATGTGTTCATATCTCTTTCCAACAATTGTACAGTAACATCTTGAAGTAAATCCTGGTGTTTCCATCCAATTGTTGACAGATTTTCATGCAAATATTATAAAATCTGCATAAAAACAATATGGCATTTCCCCTTCAGAGATATGTTTCCATCAAATTGACTTGTTGCAGATAAAATGATGTGCGTGATGATGTAGTGCACATAAAAATGACTGTTATGGTTAAATTCCCAAATACTTAATAAAATGTGTTTCCATCTTAATTTCAACTGGTTTTGTCACACAAAAAAAGCATTATATAGCTAATGTTCAAAATCTGGTCTTGGTATGTGTGCTTTACCCAATCATTATTTTGATTTGTCAAACGGCAGTCAAGCATCTATCATCATGTCACCAGAATAAGACCCTCGATATTTATTGGAAAGGTGTATCAAGCTCATCACCATACACTTTCACCACGCTGTGAAGTTCATCCTAACTTATTATTATTTGTAGCCTAATGAACTGCATGGTTAAACGCGCATAAAGGCGTTTCCACCGCCATTTCAAACAAACAATTTATCTGTTGGTTTTTCCATCATTTGCTCTCATAATTTTTTTTTTATACGGAATTACATTTGTGTTGTAAAGTGATGGCTGCTCTTCCTCCATGTAGTTTTAAAAGTGCAATAGCCTACTCTTTTCTAAGTGCACTCTAGGGTACTCAACTACTATTTGAGAAGGTCTGGATGTATATGGTAATTTATCAGGGTAGTAACAAACGCCCCCACCTCACGACTCAAGCAACCCCAAACTTCAATCTGTTCACACCTCTCTTTTTGGCAGAGAATTACCTGCAATTATACACATTTTGCCAAGGGGAGGAGAGAAAATATTGATGTTTTAAAGCAATTTTCTTAAAATTTTACACAGCTTGCTACAGCTTGGTATCATATTATGATACCAAAGTCATCTAACTATATCAAATGTGGGCTCGCTGGGTGTCGAAGCCCTTGGGGTCGAGGCCCATGTGCACATAAAATGGCCATAATAACTACAATATTTAGGCCGAGATTCATTCAGTTCCCGCGTTAATCCAAGATAAACGTCAACTTCATTACCATATTTCTATTATTTAGGCAATGTCAGTGATATAACTGTGTTGGAGCTGTCCCCTTTCTCTGTCTAGCCACTGACTACATTTTAGCTAGCTGGCTAGCAGAGCAGTAGCTAAACAAATATGTTTGTATTATTTAGCCTAGATAATTGTTTGTACAGTATGTCGACTTTTTATGTCTGTTTCAGACGTTATTGCATTTTTTAAAGGATGAGCACAAGATTATTAAAAGGGGAGAAGACCACTAAGTCTGGCCATGTGGAGAAGTGCAGCTATAGTGAGGGGCAATTTACCGGCTTGGTCAGAGCAAGCATGAGGAATAAAGATTATCCTGTGGCGGTGAGTGTAGCTATTAAGTTAAGTTTGAGCGTCTTAGCAATACAATGTGTTCTATACAACTGTCAACATTCTACAAGGAAAGAGCCACTTAATCAATGTTATAACCATTAACCAGATTATCCTGGATACCAGACTTAGATGAGTGCTATAACTCTAGTTCTAATTGATAAGAATGAATCTAAAAATATATTGACATTCAGAATTGTCTTTGTTTAGACATCCAGTCTGTATTGTAGTTGCATGACCAGAGACAAATCTTCAAAGGCACAGTATTTATTTTTTCATAGTGGTACATGGATTCAAAGGTCTGTATTTATAGAATCCTTCCCACTGTATGATTGATATGTCAAGTGATAAAATCCCTAGTTATCAAAAAATTTAAATTACAGTTAATTAAATTTTCTACAGCTGTAATGCCATCAATCAAATCAAACTTTAATTACAGTGGCAAGAAAAAGTATGTGAACCCTTTGGAAATACCAGGATTTCTGCATAAATTGGTCATACAATTTTGATCTGATCTTCATCTAGGTCACAACAATAGACAAACACAGGCTGCTTAAACTATTAACACACAAACCATTAAACATTTTCATGTCTTTATTGAACACACCATGTAAACATTCACAGTGCATGGTGGAAAAAGTATGTGAACCCTTGGATTTAATAACTGGTTGACCCTTCTTGGCAGCAATAACCTCAACCAAACATTTTCTGTTGCTGCGGATCAGACCTTCACAACGGTCAGGAAGGAATTTGGAACATTCCTCTTTACAAAACTGTTTCAGTTCAGCTATATTCTTGGGAAGTCTGGTGCAAACTACTCTCTTGAGGTCATGCCTCAAGTCAGGATTCCGACTGGGCCACTCCAGAAGGAGTATTTTCTTCTGTTGCAGCCATTCTGTTGTTGATTTACTTCTGTGTTCTGGGTTGTTGTCCAGTTATATCACCCAACTTCTGTTGAGCTTCAATTGGCAGACAGATAGCCTGACATTATCCTGCAAAATGTCTTGATCAACATGGGAATTCATTTTTCTGTTGATGATAACAAGCAGTCCAGGCCCTGAGGCAGCAAAGCAGCCCCAAACCATGATGCTCCCTCCACCATACTTTACAGCTGGGATGAGGTTTTGATGTCGGTGTGCTGTGCCTATTTTTGTCAACACATAGTGTTGTGTGTTCCTTCCAAACAACTCAACTGTAGTTTCATCTGTCCACAGAATATTTTGCCAGTAGCGCTGTGTAACATCCAGGTGCACTTTTGCAAACTTCAGACATGCAGCAATGTTTTTTTTGGACAGCAGTGGCTTCTTCCGTGGTGTTCTACCATGAACACCATTCTTGTTTAGTGTTTTACATATCGTAGACTCATCAACAGAGATGTTAGCATGTTCCAGAGATTTCTGTAAGTCTTTAGCTGAGACTCCAGGATTCTTCTTAACCTCAGTGAGCATTCTGTGCTGTGCTCTTGCAGTCATCTTTGCAGAACGGCCACTGCTATGGAGAGTAGCAACAGTGCTGTACTTTCGCCATTTATAGGCAATTTGTCTTACTGTGGACTGATGAACATCAAGGCTTTTAGAGATACTTGTATAACCTTTTCCAGCTTTATGCAAGTCAACAATCGTTAATCTTAGGTCTTCTGTGATTTCTTTTGTTCGAGGCATGGTTCACATCGGGCAATACATCTTGTGAATAGTGTTTTTTATAGGGCAAGGCAGCTCTAACCAACATCTCCAATCTCGTCTCATTGATTGGAATCCAGGTTAGCTGAGTCCTGACTCAAATGAGCTTTTGTAGAAGTCATTAGCCTAGGGGTTCAAATACTTTTTCTAACCTACACTGTGAATGTTTAAATGATGTATTCAATATAGATAAGAAAAATACAACAATTTGTGTGTTATTAGTTTGAACACACTATGTTTGTCTATTGTTGTGACTTAGATGAAGATCAGATCAAATTTGATGACCAATTGTGCAGAAATCCAGGTAACACATACTTTTTCTTAACCATTGTAAATCCCGTGTAACATAATGGCGCCGGAGGGGATAGCTGCCGTTTTATGGGCTCCTAATCAACTCTCCCATTTTTTCCCCACATCGTTTGTTTTTTCTTTAATGAGTCCAACACGAAGGTTATACTGCTTTCCTGGGACCAGGCCCAAATCCCCGTCATTCGTGTGAAGAAAAGACGGAAATACAGGGGGTGGCTATCGGGGTGCCTTGTGAGAATTTGTCGGTGAGTGGTTAACCAGCCTCTACCATCTGTTCTATTGGCTAATGTGCAATCATTGGAAAATATCCTACAAACGAGACATTAAAAACTGTAATATCTTATGTTTCATCGAGTCGTGGCTGAATGACGACACAGATATGTAGAGGTGGCTGGGTTTCCGTGCATCAGCAGGACAGACAGATATGTCTGTTGAGATGAGGGGTGGGGGTGTGTGTCTATTTGTCAACATCTGGGACGCAATGTGTAATTTTAAAGAAGTCTCGAAGTATGGCTCGCCTGAGGTAGTGTTGTCTACAGCTTATTATGATGTACTCTATCTACAAAGAGAGTTTTCGTCTACATTACTTGTAGCTGTCTCTTTACCACCACAAACCAATGCTGGCACTAAGACCGCACTCAACGAGCTGTAAAAGGCCATAAGCAAACAAGAAAATTCTCATCCAGACATGGCGCTCCTAGGCAAAATTACATCTGTTTACCTCATTTCTACCAGCATGTCACATGTGCAACCAGAGGGGGAAAAACTCTAAACCACCTTTCCTCCACACACAGAGACGCATACAAAGCTCTCCCTCGCCCTCCAATTGGCAAATCTGACCATAATACTATCCTCCTGATTCCTGCTTACAAGCAAAAGATAAACCACAAAGTACCAGTGACTGCCTCAATACGAAAGTGGTCAGATAATGTAGATGCTACGGTACAGGACTGATTTGCTAGCACAGACTGGAATATGTTCCAGGATTCGTCCGGGGGAGCAGCAGGAGGCTACAGTATATGGCAGGCAACATTTGGACAGCGCACCAACCCCAACTGGCACTCCATGAGGAGAGGGTGGTTGATGGACAGCAATTTTGGAGCAGTGGTTAGGGCTAAGTGCGTTACTTTGTCACTGCTAAAAAAGGGTCCTCAGATCACAGTCATTGTATGGGGTGTTCTCTGTAAAGTTGGGCACAGAATACCAAGAGGAGGGCATCAAGGCATTCAAAATAGTGGGATCCTGGGTGCCTGGGTGCCTGGATGGTCTGGTGGGCACCAAAGCAGTGGTGGAGGTCAAGTATTTGTATTGTGCAGGGCCTTACCATTGAAAAAGGATTTCGATATCTAGGAAGATGGAGGGTCTTACCGCCTCCATGAAGATCCTCCTAACTGTCACTAGGTCCAAGGGAAGCTCCACATCACTTGAAGAGACACTTGCATCTTCATTGTTTGGACCACCAAAGCCTCCATCACCATCCCCATCCAGTGTGACAACCTCTGGCAGATTCATATTGCTGGACTAGAGAAGTTTTTCAAGGACCACATGCTCCCAAAGATGGCACTGCAACAGCGAACCTGTGTAGGGTTCTTGTAAATAGTTTCTGCACACAAATCAGTGTTCTTGTCATGCCTCCTGTCAGTACCTGTTTTCAGTTACTGAAATATTCCACATACAGTTGAAGATTGAAGTTTACATACACCTTAGCCAAAAACAGTTTTTCACAATTCCTGACATTTAATCCCTGTAAATATTCCCTGTTTTAGGTCAGTTAGGATCACCACTTTATTTTAAGAATGTGAATTGTCAGATTAATAGTAGAGAGAAGGATTTATTTCAGCTTTTATTTCTTTCATCACCTTCCCAGTGGGACAGAAGTTTACATACACTCAAATAGTATTTGGTAGCATTGCCTTTCAATTGCTTATCTTGAGTCAAATGTAGCCTTCCACAAGCTTCCCACAATAAGTTGGGTGAATTTTGGCCCATTCCTCCTGACAGAGCTGGTGTTACGGAGTCAGGTTTGTAGGCCTTATTGCTCGCACATGCTTTTTCAGTTCTGCCCACAAATGTTCTTTAAGATTGAGGTCAGGGCTTTGTGATGGCCACTCCAATACCTTGACTTTGTTGTCCTTGCCTCAACTTTGGAAGTATGCTTGGGGTCATTGTCCATTTGGAAGACCCATTTGCGACCATGCTTTAACTTCCTGACTGATGTCTTGAGATGTTGCTTCAATATATCAATGTAATTTTCCTTCTCATGCAGCCTTCTATTTTGTGAAGTGCACCAGTCCCTCCTGCATTAAAACACCCCCACAACATGATGCTGCCACCCCTGTGCTTCACGGTTGGGATGGTGTTCTTCGGCTTGCAAGCCTGCCCCTTTTGTCTCCAAACATAACGATGGTCATTATGGCCAAACAGTTCTAATTTTTGTTTCATCAGACCACAGGACATTTCTCCAAAAATAACAATCTTTATCCCCATGTGCAGTTACAAACCGTAGTCTGGCTTTTTTATGGTGGTTTTGGAGCAGTGGCTTCTTCCTTGCTGAGCGGCCTACCAGGTTATGTCAATAAAGGACTCATTTTACTGTGGATATAGATACTTTTGTACCTGTTTCCCTCCAGCATCTTCACAAGGTTGATTTGCACTTTCGCATCAAAGTTCGATCATCTCTAGGAGACAGAACGTGTATCCTTCCTGAGCAGTATGACGGCTGCGTTGTCCCATGGTGTTTATTATTGCATACTATTGTTTGTGCAGATGAACGTGGTACCTTCAGGCATTTGGAAATTGCTCCCAGGGATGAACCAGACTTGTGGAGCTCTACAATTTTCTTCTGAAGTCTTGGCTGATTTCTTTAGATTTTCCCATGAAGTCAAGCAAAGAGGCACTGTGTTTGAAGGTAGGCCTTGAAATGCATCCACAGGTACACCTCCAATTGACTCAAATTATGTCAATTAGCCTATCAGAAGCTTCAAAAGCCATGACATCAAGGCACAGTCAATTTAGTGTATGTAAACATCTGAACTTCTGGAATTGTGATACAGTGAATTATAAGTGAAATAATCTGTCTGTAAACAATTGTTGGAAAAATGACTTGTGTCATGCACAAAGTAGATGTCCTAACCGACTTGCGAAAACTATAGTTTGTTAACAAGAAATTTGTGGACTGGTTGAAAAACGAGTTTTAATGATTCCAACCTAAGTTTATGTAAACTTCCGACTTCAACTGTAGTTCATACACACACGAGGTTACCAGAATTGATTATATTACAAAAAAGTTTTGTTCAAAACAGTGAGCTAAAGTAATGTGGTTAATGTAAGTTCAATCAAAAAGGCTGGTTTGTGCATCTCCTCGCAGTTTCATTCAGTAGTATAACACAATTCACATTACATTTTATCATGGGCACAGTGGGAATTTATATCTGTGATGTTTAAATTATTTCCTACCCCCTTCGTTGTGTGGAGCTTCCTTTGCTGGTAAATGGCAGGTGTCTGAGCATTTGCAATAATGCAATGATTAAAGTAGCACGCAGATGTTTTCCGTTTAGCTCATTTTGCTGCCATTTACAAATATAACAGCACAGCATCATGTCACTCCTCCTCAAACGATCAATTAGACAGGTGAATTTGCAGAGATATCTGCACAGTGTTTGTTTGTCAACTAACTAGCCAGACAATTTAAATGGAATGATTAACTGACAATATTTCAATTTAACTGACATTATTTCAAATGAACTGCCAACGTCAAAGCAACATCAAAACAAAGGGCTACCTGCTATCCCGACATCTGGCATCATCCCTCGTGTCTGGAACTTCAATGTTGCAATTGAGAGAGAGAGAGATGGGAGAGAACATCTAATTCTAAGGATGGGAGAGACATCACTTCCAGCAGATCTCCTTGCTAAATGTAGCATTGTTCACTGCTTCTCGTGGGGTGAGACATGTTCTGCATGTCACGCCTCATGTCTAAAACATGGGGGAAAGGAGACATAAAGTCTACATCTAGAAATTCAATGTTGTACACAATACTGTATCATATTTGATGAGTTACTGACCTATTCGCCCACAGACTCGATGTGCTCAACTGGATCACACTGGCACAGGATGTCCATGCATCGGATGGTCTGAGGGATGCACTCATGTTGGACTGAAAAACAAAGAGACATTTGGTCAGTGGTGGGTCTTTTTCAATGCTGTATGAATATCTTTATCTGGACAGAAAATCCATTGTTTATCTTAACACAAACCCACATTGGAAAATGTGACAAGTGGTCCCTCAACACCCAATCCTGCTTCATTGTTTGTTCTTCTATCCCAATCCACAGTCTGGCTCTTCCGCTTTTACCATTGTGGATGAGTTACCTTTTATGGTAAATACAGGGCCATTTCACTTTCCCACTGGAAAATGGCAGCTGCAGACCCAAGTGCTGTCACTGGGTTTCTGGTCTGCCCATCAGAAAGATTTAAAAAAGTGACTTTTACTAGCTTGCTAAGTTGATTACAAATTTTTTAATAAGTATTAAAATACCATAACCCAGATTTGACTATAGTAACGATAAAATAGACTGGGCTTTGGTCTATCTGCACATCCTAAAATCCTCCCATGTGGATGGAACATTTCTGCTGGGACGGAGGATTTATCTGGAATGCTCAACTAGATGATCAGGACAGTCTAGGGTACTATTTGCCTGAAGAGGTAAGGTATTGCGATGAACTATACTACTGTACTTCTGACACAATTTGTGTTTTCTCATGGGAAAACCCACAAGTCCTTTCTAACCTAGCTAGCCAACTAGTTAATGTTAGCTCACCGTTCGTACAGTCATACCTTTCCATGTGGTGACATGCTAGCTAATGTAAGCCTACCAGGGCAAGGATATTTAGCTAACGTTTAGCTAGGTAGTTACGTTAGCTCATTATTTGTGTAGTCAGACTTTTCCCCTGACCCCACGGGTGGTAACATCCCTGCCCCTAGTCCACCAGGGCAGGGATATTCAATGTTAGCTAGTTAGCACTAATTGCTATTGTTAGGCATATTCGCTAGCATGCCACCGCCTGTCGGTAAAGTCCAACAACAACACGTGAGATTATCGTGCAATGTTAGCTAGCTAACATTAGCTAATGTAGCCAACTAGCCAACCAAGGTGCCAACCTAGCTAACCCACCAGTACATTTTTAGCGAGCAAAATCCCAACCCTGGTGGGATAACATTAACTAGCATGTCACCACGTAAAATAGGATGACTACACAAACCATGAGCTAATGTTAACTAGCTGGCTAGCTCACAAAGGTCTTGTCAAAATGAAAAGGTCGCAACAGTTATTATGCTAGCCTATACTGTTTTTTTTTACTTGTAAGGAAGGTAATGTTCATTGTACACGTAACTACAGTCCGTGGTTATCCAGCAAATTTTCAAAAGCAAAAGCATTCAGAAGCATCTAGTGATCTAAGATTAGCTAGTTAGCTACAAAGGCCAGGGTAATTAAAAAAATGGCAAGGTAGCTAGCTATGTCATTTGAAAAATGCTAAACAAGAATACACATGCTTGAAGAAATGTGGAGGTTTTTCCCACCCTTGGGGCTTGATTACGTCAAAGCATGTGACAGGATGTGTAGATCTATATGATAGCCACATTAGTGGCTAATTATCATTACATTTGTGGGGGGTCATTACAGGCGATATATTGATAAAAGTTACCTTGTCCGAGAGAGATTTGCACATATATCAAAATGTCACTCCAGGGTAAGCCTACATGAAACATAGACCTTATATGAAGTAGTTTTAAAATCCCATTCGGGAAAAATGAATGGTGGAAAAATTATCGGATCACTTTCCGGGTTTTTATGACACATACTGTGATACTCGCCTGAGTGTATTGATACACCATCCAAAGTCGAATTAATTAATAACTTTACAATGCTCAAAGGGATATTCAGTGTCTGCTTTTTACATGTTTACCCATCTACTAATCAGTGCTCTTATTTGGAAGCATTGGAAAAGCCCCCTAGTCCTTTTGGTTCTACATCGGCATTGATTGCTGTTTGGGGTTTTAGGCTGGGTTTCTGTATAGTACTTTGTGACATCGGCTGATGTAAAAAGGACTTTATAAATACATTTGATTGATTGGTTGAATCTGTGCTTGGAATCCACTGCTCGACTGAGGGACCTTACAGATAATTGTTTGTTGGGTATAGAGGGTCGTCATTCAAAAATAACTACTATTGTTGCACAATGCAACTTGTTTTGTGATTTGTTGAAAAAATGTTTACTCCTTATTTAGGCTTGCCATAACTAAGGTGGTTAATAATTATTCATTTTTTTGTTTTGTTAACGTTTAAAGCTGTTTTTTTCACTTAGACATTATGTAGAATTTCATTTAGATCAGTGACCAGAAAAATCACAATTAGATCCATTTCAATCCCAGTTTGCAACGCAGCCAAATGTTGGAAAAGAAAGAAGGGGAATGAATACTTATTATAGGCACTGTGTATATACAGTTATATATACAGTATATACAGCGACATGATGCTGTGCTGTTATATTTGCAAATGACAGCACAATGAGCTAAACGGAAACATCTGCATGCTACTTTAATCACTGCATTATTGCAAATGCTCAGACACGGGCCATTGATCAGAAAAGGAAGCTCCATACAGCGTCAGAAGTTTACATACACTAAGTTGACTGTGCCTTGAAACAGCTTGGAAAATTCTCGAAAATTATGTCATGGCTTTTGAAGCTTCTGAAAGGATAATTGACATAATTTGAGTCAATTGGAGGTGTACCTGTGGATGTATTTCAAAGACCACCTTCAAACTCAGTGCCTCTTTGCTTGACTTCATGGGAAAATCAAAAGAATTCAGCCCAAAAATTGTAGACCTCCACAAGTCTGTTTCATCCTTGGGAGCAATTTCCAAATGATTGAAAGTACAATGTTCATCTGTACAAACAATAGTACGCAACTATAAACAACATGGGACCACGCAGCTGTCATACTGCTCAGGAAGGAGACGTGTTCTGTCTCCTAGAGATGATCGTAAATTGGTGCGAAAAGTGCAAATCAACCTTGTGAAGATGATGGAGGAAACAGTTACAAAAGTATCTATGTCCACAGTAAAACGAGTCCTATATCAACATAACCTGAAAGGCCGCTCAGCAAGGAAGAAGCCACTTCTCCAAAACCGCCATAAAAAAGCCAGACTACAGTTTGCAACTGCACATGGGGGGGACAAAGATCGTACTTTTTGGAGAAATGTCTTCTGGTCTGATGAAACAAAAATAGAACTGTTTGGCCATAATGACCATCGAGGAAAAAGGGGGAGGCTTGCAAGTCGAAGAACAACATCCCAACCGTGAAGCACGGTTGCATCATGTTGTGGGGGTGCTTTGCTGCAGGAGGCACAGGTGCACTTCACAAAATAGATGGCTGCATGAGGAAGGAACATTATGTAAATATATTGAAGCAACATCTCAAGACATCAGTCAAGTTAAAGCTTGGTCGCAAATGGGTCTTCCAAATGGACAATGACCCCAAGCACACTTCCAAAGTTGTGGCAAAATGGCTTAAGGACAGCAAAGTCAACGTATTGGAGTGGCCATCACAAAGCCCTGACCTCAATCCTATAGAACATTTGTGGGCAGAACTGAAAAAGTGTTTTCGAGCAAGGAGGCCTACAAACCTGATTCAGTTACACCAGCTCTGTCAGGAGGAATGGGCCAAAATTCACCCAACTTATTGTGGGAAGCTTGTGGAAGGCTACCCAAAACGTTTGACCCAAGTTAAACAAATTAAAGGCAATGCTACCAAATACTAATTGAGTGTATGTAAACTTCTGACCCACTGGGAAGGTGATAAAAGAAATAAAAGCTGAAATAAATCCTTCTCTCTACTATTATTCTGACAATTCACATTCTTAAAATAAAGTGGTGATCCTAACTGACCTAAGACATGGATTTTTTACTAGGGTTAAATGTCAGGAATTGTGAAAAACCGAGTATAAATGTATTTGGCTAAGGTGTATGTAAACCTCCGACTTCAACTGTATACATACATATACTTGTCACGCCCTGATCTGTTTCACCTGTCCTTGTGATAGGTGTACAGCCCCCCATTATCAGCAACCATCAATCATTTTCCAATGACACATTGTGTTAGGGGTGGCAGGTAGCCTAGTGGTTTGTGCATTGGACCAGTAACCAAAAGTTGCTAGAATTAATAATCTGTCGTTCTTCCCCTGACCAAGGCAGTTAATCCACTGTTCCTAGGCCATCATTATAAATAAGAATTTGTTCATAACTGATTTGCCTAGTTAAATTAAAAAAAAAATCTGTTAGCTTATCCACGTTTCTAATTTTAGAAGGCTAATTGATCATTAGAAAACCCTTTAAAATAATTTTAGCACAGCTGAAAACTGTTGTGCTGATTATAGAAGCGATAAAACTGACCTTCTTTAGACAAGTTGGGTAACTGGAGCGTCAGCATTTGTGGGTTCGATTACAAGCTCAAAATGGCCAGAAACAAAAGCACTTTCTTCTGAAACTCGTCAGTCTATTCTTGTTCAGAGAAATGAAGGCTATTCCATGCGAGAAGTTGCCAAGAAACTGAAGATCTCGTACAACGCTATGTACTACTCCCTTCACAGAACAGTGCAAACTTGTTCTAACCAGAATAGCCAGAATAGAAAGAGGAGTGGGAGGCCCACAACTGCACAACTGAGTATATTAGAGTGTCTAGTTTGAGAAACACACTCCTCACAAGTCCTCAACTGGCTGCTTCATTAAATGGTATCTGCAAAACACCAGTCTCAACGTCAACAGTGATGCTGGGATGCTGGCCTTCTAGGGAGATTTCCTCTGTCCAGTGTCTGTGTTCTTTTGCCCAACTTAATATTTAATTTTTATTGGCCAGTCTGAGATATGGCTTTTTCTTTGCAACTCTGCCTAGAAGGCCAGCATTCCAATAGTAATGTATAACATTAACAATGTCTACACTGTAGTTCTGATTCATTTGATGTTATTATAATAACAAAATGTTTTTCTTTTCTGCTTTTCTTTCAAAAACAAGGACATTTCTAAGTGACCCCAAACTTTTGAACGGTAGTTACAGGTAACTGCCAAAATAAAATAAACACTTGAGTAAATGAGGGACAAAAGTACATTGCCATTAGGTGACTTCACACAGGTTTGGTTCATACAAGCATTTCACTACACACAATAACATCTACTAACTATGTATATGTGGCCAATAAAATGTGATTTTAAAGCTTGGTCGCAAATGGGTCTTCCAAATGGACAATGACCCCAACCATACTTCCAAAGTTGTGGTAAAATGGCTTTAAGACAACAAGGTCAAGGTATTGGAGTGGCCATCACAAAATCCCTGACCCCGAACCTATAGAAAGTTTGTGGGTGGAACTGAAAAAGTGTGTGCGAGCCGGGAGGCCTACAAACCTGACTCAGTTACACCAGCACTGTCATGAGGAATGGGCCAAAATTCACCCAACTTATTGTGGGAAGCTTGTGGAAGGCTACCTGAAACATTTGACCATGTCACGTACGTGAGAAGAGCCTGACCAAGGCGCAGTGGATGTTGAGTTCCACATATAAGTACATTTAAACGTAGTTTTTCACAATTCCTGACATTTAATCCTATTAACAATTCCCTATCTTAGGTCAGTTAGGATCACCACTTTATTTTAAGAATGTGAAATGTCAGAATAATAGAAGAGAGAATGATTTATTTCAGCTTTTATTTATTTCATCACATTTCCAGTGGGTCATAAGTTTAAATACACTCACTGAGTATTTGGTAGCATTGCCTTTAAATTGTTTAAAACTTTGGTCAAACATATCGGGTAGCCTTCCACAATCTTCACCCACTGGAGACATGAAGACAGAACCTCAGTCAGAGAGCTTTGCCTTTCATTATTAGACAACCAAATTCTTAGATTTGGGAAAATAGACCATAGAAATGTTATTCTAGTTCTGGTTAGACAGCTGAAGCTGTATACACACACACACACACACACACACACACACACACACACACACACACACACACACACACACACACACACACACACACACACACACACACACACACACACACACACACACACACACACACACACACACACACACACACACACACACACACAGTTTGATTTGTTAGTGTAGGCATACTGTCTTTATAAGCATCTCAATATGATATTTACAGCAGAAAATGGTTGGTCTTTAACAAATCCATCAATTATTTTGTTGATGCATCTATACTCAAGCTGGAGATGTTTGTGCAATGTCCACATGTACAGTTGAAGTCTGAAGTTTACATACACCTTGGCCAAATACATTTTAACTCAGTTTTCACAATTCCTGACATTTAATCCTATTAACAATTCCCTATTTTAGGTCAGTTAGGATCACCACTTTATTTTAAGAATGTGAAATGTCAGAATAATAGAAGAGAGAATGATTTATTTCAGCTTTTATCTATTTCATCACATTTCCAGTGGGTCATACGTTTACATACACTCAATGAGTATTTGGTAGCATTGCATTTAAATTGTTTAACTTGGGTCAAACGTTTCGAGTAGCCTTCCACAAGCTTCACACAATAAGTTGGGTGAATTTTGTCCCATTCCTCCTGACAGAGCTGGTGTAACTCAGTCAGATTTGTAGGCCTTTTTCAGTTCTGCCCACAAATATTCTATGGGATTGAGGTCAGGGCTTTGTGGTGGCCACTCCAATACTTTGACTTTGTTGTCCTAAAGCTATTTTGCCACAACTTTGGAAGTATGCTTGGGGTCATTGTCCACTTGGAAAACCCATTTGCGACCAAGCTTTAACTTCCTGACTGATGTCTTGAGATGTTGCTTCAATATATCCACATCATTTTCTTTCATCATGATGTCATTTAGTTTGTGAAGTGCACCAGTCCCTCCTGCAGCAAAGCAGCCCCACAACATGATGCTGCCACCCCCGTGCTTCACAGTTGGGATGGTGTTCCTCGGCTTGCAAACCTCCCCCTTTTTCCTCCAAACATAACGATGGTCATTATGGCCAAACAGTTCTGTTTTTGTTTCATCAGACCAGAGGACATTTCTCCAAAATATGATCTTTGTCCCCATGTGCAGTTGCAAACCGTAGTCTGGCTTTTTTATGGCGGTTTTTGGAGCAGTGGCTTCTTCCTTGCTGCACGGCCTTTCAGGTTGTGTCGATTTAGAACTCGCTTTACTGTGGATATAGATACTTTTGTACCTGCTTCCTCCAGCATCTTCACAACGTCCTTTGCTGTTGTTTTGGGATTGATTTGCACTTTTCGCACCAAAGTACGTTAATCTCTAGCAGACGGAACATGTCTTCTTACTGAGCGGTATGACGGCTGTGTGGTTCCATGGTGTTTATACTTGCATATTATTGTTTGTACAGATGAACGTGGTACCTTCAGGCATTTGGAAATTGCTTGCAAGGATGAACAAGACTTGTGGAGGTCTACAACATTTTTTCTGTGGTCTTGGCTTATTTATTTTGATTTTTCCATGATGTCAAGCAAAGAGACTCTGAGTTTGGAGGTAGGCCATGAAATACATCCACAGGTACACCTCCATATGACTCAAATTATGTCAATCAGCCTATCAGATGCTTCTAAAGCCTTGACATCATTTTCTGCAATTTTCCAATCTGTCACAGTCAACCTAGTGTATGTAAACTTCTGACCTACTGGAATTGTGATACAGTGAATTATAAATTAAATAATCTGTATGTAAACAATTGTTGGAAATATGACTTGTGTCATGCACAAAGCAGACGTCCTAACCGACTTGCCAAAACTATAGTTTGTTAACAAGAAATTTGTGTAGTGTATGTAAACTTCCGACTTCAACTGTAGTTAGCACTGTCACAATGTCAACTTTTTTTCCAACTCTGTCAATAAACGTTACAAAATTGTCAATGTATGAAATATTTAGTTTGATGCGTACAATCACATATTTGTGATCATTGGTTTGTGCTGATGGGATATAAAGGTCTTCATAACTTTATTCCCCAATTTCACATTTTATTGTAAAAGATAAATGCGAACTTCAGCATCCAAGCATCACACGACACACATCCATAGCCAAATTCATTCCATAAACCAGTCTAAGTAACGGGTTGCACTGACAAACTAAATATAAGTTAGCGACCTAACAGCTAGACTTGTTTACGATGTACCACATCTCTGGTAAGCAAAAGGGAGAAATGTAATATTGCTTAGAAAAGAGATGTGTGTCAGCTAAGCTAACAGCAGCTAAATTCTTTATGATGGAAGCCATGTTTGTTTGTTTTACTACTGAAAACTCCTAATCCCAGAATTCTATTCACTATAAAATGCAAATAAACAAAGTCAAAGATGGCTGCGCCCATTACCAGAAAAATATTTACTTAGTTTGGCCACTCTTCAAATCTTTGATGTTCTTGTTACAGTGTATACAAGAACCAGAACACATGAGTAACATGTCGATTACAGTTTGACAAATCACAAAGCAAATAAAATGTTATCACCTCACAGACCAAATACAAGCCTACTGCCTAGACTAACTTTAGCACAAAGGCTAAACAGGGATACAAAAACAACATTTTATGGGGGTTTGTGGGAGGGGAATTTCATTTTGAGGGGTTTCCAAGTCCATGGGGGGTAGAAATGGGGGAAGGTATCATCGGGGGATATGTTGCTGGAAATATTACACTGATGGGGGATTTATCAATAGATGTGTGGCAAACACAGGGGAAGTTTAAGATACATAAAAAAATGTAATCACTGGAAAGGGGGGTCTGAGGTGAAAACGCTGATGTATCATAGTTACAGTCTGATGCCGTGTTCAAAATAACTGGGAACACAGAAATCTTTGACTTCATGAGTTCAAAACAACTGGGAAAAAAGAGCTCAGACTGTGAACTGTCATCCAACTCGAAATTCCAACTTGGGAACTCGGTCCTCTTTCTGGAGCTCCGACTTTCCGACTTGAAGATCAGATGTCATGATTTGACCTCAAGTTTCCAGTTGTCTTGAAATCACCATAAGTCAGTAAAGTGAACTATCCCTTCACCTCATTTTGTTATAACATCTTTGGTCTGGCAAGACGCTTACGTGACATCCAGAATGCATTGTATGATGTCAACAAACATGGCTGGCACATAGCTGGAAAAAATCTTAGCATTAGCACATCATAATCAACTTTGAAAAAGGTATTTTACACATGATATATAACGGAATGATTTGTCACCAGTACTTGGAAACCTGAATAAAACAGTATTCGCCATACATACAGCTCTGGAAAAAATTAAGAGACCACTGCAAAATTTGCGGTTTCTCTGGTAATACTATTTATAGGTATGTGTTTGGGTAAAATGAACATTTTTGTTTTATTCTATAAACTACTGACAACATTTCCCCCAAATTCCAAATAAAAATATTGTCATTTAGAGCATTTATTTGCAGAAAATGACAACTTGTCATTGTTGTCAAAACTCGAATAATGCAAAGAAAATAAGTTCATATTCATTTTTAAACAACACAATACCAAGGTTTTAATTTAGGAATCAATATTTGGTGGAATAACCCTGATTTTCAATCACAGCTTTCATGCGTCTCATGCTCTCCACCAGTCTTTCACATTGATGTTGGGTGACTTTATGCCACTGGAGCTATTCAAGCAGCTCGGCTTTGTTTAATGGCTTGTGACCATCCATCTTCCTCTTGATCATATTCCAGAGGTTTTCAATGGGGTTCAGGTCTGGAGATTGGGCTGGCCATAACAGGGTCTTGATCTGCTGGTCCTCCATCAACACCTTAATTGACCTGGCTGTGTGACGTGGAGCATTGTGCTGGAAAAACCCATCCTCAGAGTTGGGGAACATTGTCGGAGCAGAAGGAACCAAGTTTTCTTCCAGAACAACCTTGTACGTGGCTTGATTCATGCATCCTTCACAAATACATATCTGCCTGATTCCAGACTTGCTGAAGCACCCCCAGTTCATCACCGATCCTCCACCAAATTTCACGTTGAGAGGCCTACAAGAGGCCTACAAGCCACAGTGTCTCGCACCCACTGTGAAATTTGGTGGAGGATCGGTGATGATCTTTTGAGTTTGCATCCTAATATTACACTTTATTTACATGACAGAAGACTCAAATCTAACAAACCGTTTGACAAAGAAATGCTGGATTTTTGGCGGGTTTAAAAAAAAAATGCTATTGCATTTGAACTTTTGAAAAATATTAATAACATTCTTCCCACATGAGGGCAATTTGGTATTTTGACTGCAGGAAAAGGCTACAGGATTGGAAGTCTCAAAGATTGTGAATTAACATTGTAAGCTAAATGTTTCATGAGTTTTATGAAGGTTTATTAACGTTTATTAACCGAGTTGGAAAACATGTTGACATGTGCCTAGCTAGCCATTTAGCTAGCTAACTACATTAGTGAATGCTAGGAAGATGCAAGGGAGCAAGCTTTTAGAACCATGTTTTTACTAACTAAAATGGTTATTGGTTTTAGTCTGAAATATGGAATTACATTTGAATAGTTTGAATATGAATCTTTGTCATCCTTATTTATCCTGGTTAGCCTGTTGTCTGCCAAGTTCATTGCGTTGTAAAATAATTAATGTCACTTCACTACATTAAGTTGCTTGTTACTTTTATTTCTTATTCTTACTCGTATTTTGTAAACTGCATTGTTGGTTAGGGGCTTGTAAGTAAGCATTTCACTGTAAGGTTGTATTTGGTGCATGTGACTAATAACATTTGATTTGATTTGTTCCTGGGGAAGTACTGTTACGGTTTTCTAGGTGTGAAGGAGAGTCGGACCAAAATGCAGCGTGTAGATTGCGATCCATGTTTAATGAACAAAAACGAAACACGAAATAATACAAACACTACAAAAACAAAGAACGTAACGAAAACCGAAACAGCCTATACTAGTGAAAACTAACGCCTAGGCAGGAACAAGGACACTAAGGACAATCACACATGACAAACTCAAAGAATATGGCTGCCTAAATATGGTTCCCAATCAGAGACAACGATAAACACCTGCCTCTGATTGAGAACCACTCCAGACAGCCATAGACTTTGCTAGATAACCCCACTAGCTACAATCCCAATACATACACACCAAAACCCCAAGACAAAACACACCACAATACAAAAACCCCATGCCACACCCTGGCCTGACCCAATACATGAAGATAAACACAAAATACTTAGACCAGGGCGTGACAAGTACATTGTAAAAACATGTATATCCTATAACACCATTGTAATAACAGAGTTGTTAAATATAATTACATTGTAAGTACAATAATCTAATGTTCTGCAACCTCCTAATTTCTCCTGGTTAGCCTATTGTCAGCAAAGGCTGAGGTGATGCTCTCCCCATATCGTAACAACATCCAGCCTGAGGTATAGAGGAAAAGATAGATGGACATGGTTTCCCCAGCAAATTGTGCAACACAGATTTGCTTGCTTAGGGTAGACAGCTAGGTCCTATAGTCCTCCGCAACTAGGCAGCTGTTATATCAAAAATCCAGAAAAGAGCATAGTGAACACAACTCCTACATAGCAGGAAGCGTTCGCCTCTTCCTATAAATGGGAAGGCCTCAATGAGAAGAGACATTCCAAGATAGCGAAAATCCTCTCAGCTATCTTCAATAGCTTGATGGCTAGCAGTTTAGATAGCTGCGGTTAGCGGCTATGTCAAGCAGGCTTGAAACTGTCTTCTAAGCCCTGTCTAAGCTTGGGGTTTCTACACTTTATATACAAATGTATGTGGACACCCCTTCAAATTAGTGGATGTATCTATTTCAGCCACACCCATTGCTGACAGGTGTATAAATCGAGCACACAGCCATGCAATCTCCATAAACAAATATTGGCAGTAGAATGGCCTTACTGAATAGCTCAGTGACTTTCAACGTGGCACCGACATAGGATGCCACCTTTCCAATAAGTCAGTTTGTCAAATTTCTTCCCTGCTAGAGCTGTCCCGGTCAACTGTAAGCGCAATGCCATGCTTTGGATGCAGTGGTGTAAAGTTCGCCGCCATTGGACTCTGGAGCAGTGGAAACACGTTCTCTGTAGTGAGGAATCAGTCAGAGGGACAAATGTGGATGCTACCTGCCCGAATGCATAGTGCCCACTGTAATGCATAGTGCCAACTGTCTAGATAAAGTGTATTTTTACTACTAATTTCACTAATTTTACTCTTGAAATCTTTGCAGAGGCTTCCAGTAAGTGTAACAAAACATTCAAGGGCCATTTTCTCAAAAGTGGGGTTACAAGTTTATGAACTTTCAAAGCAGAATTACTATTCCATTGTTCCTCAACTGCAGTGTGTGATATATCATTTTGTAGCTCTGAGCCTCTACTTTTATCAAATGTTTAAAAAAACACAATTTAAAATGTTGCTACATAAGACCACATTGAGGTGGTGGGTCACAAACGTTCTCCTGATTGTACATTATTACTGTGAAAGCATGCACTGCCTGGAAAACAGTGAAAATTAA
Source organism: Oncorhynchus kisutch (assembly GCF_002021735.2). Classification (NCBI taxonomy): domain Eukaryota; kingdom Metazoa; phylum Chordata; class Actinopteri; order Salmoniformes; family Salmonidae; genus Oncorhynchus; species Oncorhynchus kisutch. The sequence goes on along the minus strand of NC_034178.2, from coordinate 27,289,955 downwards.
CCCTGTGTGAGCAATAGTTTATATAGTCACACATGCTCAGAATAAAATGAACAGTCTGTGTTGTATTCTTCTTTTGATTCTTGCTGCATTTGACTTCCCTCTAACTTATTAATACTGTCAAAACATGTACAGTGGGGCAAAAAAATATTTTGTCAGCCACCAATTGTGCAAGTTCTCCCACTTAAAAAGATGAGAGAGGCCTGTAATTTTCATCATAGGTACACTTCAACTATGACAGACAAAATGAGAAAGAAAATCCAGAAAATCACATTGTAGGATTTTTAATGAATTTATTTGCAAATTATGGTGGAAAATAAGTATTTGGTCACCTACAAACAAGCAAGATTTCTGGCTCTCACAGACCTTTAACTTCTTCTTTAAGAGGCTCCTCTGTCCTCCACTCGTTACCTGTATTAATGGCACCTGTTTGAACTTGTTATCAGTATAAAAGACACCTGTCCACAACCTCAAACAGTCACACTCCAAACTCCACTATGGCTAAGACCAAAGAGCTGTCAAAGGACACCAGAAACAAAATTGTAGACCTGCACCAGGCTGGGAAGACTGCATCTGCAATAGGTAAGCAGCTTGGTTTGAAGAAATCAACTGTGGGAGCAATGATTAGGAAATGTAAGACATACAAGACCACTGATAATCTCCCACGTGGTGTACTATTTCTGACTACAGTACATATGAGTGTCAGTTGAATTTTCAGTAAGCACTTTGGTGACATTTTAGTAGTATCTTGTAACGTTCACAGAAGGTTCATAAAATGTACTGATTGTCAGATCACTTTGTCAATATTCTACATAACATTCCCAATGAGTCCAGTGAATGTCAGATAACTGTTGGGATATCCAAAGAACATTTAGGAATATTCCTTTGAGAGCCCTGGTGTGTCTACAAACAACAGTTGTGTTACTCAAAAGACTTAGAAAGACTTGTATTGTACAGTATGTCCCTTAGTGATCTATATGTCACATTTTCTATCTGAGCATAAGGGGATATTAGAAACGTTATTTCTAAAGTCTAGGCAAGTTCTAAAACTACTTCACAATATGATGATTTTGGTGACAGGTGACAGGTGTCAGGTAAATGTTGGGATATAATAATTCAGAACGTTTGGTATAGAGCCATGCATAGTTACATCTAAAGTTGCAATGAGAATTATACATAGACATCATGGAACATTGTCAGTATGTCATATATCTGACGACATATGGATATTAGTTACGTTTTCAGTAAGTACTTCTGAATGTCTGGGCACTTTTGTGACATTGTAGTAGTATTTGTAATGTTCAACTATACAGAATCCTCAAGTACACAGCATGTCAGACTACTTTGTGAATATCCAAAGCACATTTTGGAATGTTTATTTGAGAGTTGTGATGTGTCTACAATCAACGTTGCAGTTGCGTTACTAAAGAAACATTTAGAGTAATAAATAGACGTTCTGGAATATATACACTTGAAGTAAATACAGTGTATATCATAATACATATATTAAAACATTGTTAAAATCAAAGAAGCATATAAAGTAAAATGTTACAAGGGCTGTCCTTCCTCTATTCTCTAAAGACGACATGGTGGAAAAGTCAGGAAGTTAAGTATCAACATTAACTTGAATGTGGCACAATGCAGCTATGCTTTCATATCAGGGACCAGATTGCTAATGGCCATGGACGACAGCCTGCATGGAGCCCTGGATAGCGCTGCTTGTGGTTGTGGATCCATGTGAAGTTGTTCCTTGTGTAACGGAGTAATCCCGTGTGTGAAAAAACTTGCGGCCAAGCGAGGATAAATAACTGACTGCTCCACAGTAGTCTTGTGGCAGCAGTGACTCTGGTGGAGAGCTGGTCTTGGAACCTATCCCCAAATATGACTGCCAATGGAAAGAGGGCCTTTAGTGTAGGATAAAGTAAGAGCAGCAGGGGAGGGAGATAAGATATGTCAAATAGTGGGTATGAAGAAGCAAGGAGCCTGGTAGAAGCAGACAGTTGAGAGGAAAGTCTCATGGGAGTGGGGCCACAGTGCATCAAGTCCCATATCCAGGAAATTTGTGAGGTTCAACACAGCCTATCCAACCTGTTCAGTTGGAGTCTCTAGCATGCCTGCTATGCTCCAGATTATGTTTGCTGAAGCACATCTTGAGATGCAACCCAAAGCCTGTGGGAGTGGGTTGGCGGCATGTCCAAGAATCGGCATCGACCAGCAAGTAAATTGTGAAGGAATGCCTTTTGTGCCTTTTAAGCAGAATACCAGAACTGTTTAATCAATTGGTAACCAAGCCTGTTTCCCTGTGTGTAACCAATTTGGTCTGTTTTGATCACCCTGTATGCTGTGTTGTTGAATGATGTGCCCTCGATGTCATTTTCCTTGCACACAGGACCTAGCTTTCTTGACACAAAAACGCTCTCGGCTCCATGATGTAACCCATGCTGAAATCATCATTCTGATCCAAGTGCCCTCATCAGCCATGTTCCATCAATGTCTATACAGATCAGAGATACTTGGACTCACCACCGTGGACTGTGTACCATCATCTCCATTCATTAATGTTTGTATGCTTACATAATTTGCATTTGTGATTTTGTGATGCCTGTGCTGGTTTGAAAAAATATGTTGTTGTGGGGCGCTGTCGACAGAGAGTCGAATGCTATGCTTTCGCCGTAAAGCCTATTGTAAATCGGACAACGGAGTTCGATGACCAAGATTCTAAGCTAAAGAATGATGCAAGACACTTGTATTTTCATGAATGTTTAATATTGCAATTTTTGTATTTTGAATTTGGCGCTCTGCAATTTCACCGGATGTTTTCGTGGTGGACCGCTAACGTTCTGTGAACCCCTTAAACTGTACAGGTAAGTTAGTGTACTCCCAGCTCTCGTAGCTGTATGGCTATGTCGCAGGTGGATGTTAAGTATCAGCAATTACTTGGTCTAGGGCAGTGGTGCCCAGCCTACTGACCAGATCTACTTTTACATTCTGAAGTCTTTGAAGGTCTACCTGTCCAGTGTAGGCCTACATTGACACAGACAAAGCCGAGCCTCAGCTAGTGGACTATTGTTATCCAGTTGAGTCAGCATACTCCTGCATTAATTTTAACATTGGTGAATTTATTGAATCAGTAATGAATAAACATGCATTATTTTTTGACGATATGGTTCTGCATCACAAAAGCTCTTAGCTCAGATTGTCTATGCTTTAAATGGTAAAAGCAATGACAGAGAGCTGCCTATGCATCAATCCCCCAGACAGTATAGGAACCAAAAGGTGGAGGCTGGGGTGGTGGAGGCAGCAGCAAAGCAATAGCACAATAGTGTGGCACATTGTCGCAGCATTGTTGTGTGTGTGTGTTCCCAGTGTTTCAATAGACCGCCCTATTAAGAGCTGGTATATGGTTAGATGATATGACGTTAATACGTGAGTTTGTGTAATGTGTTGTCAGAGGTGACGTTACCTGTTGTGGTACAATTTCTTTAGAGGAAATACGTTTGTCTTTTTTAGAAAGCGATTTCCTGATCTATTTAATGACTCACCTTTATTTATTCATAACTCTGCCTCTGCCTTTGGGTAAACTGTCTTGATTAAGAACAACTGGTTTATGATAAGAAGGAAACGGACGCAAACGGGAACAGGCTTGAGCACGAATTGACAAGGCATCAGTAAATCTGACTCCCCCGGACAGTAACCTGGGCATATCACTGAATTACACCAATCCACTGTCATGTAAACAGTCTGTCAGATCACTTTGTTCTCTATGTAAATATGCTGTTCCATCTGTTCCTTTGATTTGTGAACTATAAGACTGGCACCCTTTTCTCTGGTGAATCATATATACTTCTGTTCCATTCCAGAATGCTCTATATACTGTACTTGTTATAAAAACCTGACTTCAACCTGATGGTTGTTGATGTTTGCTCAACTTATTCACTCACGAGGGCTTTGAATAGATATGATGTAGTCATTTAACTTGGTACACTTTTTGTTGTTGCTGTGGTTACTTTGTGTGCTAGCCATGATCAAATTGCTGATTTTTACTCAGTCCGTGTGGACTTTGTTGGCTTGTGTTTTGGGAAGGTGACTGATGGTGTAAAATAAGAAAAGCTATTGTGAGTAAAATGGGTCTTGCACAGCTTTCTTAAACTGCATAATCACAGCCTGTGTTACAGGGTTCAGTAATTGGGTACTTAGGTTCTAATGAAGACAACATTGACAGGTGTTCTTGGTCTATTACTAGCATAAGCACGTAAACAACTACAATGCAGGGCTGATACATACATTTTTACTGATGGGCTGCCTAAATTTGCACAGTCCAGATTATGAAAAGCGCAATTTTGTCACACCTTGATCAGTTTCACCTGTCCCGGTTATCCCGTTCTCCTGCTTTTATGCGGTCTCCTTTTTCTAGTCCTCCCAGTTTTGACCTTTGCCTGTTTCTGGACTTTGTGCCTGTCTTGAACACATGACCGTCTGCCACTCTGTACCTCCTGGACTCTGATCTGGTTTTGACCTTTTTGCCTGTCTTTGACCATTCTCTTGAGTTCTGATTCAAGACGGATATTATGGATAATGTCTTGGGTAGTAGATATTAATGTTCTTTCCATTTCTTTACTTAGTGTGCTGAAGATTGAAAATGTCTTCAAAAAAGGTAAACCAATGTGTTGTCTAACTGGTTATTCAATTTCATATTGTACTGTATGTGTAGAGCCATTGTCATATCATTGTTTAATCGTTTTCAGACCGTTAACTCAAGATGTCAAGTACTTCAAGAAGGAGAGAATACAATAGAATCTGGATGAAATTGTCAGGAGGACACCAAATCAAATCAAATCAAATCAAATTTCAAATCAAATCAAATTTATTTATATAGCCCTTCGTACATCAGCTGATATCTCAAAGTGCTGTACAGAAACCCAGCCTAGAACCCCAAACAGCAAGCAATGCAGGTGTAGAAGCACGGTGGCTAGGAAAAACTCCCTAGAAAGGCCAATACCTAGGAAGAAACCTAGAGAGGAACCAGGCTATGTGGGGTGGCCAGTCCTCTTCTGGTTGTGCCGGGTGGAGATTATAACAGAACATGGCCAAGATGTTCAAATGTTCATAAATGACCAGCATGGTCGAATAATAATAATAAGGCAGAACAGTTGAAACTGGAGCAGCAGCACAGTCAGGTGGAAGTTGAAACTGGAGCAGCAGCATGGCCAGGTGGACTGGGGACAGCAAGGAGTCATCATGTCAGGTAGTCCTGGGTCATGGTCCTAGGGCTCAGGTCCTCCGAGAGAGAGAAAGAAAGAGAGAAGGAGAGAATTAGAGAACGCACACTTAGATTCACACAGGACACCGAATAGGACAGGAGAAGTACTCCAGATATAACAAACTGACCCCAGCCCCCCGACACATAAACTACTGCAGCATAAATACTGGAGGCTGAGACAGGAGGGGTCAGGAGACACTGTGGCCCCATCCGAGGACACCCCCGGACAGGGCCAAACAGGAAGGATATAACCCCACCCACTTTGCCAAAGCACAGCCCCCACACCACTAGAGGGATATCTTCAACCACCAACTTACCATCCTGAGACAAGGCTGAGTATAGCCCACAAAGATCTCCGCCACGGCACAACCCAAGGGGGGGGGGGGGCGCCAACCCAGACAGGATGACCACAACAGTGAATCAACCCACTCAGGTGACGCACCCCCTCCAGGGACGGCATGAGAGAGCCCCAGCAAGCCAGTGTCTCAGCCCCTGTAATAGGGTTAGAGGCAGAGAATCCCGGTGGAAAGAGGGGAACAGGCCAGGCAGAGACAGCAAGGGCGGTTCGTTGCTCCAGAGCCTTTCCGTCCACCTTCCCACTCCTGGGCCAGACTACACTCAATCATATGACCCACTGAAGAGATGAGTCTTCAGTAAAGACTTAAAGGTTGAGACCGAGTTTGCGTCTCTGACATGGGTAGGCAGACCGTTCCATAAAAATGGAGCTCTATAGGAGAAAGCCCTGCCTCCAGCTGTTTGCTTAGAAATTCTAGGGCTAATTAGGAGGCCTGCGTCTTGTGACCGTAGCGTACGTGTAGGTATGTACGGCAGGACCAAATCAGAGAGATAGGTAGGAGCAAGCCCATGTAATGCTTTGTAGGTTAGCAGTAAAACCTTGAAATCAGCCCTTGCTTTGACAGGAAGCCAGTGTAGAGAGGCTAGCACTGGAGTAATATGATCAAATTTTTTGGTTCTAGTCAGGATTCTAGCAGCCGTATTTAGCACTAACTGAAGTTTATTTAGTGCTTTATCCGGGTAGCCGGAAAATAGAGCATTGCAGTAGTCTAACCTAGAAGTGACAAAAGCATGGATTAATTTTTCTGCATCATTTTTGGACAGAAAGTTTCTGATTTTTGCAATGTTACGTAGATGGAAAAAAGCTGTCCTCGAAATGGTCTTGATATGTTCTTCAAAAGAGAGATCAGGGTCCAGAGTAACGCCGAGGTCCTTCACAGTTTTATTTGAGACGACTGTACAACCATTAAGATTAATTGTCAGATTCAACAGAAGATCTCTTTGTTTCTTGGGACCTAGAACAAGCATCTCTGTTTTGTCCGAGTTTAATAGTAGAAAGTTTGCAGCCATCCACTTCCTTATGTCTGAAACACATGCTTCTAGCGAGGGCAATTTTGGGGCTTCACCATGTTTCATTGAAATGTACAGCTGTGTGTCATCCGCATAGCAGTGAAAGTTTACATTATGTTTTCGAATAACATCCCCAAGAGGTAAAATATATAGTGAAAAAAATAGTGGTCCTAAAACGGAACCTTGAGGAACACCGAAATTTACAGTTGATTTGTCAGAGGACAAACCATTCACAGAGACAAACTGATATCTTTCCGACAGATAAGATCTAAACCAGGCCAGAACATGTCCGTGTAGACCAATTTGGGTTTCCAATCTCTCCAAAAGAATGTGGTGATCGATGGTATCAAAAGCAGCACTAAGGTCTAGGAGCACGAGGACAGATGCAGAGCCTCGGTCCGATGCCATTAAAATGTCATTTACCACCTTCACAAGTGCCGTCTCAGTGCTATGATGGGGTCTAAAACCAGACTGAAGCATTTCGTATACATTGTTTGTCTTCAGGAAGGCAGTGAGTTGCTGCGCAACAGCCTTCTCTAAAATTTTTGAGAGGAATGGAAGATTCGATATAGGCCGATAGTTTTTTATATTTTCTGGGTCAAGGTTTGTCTTTTTCAAGAGAGGCTTTATTACTGCCACTTTTAGTGAGTTTGGTACACATCCAGTGGATAGAGAGACGTTTATTATGTTCAACATAGGAGGGCCAAGCACAGGAAGCAGCTCTTTCAGTAGTTTAGTTGGAATAGGGTCCAGTATGCAGCTTGAAGGTTTAGAGGCCATGATTATTTTCATCATTGTGTCAAGAGATATAGTACTAAAACACTTGAGCGTCTCTCTTGATCCTAGGTCCTGGCAGAGTTGTGCAGACTCAGGACAACTGAGGTTTGGAGGAATACGCAGGTTTAAAGAGGAGTCCGTAATTTGCTTTCTAATAATCATAATCTTTTCCTCAAAGAAGTTCATGAATTTATCACTGCTAAAGTGCAAGTCATCCTCTCTTGGGGAATGCTGCTTTTTAGGTAGCTTTGCGACAGTATTAAAAACGAATTTCGGATTGTTCTTATTTTCCTCAATTAAGTTAGAAAAATAGGATGATCGAGCAGCAGTAAGGGCTCTACGGTACTGCACGGTACCGTCCTTCCAAGCTAGTCGGAAGACTTCCAGTTTGGTGTGGCGCCATTTCCGTTCCAATTTTCTGGAAGCTTGCTTCAGAGCTCGGGTATTTTCTGTGTACCAGGGAGCTAGTTTCTTATGAGACATTTTTTTAGTTTTTAGGGGTGCAACTGCATCTAGGGTATTGCGCAAGGTTAAATTGAGATCCTCAGTTAGGTGGTTAACTGATTTTTGTCCTCTGGCGTCCTTGGGTAGGCAGAGGGAGTCTGGAAGGGCATCAAGGAATCTTTGTGTTGTCTGTGAATTTATAGCACGACATTTGATGTTCCTTGGTTGGGGTCTAAGCAGATTATTTGTTGCAATTGCAAACGTAATAAAATGGTGGTCCGATAGTCCAGGATTATGAGGAAAAACATTAAGATCCACCACATTTATTCCATGGGACAAAACTAGGTCCAGCGTATGACTGTGACAGTGAGTGGGTCCAGAGACATGTTGGACAAAACCCACTGAGTCGATGATGGCTCCGAAAGCCTTTTGGAGTGGGTCTGTGGACTTTTCCATGTGAATATTAAAGTCACCAAAGATTAGAATATTATCTGCTATGACTACAAGGTCCGATAGGAATTCAGGGAACTCAGTGAGAAACGCTGTATATGGCCCAGGAGGCCTGTAAACAGTAGCTATAAAAAGTGATTGAGTAGGCTGCATAGATTTCATGACTAGAAGCTCAAAAGACGAAAATGTCTTTTTTTTTTTTGTAAATTGAAATTTGCTATCGTAAATGTTAGCAACACCTCCGCCTTTGCGGGATGCACGGGGGATATGGTCACTAGTGTAGCCAGGAGGTGAGGCCTCATTTAAAACAGTAAATTCATCAGGCTTAAGCCATGTTTCAGTCAGGCCAATCACATCAAGATTATGATCAGTGATTAGTTCATTGACTATAATTGCCTTTGAAGTAAGGGATCTAACATTAAGTAGCCCTATTTTGAGATGTGAGGTATCATGATCTCTTTCAGTAATGACAGGAATGGAGGTGGTCTTTATCCTAGTGAGATTGCTAAGGCGAACACCACCATGTTTAGTTTTGCCCAACCTAGGTCGAGGCACAGACACGGTCTCAATGGTGATAGCTGAGCTGACTACACTGACTGTGCTAATGGCAGACTCCACTATGCTGGCAGGCTGGCTAACAGCCTGCTGCCTGGCCTGCACCCTATTTCATTGTGGAGCTAGAGGAGTTAGAGCCCTGTCTATGTTGGTAGATAAGATGAGAGCACCCCTCCAGCTAGGATGGAGTCCGTCACTCCTCAGCAGGTCAGGCTTGGTCCTGTTTGTGGGTGAGTCCCAGAAAGAGGGCCAATTATCTACAAATTCTAACTATGGGAGGGGCAGAAAACAGTTTTCAACCAGCGATTGAGTTGTGAGACTCTGCTGTAGAGCTCATCACTCCCCCTAACTGGGAGGGGGCCAGAGACAATTACTCGATGCCGACACATCTTTCTAGCTGATATGCACACAGAAGCTTGGTGATTGGTGATTTCTGACTGTTTCATCCTAACATCGTTGGTGCCGACGTGGATAACAATATCTCTATACTCTCTACACTCGCCAGTTTTAGCTTTAGCCAGCACCATCTTCAGATTAGCCTTAACGTCGGTAGCCCTGCCCCCGGGTAAACAGTGTATGATCGCTGGATGATTACTGCGGGTAATGGAGTCGCCAATGACTAGAGTTTTCAATTTGTCAGAGCTAATGGTGGGAAGCTTCGGCGTCTCAGACCCCGTAACGGGAGGAGTAGAGACCAGAGAAGAATCGGCCTCTGACTCCGACCCGCTGCTTAATGGGGAAAACCGGTTGAAAGTTTCTGTCGGCTGAATGAGCGACACCGGTTGAGCGTTCCTACAGCATTTCCTTCCAGAAACCGTGAGAAAGTTGTCCGGCTGCGGGGACTGTGCCAGGGGATTTACACTACTATCTGTACTTACTGGTGCCACAGACGCTGTTTCATCCTTTCCTACACTGAAATTACCCTTGCCTAACGATTGCGTCTGAAGCTGGGCTTGCAGCACAGCTATCCTCACCGTAAGGCGAGTACAGCGGCTGCAATTAGAAGGCATCATGTTAATGTTACTACTTAGCTTCGGCTGTTGGAGGTCCTGACGAATCGTGTCCAGATAAAGCGTCCGGAGTGAAAAAGTTGAGGAAAAAATAAATAAATATATGAACGGTAATTAAAAAGTGAAAACCGTAAAGTTGTCAGGTAGCAAAACAGGTTGGCAACAAAACGCACAGCAACTCGAAAACAAGCCTGCAAGTTGTGACCGGAAATGACGTCAGACACCACCCTTAAGAAAAAAAGGGTAGAGAAGGAAGACAATGACAATGAAAGTGGATCTATTCTCATCAACCCGGTCTGACACGAAGAGTGAAGATACCAGTCCTGCTGAATCTGAGAGTAAAATTTAGTCAGATAGTGAAGTTGAGGCAGTAGGTGGTACTCCTCCAAGACTTCCAACACACGCTGAGGAAGAGTCAGATGGTGAACTTGCAGCAGTAGGTGGTACTCCTCCAAGACTTCCAACACACGCTGAGGAAGAGTCAGATGGTGAACTTGCGGCAGTAGGTGGTATTCCAAGACTTCCAACACATGCTGAGGAATAGTCAGATGGTGAACTTGCGGCAGTAGGTGGTACTCCTCCAAGACTGCCAACACACGCTGAGGAATAGTCAGATGGTGAACTTGAGGCAGGAGGTGGTACTCCTCCAAGACTGCCATCACACAGTGACATAAATTAAGAGACTGAAGCTAATGCTGGTTGTGCAATTCAGGAGACAATGTTGAAGTCAAGCCTGATGTGGAGTTTGTCAGATTTAAGAGGTTTAAAGTGAAGGTGGAGTTCATAAAACCTCTAAGCATCTATCCTCATTCTGTAGTTGTAGATTTGTATGTCTTAGAAATATCCCTTATTCTGGAGGGTCTCCCTTTGTTCAAAAGTACCAATATGTCATTAAGGCTACTTTTGGGACAGTGTCATCTGTCACTTGCATTGGCATCATTGAAACCAAGCTCCCTGGAATTCCTCAATGACACTTTGCTGGAGCTGAAAGAGTTGATGCAGACCGTCTTGAAGTGGGGAGACAAAACACTGCCAGTGAAAGTTTGTTCTATTACATGTGATTCACCTGCAAAAGCCATGGTAAAATGCATAAAGATGTATTCTAGCTACTATGGCTGTGAATGGTACACAACAAAAAGGCAGGGATGGTGGGAGGATGACGTACCCACAGGTAAAAAAAAACCTGTGCAACTGACAAATCCTTTACGGAATTGGTACAGCCAGAACATCCCCATGAAGGGAACACCTCTCCTTTATGCATCCTACCCATTTATATGGTGAAGTCATTCCCGATTGACAATATATTCACCTTGATTGCCTCGGAGTAACCCGGAAGCTCTTGATGATGTGGACTAGGGGAAAGACTGGGGCGAGGTTGTTATTAGTTATAAGTCAAGGAGGTCCGTCAACGACTAAACCGTCTAAAGGATTCAATTCCATAGTGCTTTGCTCGCAAACCACGGGGATTGGATGACCTTGACAGTTGGAATGCCACAGAATTCAGACAGTTACTCTATACTGGGAAAGTAGTCCCGAGAAGAATCTTGTCTAAAGAACAGTACACACACTTCCTGGTCTTCAGTGTTGCCATGTGTATTTTGGTATCTCCTCAATTTTCTTCAATCCACAGTGCCTATGCTCATGCTTTACTGAACTTCTTTGTGGAGCAGGGAAGGGTTTGTATGGAGACATATTTCTTGTGTTCTCCCTCCTACACCTCACTGCTGATGCTGAAGAACACGGCTGCCTTGACAACTGTAGTGCTTTCAAGTTTGAGAACTACTTGCAACAACTATGATGGTCCGTTCAGGGAGGCGGCCACTTGTGCAAATTGTACAAACTTGCACAAAATTGCACAAACAAGTGCACAAACCTGTGCACTCTAAAAGAGTGCAAGAACGCACTGTTATAGCTTCTCCCCGCCAACAGGTCGTCACAATGAGACAGCCAAACAATGCCTACATACTAAATGATAGGTCATGCTGTGAGGTAGTGAGCCAAGAATATGCCTCTGATACTGACCTCTGCAAGGTGTTTCAGCATCTGGAATCTTCCACGCTGAGTCCTTGTGACTTAAGACTGTATTGGACTTTCCGCACCACTACAGGGAGCATGTGAATACGTCTCATTGCAAAGAGCAGTCTTGTTAAGCAAGCTATTATACCTGAGGAGGACCATGGCACTCGTGTTGTGTGCTTACCATCTTGCACAGCCTGTAGCAGGTCCCATTTAGCTACAGCCAAGTTCACAAGCTGGACTAGTTTTGCAAACTATCTTGGCTGGAAAATCAGTAGACTGAACAGTGTGGAATTGGTGTTTTATTTTTCTGCAGAGCATTATTATGTTGTACATTTTGTAAAAGAGAACACTGTTGAAGTTGTACCAGAGCAGCGGGTGGAGAAGAGAGATGGGGTGAGTTGATCAGGTAAATGGTTTACCGTTTTCAGGCAAAGAGACAATAAATAATTAACTTTATACCGTGTCTCATATCTTGCAGGTCCTGTGTTGCTACTGGCCAAGAAATGCCAGCGCAACAATGATTAAGACAACGGCCTGACAAAATATTATGGGAGAAGTACAGAATTTCCATATTTTTATCCACTAGTAAAATAATATTTTACTGTATCCATCCACTCCCGTTTATATTGCCATGTATGCTTGCTTGTGTGGCTCTGGAGCAGGTTGCATTCGTTGAATGTACTCCTATACGTAAGGCTAGTTCCAACGTAGAATATGTTCTAAGCCAGGCATAAACCTGTGTCACCACCTGGTTGTAAACTATCAAAATAAAGAAAGTTGCACACTCCATGTGTAATCTCCCAGCAATTGAATGGGTAATTGCCAACGTGTCTGCATCACTGTGCCTTCCTCAGGGTAATGTCATGAATACTTGAACCAGGTTATGTAGACAAACAGTGCAATTAGTGCAACCAATGAGAATTAGTGCAACGAATGAAAATCACCTGGTTGTAAGTAATAGCTTTCGCTATGGCAGAGTGTAAAAACTAAGTCTACATGTAATGTGGGGTAGACATATAGTAAATATCTATAACTAGTTTCCAAGGTAAATATTTAATGACTAGTCATGTCGCATCTTGTTCAATATTCTAAATCATTACGTCGGGCGTAGGTATGGCCCAACTTAACTTACACCTTATTAGTGTCTAACTGGTGCAACCCACTCCTGGTCAGTAGAGTCAGTAACTTCCCCCTCTTAAGTAGTATATGTATTTGCTGAAAGTATTACTATATCAATTAATACTAAATTTACCCTGTTTTGCCAATGGTAATAGGAAAGTATTTATGACTACTTATTGCACATACAGACAATTACTCTGTGGCACACCTCCAATGTTGAATTTGACGAGGAACCAGCGAAGAGGGCGGTGACTGAACCAGATTCCGTGTAGAGCCCCCTGGTGAGGATTTCTTAACTACTCTTATTCCTTTACATGCATGACATGCATCAGGAAGTAAATTAAAATAATAAATTATTTTGTATTGTGGAAAGTGATGATGGAAGTGAAGCACTCCAGAAAAAGACAAATGAACCCAGACAAGCCCAGCTTCCAGTGCCCGCTTCCAATCGGACCCTAGTGGTAAGATCCAGCATTAAGCTACTAGGTCATTAAATGTATAATCAGCAAGTTGATGGTAGGTTTGTGGGTGATTCAAGTATGTGGGTGAAGAAAAGCTTACAGTTAATGCAAGTACTAGTCTTGAATTGTAGAGGCGGCATGAAGTTATAACCTAATGACAGTTGATATAGCAAGAAATTACCACACCCATTTAAAAAATTTTTTTTAATTTTACCTTTATTTAACCAGGCAAGTCAGTTAAGAACACATTCTTATTTTCAATGACGGCCTGGGAACAGTGGGTTAACTGCCTGTTCAGGGGCAGAACGACAGATTTGTACCTTGTCAGCTCGGGGGTTTGAACTCGCAACCTTCCGGTTACTAGTCCAATGCTCTAACCACTAGGCTACGCTGCCACCCCATCTGATCTTGACATATTTGATTATTAGTCACATTGCCAAAGCGTAACAGTTATTTTTCTTCTATTAGCATCTTCAAGAGCCTGTGTCTTTGAAAAGACCCTACAAAGCACATCATGTTTTAAATGTTTCAAGTCTGATGAATGAGTCTACTTTCTCAAAGTTCTGTTCCCACCAACTGTATGGGATAAGGACAGGAAAATCTGTTAAGCGTATACTGTAAATGTGCTAACATTGTGACATCTGTGATATTCACGGAAGTTGCAGATGCAGAGGACTTGAGGCCATGTGTCACCTCAAGCCAGAGCAACAGAAAGTGTCTGGTTGTAATTTGTTAGGGTAAACAATTGAATTGTATGTATTAGTATTATAACTTTACAAACCTTTCAAATTACCATCACATTTTTGCATATTAGGTTATTTAAGGTCGTATTACTATTTGTGCATAATGAACTTTCCAAATACTTGAGGTGCTGTGTATAGGTGAAACTGGTACTGACAACAGTAGTGAAATCACCACACTCGTCTGGGGTAAAACACAACTGCGATGCCATGTTTGTAAATATCTGGATGTATTTGCCATCAAACTAAAAGTATTATTTAAAACACAAAATTATGCTTAGGATTTATTTTTGTTGAGATTTATTAACCTTCCCACTGAGCTGTCAGCAGCTATATGGTTATCAATACTACTGATGCATATGAAGAGTCAATATTTTGATCGAGGTATTTCACATGGCCTTCATGCATGTCCTGCCTGGTACTTATGACTTGTATTGTCACGCTGCTTACAGCTAAACTGTTGAGTCTTTATTATTTTTCAAATCTTCAAACAGTGGAGATGAGGACAATGGTGAAACTGGAGATGATCCGAAAAAGAGTTCAGGACTGCTCTGAACCAAGTTATGGAGGTCGTAGAGACCCGGCAGCCAAAGGAGTCAGAATCCTTGGAGCAACTTGAAATGCTTCAAAACCCTGCAGTAACAAATGAGGAACTGAAGGTATATCTGTGAAACACTTAAAACCTCTCTGGGATATGTGGGATGGTAGCGTCCCACCTCGCAAACAGCCAGTGAAAGTGCAGGCGCCAAATTCAAAACAACAAAAATCTCATAATTAAAATTCCTCAAGCAAACAAATATTTTACACCATTTTAAACATATAATTCTCTTTAATCCAGCCACAGTGTCTGATTTCAAAAATGCTTTACAGCGAAAGCACCACAAACGATTATGTTGGTCACCACCAACTCACGGAAAAACACAGCCATTTTTCCCAGCCAAAAAGAGGAGTCACAAAAAGCACAAATAGAGAGAAAATGATTCACTAACCTTTGATGATCTTCATCAGTTGACACTCATAGGACTTCATGTTACACAATACATATGTTTTGTTCGATAAAGTGCATATTTATATAAAAAAATGTCATTTTACATTGTTCAGTAGTTCTAAAACATGGGGTGATTGTGCAGAGAGCCACATGAATTCACAGAAATACTCATTATAAATGTTGATGAAAATTCAAATGTTATGCATGGAACTTTAGATACACTTCTCCTTAATGCAACCACTGTCAGATTTTTTAAATTTATTATGGAAAAGCATAATCTGAGTACGGCGCTCAGAGCCCAAACTAGCCAAAATAAATGGCTGCCATGTTGCGCAGTCAACGTTAGTCAAAAATAACATTATAAAAATAACATTATAAATATTCACTTACTTCACTCACTTTGATGATCTTCATCAGAATGCACTCCCAGGAATCGCAGTTCCACAATAAATGTTTCTTTTGTTCGATAATGTCCATCATTTATGTCCAAATAGCTTCTTTTGTTAGGGCGTTTGATAAACAAATCCAAAAGCGCATTCAGGTCCAGCCGAACGTCGGACGAAAAGATCAAAAAGTTCCTTTACAGCCCGTCGAAACTTGTCAAACTAAGTATAGAATCAGTCTTTAGGATGTTTTTATCATAAATCTTCAATAAATGTTCCAACCGGAGAATTCCTATGTCTGTAGAAAAGCAATGGAACGAGAGCTAACTCTCTCGTGACTGCACCTCAGAGCCTGTGGCAATCTGCCAGACACCTGACTCATTCCTCTCTCATTCGGTCCCACTTCACAGTAGAAGCCTGAAACAACATTCTAAAGACTGTTGACATCTAGTGGAAGCCTTAGGAAGTACAACATAACCAATATCCCACTGTATCTACAATAGGGGCTGAGTTTTAAAAAAATGACAAGCCTCAGATTTCTCACTTCCTGGTTGGAATTTTCTCAGGTTTTACCTGCCATATGAGTTCTGTTATACTCTCAGACATCATTCAAACAGTTTTAGAAACTTCAGAGTGTTTTCTATCCAATACTACTATTAATATCCATATATTAACATCTGGGACAGAGTAGTTGGCAGTTTACTCTGGGCATCTTATTCATCCAAGCTACTCCAACCTATGCTGGCCAGCAGCATACAACCCTACATACCACTGCTGGCTTGCTTCTGAAGCTAAGCAGCGTTGGTCCTGGTCAGTTCCTGGATGGGAGACCAGATGCTGCTGGAAGTGGTGTTCGAGGGCCAGTAGGTGGCACTATTTCCTCTGGTCTAAAAAAAAATATCCCAATGCCCCAAGGCAGTGATTGGGGACACTGCCCTGTGTAGGGTGCAGTCTTTCGGATGGGATGTTAAATGGGTGTCCTGACTCTCTGAGGTCATTAAAGATCCCATGGCACTTATTGTAAGAGTAGTAACCCTGGTGTAAAAAGTTAGCTGTTTATCAAAAGCCACTTGAATGTGACCAGATTAGAGAGAAGATTTCAACCTGCAATATTATTTAATCCAAATATCTTAATGTCAATGAAAGGCTGGTGTCATATATGCCTATTTAGTGTTTGGATTGATTTCCCAATTAACACTTAACTTATCTTAAGAAGAAACAATCAGCCCTCTGCCTGTTTACAAACATGAGTTTTAGCCCATGATTACGTGATACACTCCAAAAATTATTTCTCATTACTATCATTAAGAACTGTATGGCCAGCTGAGGAACACACAAATGAGTGGTATCCGATACCTGACCCTCTGCTGTGGCCAGGACCTGGGCTCGGGAATCAGACGAATGATGAGAAAAACTGGAACAGAGGAGCCGTGGACAGGCAGCTCCTTGAAGGGCAGGAAGGGGAAGAGGGCCTTTAATGAGCGATCAATCTATGATGTCACAAGGAAGTAAATGCACATGTTTAGATCGTTATTTACTATTATTAAGTAGATAGCATTATTGGTCAATTGATGGTAAGTCAAATGTGTATTTATTAAAATTTCAAATGAATTAAATCAGTAACAAGGCAGCTACAAACTAAATGTTAAATCCTATCACCTGTTAAGTTCGTAGAGAGAGGACAAAGGAAAGGTGAAGGAGAGAGGTCTCATGGTCAAAACTGCCTATGAGGGAAGAGAGGGACAATACCCAACTTCTGTCTCAGCCAGCATAGGTGGAAAAGTAGTGATATGACAAGGAACGTACCATTTTTTTAAAATCACAACATGGGGTGTGCTTTCAGGGACGCTCCTAAGGCTACCTGGTAAGAGATAAATGACAAAATAGCAGACGCCCTCAACCAGCTTGGCTCAAGTGTAAGCAAAAGGTATGATTAACACTATTTTTTTCTATATATTTTTTTACTTCACTTCAATCCAGTTGGTCAGTATAACTAAAGTATTGTGCTAGTACAAAAGGAATGTAGTAGGGAGTCGATGTTAAAACCGGCGTTTTGATAATTTGTTTACTGAAAATAATGACCAATTTGTGTTATTGTGACATCCAGGAGCGGGTTGAGCAGGCAACAGTGGATGAGGATGGAGCAGCAGCACCTGAATAAACATAACATAGTTTTTAACTTTTAGCTTGAAGCAGTTTTACAGTCCTTGATTGGAGTGCAGTGTTGAAGTTTTTACTGACCTGTTATTTTGTGAGCTTATAGCTGTGATTTTTTTCCCCCCGAATCTATTGTTTAATTATCTATTCTATTGTTTAAGTTAAAAAATATATATATTTTCTGGAATTTTGCATATTTCGTCAGTGGACACCTACCGACAAGATACTGTGTTGATGTTCAGGGTAGATTAAATGACGTGTCTTATAATGTCATTAGATATTCAGGAGCCCCCTCATTTCAACGTCCTGAAGTGACTTAGGAAGTGACTTTTGTCAACTGACACCACAGTTGAAAACATCTGGGAGACGTTTCATGGAAGCATTATTTTTATGTCGACCTCATAACATTGCTATACGTCAGAAAGTACAATGAGAGCCCCACAAAATGCAGTTTCTGGTAGCCACTGCGAACTTAACTTGGTCAGTGTTTACCTACAGCACCAACAAGACAAGTAAGTGTGCGCGTTCAGGAAAGATTCAAGGACATCTCTTATAACGTCACTAACTAACGTGATTCAGCTGTTTAATAAGATCCCCCATCATTTCAACGTCCTAAAAAGACTTGCGACTTGACTTTTATCAGCTGACGCCACAGGTACATGTACTGTAGGAGACGTTTCATGAAAACATTCTTTTTTAGGTCAACCTCATAATGTTGCTAAAGGTCAGAAAGTACATTGACAGCCCCACAAAAGGCAGGTTCTGGTAACCACTGGGAACGTAACTTTCGTCAGTGGTTACCTGCAGTACCAGTACGGCACATAACAGTGTGCACGTTCAGGGAAGATTCAAGGCCATCTCTTATAACCTTACCGAATAATGTTATTTAGATGTTTAAAATCCTTCACATTTCTACGTCTTGAAAAGTCTTGGGATGTGAGTTTTTTGTTAGCGGACACCACAGCTACATAGAAGGCACGTTTCACAATAACGTTATCATGAATTACGTGGGGGCTAAAATAACTTTGTGGTCACATCCTGGAATGTAATTTTGTTACCTGGGTACACACGATGGAAGGGAAACAAGTACAATAGAGTTGAATGAATTACCATAAATTCAAATAAACCAGAATTGCAATTTGATTTATCATCATCAACAGATCATGCATGCCTATACATCCGTTTCCTTTTCCCTAATTGTGGCATGATGATATGCCATTTTGTAAAGATTGAGTGGGATGTGTTTTCTGCGTTTTAACAGCTTGCATATGTGAAGTAATTAGTATGCATTCAACATCTTTATAGCTGGTTATGTTTCTCTGTATGTACGACATTGGCCTCAAAACAGGGCTTTTAACCAATCAGTGAACTGTGAAGACAGTACAGCTTTGATTTCTGCGATCACGGTGTCAAATTCTGGGTATTCATGATGCCAGCCCTGTGTTTCTTAGCAACATAAAGTTTGAAAGATGTATCCCATTTCCGCCGTCCCTCCCTCAAACCCAGAGCAATGCAGTCAGTACAGTTGTTCATAATTTGTCTAGAACTATTATATAGTTTGGGGAAATATAGATGGAGTGAGTCGCTGAATTGAAGGTATTTTATTTGAGGTTTCTGCAAGCCTCCTTTGTAAAGAGAGAGGCCATGGAAGGATTATGTGAAGTCTATCATTGTTAGCTGTATGTTGTTCAGCTCATGAAAGAGCATGTGTGGCTCTCCTCTTGAAAAGCAAGGCCTGTTTTTTTTTTTACAGCGGAGCGGAGCAGAACAGAGCCATTGGTTTGAGGCTATGGAGACAGTACAGTGCACCACAGCAGAGGGAGTTCAGGAGAGTCCTCAGGGACCTCAAGATTGAGCTCAGGGGGCTCAAGAGGAGTCATGAGAGGAGACAAACAATGCTGCAATGCTGGGTCTCTGTATCTTCTTACTAAATGCAAGTAAAATATGTTTCCTATAGCTATGTCTATTGGGTGGACTCATTCTGTCATGGGAGGCGGCTGTATTGTGTGCTGGCAGACAGTGAACTAAAGAAAAAGTACATTGTAAATAAGAAATTCCCTTCACCTATTTACACCACCTACTGTATTGTCAGTTCCAAGGTATGGGAGTCTCTGTTGGAAATGTTCAAGTATCCCACATATTGGCCATCATGTTCAAGTTAGCTATGGAATGGATTATGCCCAATGTTAATTTTTACTGATGGATGTGTATGTGATGCATGGATGATTCTTGGAAATGTATATGTGATCTGCGAATAATCTGTCAAAAAACTATCTTCAGTGATTGTTCACTGAGTTCACCCCTCTACTGTGGAGTGACATTGACAGGGTTGGGAATCCTGCCAGATGTTTTGTATTTTCTATCTGTGGATCTGAAAGATTGTCTGTCAACTGTTGTTTGGAACAGTGTGTCCCCTGGTACTTTCACTTACCGGTCTTTAGATAAACTATATGGCTGTCCATTACAGTGCTTATAGGATTCACTGGCTTGGGCAGATAAATGTCTCAACTTCAATCAAAGCAAGTGTATCGCTCAAGCTGAAATTACACCGTTCAGAGGATTGCATTGAACTCCTCAATACTTTTCTCAGTTGAATGGTCGGACTGTCATTTTTGTTGACAGCTTATACATTCCATTATCTTTGTGCGTCACTATTAGTTTGCATAACAGCGGATGAACTTGTCCTAAATACACTTGATTTATTGAAAATGTTTGGCTTTCAGATTGAGACTTATTGAAGCAAATAACGGGCCAGATGCTCAAGTAAAAATGCTGTCAGATATTCATCTATTTTTACACAATTGTTCCCTACGGCAAGGAGGGAAGTCCTGCTTTTAGGGATCTTGAGTAGTTTGTCAGTATAGTTTTGCTCTGACCTTGATGCACTCATCTTGACAATGCGTGTTTCCATGTGTTTATGTTGAAAAACATGTGTGTTTGTATGAAAACATGTAGCCTGTAACATTCTGTTAGTCGTCTATTTATATGTTAATTAAAACTTGAACACTTTCAGTCATTTGAATAAATGAACATTTATTAAATGAGCAATGTGTTTCATTGAGTTTATTCGAAAGTGTTTTTATTTATGTTCTAAATACTAAGAGGTAGAAGAGACAGGCCTTCTACTCCCACAAAGCATTTGAGAAGGATGGCATTTAGATTGCACCTTGTGCTTTTGCAAAACTTTTCAGCTATATTGCAGTGCACAAATAACATGTATTTCGCAGTATGAGACTGTTATTTTTCTGCATTTTGTTGGCCTATTGAGGGGCAATCATTCTGTAGGCTTGAGATGAACAGAGACGCTCATGACTGGACATTACCACTGCAGGGAGCATGGATTGAAGCATAAAAATATGGCCTACTAACCATTCATTTGAAATAATTGCTTGTTTTCCACCAGAAATTATGTTACCACTTGTAAAGTTGACAATCCTATTTCTTACTGCTATGTTATTAATTTGGTGTTCATCCACTTTTCTTTCCTCTGTTTGCTCATCCTTTGTCGTAGCCATACACACACACACACGCACACATATACATAC
Source organism: Oncorhynchus kisutch (assembly GCF_002021735.2). Classification (NCBI taxonomy): domain Eukaryota; kingdom Metazoa; phylum Chordata; class Actinopteri; order Salmoniformes; family Salmonidae; genus Oncorhynchus; species Oncorhynchus kisutch. Next base: position 27,268,685 of record NC_034178.2, on the reverse strand, counting down.
ATACACACACGCGCGCGCGCACACACACACACACACACACACACACACACACACACACACGTTTAAACGCACACAAACAAACATGTATCATGCATCATTACACATCATAGCCTTATTGGATTGCTTCAACTTCACACAGCATATCTACTTCCCCACCCATGACAGAGGCCATGTGCTTGGCCTTGTGTGCTATAACACGGCTCCCTTCAACCTCTCAGGTCTGGACATACCCATCTCTGACCACAAGGCCATTCTCTTCAGCGAGCCTGCCCTCATGCCCAAGCCCACCAACAAGCTCATCATTACCTACAGAAATCTAAAAAGGATTAACACTGCTGACCTAATGGATATCCTGCAATCACATGACACCCCTGGCCCTCATGTATCCTCAGTGATGAAGCTGGTGCTTCATTACAATAGTGAGCACTCCTCCTACCTGGATGTTCTGGCTCCCGTTTTAACAAGGGTGGTCCCTTTCAACATCCACTGGTACACTTCTGAGCAGCGTGCCATGAAAGCCACAGGACAGGATTGGAACTGCTCTACAGCAGAGAAAACCCCCTAAATTATATTTTTTCAACTTGAAATTTGATTACTTTTCCTAGAGTAACCCCAACATTAGAAAAAGTGATGAAAAAAAATCATATTTCTATAAAAGCTGTACATGACCAGGGTACAAAGATTGTCTTCGGGTTATTTTTGACCCGGCAGTTACAAAATAATTTACACACCACAGAAACCACAAAGACACACACAATGAGAAATGTAGATTATGTGTGCTACCTATTGAACTCAGCCATCAGCTCCCGAAGAGGAAAATCACCATGGTTAGCACAGTTAGAAAGAACAAGCCTGAGCTCCCCCCTGCACTCCTCGCAACAATGGGGAGAGACGCCTTCTCAACAAAGCTTGCCTTCACCCCCACCACACCTCTAGTTTCTTACCTCTCAAAGAGGAACAAGAATGTGGTCCTCCTGAGCACACTGCACAAAACAGTTGAGATCAGTGATCATGAGGACAGGAAGCCAGCCATCATCCTGGACTACAACCACAACAAAGGAGGCGTGGACAACCTGGACAAGGTGATTGGAACTTACAGCTGCAAGAGGATGACTGCCCGCTGGCCCCTGGTCACCTTCCATAACATCATTGTTCCTGGTGCAGCTGGGAAAGGCACTTGTAAGCCCACACATTCCTTCTTTGAATGTGTGGGGTAACAAGTTCTGCTCAGGGGCTGAATCTTGTCCTGATCCACCTGAGGCTGCAGCTGGGGCAGGAAAGAAGAGGAGATGCCAATTCTGCCCCCAAAGAAGAAGTGTAAAACAAATACTATGTGCTGCACATGTGAGAAATACATCTGTAAAGTCCATGCACACTCACTTGCATACTGTTCAACATGTGCTAATTAGAGTTGATTGATATATGTTCTTCACATTTTTGTTTTATCTATTATCTTATTTTAGTCTTATTTATTGTTGTTGTTTATACACCTTGTGGGTGGGGGCAAAGGTTCAAAAAATGGGAGAAGATTAGTATTTTGTGGTTGATTTCCTCATTGTACAGTATATAAGAAAATATCACTATGTTGCCAAAAAAGATCGAGACTTATTGTTTCCCTTCAATAAAATGCATGCAAAACTACATTCTGCACATTTCTGCTACCTTCTTAGGCTATACAAGTGCATTTCTTGCTAAAAGAATTCATGTTAACACATATGCAGTCCCTTTAGCAATAATAATAATAATAAACCTCTGCTTCTTTAGTAAAGAAAACAATTATGACAGGTGTGTTGATAAAAAACGAGTGGTGTCCACTGATTAAATGCAGTCTTTCGACATTGTGAAGAGTGAAAACCCAGATAATCACAAAGTGTGTGATGAATGACAGATTGCTTCTTCATGCAAAAAATATTGGGGGTTTAAAATTCAGTTAAGATCCTTTTTTTAGGGGTTTATTGATGGTGGGTCATTTTTTACCCTTAAGACAAGGGAGTAAACAGAACGTTAAGACTACACAAGGGTTTATAAGCACCTTTACAACTACAAGGACACACTTGCTACACCCTAGACCCACTCCAATTTGCATACCACCCCAACAGATCCATAGACGACACAATCTCAATTGCAAACCCCACTGCCCTCACCCACCTAGATAAGAGGAAAACATATGTGAGAATGCTGTTTATTGACTACAGCTAAGCACCGTCCCCTCCAAGCTTGTCACCAAGCTTAGGACACTAGGATTGAACACTTCCCTTTGCAACTCGATCATAGACCTATGTCATGCTGACCCTCAACACGGTGGCCCCACAGAGTTATGTGCTTAGTTTCCTTCTGTACACCCTGTTCACTCATGACTGCGTGGCCACGCATGACTCCAAACATGACGGCGGTAGGCCTGATCAACGGCGACGATGGGACAGGCGATAGGGAGGAGGTCAAAGACCTGGCAATGTGGTGCCACGACAACAACCTCTCCCTCAATGTCAGCAAGACCAAGGAGCTGATCGTGGACTACAGGAAACAAGGGGGAGAGCACACGAACTTCAAGTTCCTCTGAGTCCAAAAAGTACCTAAAATGGTCCACACACACATGCACAGTCATGAAGAAGGTACGATAGCGTCTCTTCCCACTCAGGAGGTTGAAAAAGTTTGGCATGGGCCCCTCAAATCCTCAAAAGGTTATACAGCTACACCATTGAGAGCATCTTGACTGGCTTATATACTGCTTGGTATGGCAACAGCACCGCCCTCGATCGAATGGCTCTTTTGAGAGTGGTGCTGCCAGCCAAGTAAATCACTGGGGCCGAGCTCCCTGCCATCCAGGACCTTTATATCAGGTGGTGTGAAAGGAAAGCCCATCAAATATGCCACCAACAGGTTTCTGAGCAGCTTCCATCCCCAAGCCATGAAACTGCTAAATAGCTAACAAAATGGGACTATCTGAGTGGACCCTTGTATTTACACTGAACAAATATATAAATGAAACATATAAAGTGTTGGTCCCATGTTTCATGAGCTGAAAAAAAAGATCCCAGAAATGTTCCATATTCACAAAAAGCTTAGGTCTCTCAAATTTTGTTTGCATCCCTGTTAGTGAGCATTTATGTTTTGCCAAGATAATCCTTCCACCTGATAGGTGTTGTATATCAAGAAGCTGAATAACATCATGATTATTACACTGGCACAACTTGTGCTGGGGACAACTGTGGGTTTGCACAACGAAAGAATAGCTGAACAAACTGTCAAAAATCATCTCAGGGAAGCTCATCTGCGTGCTCATCTTCTTCACCAGGGTCTTGATCAGACTGTAGTTCGACGTCGTAACCAACTTCAGAGGGCAAATGCTTACCTTCGATAACCACTGGCATGATGGAGAAATGTGTTCTTCATGTAGGAATCTAGTTTCAACTGTATCGAGCAAATGGCAGACAGCTTTTAAGGCGTTGTGTGGGTGAGCTGTTTTCTCTGAACAGATTGCCCCATGGTGGCAGTGGGGTTATGGTATGGGCAGGTATAAGCTAAGGACAAGGAACACAATTGCCTTTTATAAATGGCAATTTGAATGCACAGAGATACCGTGACAACCTCCTGAGGCCCATCGTCGTGCCATTCAACACCATCACCTCATGTTTCAGCATGATAATGCATGGCCCCATGTTACAAGGATCTGCACACAATTCCTGGAAGCTGGAAATGGCCTAGTTTTTCCATGGCCTGCAAACTCACCAGACATGTCACCCAGTGAGCATGTTTGGGATACTCTATCCAGCAACATCACACAGCCATTGAAGAGGAGAGGGATAACATTATACAGGCCACAGTCAACAGCCTGATCAACTCTATGCGAAGGAGATGTGTTGCGCTGCATGAGGCAAATGGTAGTCACACAGATACTGACTGGTTTTCTTGTCCACGCCCACTTTGTATAGGTATTTGTGACCAACAGATGCATATCTGTATTCCAGTCATGTGAAATCCATAGATTATTGCCTAATTATTGTATTTCAATTATTGACTGATTACCTTATAGAGTATCAACCAATCAATCAAATGTTTTTAGAAAGCCCTTTTTACATCATCAGATGTCACAAAGTGCTATACAGAAACCCAGCCTAAAACCCCAAACAGCAAACAATGCAGATGTGGAAGCATGGTGGCTAGGCAAAAAAAACTCTCTAGAAAGTCAGGAACCTAAGAAGAAACCTAGAGAGGAACTAGGCTCTGAGGGGTGACCAGTCCTCTTCTGGCTGTGCCGGGTGGAGATTATAACAGTAAATGGCCAAGATGTTCAAACGTTCATAGATGACAAGCAGGATGAAATAATACTCACAGTGATTGTCGAGGGTGCAACAGGTCAGCACCTCAGGAATAAATATCAATTGGCTTTTCATAGCCGATCATTCAGAGTTAGAGACAGAAGGTGCGGTAGAGAGAGTTGAAAACAGCAGGTCCGGGACAAGGTAGCACATCCGGTGAACAGGTCAGGGTTCCATAGCTGCAGGCAGAACGGTTGAAACTGGAGCAGCAGCACGACTAGATTGACTGGGGACAGCAAGGAGTCATCAGGCCAGGTAGTCCTGAGGCATGGTCCCAGGGCTCAAGTCCTACGGGAGGGAAAGGGAGAGGGAAAAAGAGAGAATTAGAGGGAGCATAGTTAAATTCACACAGGCCACTGGATAAGACAGGAGAAATACTCCAGATATAACAGACTGACCCTAGCCCCCAAGACACATAAACCATTGCAGCATAAAAACTGGAGGCTGAGACAGGAGGCGGCGAACTGTACTGTCTCTATGCTTCTTACTTGCTTGTGTTATTCTTTTTTTTTTCTTGTGTGTTATTGTTCTACCGTATATAATTTTTTAGTACTACATTGATATTGATCACTGCATTGTTGGCTTTAGCGCTTGCAAGAAAGGCATTTCACTGTACTTTTGCACGTGACATTAAACATTTAAACTTGAAATCTACCTATTTCTCCAACATTATAAGGAATGAACAAGGAAACCCAAGAGTGCTCTTCTCAACCATCAACACATTTCTCCGCCCATTGGAAAATCCCTGTCTCACAATCTCCTCAAAGTGGAAGCTCTATACCAACAACTGCAACATTCCCAATCAAGCTCCACTGGCTCCCAATCCAATACAGGATCATCTTCCAATTACTCATCCTCACCTACAAAGCACTGGTGCCCACATACCTTACTGACACCTACACTCCCACCTTTTCACTGTGCTCCTCTGACACTGGCCTCCTCATCATCCCTACCACCAGGCTCTGCTACATGGGAGACCGGGCTTTTAGCAGTGCAGCTCATCAACTCTGGATCTCCCTCCCTCTCCATGTCAGAACCTCACAATCCTCACAACTGGGTGGCAGGTAGCCTAGTTGTTAGAGTGTTGGACCAGTAACCGAAAGGTTGCTAGATCAAATCCCCGAGTTGACAAGGTAAACATCTGTTGTTCTGCCCCTGAACAAGGTGGTTAACCCACTGTTCCTAGGCCATCAGTGTAAATAAGAAACTGACTTGCCTAGTTAAATAAAGGTTTTTAAAAATCCATACACATATTCAAGTCCACACTAAAGACACATCTCTTTACAAGGGCTTACCCAGATTTAAATAAAAAGTACCATAATATTTAACTAGGCAAGTCAGTTCTGAACAAATTCTTATTTACAGTGACGGCCTACCCCGGACAAAACTTAATGACATTGGGCCAATGGTGCGCCGCCCTATTGGACTCCCAATGAGGGCCGGTTGTGATACAGCCTGGAATCTAACCAGGGCCTGTAGTGACACCTCTAACACTGAGATGCAGTGCCTTAGACTGCTGCTCCACCTGGGAGCCCAAAGACATTGTTGTGTTAGCTTTTATCCTCTGTCTAGTTCACTTTCTTGGTTAGCCTGTCATTATGTTGTGTTCTCCATGGTTAGTCTGTCCTCATGTTTTGTGTACTTTTATGTCCATACATATTTTAATATGTGATTTTATTGCTTTTTATCGTGCTGATTTGTGTATGTAAAGTGACTTTGGGTGTCATGAAAAGCACTAAAAATAAAATTTACTATTTTATTATTATTATTATTACCGAGATGGAAGCGGTTGCGCGTGAAAGTGGTATTACTTTAGATCACTTCTGGCTAGGAAACATTATTTTGTATTTATCTATGCAACAACCTCTCTCACAAGTAATGACATGAATTTGAACAAACTAACTGGCAGGATTTGTTGTCCCTCTGTAACTAAACTTTATTGTTATATATAATATTGTCAACAGATCCTTTTTCGGTAACATGAAGGTAACATGGAGGCATATCTAAAATGACTTCTAAAGGAGTGTACAGGTTTATTAACTGTAGTTTAGTTTATAGATTCTTTATAAAAATTGTAATGAACTGTTATAATTTGTGAAAGCACTTCATAATAACTCCAAGTAATAAATCATTACTCTATTCCTAATATGTATAATATAGGTCCATTTTATACAATGGGTGGTTCTAATCTGAGTGCTGATTGATTAAAACCGCATTCCAGCCGATGTCCATTCAACAAGTTACTACCGGCTAAATCTATGACTTCAAAATGCCCATTTACTCTGTCCCATCTGACTGCGCAAACCACTGTCTTGTCAGCCAGCCAGGCAATTTTAAAACTTGATTTCCACTATAAAAATAAAGATGGCATCGAAGAACATGACTGACGTTTAACATTTTCCCAACCAATTTTGTGATTATTTTGTGTGTTTTGTGTAACTTATTTTTTTACTTATTGTGTACATAATATTGCTGCTTCTGTCTCTTATGACCGAAAATAACTTCTGGACATCAGAAAAGCGATTACTCACCGCAGACTGGAAGAAAGTTTATCCTTTAATGAGTCCGACGAGAAGGATATCCTGCTTTCATTGGAACAGGCCCAAATCCACGCCTTTTGCGTGAAGAAAAGACGCCAGAAATCTGGGATCCTTGCTAACGTGCAATCGTTAGAAAATAAAATTGATGACCTACTATTAAGATTATCCTACCAACGGGACATTACAACTGTTATATCTTATGTTTCACTGAGACGTGGCTGAACGAAGAAATGGACAATATAGAGCGGGCGGGATTTTCCATGCACCGGCAGAACAGAGACACTACCTCTGGTAAGACGAGGGGTGGGGGTGTGTGTCTTTTTGTCAATAACAGCTGGTGCGCGATGTCTAATATTAAAGAAGTCTGGAGGTATTGCTCGCCTGAGGTAGAGTACAGCTAGCACCGACTGGAATATGTTCCGGGATTCACACAATGGCATTGAGGAATCACCACCTCAGTCATCGGCTTCATCAATAAGTGCATCAATGAAGTCGTCACCACAGTGACTGTACGTACATATCCCAACCAGAAGCCATGAATTGCAGGCAACATCCGCATAGAGCTAAAGGATAAAGTTGCTGCTTTCAAGCAGTGGGAGACTAATCCGGACGATTATAAGAAATCTCGCTGTGCCCTCAGACGAACCATCAAACAAGCAAAGTGTCAATACGGGATTAAGATTGAATCCTACTACACCGGCACTGACGCTTGTCGGATGTGGCAGAGGGCTTGAAAACCATTACGGACTACAAAGGGAAACCCAGACGCGAGCTTCCCAGTGACGCGCGCCTACCAAAGGAGCTAAATGCCTTTCATGCTCGCTTCGAGGCAAGCAACACTGAAGCATGCACGAGAGCACCAGCTGTTCTGGATGCTCTCGGTAGCCGATGTGAACAAAACCTTTAAACAGGTCAACATTCACAAAGCAGCTGGGCCAGACGGATTACCAGGACGTGTACTCAAAACATGCGTGGACCAACTGTCAGGTGTCTTCACTGACATTTTCAACGTCTCACTGACTGTGTCTGTAATCCCCACATGTTTCAAGCAGACCACCATAGTGCTTGTGCCCAAAGAAGCAAATGTAACCTGCCCAAATGATTAGCGCCCCGTGGCGCTCACGGCGGTAGCCATGAAGTGCTTTGAAAGGCTGGTCTTGGCTCAGATCAACAGCATCCACAGATTATGCAATCTCAATCACACTCCACACTGCCCTTTCTCACCTGGACAAAAGAAACACCTATGTGAGAATGTTGTTAATCAACTATAGCTCAGCGTTCAACACCTTAGTTCACATGAAGCTCATCACTAAGCTAAGGACCCTGGGACTAAACACCTCCCTCTGCAACTGGATCCTGGACTTCCTGACGGGCCGCCCCCAGGTGGTAAGAGTAGACAACAACACGTCTGCCACGCTGATCCTTAAAACTGGGGCCCCTCAGCGGTGTGTACTTAGTCCCCTCCAGTATTCCCTGTTCACGCACGACTGCGTGGCGAACCACGACTCCAACACCATCATTAAGTTTGCTGATGACACAACAGGTAGGCCTGATCACTGACAACAATGAGTACCTCTGTGGAGATGGGAGAACCTTTCAGAAGGACAACCATCTCTGCAGCACTCCACCAATCAGGCTATGGTAGAGTAGCCAGACGGAAGACTCTCCTCAGTAAAAGGCACATGACAGCCCACTTGGAGTTTGCCAAAAGGACTCTGAGACCATGAGAAACAAGATTCTCTATTCTATTCTGAAGAAAAAAAGATTAAACTCTTTGGCCTGAATGACAAGCGTCACGTCTAGAGGAAACCTGGCACCATCCCTAAGGTGATGCATGGTGGTGGTAGCATCATGCTGTGGGGATGTTTTTCAGCGGCAGGGACTGGAACACCAGTCAGCATCGAGGGAAAGATGAATGGAGCTAAGCACAGATTGGTCCTTGATGAAAACCTGCTCCAGACCTCTGGCTGGGGTGAAAGTTCACCTTCCAACAGGACAACGACCCTAAGCACACAGCCAAGACAACAGGAGTCTCGGAATGTCCTTGAGTGGCACTGCCAGAGCCTGGACTTGATTTTGATCGAACATCTCTGGAGAGAACTGAAAATAGCTGTGCAGCGATGCTCCCCATCCAACGTGACAGAGCTTGAGAGGATCTTCAGAGAAGAATGGGAGAAATTCCCCAAATACAGGTGTGCCTAGCATGTGGTGCCATACCCAAGAAGACTCGAGGCTGTAATTGCTGCCAAAGGTGCTTAAACAAGGTACTGAGTAAATGGTCTGAATACTTGTGTAAATGTTTTTTAATTTTTAATACATTTTGTAAAAATGTCTAAAGAAACGGTTTTTGCTTTGTCATTATGGGTTATTGTGTGTAGATTAAAGAGGGGGGAAAACTATTGAATCAATTTTAGAATTAGGCTGTAACATAACAAAATGTGGGAAAAGTCAAAGGGTATGAATACTTTCCGAATGAGCTGTAGATATAGAACAAAAAGACTGGGACGTGCTTCTGGCAACCAAACTGATAGAATGAACGACCAGCTGGCTTGGCTAGCAACTCTAGATTTGTGTCAGGACTATACCTTCTGTAAGGATGAAATAGTATGAATAAATGTATTAAAAAAATGACAATATGTAAATCATTATTTGAATATGTTGGTGACCCATTGAATAAAAGTGACAATGCCTGAGAGGCCGGTGTTTGGAGGATATATTGGCAGGGTTCGCCGGCCCTCGACTTCATCTCGGTCATAACAACACCCTTGCCAATATATCCCCCAAACACCGGCTTCTCTGGCAATTATCACTTAAATAAACATTTTACCAAACATTTGTTAGGTCTTGTTGCATGGCATCATCTAAAGTGTGGGCTTTTATTTGAAAAAAGATGGACATTGGTAGTCATTCCAGTAACTACCTGATGCTCCTTAAGATCTCAAAATAGAACATATCAATGGTAAAGTAATAAGCATACAACACAGGATGTTAAAGGAAATATATTGAACATTGAACTTGAGGAAGAGTTGTAATGCGAAAGTTTTGCTAATGTTGTCAACCTCGCAAACGCGATCTAATCATAAAACAGGGAGATGTAGCCAACAGCTGGTTGGACTGGACCATTTTTCTCTCTAGATGTTTATTCCCTCATTAGTGCCGGTATATATTTTATTATTTAACCAGGTAAGTCAGTTAAGAACAATTTCTTATTTACAATGACAGCCTAGGAACAATTAACTGCCCTGTTCAGGGACAGAACAACATATTTTACCTTGTCAGCTCGGGGATTCAATCTCACAACGTTTCAGTTAGTGGCCCAACACTCTAACCACTAGGTTACCTGCCTGGGATTGAGGTAGAAATGTTACATGTATGATTTGCAGGTAGACATTTTACATGTATAACATTTAAACGCTTCCAGTGCTTCAGCCTTTTAACTGCAGACTATTTTCACACATGGCTTGGTTTGGCTGCACCTTTACTGGGCATTTAAAGGTAGTAACTCTTTAAATGTACTGGGATAGTTCAGCAAAATAATGTATTCAGATATTTGTTTCCTTAACTCATAAATATTTACTTCTTAGGGCTAGGGTCTAGTTTCCTGAATTTACACCTGTAAGACATGCCCAAAGTAAACTGCCTGATACTCAGGCCCAGTATCCAGGATATGCACATAATGGGTTGCAATTTGATAGAAATCACTTTGAAGTTTCGAAAACTGCTAAAATAATGTCTGAGACTATAACAGAAATCAGACCAGAGTTTTTTGTTGTTGAGCTCTCTGGCTCTTATTATCTAAACCTATTGTTTCTATGTAACTCAGTCACCCAGATTGCAATTCCTATGGCTTCCACTAGATGTCAACAGTCTTTATTTAAGGTTTCAGGCTTGTTTTTTGAAAAACGAACAAGTATTTGGAGTTTTTGTTAGTGGACCACCTGAAGCAAATCGGTCTTTCGGCGCGCGAGGGAGAGGGTGCGCACAATTTTCATTTCCTATTGAACATACTACTTTTCGTGTGAAATACTATAGTTTATTTACATTCTAGAGTACCTGAGGATTAAATAGAAATGTTGTTTGACTTGTTTGGACGAAGTTTACTGGTAGTCTTTTGGACTCCTTTGTCAGCATGTTGAACGAGTGGATTACTGAAATCAATGGTGCCAACTAAACAGACTTCTTGGGATATAAAAAAGGATTTTATCGAACAAAATGACCAGTCATGTTGTAGCTGGGACCCTTGGAATTGCAAACAGAGGACGATCTTCAAAGGTAAGTGATTTATTTAATCGCTATTTGTAATTTTGTGAAGCCGGTGCTGGTTGAAAAATATGCTGATGTGGGGCACTGTCAACAGACAATTCCATGGTATGCTTTTGCCGTAAAGCCCTTTTGAAATCTGACAACGCAGTTAGATTAACAAGAAGTTAAGCTTTTAAATAATATAAGACACTTGTTTTGTCATGAATGTTTAGTTTTATGAATATTATTTAGAATTGCCGCCTTCTAATTTCACCGGATGTTGTCGGCAGGTGTCCCGCTGACGGAACACCTAGCCCTAAGATAAAATATTTATTAACCATTGATATGTTCTAGGGGCCACTTTGAGACTATAAGGAGAATCATGCACTGCTGATAGAAATTACATTGGTCACTCAAAGGATTAATATAATTTAGTAGCCCACACCACACAAAAATACTTCATTAATGATCTCATGAATATTTATTAAATACTTTAAAAGTTGCTTATAAATGCGTGAACAACTAGGTTACTAACATTTGCAAATGTGGGAGTGATGATTAAGAAATTATGAATAAACTATTTACTAATCCATTATAAATGCTTTATTACGTGGAGTAATTATATAGTGTTACCAAGTTTGTGTGATTGTTGGTTTGGTTTTTAGCCAAATAGTGATATTATTTCATCAGTTAAGTTAATGTAATAGCACAGACTTTCTAAACCCAGAGGTGCAACATCGTGAGACTTCCAGGAACGCTTGCGAAGCAGACCAACCCGGGGTTTGTTTCACTTCTTTCATTGACTTCCCATTCTTCCTTACTTGTTTCTCAAAATCTAAAGGCACAACCTAGATTTGAGTCTTAAGTAGTTGAACATCTTATTACTCCAACCTTGTGAAATTGTCAAGGGTGTGTACAGGAGGCGAAGTCAGGTGCAGGAGAGCAGAGTGTCGTGAACAGGCGCACTTGAATTCCGTTCCACAAAATACAGCACATAAAAACAATCATCAAATCAAATCAAATTTATTTATATAGCCCTTCGTACATCAGCTGATATCTCAAAGTGCTGTACAGAAACCCAGCCTAAAACCCCAAACAGCAAGCAATGCAGGTGTAGAAGCACGGTGGCTAGGAAAAACTCCCTAGAAAGGCCAATACCTAGGAAGAAACCTAGAGAGGAACCAGGCTATGTGGGGTGGCCAGTCCTCTTCTGGCTGTGCCGGGTGGAGATTATAACAGAACATGGTCAAGATGTTCAATGTTCATAAATGACCAGCATGGTCGAATAATAATAAGGCAGAACAGTTGAAACTAGAGCAGCAGCACAGTCAGGTGGAAGTTGAAACTGGAGCAGCAGCATGGCCAGGTAGACTGGGGACAGCAAGGAGTCATCATGTCAGGTAGTCCTGGGGCATGGTCCTAGGGCTCAGGTCAGTTGAAACTGGAACAGCAGCATGGCCAGGTGGACTGGGGACAGCAAGGAGTCATCATGTCAGGTAGTCCTGGGGCATGGTCCTAGGGCTCAGGTCCTCCGAGAGAGAGAAAGAAAGAGAGAAGGAGAGAATTAGAGAACGCACACTTAGATTCACACAGGACACCGAATAGGACAGGAGAAGTACTCCAGATATAACAAACTGACCCCAGCCCCCCGACACATAAACTACTGCAGCATAAATACTGGAGGCTGAGACAGGAGGGGTCAGGAGACACTGTGGCCCCATCCGAGGACACCCCCGGACAGGGCCAAACAGGAAGGATATAACCCCACCCACTTTGCCAAAGCACAGCCCCCACACCACTAGAGGGATATCTTCAACCACCAACTTACCATCCTGAGACAAGGCTGGGAACAAGGGAACAAGGGAACCGGCCAGGCAGAGACAGCAAGGGCGGTTCGTTGCTCCAGAGACTTTCCGTTCACCTTCCCACTCCTGGGCCAGACTACACTCAATCATATGACCCACTGAAGAGATGAGTCTTCAGTAAAGACTTAAAGGTTGAGACCGAGTTTGTGTCTCTGACATGGGTAGGCAGACCGTTCCATAAAAATGGAGCTCTATAGGAGAAATCCCTGCCTCCAGCTGTTTGCTTAGAAATTCTAGGGACAATTAGGAGGCCTGCGTCTTGTGACCGTAGCGTACGTGTAGGTATGTACGGCAGGACCAAATCAGAGAGATAGGTAGGAGCAAGCCCATGTAATGCTTTGTAGGTTAGCAGTAAAACCTTGAAATCAGCCCTTGCTTTGACAGGAAGCCAGTGTAGAGAGGCTAGCACTGGAGTAATATGATCAAATTTTTTGGTTCTAGTCAGGATTCTAGCAGCCGTATTTAGCACTAACTGAAGTTTATTTAGTGCTTTATCCGGGTAGCCGGAAAATAGAGCATTGCAGTAGTCTAACCTAGAAGTGACAAAAGCATGGATTAATTTTTCTGCATCATTTTTGGACAGAAAGTTTCTGATTTTTGCAATGTTACGTAGATGGAAAAAAGCTGTCCTCGAAATGGTCTTGATATGTTCTTCAAAAGAGAGATCAGGGTCCAGAGTAACGCCGAGGTCCTTCACAGTTTTATTTGAGACGACTGTACAACCATTAAGATTAATTGTCAGATTCAACAGAAGATCTCTTTGTTTCTTGGGACCTAGAACAAGCATCTCTGTTTTGTCCGAGTTTAATAGTAGAAAGTTTGCAGCCATCCACTTCCTTATGTCTGAAACACATGCTTCTAGCGAGGGCAATTTTGGGGCTTCACCATGTTTCAATAACGTGCCAAAAACAAGGAACATGGCAAAAGTAAAGCGCCCGACAATAATCCACATCACAAACAAACAATTACACACAAAGACATGGAGGGGAAACATAGGACTAAATACATGCAGTAATTATGGAATGAAAACCAGGTGTGTAATGGGACGAGACAAAACCCATGGAAAATGAGAAATGGAGCGGCGATTGCTAGAAAGCCGGTGACGTCGATCGCTCAACACCGGCCGAACACGGAGAGGAGCCGACTTCGGTGGAAGTCGTGACAGAAAGTGACAAACTGACACATTTTCAAATGTCCGTTTTTCTCAAAAACAACTTTATATCAAAGGAGTGCCTTTGATTTGATGGCCTGCACATTCATAGTTTGACGTGAGAAGACGGTTAGACCTGATGACATGTTTCTGCCCATGACATTGCCTAGAAGCGTGATCGGGGATTTCTATTGGAGAAGCAGTTTCTACGTATCTTCATACTGTACTGTCTTTACTTTGCCTTGTCAATGGAAAAGACAGAACATTCTGCAGTTGTACCCTGCATTTATTTATTTAAATAATTTTTTACTTCTTTTTAAAAATACATCTTTCCTTGGCTTATCTATATAACATGATTGGGTCATAGCCTGAATCTTCCCGGACTTCCTGCATCTAAATGAATAACATCACTTTATCCCTCTCTATCTGATATGTCTGACTACCTCTCCAGACCAGGGGAGCGAGGCCTCCTCTCATACGTCAATTATTACTTTACTGTTTCCCATTCTGAACAACAGACTCTTTCGGTCATAAAAATGCAATAAAAATGCAATACTGAGAGAAAACGAAGAGAGGCTTGGAATTTTAAAAACATTTTAATTAGAAATGTGATTTTGTATAAAAATAACTGGACATGCTCCACACACTTCATTAGTTTTCAATAGGTTTTACAAATACATAGTCAGATAGTCAGGCACTGTTTATTTTTTGTTCACATTTTTCCCTTTTCAGTTTTGTCGGGACATAAAAGCAGACATCATCAATCTATTTAATAACATACATTAACTAATTTCGTCAGCACTCAAATTCTTTTATTTCTGCAACACAACTGGTGTTCAAAGTAATACAGAGGGATAGATGGAAAAGAAGCATTGGATTCACATCACAAGTGACCTCACAATTTTTCCCTAGAAAAACTAAAGGGCTGCTCAGATTTACAGAACCCACCTCTGATATAAACTACATATACAAAAGAATGTGGACAACCCTTGAAATGAGTAGATTTGGCTATTTCAGCCCCACCCGTTGCTGACAGGTGTATACAATTGCGCGCACAGCCATGCAATCACCATAGACAAACATTAGCAGTAGAATGAACATACTGAAGAGCCCAGTGACTTTCAATGTGGCACCGTCATAGGATGCCACCTTTCCAAAAAGGCATTTGTAAAATTTCTGCCCTGCTAGAGCGGCCCCAGTCAACTGTAAGTGCTGTTATTGTGAAGTGGAAACGTCTAGGAGTAACAACGGCTCAGCCTCGAAGTGGTAGGCCACACAAGCTCACAGAACGTGACCGCTGAGTGCTGAAGCACTACCAAGTTCCAAACTGCCTCTGGAAGCAACGTCAGCACAAGTACTGTTCATGAAATGGGTTTCCATGGCCAAGCAGTGACACACAAGCCTAAGATCACCATGCGCAATGCCAAGTGTCGGCTGGAGTGGTATAAAGCTTGCTGCCATAGGACTGGAGCAGTGGAAAAGAGTTCTCTGGAGTGATGAATCTTGCTTCACCATCTGGCAGTCCAACGGACAAATCTGGGTTTGGCGGTTGCCAGGAGAACGCTACCTGCCTGGATGCATAGTGCCAAATTCAAAGATTGGTGGAGGAGGAAAAACGGTCTGGGGCTATTTTTCATGGTTCGGGCTAGGCCCCTTAGTTCCAGTGATGGGAAATCTTAACGCTACAGCACACAATGACTTACTAGATTATTCTGTGCTTCCAATTTTGTGGCAACAGTTTGGGGAAGGCCCTTTCCTGTTTCAGCCTGACAAATGGTTTGTTGAAACCAGTATGGAAGACCTTGACTAGCCTGCACAGAGCCCTGAACTCAACCCGCCAGGCCTAATCGCCCAACATCAGTGCCCTACCTCACTCATGCTCTAGTGGCTGAATTGAAGCAAGTCCTCGAAGCAATGTTCCAACATCTAGTGGAAAGCCGTCCCAGA
Source organism: Oncorhynchus kisutch (assembly GCF_002021735.2). Lineage (NCBI taxonomy): Eukaryota > Metazoa > Chordata > Actinopteri > Salmoniformes > Salmonidae > Oncorhynchus > Oncorhynchus kisutch. Next base: position 27,252,622 of record NC_034178.2, on the reverse strand, counting down.
AGAGCATAGGCTGTTACAGGAGCAAAGGGGCGACCAACCCCATATTAATGACCATGATTTTGGAACAAGATGTTCGACGATCAGGTGTCTATATACTTTTGGTCATATATTGTATTTATTCAGAGAGCTGTAGGCGACTGAAATTAGTACTGGATCCTTTTGCATTTTGTCTTGAGTAGGTTCTTTTCTGCAGCTTGAGGCATCAGTCATAAAGTATACGAACATATCCCTGAAGCATTTTACAGAACATGACAGTCCTCAGAGATGACATTTTTTTGGTGTGATGAATTAGTCTCTTGATGGATATCATCTTGGGTGAATGAATACTGTGTGGCAACTCGCCAGTGCATACTTTATCTCCATTTTAATGGATTTAGATCTGTACAACTTAGCTGTACCTTGAGTAAAAGGACAATTGTATTTAGTAGTGTTGTGTTATCCCATGTGGACTGGGCACTGGTAGGTGTATGGTGCTTAAATAAATCATATCAATCAATGAAAACCTCTATGTGTGACCAGGAGTATAGCTGGTGGAAATGGATTGGGGTCAGCTATGGTATTTCACTGTAGGGCCTCACTTTAGGGGCCTCACTTTAGCACAAATAAACAAAGATCAATCACTAGACCAGTTTGGAGAATACGTACAATAGGCTCAGGCCCAAACAATGGGAACGACACTGCAACATAGTTTGAACGCATTCTAAATATTATTTTTTTAACAACACAACACAGGATGTTCAAACTGGCATGCTTAAAATCAATAATGACCATATTCTTTGTTGTCAACATCATTATATTTTTTTTATGATGGAGTACAAGTATCCTGCATTGTTGGAATAATTTTTTCCATCCAGTATTTATAAAAAAAAAAATGGAATACTTTTAGAAGTATATCTTTTAACAATTACATGATTTAAAGTCTTCCTAGACATTTAAGGACGGACCACTCTTAAACTGGTGTTTCTGCAACTTCCCGAAGCACTGAGAGCAATGTCACTTACTGATGACAACACTGGCAGACTACAACATTGCGAATTGCACACACCTAAACAGATTCTTTCAATTTTCAGCTTGAGATGGGAAGTCATAGTGAAAGAGAAGGTAACGCAGAAATGTAAACAACAAGAAGGGATTAGAAGCCCCATCCTGCATGAATCCTCTCTGTACTCTGGACTCTGGCCAGGAGGGAAGTGTTTGTCTTGTCTGCCATGGCCAACACAAGATGGAACATCACAATTATACTGTATTTGTTCTGTTGGGGTCCCCTGAGGGTCCCTTCCTGCATCTCTGTTTGTCTTTTCTCCGTCCTTAACAATGGCTACTCCCTATGAAATTCTTTAGTGATCCTCACATGTCCCATGTCCATTTTCTTGCTCTATTTCTCCCCCCCATTTCCACTGCATAAGAAAATGTTCCACGAGGTGACCATCCTGAGCAATGACGATGGCCTTCCTCTCCTAGATTGCATGGTTGCTGTAGCTGATGTATGTTTGTTTTGTGGTGAAAGCTGAAAGAGAAGAGAAAGAAGGAGATGAGATCAACGCAGAGACAAGGTCAGCGCGACATCAAAGTTATTGCTGTTACTGTATACACTGTGGTTTGTAAGTAGTGGTGCAGAATTTCTACTCTGTGCTTAGTACATTGACAGGTGAATATCAATGATGACATATCCAGAAACATAAATTATGTTATATCCACCTAAGAGTCAATACCATGTCGTTTCAGCTACAGGTTGGACCAAGTTTCATATATAGATGTATCTGTAGGTACACTGCGTATACAAAACATTATGAACACCTGCTCTTTCCATGACATAGACTGACCAGGTGAATCCAGGTGAAAGCAATGATCCCTTACTGATGTCACTTGTTAAATCCACTTCTATCAGTGTAGATGAAGGGGAGGAGACGGGTTAAAGAAGGATTTTTAAGCCTTGAGACAATTGAGACATGGATTATGTACTTATGTGTGCAATTCAGAGGGTGAATGAGCAAGACAAAAAATGGAAGTGCCTTTGAACGGGGTATGGCAGTTGCACGTGCCTGGTGCACGAGTTTGTGTCAAGAACTGAAACGCTGCTGGGTTCTTCACAATCAACAGTTTCCCGTTGGTATCAATAAATATCCACCACCCAAAGGATACCCAGCCAACTTGACACAACTGTGGGAAGCATTTGAGTCAACATGAGCCAGCATCACCTTGGAACGCTTTTGACAGCTTGTAGAGTCCATGCAAAATTGAGGATGTTCTGAAGGAGGGAGGAATCAATATTAGGAAGGTGTTCTTAATGTATGGAATACTCAGTGTATGTGTTTGAACAGTAGTGTGTGTGTACATTCAAATAACATCAAATTGGTCAAAAATACAGTGTAAACATTGTTCATATTGTAAATTACTTTTGTAGCTGGAAATGGCAGATTTTTTAATGGAATATCTACATAGGTGGACAGAGGCCCATTATCAGCAACCACCAGTCCTGTGTTCCAATTGGCAAGTTGTGTTGGCTAATCCAAGTTTATCATTTTAAAAGGCTGATTGATGATTAGAAAACCCTTTAGCAATTATGTTAGCACAGCTCAAAACTGTTGTCTTGATTAAAGAAGCGATAAAACCGGCCTTTAGACTAAAAAATAAAGGAGGACCAAGGCACTTTCCATATAATTAATTAAAATGCCTTTAATTGTATGGCATGTTCAATAGAAACAAAGTTTTAAAAAATCCGACGCGTTTCAGCTACATGGCTTTCATCAGGGAGTACAAAGAAATAATACAATGTCCTCTTTTGAACAGCTTTTCCAATTAGCCCTAATTGGAAGAGGGAGTGGTTACAAAATTGATTGGACAACACCTAGTAAGCAATACTATACATTAAAAAGTGAAATACTATGTTGTCAAAAAATTAAACTCCAAGCTAGAAGTATCAGAACGCCTAGAAAGGTAGTTTGAACCTTAAATATGACTGAGAGAAGTGTCAAGAATAAGAAAGCAATATATTACATAGTACACTAGAACACAGCAAACATGAACAACAACAGTCTAAACATAGCTGAGGGCAATAGAGCAAAATGTCCACTAGATGACAGCAAATGGACCAATCACGACCCTACAGAAAAGGTGAGAAATCCATATCTTCATTTAAACCAGGGTACTTAGTGGCCTGTAGTTTGTAAATCCGTATCTTCATTTAAACCAGGGTACTTAGTGGCCTGTAGTTTGTAAATCCGTATATCTTCATTTAAACCAGGGTACTTAGTGGCCTGTCGTTTGTAAATCCCAAAACTTTCCCTTTGGTTTAACTGTTTCTCTTTGCCTGGAGAAAACCAACGCGCAATAATTCAGAATCACATCCGCAGAGGAGGAAGCTGTTTCTTTCAACTTAACGAGCAGTGACGATGAGGATCACCCCAGACACTCCGAGGCCAGCTCCTTCCAAGATTTTTTAGATCAGGAAGAGGGGTCACGCAGGTTCCTCAACAAGAGAGGGAGAGGATGTGGAAGAGGCCAACACGGAGGGGGAGGAAGAAATCAAGACTATCCAACCACACGGAGCAGGACCAGAACAAGGCTGTGATCAACTTTTGTGATCACAGCCTTGTGTAAGGTTTTGTCTAAAGGACTGTCCTTTGCCCCCACATACTCAACAAATTAATTCAATACAAAGATTGACCTATTTTGTTTATACAGGAATCTACATCGGAAGGCTTGGTACAGGCAAAACATCTCTCCAACTACAGACAGGTCAGGCAGTTTCTGTGCCCTCAAACACCTTTTAAGCCCAAGTCCACCTTTTGTCCCATCGTCCAGAATGCCACACTAAATACATTTGACACGAAGGTGAATTTTGATGTGGAGAATCTGTTTAAGGGTAAAATTGACTCCAACCAAACACGACGTAATCTTTCTAAGACAGAGAGGGATGCAGTTCAATCATTGTCCAAAAATGAATGGATTGTGGTTAAAAAAGACATTTGTGCACCAGGGCCTCCCACTCTTTTTTTCTATTCTGGTTAGAGACAGTTTGCGCTGTTCTGTGAAGGGAGTAGTACCCAACGTTGTATGAGATCTTCAGTTTATTGGCAATTTCTCGCATGGAATAGCCTTCATTTCTCAGAACAAGAATAGACTGACAAGTTTCAGAAGAACGTCTTTGTTTCTGGCCATTTTGAACCTGTAATTGAACTCATAAATGCTGATACTCCAGATACTCAACTAGTCTAAAGAAGGCCAGTTTAATTGCTTCTTTAATCAGAACAACAGTTTTCAGCTGTGCTAACATAATTGCAAAAGGGTTTTCTAATGATCATTTAGCCTTTTAAAATGATAAACTTGGATTAGCTAACACAACGTTCCATTGGAACACAGGAGTGAGGGTTGCTACGTAGATATTCCATTAACAAATCTGCCATTTCCAGCTACAATAGTCATTTACAACATCAACAATGTCTACACTGTATATATGATCAGTTTGATGTTATTTTAATGGACAAAATATGAGTTTTTCTTTCAAAAACAAGGACATTTCTGACTGACCCCAACATTTTTAACAGTAGTGTGTACATATACATATATATATATATATACACACACACACACAGTATATTGTCCCTGTCGTATTTGTACAGTGGGGGGGGGGGGGCTCTCAATCCCCTCCCAGACCTCCACCTCTTCCTACCCTGTCTACTGGGTAATCAAGCCTCAACTCTCCAGTTCTCTCCTGACCATCTTATCTGATCTGCTGAGCCGGAGCGGATACATTTTACCATCCCTGCTACCAATGTCAGCCAGTCAGAGAGACAGGTCTTTTTCAAAAAATAATTTTAACATTTAACTAGGCAAGTCAGTTAAGAACAAATTCTTATTTACAATGACAGCCTACCAGGAAACAGTGAGTTTATTGCCTTGTTCAGGGGCAGAATAACAGACTTTTACCTTGTCAGCTCAGGGATTTGATCATGCAACCTTTTGGTTACTGGCCCAATGCACTAACCACTAGGCTACTTGCCGCATCATGCAATGTGTCCGTAATGGCAATGACAAATGGTGCTTATTCAAATACCTTGCCATCAAATATTTGCAATGTTACATTCAATATAAACAACTACAGTAAATTGCCTACAATGTATTTTTGGGGAACATCTCTGTACTTTGGTTATCAGTGGAATAAAAATTGCAGGGGCTAAATAATCCCCCAAATACTGTAGGCTAGCTCTCGGGGAACCGTGAATCATCACGATGTGCATCCGTCATTAAGATTTACCTACAAACAGGGAGTCTATCTCTATTGACAGACATTACCGACTTAGACCCCTCTTTTCTTTTCTGAGGGAAGCGAGCCAGCCGTGTGGGTGAGTGTTTTGGCCATCACCTGAGACATTTTCTGCTGAGTCAATGGTTGAAATCATTATTTACCACAGTTGTATAAAGCCAGAGTCTGTCCCAGAAACCACCAAGCATTTTTATTGCTATTGAAATTAGAGGGAGATGGACTCAAGCAGAGAGAGGTTCAGCTGGTTCAGAAAGGAAACTCATTTACCTCTCAATTAATTACACTGGGCTTTGAACACAAAGCCACAAATCTGAGCCAAACTGCTGAAAATATACCTGTTCAGCATATTGAACAGTGTCTTTCTGTGATAGTCAACCGAATGCGTTGAAATTCTAAAATAAAACATGGTTGTTATTATATATGGTGTATAACAAGCATTGAAATGGATCTCATACATTCAATACAATACAATAGGTTAATTGTGTATGGCGTTGAGGTATCTGGTGAAGTAGGACTATACAGTATACCACTCCTGGTATTAAAGCCCTCCTTAGTGATATCCACACACAGTGGAGATTTTGAGCCTATCATGGAATGTTTTAATGCCTCCCTCAACTCACAAACTGACTCAAAATTAAAAATGGCAGCTCATTTCCTACATCAAATGAAGTGTAAAATAACAACGACGCAAGGTGGCCAGTAAATAATGATTTGGAGACTTTGCTTTCCACCTCTTAAACCAATTTATTCACGTCATTTACAGTGCCTGAAGGGTAAAATACATTTAACATTTAAAGACACACAAGGGTGCTCTCAGCCAAGGCTGACATGTACACTGAACAACAATAGAAACACAACATGTAAAGTGTTGGTCCCATATTTCATAACCTGAAATAAGGTGAAGCATATCAAGAAGCTGATTAAACAGCATGCTCATTACACAACTGCACCTCATGCTGGGGACAATAAAAGGCCACTCTAAAATGTGTAGTTTTGTCACACAACAATGCCACAGATGTCTCAAGTTTTGAGGGGTTGTGCAAGTGGCATGCTGACTGCAGGAATGTTGCCAGAGAATAAGAAATTCATTTCTCTACCATAAGCCGCCTCCAGCGTTGTTTTAGAGAATTGTGGGTGAGCAGTGTGCTGATGTCAACGTTGTGAAAAGAGTGCCCAATGGTGGCATTGGGGTTATGGTATGGGCAGGCACAAGCTACGGACAACGAACACAATTCCATTTTATCTATGGCAATTTGAATGTACAGAAATATCGTGACGAGATCCTGAGGCCCATTGAGAGGCCCATTTCTTTTAATAAGGTATCTGTGACCAACAGAGGCATATCTGTATTTCCAGTCATGTGAAATCCATAGAATAGTGCCGAATGAATTTATTTAAATTGACTGATTTCCTCATATGAACTGTAACTCAGTAAAATCTTTGAAATTATTGCAAGTTGCATTTATATTTTTGTTCAGTATATATAGCATATATTAGTCTTCACCTTATAACTCACCTTGTGTTTCCAGGCTCTCACACAACTCGGACTTGGCTTCTCCGTTGGGACGTAGGCTCGCCTTGGGGTTGAACTTGTTGGACATGGTGGCAGCTGTGACCACAGCCTTGAGGCTGCGTGTGCGTTTGGGAACGTTCTGCTCCGGGTGCCTGAGGATCACGTAGACCTTGGGCATGTACAGCATCCCCAGAGAGACAGATGCACTCAGGCTCACAGAGATGGTCAGCGTGGTTGTCTGGATGTACATCTGTAAAGTAATGTCATGGAGACTCTGTTAGACCTACGGATCGAAATTGGTTAAGTGTAGGGTTAAGATCAGGGTTAATGTAACCGGTGTCGGGAACCATACACAATCTGCCGGGCTATATTCCCTGCCTAAAGTTAATAAAGAGCACTAAGAATCGACAGTTACTGCTCCACCACATCCCTGGTGGTTTACTCTAGATGTTAATGCTCATGTCAAACCCTCTTTCCTTATCTGCGGTTAAACACTTCTGTCCATTTGTCCTTGTTGTTTGTCCTTCATGAAGAGACGGAAATGATTTGTGAAGGACACAACATACACAACATACACCGTACAATCCATGACAAAGCTTTACTCTTCACCAAAGTTCTTGTGCCACCACCACCACCACCGCGGTGCACGCAACCAAGACTCTCTTGTTTGTTGATTTTCGGCAGTGCTTGTTTTAACATGGCCATCACGTCAACCTTTAAAATGGAATGTCATAACACCAGCCTATCTGCCCTATTCTGATTCACTACAAGCTGCCCCATAAAAAATGAAATAACCTCATGAATTTTTGATCCATGGCTGAACATTGTGAATCACAGGGGGAGGGCCTTGCTGATCAGCAGTCTCCCTCACTACATTTTAAGTGTTTGCAAAGCAGAACAGTGTTAATTAGGCCATCTTATTGAGAACGGGATGGGAGGGACAGGCTCGTATGAATTGTAATGTATACAGTACATTGTTACAAATACTGATCACCTAACTTGATGAGGGAAAAGCAATTAAAAGGTTGGGCTAATATAAGATGGTATAGACCCAAATTATTTTATACCATGACACTGTATGACCCAACCTAAAACAAACATAATCCACACTGACACATCTCGTTTAACATGTAATGAAATCAATAAATACCAATAATGTGTTAACCTGTAAGGTATTTGACTGAGAGACCATTATAATTCTAATCTGTTCGGTTTGACTAGACCTTCGTAGCTAGCTATCTTAATGCAGCAAGAGATTCCCTCCTGCTGTTTCATCAACATAGTGTAGCATCCCCAGACTTTACTTCTGCTAGTGTGTCTTTGTTTGTTTTTGTTACGTCTATCCCTCTAAGACGCTCCGCTTTCTCTCCAGATTGCTTTGCTTACCACCTAAGTGAAGCGCAGCACCATCGAGAATAGTGGATGGGACGTTAGAGGAGCAGATGCCAGCGGTGGTAGAGCCTCTCACAGCTGTGGAGACACAGTCCACTAGTGCTCTGCTCTGGGCTGTGTTTGGCTCTGCAGTCTTATGGGGGGATTCAGGACCCAAGATGTTATCCATGGATTCATTTAAGAACAAATAAATAAACGGGGACAATCAGGACAAGTTGTAGTGGGAAATTATTTGATCGATTATTTGGTTTATGTTATCTGCTGCTGTATTGTACTAATGGTTCAACTTTACTTGACACCCACCGCCATATTACGTTATGACACGGTCATAACCATGTCATAACAGCTGACATGACATGTCATAACCTGTCATAATGTGGTCATAACACTGCCACGACCCATATATTTCCACTTGTTGTGGCATATATTGCGTTATATTATGGCAGAGAATCAAAACGTTTCCCTGCCAAGAAGTTTCCTTTAGTTTGAAAGTTTGTTTCATAAGTCCTTTGTTGTTGTAATGAATTTTTTTCATCATATTTTAAATAACTTAAAAATACACTTCATGACCCTGTCAAAAAGCATTATGACCATCCTGTGTCACAGGTAACCACATTAAGTGTTTTAATAGGGCTTGGGGCCACCACAAGCTGCCAAAACAGCTTCAATGCGCCTTGGCATATTTTCTACAAGTGTCTGGATGGATGTGACACCATTCTTTCACGAGAAATTCCATAATTTGGTGTTTTGTTAATGCTGGTGGAAAACGCTGTCTCGGGCGCCACTCCAGAATCTCCTGTAAGTGTTCAATTGGATGGGATCTGGTGAAACACACACACACACACACACACACACACACACACACACACACACACACACACACACACACACACACACACACACACACACACACACACACTTTAAACCCCCTATGCTACTTTGAGACCCGTCTTTCAAAGTCACTTTTCTTCTAGCCAAAATAATGGACAACTGGGCAATTAATCATGATGGGATGTTAACTTCTAAACCCTCATACCACCGACTGGGGTTATTTTGACCATATCATAGTCTATCATAGTCTATCATATCATAGTCTAAAGGCGGTTTGTTCAATTCTTCACATTTTTTTCACTGACTTTGTCAGTGAACTTGTTCTTAATAAATCTAAATAATTGTTTAGTGTTTCTGTATCAATATGGACTTTTTATAAATTAAATTCCTTTATGGTCATTTTGACTCCAGTGTCAGTATGTCAGACTGTCAGAGACATTGAAGGTAGGAATACTTCTATATGCATCTATTGTACATTCGTGGCCAAAGGTTTTGAGAATGACAAAAATATTAATTTTCACAAAGTCTGCTGCCACAGTTTGTATGACAAAAATGTGCATGTACTCCAGAATGTTATGAAGGGTGATCAGATGAATTGCAATTAATTGTAAAGTCCCTCTTTGCCATGCAAATGAACTGAATCCCCACTACATTTCCACTACATTTCAGCCCTGTCACAAAAGGACCAGCTGACATCATGTCAGTGATTCTCTCATTAACACAGGTGTGAGTGTTGACGAGGACAAGGCTGAAGATCACTCTGTCATGCTGATTGAGTTTGAATAACAGACTGGAAGCTTCAAAAGGAGGGTGATGCTTGGAATCATTGTTCTTCCTCTGTCAATCGTGGTTACCTGCAAGGAACCGCATCATTGCATTGCACAAAAAGGGCTTCACAGGCAAGGATATTGCTGCCAGTAAGATTACACCTAAATCAACCATTAATTGGATCATCAAGAACTTCAAGGAGAGTGGTTCAATTGTTGTGAAGAAGGCTTCAGGGCATACAAGAAAGTCCAGCAAGCGCCAAGACCATCTCCTAAAGTTGATTCAGCTGGGGGACTGGGGCACCACCAGTACAGAGCTTGCTCAGGAATGGCAGCAGGCAGGTGTGAGTGCATCTTGACTGCTGAGAACTGGGGTAATGTAATTTTCTCTGATGAATCCCCTTTCCGATTGTTTGGGGCATCCGGAAATAAGCTTGTCCGGAGAAGACAAGGTGAGCGCTACCATCAGTCCTGTGTCATGCCAACAGTGAAGCATCCTGAGACCATTAATGTGTGGGGTTGCTTCTCAGCCAAGGTAGTGGGCTAACTCACAATTTTACCTAAGAACACAGCCATGAATAAAGAATTGTACCAACACATCCTCCGAGAGCAACTTCTCCCAACCATCCAGTGTATCTCACTGATCATCCCTAAAGCCAACACCTCATTTGGCCGCCTTTCGTTCCAGTACTCTGCTGCCTGTGACTGGAACGAATTGCAAAAATCGCTGAAGTTGGAGACTTTTATCTCCCTCACCAACTTCAAACATCAGCTATCTGAGCAGCTAACCGATCGCTGCAGCTGTACATAGTCTATTGGTAAATAGCCCACCCATTTTCACCTACCTCATCCCCATACTGTTTTTATTTATTTACTTTTCTGCTCTTTTGCACACCAATATCTCTACCTGTACATGACCATCTGATCATTTATCACTCCAGTGTTAATCTGCAAAATTGTAATCATTCGCCTACCTCCTCATGCCTTTTGCACACATTGTATATAGACTCCCCCTTTTTTTCTACTGTGTTATTGACTTGTTAATTGTTTACTCCATGTGTAACTCTGTGTTGTCTGTTCACACTGCTATGCTTTATCTTGGCCAGGTCGCAGTTGCAAATGAGAACTTGTTCTCAACCAGCCTACCTGATTAAATAAAGGTGAAAAAATAAAAATAAATAAAAAATAAATGATGGAGCACCTTGCCATAAGGCAAAAGTGATAACTAAGTGGCTCGGGGAACAAAACATCGATATATATCCCTAGACCTTAAGCCCATTGAGAACTTGTGGTCAATCCTCAAGAGGCGGGTGGACAAACAAAAACCCACAAATTCTGACAAACTCCAAGCATTGATTATGCAAGAACGGGCTGCCATCAGGATGTGGCACAGAAGTTAATTGACAGCATGCCAGGGCGGATTGCAGAGGTCTTGAAAAAGAAGGGTCAACACTGCAAATATTGACTCTTTGCATCAACTTCATGTAATTGTCAATAAAAGCCTTTGACACTTATGAAATGCTTGTAATTATACTTCAGTATTCCATAGTAACATCTGACAAAAATATCTAAAGACACTGAAGAAGCAAACTTTGTGAAAATTAATATTTGTGTCATTCTCAAAACTTTTGGCCATGACTGTATATAGCTGCCTTCGTGTTGCAGGACCCCAGGAAGAGTAGCTGCTGCCTTGACAACAGCTAATGGGGATACATAATAAATACAAATACAAAGCATGTCATCATGCAGAGTTGACCATTAGAATTCATTCACTGTACAATCTGAACATTTGAATTACTGTTTGGCATTGTAGTTCTGTTGAATAAGCCTAAAATTAACCGTCCACCATGGGGCTGTGAGTGTATATCAGAGCAAACCCATTTTCAGCCTGTGACTAAGACAACCTCCCGGGTGGAAAGGTGGTTAAGGGCGCTGTACTGCAGCGCCAGCTGTGCCATCAGAGACCCTGGGTTCGCGCCCAGGCTCTGTCGTAACCGGCCGCGACCAGGAGGTCCGTTGCGCGACGCACAATTGGCCTAGCGTCGTCCGGGTTAGGGAGAGCTTGGTCGGTAGGGATGTCCTTGTCTCATCGCACACCAGCGACTCCTGTGGCGGGCTGGGCGCAGTGCGTGCTAACCAAGGTTGCCAGGTGCAAGGTGTTTCCTCCGCTGGCTTCCGGGTTGGATGCACGCTGTGTTAAGAAGCAGTGCGGCTAGGTTGGGTTGTGTATCGGAGGAAGCATGACTTTCAACCTTCGTCTCTCCCGAGCCCGTACGGGAGTTGTAGCGATGAGAGAAGATAGTAGCTACTACAACAATTGGACGCTACGAAATTGGGGAGAAAAAGGGGTAAAATTCACAAAAAAAACAACAATAAAAAACAGACTCCAACCTTTCCACAATGGCCAAGACCAGAGAGCTGGTAAGGACATCAGGGATAGAATTGTAGACCTGCACAAGGCTGGGATGGGCTATAAGACAATAGGCAAGCAGCTTGGTGAGAAGGCAACAACTGTTGGCGCAATTATTAGAAAATGGAAGAAGTTCAAGATGACGGTCAATCACCCTCAGTCTGGGGCTCCATGCAAGATCTCACCTTGTGGGGCATCAATGATCATAAGGAAGGTGAGGGATCAGCCAAGAACTACACGGCAGGACCTGGTCAATGACCTGAAGAGAGCTGGGACCACAGTCTTAAAGAAAACACACTACGCCGTCATCGATTAAAATCCTGCAGCGCACGCAAGATCCCCCTGCTCAAACCAGCGCATGTCCAGGCCCGTTTGAAGTTTGCCAATGACCATCTGGATGATGCAGAGGAGGAAGGTCATGTGGTCTGATGAGACAAAAATAGAGCTTTTTGGTCTAAACTCCACTCGTCGTGTTTGGAGGAAGAAGGATGAGTACAACCCCAACCCCATCACCATCCCAACCGTGAAGCATGGAGGTGGAAACATCATTCTTTGGGGATGCTTTTCTGCAAAGGGGACAGGACGACTGCACCGTATTGAGGGGAGGATGGATGGGGCCATGTATCGCGAGATCTTGGCCAACAACCTCCTTCCCTCAGTAAGAGCATTGAAGATGGGTCGTGGCTGGGTCTTCCAGCATGACAACGACCCGAAACACACAGCCAGGGAAACTAAGGAGTGGCTCCGTAAGAAGCATCTCAAGGTCCTGGAGTGGCCTAGCCAGTCTCCAGACCTGAACCCAATAGAACATCTTTGGAAAGAGCTGATAGTCCGTATTGCCCAGCGACAGCCCAGAAACCTGAAGGATCTGGAGAAGGTCTGTATGGAGGAGAGGGTCAAAATCCCTGCTGCAGTGTGTGCAAACCTGATCAAGAACTACAGGAAACGTATGATCTCTGTAATTGCAAACAAAGGTTTCTGTACCAAATGTTAAGTTCTGCTTTTCTGATGTATCAAATACTTATGTCATGCAATAAAATGCTAAATAATTACTTAAAAATCATACAATGTGATTTTCTGGATTTTTGTTTTAGATTCCGTCTCTCATAGTTGAAGTGTACCTATGATAAAAAAGTACAGACCTCTACATGCTTTGTAAGTAGGAAAACCTGCAAAATCAGCAGTGTATCAAATACTTGTTCTCCACACTGTAGCTGCCTTTATTTTGCAGGACCCCAGGAAGAGTAGCTGCTGCCTTGACAACAGCCAAATGGGGATACATAATAAATATAAATACAAAGCATATCGTCCGTTAATGCAGTGTTGACCATTAGAATTCATTCACTGTACAATCTGAACATTTGAATTACTGATTGGCATTGCAGTTCTGTTGAATAAGCCTAAAAATACACCGTCCACCATGGGGCTGTGAGTGTATATCAGAGCAAACCCATTTTCAGACTGTGACTACGACAGTAGACTGGCAGGATCATTCACCTGTACTTCTCCCTTAATCTGCCTCTTCCTCAGCACATTCAGAGCAGTGCGTATTGGAGGAGTGCTATTGGCAGACCTGCACATATAGAACATATGATTTCTATGATCCTGCATTACTTTAGTGAGCTGGATGTAGATGGGCATTTATTGGGATGACTCAGGCTTCAGTCATGACCACTGAAAAACAAGGTCAAATCAGGAAGTTCAGCTCCCCTTTAACACCAACCTTCCCACCACTGCTGACCTTATGCCTCACCTTAAGACAAAAAAAGCATTTTTTTTTTTTTCATAAATTTTTACGGTATAGCCAATTTTGACTTTGCGGCTGGCCCATCTAGTGAAAAACGCTTAGCTCTGCCTCCAGGATAAGTTTCATCCTAATAAAACGCTAACGTGCGTCAGACGCCAATTTCGCTACACTCGCATTAACATCTGCTAACCATGTGTATGTGAGAAATAAAATTGGATTTGATTTGATTTGATATGCTCCATCTTAAGACTGATGAATAAAAAGCACTTTCAATTTCCGTTATTGACTAACATTCTTCCTGGGAAACAGTGCCGCTTCTAGGTTTTACTCATAGTTCAGTATGGCATATTCAAACAACAGGCTATGAATCATTTCAATATTCATTTCAATTTCACAGCCTCACAATGGTTTCTGTGGTAATAGTCTAATTAAACCAATAAAGATTTTAAACTCTAATGTGTTGTTGCTGGAGAACGTGATTTACAAAGTGACTACAATGTTTTGGCCTTGATTAGCTTCTTGTCCAATCCCCTCCTCTCCCTCTAGGAAAGCACAGGACAACAACTTCACGCTTGTGTCATGTAGCCAATGCAACCAGTATGAAATCCTAGATCTTATCCAGGCCTCTGTGCTCTGTCCCATTGATCCTCATTGTGTTCTATTAGGCCTCTGGGACAGCTGTACAATGAATAATGTTGTTTACATATGAAAAAACATAAAAATAAAGAAAGTCGCACACTCCATATATAAACTCCCAGTAATTTATTGGGTATTTACCAACGTTTTGGCATCACTGTACCTTCCTCAGGTTAATGTCATGAATACTTGAACCAGGTTATGAAGACAAACAGTGCAATTAGTGCAACCAATGACAATTTGTGAAACTGTTAAAAAAAACAATAATTTTTGGCATATTAAATATATTCTTTACTGGCTAATCGTTAGTATTCAGCTAACCACGGTTTGTGGTCATCAGCTATCCTTTAGCTCGGAAATCTATCGCCAGTTTTGTACGGCGCGGCTCGGACCGGAACATACCGGACCTATTTTTCTCTCCATGTCCCCGGATTTCAACCGCTAACTCTGGACATTTATACCTGGATCTCGCAGCTAGCTAGCTGCTATCCGTGTGACTATCGGCTTTCATCGATTCCGGAGCAAACATCAATTATTCCGGAGCTAGCCAATTGAAGAGTTCCATCAGTCACTCCTATCACCTATCCGGACCCGTTTTACTGCCAACGCGGAGCCCCACCGGGCCTTCACAACTGGACTACCGACGTTATCTACCCGAGGGAGTTATCCGGCTGGCTCCTCCGTCGCGACTTTACCTGAACGCCCATCTGCGGTCCGCTAACCGTTAGCTGTCGTATCGGCTGCTATCTGAATAGACCTATCGGACAATTTATTTTGTATTTTTTATTTTCTTGGGCCCCTATAACTATATCTATTGTTTATTTATTTTAATTTTTTGCGAATTGGATTCATCCCCTCTAGCACATGGAACCCCACTAATCCTACCGACGGAAACGCACGAGGTGGCTAATAACAGACCTCCATCCTATGCTAGCTTGCTCCCGATGTCCCAGCTAGCTGTCTAAATCGCTGTGACCCCAACCAACCTCACTACTCACTAGACCCTTTTGATCACTCGACTAAACATGCCTCTCCTTAATGTCAATATGCCTTGTCCATTGCTGTTCTGGTTAGTGTTTATTGGCTTATTTCACTGTAGAGCCTCTTGTCCTGCTCACTATACCATATCCAACCTATTAGTTCCACCACGCACACATGCGATGACATCTCCTGGTTTCAATGAGACAACATCTCTCTCATCATCACTCAATACCTAGGTTTACCTCCACTGTATTCACATCCTACCATACCTTTGTCTGTACATTATACCTTGAGGCTATTTTATCGCCCCCAGAAACCTCCTTTTACTCTCTCTGTTCAAATCAAATCAAATTTAATTTGTCACATACACATGGTTAGCAGATGTTAATGCGAGTGTAGCGAAATGCTTGTGCTTCTAGTTCCGACAATGCAGTAATAACCAACAAGTAATCTAACTAAACATTTCAAAACTACTGTCTTATACACAGTGTAAGGGTTCCAGACGTTCTAGACAACCAATTCGTATTGCTTTTAGCCGTACCCTTATCCTACTACTCCTCTGTTCCTCTGGCGATGTAGAGGTGAATCCAGGCCCTGCAGTGCCTAGCTCCACTCCTATTCCCCAGGCGCTCTCTTTTGATGACTTCTGTAACCGTAATAGCCTTGGTTTCATGCATGTTAACATTAGAAGACTCCTCCCTAAGTTTGTTTTATTGACTGCTTTAGCACACTCTGCCAACCCGGATGTTCTAGCTGTGTCTGAATCCTGGCTTAGGAAGACCACCAAAAATTGTGAAATTTTCATCCAAAACTACAACATTTTCAGACAAGATAGAACGGCCAAAGGGGGCGGTGTTGCAATCTACTGCAAAGATAGCCTGCAGAGTTCTGTCCTACTATCCAGGTCTATACCCAAACAATTTGAACTTCTACTTTTAAAAATCCACCTCTCTAAAAACAAGTCTCTCACTGTTGCCGCCTGCTATAGACCACCCTCTGCCCCCAACTGTGCTCTGGACACCATATGTGAACTGATTGCCCCCCATCTATCTTCAGAGCTCGTGCTGCTAGGCGACCTAAACTAGAACACCCCAGCCATCCTACAATCTAAGCTTGATGCCCTCAATCTCACACAAATTATCAATGAACCTACCAGGTATCTCCCCAAAGCCTTAAACACGGGCACCCTCATAGATATCATCCTAACCAACTTGCCCTCTAAATACACCTCTGTTGTCTTCAACCAAGATCTCAGCGATCACTGCCTCATTGCCTGCATCCGTAATGGGTCAGCGGTCAAACGACCTACACTCATCACTGTCAAACGCTCCCTGAAACACTTCAGCGAGCAGGCCTTTCTAATCGACCTGGCCGGAATTATATTGATCTCATCCCGTCAATAGAGGATGCCTGGTTATTTTCTTTAAAATGCCTTCCTAACCATCTTAAATAAGCATGCCCCATTCAAGAAATTTAGAACCAAGAACAGATATAGCCCTTGGTTCTCCCCAGACCTGACTGCCCTTAACCAACACAAAAACATCCTATGGCGTTCTGCATTAGCATCAAACAGCCCCCGTGATATGCAGCTGTTCAGGGATGCTAGAAACCATTATACACATGCAGTTAGAAAAGCCAAGGCTAGCTTTTTCAAGCAGAAATTTGCTTCCTGCAACACTAACTCAAAAAAGTTCAGGGACCCTGTAAAGTCCATGGAGAATAAGAACACCTCCTCCCAGCTGCCCACTGCACTAAAGATAGGAAACACTATCACCACTGATAAATCCACTATAATTGAGAATTTCAATAAGCATTTTTCTACGGCTGGCCATGCTTTCCACCTGGCTACTCCAACCCCGGTCAACAGCACTGCACCCTCCACAGCAACTCGCCCAAGCCTTCCCCATTTCTCCTTCTCCTAAATCCAGTCAGCTGATGTTCTGAAAGAGCTGCAAAATCTGGACCCCTACAAATCAGCCGGGCTAGACAATCTGGAACCTTTCTTTTTAAAATTATCTGCCGAAATTGTTGTTACCCCTATTACTAGCCTGTTCAACCTCTCTTTCGTGTCGTCTGAGATTCCCAAAGATTGGAAAGCAGCTGCGGTCATCCCCCTCTTCAAAGGGGGGGACACTCTTGACCCAAACTGCTACAGACCTACATCTATCCTACCCTACCTTTCTAAGGTCTTCGAAAGCCAAGTCAACAAACAGATTACCGACCATTTCGAATCTCACCATACCTTCTCTGCTATGCAATCTGGTTTCAGAGCTGGTCATAGGTGCACCTCAGCCACGCTCAAGGTCCTAAATGATATCTTAACCGCCATCGATAAAAAACATTACTGTGCAGCCGTATTCATTGATCTGGCCAAGGCTTTCGACTCTGTCAATCACCACATCCTCATCTGCAGACTCGACAACCTTGGTTTCTCAAATGATTGCCTTGCCTGGTTCACCAATTACTTCTCTGATAGAGTTCAGTGTGTCAAATCGGAGGGTCTGCTGTCCGGACCTCTGGCAGTCTCTATGGGGGTGCCACAGGGTTCAATTCTTGGACCGACTCTCTTCTCTGTATACATCAATGATGTCGCTCTTGCTGCTGGTGAGTCTCTGATCCACCTCTACGCAGACACCATTCTGTATACTTCTGGCCCCTCCTTGGACAATGTGTTTAACAACCCTCCAGGCAAGCTTCAATGCCATACAACTCTCCTTCCGTGGCCTCCAATTGTAAAACTAAATGCATGCTCTTCAACCGATCGCTGCCTGCACCTGCACGCCTGTCCAACATCACTACTCTGGACGGCTCTGACTTAGAATACATGGACAACTACAAATACCTAGGTGTCTGGTTAGACTGTAAACTCTCCTTCCAGACCCATATCAAACATCTCCAATCCAAAGTTAAATCTAGAATTGGCTTCCTAATTTCGCAACAAAGCATCCTTCACTCATGCTGCCAAACATACCCTTGTAAAACTGACCATCCTACCAATCCTCGACTTCGGCGATGTCATTTACAAAATAGCCTCCAATACCCTACTCAACGAATTGGATGCAGTCTATCACAGTGCAATCCATTTTGTCACCAAAGCCCCATATTGCGACTTGTACGCTCTCGTTGGCTGGCCCTCACTTTATACTCGTCGCCAAACCCACTGGCTCCATGTCATCTACAAGACCCTGCTAGGTAAAGTCCCCCCTTATCTCAGCTCGCTGGTCACCATAGCATCACCCACCTGTAGCACGCGCTCCAGCAGGTATATCTCTCTGGTCACCCCCAAAACCAATTCTTTCTTTGGCCGCCTCTCCTTCCAGTTCTCTGCTGCCAATGACTGGAACGAACTACAAAAATCTCTGAAACTGGAAACACTTATCTCCCACTAGCTTTAAGCACCAACTGTCAGAGCAGCTCACAGATTACTGCACCTGTACATAGCCCACCTATAATTTTGCCCAAACAACTACTTCTTTCCCTACTGTATTTATTTTGCTCCTTTGCACCCCATTATGTTTTATTTCTACTTTGTACATTCTTCCACTGCAAATCTACCATTCCAGTGTTTTACTTGCTATATTGTATTTACTTTGCCACCATGGCCTTTTTTGCCTTTACCTCCCTTATCTCACCTCATTTACTCACATCGTATATAGACTTGTTTATACTGTATTATTGACTGTATGTTTGTTTTACTCCATGTGTAACTCTGTGTCGTTGTATGTGTCAAACTGCTTTGCTTTATCTTGGCCAGGTTGCAATTGTAAATGAGAACTTGTTCTCAACTTGCCTACCTGGTTAAATAAAAGTGAAATTTAAAAAAAGTTTACATAGTTTTGGGGCTATTGTTATCATATAGAAACATAATTGAATATTGTACATCATATTAGCATCAACATGCATTATTGTTTAATTCAATTTCACATATTTAATTGTTTCGTATTTCATTTCATATTTGTTACATGTAATCTTTTGGTTCAACCTTAATGCATAATGAGCATCATCAGCAGGGGGAACATATTCTGTGTACACTAATAAGCTGTAGAAAGAAAATATCCATTTATAAGACTTCATAAAATAAATAATTGTTCATAAGAAAGGCCTGAGATCAAAGTCAATATTCAGACCACTAAGCCTCAATTTGTAGTAGTATGATCTCGATGTTACCTCCTCTTCTTGGTAGAGCAACATGCTCGATGCCTGTGTAGTGGATGGTTAGCTTCAACAAAGTGAGCTGCAACTGGATAGTCAATGTTCTTACACCTGATTGAGCTGCGGTGTTCAGCTATGCGTTATTTTAATTGTCTTTTCGTTTCCACATGAACAGGTGATGATTACTCTAGCATGAGATGATTCCCCTAACAGGAATTTTTCAACCTGTATGTGGCTGTCTGAAGGATGTTTTTATAGTAGTGCCATTGCACTGTGCGCATGAGCCACATTTGTAGTTCCCATTTGGGATAGGTGTCAAGAGTGTCTGAGTGGGCTCAGAGGGCATGTCAGATCTCACCAAGCTATCTCCAAAATTGCGACCACGCTTATAGACCACCCGTGGGGGTTCCTTGAAGAGGTGTGCGATTTTTTTGTTGTTCTGTCGAAGGGCCACATTCGTTTAACCCTGCATAACTGGCTATATGGTAGACCATTCTTGGGGGGAAGGTGATGCATACAATCAGCACGTAGCAGGGTATTGCGATCTGTGGGCTTTGTGTATAAGTCTGTGTGTAATGCATCATTCTCTTTGACGATCCATAAGTCCAGGTAGTTTATTTCTCTCTCATCAGTCTGCATGGTGAATTTGAGATATTCAGAGCTCTCGTTTGGTAGAGTTTGGAATTAATTTAGTTTCTGCTGACTTCCTTCCCAGAGCACAAAGACATCATCTATGTATCTCTTCCATAGTAGGATTTTAGAAAGTAAGGGGTGTGTTAATGTTTCATTAAGGAGTGCTTCCTCAAATTGTCCCACATACAGGTTTGCGTAGTTGGGGGAAAAGGGGGAGCCCATGGCTACACCCCGAATTTGAAGGAAAAAGTCTGACTCAAAGACTAAGTAGTTATTGGATAATACCGGTTCAGTAAGTTGTAAGATGCAGTCATTGGATGGAGCAAGGGTCGAGTCTCTCTGCTGAAGAAAGTGTTGCAGCGCCTGCAAGCCTCCAGTGTGTGGGATGTTAGTGGTCAGCAGGGTGCCCTCTGGTATCCTTCCTAAGCCCTCTATCAATGAGACCCTGTGACTAGTGTCTTTGACAAAAGATGGGAGATTCTCAAACATCGGTTTAATGTGGTAATCCACAAATGTAGAAATGTTGGATGTCACAGAGTGGATTGCTGCTACAATGTGTCTACCTGGAGGAGGAGACACTTGTTTGTGTAATTTAGCAACGGTATAGAAAGTTGAAAAACGAACAACTACCAAAGCAGAGTGGGTCATTGGTCTGTCTGTCTCTCTGTTTAGGCAGCTGATGGCGTCATGACTGTTTCTGACCTAGCATTACAACGAATGGACACATCACAGCATGTAATCTAAGGCTGTTGAACTAACCTACTTTTTTAACAGCCGAGAGGCAACGACAAGAACACTGTAAACAGCATAATGAAAACTTGATATCATAAAAGAGATGGACAAAACCACTCACTAGCCGTCAGGTGTTCGAGCACCATAATGGCAGCTCTTTCTAAGGCGGCCAATTGTGTTGGAATTGTGTCCATTGTGAGGAGAGAAACCTTGTCCTTGGACTCCATTGTGAAGTGTTCCTACCACTCCTCCCACTCACCCCTACCTGACAGACATCCTCTCATTTACTGCACCTCTCCAGGTGAGGCAGTGCCACATCGATTTCCAGCATCCAGCATCATGCTCTGTGATCACACACTATAGATAGACCATATTTGACTGATAGAGAAGGCCTCCTATATGGCATTTGTTACATTTCTCCTGACACAGGATGACAAATAAATTAGTGTAATTGGAGTGCCAGGCGAGGGAGGCATGCAGTAAACTGGTGATGAGCACATAGGCGGACAGATAAGCTAAATCAAGACCCAGAGCCACTCAAGCATTTAATTTGCTCTAAAAGACATGTCATTTCCAGCTGCAAGGCTTTGTTGGGCTTGTCACTTTGGATGATTACGAGGTGCTTTTGTTTTTGCATGTTAATTTCTCATAAAGGAACATTGTTTACATAACAGCACAGATGATCTATCACAGAATTATTCTAATTGATTGGAAAATCAAGAAGTTTGCGTGTACTGCAGCCCAGTATTGTTGATTGTGGACGGCATTATCCTGAATATTTTTGCTCGAAAAAGAGAATCTCTAAGAACAAATAGCACAGTAATTCAACACTAAATCTCATGTCTTCTCATCATACCGCCGAGGCATATTTACGCTACATTCAAAGTTCCCTAAGTGTGCATGTGTGTAATATGACAAGCTACTGTCGTGCACGTTAAGACGATAGAGAAAGCAGAGAGAGCAGTATAAGGGAAGTCTTAGCTCAGTCACGCCACTGTATTCTCCCTCTCACCTACAGTAACAGAGCTCTAGCCTCCTGGCAGTGGTGGCCCTCCTCCTCCCGAAGAATTCAAAGTTCTCGCCACAATTGTGTCTGCCCCTTTCCAAGGGGAAAAAAACGAATGAATGAATGTTTAATGTGAATTGGGAGAAGAAAAGCCACCTCTTATCTTAAGCCTCTATAAGAGAACTTGTTCCAGGATTTCAAATTGAATTAGAAGAGCTGGGTTTCTGCAGGATTGTGAGGAGAAACAAAAAGTAGGGCACCTCCTGTTTTGTGATTCAAAGCCACACTAGCTAATGGATTACCTCATCTAGGAAAAGCGTAAGCTAAGTCTACTTCACGATTCTCTTTTATCTTTCAAGGCAGAAGATGGACAGCTGGAAGACAGTATTTATTGATATCCATTGCGGTTTGCTACTGATTACAGGAGATAAGCAATGTTCAGGTCAATACCTGTTATTCAGTACATATGGAGTGTTTTGCAGTTTGCGTTAGTTTACATTGTTCTTATTAATTTAGTGATGAACGATCCTTTAAAGGCTGACCCATATGCCAGTATGTATGCACCATTATTAACACAATGTGACGGTAGCAGACAGGATTTAGAAGCGCTTAAGCAAAAAACTGCATAATCTTCTTGTAAAAAGTGGTTTTCCCTTTTGATCCCTGCAGGTATCTTTCTGTTCTTCAGGTGAGTACGCATTGTGTTAACACCACAACAGGTCCTACTGATAAAGGAAGTTGACTGATACACACAGTTAATCTAGCTCAGTAAGGGCTTCATTACGTTAGCGCACAATGGACATTGAGCACAGTGACTGAGTGCATCTAACTCGCAATGGTCCTATGCAATGCACGGTAATGCACTGCGGAAGAATACACACATGTTGAATGCAGTTCATAAGTCTTTACAAGATATACATTTTAGCCATGTACAAAGCTGAGTAGAGATCCCAGCAGAATGTACTCTGTTTTTTTTCTGCCTCAGCCTAGTGGGAAGACGGTGATGATGATGACATTATAGTATAGCTCTTTAGACCCCCCCCCCCCTTTCTGTTGTTTTACTCCAGCACCACCGATGGTGTCATCACTGCCAGTGCAAGGCATTCACTAGCCTCTCGCTCCTGAGTAAATAACCAGTGCTCGTGACAGCTACTGAGGCCCCATGCTTTGTCTATCTGCCAAAAAGATCTGCTTCCACCTACTCATTTTAACCGTTGTTTTTATCCCAAGGCTGTGGAGCCCAATAGTACACTGTACTGCAGCTATGGTTATGTGCTAAAAACTCTACATCCACACTGTAAACCCCAAGGCATTTTTAACTCAAATACCTCTGGTAAGTTGAACTCAAAGTCAATGAAAAGTGATTAGGCCTATTACTTAAAATGTTAATGTGGTACTGAATCAAAACTAAATGAGAAGTCACATCAACTACATTTGAAAAAAAGGTTATGATAACAAATGTACTTTTTTTATTTTTTATGATTGTTTTTAATATCTGTGTTTTTTGCGTTTACATTGATTGATTGATTAATCTTGTGCGACACAAAGATAAATAACATGCATTTTTGTAAACTAATCCAGTCATTTTGTTCGATTTTTTTGCACCCGTTACGAAAATGGTTGTTCCAGTTTAAATGGCTTAGGTAGTCTCCTCGCACTGTTCCTAATCCTGGCAGTCGTTTTGAATGCAGGTTGCGGGTGAATAAAACACTTTGGCTGTTAGATAGCTTAACTCTGGCGGGATTGTAATAGGATTTCACCATCACTCTGTAAACCAGCATAATGTGACTTGCAATGTAAGGTTGCAACCTTCTGGTAAATTTCCAAGGTTTCCCAGAAATCCCGGGTGGAAGATTCCTGGAAATTCTTCTACCAGGATTTTTTTGAAAATCTGGGAATTTTGGGAAAGTTAACGGAATTTTGCAAGCCTATTTGCAGGCCTGTAAACCATGAGCTTCAGGCCACTGTATTACATTCAACACACCTGGTCTTCCAGGTCGGTTAAATCAAAAACATGAAGTGCCTTCGGTACTCAAAGACCAGGGTTGCCTACCCCTGCTCTACAGGGTCACAGTGACTCCATCAGTTTGAGTAATGACTACAAAATCACAATAACTAGACTCAGAAATATTAACTGCAACAGGTTTCCTCAAAAGTTTTAATTAATGACAGCACATTGGGGTTTACAGTGCATCCATTTCTCCCAGTGTCCCTATCTGACCTCTAAATCCCAGCAGACCTGGGGTTCAAATAGTATTTGGTTTCTTTCTAATTCTTATGCTGCACTTGATTCAGCTTGGTTGTCACAACAGAACCAATGGAATAGTCCAAAAAAGTGCAAACCCCGCCCATCTGGCACTCCATTCCAGACAGGCTTAATCGAATGCTTGAAAGTTTTTTAATGAAAACTAATACAATTTCCCCTAGGTGTGAATCCCAGTGTTCAGTGGATTTGCCGTTCACCAGGCCAGAATCATTGATTTGACACAATGACACGAGTGTGAGCTCTGTGGTTGTGTAAACAGCTCAACGGTCACTAATACACTGTGGCACGTGGCTGTCACATACGCATGAGTCACGGAATAACAAGCAGGCTACTGTACGCAAAAGGCCTGCAGAGTTTATAGGAATTATCTTCAAATCCTCTGCATGAAGAATAGGACATTTCTTCAGATCAAAACTTCTAATATTTAAGTAATTAATGGCTTAGCAGTTTTATATTGATACTAACCTCCCCAATGTAATTATATCTCAGATATACTGTAATCACAGAATTATACAATCCTCTGCTTGTAATTCTAGTCTTCATAAAACCAAGACTGCAGGGGAGATTAAAACTTAATGATTACAAAATGAAAATCGGTGCTCTGACAGAGTATAACAGAAATATTCACCATCCCTTAGCCTACAGTTTCCGCACCCCCGCAGAAATCGAATTAACATAATGGAAACAATCTGTCAATCTGTCTGTTTAAGCCAAATATATCTGTTTTGCATGGGCTGCATCTCAATCCACTGCATCAAGCGATATCACCCTTCTGCATCTGCGGTGAAAGGCAGTGGTGGGAAAAGTACTCAATTTTCATACTTGAGTAAAAGTAAAGATACCTTAACAGATAATGACTCAAGTAAAAGTGAAAGTCACCCAGTAAAATACTACTTGAGTAAAAGTCTAAAAGTATTTGGTTATAAATGTACTTAAGTATCAAAAGTAAATGTAATTGCTAAAATATACTTAAGTGTCAAAAGTAAAAAATAATTTCAAATTCCTTACACTACCGGTCCAAATTTTAGAACACTTTTTGGGTAACTACATGATTCTATATGTGCTATTTCATAGTTTGGTTGCCTTCACTATTATTCTACAGTGTAGAAAATAGTACAAATAAAGTAGGTGTGTTCAAACTTGACTGGTGCTGTAAATGGAATTAGTTTAAGACCAAAAATAAGGAGATAAATACATGTAAAAATACATATATAGTTTCCTGATAAATAAGTGAAATAATCTGCCTGTAAACAATTGTTGGAAAAATGACTTGTGCCATGCACAAAGTAGATGTCCTAAATGACATGACAAAACTATAGTTTACTAACAATACATATGTGGACTGGTTGAAAAACGAGTTTTAATGACTCCAACCTAAGTGTATGTAAACTTCCGACTTCAACCGTATGTGTAAATGTATTTTGCAACGCTCGTGTACACAATGCATGCTCGAGTGGCGCAGTGGTCTAAGGCACTGCATCTCAGTGCTAGAGGCGTCACCACAGACACCCTGGTTTGATTCCAGGCTGTATCACAACCGGCCGTGATTGTCCGATAGGGCAGCGCACAACTGGCCCAGCTTCGTCCGGGTTTGGCGGGTGTAGGCCGTCATTGTAAATAAGATTTTGTCCTTAACTGACTTGCCTAGTTAAATAAAGGTTTTTTAAAAATGCAGGAAACGGAAAAGTGTGGTCAGTCAGTGTGGTCAGCATGTTCGACTCTAGAGAGAAGCTCTGCCAGAAAAGGCTCATGCATACCATAGCATAATGCTTTTTTCATCCAGTCATGTCCACCTACCTACACTCCCCAGCACCTACCTACGACTCCCCAGCACACTCCTTCCATAAACGAACAATGGTGTAAAGGCCTCTCTATAAACAAAACATTATAAAAAAGCATTTTATTTCAACCAAGACAAAAGACAAAGAGAGTGTGAGAGAGAGAGAGAGAGAGAGAGAGAGAGAGAGACACAGAGAGAGAGAGGGACCCAGTCTGTATAATCCTCTTTGTGCTTATGCCATCCTTTTGGATATCAACAAGTGCAAAAACAAACAGACCAGAACAAAACACACCTCTGAGCTTACCTTCTCTGTGGACTGGGAGGTACCAAAGAAGATGGGGATGAAGGCCAGCCATATGATACAGGTGGTGTACATGGTGAAGCCGATGGGCTTGGCCTCGTTGAAGGCCTCCGGCACGCCTCGAGTCTTGATGGCATACACTGTACAGGTGACCATTAGCAGCATGCTGTAGCCAAGCAGGCAAATCAGAGAAAGGTCAGAGATGTCACATTTGAGCACACCACGGGCCATGTCCGGATTAGCCATGCGCTGGTCCTCATAGTCGATGATGGCCTGAGACGGGTCCACGCCAAACCAGATACACACCCCCAGTAGCTGCACCGAAGTCAGGCTGAAGGTGATGACCAGCTGGGAGGCTGGGGAGATGAATCTGGGGGCGCTCACCGACATGGATCCCTGCTCGAAGATGCGGTAGATGCGGTTAGTCTTGGTGAGCAGGGCTGCGTAGCTGATACTCATCCCCAGACCCAGGAAGATCCGTCTGAGGGAGCAGATGCCCACGTCAGGGGCAGATATCATGAGAAAAGTGGTGGCGTAGCACATGAAGATACCCGTCAGTAGAACGTAGCTGAGCTCGCGGCCTGACGCCTTGACGATGGGCGTGTCATTGTAGCGGATAAAGGTGACCACCACAAACAGAGTGGCCATGATGCCCACCACGGAGATGAGGACAGGTATGACGGCCCAGGGGGAACTCCATTCCAGCTTGACAATGGGGATGGGACGGCAGGCCGTGTGGTTCTCGTTGGGACGCAGGTCAAAGCGGCACATCTTGCAGCTGTAGGTGTCTGCCTGGTACTGGTAGCCGTCGCAGCGCTCGCAGTGCCAGCAGCAAGGGATGCCCTTCACTATTTTCTTGCGCTCTCCGGCCTGGCAGGGGTGGCTGCAGATGGAGTAAGGGATCTGACGACCTCCACCTGGCCAGTGCATTGCTCGGATCTGATTGAGATGGAGAGGAGAGGAGGGGTACAGTCAAACACTTCTCAAATAACTAACACTATAACCCATACACAGTCTCTTGTTTAATGAAAATTGCCACTGGTATGCGGTTCGTTTTGGGGATTCTCCTCTCCCAAACTCTATTTGCCTTCTTAAAACAGTATATTTAGCGTCATGTTATTCACTTTTTTGCCATTGACGTTGGTTGTTAAATTCATAGGCGGCAAACTCATCCAAAATGTGTATTTCAATTAACAGATATAAGAATCCTAATTGACTAAAATATCCTTAGGAAAGAGAATTGGTGCACACTACAGTAGGTGCCCAGGACTAGAATATACAACACCATTCCATTCATTCTGTGTTCACAGCATTGAAAGAGGAACAGACCCAGATCAACTCCATAGAAACCATGTCAACTCCATAGAAACTAGGCGAACTCCATAGAAACCAGGTCAACTCCATAGAAACCAGGTCAACTCCATAGAAACCTGCTTATTTTTTTCTTTCTATCTTTCTTAGCCCAAGGCCATCTCTTCTTATTCCATTTAAGCATTATTTGCGGGGCCGGCTTCATGTAATTCATTGTTATAGCTTTGTTACCCCCATGTGTCCACAATTGCACACTATTGTTTCCCTAAGACAGTGGATGGTGTCTAAAGTCACTATAGCAATGTATCGGTTTTTAAGCTCTTATTGCTTTCTTTTCATTTCAGTCTTTGTTGTTAATCACTAAAGCACCCTCTGGATGTTTTCAACTTTTAAGATGTGTGCACAAAGCCAGTAGCAAATGGATCACGAGAATTACTGAGCCAAGGAAGCGCTGCAGTAGAACCAACAGCCAATCATACCTGTGTCAGGAGGAGAGCCACTGACACACATGGTGAAACCCATGAAGGTAATGTGGAGGGGACGAGTCTGATAATATATCTAAAATACAGCATATGCAGCTGCTGTATGAACTATAAAAAAACAAGTGCTTACATTCAGATAGAGCTGGTCGGTCCAGTGCCCGATGATTTTGTACTCAGCTGTTTGGTTTCTGATCTGGTACTGGTAAATCTCATAGCGACCAGGGGCGTCTCCATTCCCATTGAAAAGCACTGGGTTGCCAGCAATACCTGAGGGACAAAGGAGAGAGTCAATTAATTATTCAACAAAAAAAACATGTGTTTTCTTGCTTAATTTGTATTGTAATTGTCATAGGATCAGTGTGTGGAATGTGCAAATGTTTGCGGTTAACCAAAATAAACTGTGTTGAAATGCAATTTCTCAATTCAAGAAAGTGTGAAACTTAGCTTGTGGGGTGAGGAGAGAATAAGTGGCTGATTTTAAATTCTCTCTCTGCTCTGTTCTGTCTAGAGGCATCTGCCTTAGTCAAATCACATTTGCAGTCACTCCATTGATTTCAAATTGTTCTTCCATACTCTATTCTAAGTGAGAACTTTGTGTGTGGGTATTATGTTTCGACTGACGTTAAAACTGCACTGTGTTACTGTCTGGTGTTATCGCACCATGCAATTCTTTGGTGGTGTTGAGTTGGAGTTTATTTTATTTTTACAGGGACAGTGCACATTAATCAAGTTCCAGTAAAATTGCCGGTTTTAGCCAGCCAGCTCATTTTCAACTGCAGTCCCTGGGCAGGTTATTAGAAACAATTACAATACAGACAATCAATGAGCAGTGAGTACACGCAGAGCAACATAGGACAAGCAAGACGTAGCATACAGACAGAGCAACATAGTACAAAAAGCAACAAGACAAGATATTGTTCCAATATGTTTTGGCATGAGAGATATAGTAATCATATGTCATATGACTTAGCAGCCAAAAGGAGCCCCCCTACAAAACAAACTATCCAATAAAACCCAGCTTCATTAGTACAGCACATTTCAGACATGGAATGCAACAATGTTCTTCACAGGCAAAAATATATATATAAAAAAAACATAAAAAATATATATATATTTACTACACACCAAATATAAGAGGATAAAAATAAATAAAAAACTGAACGACTAAAAAGCACGCTAAGGAAAGCAAAGCTAAAAAGGCGTGTTTAAAAAAAAATGTCCACAGTTTAGGCCCCCCTCAGGTTCTCTGGCAGGCTATTCCAAAGGCTGGGGGGGGCATGGTAACTGAAGGCTGCCTCTCCATGCCTCTTGGTCCTAGGCTTTGGGACAGTTAAAAGGCCAGTGCCAGAGGACCTGAGGGACCTATTGGGTACATAACTTAAAAGCAGTCGGACATGTATTGGGTTGCACAATCGTGGATAGATTTAAAAACCAATAGAAGAATCTTAAAATGAATTCTAAAACTCACAGGCAGCTAGTGCAGCGACATTAAAACCAGTGTAATGTGTGCTCTCTGTTTGGTCTTGGTCAGTAACTGGGCTGCAGCATTCTGTATGTTTTGCAGTTGACCAATGGCTTTCTTGGGTAGACCAGACAGGAGAGCATTACAGTAGTCAAGCCTGATTGTAATAAAAGGATTGATGAGACTCTCTGTGTCAGCCTGAGAGAGAAATGGACGCACCTTGGAAATGTTCCTCAGGTGGTAAAAGGCTATTTTGGTCACATTCCTAATGTGTGAAATTGAGTTCAGAATCTAAAATAACACCTCGGTTTTTTACCTTGTGTTTTATCTTTATTGCAATTAAATTCAAATGTGCGGCCATTCTCTCTCTGTGCTTTTGCTGCAACAATAAGAACCTCAGTCTTGTCTTGATTTAGCTGGAGGAAGTTGTGAGCCATCCAGGTTCTTAAATCACTAATAGAATCTAATAATTTATCTGTGGAGCTAAAATCCTCTGGTGACACAGATATGTAAACTTTCGTGTCATCTGCGTAGCAGTGAAAATCAATGCTGTGCTTTCTGATAAAGCTGCCAAAGGGTAATATATATATATATATATATATATATATAGATATATATATATATATACAGTGGGGCAAAAAAGTATTTAGTCAGCCACCAATTGTGCAAGTTCTCCCACTTAAAAAGATGAGAGAGGCTGGTAATTTTCATCATAGGTACACTTCAACTATGACAGACAAAATGAGAAAAAACATCCAGAAAATCACATTGTAGGATTTTTAATGAATTTATTTGCAAATGATGGTGGAAAATAAATATTTGGTCACCTACAAACAAGCAAGATTTCTGTCTCTCACAGACCTGTAACTTCTTCTTTAAGAGGCTCCTCTGTCCTCCACTCGTTACCTGTATTAATGACACCTGTTTGAACTTGTTATCAGTATAAAAGACACCTGTCCACAACCTCAAACAGTCACACTCCAAACTCCACTATGGCCAAGACCAAAGAGTTGTCAAAGGACACCAGAAACAAAATTGTAGACGTGCACCAGGCTGGGAAGACTGCAATAGGTAAGCAGCTTGGTTTGAAGAAATCAACTGTGGTAGCAATTATTAGGAAATGGAAAACATACAAGACCACTGATAATCTCCCTCGATCTGGGGCTCCACGCAAGATCTCACCCCTTGGGGTCAAAATGATCACAAGAACGGTGAGCAAAAATCCCTGAACCACACGGGGGACCTAGTGAATGACCTGCAGAGAGCTGGGACCAAAGTAACAAAGCCTACCATCAGTAACACACTACACCGTCAGGGACTCAAATCCTGCAGTGCCAGACGTGTCCCCCTGCTTAAGCCAGTACATGTCCAGGCCCGTCTGAAGTTTGCTAGAGAGCATTTGGATGATCCAGAAGAAGATTGGGAGAATGTCATATGGTCAGATGAAACCAAAATATAACTTTTTGGGAAAAACTCAACTCGTCGTGTTTGGAGGACAAAGAATGCTGAGTTGCATCCAAAGAACACCATACCTACTGTGAAGCATGGGGTTGGAAACATCATGCTTCGGGGCTGTTTTTCTGCAAAGGGACCAGGACGACTGATCCGTGTAAAGGAAAGAATGAATGGGGCCATGTATCGTGAGATTGCCCATCAGCAAGGGCATTGAAGATTAAACGTTTCTGGGTCTTTCAGCATGACAATGATCCCAAACACACCGCCCGGGAAACGAAGGAGTGGCTTCGTAAGAAGCATTTCAAGGTCCTGGAGTGGCCTAGCCAGTCTCCAGATCTCAACCCCATAGAAAATCTTTGGAGGGAGTTGAAAGTCCGTGTTGCCCAGCAACAGCCACAAAACATCACTGCTCTAGAGGAGATCTGCATGGAGGAATGGGCCAAAATATCAGCAACAGTGTGTAAAAATCTTGTGAAGACTTACAGAAAACTTTGACCTCTGTCATTGCCAACAAAGAGTATATAACAAAGTATTGAGATAAACTTTTGTTATTTAAGCTTTTTTTAAGAATTTAAGCTTTCAGCCGATATAGGACACTTATATATTAGATAGCCTTTCTATGATATTATAAATATATTTGGTATTTAATTAGGATCCCCATTTGTTGTTGAAAAGCAGTAGCTACTCTTCCTGTGTTCCACACAAAACATGAAACATAATACAGAATGACATAACACAGAACATCATTAGACAAAATATGACATTTTAAATATTAAACATTGAAACCACACAACCACATTTCTGTTCCTGAGATACTCCTTTATGATAATAAAACTACACAACATTTATTTCCCTAAGATGCCCCTTGAATATATTAAGTATAGCCTCACTGCTCTCTGCTGAGGATACAGAGGAGTAACTTCCCCTCCAAAACTCAAGTATGAACACGCAGCAGCAAACTGCCATCTACTGATAAAAGGCATAAGGCGCTGGCATTTCTCTTGTCATGCCCAAGCTTATCATTACGTCTCCCCAAGCACAATCGGCGTTCCATTTTACGAACAAGGGGAAAAGCGTGGATGATCGCGGCGGTTTGGGTTTCTGCTGATGACTGTTTTTTGTTTTTTTTAGTTTAGGGTAGGGCGGAAAACGTATACAGCAGCCTAATCCACATCTCGATGAGTCAGCCGCTCTGGATTAAGGCACTATTGTGTACTCAGCCGTGCCTCAGTGACAATGCAGCCCACATCTCACAGTTATAGGAACAGATGAGAGGGATTAGAACAGATTTTATGTTTGAACGAGATATGTTCATACAAGAACTCTCCACAACTGAAGTGTTGATCTGCATTTGTATCCAGTAGTTCAATCATAGTATTTTTCCGTAAAAAATGAAAACTAAGGCATATAGCCCTAGATGGAACTGTGTATTAAGGGGCTTGTTAAGGCTTTGAGGCCATAGCCCATGCCATGCCACTGGGTCCCATGCTGTCACTGTGAGAGGAAAATGGATCTTGACCTCCCCATTGGTCCTTTAAGACACTAATGCAGCACCACAGTCTGCCACTGCAGATGTAATTACATTTAACAGTTTATAGTCTTTTAGTGCTCCATTCTGAGGTTGGCCCAAAGCTTATTGTCATCTCTTAGCCAAGCTGTTCTCAAAACGGACTGTATGTTCATTGTATGCCTTCTAGTATGCATGGCCTCATATCTGTATGAGCTTTAGCCAACTCCTCTGACTAGCGTTGTCATGCAGGCATGTTGTTGTCATGCAATCTTGTCATACATGGTATAACAACAATAGTCAGAGAAGCTGGCTAAAGCTCATGCCGATTTAGGGGACAGGTCAGTGGCGACCCGTCATTCAGGTTCAGGTGGGGCAGAGGGTTTTTTGAGCACCACATGTTTTGCATTTCCTTTTGGCATTAATTCGTGTCACATATCAGTTTGCAGACAATGTAAAAAAAAGAGTTATCCTTGAGTTAATGAAGCAGCATACTCTGTTGAGTAAGGTTGCTCCAAAATGAAGGTGCTTCAGCCTAGCTCAGCTCTTTCTGTGGTGGAGGGGCAGCCAGCTAAAGTACAGAGTGTTTTTATAGGAATCCATGGCTAAACACTATTTTTGCTTCCCCTGCCTGCTATTCGGTGGAAAGGTATGTGTTCCAAGTCTGGGATTAAGGATTTTAAAAATCTGTCTGAAAGGGTCTCTTTTCCAACCTTAAAAGGATAAACATTCACACACAACGTCATGGACCAGAAAAAGTTGACTACATCGGCCATGCTGTCAATCCAGCATGATTTCTGCCGTGTTCAAAGCAACTGGGAACTGGATTGACAGAAAACTGAAATCTTTGACTTCTGACTTCAGTGCGTTGAAGACAACTGTGAACGCTGAAAAAACGAGCTCCGACTGGGAAAATACGTTTTGAACGTTCATCCAACTCGGAATTCCAGGCCTCTTTCTAGAGCATCAACGTTTCAACCTGAAGATCACTGACGTCATTATTCACCCTAATTTTCCCCAAAATGTCCAGTTGTCTTGGAAAGCACCATGAATCCAGAGAATGCCAGACTTTGATGACAAAGTTTTCCCACAAGCAGGACTGCTGCGCCACCTTCCTGTTCAAGTGAGCACAGCACAACAAAAATATGTCTTGTATGCTGCTGCACAAATTATGCAACATGCCAGGATATGTATACTGTAGCTAAGAAAGTAATACTGAGTGTACGTTTTGTTGTAAGCTATTAAACTCAGAAAAAAAAGAAATGTCCTCTCACTGTCAATTGAGTTTACTTTTAGCGCCGCTTTACGGTCTCCTAACCAATTGTGCTATTATGTGTTTTTCGCAATATTTGTAAATTATTTTGTACATAATGTTTCTGCAACCGTATCTTACGGCAGAAAAGAGCTTCTAGATATCAGGACAGCGATCACTCACCTCAGATTAGACTAAGATTTTTTTAACAACAACAACAAGCAGGACTCACACGATATTCTCCAAACACCCCACAGGGCAGACATCCCAATTATTAGCAAAAGGAAGCGACGCAGAGGAAGAAGAGCCGGATGCCTGGTCCGGACGCGCAGAAGGCAACTAGGAAAGCTGCCATTACTGTCAATATTACTTGCCAACATGCAGTCATTGGACAATAAACTAGACAAGGTACGATCCCGAAGATCCTACCAACGGGACATCAAAAACTGTAATATCCTATGTTTCACGGAATTGTGGCTGAATGACGACATGGATATTCAGCTAGCGGGAT
Source organism: Oncorhynchus kisutch (assembly GCF_002021735.2). NCBI lineage: Eukaryota > Metazoa > Chordata > Actinopteri > Salmoniformes > Salmonidae > Oncorhynchus > Oncorhynchus kisutch. The sequence goes on along the minus strand of NC_034178.2, from coordinate 27,218,229 downwards.
ACACGCTGCACCGGCAGGATAGAACAGCACACTCTGGTAAGACCAGGGAGGGGGGAGATGTCTATGCATATTTGTAAACAACAGCTGGTGCACGAAATCGAAGGAAGTCTCTAGATTTTGCTCACCTGAAGTAGAGTATATTATGATAAATTGCAGGCCACACTACTTGCCTAGAGGTTTTTCAGCTATACTTTCGTGGCTGTTTATTTACCACCACAGACAGATGCCGGCACTAAGACCACACTCAGCCAGCTGTATAAGCAAACAGGAAATCACTCACCCGGAGACGGCGCTCCTAGAGGCCGGAGACTTTAATGCAGGGAAACATAAATCAGTTCTACCAAATCTCTATCGACATGTTAAATGTGCAACCAGAGGGAAAAAAAATCTAAATCACCTGTACTCCACACACAGATGTGTACAGAGCTCTCCCTCGCCCTCCATTTGGTAAATCTGACCACAACTCTATCCTCCTGATTCCTGCTTACAAGCAAAAATTAAAGCAGGAAGCACCAGTGACTCGGTCTATAAAAAAAATATTCAGATGAAGCAGATGCAAAACTACAGGACTGCTTTGCTATCACAGACTGGAACATGTTCCGAGATTCTTCCGATGACATTGAGGAACACACCACAACAGTCACAACAGTCACTGCAGGTGTCTTCACCGACATTTTCAACATGTCCCTGATTGAGTCTGTAATACAAATATGCTTCAAGCAGACCACCATAGTCCCTGTACCCAAGAACACAAAGGCAACCTGCCTAAATGACTACAGACACGTGGCACTCACGTCCGTAGCCATGAAGTGCTTTGAAAGGCTGGTAATGGCTCACATCAACACCATTGTCCCAGAGACCCTAAACCCACTCCCATTTGCATACCGCCCGAACAGATCCACAGATGATGACATCTCTATTGCACTCCACACTGCCCTTTCCCACCTGGACCAAAGGAACACCTATGTGAGAATGCCATTCATTGACTACAGCTCAACGTTCAACACCATAGTACCCTCAAAGCTCATCACTAAGCTAAGGAACCTGGGACTAAACACCTAACTCTGCAACTGGATCCTGGACTTCCTGACGGGCCGCCCCAGGTGGAGAGTGTAGGTAGCAACACATCCGCCACGCTGATCCTCAACACTGGAGCTCCCCAGGGGTGTGTGCTGAGTCCCCTCCTGTATTCCCTGTTCACCCACGACTGCTGACGACACAACAGTGGTAGGCCTGATCACAGACAACGATGAGACAGCCTATAGGGAGGAGGTCAGAGACCTAGCCGGGTGGTGCCAGAATAACAACTTATCCCTCAACATAAACAAGACAAAGGAGATGATTGTGGACTACAGGAAAAGGAGCACCGAGCACGTCCCCATTCTCATCGATGGGGCTGTAGTGGAGCAGGTTGAGAGCTTCAAATTCCTTGGTGTCCACATCAACAACAAACTAGAATGGTCCAAACACATCAAGACAGTCATGAAGAGGGCACGACAAAGCCTATTCCCCCTCAGGAAACTAAAAAGATGTGGCATGGGTCCTGAGATCCTCAAAAGGTTCTACAGCTGCAACATCAAGAGCATCCTGACCGGTTGCATAACTGCCTGGTATGGCAATTGCTCTGCCTCCGACCGCAAAGCTCTTCAGAGGTTAGTGCGTACGGCCCAGTACTTCACTGGGGCAAAGCTGCCTGCCATTCAGGACCTCTACACCAGGCGGTGTCGGAGGAAGGCCCACCCCAGTCATAAACTGTTCTCTCTACTACCGCATGGCAAGCGGTACCGGAGTGCCAAGTCTAGGACAAAAAGGCTTCTCAACAGTTTTTACCTCCAAGCCATAAGACTCCTGAACAGGTAACCAAATGGTTACCCGGACTATTTGCATTGTGGGCCCCCCCAACCCCTCTTTTACGCTGCTGCTACTCTCTGTTTATCTTATATGCATAGTCACTTTAACTATACATTCATGTACATACTACCTCAATTGGCCCAACCAACCAGTGCTCCCGCACATTGGCTAACCGGGCTATCTGCATTGTGTCCCACCACCCACCAACCCCTCTTTTTACGCTACTGCTACTCTCTGTTCATCATATATACATAGTCACTTTAACCATACCCACATGTACATTCTACCTCAATAAGCCTGACTAACCGGTGTCTGTATATAGCCTTGCTACTCCTATTTTCAAATGTCTTTTTACTGTTGTTTTAATTCTTTACTTACCTACACACACACACACACACACACACACACACACACTTTTTTTCTCGCCGCACTATTGGTTAGAGCCTGTAAGTAAGCATTTCACTGTAAGGTCGACGTGACAAATAAACTTTGATTTGATTTGATGTGTAAATAATCGTATGAACATAACAAGATTGAACATCTGAGACATAAACTGAACAATTTCCACAGACATGTGCCTAACAGAAATTGAATAATGTGTCCCTGAACAAAGGGGAGGGGTCAAAATCAAAGGTAACAGTCAGTATCTGGTGTGGCCACCAGCTGCATTAAGTACTGCAGTGCATCTCCTCCTCATGGACTGCAACAGATTTGCCAGTTCTTGCTGTGAGACATTACCCCACTCTTCCACCAAGGCACCTGCAAGTTCCCAGACATTTCCGAGGGGAATGGCCCTAGCCCTCACCCTCCGATCCAACAGGTCCCAGACGTGCTCAGTGTGATTGAGATCGGGGCTCTTCGCTGGCCATGGCAGAACAATGATATTCCTGTCTTGCAGGAAATCACACACAGAACAAGCAGTATGGCTGGTGGCATTGACATGCTGGAGGGTCATGTCAGGATTAGCCTGCAGGAAGGGTACCACAAGAGGGAGGAGGATGTCTTCCCTGTAACGCACAGCGTTGATTGCCTGCATACAATGACAACAAGCTCAGTCCAATGATGCTGTGACACACCGCCCAAGACCATGACGGACCCTTCACCTCCAAATCGGTGTAACGCTCATTCTTTCGACGATAAACGCGAATCCGACCGTCACCCCTGGTGAGACAAAACCGTGACTCGTCAGTGAAGAGCACTTATAGCCAATCCTGTCTGGTCCAGTGACGGTGGGTTTGTGCCCATAGGCGACATTGTTGCCGGTGATGTCTGGAGGACCTGCCTTACAACAGGCCTACAAGCCCTGAGTCCAGCCTCTGTCAGCCTATTGCAGACAGTCTGAGCACTGATGGAGGGACTGTGCATTCCTGGTGTAACTCGGGCAGTTGTTGTTGCCATCCTGTACCTGTCCCACAGGTGTGATGTTCGGATGTACCGATCTTGTGCAGGTGTTGTTTCACGTTGTCTGCCACGATCAGCTGTCCGTCCTCTCTCCCTGTAGCGCTGTCATAGGCGTCTCACAGTACAGACATTGCAATTTATTGCCCTGGCCACATCTGCAGTCCTCATGCCTCCTTGCAGCATACTTCCACATACTTAGCCTGTGGACTCACTCACATTCCATTTGTGATATTAGCTGCAGAGAATTTCAGCAATCATTAATCAGGGTATTTTCCTGCTATATTTTATAGTTGCTTTGACCCTCGTGATTCAACCTCTCATTAATCTGTACATGAATAGTATGTCACTGGACTGAATACTATAGTTGAGTCTCTCTGGAGAGCAGAAACAATATACAGTAGGCTATATACCAACAATCATGAGTTAAATATCAGGTTCGACAGACACGATAAGCTGATTCAACTTGATAGAGGTATGTGAGTCTTGTGTGATTGTAATGTTCACAATGTCCCAATGGTATTCCGTGCAAAGGTTAAGAAAATATTTCAATGGGGGATTCTGTTTGTTACAAACTAAACATTGGAATTCAAAGAACAAAACATTGTGTCCTATTCCTGTCTCTCTTTCCTTAATGTTTCACATCAGCACTGCCATGTGCTCATGTGTGCTCCGTGTTAAATTACAGTACTTTTCCATTCACTCTCTATTTTCCACATTTTCAAACTCATTATTAATTCTCTGATTAAGTAATTCTATGAATCATCAAATCTGTGACCATGGCACCTAACGAGGCCCTTAGCGACCTCCGCTGGTGCACGTACAGACAAGCACACAGAAGGCTACACTAGAGAGATGGAGTGATCATGCAGTAAGCTGTAACTCGGGTCTATTCGGTCCACTGACTACTGTTTCTAGTTTAAAAGGTGATGATTATGGTTAGAGTTATGATCATTAATCCAACATGTGCTTGTTTTGCATGACCTTGCAGGTGCGACACCTTGGTGGATAGAAGGCAGCGCAGCTCACCACAACACACTAGTCATTAATACCTAATGAAATGTACATCATGAGGCCCATGTGCAGAAAGAAATACACACATATCTTCCACTACACTGTGCTCTCCTGCTCTCTCGCAAGCTCTTTCCTATACGCTCTCTCTCACTCTCCTTCTCTCTCTCTCTCGCTCTCACCTTCAATCTGTCTGCATGATTACTCCATTTCAGTAAATTAAACTTGTCTATGTACAAGTGCTCTCCAGCTGGGTTGTAATATGCAGCGACCAGACTCATGAGAAGAGGACCTACGTTAATGGCCTCAGAGTACACCTTTTACCATATAAATGTTTTGTACTAATGAATTTATGATACACTATTTACTGTAATTTGCTATCCTGTATGTGTACACGTAATTGAGAAACAATGTGAAGTAGGAACTACTTGAGATTACATTTAAAAAATATACCATTTACAGTGCTTTCAGAAAATATTCACACCCCTTGATTTTTTTCACTTTTTGTTGTGTTACAGTCTGAAATTAAAATAGATTACATTTACAGTTTTTTAGCCACTGGCCTACACACAATACCATATCATGTGAAAAACTGAAATGTCTTGAGTCAATAAGTATTCAACACCTTTTTTATGGCATGCCTAAATATATTCAGAATTAAACTTTGGTTAAAATTTGGTTAATAAGTCACATAATAAGTTGGAAGGACTCACTCTGTGCAATAATAGTGTTTAACATGATTTTTGAATTACCTCATCTCTGTACCCCACATATATAATTATCTGTAAGGTCCCTCAGCTGAGCAGTGAATTTTAAACACAGATTCAACCACAACGACCAGGGAGGTTTTCCAATGTCTCACAAAGAAGGGCACCTGTTGATAGATGGGTAAAAAAAATTGAATATTCCTTTAAGCATGGTGAAGGTATTAATTACACTTTGGATGGTGTATCAATACACCCAGTCACTACAACGATACAGGCGTCCTTCCTAACTCAGTTGCCGGAGAGTAAGGAAACCCCTCAGTGAGTTTAATGGCTTTCTATAGGAAAAAGCTGAGGATGTACTGTATGAACAACATTACAACACGTGACAAAGAGTTATGTTTGGGAGTTATGTTTGCTACATTTGCAATAACATCTGCTAACCATGTGTATATGACCGATTGTCACGCCCTGACCTTAGATATCTCTGTTTTCTTTATATTTTGATTAGGTCAGGGTGTGACTCGGGTGGGTACGCTAGTTTTTTTATTGTCTAGGGTTTTTGTATGTCTAGGGTTGTTGTTGGTCTAGGGTTTTTTGTATTTCTATGTTGGCCTGATATGGTTCTCAATCAGAGACAGCTGTTTATCGTTGTCTCTGATTGGGGATCATATTTAGGCAGCCTTTTCCCCCTTTGTGTTTCGTGTGATCTTGTCTATGTGTAGTTGCCTGTCAGCACTCGTTTGATTAGCTTCACGGTTCATTTTATTATTTATTATATCGTTTTATTATTTAGTTTGTTCAGTGTTTCATTCTTTAAATAAATAAGAATGTACGCATAGCACGCTGCGCCTTGGTCCGATCTTTATAACGAATGTGACAGAAGATCCCACCACAAATGGCCCAAGCAGCGTGTACAGGAGGAGTGGACTTGGGATGAGATCCTGGATGGAGCAGGAACCTGGACGCAGGCTGGTGAGTATCGCCGTCGGAAGGAGGAAATAGAGGCAGCGAAAGCGGAAGGCCGACGTTACGAGGAGTTATACCAACGAGGTAGGCCACAGAAACCCGAAGAGAATTTTGGGAGGGGACACATGGAGCAGTCGGCGGAGCCGAGAAGTAAACCAGAGAAAGTCTGGGAGAAGGAGGATTCGGGGGAGAGAGAAATGGGGGAGTTGTTGAGTTGGTGGAGGACGCACGGATTTAGAATAAAGGAACTTGTGTTCAGTTTGGTGCCACCTGAGTCAGCTGTCTATACTCGTCCTGAAATGTGTGTTAAAGTTCCGGAACAATTGATGCCGGCTATACACACCAGGTCTCCAGTGTACCTTCAAAACCCAGTGCGTCCTGTGCCAACTCCTCGCACTCTCCCTCAAATGCACTTTCCCAGTCAGGTGTGTCCTGTTCCTACTCCTTGCACTCTCCCTCAAGTGCGTGTCCCCACTCAGGTACGTCCTGTGGCTTTTCCCCGCGCTCGCCCTGAGGTGCGTGTCATCAGCCCGGTACCACCAGTGCCAGCACCATGCATCAGACCTCCAGTGCGTCTTCACAGTCCAGTGCGCCCTGTGCCTGCTCCCCGCACTCGCCCTGAGGTGTGTGTCATCAGCCCGGTACCACCAGTGCCAGCACCACGGATCAGGCCTCCAGTGCACCTCCACAGTCCAGAGCTTCCGGCGTCGGTCCCCAGTCCAGAGCTTCCGGCGTCGGTCTATGTTGGCCTGATATGGTTCCCAATCAGAGACAGCTGTTTATCGTTGTCTCTGATTGGGGATCATATTTAGGCAGCCCTTTTTGGGCTTTTTGGGATCTTGTCTACAGTTAGATGCCTGTGTGCACACTAGTAGCTTCACCTTTCGTTTGGTTGTTGTTTTGGTGAGTTTCAGTTCATAAGAAATATGTGGAATTCTATTCACGCTGCGCCTTACAACGATGGTGACACCGATGTTATTATTATTTTTTTTTAATCCAACGCATAACTGACTACCAATCTCCATATTTTCAAGCATAGTGGTGGCTGCATCATGTTATGGATATGCTTGGAATCGTTAAGGACTGGGAGTTTTTAGTATTAAAAAAAAAGAAACGGAATTGAGCTAAGCACATGCAAAAGAGGAAATTCTAACAGGTATTGATTCAGGTATGAATACTTATGCAATGAGAATTCTGTATTTCTTTTTCAATAGATTTGAAAAAAAAATGTTACCTGTTTTGACATTGTCATTATGGGTATTGTGTGTAGATGGGTGAGAAAAAATAAATACATTGAATACATTTTTAATTCAAGCTGTGACACAACAAAATGCAGAATAACTCAAGGGGTATACAGTGCCTATTCAGACCCTTGACTTTTTCCCCAAAAAATGATTTTACAGCCTCATTCTAATATTGATTAAAATGTTCTTCAATCTACATCATTATGACAAAGCAAAAACAGGTTTAGACATTTTTGCAAATGTATTAAAATTTTAAAACGGAAATATCACATTTACATACTGTAACTATTCAGACCCTTTACTCGGTACTTTGTTGAAGCACCTTTGGCAGCAATTACACCCTCGAGTCTTCTTCAGTATCACGCTAAATGCTAGGCACACCTGTATTTGGGGCATTCCTCTCATTCTTCTCTGCAGTTCCTCTCAAGCTTTGTTAGGTTGGATAGGGAGCAACGCTGCACAGCTAGTTAGATATGTTCGATCGGGTTCAAGTCCGGGCTCTGGCTGGGCTACTCAAGGACATTCAGTGACTTGTCCTGAAGCCACTCCTGCATTGATTTGGCTGTGTGCTTAGAGTCGTTGTCCTGTTGGAAGGTGAACCTTCGCCTCAGTCTAAGGTTCTGGAGCAGGTTTTCATCAGGGAACTCTCTGTACTTTACTCCGTTCATCTTTGCATTGATCCTGATTAGTCTCCCAGTCCCTGCAGAGGAAAAACATCTCCACCTTGCTTCAGGTTCACGTCCTCCAGACGTGATATTTGGCATTCAATCTTGGTTTCTTCAGGCCAGAGAATTTTGTTTCTCCTGGTTTGAGAGTCCTTAGGTGCCTTTTGGCAAACACCAAGCAGGCTGTCATGTGCCTTTTACCTGTGTGAGTAGCGGATATACATTTTATGACCGGAGTACTAGGTATTGTAATGCAGCAGCGACAGTCGCATGGAACCTTTTGCCCGTTGTAAACAAGCTAGCTTGCTAACGTCATGTAGAATGTGCGTATCGCAAATTGCATCTTGGAACAGTTATTTTCAGGTGTTGTGAAAGGAAAACATATTTTGTAAAATTCTAACGCTCCAAGAAACCGAACTAGGGAACTGAATATCATCACACCTTTAGTGTAAAGTCATTGGCTGACGTGAAGGCTAGATCTTCAAGTTCTTGTGAAAAACGATCAAATCTGACTTCTGATTGGGCGTCACGCACCTATTATTTTCGAGAGGGTACAAAATACGTAAGGATACAAAATACGTGAGGCTGGACAGGGGAGAGAGGCCGGGTCCGGATCGGGGCTTGCTGCCCTAGGAAATGTAACACTTTTAAATCACCTGAAACAGATATTTATTGCAATCTAGATCCATTATCATCTAAGCAGTCCTCTTTACATGTTCCATTGTCATTTTAATTAATGATGCACATTGATTCTTTAAGAACTTTTATACCTTAGTTTAGTAGAACTGCCACATGTAAGGGATAAACGCTGATGTTCCGTACAACCCAATCGCTCCAGTTGTATCCGTTTTTAAGTTCCTTGGCATCAGACTTGATTCCAACCTCTCTTTTTAAAAAGCAGGTGAAAGGTACCTAAAATAATCAAATTCAACCTAATGTGACGACCCACTCTGTCTGCCAAATTCTTTCTCTTTGCTCTTGTTTTCCTTAATAGGATGTTGTCAGCGAAATGGGACACACCTGGGCCCGGGTGTGTCCCGGGATAAATACACCTTTCCCCCATTCATGGAGGAGACTCTCCATGAATTGGATTTTGGTTGTGGCATTTTTGTGGCCGTTTTGATTGTTTGCTTTGGCACCATTCAACACCCCCCCCCCCCCATTATCACATCTATGCAGGCAACTACTCACTTACACTACTGACTACTGACACCATTGTTAATTGTATTCAGGTTACTTCAGTTAATAAATATATTTTCGCTATTCCTTGATCTCTACGTTGTCTCCTTTTTTTGTTATGGTCTTCGAGCCGGTTCGTGACACAAGCTCATTTCCAAAACATTCTGAACTGTTTGACAACACAGGCAGCAAAACTGTACTTAAATGCTATGATACTCACCCACAACATACTGCTTGACTAGTTGGTCCCAAGCTTGCTGTATAACATTAAAACCCATTCAGTATGTCTACAAACAGGCTCTCAATGTGCTTGGGCCCAATATCCATCATCACTGTTACATCCTCAAGCATGAGCTCCTGCGTTGGGAAAATCTTGTGCAATAGACCGACGCATATCTTGTATTTAAGATCCTAAATGGCCTATCTTACCCTCCACTTAGTACTTTTGTCAAACAGAAAACTCATACCAATGGCAGCAGATCCACAAGGTCTGCCATGAGAGGTGATTCTGCCTTAAGGAAACACATCTCTAGTCAATCTGCTTTCTATGTGAGAGCTTCCCATGTCTGGAACACACTGCCATCAGACATATACAACTGCACCACCTATCACACCTTAAAACATATAGACATTGAAAAAGGACAAGCAGACTTGTGAAAATAATCCATAGATGTGTATTGCCACTTTCCATGTTATCCATTGTCTGCAGTTTGTGAGGTGTGGAAACACTTTGTTGCTTTTATGTATTTTGTTAGGTTGCTTTTTGTGCTATTGCTCCGTCTGTGTGCTACATGTTGCTTGTCCTATGTTGCTCTGCATGTGCTGACTGATCATTCTTTGTCTGTATTGTTATTTTAGTTGTTTTTATTAACCTGCCCATTGATGCGTTTTTTTAATTTATTTCACCTTTATTTAACCAGGTAGGCTAGTTGAGAACAAGTTCTCATTTGCAACTGCGACCTGGCCAAGATAAAGCATAGCAGTGTGAACAGACAACACAGAGTTACACATGGAGTAAACAATTAACAAGTCAATAACAATGAGTCTATATACAATGTGTGCAAAAGTCATGAGGAGGTAGGCGAATGATTACAATTTTGCAGATTAACACTGGAGTGATAAATGATCAGATGGTCATGTACAGGTAGAGATATTGGTGTGCAAAAGAGCAGAAAAGTAAATAAATAAAAACAGTATGGGGATGAGGTAGGTGAAAATGGGTGGGCTATATACCAATAGACTATGTACAGCTGCAGCGATCGGTTAGCTGCTCAGATAGCTGATGTTTGAAGTTGGTGAGGGAGATAAAAGTCTCCAACTTCAGCGATTTTTGCAATTTGTTCCAGTCACAGGCAGCAGAGTACTGGAACGAAAGGCGGCCAAATGAGGTGTTGGCTTTAGGGATGATCAGTGAGATACACCTGCTGGAGCGCGTGCTACGGATGGGTGTTGCCATCGTGACCAGTGAACTGAGATAAGGCGGAGCTTTACCTAGCATGGACTTGTAGATGACCTGGAGCCAGTGGGTCTGGCGACGAATATGTAGCGAGGGCCAGCCGACTAGAGCATACAAGTCGCAGTGGTGGGTGGTATAAGGTGCTTTAGTGACAAAACGGATGGCACTGTGATAGACTGCATCCAGTTTGCTGAGTAGAGTGTTGGAAGCCATTTTGTAGATGACATCGCCGAAGTCGAGGATCGGTAGGATAGTCAGTTTTACTAGGGTAAGCTTGGCGACGTGAGTGAAGGAGGCTTTGTTGCGGAATAGAAAGCCGACTCTTGATTTGATTTTCGATTGGAGATGTTTGATATGAGTCTGGAAGCAGAGTTTGCAGTCTAGCCAGACACCTAGGTACTTATAGATGTCCACATATTCAAGGTCGGAACCATCCAGGGTGGTGATGCTGGTCGGGCATGTGGGTGCAGGCAGCGATCGGTTGAAAAGCATGCATTTGGTTTTACTAGCGTTTAAGAGCAGTTGGAGGCCACGGAAGGAGTGTTGTATGGCATTGAAGCTCGTTTGGAGGTTAGATAGCACAGTGTCCAATGACGGGCCGAAAGTATATAGAATGGTGTCGTCTGCGTAGAGGTGGATCAGGGAATCGCCCGCAGCAAGAGCAACATCATTGATATATACAGAGAAAAGAGTCGGCCCGAGAATTGAACCCTGTGGCACCCCCATAGAGACTGCAAGAGGACCGGACAGCATGCCCTCCGATTTGACACACTGAACTCTGTCTGCAAATTAATTGGTGAACCAGGCAAGGCAGTCATCCGAAAAACCGAGGCTACTGAGTCTGCCGATAAGAATATGGTGATTGACAGAGTCGAAAGCCTTGGCAAGGTCGATGAAGACGGCTGCACAGTACTGTCTTTTATCGATGGCGGTTATGATATCGTTTTGTACCTTGAGTGTGGCTGAGGTGCACCCGTGACCGGCTCGGAAACCAGATTGCACAGCGGAGAAGGTACGGTGGGATTCAAGATGGTCAGTGACCTGTTTGTTGACTTGGCTTTCGAAGACCTTAGATAGGCAGGGCAGGATGGATATAGGTCTGTAACAGTTTGGGTCCAGGGTGTCTCCCCCTTTGAAGAGGTGGATGACTGCGGCAGCTTTCCAGTCCTTGGGGATCTCAGACGATATGAAAGAGAGGTTGAACAGGCTGGTAATAGGGGTTGCGACAATGGTGGCGGATAGTTTCAGAAATAGAGGGTCCAGATTGTCAAGCCCAGCTGATTTGTACGGGTCCAGGTTTTGCAGCTCTTTCAGAACATCTGCTATCTGGATTTGGGTAAAGGAGAACCTGGAGAGGCTTGGGCGGGGAGCTGCGGGGGGGCGGAGCTGTTGGCCGAGGTTGGAGTAGCCAGGCGGAAGGCATGGCCAGCCGTTGAGAAATGCTTATTGAAGTTTTCGATAATCATGGATTTATCGGTGGTGACCGTGTTACCTAGCCTCAGTGCAGTGGGCAGCTGGGAGGAGGTGCTCTTGTTCTCCATGGACTTCAGTGTCCCAGAACTTTTTGGAGTTGGAGCTACAGGATGCAAACTTCTGCCTGAAGAAGCTGGCCTTAGCTTTCCTGACTGACTGCGTGTATTGGTTCCTGACTTCCCTGAACAGTTGCATATCACGGGGACTGTTCGATGCTATTGCAGTCCGCCACAGGATGTTTTTGTGCTGGTCGAGGGCAGTCAGGTATGGAGAGAACCAAGGGCTGTATCTGTTCTTAGTTCTGCATTTTTTGAACGGAGCATGCTTATTCTAAAATGGTGAGGAAGTTACTTTTAAAGAATGACCAGGCATCCTCAACTGACGGGATGAGGTCAATGTCCTTCCAGGATACCCGGGCCAGGTCGATTAGAAAGGCCTGCTCACAGAAGTGTTTTAGGGAGCGTTTGACAGTGATGAGGGTTGGTCGTTTGACTGTGGCTCCGTAGCGGATACAGGCAATGAGGCAGCGATCGCTGAGATCCTGGTTGAAGACAGCGGAGGTGTATTTGGAGGGCCAGTTGGTCAGGATGACGTCTATGAGGGTGCCCTTGTTTACAGAGTTAGGGTTGTACCTGGTGGGTTCCTTGATGATTTGTGTGAGATTGAGGGCATCTAGCTTAGATTGTAGGACTGCCGGGGTGTTAAGCATATCCCAGTTTAGGTCACCTAACAGAACAAACTCTGAAGCTAGATGGGGGGCGATCAATTCACAAATGGTGTCCAGGGCACAGCTGGGAGCTGAGGGGGGTCGGTAAGCAGGCGGCAACAGTGAGAGACTTATTTCTGGAGAGAGTCATTTTCAAAATTAGTAGTTCGAACTGTTTGGGTATGGCCTTGGAAAGTATGCACCTGGACCTGGAAAGTATTACTTTGCAGGCTATCTCTGCAGTAGACTGCAACTCCTCCCCCTTTGGCAGTTCTATCTTGACGGAAGATGTTATAGTTGGGTATGGAAATCTCTGAATTTTTTGTGGCCTTCCTGAGCCAGGATTCAGACATAGCAAGGACATCAGGGTTAGCAGAGTGTGCTAAAGCAGTGAGTAAAACAAACTTAGGGAGGAGGCTTCTGATGTTGACATGCATGAAACCATTGCTTTTTCGATCACAGAAGTCAACAAATGAGGGTGCCTGGGGACATGCAGGGCCTGGGTTTACCTCCACATCACCCGCGGAACAGAGAAGGAGTAGTATGAGGGTGCGGCTAAAGGCTATCAAAACTGGTCGCCTAGAGCGTTGGGGACAGAGAATAAGAGGAGCAGGTTTCTGGGCATGGTAGAATATATTCAGGGCATAATGCGCAGACAGGGGTATGGTGGGGTGCGGGTACAGCGGAGGTAAGCCCAGGCACTGGGTGATGATGAGAGAGGTTGTATCTCTGGACATGCTGGTTGTAATGGGTGAGGTCACCGCATGTGTGGGAGGTGGGACAAAGGAGTTATCAGGGGTGTGAAGGGTGGAACTAGGGGCTCCATTGTGAACTAAAACAATGATAACTAACCTGAACAACAGTATACAAGGCATATTGACATTTGAGAGAGACATACAGCGAGGCATACAGTAATCACAGGTGTTGAATTGGGAAAGCTAGCTAAAACAGTAGGTGAGACAACAACAGCTAGTCAGCTAGCACAACAACAGCAGGTAAAATGGTGTTGACTAGGCAACGGGGTCAACAGATAAAACAACAAGCAGAATGGCAGAATTCCGAGCTAAAGGTTAGCTGATGACCGGTTAGCTGAAGACCGCTAGCATAGCTGGTGGTTAGCTGGCTAGCTTCAGTTGAGGGGTTCCGAAGTAATTATAAATACTTTAGGAAAAATAGCTACATTGGGTGAGGCGGGTTGCAGGAGAGTATTTGGGAGCTTAGGCTTAGCAAAATGTTTTTAAAGAGATATGCGAAGAAAAATATGTAAACAACGAAAAAGAAACGATATATACAAGGGGACACGACAGGACGACTTACTGCTACGCCATCTTGGATCAAATATTGTGAAACCGGCTCTAAAACCGGCACTTGCTGCAACGTGGATTAATGTCCACTGTCCCTGTAAAAATGTAAATACACTCAAACTCATTCGATTAGTTAGATATTTATGGACTTATTCGTTCTTTATGTTCCGTTGCCATGCTCGCTGGCATCGTTCTTGTCCCTTGCTTGCTAGCTAGCCAGATAGCTGAGGCTAACATAGTCAAAACCTCTGCAGTCAAAATAATAGCAAGTAGCAATTTTCTATTGACATTCATATGAATACATCCATAACAATGACCTGATTTATGTACAATTTTGCCTGGCATAGCTATAATAGTTTGTCTTCTCATCAGGACACTCAACAACACTGACTGTTAATTACGAGGAGATCGCATTGCATATCGAACACTAGGTTAAAAGCTAACTAAATAGTTTGTTACTAGCAAACCTGCCAATATGACAAGCAAATTCTAAAATATCAGTTGCTGAAAACATCTGGTTAAACTGGAAATATGTGGGAGGATTTGACAGCTTTAGCGGCTGAGGGGACAAGATAAATGCATGTTCATCACTCACCGCTTTAGGTCATCAGATGCTCCAAAAAAATGTCTCTGCAAGCTATAGCTAGCTAGCTATATTTCTTGCTCATTGGAATAAGGTATCCTATTTCAGTTTGTGTAGTTGTTGATTTAGCTTTCTGTAAATTTGTTGCAAGTACGGTCTGCGCATATAACCAATATTAAGAACCAGTCATAACTATCAAAAAATGCGATGTTCCTTTTATCCATTCGGCAAATACAAATTTTCTTTAAAAATACGTTTTTTTTATGGAACGGTCTGCCTACCCATGTCAGAGACGCAAACTCGGTCTCAACCTTTAAGTCCTTACTGAAGACTTATCTCTTCAGTGGGTCATATGATTGAGTGTAGTCTGGCCCAGGAGTGGGAAGGTGAACAGAAAGTCTCTGGAGCAACGAACCGCCCTTGCTGTCTCTGCCTGGCCGGTTCCCCTCTTCCCACTGGGATTCTCTGCCTCTAACCCTATTACAGGGGCTGAGTCACTGGCTTACTGGGGCTCTCTCTTGCCGTCCCTGGAAGGGGTGCGTCACCTGAGTGGGTTGATTCACTGATATGGTCATCCTGTCTGGGATGGCGCCCCCCCTTGGGTTGTGCCATGGCGGAGTTCTTTGTGGGCTATACTCAGCCTTGTCTCAGGATGGTAAGTTGGTGGTTGAAGATATCCCTCTAGTTGTGTGGGGGCTGTGCTTTGGCAAAGTGGGTGGGGTTATATCCTTCCTGTTTGGCCCTGTCTGGGGGTGTCCTCGGATGGGGCCACAGTGTCTCCTGACCCCTCCTGTCTCAGCCTCCAGTATTTATGCTGCAGTAGTTAATGTGTCGGGGGGCTAGGGTCAGTTTGTTATATCTGGAGTACCTCTCCTGTCCTATTCGGTGTCCTGTGTGAATCTAAGTGTGCGTTCTCTAATTCTCTCTTTCTCTCTCTCTCTCTCTCTCTCGGAGGACCTGAGCCCTAGGACCATGCCCCAGGACTACCTGACATGATGACTCCTTGCTGTCCCCAGTCCACCTGGCCGTGCTGCTGCTCCAGTTTCAACTGTTCTGCTTTATTATTTTTCGACCATGCTGGTCATTTATGAACATTTGAACATCTTGGCCATGTTCTGTTATAATCTCCACCCGGCACAGCCAGAAGAGGACTGGCCACCCCACATATGCTATCTCTCTAATTCTCTCTTTCTTTCTCTCTCTCGGAGGACCTGAGCCCTAGAACCATGCCCCAGGACTACCTGACATGATGACTCCTTGCTGTCCCCAGTCCACCTGACCGTGCTGCTGCTCCAGTTTCAACTGTTCTGCCTTATTATTATACGACCATGCTGGTCATTTATGAACATTTGAACATCTTGGCCATGTTCTGTTATAATCTCCACCCGGCACAGCCAGAAGAGGACTGGCCACCCCACATAGCCTGGTTCCTCTCTAGGTTTCTTCCTAGGTTTTGGCCTTTCTAGGGAGTTTTTCCTAGCCACCGTGCTTCTACACCTGCATTGCTTGCTGTTTGGGGTTTTAGGCTGGGTTTCTGTACAGCACTTTGAGATATCAGCTGATGTACGAAGGGCTATATAAATAAATTTGATTTGATTTATTGCATCATGATTGCGACGTGTCCCAATATATTTTCCAACTGTCTGTTTTTAATGTCCATTCTAGAATGCCCTTCTAGCCAATCAGAAACGAGTATTCAACAATGCTGTGGTATAAAGTATCATAACAAGTATTAGAGCAATCAATTTGAGTTGCTCCTAAAGTCTAGCAACCTTGCCAGCAGGCATGCCAGCTATGATAGTTAGACAAGGTACTCTAACTTGATAGCCTTAAATGGCTTTGTAGCTAGTTATGAGGTTGAGAGATGGTTAGCTAAAGCCAACTTCATAAATTGCTAGGTGTCAATTATTACAGAGAAACAAAAAACGTTTTTGTTTTATTTATTCATCAAAAAGGACTCATAGGCTACCAAGCTTGATCAAATTAATTCACAAACATACCTCATGTGAGTCCTGCCCATCACTGGGAGCTCAAATCAAATCAAATGCTGTGTGCGTCACTCAACACTCTCTTTCTCCACTGGCGATACTATTTGCAGGTCCTGCCTTGCATATCTTTGCTCTGTGGTGTACCTTTGAAGGAACAACTTACTAGAGACATAGGAGCCTGGTACAGTCAGTGTGCTTACTCCGCAAAATACTGCTGACAGATCTTTTTATAATTAATAATGATAAAACATGGGCTTAAAAATAAGTTTAGTAATTAATTTAACATAAAATCTAAAGAGGAAAGTGCCCCATATTGGCATTGGTTCTAAGTTTGTCAAACTCATTCCACAGAGGACCGAGTGGAAGTGGGTTTTCACTCCTCCTTTGTACTTGATTGATGAATTAAGATCACTAATTAGTAATGAACTCCCCACACCTCTTGTCTTAAGTCAAAGGAAAAAACTAAAACCTGGTTAAATAATGGACAGAACACGTTGAGTTATTTTGACCCAGCCAGTTGGGTTGTGTGAATAACACAAATTGGGTTGTTGGGATTACCCAAACACGGGCTAATTTAACCATCAGTTGGGTATTTTTTTATCTAATGCTGGGTTGATTTAGAACCTGGGTCTTTTTTAATATTATACTTAGGTTATTTTCAAGAGGTCTGGCTTCTTAGGGGCATGTCTTTCAGCTAGATCTTATTGGCCACCCATGAGCACAAATGTCATTGCTGTCCATGATGTTAAGTTTGTATACTGCAAATGCAACTTAAATAGCATTATGATTATTTATTATAATAAGGTATACCACCATGCCAACAATGAGATTTACATGGTCTTTTATGAACAGGAATGGCATTTACTCTCATGGGTGGATAAAAAGAACTGTCTGAAAGCCACGCCCCTACTAAAACTATGCCTCCAGTCTTCTGATCTCAATAACCCAGCACCAATAACCCAGCAGTTTTTAAGAAACAACCCAACTAAGTGACCCAGCAAATGGGTAAAACAAACAACCTAATATGTTTTTGTGCACTTCACTGAGAAGATGGAAAAAGAAGCACACAGTGCTTAGTCATTACTGCAGTGTCTGTGGAGACTGACAGTCGAAAATGCCACTGCATTCTGTCTGCAGGTACAAATAAAAAATAAAAAACATAAAACAAATGTTTCTCAGATGCAGAACAATGATAGAGAGCTTCATTCAATCGCAGCCCATTGAAATGTCAAGCTAGTCTTTAGAGCATGAAAAGGGAGAGGTAGGCACAAGATGGGAGGAGGTGCTAGAGTGAGGTTGGAAACTATGATTCCTCTGCCTTGGCTGCTGAGTGAGCCAAAATGATACATTTGATAAGTGGAGTTTCTAGAAAGATAATAACAGCAAGACATCAAAGAACCTACTTAGTACATACTTATTGAAATGACAGAAGGATAAGCATCCTCACACTTGAAAAAAGAGGAGTTCTCTCTCCTACTGTGTGTGTTGAGATACAGTTGAAGTCGGAAGTTTACATACACATAGGTTGGAGTCATTAAAACTAATTTTTCAACCACTCCACAAATTTATTGTTATACAAACTATAGTTTTGGCAAGTCGGTTAGTACATCTACTTCGTGCATGACACAAGTCATTTTTCCAACAATTGTTTACAGACAGATTATTTCACTTCACTGTATCACAATTCCAGTGGGTCAGAAATTTGCATACACTAAGTTGAATGTGCCTTTAAACAGCTTGGAAAGTTCCAGAAAAGTATGTCATGGCTTTAGAAGCTTCTGATAGGCTAATTGACAGGCGACAGGCAGCAGTTAGCCTAGTAGTTAGAATGTTGGACTAGTAACTTCACAAAATAGATGGCAGTATGAGGGAGGAAAATTGTGGTTATATTGAAGCAACATCTCAAGACATCAGTCAGGAAGTTAAAGCTTGGTCGCAAATGGGTCTTCCAAATGGACAATGACCCCAAGCATACTTCCAAAGTTGTGGCAAAATGGCTTAAGGACAACAAAGTCAAGGTATTGGAGTGGCCATCACAAAGCCCTGACCGCAATCCCATAGAAAATTTGGGCGCAGAACTGAAAAAGCGTGTGCGTATATAGATAGTCTAGAGTGGAAGTCCACTGATATTCCAAGATAAGATTGTTGATGATTGTCGGCCCGCCAGAGATATGGCCTCCACACTAGGAGTAATTACATTACCACAATGCTTTGCTTGGGAGGCTGTTGTCGTTTGATCTTTTTGTCATTTGTACTTGATCCTGGATGCTTAAAACATGACATTGTTTAAAAGGAGTGACACATTAGACCCTGTATGAAAGCTCTATGGTTAAAACTCAGACTGGGTAATAATTACATTTCAACGGAAACCCCCCAAAAACCGAACACAAAGTCAACAAACAGACAAAATGTTTTTTTGTTGTTGTGTGTTTTGGTTGTAAATACTTTATCTGATGAGAAGAAGATAAATATTGGTTTTAGAAATTGCCCCCCTGTGTGCTATCCCCATCGCCCAGGTTGTTGGTTGTACGAGGCCATGTTAAACATACTGATGTGTGCTGCTGATGATGCAATAGGATAACGTTGAGTGTAACCCAGAAGCAACCCACTTGTGTGGCACAGCATCTACATCCAGATTGGTCTAGTTGTTAGTGTAGTTAGTGTCGTTTCCCTAGATGGTGTCTTCAAATAAGTCTAGCAAACACATACAGTTGCTGTTTTGATTTATCTCCCCTTAGGTGATACATGCTTCTCACATATACAGTACAATGGGGTCTTTTGTAATAAATGTAATCAACAGCCCCCATAAGTGTTTTTTGCCAAACATTTATTAAATATGTTTCACTAGGATTATGTATTTCAAGGGGCTGCCCCCTTCAAAGGCTTTTCTGTGCTCTCCAGAGAGCAACATTTTTTTCTCTCCATTTAATCGATTTGAAACTAATCTCTGTAATACCTAGAAAGATATTTCCTCTATTTGTTCAAGAGGCCCTCTCTTGACATTTTGTTACCTGGAAGGAATCAGAAAACAGCATTTTTATGTGAGGTTTTTAGTCTCTTTCTCGCCTCCTCTCCGTTTAGGTATATGTCTTCAACCTAGGGTAAATATTTTGCATCATGTAAATAATCTCACTTTATGAAATAATCATAGAAAAACACCGCAATCTGATGAAATAGTGAGGAAATTATTTTACATAGTGTATGCTTGTGTTTGTGCATACATGTCCAATTGTTCTTGGGTCACTATAACTATATCTATTTTGCCAATTGGATTGATCCCCTCTACCACACGGAACCCCACTAATCTACCGATGGAAACAGACCTCCATCCTATGCTAGCTTGCTACCGATGGCCCGGCTAGCTGTCTGAAACGCCGTAACCCCAACCAACCTCACTACTCACTGGACCCTTATGTTCACTCGACTAAGCATGCCTCTCCTTAATCTCAATATGCCTTGTCCATTGCTGTTCTGGTTAGTGTTTATTGGGCTATTTCACTGTAGAGCCTCTAGCCCTGCTCACTATACCTTATCCAACCTTTCAGTTCCACCACCCACACATGCGATGACATCACCTGGTTTCAATGATGTTTCTAGAGACAATATCTCTCTCACCATCACTCAATACCTAGGTTTACCTCCACTGTATTCACATCCTACCATACCTTTGTCTGTACATTATACCTTGAAGCTATTTTAATCGCCCCCAGAAACCTCCTTTTACTCTCTGTTCCAGACGTTCTAGACGACCAATTCTCATAGCTTTTATCCGTACTCTTATCCCACTCCTCCTCTGTTCCTCGGGTGATGTAGAAGTGAATCCACTCCTATTCCCCAGGCGCTCTCTTTTGATGACTTCTGTAACCGTAATAGCCTTGGTTTCATGCATGTTAACATTAGAAGCCTCCTCCTTAAGTTTGTTTTATTCACTGCTTTAGCACCCTCTGCCAACCCGGATGTTCTAGTCGTGTCTGAATCCTGGCTTAGGAAGACCATCAAAAATTCTGAAATGTTCATCCCTAACTACAACATTTTCAGACAAGATAGAACGGCCAAAGGGGGCAGTGTTGCAATCTACTGCAAGGATAGCCCGCAGAGGTCTGTCCTACTACCTAGGTCTGTACCCAAACAATTTGAACTTCTACTTTTAAAAATCCACCTCTCTAATAACAAGTCTCTCACCGTTTCCGCCTGCTATAGACCACCTTCCGCCGCCAGCTGTGCTCTGGACACCATATGTGAACTGATTGCCCCCCATCTATCTTCAGAGCTTGTGCTGCTAGGCAACCTAAACTGGAACATGCTTAACACCCCAGCCACCCTACAATCTAAGCTTGATGCCCTCAATCTCACACAAATGATCAATGAACCTACCAGGTACCACCCCAAAGCTGTAAACACGGGCACCCTTATAGATATCATCCTAACCAACTTGCCCTCTAAATACACCTCTGCTGTTTTCAACCAAGATCTCAGCAATCACTGCCTCATTGCCTGCATCCATATTGAGTCAGCGGTCAAACGACCTCCACTCATCACTGTCAAACGCTCCCTGTAACACTTCAGCTAGCAGGCCTTTCTAATTGATCTGGCCGGGGTATCCTGGAAGGATATTGATCTCATCCCATCAGTAGAGGATGCCTGTTTTTTGTTTTTTTAAATGCCTTCCTCACCATCTTACATAAGCATGCCCCATTCAAGAAATGTAGAACCAGGAACAGATATAGCCCTTGGTTCTCTCCAGACCTGACTGCCCTTAACTTGTTTGGGATAGGGGGCAGTATTTTCACTTTAGATGAATCGTGTGCCCATAGTGAACTGCATCCTACTCTGTCCTAGATTGCTAATATATTCATATTATTATTACTATTGGATGGAAAACACTCTGAAGTTTCTAAAACTGTTTGAATTATGTCTGTGAGTATAACAGAACTCATAGGGCAGGCAATCTTCTAAACAGGAAGTGAAATTCTGAATGCGGTTCTAATTTTAAGTCATCGCCTCTTCACTTCCAAATAAGATATGGATCTGTTAGCACTTCCTACGCCTTCCACTAGATGTCCTCATTCAGTACAATGTGGAATGGAGCCTCTGGTGTGAACTTTGACCGAATGGGAGGGGAATGAGTCACTGTCCTGGCAGAATGCAATTTCCCTGTTGCGCATTTGTCTGTTGATATCACCATCGTTCCATTTGGCTGCAAATGAAAACGTATGCTCCGGTTGGAACGTTATTGGATATATATGAAAATAACATCCTGAAGATTGATTCTCTACTTAGTTTGACCAGTTTATTCGACCTGGAATATATCTTTTTGAAGTTTTCGTCCGAGTTCTCCTGGACCAGCGTCAGCTTTTGGGCATGTGAGCTGAAAGTGCTAGCAAATGCAGCTAATTGGACTTATTGTGGAACTTTTTTATTTGCAAATAAATTCATAAAAAATCCTACAATGTGATTTTCTGGATTTGTTTTTCTCATTTTGTCTGTCATAGTTGAAGTGAACGTATGATGAAAATTACAGGCCTCTCATCTTTTTAAGTGGGAGAACTTGCACAATTGGTGGCTGACTAAATACTTTTTTGTCCCACTGTATTCGAGGAAACCACTGATGAAGACACCTGTGAAGGGTTATACACAACGCAGGAAGGAAGGAGGAAACCAGGCGCTAAGGGATATATTTGAAGCTCCATCCGAGGAGGGAACCTGGAAGGGATTCTCCTCGGTCACCCCTGATGAACAACCTCCACATCCCTCTACCGAGGTCGACCTGCCCGAGGAATTAAAGGGACAGTTTGGCACCTCGCAGCATAGAGACCCAGACCTAAGGGAGGCCATGAGGAAGGTGAAGGTGATCTACGGGAGGAACGTCGATGGATCAGGTGAGCCCCCTCTTCCTTACTATGCAATCAGGCGGGAGACAGAGGAGCTACCGAGACAGAGGAGCTATCCATGAAGAACCACTAAGACGGTGACAATCTCGTGACTTTTGTTATAGTTTAAAGATAATCGTATTGTGTTCCTGTTTTATCTGGAGAAGAAGATGTATGTTTTTCCTTGGGAGATTTTCATTGATTATGTTGTAGTGTTTGTGTTGACCAAATGCCCTCAATAGAGAACTGTGTTCAATCAAGAAAACCTACTCCTGACTCGTTTATTCCACCTTTCCACTTTAGAGTGACGCCCAATTACTTGGTCCGCTCACAAGACCTGTATCTATCCTACCCTGTCTTTCTAAGGTCTTCGAAAGCCAAGTCAACAAACAGATTAACCAACCATTTCGAATCCCACCATATCTTCTCCGCTATGTAATTTGGTTTCAGAGCTTTTCATAGGTGCACCTCAGCCACGCTCAAGGTCCTAAACGATATCGTAACCGCCATCGATAAGAAACAATACTGTGCAGCCGTATTTATTGACCTGGCCAAGGCTTTCGAGTCTGTCAATCACCACATCCTCACCGGCAGACTCGACATCCTTGGTTTCTCAAATCATTGCCTCGCCTGGTTCACCAACTACTTATCAGACAGAGTTCAGTGTGTCAAATCGGAGGGTCTGTTGTCCGGGCCTCTGGCAGTCTCTATGGGGGTACCACAGGGTTCAATTCTTGGACGGACTCTCTTCTCTGTATACATCAATGATGTCTCTCTTGCTGCTGGTGAGTCTCTGATCCACCACTACACAGATGACACCATTCTGTATACTTCTGGCCCTTCTTTGGACACTGTGTTAACAACCCTCCAGGCGAGCTTCAATGCCATACAACTCTCCTTCCGTGGCCTCCAATTGCTCTTAAATACAAGTAAAGCTAAATGCATGCTCTTTAACAGATCGCTGCCTGCACCTGCCCGCCCATCCAACATCACTACTCTGGACAGCTCTGACGTAGAATATGTGGACAACTACAAATACCTAGGTGTCTGGTTGGACTGTAAACTCTCCTTCCAGACTCATTTCAAACTCTCTAATCCAAAGTCAAATCTAAAATTGGCTTCCTATTTCGCAACAAAGCATCCTTCACTCATGCTGCCAAACATACCCTTGTAAAACTGACCATCATACCAATCCTAGACTTTGGCGATGTCATTTACAAAATAGCCTCCAATACCTTACTCAATAAATTGGATGCAGTCTATCACAGTGCCATCTGTTTCATCACCAAAGCTCCATATACTACCCACCACTGCCATTGGCTGGCCCTCGCTTCATACTCGTCGCCAAACCCACTGGCTCCAGGTCATCTACAAGACCCTGCTAGGTAAAGTCCCCCCTTATCTCAGCTCGCTGGTCACCATAGCAGTACCCACCTGTAGCACTCGCTCCAGCAGGTATATCTCTCTGGTCACCCCCAAAACCAATTCTTCCTTTGGCCGCCTCTCCTTCCAGTTCTCTGCTGCCAATGACTGGAACGAACTACAAAAATCTCTGAAACTGGAAACACTTATCTCCCCACTAGCTTTAAGCACCAGCTGTCAGAGCAGCTCACAGATTACTGCACCTGTACATAGCCCATCTATAATTTAGACCAAACATCTACCCCTTTCCCTACTGTATTTATTTAGCTCCTTTGCACCCCATTATATCTATGTCTACTTTGCACATTCTTCCACTGCAAATCAACCGTTCCAGTGTTTTACTTGCTGTATTGTATATACTTTGCCACCATGGCCTTTTTTTGCCTTTACCTCCCTTGTCTCACCTCACTTGCTCACATTGTATATAGACTTATTTTTCTACTGTATTATTGACTGTATGTTTGTTTTACTCCATGTGTAGCTCTGTGTTGTTGTATGTTGTCGAACTGCTTTGCTTTATCTTGGCCAGGTCGCAATTGTAAATGAGAACTTGTTCTCAACTTGCCTACCTGGTTAAATAAAGGTGAAATAAAATAAAAAAAAATGTCTGGATGTCCTACTTGCGTGTGTGTACATACAGTACATACGAGCCTGTGGATGTGGGTGTGTGCACCAAGAAAGTGACTGACCTGCAAAGTTAAGCATCCGGATGTGTTTGAGCAGCAGAGTGCCGTTGATGGGATCCATCCTAGAGCAAAGGCCCACCTTCCCTGGACAGAGCTCCCTGTGCATGTTGTGCAGCGCGTGGGCCATGGAATAGACTGCATCGATAACAAACTGCACCTTCCCCTCTTGCTCGTAGTTGGAGTCCTTCCCTATCCGCTCCTGATCTGTAGAGCAGAGAGAGAGAACCAAGTTAGGTATCTCAGAAATGCAATACGTTATAGCATTGGTTACCAACCCCAGTATCATCTTTTGCTTCACAGAAAAGTGGATCCGAATCATATGAAGAGTATTACATGTGATAGTTCACATTATGCTCAAAAAATAAAATGAGAAATAATACAGCAATGCAGTATCAGGTAGACAGACCAACATGTCTTTGAATGTTATGTCAAATGACATTGTATGTGTGTATCGAATTTTTATTGTGTTGATCCTAACTGGGTGATTATTACACACAGTTAGCGATTAGCCTCCATGCTGTGATGGTTTTTGAAGTTACAAATCAAGAAAGGAAATAACATCCTTTTGCTGGTACTCAATTTCTCCATTGATAGCCTTGTCAAGCAAGTGTTAATTCAAGGCCACACTAGTGTGACTGCTACGAGGCAATCATTGCACCCATATTGAATTTGATCTTTAAAATGTGTATTTGCAATGCTCATAAATCTGGCACTAAATAATTGCAGATTCTTACTCCATCAGCTGCGGTGCCATATCAAACATAAGAGTCCACTTTAAAAACTTCTTCAGGATCGGTGTCCCGTCCTCGGGACAGTTGCGCTAACGTAGGCTAATGTGATTAGCATGAGGTTGTAAGAAACAAAAAAATAGCAGGACATAGACATATCTGACATGGGCAGAAAGCTTACGTTCTTGTTAATCTAACTGCACTTTCCAATTTACAGTGGCTATAACAGTGGAAGAATACCATGCTATTGTTTGAGGAGAGTACACAATTGAAAATGTGTGAATCAACAAATTAGGCACATTTGGGCAGTCTTGATACAACATGTTGAACAGATGTGCATTAGTTCATTGGATCACTCTAAAACTTTGTACCTACAGTGCTGCAATCTTAGACGTCAAAGTCTAAATTCTGCCTGGGCTAGATAAATTCTTGCATTTCTTCTCTTGCATTTCAAAGATGATGGTACAAAAAAAAACATTTTTTTCAAATGATCTTTTGTGTTCTATTCTCCTACATTCCTTTCACATTTCCACAAACCTCAGTGTTTCCTTTCAAATGGTATTAAGAATATGCATATCCTTGCTTCAGGTTCTGAGCTAAAGGTAGTTAGATTTGAGTATGTCATTTTAGGCAAACATTTAAAAAAGGGGGTGGAACCTTAGTTTGTGGGGGAAAAGTCTTACAATTATCTACGTTTTATTTTACTAGGCAAGTCGGTTAAAAACTTCTTAAGGCTAGGGGGGAGTATTCTGAAGTTTGGATGACTGAGGTGCCCAAAGTAAACTGCCTGGTACTCAGGCCCAGAAGCTAGGATATGCATATGCATATGTCTGTGAGTATAACAGAACTGATTTGGGAGGTGAACTGATTTGCAGTTCCTATGGCTTCCGCTAGATGTCAACAGTCTTTAGAAATTGTTAAATGTTTTTTTTGGTTGAAAAATTAAGAAGTAGTCGTATTCATTCTAAGTGTCACTCTAGTCTTTTGGTGCGCGTGAATGAGAGCGCGCTCCTTGTTTCGGAAACAGTTTATTCCGTCTTAAATTTGATAGATTATTTACATTTTAGGGTACCTGAGGTTGGATTAGAAACGTTGTTTGAAATGTTTGGACCAAGTTTACAGGTAACTTATTAGATCCTTTGTAGGCATGTTGGGTGAGTTGGAACCGGTGTATTTCTGAATCAAACGCGCCAAATAAACAGACATTTTTGGGATATGAAGAAGGACATTATCGAACAGAACGACCATTCATTGTGTAACTGAGACCTTTGGGATTGCAAAAAGATGAAGATCTTCAAAGGTAAGCAATTTATTTTATCGCTATTTCTGACTTTCGTGATGCTTCTGTTTGGTTGGAAAATGTTTTACATGCTTTTGTATGCGGGGCGGTGTCCTCAGATAATCGCATGGTATGCTTTCGCCGTTAAGCCTTTTTGAAATCTGACAAAGCGGCTGGATTAAACAAGAAGTTTATCTTTTAAATGATGTAAGACACTTGTATCGCCATGAATGTTTAATATTACGAATGTAGTATTTTTGAATTTCGCGCTCTGCAATTTACCGGATGTTGTCAAATCGATCCCGTTAACGGGATTCTAGCAGTAGGGGATCCCTAAGAGGTTTTTATGAACATATTCTAAGGGACTGATATGCATTGCATTAGACCGCTGAGCCACTCGGGAGCCCGATACTTAAGACTGTCATTGGTTTTGTGAGCTGTATGACCTATGGTTACTCCGATATGAAGAGCGCTGATGAGAAGAATAGACAGAAAGACAGGTGGTAATGTTTGGAAGTTACTCTATGCCTATGGCTGTTTCCCAAATGGCACCCTATTCCCTATATAGTGCTTTACGTTTTACCAGAGCCCTATGGGCCCTGGTTAAATGTAAAGCACTACATAGGTATTAGGGTGCTATTTGGGACACATCCTATGTCTATTTAATCACCACCAACTGGACACTGTATACTCTCACAATGCCAGGTCCACAGTCACACTACCAGTTCCTTGTCAATCTGAAATGTTACGAACTCAGTGTGTAAAGTAAGTCAGCAAAGTACAGTACGCAGCTAAGCCAGTTCTGTTTGACCCACTTAAAAAGAGTAAGACCTTTTAATGGAAGTCGTGGCAGAGGGCCAGAAGGCATCGAGAAAAATGCATTACTCTCCATTAGTTTAGCGTCTAGGCCTTCATGCACTGACTGCCTCTCACAATTAGCTAGAAGATAAATGTTTAGTTACACCACTGCAGAGGAGCCAATCAATTCCAATATGAGGAGTGTAAGGTCTTCTTCTCAGAGAAATCACATTAGTAAACTAAAACTATTTTTACTAAAACGTTCTGTTTGTCGATGTCCAGTGACATTGATGTCTAGTGATATGTTGGTTGATGTCATATATGTGAATCATAAATAAGTTGTCAAATATACAACATATAAGACTTATTTCTTATTATGAGTGAGGTTAGCTGCTGACGTCATTTCCGGTCACAACTTGCAGACTTGTTTTCGAGTTGCTGTGCGTTTTGTTGCCAACCTATTTTGCTACCTGACAACTTTACGGTTTTTACTTTTTAATTACCGTTTATATTTTTGGTTTTGTTTTCCCTCAACTTTTTCACTCCGGACGCTTTATCTGGACACGATTCGTCAGGACCTCCAACAGCCTAAGCTAAGTAGTAACATTAACATGATGCCTTCTAATTGCAGTCGCTGTACTCGCCTTACGGCAAACGCAATCGTTTGAAGCTGGGCAATTTCAGTGTAGGAAAGGATGAAACAGTGTCTGTGCCACCAGTAAGTACAGATAGTAGTATAAATCCCCTGGCACAGTCCCCGCAGCCGGACAACTTTCTCACGGTTTCTGGAAGGAAATGCTGTAGGAACGCTCAACCGGTGTCGCTCATTCAGCCGACAGAAACTTTCAACCGGTTTTCCCCATTAAGCAGCGAGTCGAAGTCAGAGGCCGAGTCTTCTCTGGTCTCTACTCCTCTCGTTACGGGGTCTGAGACGCCGAAGCTTCCCACCATTAGCTCTGACAAATTGAAAACTCTAGTCATTGGCGACTACATTACCTGCAGTATTAGACTTAAAACGAATCATCCAGCGATCATACACTGTTTACCGGGGGGCAGGGCTACCGACGTTAAGGCTAATCTGAAGATGGTGCTGGCTAAAGCTAAAACTGGCGAGTGTAGAGAGTATAGAGATATTGTTATCCACGTCGGCACCAACGATGTTAGGATGAAACAGTCAGAGATCACCAAGCGCAACATAGCTTCTGCGTGTAAATCAGCGAGAAAGATGTGTCGGCATCGAGTAATTGTCTCTGGCCCCCTCCCAGTTAGGGGGAGTGATGAGCTCTACAGCAGAGTCTCACAACTCAATCGCTGGTTGAAAACTGTTTTCTGCCCCTCCCAAAAGATAGAATTTGTAGATAATTGGCCCTCTTTCTGGGTCTCACCCACAAGCAGGACCAAGCCTGACCTGCTGAGGAGTGACGGACTCCATCCTAGCTGGAGGGGTGCTCTCATCTTATCTACCAACATAGACAGGGCTCTATGCCTGCCAGCATAGCGGAGTCTGCCACTAGCACAGTCAGTGTAGGCAGCTCAACTATCACCATTGAGACCGTGTCTGTGCCTCGACCTGGGTTGGGCAAAACTAAACATGGCGGTGTTCGCCTTAGCAATCTCACTAGGATAAAGACCACCTCCATTCCTGTCAGTATTGAAAGAGATCATGATACCTCACATCTCAAAATAGGGCTACTTAATGTTAGATCCCTTACTTCAAAGGCAATTATAGTCAATGAACTAATCACTGATCATAATCTTGATGTGATTGGCCTGACTGAAACATGGCTTAAGCCTGATGAATTTACTGTGTTAAATGAGGCCTCACCTCCTGGCTACACTAGTGACCATATCCCCCGTGCATCCCGCAAAGGCGGAAGTGTTGCTAACATTTACGATAGCAAATTTCAATTTACAACAAAAAAATGACGTTTTCGTCTTTTGAGCTTCTAGTCATGAAATCTATGCAGCCTACTCAATCACTTTTTATAGCTACTTTTTACAGGCCTCCTGGGCCATATACAGCGTTCCTCACTGAGTTCCCTGAATTCCTATCGGACCTTGTGTCATAGCAGATAATATTCAAATCTTTGGTGACTTTAATATTCACATGGAAAAGTCCACAGACCCACTCCAAAAGGCTTTCGGAGCCATCATCGACTCAGTGGGTTTTGTCCAACATGTCTCTGGACCCACTCACTGTCACAGTCATATGCTGGACCTAGTTTTGTCCCATGGAATAAATGTTGTGGATCTTAATGTTTTTCCTCATAATCCTGGACTATCGGACCACCATTTTATTACGTTTGCAAATGCAACAAATAATCTGCTCAGACCCCAACCAAGGAACATCAAAAGTCGTGCTATAAATTCACAGACTACACAAAGATTCCTTGATGTCCTTCCAGATTCCCTCTGTCTACCCAAGGACGCCAGAGGACAAAAATCAGTTAACCACCTAACTGAGGAACTCAATTTAACCTTGCGCAATACCCTAGATGTAGTTGCACCCCTAAAAACTAAAAACATTTCTCATAAGAAACTAGCTCCCTGGTACACAGAAAATACCCGAGCTCTGAAGCAAGCTTCCAGAAAATTGGAACTAGCTTGGGAAGACAGTACCGTGCAGTACCGAAGAGCCCTTACTACTGCTCGATCATCCTATTTTTCTAACTTAATTGAGGAAAATAAGAACAATCCGAAATTCCTTTTTGATACTGTCGCAAAGCTAACTAAAAAGCAGCATTCCCCAAGAGAAGATGACTTTCACTTTAGCAGTGATAAATTCATGAACTTCTTTGAGGAAAAGATTATGATTATTAGAAAGCAAATTACGGACTCCTCTTTAAATCTGCGTATTCCTTCAAAGCTCAGTTGTCCTGAGTCTGCACAACTTTCCCAGGACCTAGGATCAAGAGAGACGCTCAAGTGGATGTGTACCAAACTCACTAAAAGTGGCAGTAATAAAGCCTCTCTTGAAAAAGCCAAACCTTGATCCAGAAAATATAAAAAACTATCGGCCTATATCGAATCTTCCATTCCTCTCAAAAATGTTAGAAAACGCTGTTGTGCAGCAACTTACTGCCTTCCTGAAGACAAACAATGTATACGAAATGCTTCAGTCTGGTTTTAGACCCCATCATAGCACTGAGACAGCACTTGTGAAGGTGGTAAACGACATTTTAATGGCATCGGACCGAGGCTCTGCATCTGTCCTCGTGCTCCTAGACCTTAGTGCTGCTTTTGATACCATCGATCACCACATTCTTTTGGAGAGATTGGAAACCCAAATTGGTCTACACGGACAAGTTCTGGCCTGGTTTAGATCTTATCTGTCGGAAAGATATCAGTTTGTCTCTGTGAATGGTTTGTCCTCTGACAAATCAACTGTAAATTTCGGTGTTCCTCAAGGTTCCGTTTTAGGACCACTATTGTTTTCACTATATATTTTACCTCTTGGGGATGTCATTCGAAAACATAATGTTAACTTTCACTGCTATGCGGATGACACACAGCTGTACATTTCAATGAAACATGGTGAAGCCCCAAAATTGCCCTTGCTAGAAGCATGTGTTTCAGACATAAGGAAGGCTGCAAACTTTCTACTTTTAAACTCGGACAAAACAGAGATGCTTGTTCTAGGTCCCAAGAAACAAAGAGATCTTCTGCTGAATCTGACAATTAATCTTAATGGTTGTACAGTCGTCTCAAATAAAACTGTGAAGGACCTCGGCATTACTCTGGACCCTGATCTCTCTTTTGAAGAACATATCAAGACCATTTCAAGGACAGCTTTTTTCCATCTACGTAACATTGCAAAAATCAGAAACTTTCTGTCCAAAAATGATGCAGAAAAATTAATCCATGCTTTTGTCACTTCTAGGTTAGACTACTGCAATGCTCTACTTTCCGGCTACCCGGATAAAGCACTAAATAAACTTCAGTTGGTGCTAAATACGGCTGCTAGAATCCTGACTAGAACCCAAAAATTTGATCATATTACTCCAGTGCTAGCCTCTCTACACTGGCTTCCTGTCAAAGCAAGGGCTGATTTCAAGGTTTTACTGCTAACCTACAAAGCATTACATGGGCTTGCTCCTACCTATCTCTCTGATTTGGTCCTGCCGTACATACCTACACGTACGATACGGTCACAAGACGCAGGCCTCCTAATTGTCCCTAGAATTTCTAAGCAAACAGCTGGAGGCAGGGCTTTCTCCTATAGAGCTCCATTTTTATGGAACGGTCTGCCTACCCATGTCAGAAACGCAAAATCGGTCTCAACCTTTAAGTCTTTACTGAAGACTCATCTCTTCAGTGGGTCATATGATTGAGTGTAGTCTGGCCCAGGAGTGGGAAGGTAAACGGAAAGGCTCTGGAGCAACGAACCGCCCTTACTGTCTCTGCCTGGCCGGTTCCCCTCTTTCCACTGGGATTCTCTGCCTCTAACCCTATTACAGGGGCTGAGTCACTGGCTTACTGGGGCTCTCTCATGCCGTCCCTGGAAGGGGTGCGTCACCTGAGTGGGTTGATTCACTGATGTGGTCATCCTGTCCGGGTTGGCGCCCCCCCTTGGGTTGTGCCATGGCGGAGATCTTTGTGGGCTATACTCGGCCCTGTCCCAGGATGGTAAGTTGGTGGTTGAAGATATCCCTCTAGTGGTGTGGGGGCTGTGCTTTGGCAAAGTGAGTGGGGTTATATCCTTCCTGTTTGGCCCTGTCCGGGGGTGTCCTCGGATGGGTCCACAGTGTCTCCTGACCCCTCCTGTCTCAGCCTCCAGTATTTATGCTGCAGTAGTTTATGTGTCGGGGGGCTAGGGTCAGTTTGTTATATCTGGAGTACTTCTCCTGTCCTATTCGGTGTCCTGTGTGAATCTAAGTGTGCGTTCTCTAATTCTCTCCTTCTCTCTTTCTTTCTCTCTCTCGAAGGACCTGAGCCCTAGAACCATGCCCCAGGATTACCTGACATGATGACTCCTTGCTGTCCCCAGTCCACCTGGCCGTGCTGCTGCTCCAGTTTCAACTGTTCTGCCTTCTTATTATTCGAACATGCTGGTCATTTATGAACATTTGAACATCTTGGCCATGTTCTGTTATACTCTCCATCTTCCAGAGATTTGAGACTGGGACGGAGGTTCACCTTCCAGCAGGACAATGACCCTAAGCATACTGCTAAAGCAACCACCGAGTGGTTTAAGGGGAAACATTTAAATGTCTTAGAATGGCCTATTCAATGCCCAGACCTCAATCCAATTGAGAATCTGTAGTATGACATGAAGATTGCTGTACACCAGCGGAACCCATCCAACTTGAAGGAGCTGGAGCAGTTTTGCCTTGAAGAATGGGAAAAACCCAAGTGGATAGATGTGCCAAGCTTATAGAGACACACCCCAAGAGATTTGCAGCTGTAGATGCTGAAAAAGGTGGCTCTACAAAGTTTTGACTTTAGTGAAAATAGTGAATAGTTACAGTGAGGGGAAAAAAGTATTTGATCCCCTGCTGATTTTGTATGTTTGCCCACTGACAAAGAAATTATCAATCTATAATTTTAATGGTAGGTTTATTTGAACAGTGAGACAGAATTACAACAAAAAAATCCAGAAAAAAGCATGTCAAAAATGTTATAAATAGTTTTGCATTTTAATGCCCCCTATTTCTCCAACAACACACTCTAATGTACTTGTCCTCTTGCTCAGTTGTGCTCCAGGGCTTCCCACTACTCTTTCTATTCTGGTTACGGCCAGTTTGCGCTGTTCAGTGAAGGGAATAGTACACAACGTTGTACGAGATCTTCAGTTTCTTGGCAATTTCTCACATGGTATAGCCTTCATTGCTCAGAACAAGAATAGACGCGTTTCATAAGAAATTTCTTTGTTTCTCACCATTTTGAGCCTGTAATCGAACCCACAAATGCTGAAACTCCAGATGCTTAACTAGTCTAAAGAAGGCCAGTTTTATTGCTTATTTAATCAGAACAACGGTTTTCAGCTGTGCTAACATAATTGCAAAAAGGTTTTTTAATGATCAATTACCCTTTTAAAAAGCTAAACTTGTATTAGCTGACACAACGTGCCATTGGAACACAGGAGTGATGGCTGCTGATAATGGGCCTCTGTACACCTATGTAGATATTCCATCTTAAAAGACTGCTGTTTCCAGCTACAATAGTCATTTACGACATTAACAATGTCTACACTGTATTTCTGATCAATTTTATGTTATTTTAATGGACAGAAAATGTGCTTTTCTTTCAAAAACAAGGACATTTCTAAGTGACCCCAAACTTTGAACGGTAGT
This sequence comes from Oncorhynchus kisutch, assembly GCF_002021735.2. Taxonomy (NCBI): domain Eukaryota; kingdom Metazoa; phylum Chordata; class Actinopteri; order Salmoniformes; family Salmonidae; genus Oncorhynchus; species Oncorhynchus kisutch. The sequence continues at coordinate 27,184,622 of NC_034178.2, read as the reverse complement.
GTACCTCTGCTACAGCCTAAACTAAAGGCAATTTTACATCTCTGATTAGCCCATGCAACTTTGAAATGCATGAATTAAAAAGACAGGTTATGACTGTGGTAATTGAGCGCCACAGGCACTCATATTGGACAGACATAATTTGTCACGGTTTGGCTGACACGGTTGGGCTGTAGGGCAGCCCGGGAGCGAGAGAGGGAGTGATATATCTCTCTGAGGCTGAGGCATGGCGGCCCACACACACAAACTTGGTATTGCCTCTCTCTTTCCCAGCAAGGCCTCTCTCATCTCATTGGGAGTCAGAGCACGCCCACGCACACCCGAGGCTGGCTCTCTGGCTTCAGAGAAATCCATTCAGATTAGGAGTAGCAGCACAGCGAGGGTGTCTCCCTTTACCAGGGTGCCACAGAAGGGAGTTTGTAACAGAGTGGGTTGGCTCTAACCCCGTTAAACTCTGCATGTTTGGGTTTGGCCACAGACCATGTTTTCCTTCATCGTCCAGAGAACATGGACATCATCCATAGCCTGTCTTCATCCATTCCTTCATATGAGAACATCTCCTTATGTGTGCCTTAGGGAATATGTAGCACGTTTCGGTTGACGCCCCATCATGGAACATTCACAATTTATATGTCCTGACTTTTCCAACTCAAAATCGCCAAGCTGAAACAAATGGATGAAACAGGATGATCAAAACATTTTACAAACTGTTCACTAGACACACATGAGATTATTCTTGCTCTCCTATAATATCATCAGTTTGGTACATTAAATCCATAACTCTTTTCATTATGGTAATAGACATGATCATGGAGAAAAGATTCAGCCATTATGTCTGTGTTGCTCTGCTGCATGCTGTTCTCCCCTGTATAAATTAGCTGGAAGCACCAAACCCCAGGAGAAGGAGCTGGGCCCCCATTCTACCTTCCTGCTCATCTCCACCTTAATCAATATCAGCTGTGTGTCTCAGTCATTCACAGATACAAGACTAGTCTCGCTCTGTCTCCAACTCACTCGCACACTCGCTCTCTCTTTGATCACTGTGAACACACAGAGCCCTCTCAGGACATTGATTATTCCTCACCCATACCTCATGTGGTCTGCTTGAAGGGAGGTACAAAGCCTTCACCAGCACCACTAGGGGACTCTGGAGAATTGCATGTGGCCCTGAAACGTGCTTCCTGAGTGGCATCCTTCCCTTAGACAAAAGGGAGAGTGGATTGCAAAGCCAAAATAACTTTCTGCTACGTCAACAAACTTCCACACAGCCTTAGAAAAACAACACTGCACCATATTTTCAGCAAACAGAGCTATGACCTTGTATTCAACTCACACTGTCACTCAAATAAATACTCCACAGCCTCTTCACATGTCAAAGCCCTTCATCAGAGCTTCATCTTTGTCTGAACAGCATTCTCCTTTGCACATTTTGCAATTTTAGCATCCCACTCCCCAAGCAATAGGTACAAAGATCATTATATCGTTTACACAAAAGAGTTTAACTAGGTGAGACAACCACATATCACAGTCGTAGTAAGTCAATGTTTTCCCCAATATAGAAGTTATCAGAAAAGTTATCTACATAGGTGTACATTACATTTTTTGTGTGTGTGTGGGGGGGGGGGGGGGGGGGGGGGGGGGGCAGAGGGAATCTGGTTCCATCACTGGGGTGCCAGGACAGAGAAGAGCTTTGACTAGGCTGAGCAGGAACTGACCTTCAGTAGGGGTGGGACGGCCAAGTGTCCGGATGCGGCAGAATGGAATGCTTGGGTTGGGATATATGGCTCTAGCATATATAAATATATTTACCTCATTTAACTAGGCAAGTCAGTTAAGAAAAACTTCTTATTTACGATGACGCCCAAGAAACAGTGGGTTAACTGCCTTGTTCAGGGGCAGAATGACCTTGTCAGCTTGGGGATTCAACCTAGCAACCTTTCAGTTACTGGCCCAACGCTCTAACCACTAGGCTACCTGTTGCCAAAAGCATAGCCTAAACGTAAGGAGGGGCAGTTCCCCTTACTGGCTCGTAGGCAAGCACCATGTGTGCACCATGTGTGCGGAGGATCAGGATGACATGGGAGAACTTGGGAAGGTTGAACACCAGGTGGAATGCACTATTCTGGATAAGTTGCAGGGGTTTGACAGCACAAGCGGGGAACCCAGCCAACAGAGAGTTGAAGTACCATAGTCCAGATGGGAGATGACAAATGCCTGGATTAGGGCCTGCACCGATTCCTGTGTGAGGAGAGGTTGTACTCTACGGATGTTTTAGAGCATGAACTAGCAGGAGCGAGTCACTGCTTTGTTGTTTGCAGACAACAGGGTGTTGTCCAGGTTCACGCAAAGTTTATTTGCACTCTTGGAGGAGGACACAGTTGAGTTGTTGACCGGAATGGAGAGGTCTTTGAGCTGGCAGCTCTTCGCTGAGAGGAAGAGCAGTTAGGTCTTGTCAAAGTGGAGCTTGCGGTGTTGGGCCGACAAGCGAGCTGAGATGTCTGCCAGGCACGCAGAGATACGTGTTGCCACCTGGGTGTCAGAAGGGGAAAATGTAAAAAGTAGCTCAATGTAATCCGCATAGCAATGATAAGAGAGACCATGTGAGGACATGAAGGAGCAGAGTGACTTGGTGTAGAGAAGCAAGAGGAGACGGCCTAGAACCGAGCCCTTGGGGCAGTGGCGACCCGTCAGTCAGGGCAGGTGGGACTCTTGAGACCCACATTTCTAGCAAAAAAATAATAATAACAATAATAATGATATATATAAATTAACAAATGTGGGCTTGCCTGTTTTGAATGTTATTTTTTTGCATTAATATGTGTCACATATTAGTTTGCAAACAATGTAAAAATATATATACAGGTGAAGTCGGAAGTTTACTACCACTTAGGTTGGAGTCGTTAAAACTAGTTTTTTAACCACTCTTCATCCTAGCTCTTGTTAACAAACTACAGTTTTGGCAAGTCAGTTAGGATATCTACTTTGTGCATGACACAAGTAATTTTTCCAACAATTGTTTACGGACTGAATATTTCACTTATAATTCACTGTATCACAATTCCAGTGGATCAGAAGTTTACATACACTAAATTGACTGAGCCTTTAAACAGCTTGGAAAATTCCAGAAAATGATGTCATGGATTTAGAAGCTTCTGATAGGCTAATTGACATAATTTGACTCAATTGGAGGTGTACCTGTGGATGTATTTCAAGGCCTACCTTCAAACTGAATGCCTCTTTGCTTGACATCATGGGAAAATGAAAAGAAATCAGCCAAGACCCCAGAAAAGAAAGTGTAGACGTCCACAAGTCTGGTTCATCCTTGGGAGCAATTTCCAAATGCCTGAAGGTACCACGTTCATCTGTACAAACAATAGTACGCAAGTGTAAATAACATAGGACCACACAGCCGTAATACCGCTCAGGAAGGAATACGCGTTCTGTCTCCTAGAGATTAACGTAAAAAATGCAAATCAATCCCAGAACAACCGCAAAGGACCTTGTGAAGATGCTGGAGGAAACAGGTACCAAGGTATCTATATCCAGAGTAAAATGAGTCCTATATCAACATAACCTGAAATGTCGCTCAGCAAGGAAGAAGCCACTGCTCCAAAACCACCATAAAAAGCCAGACTACGGTTTGCAACTGCACATAGGGACAAAGTTCGTACTTTTTGGAGAAATGTCCTCTGGTCTGATGAAACAAAAATACAAAAAAATCATTATGGATAACAAAAAATGGTTTATCCATAATGATCATTGTTATGTTTGGAGGGAAAAGAGGGAGGCTTGCAAGCCGAAGAATACCATCCCAACCATGAGCATGGGGGTTGCAGCATCATGTTGTGGGGATGCTTTGCTGCAGGAGGGACTGGTGCACTTCACAAAATAGATGGCATCATGAGGGATGGAAAATTGTATGGACATATTGAAGCAACATCTCAAGATATCAATCAAGAAGTTAACGCTTGGTTGCAAATGGGTCTTGCAAATGGACAATGACCCCAAACATACTTTCAAAATTGTGGCAAAATGGCTTAAGCACAACAAAGTCAAAGAATTGGAGTGGCCATCACAAAGCCCTGACCTCAATCCTATAGAACATTTGTGGGCAGAACTGAAAAAGCGTGTGCGAGCAAGGAGGCCAACAAACCTGACTCAGTTACACTAGCACTGTCAAGAGAAAGGGGCCAAAATTCACCCAACCTTTTGTGGGAAGCTTGTGGAAGGCTACCTGAAACGTTTGACCCAAGTTAAACAATTGAAAGGCAATGCTACCAAATACTAATTGAGTGAATGTAAACTTCTGACCCAATGGGAATGTGATGAAATAAATAATATCTGAAATAAATCATTCTCTCTACTATTATTCTGACATTTGACATTCTTAAAATAAAGTGGTGATCTTAATTGACCTAAGACAGGGAATTTTCACTTGGATTAAATGTCAGGAACTGCGAAAAACGTTTAAATGTATTTGGCTAAGGTGTAAGGAAACTTCCGACTTCAGCTGTATATCATTCAGTTAATAAAGCTGCATAAACACATGTTCTCTTTCTGTTGTCTTGAGTAGGGCAGCTCCAAAATGCAGGTGTTTCATCCAAGCTCAAAGCTTTCTTCAGTGGTGGGGCGAGCCAGCAGAAAATAGGAGCATTGCGCTGTGATTGGCTCAGTGTTCTGTCACTCATGGGGACTGTACGTCATTGCCAAGTTTAAGTCCTGAGTAAGGTTAGACATCAAAAATTGTATCCCTTTGGTCCTGCCATAAATGTCATTGTCCACAAATAAAATGACGTCAAATAACGTTATACAGTGGGGCAAAAAAGTATTTAGTCAGCCACCAATTGTGCAAGTTCTCCCACTTAAAAAGATGAGAGAGGCCTGTAACTTTCATCATAGGTACACTTCAACTATGACAGACAAAATGAGAAAAAAAATCCAGAAAATCACATTGTAGGATTTTTAATGAATTTATTTGCAAATTATGGTGGAAAATAAGTATTTGGTCACCTACAAACAAGCACGATTTCTGGCTCTCACAGACCTGTAACTTCTTCTTTAAGAGGCTCCTCTGTCCTCCACTCGTTACCTGTATTAATGGCACCTGTTTGAACTTGTTATCAGTATAAAAGACATCTGTCCACAACCTCAAACAGTCACACTCCAAACTCCACTATGGCCAAAACCAAAGAGCTGTCAAAGGACACCAGAAACAAAATTGTAGACCTGCACCAGGCTGGGAAGACTGAATCTGCAATAGGTAAGCAGCTTGGTTTGAAGAAATCAACTGTGGGAGCAATTATTAGGAAATGGAAAACATACAAGACCACTGATAATCTCCCTCGATCTGGGGCTCCACGCAAGATCTCACCCCGTGGGGTCAAAATGATCACAAGAACAGTGAGCAAAAATCCCAGAACCACACGGGGGGACCTAGTGAATGACCTGCAGAGAGCTGGGACCAAAGTAACAAAGCCTACCATCAGTAACACACTACGCCGCCAGGGACAAATCCTGCAGTGCCAGACTTTTCCCCCTGCTTAAGCCAGTACATGTCCAGGCCCATCTGAAGTTTGCTAGAGAGCATTTGGATGATCCAGAAGAAGATTGGGAGAATGTCATATTGGCAGATAAAACCAAAATATAACTTTTTGGTAAACTCAACTCGTCGTGTTTGGAGGACAAAGAATGCTGAGTTGCGTCCAAATAACACCATACCTACTGTGAAGCATGGGGGTGGAAACATCATGCTTTGGGGCTGTTTTTCTGCAAAGGGACCAGGACGACTGATCCGTGTAAAGGAAAGAATGAATGGGGCCATGTATCGTGAGATTTTGAGTGAAAACCTCCTTCCATCTGCAAGGGCATTGAAGATGAAACGTGGCTGGGTCTTTCAGCATGACAATGATCCCAAACACACCGCCCGGGCAACGAAGGAGTGGCTTCGTAAGAAGCATTTCAAGGTCCTGGAGTGGCCTAGCCAGTCTCCAGATCTCAACCCCATAGAAAATCTTTGGAGGGAGTTGAAAGTCCGTGTTGCCCAGCAACAGCCCCAAAACATCACTGCTCTAGAGGAGATCTGCATGGAGGAAAGGGCCAAAATACCAGCAACAGTGTGTGAAAACCTTGTGAAGACTTACAGAAAACGTTTGACCTCTGTCATTGCCAACAAAGGGTATATAACAAAGTATTGAGATAAACTTTTGTTATTGACCAAATACTTATTTTCCACCATAATTTGCAAATAAATTCATAAAAAAATCCTACAATGTGATTTTCTGGATTTTGTCTGTCATAGTTGAAGTGTACCGGTGATGAAAATTACAGGCCTCTCATCTTTTTAAGTGGGAGAACTTGCACAATTGGTGGCTGACTAAATACTTTTTTGCCCCACTGTATGTACAGTAGCTGTGATTGGACTGATCAACATCTTACTTTCAAATTCTTAGCTAGCATCATCATGAATCAAGTCGACAATCTACTGGCAAATCCTTTTTAATCCTTGTCATATGAAGAGAAATAATGAAGATAAATTATAGATAAAAAGTATCGGTGCTCATCGGCCATAAAGATTACACAGCAAGTTGGAAATCGCAAATTCAACAATGAGTCGTTTGGAAGGAATCAGAAGCTAACTGCAAGCATTGCAAAACAACCACTAACGTTAGCCTGCTGTTCAATGGAGTGGCTGTGTGTTTTTTTCTGAGTTCTCACCATAAATCCAGAGAAGGCCCACAGAGGACCACCACTCCACCTTCACAAGGTGAGTCCAAAAATGTCTTGCATGCTGCTGCATAAATTATGTAATATGCAAGGGAGGTATGTATGCTGTAGCTAAGAACGTAATACTAAGCGTATGTTGTGTAGTAAGATAGTAAGTAGTAGTAGCTCAGTTAGTAGCTCATGTGCCTCACCCTAATAATTAGGTCTATTTTTGATTTTGAAGCCACACATCTGCCAGTATCTTCAAGATGGCTACCAGGTGAGCAGATCTATTTATATTTCTCCAGTTAAAAGTTAAACATTATCTTGTCAGACTGCATACAACGGTATTGATTATCATTACCGATACAGGTAGTTTTCCACATACAGAAAAACATTAGATTTAAAATGTTCTATGAAAATATACTTCATTAATGTCTAATTATGTACATTGAGTAAAAATGTGTCTTCTCCATTGTTAGCAAAACATTCTCATCCTTCGCAAAACCATTCTCACTTACCGCTGCAATTTAAGGCCAGTTGCGGTAGAGAGAACTTCTGTTTCGGTAATGAGAATTTAATCATACAGACTATATTTGTTTAAATATAATGACTATTAATTAACATATCATTTACTAACTGTTGATATTTTGCTTTATGTCCTGTTTAATTACAGACAGTCAGCAACTGACAAAAAGAAAGCTTTAGCGAAGGCTGACAAAATTCGGAGAAAAAGTTTACACCAACCCAAAACTGCTGGAAGAGTACAGAAGGAAGGACGGAGAGAGGTTAGGGGTTGGAGAGGTTACAGCAAGCGTAATTAGCATATAAATAGTCTATAGGAAGCCTATGCCCTCACACAGTTTCTATAGGAAGTCAATACCTTACAGTGTTAGGAAGTCTACATATTTACGCTAACACATCCACCACACACACTGAGTAAACCATTTAGTTTATACTATAGGATGTCCACACACAGTCTAAGTGTAAGCCATTCAGTCCCTACTATAGGATGTGTACAGACAGACAGACAGACAGACAGACATAGTCTATAGGAAGCATATGCCCTCACACAGTTTCTATAGGAAGTCAATACCCTATAGTGTTAGGAAGTTTAAACATGCACGCTAACACATCCACCACACACACTCAGTCGGCCATTTAGTTTATACTATAGAATGTGTAAGCCATTCAGTCCCTACTATAGGATGTGTACACACACACAGACAGACAGACATACAGAGAGACAGACAGACAGACACACACACACACACACACACACAGTATGTAAGCCATTCAGTCCCTTCTATAGGATACACACACACACGGTCAGTAAGCCATTCAGTCTCTGCTATAGGATGACGTGTCCATAACAGTAAGATTTTTCCCATGTTTTGAGACATGCTCATTTCATGGCATGCTTCCTTTCCATTTCCAGATATCAAAAACGAAAGCAAAATGATAAAATCAAGATCTGACAAAGAAGCAACATGAAAGAAGAAAAAACAGTGGCGGGAAAACTCAAAGGTATTACGAAAGAAAGAAACAGCTAAAAGCTGTTTTGGACATGACACCATCAGGCGAGGAAGATGATACACTTCAACATGTTCAAGAAGCAAAAGGAAGAAGCCATTAAAATCTTCAAGAAGACACAGCCTCCCCAAGAGAACAGACTTTCTCACCTCAGCAGGTAAATGTCCCTGCCATCAACTCAACTCAAAAAAAGAAGAGAGACATCTCTACAGACACCAGGGCCAATGAAGACATCTACCCTTAAGGAATCACCCAAAAAAAAGGAAAAGAAGAAAGAAAACACTATCAAAATGGAGGTCAAAGTTACGCTACACAGAAGAGAAGCTGCTGGAGAGGACCAAAGAGATGGTCAACCTAAAGTAAAGACTGAAAAGACTTGAGATGGTGGCCAAGAGGAAGCAGGTAATTGTCAACATGGAAGGTTACAAAGAGAGGTCATCAGAGAATATTACTCAATAACAGCCAGAGAAGACCAATGTGCAAACTTGTTAGCCGCTTCGTTCATCAAGATGAATTCTCCACTGTAATAAATGGGAAATCCAGAGAAATTCAGGAAAAGGGCCAGATATTCTGTAAGGGGGCCTTAACAGACACTATGGCAAATCTTGATATAAAATGTATGTCTGAAAATCCAAGGCACAACCTTTCCAAGGCTCAATTCTTTAAATTCAAGTAATTTTGGATTGGCCAGAGAAGAGTCACAGACAGAGAAACATGTGCTTGGAAAACGCATGAAAACTTTGGCTTGAAGACAAAGAAGCTGCACCAGCTTGGGGTCATAAGAAACATCATCCCCAAGGGAGACTGTACAGGCCAGTGTGTGTAGTGACGATGACATGTGCTGTTCTGTTTTTGTATATATATATTTTTTTTAATGTGTTCTCCGTTTTTAGCCTATGTATGTTATGTACTTTTGAAGCACTGCAAAATGATTCTGATTAAACTTGAATCCATGATTGTGCCAACATTTATCTAATTTATTTTCGACATTAAATGTTATGTTTTAAACCATACAGGGCCAATGATACCCATTGGTCTTAGTACACCAAAAGTACACCAAAAGACCAATGTATCATTACCGCAACATGCGTTCATTTTATGTCAATTTAATGAAAGGAAAAATAGTAGCTTGCTTTTAAATGCAGGCTTTCTACATCATTTTGAAAATGTCAGGTTTCAATTAAATATCAAAAATATTAGGTTGTAGAATGCGGAAGTTGTTGCGGTAATGAGAGAAATCAGTCAAAATCAAATAAAAATTTTAATAAAAAAATATACATTATTTCAGAGTTTCAAGTAACTGTGCATGACTGTTAATAATCCATTTTTAAAATGTGAAAATGTGTTAGCTTTCCTAACGGGCTTGACGTTTTCAGACGATTGCAGTAATTCAATTTTTAAGGGCATGTTTTGTAAAAAATGTTTAAAAAAGGTGTTTTTAAAATAATGCTCACAAACACTTCAGACCTTGTTATTAATGTAAAAAAAAGGACATTTGTTGATTCAAGTCTTTTTAAAGATTGCATGTTTGAGATCTTTGAAACCAAGATTTCGTGAGAATCACCCTGTCAGTGGTGACGCTCGGCTTGCACGTGCAAATTCAGCACACACAACATTCCCTAGTATAATTGTGTTTTTTGACGTGTCAAATTAAAAGCTTTTTGAACGCGTCAAGTAGTGTTATATGACGTGTATCTTTTTTTGACATGCAAAGACTCAAACGGCGTTCAATGTGCCTCACCCTAATAATTAGATCTAATTTCACCTCTTCATTTCGCCTACAATACCACATGGTGCACATGTAGCCTATAGCCTGATTTAGAGAAATGTAATCATCGAATATTGTAAGAACTTTCATTATTTATCCTACAGTTCTGACTGGCCCATGTTCTGAATTCTGTCGCTGTACATTTCAAAAGTGCTGAACAAATAGAAATTGACGACGTCTGTAGTCGCTCGCTCATCAATGTCTTAATCAAAATTACGGATTGAGGCTTATCCGCTTGTCGTCCCCTTATGCCATACTTTGTACATCTCAATTGTCAGTAGAAACCACATTTGGTTAAGCAAGTCATCCATATTAGCTATGTTTTTTTATGATTATTTATAAGGCAGTAAATCAGGCTGAACTAACTTTCGCTGCTAGACAGGGCTCCGCTGAAAGCCAGGTGTAGCAGTGGTAAGGTGTTGGGACTGCTGTTGGGACTCCTTTATGTAGGCCCTAACATTTTGTGGGCACCGTTCGTCACCGTTATAGGACAATTAATGTATTGTTTAGTATTGTGTTGTGTAGTAGCTTTGCTGGCATGCATCCCACATTTTTGTTTTGCCCCACTAAGATTTACAAGCAAAAATCGCAACTGCCTGGGGGACACTCCACGCAACCTGGTAGGAGTAATCTGCCAGGTAGGATGCAATCCAGGAGTGTGCAGAACCTAAGACGCTCAGACCTGAGTGGGTGGAGAGGAGGATCTGAGGTTTTCATTGTGTTGAAGGCAGCGGATATATCTGGGAGGTTGAGAACAGAGTCAGCTTTGGAATTCATGGGGGCTCCATGACACAGGGAGATCTCGGTTGAATGACCTGTCTTGAAGCCAGACTGGTTAGGGTCAAGATGATTGTTCTGAGAGAGATCACGAGAGAGTTAGTCAGAGAGAGTGTTTTGGAATGAAGTGTTTTGGAATGAAAAGAAGCGATACCGGTCTGAAGTTTTTGACATCTGAGGGGTCGCTTGTTGGTTTCTTGAGGAGGGAAGAGACTGTCCATCTTGAAGTCAGAGGGAATGCAGCCAGTGGTGAGGGATGAGTTGATGAGGGAAGTGAGAGATGGTCTCCAGAGAAAGAGGTCAAAGCCTGGAGTAGTTCTGTGTCAGTGGGACGACTGGACTCAAAAGGCTGAGTGAATGACGAGCGGATGTCATCAACCATCTTTTCAAAGTGGTTGACATAGTTGTCCTCTAGAGGGAGGAGGGAGGGAGAGGATGTGGAGGATTACGGAGGGAGTAGAAGGTGGCAAAGAGTTTCCCAGCGTTGAAGGCAAAGGCAAGAAGGTGGCTTTAACTGTGGATACAGAAGAATATAGGTTAGAGAGGAGGGAGTGGAATGTTGATAGGTCCTTCAGAAATGTATACTGAACTAAATTATGAATGCAACATGTAACGTGTTGGTCCCATGTTTCATGAGCTGAAATGAAAGATTCCGGAAATGTTCCGTACCCACGAAAAGCTTATTTCTCTACAATGTTGTGCACAAATTTCTTGACAAAATAGCATTTTATCGATGACAATTTGAATGCACAGAGATGCTGTGATGAGATCGAGACCAGTTGTTGTGGCATTCATCCGCCGCCATCACCTCATGTTTCAGCATGACAATACACAGCCCCGTGTCGCAAGGATCTGTACACAATTCCTGGTAGCCGAAAATGTCCCAGTTCTTCCATGGCCTGCATACTCACCAAACATGTCAACCATTGAGCATGTTTGGGAGGCTATGGAACGAGGTGTACGACAGCGTGTTCCAGTTCCCGCCAATATACAGCAACTTCGCACAGCATATAAGAGGAGTGGGACAACATTCCACAGGCCACAATCAACTCTATGCGAAGTAGATGTGTTGCACAGTGTGAGGCGATTGGTGGTCACACCAGATACGGACTGGTTTTCTGATCAACTTTTATACTTTTATTTTTATCTGTGACTAACATGGTTGGGGAGTAACAGATTACAAAAAAAACATTAACTGTAATCCATTATATTACCAGAAAAAAATATTGCAATCGGAGTACAGGTACTTTGAGAAACTAGATGTTACATCGAGGATTACTTTTATATTCAAAGGCGTTCCTTTGTGGGCATTCAGACGTTTGCAAAAAATGTTTTCACACGTCTTAGTTTTCTCAAATGACATTCAAATTAGCATTGAAAAAAGCCGCAAGTTTAAATTTGTTCCACCCAAGAGAGTGGAAGTCAGGAACCAATATTTTATTTTTATTTTTATTTCACCTTTATTTAACCAAGTAGGCAAGTTGAGAACAAGTTCTCATTTAGAATTGCGACCTGGCCAAGATAAAGCAAAGCAGTTCGACACATACAACAACACAGAGTTACACATGGAGTAAAACAAACATACAGTCAATAATACAGTAGAAAAATGAGGTGAGATAAGGGAGGTAAAGGCAACAACAAAAAAAGGCCATGGTGGCGATGTAAATACAATATAGCAAGTAAAACACTAGACTGGTAGATTTGCAGTGGAAGAATGTGCAAGGTAGAGATATAAATAATGGGGTGCAAAGGAGCAAAATAAATAAATAAATACAGTAGGGGGAGTTGTTTGGGCTAAATTATAGATGGGCTATGTACAGATGCAGTAATCTGTGAGCTGCTCTGACAGCTGGTGCTTAAAGCTAGTGAGGGAGATAAGTGTTTCCAGTTGCAGAGATTTTTGTAGTTTGTTCCAGTCATTGGCAGCAGAGAACTGGAAGGAGAGGCGGCCAAAGGAAGATTTGGTTTTGGGGGTGACCAGAGAGATATACCTGCTGGAGCGCTTGCTAAAGGTGGGTGCTGCTATGGTGACCAGCAAGCTGAGATAAGGGGGGACTTTACCTAGCAGGGTCTTGTAGATGACCTGGAGCCAGTGGGTTTGGCGACGAGAATGAAGCGAGGGCCAGCCAACGAGAGCTTACAGTTTGCAGTGGTGGGTAGTATATGGTTGCAGTGGTGGGTAGTATATGGGGCTTTGGGCACTGTGATAGACTGCATCCAATTTATTGAGTAGGGTATTGGAGGCTATTTTGTAAATGACATCGCCGAAGTCGAGGATCGATAGGATGGTCAGTTTTACAAGGGTATGTTTGGCGGCATGAGTGAAGGATGCTTTGTTGTGAAATAGGAAGCCAATTTTAGATTTGACTTTGGATTGGAGATGTTTGATGTGAGTTTGGAAGGAGAGTTTACAGTCTAACCAGACACCTAGGTATTTGTAGTTGTCCACATATTCTAAGTCAGAACCGTCCAGAGTAGTGATGTTTGACAGGCGGGCAGGTGCAGGCAGCGATCGGTTGAAGAGCATGCATTTAGTTTTACTTGTATTTATTTGGCATTGAAGCTCGCCTGGAGGGTTGTTAACACAGTTTCCAAAGAAGGGCCAGAAGTATGCAGAATGGTGTCAGTCAGAATATGTGTGCGAGTTTGAGAATGTACTCAAATATACAGAATATACTCAGTCAGTTAGGAAAGCTAAGGCTAGCTTTTTCAAACAGAAGTTTGCATCCTGTAGCACTAATTCCCCACATTTTTGGGACACTGTAAAGTCCATGGAGAATAAGAACTGCTCACTCACTGATCCCCCCCCCCCCCCACTTCTCCTTCACCAAAATCCAGACAGGTGATGATCTGAAAGGGCTGCAAAATCTGGATCCCTACAAATCAGCTGTGCTAGACAATCTGGACCCTCTCTTTCTAAAAGTATCTGCCGAAATTATTGCAACCCCTATTACGAGCCTTTTCAACCTCTTTTGTATCGTCTGAGATCCCCAAAGATTGGTAAGCTGCCGCGGTCATCCCCCTCTTCAAAGGGGGAGACACTCTAGACCCAAACTGTTATAGACCTACATACATCCTGCCCTGCCTTTCAAAAATCTTTCGAAAGACAAGTTAACAAACAGATCACCGACCATTTCAAATCCCACCGTGTCACATCCTGACCTTAGTTCCTTTTTTATGTCTCTATTTTAGTTTGGTCAGGGTGTGATTTGGGGCATTCTATGTGTTATTCTATGTTTTTGTATTTCTGTGTTTGGCCTGGTATGGTTCCTAATCAAAGGCAGCTGTTTGTCGTTGTCTCTGATTGAGAACCATACTTAGGCAGCCTGTTTTCCCACTATGATTTGTGGGTAGTTGTTTTCTGTCTCTGTGTCTGCACCAGACAGAACTGTTTAGTTTTTGGTCGTTCTCTTGTTATTTTGTTTTGTGTTCAGTTTAAATAAATGTTAACATGGACACGTACCATGCTGCATATTGGTCCGATCCTTCCTACTCCTCCTCAGATGACGAGGGATACCGTTACACACCGTACATTCTCCACTATGCAATCTGGTTTCCGAGCTGGTCATGGGTGCACCTCGGCCACGCTCAAGGTCCTAAACGATATTCTAACCGCCATCGATAAAAGACAGTACTATGCAGCCATCTTCATCGACCTGGCCAAGGCTTTCGACGCGGTCAATCACTGCATTCTTATTGGCAGACTCAATAGCCGTGGCTTCTCAAATGACTGCCTCGCCTGGTTCACCAACTACTTCTCAGACAGAGTTCAGTGTGTCAAATCGGAGGGCCTGTTGTCCGGACCTCTGGCAGTCTCTATGGGGGTGCCACAGGATTCAATTCTCGGGCAGACTCTTTTATCTGTAAGAATGAATTATGTCTTTCTTGTTGCTGGCGATTAGCTGATCCACCTTTACGCAGACGACACCATTCTGTATACATCTGGCCCTTCTTTAAGCACTGTGCTAACAAACCTCCAAATGAGCTTCAATGCTTTACAACACTCCTTCCGTGGCCTCCAAGTGCTTTTAAATGCTAGTAAAACTAAGTGCATGCTCCTCAACCGATTGCTGCCAGCACCCTCCCGCCCGACTAGCATCACTACTCTGGACGGTTCTGACTTAGAATATGTGGATAACTACAAATACTTAGGTGTCTGGTTAGACTGTAAACTCTCCTTCCAGACTCACATTAAGCATCACCAATCCAAAAATAAATCTAGAATCAGCTTCCTATTTCGCAACAAAGCATCCTTTACTCATACGGCCAAACATACCCTCGTAAAACTGACTATCCTTGACTTTGGCGATGTCATTTACAAAATAGCCTCCAACACTCTACTCAGCAAACTGGATGTAGTCTACCACAGTGCCATCCGTTTTGTCACCAAAGCCTCATATACTACCCATCACTGCGACCTGTATGCTCTCATTGGCTGGCCCTCACTACATATTCGTCGCCAAACCCACTGGCTCCAGGTCATCTACAAGCCTTTGCTTGGTAAAGCCCCGCCTTATCTCAGCTCACTGGTCACCATAGCAACACCTACCCGTATCATGTGCTTCACCAGGTATACTTCACTGGTCATCCCCAAAGCCAACACTTACTTTGGCCGCCTTTCCTTACAGTTCTCTGCTGCCAATGACTGGAACGAATTGCAGAAATCACTGAAGCTGGAGTCTTATATCTCCCTCTCTAACTTTAAACATCTGCTGTCAGAGCAGTTTACCGATCACTGTACCTGTACACAGCCAATCTGTAAATAGCACACCCAACTACCTCATCCCCATATTGTTACTTATCCTCTTGCTCTTTTGCACCCCAGTATCTCTACTTGCACATCATCATCTGCATATCTATCACTCCAGTGTTAATGCTAATTTTGAATTATTTTGCCTCTATGGTCTATTTATTGCCTTACCTCCCTACTCATCTACATTTGCACACACTGTACATAGATTTTTCTATTGTGTTATTGACTGTATGGTTGTTTATGTGTAACTCTGTGTTGTTTTTGTCACACTGATTTGCTTTATCTTGGCCAGGTCGCAGTTGTAAATGAGAACTTGTTCTCAATTGGCCAACCTGGTTAAATAAAGGTGAAATAAAAAGAATACAAAATTTATATAAAAAAAGTCTGACCACAAGTCAGAGACCACTATGATGACACACCAAACATGTTAGATGGTTCGCGGGAAAAGAGCAGGAAAAGGCTTTTGTAGGATAGAGTCAAAGCTATGTCTTCCAAAAGATTATCTAACTTGAGTAAACGCTTGGGAGGTAAGGATGACAACAGTGGTGTAGTCTACGGCGATACAGATATCACTTATTATTGATATCTACACTGCTGCTCTCTCATTTCTCTATTTGCGCCTTTGTGGTTGTTGTGGATGGCTGTTCACCATTGAACCCAATAATGGTTGAATTCAAGAAGTTTAAGCTGCCTATCAATAATTGTTTTTGAAACCAATTGACAGCCAGTGAAAAATGCGCTCTTGCAGCAACTGCATATTGCGGATCCCAGTTTATGGAATAAAAGTGGGGCTTTTATTGCGCAATCTAATTCATGCTGATAAAAAAAAATAAAAAAAACACATAGGCCTAATGGACACATACTCAAACTCGCACACTTTTAATAGACTTAAAGGGGCAATCTGTAGTTGCTATATCCATTTCTGGACTTATAAATGATATATACAGTGCATTCAGAAAGTATTCAGACCCCTTGAACTTTTTCACATTTTTACAGCCTTATTCAAAAATGTATTTTTAAAAATTACCTCATCAAACTACACACAATATCCCATAATGAATAACTATTTTTTTGTACATTTTTGCAAATGTATAAAAATCCCACCGGAAATCACATTTACATAAGTATTCAGACCCTTTACTCTGTGCTTTGTTGATGCACCTTTGGCAGCGGTTACAGCATCAATTCTTCTTGGGTATGACACTACAAGCTTGGCAGATCCTCTCAAGCTCTGTCAGGTTGAATGGGGAGCGTCGCTGCACAGCTATTTTCAGGTCTCTCCAGAGATGTTCAATCTGGTTCAAGTCTGGGCTCTGGCTTGGCCACTCAAGGACATTCAGTGACTTGTCCCGAAGCCACTCCTGTGTTGTATTAGCTGTGTGATTAGGGACATCATCCTGTTGGAAGGTGAACCTTTGCCCCAGCCAGGGGTCCTGAGCACTCTGGAGCAGGTTTTTATCAAGGATATCTCTGTACTTAGCTCCATTCATCTTTCCCTCGATCCTGACTAGTTTCCCAGTGCCTGCTGGTGAAAAACATCCCCACAGCATGATGCTGTCACCACCATGCTTCAACGTAGGTGCCAGGTTTCCTCCAGACGTGACGCTTGGCATTCAGGCCAAAGAGTTCAATCTTGGTTTCATCAGACCAGAGAATCTTGTTGTTCATGGTCTGAGATTCTTTAGGTGCCTTTTGGCAAACTCCAAGCGGGCTGTCATGTGCCTTTTACTGGGGATTGGCTTCCGTCTGGCCACTCTACCATAAAGGCCTGATTGGTGGAGTGCTGCAAAAATGGTTGTCCTTCTGGAAGGTTCTGCCATCTCTACAGAGGATCTCTGGAGCTCTGTCAGAGTGACAGCACCTACCTGACCAAGTGCCTTCTCACCCGATTGGTCAGTTTGGCCGGGCAGCCAAGTCCGGGAAGTATCTTGGTGGTTCCAAACTTCTTCAATTAAAAAATGATGGGGGCCACTGTGTTTTTAGGGACCTTAAATGCTGCAGAAATGTGTTGGTACCCTTCCCCAGATCTGTGCCTTGACACAATCCTGTCTCGGAGCTCTATGGACAATTCCTTCGACCTCATGGATTGGATTTTGCTCTGACATGCACTGTCAACTGTGGGACCTTATTTAGACAGGTGTGTGCCTTTCCAAATCATGTCCAATCAATTGGATTTATGATTGGTGGACTCCAATCACCTCAAGGATAATCAATGGAAACAGGATGCACCTGAGCTAAATTTCGAGTCTCATAGCAAAGGGTTTGAATACTTACGTAAATAAGGTATTTCTGTTTTTATTTCGAATAGATTTGTAAAAATGTCTAAACCTGTTTTCACTTTGTCATTGTGGAGGATTTGTATTTATTTAATACATTTTAGAATAACGTAACAAAATGTGAAAAAAAGTCTAGGGGCTGACTACATTCCGAAGGCACTGTGTGTATATATATATATATATCCATTCATTCATTCTTGAAGAATATTACTTATAAATGCCTCATGAGCTTAGTTAAACTGTCACACTCCAAGAGAACCCAAAATATAAGCTTGTTTTTCTCCAATGTTTGTAAACATTGTAAATGTAAACAAATGCGGTATACCCTCATAACATGGTTAAAACAATAATTTTTATATCATGTGTGTCAGTCCTTGCATCCACAACTCTGTCTATTAATCTGAGAGTGGTTACTTTTCTCCAGGCTCATCCCTCGGGGTGACCGTTTTGTTGTCCTTTGTGGCTTAGGAGTCTGTTACCTGTCTTCTGAGGACAGACAACTCTGTAGCTCAGAGCTCACAGCATAGGAATGAAACCCTTTAGATACCATGATTCGATGGGAGATGGAGGCTAGGTGGTTTGACTTGAATTCACCCGCTTAGACACAGCTACTAATCCGTAGCTTTGGTAGAAAAGGATTTCTTTGTCCTCAAACTTGCGTTGCGTTCTAGGTTGTTTGACTTTTCAGACCCTCCTGCAGCTGGAGTCACGTAGTCTTGTCGTAAATTCTATACTCACAGGTTTTATACCCTTGGGTCAGAAGTGGACGTAACCGCATTTAGGGCAATTCTCTGGGCGTACCAAGTTAATGAGGCAAGGCTAGATTTTCTCAAATCCCATTTTAGACAACTAACTTAACATTTCATCTTCCCCAAAACATCATCTTTGATTTGGATATTTTCCATACAACGTACAATGTGTAAACATCAAACATATACTAGGAAAACCCTTCACATTACAATGTTTTCGTAATAATGTCATCTATTGACCTTTAATAACAGGACAAAAATGACATACATTTTCATAGTCCACCTATCATCATGACCACCATTGTGGCTGACGGAAACCATTGTTCCAAAGTCCCTTTATTTCATGTTTAATGTTCTGATGTTGGTTCTCCATAGTGACAGGACAAAGGAATTTGTCTGTGGCCTGAGATTTACAAGGGGCGTTGGGCCAAAAGAATATGGCACCACAACAAACCTGCCAAGAGAGGGCCGCCCAAACATGTTTGGTGTTCGCCAAAAGGCATATGGAAGAAGGTTCTCTGGTCAGATGACACTAAAATTGAGCTTTTTGGCCATCAAGGAAAACGCTATGTCTGGCACGAACCCAACACCTCTCATCAGCCCGAGAATATCATCCCTACAGTGAAGCATGGTGGTGGCAGCATTATGCTGTGGGGATGTTTTTGATCGGCAGGTACTGGTGGATGGTGCTAAATACAGGGAAATTCTTGAGGGAAACTTGTTTCAGTCTTCCAGAGATTTGAGTCTGGGACGAGGGTTCACCTTCCAGCAGTACAATGACCCAAAGAAAACTGCTAAAGCAACTCTCGAGTGGTTTAAGGGGAAACATTTAAATGTCTTGGAATGGCCTAGTCAAAGCCCAGACCTCAATCCAATTGAGAATCTGTAGTATGACTTAAAGATTGACGTACACAAGCAGAACCCATCCAACTTGAAGGAGCTGGAGCAGTTTTGCCTTGAAGAATGGGCATACATCCCAGTAGCGTGATGTGTCAAGTTAATAGAGACACACCCCAAGAGACTTGAATTGCTGAAAAAGGTGGGTCTACAAAGTATTGACTTTGGGGGGGTGAATAGTTTGTCGTATTTCTTGTTTGTTTCACATCTTCAAAGTGGTAGGCATGTTGTGTAAATCAAAAGTAAATCAAAAATACAACCCCCCCCAAAAAAATAAATTTTAATTCCAGGTTGTAAGGCAACAAAATAAGAAAAATGCCAAGGGGGGTGAATAATTTCGCAAGGCCTTTGCCCTCCCAGTCATGTGAAATCCATAGATTAGAGCGTAATGCATTTATTTTAATTGACTGATTTCCTTTTATGAACTGTTACTCAGTAAAATGATTGCATGATTGTTCAGTATAAAAAAAATGTATTTAACAGATGCTCTTTTCCATGCAACATACAGTAATGACTGCATACATTTTTGCATACTGGTCCCCTGTGAGAATTGAACCCACAACACTGGCATTGCAAGGATCAATACCAATTCTCTACCAACTGAGCAACACAGGACAATATTTCAAGGTAGTGCTACTGTATCTAGCAGAATAGTGTAGCAGACAAGCGATCGCTAACTAACTGTAAGCAATTTTAGCTAGCTGGATAATCATGTTGCACTAACTGTGAGGCAAAATGATTTATTTATTTAACGTTAAATTCAGAAAATCTGTTTGCTAGCAAACACGACAATGATTACTTTTTCACATTGCATGTCATCTCCCATTTCCAAGCGTATTGTTCCATTTTAAAGAAAAGACCGGGCAGGCTTCCAAATGTCTTGTTTTGTACCACATGTGAGTTCAAGCTTTTAGATTGGCGAAGGCTTCAGCCACAAAGAGCAATTTGGATGTCAAGAAGTGCCCAAAAAATAACATTCAGGCACATATGATTCACCTCCTCACACAAATATGTCTTTTGAGTTGTTGCCACATTAGTCCAGAGCAGCTGTGTCAGAATGCATTGAAACCAATCTATCTCAGTGTGTAACGATCATGCATGGTTGAGTTGATGAGTCAATGAGCTGATGATGTCTCAGTCCCCCAACACTTCCTCCTCCAGGTCCCATTTCTCCAACCTCTACTCAGATCATTCAGCTCATTGCTAACTTGTCATCATATGAGTCAATTATTTTGTGGGTAGCTATAGACATATAGCTATATCCTGACAGTGTTTTTTCTTCTCTCAGATTGGTCATTCACACAGAGCTAGTTAATCCATGAAAGAGTGGTGCAGTAGACAGCTGCACTGAAAGGATATGACTGGCATTAGTCTTCTGTATAGATGGACAACATTAATCTGTTTAAATCTTGACATGTCCATTTTTAATTGTGGATTTTTGTATTACTGGTGTGGGTGAAGAGAGATGGCCTCTAATCAACTTATAGTTTTCAGTTGAATGCCTTGCTGCACTCCCATTAAGACAGCAGTACTAGCCTAAAGGACCTAAAACCCACACAGCAGAGAACAAAGGGAGAAAATTCTGCTATTAGTGCAGCGTTCGCCAGTTTTGTAGTATATTATGAGAACTTAGTTGCAATTCTATGGAGCAGTGTGGTTAAACAAACACACTTACAAAGTATTACCATTATTGGCTTTTATTGAAAGCCAATTACAACATGACTATGAATTATGCTTGCCTCATGAATTCTGAGGATTTCCATTTGCTACATGCATTTTGAATGCAAGCGAATGCCTATTATATGATTTTTGGTGTTCCGTATTTTCTAATTGTTCTTTCCACACTTTGACACAGTGATAGCTATTATTGCACCACCATGACTGCAAGTTTCCCACATAAGAAAATCAAACAATTTGACAACTGCAATAGCAACAGGCTTCATTTCATTTTAAACTAATAGGTAATTAACGAGACAATATTTTCCTTGTGAAATTAACTGTTTCAAACCATCAATATACTACTGGCCTGCACGTCTTCTCTCATGTACAGATAGATTCTTAGAACAGCTAGAGAGGTCTTTAGCTCCAAGTCCAGATTGAAAGGCTCGAGTGAATCTGTGATGATCAAACAATCTCCAGCACACGAAGACAGAACACTCCGGGACACAGCTGGATAGCATATGGCAGTGAGCCTGGAGGTGGAGATGTTTAACCATGCAGACCTGCTATTACATCGTTCTGTTGCCATCTGGGAGGACAGTCGAACAGTCTACTCAGCAGAAACACATGGCTCTCGTAATACCTCATCACATGGAGATACATTTTGAATCCAGCTAATGTTGTACCTCTCTAGCTTTAGCTGGTGTACACACTTCAGCCATGTGCCAAAGCTGTTATGTTCTAAGATAAGGACAGGCTTTCACTGTCCTTACCTGCGAAACATAACACTTTTCCAATGGTAGTTAAGATCAGTAAAGCTGCAATGGTGTGAAAGGAAAGGAGAATTGTCTTACTTGTGCATTTCTTCAGCCCGGAACCTTTCTTCAAAGCGTGTCGGCTCAGCTTGCAGGCGAAGTTGTTCTCCCAGAACTCAGCAAACCAGATATTTCTCCTGTTGTTCTCCAGTGTGCGGCTGATGAAGTAACGATCAAACCCTGGAAGAGATTGCTCAGATTGTCATTGAAGTGCACTGGCTCTGGCAACAGTGTCAGTGCTAACATGGGTATTGACATGTGGGGGAATGTAGTGACATGCTCTGTAATGATGCTTTTGGGTAAACAACATTTTCTGACAGGGTGAACAGTGAATGTATTGATAATGGCTGATTCTGTTATAGACCAGAGTTTTGGCTTGGCTGGCTGACTGAATGGGTAATGACACACACTCTTAGGAAAAAAAAGTGCTATCTAGAACCTTAAAGAGTTATTCGGCCGTCACCATAGGAGAACCCTTATTGGTTCCAGGTAAAACTCATTTGGGTTCCATGTAGAACCATTTCTACAGAGGGTTTTACATGGAACCCAAAAGGGTTCTACCTGGAACCAAAAAGGGTTATCCTATGGGGACACCCGAATAACCCTTTGTTCTAAGAGTGCGGGACAGTAAATGCCTTATCTTTTACAATAGCTTATCAGGACTTAGAAGTGTTCTGTGTTAACAGGAACAGGGTCTCTTGATATTTAAAGCAGGAGTACTTAGTTGCTACAGTACACTACCAATTTCTTGACTTATAAATGTATAAACACACCCATCGATTCTTAAAAAATATAACTTATAAATGCGTTATGAGCTCAGTTCAACTGTTGTACCCCATCAGAACCCAAAATGTAAGCTTTTTTTAATCCAATGTTTCTAAACAATTCAAATCTAAACAATCCCTCTATAGCCTCAAAACATGGTTCAACTATACATTTGATATCATGGATGGTCATTCCTTGCATCTATAGCTCTGTCTATGAATTTGAGAGTGGTTACATTTCTCCAGCCCCATTCCTCAGTATTGTAGTGAAACAGTGGCAGGGAGTTGCTTTGTTATTGTTTCAGTTAAGGATTCTAGCTCTACCAGAGATATCTCTATGTGAAGGGGCATAGCTGCTGACACAATAACGCACTACTGATCCATGTCTAAGTTTGTAAACGAAATGTAATGTTTTCCAATATTTTGTAATATAATCTACAATGGCATGACTAATCTCAATCACTTTATCCTTGTACATTGAGCGAAAGCTACATGAGATCTACCAAATGAATCAATCAATCGGACAATCTTAAATTGATCCCTGCAACCAAAAACATTGAATTTGGTCCCCCCTATCTCCCCACAAATCAATGAATTAATCAAGCAATCAATCAATCGGACAATCTTAAATTGATCCCTGCAACCAAAAACATTGAATTTGGTCCCCCCTATCTCCCCACAAATCAATGAATTAATCAAGCAATCAATCAATCAATTAGCCAATTACAAAGTTGATCACAGCAACCTAGAACATTTCTCTGTTTACCCTCACCTCTGATGGACTGGCGTTTGGGCAGGATGGTGACAGCTCCCTCTGCCATCTCCTCTTGGTGTAACACTGGAGATATCTTTGAGCCCCAGCTGTCTGAGCCCACCCAGATGAAATGGCCAGTCTGGTTGGCCTTCTTGGCTGCTTGGAGTAGCCGCCTGGCACAAGTGGATAAACACATTTAGCTATGAATAATGTATTTGATATTTTGGTAACACTTTCTATGAGCTAAATGTATGAGCAGTACTGCAAAATAACTACTCAATAGTCACTGATATACTGTAGTACACAGCGTTCATGATTCAACTTGAAGGTACAAACTCATTTGGATTCCATTGTATTGGTCTGGCTGGCCTGCACTATAAACAAAGTGATGTGTATGGTCTGGTGTGTTGAAATACCCAGAGAAATCATCCACATTTTTACGAACTAATGTTAACAATAGATCAATACAAATATTTCTCTGAGTTTTTAGTTTGTCACCTTAGTTTGCTAAAGCAAAATGATTGCACAGCGGCAGGTAACATTCACTAATATCAGGACCATAGAGGGCTAAATGAATAAGATTATTTCCAAATGTATCCAGTGTCACTAAGATAAAGTAAGGAAGCATATGTGACCCGATTCGGGAAACTAGGCGTATGTCGCAAGTCACGACTTCGCATACAAATATTTCTTTATCAAAATACGTTTTTTGGCAGAAATGCCTTCTCGAACATGTGAACTTTCATGTGCATTAATATCAAATTTGTATGTCATCTGTAAATACAAATAAAATTCTTAAATTACGAGCCTAGTTGGTTTAGACAAAGAAAAATCAGCAACCTCCCGCTAGCCATGATTGGCTGAGATAATGAGGGGGCTGGACATGCCGAGAGATGAGTTTGGATTGGTCGGTGTTGCATGTTGTTTCTATAAAATGAGCTGCACGTACTGCAGGATAGATAACTGAAAATATGTTGCTACTGCTCTCAATAACATTGTTTCCCTGAATTTATCAGGTGCTATCGACATCAGTGGGAAAAAGTTGTTCTTTTTACTCCATACATTTTCCTTGACACCCAAAAGTACTCCTTACAATTTGAATGCTGGAAAATGGTCCAGTTCACACACTTATCAAGAGAACATCCCTGGTCATCCATAGTGCCTCTGATCTGGCAGACTCACTAAACACACATGCTTCATTTGTAAATTATGTCAGAGTGTGCCCCTGGCTATCCATCAACAATAAAAAATTAAAAAGTGCTGTCTGGTTTGCTTAATATAAGGAAGTTTAAATAGTTTATACTTAAGTACATTGTACCCCTGGCTATTTCAAAAAAATATATATAATTGTGCCGTCTGGTTTAATAAGGAATTTGAAATGTATACTTTTACTCAAGTATGACAATTTAGTACTTTTTCCATCACTGGATGTGGCTGGGGGTTATA
Source organism: Oncorhynchus kisutch (assembly GCF_002021735.2). Classification (NCBI taxonomy): domain Eukaryota; kingdom Metazoa; phylum Chordata; class Actinopteri; order Salmoniformes; family Salmonidae; genus Oncorhynchus; species Oncorhynchus kisutch. Next base: position 27,159,732 of record NC_034178.2, on the reverse strand, counting down.
GCATTTCTTTCACATGACCCATCAATTAAGACAAGTGTATCTGGGTAAGCGTCATCTATTTATTAAATATTTTTATCTGGACACTTTCTGTTTACCTGGAATATTTCCTTATTGTATTTCCTTATTGTAGGCTACTGCCACTTGTAGTCTTTAGCACATCACCTCAGGTGAATCATTAAAGAGATGGGTGGGGCTGGCTTAATTAAGAGGGTGTGAACAATGCTGAATGGGTGTAGACAAAGGAGAGCTCTAGTCGATACCAGAACATTCAAAGGCCCTCTTTTCAAAAGTGAGTTGACAAGTGTATCAACTTTCAAAGCAGAATTATTTTCCCATTGTTCCTCAAAAATGTGGTGTAAGGTATACCATTTTGTGGCTCTAAGTCTCTACTTTTATCCAATGCAAAAAAAACTAATTCTTATTTTGCTACATAAGACCGAATCCAGGTGGTAAGTCACATATTAACATGAGTTACCGATAGAGTCTAAAAGGGATAATTATGATAGCGCTTGACCAATAACATTTTAAAGTAATTCTACAGTGCATAATTTAAATGTCAAGCTTTTTATTTCTGCCGATTGACTCTTCTCCCTTTAATTAATAATCTTCCATGCATGTTTCTTAAGATTATTATTTTAGTATATTTCATATTCAGCATGTCAATGCTATGATAATACCCTTACCTAATATCATCCTCATTGGCGAAAATGATGACCACCCTTGCGTTTGGGTTTTCTCTTAGTCGGCGGATGACCTTTCCAAACTCTCCAGGCTTTGGCTCCCGGGGAATCTTGACCGACTGAGAGATACACACACCTCCTACAACAGAGACAGAGGAAACACACAGTAGTTGAGTGGCAGTTTAAGTCCACGTTTTCACATTTTACAGATGCTCAACTTGAGCTATCAGTAGATCACCAATAAGAGCAGAGCTCTCAACAACATTCTGCTCTGAGGTTTGTGACTGAGCATGAATCCTTTGGCTTCACTCTTAAGGGGGCAATCTGCATTTGCAACATCCATGGACTTTCAAATGAATGACATATAGCCATTACTTCTTAAATAATAACTTTTAAATGCCTCATGAGCTTAGTTCAAATATCTAAAACCCATCAGAAGCAACAAAATATAATCCAAACACTGTATAGCCTTTACGTTTATTTTGACAAGGACAGTGCACATTAATAAAAATTTCAGTAAAAGTGCAGGATTTAGCCAGCCAACAAATCTTCGACTGCAGTCCCCTGGGCAGGTTATTAAAAACTCTGAAAATGACAATGCAGACAATAAGCAAACACAGAACAACATGGGGGTGGCAGGTAGCCTAGTGGTTAAAGCATTGGACCAGTAACCAAAAGGTTGCTGGATCGAATCCCTGAGCTTACAAGGTAGATATCTGTTGTTCCAGACATGGGAAGCAGTTTTGCTGCCCCTGTAGTCAAACAATTCTGTATCAGAAATGAGCTAGTTTGATTTTTTTTATTTGAGTTACCTTTTCTACCTGATTTTTGAAATAGATTGGAATCAAAAGATGGTTAAAACTATAATTTTGATCTCATGAATGGTCAATCCTTCCATACATTGCTCTGTCTATACATTTGAGAGTGGTTATATTTCACCAGCCCCATCCCTCAGTTGTTTACAAAAACAGTGGTGGGTGCTCTTTGGGGTTCTTTGAACTGCAGTTTACCCCTTTAATAATTACCTTTAAATCCACCTGCTGTAACTTCCCAGTGGGGGGTAGACACAAAACCTAATGCAGCGGACATCACTTGAACCACGTTCATTTTGAACATGTCCTTACCAAGGATAACTTTCATCCAGACACTTAAACTGCGAGGAGAACAGAGACTGTTTGAAATAAGAGACTGCTGAGGGGAGGACGGCTCATTATAATGGCTAGAACGGAGCAAATGAAATGGCATCAAACACATGTTTGATGTACAGTATTTGATACCATTCCACTCATTCTGCTCCAGCCATTGACACGAGCCCGTCCTCCCCAATTAAGGTGCCACCAACCTTGGTGGGTAAGAATATATTTTTCACTAGCCATGTTGGTGGGTGGTCAATTCACGGAGCTCTACAGTGCGAGCATTACATTCGCTAATAAAAATAGTCAAAAGTCAAGTATAAGCACATTAGAGTTAGAAAAATGCTGCAGTTGCTGTTTTCAAAGTATTTCTCCTGTTTTGTTTCAAAGCTGTTAATTGCTCAAATAATTACTAATCCTATATCCCGCAACACTGCCTGGCAGAGGAGCTGAGCTCATTGAGTGATGTGCTGATAGATACATTTTTGGAGGCGCTGCGCACAGACATAAAGTTGGTCAAATTTACTCTAAAGTCTACAAAGTGAGACTTTGTCCTCATGTTTCTTGGCTATTTACATTGTTCAGTTCACAAGCTCGGTTGTTTTTCAACGTTAGTTTGAGTCTGCTGCTTCAACTGATAGCAAAGAGACACCCTAGTCAGATCTCAAATCTCACACACAAGTGACAGGACTCGAGTGGCCCCATTACCATGGTAAACTCCTGCCCTTAAAGGGGCAGCTGAACATTTTCTCTGATATTTTATCTGCCCCTTTTTTTCAATTTTCACCTAAAATGACATACTCAAATCTAACTGCCTGTAGCTCACGACTGTAACGGCTTTCTTCCGTTGAAGGAGAGTCGGACCAAAATGCAGCGTGATGATGATTCATGATATATTTTAATGAAAGAAAACCTATACATACAGAAACTACAAAACTAACGAAATGAAATAATGAAAACCGAAACAGCCCTATCTGGGGCAAACACAAAGACAGGAACAATCACCCACAAAACACACAGTGAAACCCAGGCTACCTAAATATGGTTCCCAATCAGAGACAACGAGAATCACCTGACTCTGATTGAGACAGCCATAGACTATGCTAGACACCCCTACTAAGCCACAATCCCAATACCTACTAAAACCCCCAATACCACAACACAACACAAAATAACCCCATGTCACACCCTGGCCTGACCAAATAAATATATAAACACAAAATACTAAGACCAGGGCGTGACAGAACCCCCCCCCAAGGTGTGGACTCCCGGCCGCACACTAAAACCCATAGGGGAGGGTCCGGGTGGGCGTCTGTCCACGGTGGCGGCTCCGGCTCGGGACGTGGACCCCACTCCAACCAAGTCTTAGTCCCCCTGTAACGCGTCCTTTGATTGGCGACCCTCGCCGCCGACCTAGGCCTAATAACCCTCACCAAGGACCCCACTGGATTGAGGGGCAGCTCGGGACTGACGTAGAAGCTTGGGACTGAGGGGAAGCTCGGGACTGAGGGGTAGCTCGGGACTGAGGGGTAGCTCGGGACTGAGGGGTAGCTCGGGACTGAGGGGTAGCTCGGGACTGAGGGGTAGCTCGGGACTGAGGGGCAGCCCAGCACTGAGGGGAAGCCCAGCACTGAGGGGAAGCCCAGCACTGAGGGAAAGCCCAGCACTGAGGGGAAGCCCAGCACTGAGGGGAAGCCCAGCACTGAGAGAAAGCTCAGCACTGGTTGACTGGCAGATCTGGAAGAGTCTGGTTGACTGGCAGATCTGGAAGAGTCTGGTTGACTGGCAGATCTGGAAGAGTCTGGTTGACTGGCAGATCTGGAAGAGTCTGGTTGACTGGCAGATCTGGAAGAGTCTGGTTGACTGGCAGATCTGGAAGAGTCTGGCTGACTGGCAGATCTGGAAGAGTCTGGCTGACTGGCAGATCTGGAAGAGTCTGGCTAACTGGCGGATCTGGCTGCTCCATGCAGACTGGCGGATCTGGCTGCTCCATGCAGACTGGCGGCTCTGGCTGCTCCATGCAGACTGGAGGCTCTGGCTGCTCCATGCGGACTGGCAGCTCTGGCTGCTCCATGCAGACTGGCAGCTCTGGCTGCTCCTGCTCCATGCAGACTGGCAGCTCTGGCTGCTCCATGCAGACTGGCAGCTATGGCTGCTCCATGCAGACTGGCAGCTCTGGCTGCTCCATGCAGACTGACATCTCTGGCTGCTCCATGCAGACTGACATCTCTGGCTGCTCCATGCAGACTGACATCTCTGGCTGCTCCATGCAGACTGACAGCTCAGGCTGCTCCATGCAGGCTGACAGCTCTGGCTGCTCCATGCAGACTGGCAGCTCTGGCTGCTCCATGCAGACTGGCAGCTCTGGCTGCTCCATGCAGACTGGCATCTCTGGCTGCTCCATGCAGATTGGCAGCTCAGGCTGCTCCATGCAGACTGGCAGCTCTGGCTGCTCCATGCAGATTGGCAGCTCTGGCTGCTCCATACAGACTGGCAGCTCTGGCTGCTCCATGCAGACTGGCAGCTCTGGCTGCTCCATGCAGACTGACAGCTCTGGCTGCTCCATGCAGACTGACATCTCTGGCTGCTCCATGCAGACTGACATCTCTGGCTGCTCCATGCAGACGGACAGCTCAGGCTGCTCCATGCAGGCTGGCAGCTCTGGCTGCTCCATGCAGGCTGGCAGCTCTGGCTGCTCCATGCAGACTGGCAGCTCTGGCTGCTCCATGCAGACTGGCAGCTCTGGCTGCTCCATGCAGATTGGCAGCTCAGGCTGCTCCATGCAGGCTGGCAGCTCTGGCTGCGCTGAACAGGCAGGAGACTCCGGCTGCGCTGAACAGGCAGGAGACTCCAGCAGCGCTGTAGAGAAAGAAGGCTCTGGCAGCGCTGAACATGCGGGAGACTCTGGCAGCGCAGGAGAGGAGAAAGGCTCTGGCAGCGCTAAACAGGTGGGACGCACTGAAGGCCTGGTGCGTGGTGCTGGTACTGGTGGTACTGGACCGAGGACACGCACAGGAAGCCTGGTGCGGGGAGCTGCCATCGGAGGACTGGTGTGTGAAGGTGGCACAGGATGGACCGGACCGTGAAGGCGTACTGGAGAACCTGAGAGCAGGACTGGCACAGGACGTGCAAGGCTAGGGAGGTGCACAGGAGGCCTGATGCTTGAGACTGGCACCATCTTCACCAGCCGACTAACATGCACCTCAGGACGAGTATGGAGCGCTGACCCAGGTGCCATCAAATCCCCGACACGCTCCGTCGGGCGACTATCTTGCATACTACGCCAAATCAACTGCTCTCTCTCTTCACTCTCCTCCAATTCTATTAACAACTCCTCGAGTGTCTCCTCATCTCCCATCTGTTCACTCTCCTCCATTCTGTTCAATAATTCCTCGACCCTCTCAGACTCAGCCCTCAGCTTCGCCGATAGCTCCGATAACATCCATGGCTCTTTACGGTAGACAGGGGGAGTTGGCTCAGGTCTGAACCCTGACTCTGCCACACTCTCCCTGAGCCCCCCCCCCCAAGAAATGTTTGGGGCTGACTCTCGGTCTCCCGTCCGCGCCGCCATGCCTGCTTCGCCAACTCCATTCTCCTATAGCCTGCTTCGCACTGCTCCTGCTGCCGCTGTTGCCTGTTACCACGCCACTTGGTCCGGGTGTGGTGGGTGATTCTGTAACGGCTTTCTTCCGTTGAAGGAGAGTCGGACCAAAATGCAGCGTGATGATGATTCATGATATATTTTAATGAAGGAAAACATATACATACAGAAACTACAAAACTAACTAAATTAAATAATGAAAACCGAAACAGCCCTATCTGGTGCAAACACAAAGACAGGTACAATCACCCACAAAACACACAGTGAAACCCAGGCTACCTAAATATGGTTCCCAATCAGAGACAACGAGAATCACCTGACTCTGATTGAGAACTGCCTCAGGCAGCCATAGACTATGCTAGACACCCCTACTCAGCCACAATCCCAATACCTACTAAAACCCCAAATACCACAACACAACACAAAATAACCCCATGTCACACCCTGGCCTGACCAAATAAATATATAAACACAAAATACTAAGACCAGGGCGTGACAACGACCTGAAGCAAGGATGTGCATATTATTGATACCATTTGAAGGGAAACTCTTTGAAGTTTGTGGAAATGTGAAATGAATGTAGGAGGATATAACACATTAGACCTGGTAAAAGATAATGCAAAGAAGAAAACATGCGTTTTTGGTTTTTAAAAATTGTACCATCATCTTTGAAATGCAAGAGAAAGGCCATAATGTATTATTCCAGCCCAGGCGCAACTTAGATTTTGCCCACTAGATCGATTTTTTATGGAAAAATAAGACTCCCACAAACACGATGGTGTTCTTCAATTTGAGACTTGTCTGAAGTCGGTACAGTCGATCTGCCATCTTCTGTCTGTTGTGCCCAGACAGTTTGGGCTACATACTGTGAAAAGGTAAGTCAGTTGTTTTGCTCTAGGATGCCCACAGGCCTCAAAAGGCTCGTCTGAACGTCCCCCGGTACCAGCTGAATCTTTTTTATTGAAGTAATGTATATAGGGAGATTGTTTAGTGCCCAAAATTAGGGGTTAAATACATGTCACATTTTTTTATGTTTCAGATATAGAACAGACCAGTCGGAACAAACTGCTTTCTACATATATATTTTTTTTAATCTTTATTTAACTAGGCAAGTCAGTTAAGAACAAATTCTTATTTTCAATGACAGCCAAGGAACATATAGATTTTTACTTTGTCAGCTCAGGGCTTTGATCTTCCAACCTTTCGGTTACAAGTCCAACACTCTAACCACTAGGCTATCTTGGGGGGCAACTCTCTGTTGTTCCATGTAGTGAATCTTTTATTCAATGCATTTATATGGGCTACATTTTTCATCAAATAATTTTGATTATTTATTACAATTACAATTTAAAATCAAATAGCTGAATTAATAGCTGTATGACCTTCTTTAAAACAATTCCATATAGCTCAATATAACCTCTATTTAGCCTGTGCAGCTTCACAGAGGGATTAAACATTCTAAATGCTCACCTTTTGGGTCAGTGGACTGGTACAATTGATCAAGTAGTTTCTCCTGGTTGTTGCCTTTTTGGTTGTGTGGTCATTCATAGCATTTTGTCTACTTGATCCTCTTGAGTCACTTTAGAACCGGACCATGCATCATGCCATTGTGTTCTCCCCTCAAGCAATGTTTAGCTGACTCCACAAGTCGTCATTAAGTCAGTGTGTGTGTGTGTTGATAGCACACACTCCAGTAACTCAACCTCAACGCTCTGACTGAATAAATGTTTTTCCTGTACTATACAGTATTTAACAATATTGTTTTGACACAGTAGTAAATGAATGTGCTTAATTTCACAAAAAATGATTAGCAAAATATATGTCTGTTCATTTCATGTAAACAATTATCCTTCCCCCCCTTGGCAAAAAAAAACCTAATAACCAGTTAACTATATTTTTTGGACATAGCGGCAGATGCGCTTGATTTCCCTCCCTTTTATTATACATAGTCATTAGCATAATATCATAGCAATAGATATATGCTGCGTGTCATGGTGGTTTAAAAATGCTTGGGATCTGCATTGGATTAGGTGCACCACTGATTGCCAATTGAACCACTTGCACTCCTATATTGATGTTGTATCAAAATATCGATATGTGTGATTAAGAGCATATTATTTGTATTTGTATTTATTATGGATCCTCATTAGCAGCAGCTAGTCTTCCTGGGTACCAGCAAAATTAAGGCAGTTAATACAATTTGACAATTTCAATGCGACATTACAATACATTCACAGATTATTGTGGCCTCGAGTAAGCTTATGATGTTACTTTACACACTAGGGTAGCGTACTGTGTATCACATAGACAACTGTACCTGGAAGGTTCATCTGAACCATAAATTAAACTGACCAGAGCCTTTGAACTCTGTGCACACCACTAGAGGAGTGGCCCAAACCTGACAGACTGAGAAAATCTCCTGCATATAGGGACCAAGCTGAGTTGGGTGGCAGAGGTTTCAAGCAAAACAGTTGACTTCCTCCTGACCTCAATCAAACTTCAACGAGGCAGAGCTGCCTTGGCAGACTGCCTGTCCCCTGTGCAGTATTATGCAATCTATGTGCACAACAAGCCTTTAGAATGGGAGAGCTGGGAATTCTTCAAATATTTTGTTGTATGATTATATTTGTTGCCGTATTAGTACACTTTCAGAAAATAGGGTTCCAAAAGGATTCTTCGGCTGTACCCATATGATAACCCTTTTTGGTTCCATGTAGAACCGTCTGTGGAAAGGTTTCTACCTGGAACCCAAAAGGGTTATCCTATGAGGACGGCGAAAGTACCCTTTTAGGTTCCAGATAGCACCTTTTTTTAACAGTGTAAAGTACATAGACAATGTCTGCCATATTTAGAATAATTTACAGACAAGGCGATTTGTAAATCTGCCATTTTCTTCAGTCTCACATCAGGCTTGATATAAAAATAAGGTAGTAGAAACACTAGCTGCATGTTTAGAGCAAAACACAACTCACATATAACTGACTATGTATCAAGCACAGCTCCCTTTGACTACCTTTTCTCGAGCAAGCTGATAGGGTCACGGACCATGTGGAAACCGAGGTCATTGATGCATCGCAATACAATGTTTGCTTGTTGAGCTCAAGTCAAGGTGTTTTCTTCGTGCGTAAACATGTCTCAGGAACTGCCAGGTATGCTTGTTTGTTCTGTAGATTGAGAGCCAAGCATTTAGGGGATTGAGTCATTTAAAAACGGTATTATGTGTCACGCCCTGATCTGAATCCCCTGTCCTTGTGCTTGTCGCCCATCTTCCCCACTTATCCTCTCTGTATTTATACTTGGGTTTTCTGTCTGTCTGTGTCAGTTCGTCTTGTTTGTCAAGCTTACCAGCGTTTGTTTTGTCAGCGCCTATCTTTTCCCAGCCTCTTTTTCTCATCCTCCTGGTTTTTGACCCTTGCCTGTCCTGACCCTGTACCCGTCCACCTGACCACTGCCTGTCCCTGAACCTTTGCGCCTACTCTGGATTATCAACCACTGCCTGTCTTGACTTGTCATTCGCTTGCCTGTTACAATAAACCTTTACAGTTGAAGTCAGAAGTTTACATACACCTTAGCCAAATACATTTAAACTCAGTTTTTCACAATTCCTGACATTTAGTCCTAGTAAAAATTCCTTGTCAGTTGGGATCACCACTTCATTTTAAGAATGTGAAATGTCAGAATAGTAGTAGAGAGAATAATTTTTCCTGCATTTATTTCTTTCATCACATTCCCAGTGGGTCAGAAGTTTGCATACTCAATTAGTATTTGTAAGCATTGCCTTTACATTGTTTAACTCGAGTCAAACGTTTCGGGTGACCTTCCACAAGTTTCCCACAATAAGTTGGATGAATTTTGACCCATTCCTCCTGACAGAGCTGGTGTAACTGAGTCAGGTCTGTAGGCCTCCTTGCTCGCACAGGTTTCTTTCAGTTCTGCCCACACATTTTCTATAGGATTGAGGTCAGGGCTTTGTGATGGCCACTCCAATACCTTGACTTTGTTGTCCTTAAGCCATTTTGCCACAACTTTGTAAGTATACTTGGGGTCATTGCTCATTTGGAAGACCAATTAGACCAAGCTTTAACTTCCTGACTGATGTCTTGAGATGTTGCTTCAATATATCCACATATTTTCCTCCCTCATGATGCTATCTATTTTGTGAAGTGCACCAGTCCCTCCTGCAGCAAAGCACCCAAAGCACCCCCACAACATGATGCTGCCACCCCTGTGCTTCACGGTTGGGATGGTGTTCTTCGGCTTGCAAGCTTCCCCCTTTTCCCTCCAAACATAACAATGGTCATTATGGCCAAACAGTTCTATTTTTCTTTCATCAGACTAGAGGACATTTCTCCAAAATGAACGATCTTTGTCCCCATGTGCAGTTGCAAACCGTAGTCTGGCTTTTTTATGGTGGTTTTGGAGCAATGGCTTCTTCCTTGCTGAGCGGCCTTTCAGGTCGATATAATACTCTTTTTACTGTGAATATAGATACTTTTGTACCTGTTTGCTCCAGCATCTTCACAAGGTCCTTTGCTGTTTTTCTGGGATTGATTTGCACTTTTCGCACCAAAGTATGTTCATCTCTAGGAGACAGAACACTTCTCCTTCCTGAGCGGTATCACGGCTGTGTGGTCCCACGGTGTTTATACTTCCGTACTATTGTTTGTACAGATGAACATGGTACCTTCAGGCATTTGGAAATTGCTCCCAAGGATGAACCAGACTTGTGGAGGTCTACTTTTGATTTTCCCATGATGTCAAGGAAAGAGGCACTGAGTTTGAAAGTAGGCCTTGAAATACATTCACAGGTACACCTCCAATTGACTCAAATTATGTCAATTAGCCTATTAGAAGCTTCTGAAGCCATAACATCATTTGCTGGAATTTTCTAAGCTGTTTAAAGGCACAGTCAATTTAGTGTATGTAAACTTCTGACCCACTGGAATTGTGATACAGTGAATTATAAGTGAAATAATCTGTCTGTAAACAATTGTTGGAAAAATTACTTGTGTCATGCACAAAGTAGATGTCCTAACTGACTTGCCAAAACTATAGTTTGTAAACAAGAAATTTGTGGAGAGGTTGAAAAATAAGTTTTAATGACTCCAACCTAAGTGTATGTAAACTTCCGACATCAACTGTACTTTACACAGTCTGCACTTGGGTCTTACTTGATACCTGATAATTATGTGTGTGAATAGGACAACCCATGCCAGTTAAATCTGGACAGCCTATGTTTGACCTGTCCTTACAGAAAAAGGGACCGTCATGTCTTTCTACTGGTGTTATTTAAAAGGCAGAGGAGACTGCCTGACAGCGGGATCCTAGAAATCTGGTAAGTCACTCCTCTGCCTTCGTATGTCACTGTGGATACGGGGTCATCCAGAATGACAGGAAGTACTGGGCCTTGCTGTGCCAATGAAACATTTGGTCAGAACCAAAATAATACAAAAAACATGTTCTTCTTCTATCTTTGGACGGCGTGTGCTTTTAGTTTTCCTATGGTATAATATTGTATTAACATTTCAAAGGAAGTCGTTTTTTATTAATTCAGCTGTTTGTTCTCTATTTACTGTTTTCTCTCTAGACATACAGTATCTAGAAAAAAATCTGTAAAGTGTAATTTGTTATGATTCAGGTTTGGAATAAGGTTGATAGCAGACAGCTTGTTTGATGCAGGGAAAGGCATTACTCATTATTCAAATGATCTGGGGTCAATTAGGTCATGTATTCTCCGGCGCTCGAGTTCGCCAGTCTGCTTATTATTACGCATACCTGTCACCATCGTTACGCGCACCAGCGCCTCATCAGAGTCACCTTCCTGATTACCTTCCCTACATCTCTCACTCCCTTTGGTTCTTTCCCTAGGCGTTATTGACTCTGTTTCGGTTTCATGCCTGTACTTTTCCTGTTTCTTGTTTTGGATCATGTTCCATTTCTTTATTCAGTTATTCACTCCCTGTACTTGCTTCCCAACTCCCAGCGTACATGTTACACAACCTAACTGTCCCTCATGTTTGTTTAACAATTCACAATTATTACTGTTTATGGACTTCTAATGAAGGCTTTCAGTTGAGCAGGAAGGCTTTCAGGGCTTTCAGTTGAGCAGGAAGGAAAATGCAGTTGCAACGGAGAACCTCTTAACTGAAGAAAATGCTGTACCCCCAGCTACTGTATGAATCGTGAATTTATTCCAGACTCTTTAACCCTTATAACTGACATGCCACAAGCAGAATTTCTCAATATTAGGGAGACCCGTTGCTCGGGAAGCAGAGTGGCTTCAGAAGAGGAAAATACAAGCCCTTAAGTTGCCAGGCCCCCCAGAAAACTGAAATCACCAATGCATAGATATGGGCTGAATAGGCCCACAACAAATAGGCCCACAACAGTCTAGCCATTTATTACGCAGAGTGGTACAAGTTCTAATCAAACAGAAGAGATTTGCATAAAAACACTGTGAAAAGAGCTGGAATGGAACAATTGGGGCACCTGATGACTGAAGTCATACATAAATTGTTTTATGCTGGAATATAATAGAGCAATGTTTTCTTTATGGATGTGTTGGTCTTAGTTTGGAATTTCTGGTGGGGATGCATTTACTGGTATGTGGTTAGAAGAAAGCATTACTCTGGCTGGGTCCTCTTAATGCTTATTTCATTTGAATCTCTTGAAATTAAGTGCTGGGTACAAGTCTTGGAGCCTCTGTGCGCATTTTACAAAAAGGCAGAACTGAAAAAACGTGTGCGAGCAAGGAGGCCTACAAACTTGACTCAGTTACACTAGCTCTGTCAGGAGGACAATTTCAGCTGACAAGAAAGTATGTGCCTTCAGGCCTGGAGGGAATCAAAAGTCCTTCCCCTACCAAAGAATCGTAAAGCACCCTTTACAGTCTCAAATAGCTGACCAATCTGCCTGTTACCAACCCTTAGTAAACTTTTGAAAAGAATAGTGTTTGACCAGATACAATATTTACAGCAAAAAAAAATTACAACAGACTTTCAGCATGCTTATAGGGAAGGACATTCAACAAGCACAGCACTTACGTAAAGGACTGATGATTGGCTGAGATAAATTGATGATAAAAATATTGTGGGGGATTTTTTGTTAGACTTCAGTGTGGCTTTTGACATTATCGATCATAGACTGCTGCTGGAAAAGCGTATACATTATGGCTTTACACCACCTGCTAAATTGTGGATAAAGAGTTATACTACCGTTCAAAGGTTTGGGGTCACTTAGAATTTTCCTTGTTATTGTAAGAAAGGCACATTTTTTGGCCATTAAAATAACATAAAATTGTTTAGAAATACAGTGTAGACATTGTTAATGTTGTAAATGACTATTGTAGCTGGAAATGGCAGATTTTTTTAAAATGGAATACTTAGATAGGCATACAGGGGCCCATTATCAGCAACCATCACTCCTGTGTTCCAATGGCACGTTGTGTTGGCTAATTAATCATTAGAAAACCCTTTTGCAATTATGTTAGCACAGCTGAGAACTGTTGTGCTTATTAAAGAAGCAATACATCTGGCCTTCTTTAGACTAGTTGAGAATCTGGAGCATCAGCAGTTGTGGGTTCGATTACAGGCTCAAAATGGCCAGAAAAGGCCTTTCTTCTGAAACTCATCTGTCTATTCTTGTTCTGAGAAATGAAGGCTATTCCATGTGAGAAATTGCCAAGAAACTGAATATCTCTTACAACGCTGTGTCCTACTCCCTTCACAGAACAGTGCAAAATGGCTCTAACCAGAAACGAGAGAGTAGTGGGAGGCCCCGGTCTACAACTGGGCAAGAGGAGAAGTATATTAGAGTGTCTAGTTTGAGAAACAGACGCCTCACAAGTCCTCAACTGGCAGCTTCATTAAATAGTACCCACAAAACACCAGTCTCAAAGTCAACGGTGAAGAGGCGACTCAGGGATGCTGGCCTTCTAGGCAGAGTTCCTCTGTCCAGTGTCTGTGTTCTTTTGTCCATCTTAATCTTTTATTTTTATTGGCCAGAGATATGGGTTTTTCTTTGAAACTCTGTCTAGGCCTCTTACATTTTTCAAATCTTCAGTAATGACATTCCACTGGGCTTGAGTAAAGCCAGTGTCCATGTAAGTGGATGATTCAGCACTGTACACGTCAGCTACTATAGTGACTGAAATGACTGCAACACAAAGAGCTGCAGTTTCAGAATGGATGGCAAGGAATAAGTTTGTCCTACATTTTTTCATAAACTAAAAGCATTCTATTTGGGACAAATCATTCACTAAACCCTACACCTCAACTAAATATTGTAATGAATAATGTGGAAATTGAGAAAGTTGAGGTGACTAAACTGCTTGGAGTAACCCTGGATCGTAAACTGTCATGGTCAAAACATATTGATACAACAGAAGCTAAGATGGGGAGAAGTAAATCCATAATAAAGCAATGTTCTGCCTTCTTACCAACACTATCAATAAGGCAAGTCCAACAGGCCCTAGTTTTGTCACACCTGGACTACTGTTCAGTCTGTTGTCATGTGCCAGAAAGAGGGACTTAGGAAAATTGAAATTGGCTCAGAAGAGGGAAGCAAGGCTGGCCCTTAGATAACACAGAGAGCTAACATTAATAATATGCATGTAAATCTCGCCTGGCTCAAAGTGGAGGAGAGATTGACTTCATCACTACTTGTATTTGTGAGAGGTATTGACATGTTCAACATACCGAGTTGTCTGTTTGAACTACTGCCACACTGCTCAGACACCCATGCATACCGCCGGGTCTTTTTGACAGTCCCCAAGTCCAGAACAGACTATGGGAGGTGCACAGTACTGCATAGAGCGATGACTACATGGAACTCTATTCCACATCAAGTATTTTTTATTAGATTTTTTATTTGACCTTTATTTAACTAGGCAAGTCAGTTAAGAACACATTCTTATTTTCAATGACGGCCTAGGAACAGTGGGTTAACTGCCTGTTCAGGGGCAGAACGACAGATTTGTACCTTGTCAGCTCGGGGAAACCTTTTGGTTACTAGTCCAACACTCTAACCACTAGGCTACCCTGTAAGCAGTAAAATGTGATGAAAAAAATACACCTTATGGAACATCAGGGACTGTGAAGCAACACAAACATAGGCTCAGACACATGCATACAAACACATGATAACATACACACTATACACACACATTGATTTTGTGTTGTATGTGGTAGGGCCTGAGGGCACACACTTAATGTGTTATGAATGTATTATAATGTTTTTCAAATTGTATAACTGCCTTAATTTTGTTGGACGCCAGGAAGAGTACCTTGGTAGCAGATAATGGGGATACATAATAAATGCAAATACAAAAGCCAAAATATTTATTTTATCAAATAATTGTTTATATCTAAAAAAGGGTCCTTCTAAATGAAATGATCCATAGTATGACCATGTTTAAACAAGTTCATATGTCAGCTTAGCTGCATACCCGGAGACTACTCGCAAAGGGAAATTACTATATTTTCATAATTTGGGTGCCTTAAGTCAACAAATAGGATACATAAGATTCCCATGAAATATTTTCCATAATGTAGGAGGGGAATGTTATTTTACAGTTATAAAATAAACTTGGAAGATGGCTGTAACGATGTGCGCTGAGAGTCGGGAAGCAAGTTCAGGGAGTGAGTGTTTTAATAAATAAACACCACATAATACAAAGTAAGAAACACAAACAACGCACAGAAACAACGCCCGGGGAAGGAACCAAAGGGAGTGACATATATAGGGAAGGTAATCAGGGAAGTGATGGACTCCAAGTGAGTTCGATGACATGCAGGTGCGCGTAATGATGGTGACAGGTGTGCCATAACGAGCAGCCTGGTGACCTAGAGGCCAGAGAGGGAGCACATGTGACAATGGCACTGTTCAGTGCCAGCTTTATCTAAAGTTTTATATAAATTAGGCCCCAGAAGAGATTTCATAGAAGAGTGCGCACATTGTTCAGCTCACACTTCCAAAATAAAAGAGCACTTGACAGGGGAGTCCAGACCAACCATACAATGGATAGCAAAGGACTGTATGACATGTTTGGCTTGGGCTAAATTACTTTTTAGAGGCTGTGCTCTATGGCATAGAGAAATTAGCTATGTTACTTTGGGTGCTGCGTCAGACTTATACTCTTCAAAAATATATGCAACGAGTAAAAGAGGCAATGCAGAGACACCAATTGATACCAACCAGCAGAAGGAATAACAAAAACACTTTACACATTATACCAAACATGTCCAAACTGAAAGTCTTGTCAGTTAGTGCCAAACCAAGGCCTCTTTGTGTATACTATATAGCGCTCTGAAAGTAAAGGAAACAGAGAAGTTATAGGGAAGGGATCAGTCAGAGCTCTTTGTTATACCAGTCATGTCCTGACTCCTCACTCCTCGACACAGCCAACCCAAACACAGTAATCTACGCTCAAGCTCCAGAACCTGTAGAACAGGACGTGTCAAGCAGGACTGCCCCTTCTACATGTCTGTTGGTCGGGAGTGGAGTAGGTGGCGGAGCCCTAGTAAAGTAGGGATAATCCCTGAACCAGATACGGTATCATCGGGCCAAGCCAAGGTCCTTCAACTCTAATTGTTTAGTGAAAAGCACTGAAAAGTCAATGAGGAGGAGATAAACTAAGCAGAACTTCCTCCAACAACAGAAAAACATTTAGCCTTGCCTTTTTTTATTCAGAAGACAGTGAAACAGTATAGACCTGTTACACAACTCTGTCCAGCATAATGCAGTCTGCCATCTCTGGATGGTGGTGGTGGATGATGACCACAAAATATGAAAAATTTAGGCTTGAAGTAGGAAATTCGAAGTGGAAACTTCAGATTTTTCCTTTTCAATGCTGTGTGTTTCCCCGACTATGTTTCTTTTCGGGCTGGGTTTTGTTAATGTGGGAACCACCTGAAAAATGTCCCAGGTGGACTTCCTGTTGCTACTGGCTTACTGCTGTCTCCAATGCACTTCAACCAGGGGCTGTTGGGCTCATGATAAAATGTAGAGTAGCCAATGTGTGAAGTAATCAGCTTGGCACAGCTGGTAACGTTCGCCTGCAGAGATGGTTGTCCTTCAAGGAAGGTTCTCCCATCTTCACAGAGGAACTCTGCAGCTCGGTCAGAGTGACCGTCGGGTTCTTGGTCACCTACCTGACCAAGGCCCTTCTCCCACGTTTTCTCAGTTTGGCCAGGCGGCCAGTTTTTGGAAGCCTTGGTGGTTCCAAACTTCTTCCATTTTGCTCTGACATGCACTGTCAACTGTGGGACCTTATATAGACAGGTACACACCACACCTTTCCAAATAATTTCCAATCAATTGAATTTACCACTGTTGGACTCCAATAAAGTTGTGGAAACAGGATGAACCTGAGCTCAATTTTGAGTCTCATAACAAAGGGTCTGAATACTTATTTAAATAAGGTATTTCTGTTTTTTATTTTTATTACATTTGCAAAAAAAACAGTTTTATGCATTGTCATTATGGGTATCGTGTGTAGATTGATGAGGAATTTATTTATTTCATAAATTTTAGAATAAGGCTGTAACATAACAAAATGTGGGAAAAGTCATCTGAATACATTCTGAATGCACTGTAAATAATGTTGTGTGTGTTATCTGCGTGTTGATTCTAGTGATATTTAAAGCAATGGGATTGAAATTGACAATGGTAAATAAATGAAGTGTTGCTTGAATCACAGTGCTTTCAACATTGCGTAGTATAGTTGCTACTCGAATGCACAAGATATGACATCACCAGTTCAAGAAATGTCAGTCTTGAGACGACTCCATATTTTCTTTCTATGCACAGCGCAATAATAAAACAGATGACGTCGCCAGTTTCAGAAAATGTCATTGTTGAGACGATGCCATCTTTTTTCCCCCCTGAGAAAGTTTGATGTGTAAGGTGAAGCTTCGATTCAAACGTGGAATGTCTTTGCATTTTAACATAAGCATATTCGTATAATGCGATGCCTTGCTAGGTTATTGTGATTTACTCGTTTATGTTTGGTTGAGCAGGCTAGGCTGAAGACACCAACTAGCAGTTGTAGCTAGTGATCGGGCATGTGTTATTTTTTAACTATGCTAGCTCACTAATGATGTTAGCCAGACATCTTTTGGTAGCTAGACAACATTTATGATGGCGGAACATGTTTGTCATACCCGTTCTTAGACAGCCAGACAGCTCAATATGAAACCAGTCAAATTGTGTTCTAGTTTCAGCTTGGGCCACGTAAGTTTCTCCCATCAATTACTTGGCTAGCAAACTAGCTCTGGCAGCGAGTCAGCTAGTTGGCTAGCTAGCTACTTGATATCTGGCTATACATTTCCAAGCATTGATGGCAGGGGATACATAGTTTTAACGATGTTAGCTAGCTTAAATTCAAATGATGAAAACAGTGAAATTAATCGTGGAGGCAGTGCTAGTTAGCTATGTCATGTTTTATGTTTGAACTTGAATGTACTAGGTGAGCTGTATTTGTTGAGGATGGTCGTCATTGTTATACTGAGTCAATTACTTTTCAGATACCAGATAGGAATTCACCGCCAAACAGTCCACAAAGAATTTGGTAAGATTGTTTTAAAGTATTTAGCTAGCTAGTCAAAGTTGATTTGATAAGTAGGTTGTCATACGCTAACTTTTTTTGTGAGGTACACTTGTTTTAAACATTGATCTAGACAGTTGGATGAACGCTATGATTTTAGCTTGTTGTCCAACTAACTATCTAGCTAGTTACTTTGGCTAGAATCGCACATGGCCATGGCCCGTGGGTCCAGGCAAACATTTTCTTTATCAGTTCCATGTTTGACAGAAAAGTAATAATAATAATAGTTGAGAAACATTTTATTGTAATTGTTTGTTTTATAATTGCAGTGATAATGTTAAAGGAATGACATGTTTACATACAACACAGCTTGCCAAAAACAGGTTAGGTTATTTAGTAGTAATAAACTCTTTGGGCAATGCAATCTAGCTAATTGTTTCTGTACCCTGACATTGATAATTTTATTCTATGTTGGCATGCCTAGCTACAACTGCCATCAAATTACAATTTCCAATCTCTATTTTAAAAATTAAATCTAGCACGTTTATTTTTTGTTTACTGATTTACATTAATTGGTAGACTACTAAAGAGGGCTGTCCTGTCTCATTTACACTATCTCAAACTAGCTAGGATACTGGTAGTTTTATCAATTTCCTTCAACTGGTAAAGTACCAGTCAAAAGTTTGGACACACCTACTCATTCAAGGATGTTTCTTCCTTTTTTTATTATTTTCTACATTGTAGAATAATAGTGAATACATCAAAACTACAAAGTAACACACATGGAATCATGTAGTAACCAAAAAAGTGTTAACAAATCTAAATATATTTGATATGAGATTCTTCAAAGTAGCCACCCTTTGCCTTGACAGCTTTGCACACTTTTGGCATCCTCTCAACCAGCTTCACCTGGAATGCTTCTCCAATAATCTTGAAGGAGTGCCCACATATGTAACGTAGACGCTGGGAGCCGAGAAGCAGGTGGTAAGTTTAATATAACAAAGAACATGGAACGATACAACATAGGAGTAGCGTCTTGCCTTGAAACAATACTGCCTGGGGAATGAACCTAAGGAGTGCCAGATAAAGGGGAGGTAATAAAGTCCAGGTGTGCCACATGCCTTTACCTTTATTTACCTAGGCAGGTCAGTTATTAAGAACAAATTCTTATTATCAATGACTGCCTAGGAACAGTGGGTTAGCTACCTTGTTCAGGGGCAGAACAACAGATTTCTACCTTGTCAGCTCTAGCAACCTTTCGATTACTAGTCCAACACTCGGCTACCCTGCTGCCCCATGATGAAGTGCAGGTGTGCGTAATGATTGATGCCAGGTGTGCTTAATGATGGTTGCCAGGACCGGTGGTCAGTAAACGGGCAACGTCAAACGCTGGAGGGAAGAAGCGGGAGAAGATGTGACATTATATATTTGTATCTATTCAAATGGTTATAGCGGTGGCTGTGGTCATTTGGCTGACAAATAACTGTCATCCAAAACTCTATGACCGTCACAGCCCTACTTGCAATGACTCTCTCTTTCTCTCTAACTTCCCACCCATCTCCCTCTCCTTTTTAGCAGGTTCTGTTTGGCGCATTGTCATTTGGAATGGATATGACACGCCCTGAGTGAAAGTGACATTATGTCAAAATTGTATCCTGTGATTCCTGTCAGACTCAATCACTTTTGCTGTGTACCTCATTCAAAATCAAATTGGAACTCTTGCAAAGCCTCCATAACTCTAGAAGACTCCAGCATAATGTCTCCAATAACACTTAAATAGACCCCAAGCCAGACATTCAGATGAGTTTTGCAGAAACCTCTTTAGCTGCTTGCTATTGCTTTGACTGAGTTTCAATTCGGTCAAAGAGAACAGGGGGATTATGCTAAACTTTTAAACAGCAACAAACAAATGAAAGGTTGCCACTGAAATAGCTGTGCCTCACTATACTGGCTCAGCCTCCCGCTGCTTGTCTAGGAAGCTGATAGATAGCAAAACATTCTCATGAAACAGTGAGAGGTCCACTGTTTATGTGTATCTGTTGTAGCTGAATAAATGAAACTGTGATGTGTAAAGCCAAAGAGGAACTATCAGAAATGCGTGGGTGTCAAGTTGGCTGCAACTCCACACAGCTAGTCTAACATAAGGACGATGATTGCTACTGTAGAAAAGGAACGGGAAATAATTCCATCAACACTGTTGATTTAAGTATCTTGTTTGTTTACTTTTTCATCAAAAGAGGAACGATCTACCTTGATTGCTTTTGTTGTGACGCTGAAATCCATCAACTCTTAACCCATCAACCGTGAATAGAATATTGCATAAGTAAGAATAATTGGTCTTTTCTTTCAGATTCATAATTTTCATAAAATCGAAAGAATTGTTTGGAATTTTAGTGCAGGGTATTTTGTATTTATTAGGATCCCCATTAGCCGCTGCATAAGCATCAGCTACTCTTCCTGAGTCCACATGAAACATGATAAAATACATAGTATTTTATTAGTCACAGCCTACATATCAGTACATACACACATATCTAGGTCTAATACATAGTACAGTGCAAATTACAATAGAAGATATATACAGTGGGGAGAACAAGTATTTGATACACTGAGGATTTTGCAGGTTTTCCTACTTACAAAGCATGTAGAGGTCTGTAATATTTATCATAGGTACACTTCAACTGTGAGAGACGGAATCTAAAACAAAAATCCAGACAATTACATTGTATGATTTTTAAGTAATTCATTTGCATTTTATTGCATGACATAGGCATTTGATACATCAGAAAATCAGAACTTAATATTTGGTACAGAAACCTTTGTTTGCAATTACAGAGACCAGACGTTTCCTGTAGTTCTTGACCAGGTTTGCACACACAGACCTTCTCCAGATCCTTCAGGTTTCGGGGCTATCGCTGGGCAATACGGACTTTCAGCTCCCTCCAAAGATTTTCTATTGGGTTCAGGTCTGGAGACTGGCTAGGCCACTCCAGGACCTTGAGATGCTTCTTACGGAGCCACTCCTTAGTTGCCCTGGCTGTGTGTTTCGGGTCGTTGTCATGCTGGAAGAACCAGCCACGGCCCATCTTCAATGCTCTTACTTATGAGGTTGTTGGCCAAGATCTCGTGATACATGGCCCCATCCATCCTCCCCTCAATACGGTGCAGTCGTCCTGTCCCCTTTGCAGAAAAGCATCCCCACCGCCATGCTTCACGGTTGGGATGGTGTTCTTGGGGTTGTACTCATCCTGCTTCTTCCTCCAAACACGGCGAGTGGAGTTTAGACCAAAAAGCTCTATTTTTGTCTCATCAGACCACATGACCTTCTCCCATTCCTCCTCTGGATCATCCAGATGGTCATTGGCCAACTTCAAATGGGCCTGGACATGCCCTGGCATGAGCAGGGGGATCTTGCGTGCACTGCAGGATTTTAATCGATGACGGCGTAGTGTGTTACTAATGGTTTTCTTTGAGACTGTGGTCCCAGCTCTCTTCAGGTCATTGACCAGGTCCTGCCGTGCAGTTCTTGGCTAATCCCTCACCTTCCTCATGATCATTGATGCCCCACGAGGTGAGATCTTGCATGGAGCCCCAGACCGAGGGTGATTGACCGTCATCTTGAACTTCTTCCATTTTCTAATAATTGCGCCAACAATTGTTGCCTTCTCACCAAGCTGCTTGCCCATTGTCCCATCCCAGCCTTGTGCAGGTCTACAATTTTATCCCTGATGTCCTTACACAACTCTCTGGTCTTGGCCATTGTGGAGAGGTTGGAGTCTGTTTGATTGAGTGTGTGGACAGGTGTCTTTTATACAGGTAACGAGTTCAAACCGGTGCAGTTAATACAGGTAATGAGTGGAGAACAGGAGGGTTCTTAAAGAAAAGCTAACAGATCTGCGAGAGCCGGTAATTCTTACTGGTTGGTAGGTGTTCAAATACTTATGTCATGCAATAACATTTAAATTAATTACTTAAAAATCTATGTAATTTTTTTTTAGAGGTCTGGAATTTTTGTTTTAGATTCCGTCTCTCGCAGTTGATGTGTACCTATGATAAAAATTACAGACCTCTACATGCTTTGTAAGTAGGAAACACTGCCGATTTTGCAGGTTATCAAATACTTGTTCTCCCCACTGTATGCAGTAAGGTGATATTTTATCTGGTTTTTTATCTGGTTTCATTGCTAGCTTGAGTTAACTGGGGTGGCAGAGTTCCATGTAGTCAGGGTTCTTCCAATGAAGGTGAAAGGGGGAATCCTCACAGACGGTGCTAAACAAAAGTTGTTTATTTCTCTACACCCCGTTCAATCAATCCTCACAGTTGAGCCATCAGTCCAAATTTCAGACCAATGTCATCCGCACTAAAAGGCCTATTACAATCCTATTTGTATCTCAGTGTTCAACATATTACCTCATGGAAATCGTATTCATTTTTCTGCATTTAATGTGAACGTGTTTTTCCCTTTTGAATACAGTTTCTGTAGTTTGAGTGATTTCCGATGGCTGTACTGGAAGATTGCTCATTCCCCAAGTCATGGTTGGTGGTGTTTTTTCGTGGCATCAGACTAAAATCTGTCCCGTGTGTCACATGTGACATGAGCCTGTCTCCCCCTGCCTCTAATAGGGGAACAGCCCATCTTCCATGCCATTTTAAAATGGACTCTTCAAGGTCATCGTGCCGAAACAGAATTAAATGTTTGTCCACTACAAGAAGCATGGTGGGGGGGCTTAAAATAGTTGAAACTGTCTGACAGTGTTGAACACTGCAGAATAATGTAATGATTTTGTAAATTAGCCGAAAGGTCGGGTTTCCATTGACACAAAGGTCCAAGTACCTGCAACAAGGTCAGGTGCTCACATTCATTCCATTTGTGTTGGTGCACAACGAGGTCCTGATCTTTTCACTTATTCTTCTCCACTTAACATCCACCCATACTTGATAAAAAGGAGATTGGGAACGTATGGTTACGGGCATGGCAGAAGCACATAGGATCCCATTCTAGACATTTGTGTGACATGTTTTTATAATCCAATGCAACCCTCTCAGACCTTCAAAGCCCATTCACAACATAGTGGAGTTTTTTTCACACAATGTGTGTGGAAGTAGAAGATGCAGAATGTACTTTCGCCAGGGTTAGGGTCAATCGCATTTCAGTTCATTCCATTCAGGAGATGCATTGACATTAATTTCATGAATGGGAAAGTGCCATTTGTCTTCAAAAGACCTTGTTGTGTCGACTAAGAATCTTTGTTCCAAGGTAATGTATGGCAATTCTGTGGGAGGTTAGATCCCTTGTCATGCTCTTAGCCCGTACCCGAAGGGAAAGCAACAGAGGATGTGTATATCCTTAGGCTCCTCTTCAACCTCAGCATAGAGAACATGTTGCTACTGAACATGTGCCAGCAGGGTTCCAGACTAACATTTCCCCCTGGTGGCACTGGTACCACTAACTCTAGCACCAACCCATGATTTGGTGGCACCCCCAAAAAAGTAATCAAAGTTATTCAGAATACTTTATTTAAGCAATATGGCCCTAGGAGTTGTGGTGTATGTCCAATATACCATGGCTAAGGGCTGTTCTTATGCCCGAGGTGCCTTATTGTTATAATAAACTGGTTACCAATGTTATCAGAGCAGTATAAATAAGTGTTTTTCATACACTTGGTATACTGTACGGTCTGATATACCACAGCTTTCAGACAATCAGCATTTAAGGCTCTAACCTCCCCGTTTCCAATAATAATTATACAACGGATGGGACGAAGCCGCGTTCCAGCCGGTATCTATTCCACAAGTTACCACTGACTAAGGCTATTATGTAGAAATGCCTATTTACTATTATCTCCATTTGCTTTTAGACTAGCAACAGCGGAGGTTTATAAACCTTGCTGTCTGTCTCTCCAAACTTTGCATATTGTTTCAAAATTGAATTGCGATCTCCACTGGCCCATAGAAAGTGAATGATGTGTCCGAGCGAGACAGACAGAAAGTTGACCTGGTTGTCATTGCAACATACAAAAACTTTCAGTTGACTGGCTACATCGATACTTTGTTGCGAAAACGAAAAATGGATGAGTGGAACATTTCTCTTAATCTTTGTTGGCAGAATGACTGGAGAAATATCTATCGAAATGCCCAGAGAATGCTCCTGCGTTTCATCTCCATCCAAGAAGAGGAGAGTGTATCGGGCCTCTGGTACACGTCAGAACCGATTGGTGTGGAACTATCTGGCAGCACTGCTACCCAAGATCTGTAGGGCAGTGGGAACAACTAAATACACATATCACAACATCAGGAACACTACAATCCAGAAACTGGCCAATGCTGGTTTATAAGCGAGGGAGATTGTCAGTGAGTGGGCATCAGTGGAAAAGTTGGCTCCAGACTTACTGGCGTCCTTCACTGGCAGACAAAAAACGCTGGAGCAATATCCTCGCCAAAAATAAAGAAAGCACCACAGCACCATCAACACTCAAAAGGCTGAAGCAAAGCAGCAGTACTGGTAGTAGCACAGACCCCCACATATATGTAATCCAATGCACCACTCAGGGGGATATGCAAATAAATGTAACATACAAAAAGTAGCTAGCTAACTCAGCTGTGGTAGACAACAAAGAGAATTGATGGTTTCATTTATTAAAATCAGTTCAAATGAATGTTATGGATTGTCTTTCTATTGTCTGAACAGTGTCCTGACGAGAGAGCACATGTTCTATGCCAGGCGAAATAGCGCATCAATAGCTCGTTGTTATTGGATTTATCCAAATAAATGTCACTAAAAAACAGCTACTTTACTGTTTGATGTGACTGTGTTAGCCGTAGTTGGCTAGCTAGCAAGCAAGGGATAAGAACGTTGCCAGCTAAGGTGGCAATGGAACATTTAGAACAAACGAGAGATACAGAAGTTTATGCCGCACTGACATTGCTCGACCAATATTTATATATTGCTAATTCCAATCCTTTACTTTAGATTTGTGTGTATTGTTGTGAAATTGTTAAATATTACTTAGATATTACTGTTAGAGCTAGAAACACAAGCATCTGCTAAACACGTGGATTTGAAAGAAAATACTTCACGATTGGGTTGCGTCTCTGGCAATGTAACCAATAGACTTTAACTAGTGAAAGAATGAAATATTATGAATAAATTAATACAAATAAAACATTTAATGAAAATATGTTGATAACAAAGAAATGTTTGCTAAAGTATGAAATGAAATATGTAATTGACATACAGTTGAAGTTGGAAGTTTACATACACTTAGGTTGGAGTCCTTTAAACTTGTTTTTCAACCACTCCACAAATTTCTTGTTAACAAACTATAGTTTTGGCAAGTCCGTTACGGTATCTACTTTGTGCATGACACAAGTAATTTTTCCAACAATTGTTTAAAGACAGATTATTTCACTTATAATTCACTGTATCACAATTCCAGTTGGTTTACATACACTAAGTTGACTGTGCCTTTAAACAGCTTGGAACATTCCAGAAAAGTATGTCAATGGCTTTAGAAGCTTCTGGTAGGCTAATTGACATAATCAAGGCCTACCTTCAAACTCAGCGCCTCTTTGCTTGACATCATAGCTTGACCCCCCCTCTTCCCAGCATAAGGCGCTAGTCGATTCAGGTGCAGCTGGGAACTTTATGGATCGCGGACTCGCCATCAAGCTGGGTGTACCGCTTGTACCGATAGATTCTCCCTTCCCCGTGCACTCCCTAGATAGCCGGCCATTAGGGTCAGGGTTGGTCAGGGAGGCCACGGTTCCACTGGACATGGTGACGCAGGGGAA
Source organism: Oncorhynchus kisutch (assembly GCF_002021735.2). NCBI lineage: Eukaryota > Metazoa > Chordata > Actinopteri > Salmoniformes > Salmonidae > Oncorhynchus > Oncorhynchus kisutch. The sequence goes on along the minus strand of NC_034178.2, from coordinate 27,133,983 downwards.
TCATAGGGAGCGAATTAGTTTCTTCATTATCGATTCGCCTGCGTTTCCAGTGGTGCTGGGGATTCCCTGGCTGGCTAGTCACAATCTTAAGATTTTGTGGAGACGAAGGGTTCTCCAGGGGTGGTCAGAGGAGTGTTCTGGAAGGTGTCTGGGAGTTTCCATCGGTGCCACGTCGGTGGAGAGTCCAGACCAGGGTTCCACGGTGCGCATCCCCCCCGAATATGCCGATTTGGCAATCGCTTTCAGTAAGAAGAGAGCGACTAAATTACCACCTGATCGACCGGGGGGGGGGGGGGGATAAATCTCCAGGTAAACACTGCGCTTCCCAAGAGTCATGTGTACCCATTGTCCCAGGAGGAGAAGTTGGCTATGGAGACAAATTTCACGTAATCTCTGGGACAGGGTTACATTCAGCCCTCCATCTCACCCGTCTCCTCGAGTTTCTTTTTTGTGAAGAAAAAGGAGGGAGGTCTGCGTCCGTGCATTGATTATAGAGGTCTAAATGCCATCACAGTGGGGTTTAGTTACCCACTACCTCTCATCATTTCACGGAGCACAGTTTTTCACAAAACTGGATCTCAGGAGCGCGTATAGTCTAGTGTGTATTCGGATGGAGACGAGTGGAAAACCGCGTTTAGTACCACATCGGGCCACTATGAGTACCTCGTCTTGCTGTATGAGTTAAAGAATGCTCTAGCCGTCTTTCAATCCTTTGTAGACGAGATTCTCAGGGACCTGCACAGGCAGGGCGTGGTCGTTTATATCGATGATATTGTGATCTGTTCCCGCCACCCGCGCCGCGCATATGTCTCTGGTACGCAAGGTGCTTGGTAGACTGCTGGAGCATGACCTATACGTCAAGGCTGGGAAGTGTGTTCTCCAAACGAGCCATCTCCTTCCTGGGTTATCGCATTTCAACCTCGGGGGTGGTGATAGAGTGTGACCGCATTAAGCCTCCAGTATTTATGCTGCAGTAGTTTGTGTCGGGGGGCTAGGGTCAGTTTGTTATATCTGGAGTACTTCTCCTGTCCTATTCGGTGTCCTGTGTGAATTTAAGTGTGCTCTCTCTAATTCTTTCTTTCTCTCTCTCGGAGGACCTGAGCCCTAGGACCATGCCTCAGGACTACCTGACATGATGACTCCTTGCTGTCCCCAGTCCACCTGGCCGTGCTGCTGCTCCAGTTTCAACTGTTCTGCCTTATTATTATTGGACCATGCTGGTCATTTATGAACATTTGAACATCTTGGCCATGTTCTGTTATGATCTCCACCCGGCACAGCCAGGAGAGGACTGGCCACCCCACATAGCCTGGTTCCTCTCTAGGTTTCTTTCTAGGTTTTGGCGTTTCTAGGGAGTTTTTCCTAGCCACCGTGCTTCTACACCTGCATTGCTTGCTGTTTGGGGTTTTAGGCTGGGTTTCTGTACAGCACGTTGAGATATCAGCTGATGTACGAAGGGCTATATAAATACATTTGATTTGATTAAGGCTGTGTGTAATTGGCCGACTCCTACCACAGTGAAGGAGGTGCAGCAGTTTTTGGGGTTTGCCAATTACTACCGGAGGTTTATCCAAGGTTTTGGCCAGGTAGCGGCCCCCATTACCTCACTGCCGAAGGGGGGGCCGGTGCGTTTGCGGTGGTCGGCAGAGGCGGACAGAGCCTTCAATAGGTTGAAGGCGCTGTTCACGGATACACCCGTGTTGGCGCACCTGGACCCCTCTCTAGCATTCATAGTGGAGGTGGATGCGGCTGAGGCTGGGGTGGGTGCCGTGCTATCACAGCGCTCGGGTACGCCACCAAAACTCCGCCCCTGCGCTTTCTTTTCGAGGAAGCTCAGTCCGGCGGAGCGTAACTATGATGTGGGGGACCGGGAGTTGTTTGCGGTGGTCAAGGCCCTGAGGGTGTGGAGACATTGGCTTGAGGGGGCTAAGCAGCCCTTTCTCATCTGGACCGACCACCAGAATCTGGAGTATATTCGGGCAGCTAGGAGACTGAATTCACGTCAGGCAAGGTGGGCCATGTTCTTCACCATATTCATGTTTACTCTGTCTTATAGACCAGGCTCCCTGAGAGTAAAGGCCGACGCGCTGTCCCGTCTTTATGATACGGAGGATCGGTCCACCGAGCCTACTCCCATCCTTCCAGCCTCGAGGCTGATGGCACCAGTGGTATGGGAGGTGGACTCAGACATCGAGCGGGCGATACGGGCAGAGCCTGCGCCTCCTCAGTGTCCGGATGGGCGTAAGTACGTGCCGGTTGGTGTTCGGGACCAACTGATTCGGTGGGCTCACACCCTACCCTCCTCGGGGCATCCTGGGGGGGGGGGGGGTAGGGTGTGGCCCACCTTGGCTAGGGACGTTAGGGTTTATGTCTCTTCCTGTTCGGTGTGCGCTCAGAGTAAGGCTCCTAGGCACCTTCCTAGAGGGAAGTTACAGCCCCTCCCCTTTCCACAATGGCCATGATCTCACTTATCAGTGGATTTCCTGACGGATCTCCCCCCGTCTCAGGGGAATACTACGGTTTTGGTGGTTGTGGATCCGTTTTCCAAGACCTGCCGTCTCCTCCCGTTGCCCGGTCTCCCTATAGCCCTACAGTTTGCGGAGGCGTTATTCACCCACGTCTTCCGGCACTACGGGGTGACGGAGGACATCGTCTCTGATCAGGGTCCCCAGTTCACGTCCCGGTATGGTGGGCATTCATGGAGCGTCTCGGGGTCTCTTTCAGCCTGACCTCCTGTTATCACCCCGAGAGTAATGGGCAGGTGGAGAGAGTGATCCAGGAGGTGGGTAGGTTTCTGCGGTCATATTGCCAGGACCGGCCCAGGGAGTGGTCTAGGTACGTCCCATGGGCAGAGATGGCCCAAACTCACTCCTTCACTTCTAGACAAACCTATCTCCATTCCAGTTTGTGTTTGGCTTCCAGCCGGTCCTGGCACCTTGGCATCCGAGTCAGACCGAAGCTCCTGCGGTGGAGGAGTGGGTGCAGCGCTCCAAGGTGACCTGGAGGGCCGTCCAGGAATCCTTCAAACAAGCCAGTGGACAGCAGAAGAGGAGTGCTGACCGCCACCGTAGTGAGGCCCCTGTGTTTGTACTGAGGGACAGGGTCTGGCTCTCGACCCAAAACCGACCCCTCCGCCTGCCCTGCCAGAAAATGGGGCCGCAGTGTGTGGGGCCCTTCAAAGTCCTGAGGAGGATAAACGAGGTGTGTTATCGATTACAACTCCCTTCCTACTAACGTATTAACCCCTCGTTTCATGTGTCTCTCCCCAGGCTGGTGGTAGCTGGTCCCCTGCAGGGCGGTGAGGTGCCGGAGGTCCCTCCTCCCCATCTGTACATCGAAGGGTCCCCGGCGTACACGATACGGGCCATTCTGGACTCGAGACTCCGGGTGAGGGGTCTGCAGTACCTCGAGGACTGGGAGTGGTACGGTCCGGAGGAGAGGTGCTTGGTACCGGTGGGGGACATCTTGGATCCGTCAATGTTGAGGGATTTCATCGCCTCCATCCGGATCGCCCTGGGCCTCACCCTCCAGGTCGCCCTCAAGGCCGGTGTCGGCGCGCTGCGGGAGCCGCGCGTCAGGGGGTTACTGTCACGACTCCTACCGAAGGTGGCTCCCCTTCCTGTTCGGGTAGTCGTCACCGGCCTACTATCTGCTACTGATCCTTTTTCCCCCCCTTGTCTGTTTATTAGTTGCACCTGTGTTTAGTTAGGTTAATTGGTTGGGCTTTATTTACCAGCCGGCCCGCCTGCTGGTTGTGCAAGATTATTTTCCATGTACGGTTGTACACGGCTGTAAGTCACGGTTATCCGTGTTTGTGTGTTTTGCTGAACTTTTTAGTTCCCCGTGTTTGGGGCATATTTTTGGGTTGGCGTCGTTTTCACCAGTGTGGTGTATTAAAAGTATCGCTACCCTGAACTCTGCTTCCTGCGCCTGACTTCTTCCTCCACTACACCCCGGGCATTACATCTCTCTGTTATTATTCTGACATTTCACATTCTTAAAATAAAGTGGTGATCCTAACTGACCTATGACAGGGAATTTATACTAGGATTAAATGTCAGGAATTGTGAAAAGTTTAAATGTATTTGGCTAAGGTGCATGTAAACTTCTGACTTCAACTGTAAGTGTTCACACCACTGAGTCACATGCATATAATACAATTATATATGTGAGTCTTTATGGGTAAGTCTCTTAAGAGCTTTGCACTTCTGGATTGTACAATATTTGCCCATTAGTCTTTTAAAAATTATTCAAGCTCTGTCAAATTGGTTGTTGATCATTGCTAGACAATCATTTTCCATAGATTTTCGAGCAGAATTAAGTCCAAATTGTAACTAGGCCCTCAAAAACATTCACTGTCTTCTTGGTAAGCAGCTCCAGTGTAGATTTGGCTTAGATTTTTAGGTTATTGTCCTGCTGAAAAGTGAATTAATCTCCCCAGTGTCTGGTGGAAAGCAGACCGAACCAAGTTTTTCTCTAGGATTTTGCCTGTCCTTAGCTCCATTATATATTTTTTAAATTCTGAAAAACTCCCCAATCCTGATTACAAGTATATATAGATTACAAGTATAGCCATATAATGATGCAGCCACCACTACAATTGAAAACATGGAGAGTGGTTCTCAGTAACGTGTTGTATTGGAATTGCCCCAAACATAAACATTTTGCCACATGTTTTGCAGTATTACTTTATTGCCTTGTTGCAAACAGGATGCATGTTTTTGAATATTTGTATTCTGTACAGGCTTCTATCTTTTCACTCTGTCAATTAAGTTAGTATTGTGGAGTAACTACAATGTTACCGTCTTGTACCATTTGGACTCTGACCTGGTTAACGAACCCCCTGCCTGTCCTGACGCCACTCGAGCCTGCCTATCGCATGGTACTGTTTGGACTCTGACCTGGTTTATGTACTCTCGCCTGTACCTGACCTGCCTTTTGTTATAATAAATATCGGAGCTCAACCATCTGCCTCCTGTGTCTGCATTTGGGTCTCGCCTGGTGCCCTTATTAGAACTTGTGTTTGAAATTCACTGATCGACTGAAGAACCTTACAGAACATTTTATGTGTAGAGTACAGAGATGTGCAAGTCATTCAAAAAAGTATGTTAAACACTATTATTGCACAGTGAGACCATGCAACTTATTATGTGACTTGTTAAGCACATTGTTTACTCCTGAATGTATTTAGGCTTGCCATAACAAAGAGGTCGAATACTTATTGACTCAAGACATTTCAGATTTGATTCATTTGTAAAAAAAAAAATATGAAAAAAAATTGAAAAAATGTTTTGTTTACATTTAGGCTATTTTTGTTCTATTTTACTGTCAAAATAGGCCTCCAGATTCTATATACTTTTCAATATATGCATTTGCCTTTGTTTCTTTATGTGCACTAATATAGTATGTATAGTATGTAGGCCTAATTCAATTGGTGTTAGTTCACCAGCTGAGGAAATGGAAACTCAAACATACACTAACTCTAAACTTAACACCTACTGCTAGTAGCCATGTATTAATCAAACAGTAAATGTAATGTGCTAAAAAAAATTGTTGCAATGACGATGGCCGATGCACATTTTCATACACTCCTAATTTCAAAGCCATCCCACTGGGCACAAACGTCAATTCAATGTCTATTCCATATTGGTTCAACGTAATTTCATTGATTCAAACCGTTTATGCCCAGTGAGACACCAGATATATTGATAGTAAAACAGAGTTTTTTTTTCCCGCAACTGCATTTTGAAATGTTATACAATCACAAGGGGCAAAAGATGGGGGAGAGAGAGTGTGAGAGGCCTGCTTATTACAGTAGCCGGTGCCACCGAAAAAGGCAGGTACAGCGGCAGGGCAGGCACATATTACAGGAATCCTAGGATAATGCACTTTACTGTTTAACAAATGCATAGTTTTATTTTCCCCAAAAATAGGACGTTTTGATTGAGGTGACCAGGTAGAGTGTGCAGTTTGCACCAGTGTGACCAATTAAAATGGAACTTGCACAGCCAAGTAAAATGGTCGCAAAATGCAACTAAATGGTCACAGTCTGGAGTTGACAGACCTACAGGGATGTATTATATTATACTTATGGACAGCTGGATGCTACCAGTAACCTGACCACTAGGATCCCAGCCATGAGGAAACTGGTCAAGTAGTTTCTGTACTGATTTGAAAATGTTGAATGACCATTTTAAACAACCCAACTGTAATAGAGTTATTGTAATGAACTATTAACTATTAACTTTAAGGGTTCTACTTTAACAAACTCAACACAACGGTAAATCTATGTGCTGGCAGCGTGTCACAACTCTCGTGGGTTGAAGGAGACCAAGGTGAAGCGTGGTAGGCGTTCATGATATTTATTAAACTGAACACCGCAACAAAGTAGAAAAACGAAAGCGCACAGTTCTGTCAGGCAACTAAACAGCTAAACAGAAAATAACTACCCACAAAACACAGGTGGGAAAAAGGCTGCCTAAGTATGATTTCCAATCAGAGACAACGATAGACAGCTTTCCCCTGATTGGGAACCATACCCGGCCAAAACATAGAAATAAAGAAACTAGAATGCCCACCTTAGTTACACCCTGGCCTTACCAAAATAGAGAATAAAAGCCTCTCTATGGCCAGGGCGTGACACAGTGCCGCTATAGGTCCGGGGATATGTCAGAAATACTTTTGCTATTTTCGTAGACATTATGATGAGCGCAATAGCTGACTGTGGTGCGAAAGACATGTTGTAGATGTGAGGAGGGCTTGGCAACTCACTGGCCAATCAAGGGGTTCCATGGCTTAATACGGCATGCGTTTGTCCTAAGTTCGGAAAGTTATTGATGGTCTTTGCGTTGTCATCAACTCAAATAATCTGGGGGCACGGAATATTCTCGTCCTAGTCTATTTTGATTTGATACTACAGTTTATTAAATAGCATAGGCTACATACAGTAAGCAGTGCAATTGTTGAGCGTGAAAAACCCAGCAGTGTTTGCAGTTCTTGACACACTCAAAACGGTGCGCCTGGCATATACAGTACTAGTCAAAAGTGTGGACACAGCTAAACATTTGAGGGTTTTTCTTAAAATTTTGCATTTTCTACATTATGGAATAATAGTGAAGACATCAAAACTATGAAATAACACATGGAATCAGGTAGTAAACAAATCAAAGTATATTTTATATTTGAGTTTCTTCAAAGTAGCCACCCTTTGCCACAGCTTTGCACACTCTTGTCATTCTCTCAACCAGCATCATGAGGTAGTCACCTGGAAAGCATTTCAATTAACAGGTATGCCTATTTAAAAAGTTACTTTGTGGAATTTCTTTCCTTCTTAATGTGTTTGAGCCAATCAGTTGTGTGTGACAAGGTAGGGCTGGTATACAGAAGATAGCCCTATTTGGTAAAAGACCAAGTCCATATTATGGCAAGAACAGCTCAAATAAGCAAAGAGAAATGACAATCCATCATTACTTTAAGACATGAATGTCAGTCAATACAGATCATTTCAAGAACTTTGAACGTTTTTTCAAGTGCAGTCACAAAAACCAAACCAAGCGCTATGATGAAACTGTCTCTCATTAGGACTGCCACAGGAAAGGAAGACCCAGAGTTACCTCTTCTGCAGAGGATGCGTTCATTAGAGGTAACTACACCTCAGAATGCAGCCCAAATAAATGCTTCACAGAGTTCAAGTAACAGAAACATCTCAAAATCAATTGTTTATAGGAGACAAGGTGAATTAAGGCCTTCATGGTCGAATTTCTGCAAAGAAAGCACTACTAAAGGACACCAATAAAAGAAACAGACTTGCTTCGGCCAAAAAACACGAACAATGGACATTAGCCCGGTGGAAATCTGTCCTTTGGTCTGATGAGTCCAAATGTGCGATTTTTGGTTCCAAACACCGTGTCTTTGTGAGACCCCGAGCAGGTGAAAGGATGATCTCTGCATGTGTAGTTCCACCGTGAAGCATGGTTCCACCTTGAAGTTCCACCATGATGGTGTGGGGGTGCTTTTCTGGTGACACTGTCGGTGATTTATTTAGGCACACTTAACCAGCATGGCTACCATAGCATTCTGCAGCGATATGCCAATCTGGTTTGCGCTTAGTACAGCTCAATTGTCAGTAGAAACCACATTTGTTTTAGCAAGTCAGCCATTTCAGCTATGTGTTTTACAAAGGCAGTAAATAAGGCTGAATGAACTGTTTCGCTGCCAGACAAGTCTCCGCTGATAGCCAGGTGTAGTGGTAGTAAGGATTCACTCAATGGTGCTGTAAAGAAAGCTCTGCTGTTGGGACAACTTGTGTGAAAAAAATGTTGTCTATCAAAAATGACAAGCCACCGGGGTTGACAAGTTGAATAGAAAATTACTGAGGATAATAGCAGATGATATTGCCACTCCTATTTGCCATATCTTCAATCTAAGCCTACTAGAGAGTGTGTGCCCTCAGGCCTGGAGAGAAGCAAAAGTAATTCCGCTACCCAAAAATAGTAAAGCCGTCTTTACTGGCTCAAATAGCCGACCAATCAGCCTGTTACCAACCTCGAGTAAACTTTTGGAAAAAATTGTGAATGACTAGATACAATGCTATTTTACCGTAAACAAATTGTCAACAGACTTTCAGCATGCTCATATGGAAGGACATTCAACAAGCACATCACTTACACAAATGACTGACGATTGGCTGAGAGAAATTGATGATAAAAAGATTGTGGTAGCTGTTTTGTTTGACTTCAGTGTGTATTTTGACATTATTGATCATAGTCTGCTGATGGAAACACTTGTAATGGCTTGTAATGGCTTTTACAACCCCTGCTATATTGTGGATAAAGAGATACCTGTCTAACAGACAGTTTCTACAGCAAGTGAAATCTCTGCAACTCTTAACAAAGAGCTGCAGTTTGTTTCAGAATGGGTGGCAAGGAATCAGTAGGTAAACTAAAAGCATTCTATTTGGAACAAATCCTTCACTAAACCATACACCTCAACAAAATTTTGTAATAAATAATGTGGAAATTGAGGTTACTAAACTGCTTGGAGTAACCCTGTATTGTAAACAGTCATGGTCAAAACATGTTGATACAACAGTAGCTAAGATGAGGAGAAGTCTGTCCATAATAAAGTGGTGCTCTGCCTTCTTAACAGCACTATCAACAAGTGAGGTCCTACAGGCCTTAGTTTTGTCGCACCTGGACTATTGTTCAGTCATGTGGTCAGGTGCTACAAAGAAGGACCTCGTAAAATTACAATTGGCGCAGAACAGGGCAGCACGGCTGGCCCTAAAATGTAGATGGAGAGCTAACATTAATAATATGCATGTACATCTCTCATGACTCAAAGTGGAGGAGAGATTGACTTCATCACTACTTGTTTTGGTAAGAAGTGTTGACAGGCTGAATGCACCGATGTGTCTGTTGAGAACTACTAGCACACAGCTCGTATACCCATACATACCCTAAAAAGCATGCCACCAAAGTGTCGCACCCTGATCTGTTTCACCTGTCTTTGTGCTTGTCTCAACCCTCCTCCAGGTGTCGCCCATCCTCCTCATTATCCCCAGTGTATTTATATCTGTGTTCTCTGTTTGTCTGTTTCCAGTTTTCCAGATTTTCTAGTTTTCCCGGTTTTGACCATTCTGCCTGCCCTAAGCCTGCCGGCCGTTCTGTACCTTGTCACGCCACACTGGATTACTGACGTCTGCCTGCCCTGACCTGAGACTGCTTGCCGTTCTGTTCTGTCTTGACTGGCCTGTTCGGGTCAGGTTACCGTGGATCATAGTCCCGCAGAGACATCTGTTACTCCTACTAGAGGGGGAGAGGAATAGAGGATTGATGGAGGGGAGGATTGGAATGTTTGTATGGGCCCTATGGAGAATACCTCAGAACAGTAACATGCAACAAATGGACTTTGGGACAATATATTTCATCACCCAAAATGGTGGTAACAACGATAGATGGAATACTAAAATGAATGTTGTCTTTGTTATTTTATTCATAGTTACATTTTTTTTTATTTTTTTTATTTCACCTTTATTTAACCAGGTAGGCTAGTTGAGAACAAGTTCTCATTTACAACTGCGACCTGGCCAAGATAAAGTGTAGCAGTGTGAACAGACAACAACACAAAGTTACACATGGAGTAAACAATAAACAATAAACAATAAACAAATGACGACGTTATAACGATATCTTGAGGAGTTTTCATAATTTGTACATGTTTGCGTACTGTGCGTTGTGTGGAAAATGTCCAGATCAAATATTTTTTTTGTAAAGATGAACTATGAATTTAGTTGTCTAAACTGGATCAAAGTAAAATTCCTGATGCCTCATAACTAGATACACCCCAGAGAACTTGTCATAAAGACTGACACGCCCTTTCTACTCTGGGGTATAAAACATGTGAGTTAAGAATTTACATACAGACTAAATTGACCGCGAGCTGCGGTTGAGGTCCATGACTAGTCGTGGTTGAAGAAGACAGATTAACCTCTTAACAATCAATGCTATGGTTGAGTAGCTGTATCTGTAATCTAAGACGGTCAATTCAAGCATGACCACCCGGTTATTCTCTCCAAGTAACCGTCTGTCTACACTGCTTTCATTCCCACGCTGGAACCATCTAACCAGCTCCGCAATGCCATCTCCTCCCAAGGAGCCACAATCGGAAGGTACGAGGAGTTGCTTTGTGGTCTCGTGGAAGGGTTCCCGACCTTGCCCGAACAACATGACTGAGCGTAGAACACATTGCTGGAGCAATTGCGCGTGTTGTCTGTTAGGCAGCCTACGACGGTAACCTCCCAGCCTCTCAGTAATCTGGCTGTTAGCAGCGCCACTTCCCCGGGAATCCCCCTTCGATGGAGAGTCGGTCACCTGTGGGGCGTTTTCCGCCCAGTGTTCCCTCATCAACGAGCTGCAACCCTCCTCCTTCTCCTCGGACCACTCTAAGATAGCATACCTCATTAAGTGGATGTCCGGGAGGGCTCTCGTCTGGGCTATGGCAGTATGGGAACAACAGTCGGCCGTATGCATCAGTCTGGAGGAGTTCGTGGCAGAGGTAAAGAAAGTTTTCGATGCTCCATTGTCCAGGAGAGAGGCTGCCCGGAAGTTACTCCAGCTTCGGCAAGACTCCCTCAGTGTGGCAGACTATGCAGTGGATTTCCGCACGTTGGCAGCTGAGAGTGCCTGGAACCCGGAAGCACTGTTCGACATGTTCCTGCACGGAGTATCAGAGGAAGTAAAGGATGAGCTTGCAGCCCGGGAACTACCAACGGATCTTGACTCTCCTTGACCATTCGGATCGATGGGCGACTATGGGAACAAAGGAAGGAGAGGAGATTTGATTTCAAACACCTGTCCAAGGATACCGCCTCATTTCCGATGTTGCTGGACCCCAGGAAGAGTAGCTGCTGCCTAGGCAGCAGGGTATCCCTAATAAATACAACTCCATATGTAGGCCCTAACAGTTTGTGTGCGCCGTTTGCCACCGTTATAGTGCAATTAATGTATTGTTTAGTGTTGTGTTGTGTAGTGGCTTTGCTGGCATGCATCATGTAACATTTTTGGGTGTTTTCCCTACCAAGATGTACATGCTAAAATCGCCATTGTTGCCAACTGTAAAGTTTGGTGGATGGGGAATAATGGTCTGGGGCTGTTTTTCATGGTTCGGGCTAAGCCCCTTAGTTCCAGTGAAGGGAAATCTTAACACTATAGCATACAATGACATTCTAGATGCTTCCAACTTTATGGAAAGAGTTTGGGGAAGGTCCTTTCCTGTTTCAGCATGACAATGCCACTGTGTACAAAGTGAGGTCCATACAGAAATGGTTTGTCGAGATCTGTATGGAAGAACTTGACTGGCCGGTACAGAGCCCTGACCTCAACTCCTTCAAACACATTTGGGACAAATTGGAACGCTGTTTGTGAGCCAGGCCTAAACACCCAACATCAGTGCCCAACCTCACTAATGCTCTTGTGGCTAAATGGAAGCGAATCCCCACAGCAATGTTCCAACATCTAGTGGAAATCCTTCCCAGAAGAGTGTATGTTGTTTTAGAGTGTTGCTCCCATGTTTCATAGCTGAAATAAAACATCCCAGAAATGTACCATACGTACACAAATTGTATTTCTCTCAAATTCTGTGCACAAATTTGTTTACATTCATTTCTCTACCATAAGCCGCCTTCAACGTCATTTTACAGAATTTGGCAGTATGTCCAACCGGCCTCAGAACCGCAGACCACGTGTAACCACACCAGCCTAGGACCTCCACATCCGGCTATTTCAACTGTGGGATAGTCAGAGTCCAGCCACTCGGACAGCTGATGAAACTGTGGGTTTGCACAACTGAATCATTTTTGCATAAACTGTCAGAAACCCTCTCAGGGAAGCTCATCTGCGTGCTCATCGTCCTCACAAGGGTCTTCACCTGACTGCAGTTTGGCTTCGCAACTGACTTCAGATGGGCAAATGCTTACCTTTTGATGGCCACTGGCACACTGGAAAAGTGTGCTCTTTTATGGATGAATCCCGGTTTCAACTGTACTGGGCAGATGGCAGACCGTGTATGATGTGGTGTGGGTGAGCGGTTTGCTGATGTCAGCGTTGTTAACTAAGTGCCCCATGGTGGCGGTGGGGTTATGGTATGGGAAGGCATAAGCTACGGACAACAAACACAATTGCATCTTATCAACAGCAATTTGAATGCACAGTGATACCGTGATGAGATCCTTAGGGCCATTCTGGTGCCATTTATCCGCCACCATCACCTCGTGCTTCAGCATGATAATGCACAGCCCCATGTTGCAAGGATCTGTACATAATTCCTGGAAGCTGGAAATATCCCAGTTCTTCCATGGCCTGTATAATCACCAAACATGTTACCCATTGAGCATGCTTGGTATGCTCTGGATCGCCGTGTACGACAGTGTGTTCCAGTTCCTGCCAATAACCAGCAACTTTGCAAAGCCATTGAGGAGGAGTGGGACAACATTCCATAGGCCACAATCAACAGCCCGATCTACTCTATGCGAAGGAGATGTCGCACTGCATGAGGCAAATGTCAGTCACACCAGATATTGACTGTTTTTTTATCTACCCCCCTAATTTTTTAAGGTATCTGTGATGCATATCTGTATTCCCAGTGAAATCCATAGACCAGGGCCTAATGAATTTATTTAAATGTAATGATTTCCTTAGATGAACTGTAACTCAGTCAAATCTTTATAAATGTTGTATGTTGAGTTACATTTTGTTCAGTATAATAATATCAGAACTGTCCTGCTTAATTAACAACATAAAGACATTCAAACATGATTAGTGTAAGCTCTATATCAGATCCCCTTTACAAAAGCGCTATCAATGTGTTCTAATGACGAGTTGGTAACAGTGGAATTGTAATCCATATTAGTTGCATGAGCTGGTCAATTTCCATAATCTTCTGATTCTGTTTCACAAAAGCCCTTTCCTTTCCTTAATACATTTGTATTGCAATGGAGAGATTTAAAAAAAAACTTCTGCCTACAAGCCACCCACACAAGTGTGCCTGGATTTTTTAAATATAAAACCAGCACACACACACACACACACGAGTATCCATGCATGCATATTGTACAAATGCACGCACGCTACTCCAAGTCTTGTTTACATTATCATTGTCCCAGTGGTCGGGACGTTCAGAGTCGTATCACCATTCCATGTTTGGATTGTCCAATTGTCGCTGAATTTTCAACACTAATATGTTTCATTTTCTGCTCTTTGGCTTTTTCTTCGCCTCCAAATTGATTGTCTCTCCTGCTGGTAATTGCAATTTAATACCCACAAGTCTAATCTAAACTGCATTCCTGGGCACATGACGAAGCAGCCGAGTGATTGGGGGCCCACTTACTGTGGATCTCTTCCACAGCCAGCCAACAATTCTAGTCATATATTAGGTTAACTGATGCCAGGCATGTGCACAAATAGGAGGCAAACTGTGCCAAGTGCATGTCCATTTGCCCTCCTAATCGCCAAACACCCTTTTGGGTGTTGGTATTATACATTTTGGGTTTAAAGTTTTGTTGTTGTTGTTCTGAACCCATTGCCCGCAAATTGTCATGATGTCGTCAAGTTACGCCTTTTGGTCTGCCCTGTACAGAGCTCACACACCCAGGTTTCTGCCCCCCCCCCCCCCCCCCCGTCTGCCCTGTACAGAGATTGCACACGCCCGGTATCCAAACATGCATGGCTTGAGATGTGGTCACAGGTCGGCGATTGTGTGTAGCTAGCTACATAGTTTAAATATCTACAGTACTGTCACAGCAGCATAACATCTGATTAACACTTGATTGACATAATCAATATTCAGCCTGGTTGGCTGAGACGTGCAGCAGAGAGAGGCGGAAAGACATAGAGGAGCACCTGCATCAACGACCCTCGTTCCAACCCAACTCCATCCTTTCCTCATTCTGCGGCAGGAACAAAGGTAGTTTATACTCTTGCTTGCCACCATATACTAAAATATCCACACAAGCCACTAGCCAGCTAACCATATATCTGAAAGGTATATGCACGGCCCTGGCTAATGATTACCCTATCTATAGCAATTCACAGCGTCGTTTGTGGTCAATTTGTATTGCCTCCTTGGGTAACCTTGTTGGATACATTTGTTGTTTTATTTCGGTTTCAGATTATTTTAAGTAGAAATTAATGGTAAATAATGTATTTTGTAATTTTAGAGTCACTTTTGTTGTACAGATAATCCTGACTGAATTGTGAATAATGAGTGAAAAAGTTAGATGCACAAATATAATTATTTACTGTTAATTTATTTTGGGGACAAAATAATCTGAAACACAACCAAAACAAACAGCAAATACATCAAACAAGTTTGTAGAGTCACACGCTTGACGCCAGAAATAAGGGACCAAATACTAAACATTTTTATTTATTTATTTATTTTACCTTTATTTAACCAGGTAGGCAAGTTGAGAACAAGTTCTCATTTACAATTGCGACCTGGCCAAGATAAAGCAAAGCAGTTCGACAGATAAAACGACACAGAGTTACACATGGAGTAAAAACAAACATACAGTCAATAATGCAGTATAAACAAGTCTATATACAATGTGAGCAAATGAGGTGAGAAGGGAGGTTTGACTACACATATAAAAATTTGACTATACATATAAGTGATTTTGTCCCAATGTTTTTGGTACCCTAAAATGGCAGGACGGTTCACCCGATATGTATGAAAATACGCTCAAATTAAAGCTGTCAGTATGCACTTTAACCTCATAGTCATTGTATCATTTGAAATCCAAAGTGTTGGAGTACAGAGCCAATATATGTCACTGTCCCGATACTTTTGGAGCTTTCTGTACTTGGCTTGTCTCTACTTGCATATAATCTGTCAAGACATAGTCATTCACTGTGCCTTAGAAAAGCCTGACCTCTATCATATAATGACCTCTATCATAGCTTCAGTTGCTTATTTCTGTTCCCATTTAGAGTCTGAACATGTTCTGAAACAGCCCTGTGTGCAACATGAGTGATTCTGCAAACACGTAGACAGTGACTGCGTTAGGAGAGTTTCTCATGTTGATGTCAGACAGCCTATTGGCTAGCTCGAATCTCGTTAGGGCCTTTATTGACATTGTGTTTCATTAACTTGATCGATTATATCTCTTAAGGCATGGTTCAACAGTAATCAAGAGCTCTGCACCAAAGAGGGGTGTCATGTCTGCAGTCAAAGATGACTCTCCAGAGGTTTGGCCCTAATAGCCTACACTTTACTACCACTGCTGTGCCCTGCCTGTGTTCCAACTTGCCAGTATGTTATACATTTATTTAAGAACCCTCTCTCAAAAGCAACGCTCACTGCCCCCCAGGCACATGCAGGTGCAAACACACACATTTTTGCAGGTCCCACAATGGAGGGCTCATGAGGTTGTGTACCAGTATCTATACTACACGTTCTATTGCTGTTTGCTGTTACTCCCAGACTTACGTTATTACCCAACCATGTCTTTCAGTTTCCCAGAAACCATTTCACACAGATTCAGCTCAGACGGTGAAAACGGAATTACATTAGCTCATGTCATAAATTCTCAAATATCATCTAAATTGCAACATGAGGTTTATCAAAGGAATCCAAACTGGGTATGAATCCTTAAATCCTGAACTGATAATATTTATTGATATCTGAATGTTTGATGTCCCTCAATCTCTTTCCTCCTACGCCCACCCCCTTTCCCAGTATGTGAAGTCAAGTCCAGGCTCAATGTGTGTTGGGTGACGAGCAGCTGCTCACCCAGACTGGCCTTTGCCAAAGAAGGGGAGGCTGAGGGACACTAAAAATCATTCACCAGACTGTTTACTGGGGGTACACCCAGGCCACATCGACAACAATCACCTACCTGCCATGCGTACTTACTTCTCATCTGCTATCTTTAGAATGTATTCAGCTCCAAAGTAATTTTCTGTCTTACTTCAGGGGTAAAAGTAGTTTTGGTCCAAGCAGGTGGCTGCTGTGGTAGCTGACTCAGATGATTAGCTTGTTCTGCTCACTCTCTGGGAAGTGTATTAGAATAACCTCTGGCTAACCGTTGTAAAGGTTCATGTTTAATTGAAAAGAACGAGACGTTGTTCAGAGTGAGAGGTATCTAAAATATGAGATCATTATGTTATAATGTACTGTATCTGAACAGAGATGTCTGCTTAAAGTCCCAACTACACATGAATCAGCAACTAAAGTAACAGATTGTCATCCATATCCCTGCACCAAACCCCAGCGATAACTCTTGGCATTGCTCCTGTCCTACTACAACTTTTACCCCCATCAGTATATATTGGCTATTACACATGTACTCAGTTAAGCAGATGTTATTGCGGGTGCAGCAAAATGCTTGTGTTACTTCTGTAGCACCTAAAAGTGCAGTAAAATGTCAAACAAGTACAGAAATAATCGCTAACAAGAAATCAAGAAATGTCAGAATGAATCCAATTAACAACCCAATTAACACTACATCAGAGTGAGCTATGTCAAGAATCCAGTATATAAATATGCGTTGTGTATAAACAGTGTAATAAAAACGCAATATACAGTAGTAGATACACTGCATTAGGAAAGTATTCAGACCCCTTGACTTTGTTACGTCACAGCCTTATTCTAAAATGGATCAAATAAAATAAAATCCTCATCAATCTACACACAAAACCCCATAATGACAAAGAACCAACAGGTTTTCAAACATTTTTGCACATTTATTACAAATAAAAAAAACAGAAATACCAAAATTGAGCTCAGGTGCATCCGGTTTCCATTGATCATCAAATCAATTCACATTTTATTGGTCACATACACATGGTTAGCAGATGTTAATGCGAGTGTAGTGAAATGCTTGTGCTTCTAGTTCCGACTGTGCAGTAATATCTAACAAGTAATCTAACAATTTCACAACAACTACCTTAAACACAAGTATATAAGGTAGTTGTGATGTTTCTGCAACTTGATTAGAGTCCACCTGTGGTAAATTTAATTGATTGAACATGGTTTGGAAAGGCACACACCCGTCTAAGGTCCCGCAGTTGACAGTGCATGTCAGATTTTTAAAAAACAAGGCATGCGGTTGAAGGAATTGTCCGTAGAGCTCCGAGACAGAATTGTGTCGAGGCACAAATCTGGTGAAGTGTACCAAAACATTTCTGCAGCATTGAAGGTCCCCAAGAAAATGGTGTCCTCCATCATTCTTAGATGTAAGAAGTTTGGAACCACCAAGAATCTACCTAGAGCTGGCTGCCCGATCAAACTGAGCAATCGGGGGAGAAGGGAATTAGTCACGGAGGTGACTGAAAACCCGTTGGTCACTCTGACAGAGCTCCAGAGTTCCTATGTGGAGACGGGAGAACTTTCCAGAAGGACAACCATCTTTGCAGAACTCCACCAACAGGCCTTTATGGTAGAGTGGCCATACGGAAGCCACTCCTCAGTAAAAGGCACATGACAGCCCGCTTGGAGTTTTCCATTCGGCACCTAAAGGACTCAGACTATGAGAAACAAGATTCTTTGGTCTCATGAAACCAATATTGAACTCTTTGGCCTGAATGCCAAGCGTCACATCTGGAGGAAACCTGGCACAATCCCTACAGTGAAGCATGGTGGTGGCAGCATCATGCTGTGTTTTTGTTTTTCTTCAGTGGCAGGGACTGGGAGATGCGTGGGCATAGGACCACCCACTGGGGAGCCAGGCCCAGCCAATCAGAATTCGCTTTTCCCCACAAAAGGGCTATATTAAAGACAGAAATACTACTTGGTTTCATCAGCTGTCCGGGTGACTGGTCTCAGATGATCCCGCAGGTGAAGATGCTGGATGTGGATGTCCTGGGCTGGCGTGGTTACACATGGTCTGCGGTTGTGAGGCCGTTTGGACGTACTGCCAAATTCTCTAAAATGAGGTTAGAGGTGGCTTATGGTAGAGAAATTAACATGATATTCTCTGACAAATGCTCTGGTGGACATTCCTGCAGTCATCATGTCGAATTGCATGCTCCATCAAAAATTGAAACATCTGTGGCATTGTGTTGTGTGACAAAAGAGCACATTATAGAGTGGCCTTTTATTGTCCCCAGCCCAAGGTGCACCTGTGTAATGATCATGCTGTTTAATCAGCTTATTGATATTCCACACCTGTCAGGTGGATGGATTCTCTTGGCAAAGGAGAAATTATTATCATTATCATAACAGGGATGTAAGAAATTTGTGCACCAAATTTGAGAGAAAATGTTTTTGTGCGTATGGAAAATGTCAAGGTTATTTTATTTCAGCTCATGAAACATGGGACCAACACCTTACATGTTGCATTTATATTTTTGTTCAAGAAATAGAAAGTGTCCCATGTTAAATGTCTTTATAAACATGGGATAGCAGCATTGGCTGTGTGAGTGTTTGCGTATGTACGTGTGTTTGTGTGGTTACACATGGTGTGCGTGTAAATGTGAGTGCAGGAATTTGTGTGTGTATGAGGTGTGTGTGTGTGTGTGAGCATGTGTGTGTGTTTTATGTGAGTGCGTGGGAGTATGTGTGCAAAAAGTCTCTAGGTTGCAGGACAAAGCACCGTGCAGGGAGACAACTAGTGATGGCTGTTCAACAGTCTGATGGCCTGGTGATAGAAGCTGTTTCCAAACCACTTGGTTACAGATCTAATGCACTTGTACCATCAGTAGCAGAATGAAAAGTCAGTGGCCCAGGTGGCTGAGGTCCTTAATGATCTTCCCTCTGATCTTCCCTCTGATTTTCCCTCTGATCTTCCCTCCATGCGGTTGAGGATGGTGCAGTTGCCGTACAAGGTGACGATGCAGCCCGACCGAATGCTCTCAGTGGTGCATCTGTGGAAGTTTGTGACGGTTTTAGGGGTGGATGAAACAATTTATAAATATGTGTGTGGGGGGGGGGGGGTTCTATACACTTTAAAAACTCTAAAATGCTATTTGGAGAACTGCAAAAACAAGCCATCATCACATTGGTTGCTGTAACTTCATTCACCTTAGTCAATCTACAAACTCAAAGCCAATTAGCTACACAATTAGCCACTAAACATTAACTCACATTAACTCAGAACTGTGATATAAAAATTTAAAAAATAAAGTAATACGTACAAAGGGATCTGCTAGCAGGAAAAGTATTTTATCATTTAAAGGTAAACAAATGAGTTTGCTTCACATAATGTTTTGTTGCAGTTTTACACCACATTTCCTGCAATTCTACACATTTTGCCATGACTTATGCCATGTGAATAGGATATCTGAGTGAGAGTGACTAACAAAATCAATGGGGACCCCCTAGAGGTCAGGGTCCCTGGGCACATACCCCGCGTGTCCCGTCGGTAATTGTATCATGACGACTACAAGTTTAGATAGCTGGCTAGACTAGACTAGACTAATTTACCAATCAAAAACATTTTAACTGACATGGGTTAATTGAGAGACTTTCAGTGAGTGACATAACAAGAGGAAAACTGCTGATGCACAACCACGTTTTGAAATGGCACTTTGTGTATTCTACTATTCTAACTCTCAACACTGTTCAAGCAACATCCTCTATGCACTTCCTGATGAACCCAGTGACAGAGTCAGTGTACTCAATGTTATTCTCAGAGATGACCCAGGATGGAAGAGTGATCTGGAAGAGGAGCGGGGGAGGGCTTTGTATCCATTCCAGAAGGGAGTGTAGCAGTGATCCAAGGTCTGGTCTGAGTAGGGCTGTGGCGGTCACTAAATGTTGTCAGCTGGTGATTGTCAAGCAAATAACTGTCAGTCTCACGGTGATTGACCGTTAATTAACAAACACATTTAGCATCTCCCGGCTTCCACACATAGCCTACAAGCAATTTAACAGTGTAATAAATCCATGTAATATAACCTATACCGTCACAATAAATCCATTATTTATTTTAGACAGGTCTAAAGAAACATGATGTGATGAAAATGTAGTCTATTTCTGAAGAACAGAATAGCATACTCTGAGTTGTCCTTATGTTAGGTCCTGATGTGGCAATTGTATGAAGAATACAATTCAACAAAGCTAAATAAAATATAAATATCGTCTCCAAACGATTTGAGGGAGTGCACACATGCAGCTATTCTGTGTTGAGCGGTTGACAAAGAAATAGGTCCTCCTATACGCTTCATTTAGAGTTCTGAATGTAACTTTAGTTGTTCTACAAACAATGGGCTATATGATTTGATTTTTAATACATTGTATGGCTGCATGATGCGACTCTAATGATGGTTTGAAAAAAGTTGGATGAAAGGCATGAGCTCTGCTTTGTTTTTGTTTTTGTTGCATAGGCTGTACAGTACACACTACAATAGTCTCATTCACAATTTGACAAGCACTTGATAATGCCTCGAATTTCACCGTGGCATCCCCTTTGTGGCCGTAATGCACCCTAAAAGAATCCATGCCTTTTGTTGCCGGCAGTGCTGCGTTGTGCCCTTCTCCCTGTGTGTGCTGCACAATCAGAAGCCCTTTCACTCACATGGCTCTCTGGTCACTTGATCGGGTCTTTCTCACAGGCTACAAATGAAAACAGACACTTCGGGCGACGCAACTGCACGTGTCCTTATCCAATTACGAGGTGCATATTGGAAGAACTGTCCACATGTACTTTTCGTCAACCAACAAGATGAGTAGGCCTAACAAACAGCAAAAGCAATAGTCTATATCAATCTACTGTCTCCCATAGTACAAAAGTCAACCTATTCTGTGCGAGAAATAAATATTCCAAACATAGTCTGGAACCCATTTTTTTTCTCCATGTGGCTGTCATGCAGCGGCACACCCTGCATGCTGTTGCAGCATTCTGTGGCACATCATTTCCCTACACCCGCAATAACATCTGCTAAACACGTGTATGTGACAAATTAAATTTGATTTGATTTGAAAATGGTACCATTCTAGTGTGACAGCTAGTCATAGTGAAATGTATTGTTACTGTAAAATCATCTGGAATTGTCACGGATACCTCCGGAACTTTCATTACGCACACCTGTCCCCTATTCCCACTGATTAGTACTTGTATAAGTGTGCCAGTTGGTTTCCATTGCTGTCCATTATTGTGCGTTAGAGTACCTGTACCATTGTGGATTGCGCAGATGATTATGGGTCTCGTCCCGTGTGTTAATGATTGTGCGCTTGTGTTATTTATTCGTGGTACTTTGTTTTGGGTTTCTACCCTGTGTTTTGTTACGTGTTTGTTTGGCCTTCGTCCCCGTGCCTTTACACAGCACGCCATTACTTAGGCTTAATTTTAAAAACTATTACGCATTCCTGCACCTGTCTCCCGAATCCTTTTTGTCAGCGTGACAGAATAATGGACTTAAGGGAGACAGCGGGAAAGGCCTGTCCGTCGACAGTGTGACTGCTCAGTCCAGCGCTGCTGCAACTTCGGCAGCTGCAACTGGGTCGTCTGACGTCGCCATAACAGGCCTGTTCAATGACGCAACTTCAGCAGCTACAACT
This sequence comes from Oncorhynchus kisutch, assembly GCF_002021735.2. NCBI lineage: Eukaryota > Metazoa > Chordata > Actinopteri > Salmoniformes > Salmonidae > Oncorhynchus > Oncorhynchus kisutch. The sequence continues at coordinate 27,111,987 of NC_034178.2, read as the reverse complement.
GGCCAGTCCGACGACGCCACAACCGGTCATCTGACACCACTGCTAGTGGTCCGTCCGACGCCGCCGCAACTTTGGCAGCGGCAACTGGCCTGTCCGACAACGACGCAACTTCGGCAGCTACATCAGGTCCTGATCGAACCGCACTGAGTTCCTGTGATCGTCCTCCAGGCCAGTGTCGTTGTGCTGCTGGTACAGTGCATCAGGGGGGTGGGGGGGTGAACTTTCATTACGCACACCTGTCCCCTATTCCCACTGATTAGTACTTGTATAAGTGTGCCCGTTGGTTTCCATTGGGCTGTCTATTAATGTTACTATGTCCGTTGGTGCTTATGAGTACCTGTGCTGTGTGTTTTGGCTTATTGCCATTGTGTATTACGCAGATGATTATGGGTCTCGTCCCGTGTGTTAATCATTGTGCGCTTGTGTTATTTATTCGAGGTACTCCTCGCTCTTTTGTTTTCTACCCTGTGTTTTGTTACGTGTTTGTTTGGTCTTCGTCCCCGTGCCTTTACATGGCACTCCGTAATTTGGGCTAAATATTAGCCTCTATTACGCATTCCTGCACCTGTCTCCCAAATCATTTATGCCAGCATCACAGGAACATGATGAACCTACAGTACGTAAAACCCATTACCTTATTGCTGCAATATTGTAAAACCTCTACTTTGGGTTCTAGAAAAGCACGTTGTATATGCATATGTAATGTATTATGATTTATTATTGCCTAAATATGATAATATACTAACATAATATACCTTTTGGCATAATTTACCTTACTCTTATAATCACATCTGCTGTTGGTTAAGCACCTGGTTGTGGTGTACTGAAATGCCTAATGTGTTAGGACACACCAATTGATATTTTACTGATTTCCATGCTCCCTTGTTCCCTCTCCACAAATTAAACCTAGTTTATGGATTCTAATTCCCGCAGTTTCTAATTCACTGCACTGTCATACAGAGATATCCAGATGTCACAATGGATGGTCAGGAAACAATGCAGCTTGTAGAATTTACAGAGCTTGTAGCAGTTGAAAGGTCAATATAAAATGTCGTACCTCCATAGGTGTTGTCGCTATGCACTAGTGACATATTGCTAAATGAACGTTAGACAGATTGACAGGTAGCATTTGTAAACAGGCAGCCGTGTGCAATGTTGCCAGTTTTGTTACCGTCTACCTGAATGCAGAAACACACCCACATGCCTGGGAAAAAAGCCTAAAGAGAGAGCGTTATGTTTTGGGTTTTAGGGAGTTTGTCAAATGGAGTTGGTAAGAGACCATTTAAGTGATAATGCCAGAGAAGCCGGTGTTTGTAGGATATATTGCAAATATATCCTCCAAACACTGGCTTCGAGGGCATAATCACATTAAATACAACGGGTTACCAACATATTAAAATAATGATTTACAGATTTTCATTAAAAATATATATTTTGATGAATTTATTCATACTATTTCATCCTTCCACGAGATATGGTCCCGTCACAAATCTAGGGTTGCTACCCAAGCCGATTGTTCTGTATCTATGGACGTGATCCAGTCATTACTTCTAAATTATCCATTGCCATACTGGCTGGCAATTTTCTTATCCCTTGCTTGCTAGCTAGCCAACTATGGCTAACTTACAGTCACATCAAACAGTGCAGCCAGAATAACAGCAAAGTAGCTGCATTTGCATTTATTTAAGCTGTTTTCTAGTGACATTTATTTGGATACATCCATAACAATGATCTAATGATGCGCGATTTCGCCTGACATGGAAAATGTGCTCTCTCGTCAGGGCACTGTTGTTCAGAGGAGCTAGCCAACAACACAGCTAACACAATCACTTCAAACTGAAGCTGAAAAGACTGCAAAATAGCTGCATTTCGTTTTGTTATACCTGTTTACTATTGACATGTCTTTGAATATATCCATAAAAATTATGCCAGCTGATTTATGATTTAGACTGGCTAAGAAAAGCTGTCTGCCTGTCTGTCTCGTCCCGACATGTTCATTACTATGGGACAGCTTGAGATCGAATTTCAATATTGAAACAATGTTACAAATGTTGGAGAGACAGACAGCAAGGTTTATACAAATCTCCTCTGTTGAAAAACAAATGTGAGATAATGTCTAGCTGCTTTTTATAGTGGTGATCAAGTTTATAAATTGTCTGGTTGGGCTGATGAGACAGTGGATTGCACAGTGAGATGGAACAGATAAATAGGCATTTCAACATCATAGCTTTAGCTGGTGGTAACTTGTGGAATAGACACCGGCTGGAATGCGGTTTTAATCAAATCAGCATCCAGGATTAAACCCACCTATTGTATAATGACAGATTGTGTAATTACATTACAATGTTTGTCAATAAGCACACCACTAAATCTGAATTCCTTGATGACTGTCAGGGAAGAACTATGACCAAATGTAAAGTGGGTTTAGGTGCAAATTTAGATCAAGCCTCACCCCCCCCCTAACAATAATATGTATTATTTTTTCATAGAGCAGAGAATAACCTTTCAGTATTATAGCTAATCTCATGCTATTTTACCATAACAGGCATTTGATTTTCATAATTATTGTGTTTAATGGCATTGACTGTTAAATTCTAAGATTATATTATATATTTGAATAATCTCCAAACCTCTTTTTGTATTGTTTTATAGCACAAGTAAATGCTCCAGGGCTAATTTCGTTAGGAAGTTGGCATGTTTTTCTAGATTTAAAACATAATCCAACATTTATAAAGCAAACATTATCCCTTAGGTCTAGCACCGCAAATACCTCAATTGCTTAAACATCCATACAGAATAGTAATTCAAATATATTTTGGGAATATTGACAAAAAAATGTACTCCATCAGTAACCAGGTTTCCAGCCAACCTTTTTATTTGAGCAAAGTACATGTATTATAATGAAAAATGAAATGACAGGCCAGGCCTTTCCAAATATCAACAAAACGAAATACGTTACACAAGGTGGGATCTTTTTGTGTTCGGTAAAATGAATTATGTGAGAAATGTCAGCAGACACACTTTTATATACAAATATTAATATCATAACCATCATATCGAAGTAAACTTGGAGTCACACGATGGCATATTGTGTGGTCCTAACACTATGACTCTTCGGGAAAGCATAACGTTTTTTTAGGCTACAGATGAAATAAACTATGATAAACTTCACAAGGTGGTGAATGTGCAAGGTGATGAGCTATATGCTCCATTCCAATAGAAATTGAGGTTCTTATTCTGATGACATGATAATTGATGCTTGATTACCATTTGACAAATAAAAACAATCTCATGTACGCTACATGTACTCTTTAGCCAACAGCGCATAGATACAGTATCTTCTCGCTGTTGGCTAGAGTGCACATGTGAATACTGGAGTGGGCATACTCGCTACCGTATATAACACACCAGTAAAGTTGAAAATGCGATCGAAACCCATTAAACTTGTATTTTTTATTCGCTACTTGGGAATTTAACCATAAAATGTATTTTTATGTGTACTATGTCATCGTGCACAGACTTGTATCTGCACCAAGTCAATTTGATGGAAACACATCTCTGGTGGAGAAAATGCGCATAATAGTTTTTATGTTGATTTTTTTATAGTCACATGAAAATCTGTCCTAATTGGATGGAAACCTAGCTACTGACGGAGTTGTCAAGCCACTGACTGACTTGACAACAGATACTCAAAACAGACATATTTTTGCCCTCTAAAAATAAGTTTGAAACAAACATTTGTAAAATATGGAAAATGGCTCTCTCTTAAAATCCCCAATGAGACAGGACCATTCTCAGATCTTCCAGCACTCTGACTGACGGTGTTGACGGTAGACAAAGATCTGATGGGAGTTGCACTGTTTTTTAGTACCAATGGAATTACAGGTGTGGAGTAGTTCATCATACACTGAGGCTGATGTGATTGACTTCAACACCAAAATAACATCTTTGTGCCTTTTTCAGTCACATATTGATAAAAAGAAGAGGAAAAAACAGGAAGCTGCTGTTAGGCAGTTGTGTAAGATGGAAGAGACAGGGCACTTGACACACTAAGCTCCTCGAACAAAAAAAGATGGAGGTATAAAGAGTAGTGAAACAGACAGCGTCGTGCTCTTGCTCAGAATTTCTAAGTACAAGGAAGGGATTCTCAAAATACCCTTTAGCCTCGTTCTACTAATAAACATGACAAACCAACTTTAGAGCTCATTGTGGTCACAAATGATTCAAAACCCACTTGAGGCCATAAATGGACCATCAATTACTACCGACTTATAGTATTAATTTCTATATTGAGGCCACATTCCTACGATGCAACTGATTTATCTCTCTGGACAGTTTTATTGTGCACTTGATATTCAGCAAATCCCCTGGTAGCCGAAGATATACATTGCCTTCAGAAAGTATTCACACCCCTTGATTTTTTTTCCACGTGTTGTGTTACAGCCTGAATTTAAAATGGATGAAATTGAGATTTTGTATCACTGGCCTACACACAATACACCTTAATGTCAAAGTGGAATCATGTCTATAGAAATTTGTACAACTTAATTAAAAATGAAAAGCTGAGTCAATAAGTATTCAACTCATTTGTTATGGCAAGCCTAAATAAGTTCAGGAGTAAGAATTTGCTTAACAAGTCACATGGTAAGTTGTATGGACTCAGTCTGTGTGCAATAATTGTGTTTAATATGATTTTTTAATGACTATGTCATCTCTGTACCCCACATATACAATTATCTGTAAGATCCCTCAGTCGAGCAGTAAATTTCAAACACAGATTCAACCAAAAAGACAAGGGAGGTTTTCCAATGTCTCGCAAAGAAGGGCACCTATTAGAAGATGGGACATTTTTTTTAAAGCAGACATTGAATATCCCTTTGAGCATGGTGAAGTTATTAATTACACTTTGGATATGCCCACTCACTAGACAGATACGGTCCTACCTAACTCAGTTCCCAGAGACGAAGGAAAACACTCAGGGATTTCACCATAAGGCAAATGGTGACATTAAATGGCTGTGATAGGAGATGACCGAGTGAAAACAAGGAAGCCTGTGCAGAATAAAAAATATTCTAAAACATGCTTCATGTTTGCAATAAGGCACTAAAGTGAAACTGCTAAAAATGTGGCAAAGAAATGAACTTCATGTCCTGAATACAAAACGTTATGTTTGGGGCAAATCCAACATAACACATCACTAAGCACCATTCTTCATATTTTTTAACATGGTGGTGGTTGCATCATGGTATGCTTTTCATCGGCAAGGAGTATAGATTTCTTTTGAATAAAAAAAATGGAATAGAGCTAAGCACAGGCAAAATCCTCGAGGAAAACCTGGTTCAGTCTGCTTTCCAACATAAACTGGGAGACAAATTCACGTTTGAGCAGGACAATAACCTAAAACACAAGGCCAAATATGCACTGGAGTTGTTTACTAAGACGACAATGAATGTTCCTGAGTGGCCTAGTTACAGTTTTGACTTGAAAATATATGGCAAGACTTGAAAATGGCGGTCTAGCAACGATCAACAGAACTTTAATATTTTTTTTTAAAGAATAATGTGCAATCTATGTGTATAAAGCTCGTAAAGGCTTAATCATTGTACGCTTGTGTTATTTATTCGAGGTACTCTTCGCTCTTTTGTTTTGGGTTTCTACCCTGTGTTTTATTACGTGTTTGTTTGGTCTTCGTCCCCGTGCCTTTACAAAACACTCTGTAATTTTGGAGAAAAAAAACTATTAAGCATTCCTGCGCCTGTCTCCCGAATCACTTATACCAGCGTGATAGAATAATGGGCCATTAAGGGAGACAGTGGGAATGGCCCGTCCGATGACGCTGAGACTGGTCCGTCCGGCGCCGCCGCAACTTCAGCAGCTTCAACTGGGTCGTCTGATGATGCCACAACGGGTCCGTCCGACAACGCAACTTCAGCAGCTACAACTTCAGCCACAACTGGTCCGTCTGACGCCACTGCTAGTGGTCCGTCCGACGCCGCCGCAACTTTGGCAGCGGCAACTGGCCTGTCCGACAATGACGCAACATCGGCAGCTGCATCGGGTCCTGATCGACCCGCACTGCGTTCCTATGATCGTCCTCGAGGCCGGCGTCTCAAGCAGCGCGTCGGGGGGGGGGGGTCCATTATTGTTACTATGTCCGTTGGTGCTTGTGAGTACCTGTGCTGTGTGTTTTGGCTTTCATGCCATTGTGGATTGCGCAGAATGCCGGTCTAGCAATGACCAGCCACCAACTTGACAGAACTTGAATCATTTTTTAAAGAATAATCTGCAAATATTGTACAATCCAGGTGTATAAAGCTCTTAAAGACTTACCCAGAAATGCTGCCAAAAGCGATTCTAACATGTATTGACTCATGGGTGTGAATACTTATGTAATAAGATATTTCTGTATTTCATTCTCAATAGATTTGCAACAATTTCTAAAAACATGTTTCCACGGCATATTGTGTGTAGATTGGTTGATCTTTTATTTATTTATTTATTATTAATCCTATTTGAATTCAGGCTGTAACAAAAAATGTGGAATAAGTCAAGGGGTTATGAATACTTTCTGAAGGCCCTGTACGTACCATGTCAAACATCAAGAATTGAATTCAGTGAAACACTATTTCCATCACCTAAGGGGAATTTAAATGCAGAAGGGAATTGAAATGTAAAAGGAGCCATAATGCATATCTCAAGTTAGGATTAAAGTTATGATATACTACACGACCAAAAGTATGGGGACACGTGATCGTCGAACATCTCATTCCAAAATCAAGGGCATTAATATGGAGTTGGTACCCTCTTTGCTGCTATAACAGCCCCCACTCTTTTGGGAAGGCTTTCTACTAGATGTTGGAACATTTATGTGGGGACTTGCTTCCATTCACCCACAAGAGCATTACTGAGGTCGGGCACTGATTTTGGGCAATTAGGCCTGGCTCGTTCCAATTCATCCCAAAGGTGTGTGATGGGATTGAGGTCAGGGCTCTGTGCAGGCCAGTCAAGTTATTCCACACCGATCTCGGCAAACCATTTCTGTATGGACCTTGCTTTGTGCATGGGGGCCTTGTCATGCTGGGCCTTCCCCAAACTGTTTCCACAAAGTTGGAAGCACAGAATCATCTAGAATGTCATTGTATGCTGTAGCATTCATATTTCCCTTAATTGGAACTAAGGGGCCTAGCCCCAGACCATTATTCCTCCTCCACCAAACTTTAGAGTTGGCACTATGCATTGCAGGTAGCATTCTCCTGGCATCCGCCAAACCCAGATTAGTTCGTCAGACTGACAGATGGTAACTCCAGAGAATGCATTTCCACTGCTCCAGAGTCCAATGGCGGCGAGCTTTGTACCACTCCAGCTGACGCTTGGCATTGCACATGGTGATCTTAGGCTTGTGTGTGGCTGCCTGGCCTTGAAACTCTTTTCATGATTTTCTTGACAAACAGTTACTATGCTGACGTTGCTTCCAGATGCAACCTGGAACTCGGTAGTGAGTGTTCCAACCAAGGACAGACGATTTTTAGGGACTATGCGTTTCAGAACTCGGCAGTCCCATTCTGTGAGCTTGTATGGCCTACCACTTCACGGCTGAGCTGTTGTTGCTCCTAGACGTTTCCACTTCACAATAGCAGCACTTACAGTTGACCAGGGCAGCTCTATCTGGGCAGAAATTTGATGAACTGACTTGTTGGAAAGGTGGCATCCTATGACGGTGTCACGTTGAAAGTCACTGAGCGCTTCATTAAGACCATTCTACTGCCAATGTTTTGTCCATGGAGATTGCATGGCTGTGAGCTTGATTTTATACATCTATCCGCAACAGGTGTGGCTGAAAATAGCTGAATCCACAAATTTGAAGTGGTGTCCACATTCTGTTGTGTATACAGATCGGAAGTTGGAAGTTTACATACATTTAATGTATATACATTTAAACTCAGTTTCACAATTCCTGACATTTAATCCTAGTAAAAATTCCCTGTCTTAGGCCAGTTAGGATCAACACTTTATTTTAAGAATGTGAAATGTCAGAATAATATTAGAGAGAATGATTTATTTCAGCTTTAATTTCTTTCATCACACTCCCAGTGGGTCAGAAGTTTACATACACTCAATTAGTATTTGGTAGCATTGCCTTTAAATTGTTTAAGTTGAGTCAAATGTTTCAGGTAGCCTTCCACAAGCTTCCCACAATACGTTTGATGAATTTTGGCCCATTCCTCCTGGCAGAGCTGGTGTAACTGAGTCAGGTTTGAAAGCATCCTTGCTCACACACGCTATTTCAGTTCTGTCAACAAAGGTCTTGGCTGATTTCTTTTGATTTTTTGATTTTCCCATGATGTCAAGCAAAGAGGAACTGAGTTTGATGGTAGGCCTTGAAATACATCCACAGGTACACCTCCAATTGACTCAAATGATGTCATCTATCAGAAGCTTCTAAAGCCATGACATAATTTTCTGGAATTTTCCAAGCTGTTTAAAGGCACAGTCAACTTAGTATATGTGAACTTCTGACCCACTAGAATTGTGATACAGTGAATTATAAGTGAAATAATCTGTCTGTAAACAATTGTTGGAAAAATGACTTGTGTCATGCACAAAGTAGATGTCCTAACCGACTTGCCAAAACTGTAGTTTGTTAACAAGAAATTTGTGGAGTGGTTAAAAAACGAGTTACCGAAGTGTATGTTAACTTCTGACTTCAACTGTATACAGCGTATATTCCATATCTGAAGTTAGATTCACACACATTCAAATGTTTTTGAGAAACACTACTGTATTATCCTTGATCTGTTAATGTATTTCTGCAAGTTGTTGTTTTGGGTGGAATTTATATGGATTTTATACATACAGAAGACAAACCCAGGGAAATAGGTCAGTTGTACCACTCAGGGCCATCTTCTATTGAGTCATCTTCAGATCATATGGCAAGAGGAATGATGAATGAACAGAACGAAACCACAGAGAACCCACTCACCGTCCTCTCGAGACTTATGTATGAAGGCATCCACACCGCTCTCTCCATAGTTCCCCTCGGACGCCACGGTGGAGACAAAGTTCCAGCGCATGGCCTTGACGATATCCACCATGGCCTGTGCCTGGTAGGTGTCCGGGGGCACCACGCGCGAGAAAAAGTCGTAACGTGTGTTGTCGCTCAGCTCCGGTGCCGTGGAGGCATAACTCACCTGGGGGATCTGAGGAGAGAGGGAAGAAGGGATGAGTTAAGATGGAGAAGAGGCAAAGAAGTCATAGCAGGAAGGGGGTGGGGACAGAGGGAGAGCGGATCAGCAATCAGTCTCTAAGTCTCAGGGGAAATGAAAAATGATTTCATCCTGCCAGCTATGGCTGGCTCATACCGTTCACCGCAGGGGTCTCCTTTAGACCACAGGGGGTCTCCTTCAGACAACTGGGGGGGGGGGATTACTCAGTGAGAAGATGAGCGTGTCAGGCTTCTGCACGGGGATCGGCAACCAACACACAAGCAGGGGGATGAAGCCAAGGGCAATAACACTGTGTGAGAGGCTTTTCATATACATGCTCATTCATTCTGTGCAGATTTTCGGGTCCTGAGTAGTCATATCCATTCATTTATTCATTCATCTATCATTTTGTAGTACTTTGTTTACACTGTTTATTTACAGCTGACTGTAAGATATCCTATGAGTTTCGGATATATCTAAAATGTGCTCATGAAAATATCTCAATGTGTCCTATATTGATATAGCACGCAGTGCAACTGGCAGAGCTGTTTTCCTGGGTGTGATAAAGTGGTTGCAGTGATTGATGACTTATCGTCCTATTTTTGTGGTTGTGACACTACAGGAAGGGAACCCTGATACTAAAAACAGCTCTGATTTCCCGCTGGATCCACAGCTAGGTGGTTCATTATCATGGGCAGCAAGCTCAGAGGCACACTCAATCTGACCCATTGCCATCCTTCTACCAAGTTAACACCCACCACAAACCCATACCAAACCTATCTGGGCAGCCATTGGACTGAGTCCCCGACTCAGTATTGTGTCTCCCTATCTGTTGGCACCACGTCCTTTCTGGATCCATCATGTTTTACCAATGTTGAGTGGAAGATGAATTCTAAGATGACTAGCATTGTTAGTGCAGTGGCCTTGTCGTTAGTGTCCGTCCTGAGATTAGAAGGTTTGGGGTTTCGATCCCCAGTCGAGTCATACCAAAGACTCTAAAAAGTCCTGGGTACATTCCTCACGCGCTACAGAAACAGGAGATGGGCTCCTGCCCTATGGGCCATTCTGGAAACACAATTACCGGTGATTTTCATCAAATCACTGTTATTAGAGTTCTATAAATAACAACTTTTCATTTCAATTATGATTTTTTTTTACACACATTTTCCAACCACACTTTATAAAAAAACAATGAGACAATTTGTTATGACACCAGTTCAGCACTAATTTCACACTTTGAAATCCTGACACGTGCAATCTGTGCACCAGACAACGCATTGCTGTAATTTAGTGATGGTCCTGGTCAGTGGATGTTACTGTTCTTGATCTGTATGCAACAGCACATGAACACGCACAAATACTTTTCAGCATTTGGATAACCCTTTAAATCTATGCTCAGATAAAGTAAGATGTCATACGGGTGGGCAAAAAGCTACTGCACGGTGCAGTGAAGAAAACATACTCCTCTTTTTTTCCCCTCTCTCTCTTTATTTGCCTGTTTGCTAGCCTGTAGTGTAGTAGCTACAGTAGGTCGATGGTGTTGGCCATCACACACCACAACCAGTCCTGTTTGAAAAGTATCCAAAGAGACCGATTTAGAGGGCAGAGTCCCTGAAGTGCTCCAGCACGAACCAAAATATGCTTTGGCCCCATTTCTCTGTTGTAGTAGTGGCCTTGAAATGAAGTACACAATAATAAACCTGTGTTGCCCACAGTACTGTGCTGGATGTGGGTAGAGTCAGGAAGTAGAGTTGATAGTTGAAACACTTCACTGCAACTTTAGTAGTTAGCATCAATAAAGGGTTCACCAAAAAAAACAAGGGATAGGGAAATGTTTCACACTAGATAGTTGAATTATGCCTTTACCCAGTACATACTAATTGTATGAGCAAATACAGAATTGCTACTTAGGGTGCCAGCAGTATTCTCAGCTGAATTTCATGGCGTCTGTAGGGTGCCGAGTAGAGTTAGTTCCAGGCCCAAGAACAGGGATCCATTTTAAATGCCTCTAATGCTTTGTTGGTTGCTATTAACCTCGCGCTAGGGGGTTGACTGCCTGTGATGTTGTTGTAATTAAAAGGAGGACAGCTAATTAGTGAATGAAACAGCTTTTCTTCCCCAGACCGGAGGAAGCCAATGTCCTGATCGGCAGCACAAGCCTACTGTTTTGTTACTTTCTATTATGTCTTACCAACATACAGTGTAGTAAAGCAAGAAAGCTAATGGTCACAAATGATTAAACCAGCGAAATTAGATGAGAGTAATTCAAATCTCTCTCTTAAGAAATGCATTTGTCTCCATAGAATCCACATGTAATTGTTATAGAGTGCACCTACAAAATTAAGGCACAGCAGGTTTAATACACTTAAAATGTCTGTTAATGGCAGTGAGATTGCCTTGCAGGGACTGTGATTGGACACTATACATTCTAAAGCGATTTAACAGGACTAGGTCAACGAAAGAGGACATAGGCATAACATTGAACATTTAAATGTAACCATTAAAAGCACTTAGCTACTTCAAATTCTCTAGTCAGGAATATCTCATTTGAGATGCTCAAAACATTTGAAAGTGTTGTAATCCCTCCCAAATAAGCTAAGATGTGTCTGTATAGGGCGTGTAGGTATTGAGCTGATGGGGTCTTCGGTGTTAAAACTGGAAACAGATTTGAAAGGGTGATTATTGTGTATTACAATTGTTAACCATATTTTCCTTTGGGTGCCATTCCTGCAAAATTCTCACACTCTGAAGCATTAGACCGGGGTTCGTCAACTACAGTAGGTTTGGCCTTGGGTCAATTTTTTTCTGAGCTAATAGTTGGTGAGCCAAAACATAATTAGTATATAATATTAGCACAATTAATTGGCCTACACACCAAATTAAACAAAACGTTTAACACATCTGATTAGTACTCAGTGATAATAACAATCATTTCGATCTGATTATGCTCATAAAATCAACGTGTCTCTATTCAGTTATTATTTTTGTCCATTTCTCTGTGCATTGATTGGTGGGGAAAAACAGTTCTATGTAGCCTACTGTAGGCTACACTATTGTTTTTAACATCAACATTCATTCAGAATAATTAGCTTGATATAGCAAGAGAAAATGTCACTCTCAAAAAATATCAAAACAAAGGTGGATAAATGAAAATCGAAGTTTCGGGGAAGAATGTACAGAGAGATATGTGTTCATATTACCTTATTTTCCCAATGCCAAGCCAGTGGGTCTTATTTGCAATGAAAATGTCGCTGTTTGCAAATAATTCAATCTCAGACTTCATTGTGAACCTAAGCAAGGAACTTTCAAAATGACTTTCCCGCCACAGACAGATGCCTGACGCAGAAACATTGAAGTGTTACACACACACACAGCTTTTCAGGCTGACAAATTCTGTCACTTAAACGAGTTAAATATGCAGTTACAAGGAAGAGGAAAAACTGTTGTGGACATGGTGGAGAAACTTGAGGCCCTTACTAGGAAGCTTGAGTTGTTCAATTTGGACTTGTCATCTGGAAGGCTACTGCAATTCAGTACACTGAAGAACGACAGGCAGAGGGACCAGACAACTTCTCCACAAGATTTGAAGACTACAGCATGCCCAAGGATATTGTTGCGTTAGTACGTGACCCTCTCACAGTCCGCCCAGATGGAAGATTCTCATCCCTTGCTAAGAAAACAATACCCTCGCTGGACGAGGCCGCAATTCAAACTGAGTTGATTGAATTCCAGACATCGAGCCTTCTCAGGGATGCACTCAGGAGTGCCAAGTCCTTATGTGAGGAATAAAGCACAATGAACAAACATGTATTTTAGGTGCTAACAATGAACTTACACCTGCGAGTCCTCATTTTCCTCTACGAACGCAGTATAGCTTCACAACAGGAACTGGTTTTCACATAAGTCAATCGAGGACTACCTGTGCATCAAAATCACATCCATCGCACCGGACATCGTCAAGATTGTGTCCGAGGGGAAATGCAACTTTTCCCATTGAGTAAGTAACTTAGTGGCCTATATGACTGTAATTATTCAATACAAATATTATTGTGAGTGCTTATCTAGGGATATGTAAGTCTTAAACTGACAGTATTTTCTGTTTGTTCTGTCGGTACAGGAGCAGGCTATCCCGATACAGACATTCAGATACAGACATTGCCATTTTTTCTTTAAATTAGGAGGATGCTACAGTTTTGGCCAGACCTAATAAATAAAAATCACTCATATTAGGACATATATTTTTTTATTGTGAAAGATGCTGTTAAGCCTCGTAGCCTACCTCAGCCAGTTATTTTATTTTATATAGGCTTAGGCTCGGAAGAAAGACTCATTTAAGCTCTCTCGTTATTTGTAAAGTCAAATTAAAATGAATAACTGTTGAATGAATTACTCAACTGGGGGTAGGTTTTCTCCATATGTTGCTGTGCAACACTTGCATAACAGGTTAGATATATTTTCAGCACCAGGCGCTGTTCACCTCCTATTGATTGCGCTGCGGTTGAAGCTTTACGTCTCAGCACCACAAAATGGTCCGCTGCCTGCTTTATTAGTTGACTGTCTCCTGCATTCTCTCTCCTTGTGAATGAAGTTAAAATGTAACTTCTGCATTATTTAGCTACGGGTAACTTCCTTCTTGGGAAATTGCATTTTGGAGTTTTTGCATCTCGGGTCTGAGGTTTTTTATTATTAGATATATGTTGATATAATTAATTTGGGGGGCCAAATAATATTGCTGGCTCGCGGCCGCCAGTTGGAGAACCCTGCATTAGTCTGTTATGTTGGTAGAATCCAAATTGCAATTGAATACTTGAGATAAGGAGTTAAGAACTGTGAGCACAATTAGCATGTCAAGAACTTGAAATTCACAGGTCTGCATTTTATCAAGCACTTTTTGAAATATTAATGAGGTTGGGGAAAAAGTGATCACACTTAGTTAAAGCTGAAAGACAGTTATTGAGTGACTAAACCATCATGTGTTTTTTTTACTCTGTTTTTATCAACCTGGCTAAGCGCTATGACGTCACTTCACACACAGAGTGTGAAAGCAAACATATGCAAGGCTGATACGTATTTACTTCCAAGCGTTATTATTACTGTGACTGTACAGCTACTAAATAACACCTCCAGAAATAGCAGGATCTCTGTAAGAAGAATTTCAGCCCTGTTAATCTGTTACTGAAAACATTACCATTTATGGGACACAAATAGCCATGCATCAAATACCAGTGTGAATTAGGTTCTTTAAATAAACAGTATTCATCACATGTTGTTATTGGAGAATCTGTGCAATGTGTTTGCTGAGTGATTATTTCCTATCCCTCCTGTTGTACTACATATGTTAGAGAACTGCTCATCAGCTGAGATGAAACTCACTTTGTCAATTAATGACTAGTAAATCACTCTCCCAATAATGATCCCGAATAACTTGTTTAACACTAATGTTTATTAGCTAACACAAAGAGCAATTACCTTGCAAAGCCTCTCCCCTGTGCTTTGGTTTTGCTGAATTACACTGAAATTACAAGGCAATCTTGACACTTAATTAGAATTAATTGTCTCACCAATTATTTTAGCTACACTAATATAGATTAGACTACAGACGAAAGCACATATTTGGGGAGAGGGCTTTAGCTATTCCATCGGGACCTTCTCTGGTTATCAAACTGATTCTCAAATGTCTAATTTACAATTCAAATATTGCCCTATGAAATGAAGACATTTAATTATAAAATGTGTAAATGTCCTTATATTAAATCCAGAGTCATCCAAACCTTAAGCAAGGCATGCACTTATTGTGCAGCATCATTCTACTTGTGAGATGCTTTCACATTTACCCATTGGTCTGAAAATACCCTTTCATCTGGTATCCAGTGGAGGTGAGGGGCAGCTAATAAAAATAGACTGAGATGGCCAATTAACAATTTCTTTGTGGATTTTGATGTTTGCTTGGGGTTATTGTCTTGATGGAAGATCCACTTGCCATCAAGTTTCAGACTCCTGTCAGAAGCAACCAAGTTTTTGGCTAAAATGAGAGGAATACCTATGTGAGAATGCATGTCCTTGACTACAGCTCAGCGTTCAACACCATCGTCCCTTCCAAGCTTGTCACCAAGCTTAGGAGCCTGGGACTGAACATCTCCCTTTGTAACTGGATCCTTGACTTCCTGACGGGCCGACCCCATGGGGGAACTGCAGGGGTATGTGCTTAGTCCACTCTTGTACTCCCTGTCCACACATCAAATTTGCTGACGACACGACGGTGGTAGGCCTAATCACCGGCGACTATGAGACAGCTTACAGAGAGGAGGTCCGTGACCTGGCAGTGTAGTGCCGTAACACCAACCTCTACCTCAACATCACCATCTGTCATCCAGGACCTCTAAATCAGGCGGTGTGAAAGGAAAGCCCGGAAAATCGCTAGACTTCAGCCACTCATGCCATAGATTGTTCTCTCTGCGGCACGGGTACATCAAGTCTAACACCAACAGCCTCCTGAACAGCTGAACAAAAATATAAACGCAACATGCAACAATTTCAAAGATTTTACATATGGAAATCAGTCAATTTAATTTAATTAATTAGGCCCATAATGAAATCCCTGATTGGTTTCCTTCTTCTCCGGCAACTGAGTTAGGAAAAATGCCTGTATCTTTGTAGAGACTGGGTGTATTGATACTTTATTAGTTGACTGTCTCCTGCATTCTCTCTCCTTGTGAATGAAGTTAAAATGTAACTTCTGCATTATTTAGGTAAGGGTAACTTCCTTCTTGGGAAATTGCATTGCATCCTGGATCTCCCACTCTATGGACGGCTCCCTTATTTCGTATTTTTATTTGTGTTTTTGTTCTACCTTATGTTATTTGTTGATTTGTATTGTTATTGATTACTGCATTGCTGGGTTTAGAGCTTGCAAGAAAGGCATTCACTGTACTTGTGCACATGACATTACATCTTGGTACTTAAAATGTCTTGGTACTGGGTAAAGTTAATAATGCCATTGACCTTAATTAACAAGGGCCCCAGGACCAGTGGAAGCAAAATAGCTCCAAAACATCAAATATCCACCACATTTTACAGTAGGTATTAGAGCAGGGAATTGCCAGGGACCTCACGATACAATATTATCATGATACTTAAAACTTCTTTGGGAACGGGGGCAGTATTGAGTACTTTGGATGAATAAGGTGCCCAGAGTAAACTGCCTGCTACTCAGGCCCAAAAGCAATAATATGCATATAATTAGTAGATTTGGATAGAAAACACTCTGAAACTCTAAAACTGTTTGAATGATGTCTGTGTGTATAACAGAACGTATATGGCAGGCAAAAACCTGAGAAAAAAATCCAACCAGGAAGTGGGAAATCTGAGGTTTGTAGGTTTTCAAGTTTTTGCCTATCCAATATACAGTGTTGATGTCAACAGTCTTTAGAACCTTGTTTCAGGCTTCTACTGTGAAGGGGGAGACAATAAGAGCTGTTTGACTAAGAGGTCTGGCAGAATGTCATGAGCTAAGTCAGGCGCATGGCCATGAAAGCAAGCTGCATTCCTTTTCATTTCTAAAGACAAAGGAATTCTCAAGTTGAAACATTATTAAAGATTTATGATAAAAACATCCTAAAGATTGATTCTATACCTCGTTTGACATGTTTCTACAAACTGTAATATAACTTTTTTTACTTTTCATCTGAACTAATTGCTTGCACATTGTGCATTTGGATTACTGGGCTAAACGTGCGAACAAAAAGGAGGTATTTGGACATAAATGATGGACTTTATCGAACAAAACAAACATTTATTGTGGAACTGGGATTCCTGGGAGTGCATTCCGATGAAGCTCATCATAGGTAAATTAATATTTATAACGCTATTTCTAAGTTTTGTGACACCTCTCCTTCTTTGGAAAATGGCTGTATGTTTTTCTGTGACTTGGCTCTGACCTAACAAAATCGCAAGGTGAGCTTTCACCATAAAGCCTTTTTGAAATCTGGCACAGCGGTTGCATTAACCTCTCTGGTACAAGTGGGACGTTAGCGTCCCACATCGACAACAGCCAGTGAAATTGCAGGGCGCCAAATTCAAAACAACTGAAATCCCATAGTTAAAATTCCTCAAACATACAAGTATTATCCACCATTTTAAAGATACACTTCTTGTAAATCCAACCACAATGTCTGATTTCAAAAAGGCTTTATTGCGAAAGCACACCATGCGATTATGTTAGGTCAGCACCTAGTCACAGAAAACCAAACAGCCATTTATCCAGCCAAAGAGAGGAGTCACAAAAAGCAGAAATAGATATCAAATTAATCACTAACCTTTGATGATATTCATCGGATGGCAGTCCCAGGTCTCCATGTTAGACAATAAATGTTAGTTTTGTTCGATAATGTCCCTCTTTATGACCAAATACCTCCATTTTGTCCAGTAATCCGAATGCTTAACTTCTTGACGCTACCCATCCCTTAAGCAGGTTAATTGTTTTCAGCAACCGCTAAATAGCATAGCGCCACAGTCAAATAATATGTCTAAAAATATTCATATTCATGAAATCACAAGTGCAATATTGCAAAACACATCTTAGCCTTTTGTTAATCCACCTGTTGTCTCAGATTTTGAAATTATGCTTTACAGCGAAAGCAATCCAAGTGTTTGTGTAAATTTATCGATCGCATGACAAAACATTAAGTACACTTAGCATCAGGTAGCTTGGTCACAAATCAGAGAAGCAATCAAATTAATCGTTTACCTTTGATGATCTTTGGATGTTTTCACTCACGAGACTCCCAGTTACACAACAAATGTTCCTTTTGTTCCATAAAGATTATTTTTATATCCAAAATACCTCCGTTTGTTTGGTGCATTATGTTCAGAAATCTACAGGAAAGAGCGGTCACGACAACGCAGACAAATTCCAAATAATATCTGTAATGTCCACAGAAACATGTCAACTTTTTTATAATCAATCCTCAGGTTATTTTTTAAATATATAATCGATAATATATCAACCGCAAATGTCTTTATCAGTAGGAGGGAAAAGCAATAGCTATCCAAATTATGTTGTGCGAGGAAAACTCGAGGAAAACTCATTACCTGACGTAATGTTATCTTTCTGGCTCATTTTTCAAAATAAAAGCCTGAAACTATGTCTGAAGACTGGTGACACCTTGAGGAAGTGATAGGAAAAGGAATATGGTTCATATCCCTTAAAATGGAGCAATGGGAGGCTATGGAACATGGAGTATTCAAAAGATTTTTCTCAGGGTTTCACCTGCAAAATCAGTTCTGTTATACTCACAGACAATATTTTGACAGTTTTGGAAACTTTAGAGTGTTTTCTATCCTAATACGTCAATTATATGCATATTCTAGCATCTGGTCCTGAGAAATAGGCTGTTTACTTTGGGAACGTTATTTTTCAAAACATAAAAATAGTGCCCCCTAGCTTCAAGAGGTTCAAAAGAAATGAAGAACAAGATATAGGATGAAAAATACCAGAGTTTTGGCACAGGTATAGCCGATACTTCGCTATAACATTGTCCAAAAATAATATTGCGATATGTAACTGTATCGATTTCCCCCCCCCCCCCATCACAGTAGGTATGGTGTTCTTTTCTGCTTATGCATTCTCAGTTCGATGCCAATCCCACCACTGGTGTGCATGGCCAAAGAGCTCTACTATCATGTCATACAACAAATTTAAACGCCTGGAGTTTGCTAAAGGGCACATGGATTGGAACCGGTGCTATGGTCAGATGACATGAAAATATAGCTCTTTGGCCACACACACCAGTTGTGGGTTTTGCATCAAAAGAAAGATGCATATTCAGAAAATAGCCCCATATGGTGGTGGATATTTGATGTTTTGGGTCTATTTTGCTTCCACTGGCCCTTGGGCCCTTGTTAAGGTCAACGACATCATGAACTTTACCTAGTACCCGGACATTTTGGCCAAAAACCTGGTTGTCTCTGCCAGGAAGATGAAACTTGGCCACAAGTGGATCTTCCAGCAAGACAATAACCCCAAGCGCACATCAAAATTCACAAAGAATTTGTTATTTGGCCACAAAATCAACATTTTTGCAATGGCCATCTCAGTCTCCGGACTTGAACACCATCGAAAACCTATGGTTTGAATTGAAGAGTACAGCGCAGATGAAGGATGCCAAGGATCTGGAACGATTCTGTATGGACATATGGTCTAAGATCCCTCCCAATGTGTTCTCCAATCTCATAAAATATTTTAGAAAAAAGAATCAGTGCCATTTTCCTCACGAGGTGAGGTATTGAAAACAGGAGTGTCAATAATTTTGACCTCTACCTTTTTGAGAGAAAAAAGATGACTTGTTAATTAATAAAACAAAATAGTTTTCTCTGAGCAATTGTATCAATAATAAAGTAATACAATATAATATACATGACTCTCTCTCTCCTAGGTGAGGATCAAAGGTGCCAGATCAGCTCGGCACATGGCTGACAGATAGCCAGACCCCCCTCTCTCCCCCCAGAGGGGGGAGTTGGGCTGGTTTTATGACTTGACAGCCGAGAGGTGAAAATACTTTGTTACACAGAGGGACTTTGCCGCCAAAACTCCAACGTCCAAAATGGGAAATGGTCGGTGGGGATTTAAAGAACAATCCTGTCAAGTGATTATTATTTTGTGATATCATTAAGGATGGCTTAACTAAATAACTGTATTTCTGAGGGTGTACACATTCCAGTCAGTAACCATGCCCACACGAGCACAGACATTGTGTCAGCGTGTTGGAAAGCCCCTAATACCAGAGTGCTCAAAAGGACTAATTAACTAAATTTACATGAGACCAAAACATGCCGGGTTGCTGCTGGTGTGTAAAGTGGTCCTAGCTGTACCCTGAATAATCAACCAATGAGACCAGAGAACGTGAGGCCGTGGTCCGCACGTTGAAATGGTGAGAAACTTTGTAAACCAGACCAAAACATGCACCATCTGCAGCTGTGCGTGTAAAGTAGTCTTGAACGTTTGACCAAAGATGAGAGGGAAGACAGATCCCTCTGAACACAGTGTGGTACACCAGATGTATCTATGCTAACGGACACTCCAGAACAAAAGAAGCCTACAACTAAGAAGGATATTGTGACCTCCTCAGAGACTTACATCAAACCACTTCCCATAGAAGTATCGAGTGGTTTCACCAGAAAGACGACAGAGACAGACATCTACATGTAAATATATATTGCATTTCTTTTCCGAATGAGCGGTCATTCATGTGCAAAGTATTCATATTCCAGTGAAGCGTAGCTCCCAAATGTATGTACAAGAAGTTGACTAGGGACCTGTTTTCATTGTATTTTGTATGTAATCAATAACCTATGCTGTGTGTGTTTACGTATTCTGTGTGATGATTTAGTTAGTTACACAAATTGGCTTAATTAATAATTTACTATGGTCACTTAGGTTAGGGTTCTTGCATATATCCAAGGATTATGCGGCGTTCAGAAAGAGACCGATGAGTTAATTAATAATTGACTGTCATTCATGTAAGAGATATTTAGGTCATCTTTAGAGTTTAAGTCGGGAGATAGTAACTCGGTAAACAACTGTTACCGTGGTGCCCCAAATTGCTAATGAGTTAAATGTTACATGATTAATTCTAATAATAGAGTAATAATTAAACATAGTCGATAGTTATTCAATAAATAGCAGTCTTCACATTAAGTCACATCACAGTAATTGCCTCATTTGTATGAGCATACAATACAGTTCAGTATTTAGAATTAGGCTGGGGAAATGTTAGCTAAGTTGAGGTGAGTGTTGCTCATGATCATCTTACCTAGTTGGCTCACTTATTTGAACATTTTGCCATGTTATGTAGTTTAACAAGTGGATTATTTTGCTCTTCACTCGCAGTCAGTAGCTTAGGCCTACTCCCGACCAAAAGCCTGTGACTTCACTGACTCTGATAATCAATCAATGTGATTTTGTTTCACTGAATCTCTGTCTGTAGGCTATAAGCTATTTGTTTGATTGGTTTCTAGTTGTACAAATAACTGGAGGTGGCAGAGCTAATCTATGTGTTTGGTCATCTATCACTGAAACATCTAGCATGCAATAATGTAGCCTAAATCAAAAGTAGACGTAGTGTTTTGGCGTTCGCGTATAGGCAACTCCAAAAGCCCGCGGAGGTTGTGAAATATTGACAAATAAATTCATTAAAAATCCTACAATGTGATTTTCTGGATTTTTTTTCTCATTTCGTCTGTCATAGTTGAAGTGTACCTATGATGAAAATTACAGGCCTCTCTCATCTTTTTAAGTGGGAGAACTTACACAATTGGTGGCTGACTAAATACTTTTTTGCCCCACTGTATATATAAACACCACATGGCTAAAAGTATGTGGACTGTGAGTGCTGTTATTGTAAAGTGGAAACGCCTAGGAGCAACAACAGCTCAGACTCGAAGTGGTAGGCCACACAAGCTCACAAAACGGGACCGCCGAGTGCTGAAGCACATAAAAATCGCCTGTCCTTGATTGCAACACTCACTACCGAGTTCCAAACTGCCTCTGGAAGCAACATCAGCACATTAACTGTCAGGAGCTTCGTGAAATGGGTTTCCATGGCCAAGCAGCCACACATAACCCTGAGATCACCA
Source organism: Oncorhynchus kisutch (assembly GCF_002021735.2). Classification (NCBI taxonomy): domain Eukaryota; kingdom Metazoa; phylum Chordata; class Actinopteri; order Salmoniformes; family Salmonidae; genus Oncorhynchus; species Oncorhynchus kisutch. The sequence goes on along the minus strand of NC_034178.2, from coordinate 27,090,151 downwards.
TACTCAATGCCAAGCATCGGTTGGAGTAGTGTAAAGTTCGCCACCACTGGACTTTGGAGCATTGGAAACATGTTGTCTGGAGGAATGAATCACGCCTCACAATCTGGCAGTCCGACAGAAGAATCTGGGTTTGGTGGATGCCAGGAGAATGCTACCTGCCCCAATGCATAGTGCTTAATGCACCTTAAAGCTACAGCATACAATGACATATTAGATGATTCTGTGCTTCCAACTTTGTGGCAACAGTTTGGAGAAGGCTCTTTCCGGCTTCTGCATGACAATACCCCTGTGCACAAAGTGAGGTCCATACAGAAATGATTTCTCAAAATCAGTATGGAAGAACTTGACTTGCCTGCACAAAGCGCTGACTTCAACCCCATCAAACATATACATAAAGTCAGCAAAAAAGAAACGTCCTCTCACTGTCAACTGCGTTCATTTTCAGCAAACTTAACATGTGTAAATATTTGTATGAACATAAGATTCAACAACTGAGACAAACTGAACAAGTTCCACAGACATGTGACGAACAGAAATGGAATAATGTGTCTCTGAACAAAGGGAGGGGGTAAAAATCAAAGTAACAGTTAGTATCTGGTGTGGCCACCAGCTGCATTAAGTACTGCAGGGCATCTCCTCCTCATGGACTGCAACAGATTTGCCCGTTCTTGCTGTGAGATGTTATCCCACTCTTCCAGCAAGGCACCTGCAAGTTCCCGGACATTTCTGGGGGGGATGGCCCTAGCCCTCACCCTCTGATCCAACAGGTACCAGACGTGCTCAATTGGATTGAGATCCGGGCTCTTCACTGGCCATGCCAGAACACTGACATTTCTGTCTTGCAGGAAAACACACACAGAACGAGCAGTGTGGCTGGGGGCATTGTCATGTTGGAGGGTCATGTCAGGATGAGCCTGCAGGAAGGGTAGCACATGAGGGAGGAGGATGTCTTCCCTGTAACGCACAACGTTGAGATTGCCTGCAATGACAACAAGCTCAGTCCGATGATGCTGTGACACACCGCCCCAGACCATGACGGACCCTACACCTCCAAATCGATCCCGCTCCAGAGTACAGGCCTCGGTGTAACGCTCATTCCTTTGACGATAAACGCAAGTCCAACCATCACCCCTGGTGAGACAAAACCACGACTCGTCAGTGAAGAGCACTTTTTTCTGGTCCTGTCTGGTCCAGCGATGGTGGGTTTGTGCACATAGGCGAACTTGTTGCCGGGGATGTCTGGTGAGGACCTACCTTACAACAGGCCTACAAGCCCTCAGTCCAGCCTCTCTCAGCCTATTTCTGACAGTCTGAGCAGATGGAGGGATTGTGCGTTCCTGGTGTAAGTCAGGCAGTTGTTGTTGCCATCCTGTACCTGTCCCGCAGGTGTGATATTCGGATGTACCGATCCTGTGCAGGTGTTACCCGTGGTCTGCCACTGCGAGGACCATCAGCTGTTTGTCTTTCTTTTGGTGCTTTTCAGAGTCAGTAGAAAGGCCTCCTTAGTGTCCTAAGTTTTCATAACAGTGACCTAAATTGCCAACCGTCTGTAAGCTGTTAGTGTCTTAACAGGTGCATGTTCATTAATTGTTTATGGTTAATTGAACAGGCATGGGAAACAGTGTTTAAACTCTTTAGAATAAAGATTTCATAGGTTTGATGTCTTCACTATTATTCTACAATGTAGAAAATAGTAAAAATAAAGAAAAACACTTGAATGAGTTGGTGTGTCCAAAATTTTGACTGGTAATGTATATATATATAAATAATTATAATACATATAATATATATTATTCTTTATTGTGTCCCTTTTGGGAATTGTGTCTTGCATCTCAAACTCAACAGCACAACATGACCATATAGAGTGCATAAATACATACAACAATGTAAGTCACAAGCAATATTACATAGTTATATGTTTTTATGCATCTATATCACGTGTCCAGAATTCTAAATGTTAATTTTATAATATAGATCCACAGTATTCATCCCAATGCAGTAGACTCATTGGTAACTTTGACTACATATCCATAGCACAATTACTACACATCTTTAAGCATTTCATGAACGTGTTATAACAGGTCCTAACCCCATTACGTTAATGAAACATATCCATAGCATATCTATTAAGCATTCATGTAATGCTATGCAATACCTCATGTTTAGGTATCTTAGTAGTTGCATCATTACAATGACAGTGTAGTGGCTTCATTATGGCTGTTCTCAAAAGTATGCTTCTGCCATACCAGTGTTAGTGAAGAATGCCGAAAGGCCAAACCACATTTTGAAAATTATGCTGATACATAGCCTGTACCAGCTCCATTTCCCCCACTGGCAGTTATAGACCCATGACCTACTTTCTGTTTCTTCTCACCTTGTTAATGATACATGAAGATTCCCACAGGGTTGAATCCTCATGGTACATTTGACCTTTTTTATTTTATTTAACCTTTATTTAACTAGGCAAGTCAGTTAGATCCAATTCTTATTTACAATGACGGCCTTCACCAAACCCTGAAGACGCTGGGCTAATTGTGTGCGGCCCTCTGGGACTCTCAATCACAGCCGGATGTGATACTGCTTGGATTCGAACCATGGACTGTAGTGATGCTTCTTGCACTGAGATGCAGTGCCTTAGACCGCCACTCGGGAGCCCATTAACTCATTAACTAAGTTCAATGTCCGTGCCCCCGCTGAAATCGAATTAGCATAATACAAAATCCTGACATTTTTGCTAGAGATATATTTTTTGCATTGGATACTTCTCAATCCACCGCATCCATCTCTGTCGCACTTCTGCATCTGCAGTGAAAGGTGACAGAGCTGTAGTGCTGTTTGTCAGACCATGAGACATCTCGAAAATCGGTCTTCTCACAAAATCATCCGTAGCGTCCGAACAGTTTGGTCTAGAAACTATTATGACCCATCTATGGAAAGATGAGACTCTCGCGAACACGATGGTGTTCATTCTACCAATGGGTGCTCTTCTTTGCATGGATTGGAAAACCTTCCTGGTCTTTGTGGTTGAATCTGTGTTTGAAATTCACTGCTTGACTAAGGGACATTATATATAATGCATTGTATGTGTGTGGTACAGAGATGAGGTTGGCATTAAAAAATCATGGTAAACACTATATTTGTTTACCATAAGTCCATGCAACTTATTATGTTATTTCTTAAGCATATTTTCACTCCTGAACTCATTTAGGCTTGCTATAACGAAGGGGTTGAATCCTTACTGACTCAAGACATTTCAGCTTTTCACTTTTAATTAGTAAAAAAAAAAACATAATTCCATTTTGACATTATGGGGTATTGTGTGTAGGCCAGTAACCAATTTTTTTTAAAATGTCATCAATTTTAAATTGAGGCTATATCGGCAAGGAAGAATGTTTTAGGCCTACCAGAGTTACAGTACTCTTTTAATCGAACAATATAATGCTTATCTTTATAAAAATATTCTGAGGCTCCTTCTGTATGCCTTCAGAAAATAATTGAAAAAAGTTAGAAAGTTGTATCAAACCTGAATAGCGAGTTGCACACAGTACATTTGTCCGTGCCAACCTTCTCATCTTTGTCCACCAGAATATTAAAACACGGACATTCCCCTTGCCGGCTTCTTTTCACTATGCTCTTTCTACTCTAGCTTTCATTTGACTTAAATGAAAAATATCATCTTCGCATTCAACAGTAGCCTAGGCCAAGGCTCCATTCACTTGCTCTCTCGCTCTCCTCAGTAGCAGGCGCGTGTGAGGTGAGCAGCCGGAACCAGTTTCAGCTGGACATAAGCTATACATTTAATTGAGTCGCAGATAAGTTTGCGCTGTTCTCATCACCTCACACATTAAAAATCAGCAGAGGATTGGTCCGATCGGGTTCAGTCGGTTCATTTTAAATTGCACATACCCGAGACCCGTGGTAATTATATCAGACCCAGATCCGAGACAAATGTCAGAATTGAGGACCCGCTCTTGTCCCAGGTCGGATCTCGGAATTGAATACCTCTAATGTACATATCTAACTCAAATACCTCGAACGTCTGCACATCGACTCTATACTGGTACCCCATGTATATAGCCACGTTATCATTACTCATTGTGTATTTATTATTACTTCATTATTTTGTGTTGTACTTTTCTATTATTTCTCTACTTTCTTTATCTCTGCATTGTTGAGAAGGGCCCGTAAGTAAGCATTTCACCTTTAGTCTACACCTGTTGTTTACGAAGCATGTGACTAATAAAATTGTATTTGAATTCTGGCCATCCTACAAGGGTAAAAACTACAATAACTTTTGAACGGATTATGATGGAGATTTGGACCATTGGTTTTCTTAGAAGATTCCAATTAAATTCCCCATTTTAGACTCAGCTAGCAATAATTATTGTAATGAGTAAAACATACTAACACAGGCTTTTAAAGCTAGCTAGCATTTTCCCTTATTCACTAATGTAACTTTAGTTAGCTAAGTTAGCTAAACCCATTGCGCAGGGTCCATATGTTTTACCACTCAGTCAATAAACGTTACGAAAAAGTTGTGATAAAACTCATTAAACATTTAGTTAACAACGGCAGCTATTTTAGTATTTGCATTGTACTTTTGCAAATTAAGAGACCGACAGAAACCAGTTGAGTTCATTTTGACTGCAGACAAAGATTTATTATATTGACAAAATGACCGCATTAACAATGGAAATACATCTCCTCAATGAATGAAGCCAAGTGAGTTCAGGTGGGACCATTGTAGCCAATGAGAAGGCAGATATTTATTTTAACAAAAGGCACAAGTAAGTAGTTTTTCCTCAAAGTTGCCATAATGCAATGTGCATCGACTTATATCAGTACTTTTGTAACAGTCTAAACATTATGAAACTTCTATACAACCAAATAAGCATAATTTAATTTGAAACTCTTTCATAGACTTCCATACAAAAAAGGGCTTATCACACGCGGACAGATTTTGGGCGGAGGAAATCCTCTCACCACGCCTCTTCCTCTCTTCCTGTCACACCACATTCCTAACCCGGAGGAATACTGGGACCTACAGGTGGGTTTTTCGAAGACTCGTGCCACGTCCCTGTCCCCTCATCGCCCATGGGACTGCACTATCAACCAACTGCCTGGTTCTACCCTCCCGCGGGGCACATCTGCCCTCTCTCGCATGCAGCGACCAAACCATGGAGGTCTACGTCCAGGAGGCGCTGGCCCAAGGATTCCTCCGCCCGTCCACCTCCTTCAAATAATTTTTCATGAAGAAGGACTGATGTCTCCGCCCCTGTATTGACTACCAGACACTGAATAAGGCAACTGTTAAATGCAGTTATCCCTGCCTCTCATACCCACTGTGATCGAACAGATGCACTTTGCTCAGTACTTTACCAAATTGGATTTACGCAATGCCTACAACCTGGTGCGCATCAGAGTGGGGGATTAATGGAATACTGCCTTCAGCACCAGCACTGTGAATACAGGGTAATGCCCTACGTCTTTACAAATGCACCCTTCGTTTTTCAATCCTTCATTAACGAGATGTTTAGAGACATGTTGAGTCACTGTGTAGTGGTGTACATAGACGACATCTTGGTGTACTGCACTACAGGCGAGCAACATGTCTCATGTCAGGTTCATTTTGGAGAGGCTGATAGGGCATCACCTCTACGCCAAGGCGGAGAAGTGCCTTTTCTTCCAGCAGACGGTCTCCATCGGATATCCACTGGGAGTGGAGATGGAAGAGCAGAGGGTCAGTGCAGTACAGTTCTGGCCTGTTCCATCCAAAATAAAGTCGGTGCAGCGCTTCCTAGGTTTTGCCAACTATTTCAGGTGCTTCATTAGGGGTTTCAGCACAGGGGTGGGCCCTCTCACCTACCTCCTGAAGGGAGGTCCTAGACAGCTGTGTTTGACTGAGGCCAACAAAAGCCTTCCGTGCGCTCAAGGAATGTTTTACAAATGCACCTGTTCTGCCTCATCCTGACCCGTCTATGCCCTTCATCGTGGCGGTGGTCACCTCCTAGGTTGGAGTAGGGGCTGTTTTGACAGACCACCGGAACCTAGAGTAAATTCGAGCAGCGAAGAGTCTGAACCCGCGTCAGGTCAGGTGGGCCCTATTCTTCACCAAGTTTGACTTTACCCTCTCTTATCTAAGAATGTCAAGGCCAATGAGTTGTCCCGGGTGCATGACACAGTGGATCGGAGGGAGAAAGTGACACCAATTATTCCCCTGTCCCGTATTGTGGCTCCTGTCGTGTAGAATGTGAACGCTGACATCCATTGAGCCCTGCCACGGGAGCCCTCACCGGCCCACAGTCCCGAGGGGCGTACCTACGTGCCCTCTGATATGGGGGACCGCCTCCTCACCTAGGCACACACAACACCTGTGTCAGAGCCCCCAGGTATAGCCCTTACTTTTGACTCTCTCCGCCAAGTACTGCTGGCCCACCTTGGCCCAGAATGCCCGGGTTTACGTTTCTTCCTGCTATACCTGAGCACAGAGCAAGACACTGAGACTCCTCCCCCATGGCAAACTCCACCCACTCCCGGTTACACAACATCCCTGGTCCCATTCTCTGTGGACTTTGTCACAGACCTTTGCCCCTTGGAGGGGCACACCACCATCCTGGTCGTTGTGGACCGGTTTTCCAAAGCTGGTCGTTTGATTCCTCTGCTTGACCTCCATACGACCATGCAGACCATGGAGGCTCTCTTCTCTCACGTCTTCCGGGACAACGGGATCCCGGAGGACATCGTTTCTGACCGTGGTCCTCAGTTCACCTCCCGTGTCTGGAAGGCCTTCATGGAACGACTGAGGGTCATGGTCAGCCTCACCTCCAGGTACCGTCCCCAATTTAATGGGCAGGTGGAAAGAATCAATCTAGAACTGGGTATGTACCTCCGTAGTTACTGTCAGGACCGGCCGTGGGAGTGGGCTGAATTTCTGCCTTGGGTAGAATACGCACAAAACTCCCTCCGTCACTCCTCCACTAACCTCACAACCTTTCAGTGTGTTCTAGGCTATCAGCCGGCCCTGGCACCCTGACACCGGAGTCAGATCGAGGCTCCTGCGGTGGACGATTGGTTCCAGCACTGCCGAGGAGGTATGGAATGCAGTGCACACCCGTCTCCAGAAGCCTCAGGTCTTTCACCCCGGTGACAGGGTCTGGCTTTCTACGAAGGACCTGCCCCAGCCCTGCCGGAAGCTGAGCCCGCGGTTTGTGGGGCCAATCAAAGTCCTGAGGAGAGTCAATGAGGTGGCGTACAGATTACAGCTCCCCGTCAACTACTGTATCTCACCCTCATTTCATGCATCTCTCCTCAGGCATTTCATGCATCTCTCCCCACAACGCACCCCCCCCCTCCCTTGGACATCGAGGGGGCCCCGGCGTACTCTGTCCGCAGCCTGTTGGACTCACAGCGTCGTGGGGGGGGGGGGCGGGGGGGGGTCTCTTGAGTACCTGGTCGACTGGGAGGGGTACGGTTTCGAAGAGCAGTGCTCCCCTCGTGTTCACTTCTGGCTTCTTATTAGCTATTTATGTTCATTTAAATGCACAAACATGTACTTTCAGTCATTAAATAGTTTACAAAAAGGTTAACTAAATGTTTAATTTGTTAGTTTTTTTGAATGTTTTTTGTAGGTAAGCAAATGAGTCATCCGTTTGGAGATAGAGATTGTAAATACTGTACACACAACAATTGTTTGTGATTATTTTTCTAGATGATCCCTGGGGACGAATGTGAAACCAGCCATATGGAAGCAAAGTGAAAATGATATCTACATGGCATGTATTGCGGCCCCTTTTCCACAGTGAAGTAGGATATAAATAGCTGTTGCCGTTATTCCGAATTCTAATTGTGTGCCCTCATAATTTGTGTGGGTGAAATTTGGAAAACCCAAGCTATAGGCTTCTGTCGGGCTGAACCTGACGAGTTGATGGGATGCGCTTTAGAATGTATTGATTATATGCCTGGGATTTTCTCCGTTTTATTTTACAATTTGTATCATGTTAAATATTATCCACTATCAGGAGCCACCATCAGTAATACTAACATACTTGCATTTTTTTTTTGCGTCATTCCATTCCGTTTACCTTTCTTTTCTCTGTCACTTCTTTGTAAATTGTTCCGGACGGTCCCTAGCATTACTGGATCATATTAGGCTAACGTTGTGCAATAATTTGAGACTTGTAGCCATATTTGAATCATTATGGAACTCAGACCAAATCAGGAGTTTGGCACACGGATCCAGACGACTGGACTGTTGTCAAACAGTTCAATGATTTGTGAGAACTAGAGTAGATTTATAGGATTATTGTTTAATTAACCCCAATTAGACTTTTTATTCTACCTTCCAATATTTCACGGATTGAATTTGAATATGACAGCTTTCAATATACAGTGTTTTGTGCGTAAAGGCTCTCCAAACAGTCGCTTGCTTTACCACCCTGTGTTAGCATGTTTTACTCACTAAAATAGTTATTCCTAGCTATGAGTCTACAATGTGGGGATCTTCATGCACCATTGACCTCAGTGAGAAGAAGAAGATAAGTACCTGGCCTATACCGGATGGTGGGGGAAATGGGGCTGGTACAAGCTATATGTCAGCATCATTTTCTAAACCTGGTTTGGCCTTTTGGCATATTCACCAATACTGGTATGGCAGAAGCACACTTTCGAGAACAGCCATAATTATGACACTATGCTGTAGTTTAATGATACATTTATTAAGATACCTAAATATGAGCTCTTGCATAGCATGACATGAATGCACTACAGATATGCTATGGATGTATTTCATTAACCTTTAATAATGCGGTTGGGGCCTTAAATGCTGGTAGATGTGTAATGAATGCATTATGAATATGTAGTCAAAGTAAATATTTACCGAATAATTGAATTTGGCTCAACTTTAAGATCCGAAACAGATTGTTTTCTATCTAGTAACTAGAAGTTCTCAAAGTTTTCAGCCAGTAAACTAATTTGCGTGAACTGCCCCAGTTCTGTATCCACAATGCATCCCGTCAATTGGTATCAGCTGGTGTTGACACTAAGACAGGATGAAAGTTTCACTTTGTTACTCACAGCCTAAGTGGAGCAGCAAATGGCTGAGCCTGAGGAATAGGAAAACAAAGGGTCTGCATAATGACAGAGCAAAACAAATTGCCACCGCTCACGGAAGGAGCCTATACTAACCGAGTGGAACTGTGACAGAGACGGAGAGGTGTATCCCCACTTCGCATCATTTGATGACATATGATGGATTGAGGTGACATCTTGTTTAATAATTTTTTAAAATGACAAACTCTCATCACTTTGATGCATCATTCAGATGTCACGGCAACGACGAAGTGCCGCTATAAAAGTATCATAGTCAAATTGAAATAAAACAGAGAAGATTAAGTTCTCTTTTTTTTAATATATATATATATTTTTTTGTTGCTGCTGTTGCCATAGCTCTGGTGGAGTACAGCTATCAGCATCAATGTCAAATTAGAGATAGAATAGAGATTTCGAGTTTGAGAGTAAAGGTTTTACTACTGTCATTTATTTTACAATTCAGATTGAGACATTCATTGCACCACTGTCTGGCAAGTTTGAAACCCTTGCTCTCAGAGACTGATAATACATTCTCAAACTGTGCATTAGACCTTTTCATAATATTTCCATCTCTCAAATTTGACCTTCAAAGTTTTGGCACTCCATTGCATTGAGACAAATGGCAGTGCCAATAACGTCTAGCCCATCCCCTCAGCTCCCAAAGAGACTGACATCACACTATGGTCCAATAATGCAGATCATTTCAAGTAACAACTAGCATGGGCTCCCTCAGCTGCAGTAAATAACTGTAGTAAAACTGTCTCAATCTTTGTGAACTGGACTGAATCTGTATAATGACACTTCTCTCCAGAGATCTGTCATGGTGAAGGATAGGGGCCCAGAGTCAGGAAAAACTCATGATCTTAAACGTGAATATTACAATGAGAAACATTAATTATTATAATAATAATTAGGTGGTTCCTATTTCACACATGTACAAGTGTGTATTAGCCGCATGTGTTTTTTGCATATCCCAACTCCCCCCTGAGACACCCTCGGGGAGAGTGGGGTCACGACCGGAGTTGGTGGCTCATCAGAATGGCCCATAGCGGCATCCTGTTTCTGTAGCGTGAGGCAGCTTGATGTACAAGTACACCCCCTGGACAGGACCCATGTTGAAGGCCAATAGAATGTCTGGTAGGGAGCACTGTATCCCACATCAACACATAGCTAATGTGTCCATTGTGTTGCTGTGGGATGTGGGATACAGGCATAAATCATCTCAGCTATTAGTCACGCTGAGCTCTTCCTGTAGTGGCTGTGTTAGCCTGCTTGTTTCCAACCAATGGAATCTGTTCCAGGTATTCATTTTTTTTCTTTCTCATACCTGCTGTTTGCAAGCTCACAGTCTGACACTGGTCTAGTGAACGTGATAGCTTGATGTGGTCGTCTGGAATGAATGAGAAGAGACACTCCCACCCTCCCAGTGCACTTTACGTCATTGTTGCAGTGTTTCACTCAGTACCTTTCTCTAGGCGGATGGGGTGTCCAATTGGATTTGCACATCATTCAGGGAACGTAGTAAAGCCGCAATAAACCTGAAATAAGGCTCCTCATGAAGGTCTGAAGTTGTAATTGGGTGTAAAGGTAAAGGCATTAGGTATAAGCTTTTTCAGGCCACTTTTCTCTCTGTAATTGATTATGGTGACTTGTTGTATATGCATGCAACCTCATCCATCTTACAGAGACTGGACTCTGTTTATCATGCATCCTTGCACTTTATTACAAATACCAAGTCGCTCCCCCACCATTGCACATTGTGCCAAATGGTAGGTTGGACTTCACTTTATATGTGCAGAAAGATACATTTGTATGTGTTCATCTACAAAGCCCTTTTGGGTAAACACCCTCTTTACCTCTGTAGTCTGGTCTCCTTCACCACCAGCAGTTACCATACCCAGTCTGCTAGGGGGTTGCTACATATAGTCCCCAGGACATTCACAGTATTAGGCAAGACTGCCTTCTCTCCTTGTGCACCAGACGCATAGAATAATCTACAATTCATGCTACATCTAGATGTGTTAGTGCCACTGAAATTAATTTCAAATATTGATGGGAGACTCCGTTACAGAGGAGTGTAAATGCTTTTTTTAAGGCTGGATCATGTTTTTGTATTGTTGTATGTTTTAATGATGTAATGTATTGATTGTTGCTGCCTTCTTAGGCAGGTCTCCCTTGAAAAAAAGACGCTGGTCTCAATGGGCTTTTCCTGGTTAAATAAAGGTTAAATCAAAATAAAACAAGTTACACCCTCTCCGTTTAAAGGCCATAGCTGTTTATAAAGTATTTTTTAAATTGATCCCAACCTTGGCCTCAGAGCCTTTTACAATAACCCAGAGTGCTGATGGCAGCAGATTCCTCTTTGTTTAACGACATCCCCACGGAGATGGCTAGGCCTAAGAATATGCTCCGAAAGACATACTAAACACACTAATGGGCTGTCCGTAACAAAGGCTTTGGTGTATCTTGGGGGGATGTCTCTGATTTTATAACTTCACTATCCATGACTAGAGTATGGAACTTTGTGCATTTTGTGGCCCCTTTGCCTTGGTTATGAGGTGTTATGAATGTCTTTAAAACATCAAGTGACTAAATAATTCCCAATACCTGCATGGGAATAGGCAATGGTTTGGCACTATGCAGGATTATAGTATTGTTTGGAAAGAACAGGGGACACCAAAATGTCACTTTTTCCAACTTGAAATATTAAGCATCTTCTATAACAAAGGTTAAATTGATCATGAACATTTGCCTGTGCAAACAATGTTCCTTTATTGAAATGAACTAATATGGATGACAAGCTCTTGTATTTTAATGTCACGTGACGTTTGGGTTTAATCTGCTGCCTAATTTGGAGCTAATAGCATCTTCATTCCTTATATGATAACTCACCTACTACTAATGAAGAATCCAATTTGAATTGCTGATTGAGCATATTTAATTTCTGACATCCATCTTAATGTAGATTATTCATCGAAATGTAATGGCGAGGAGGGGTCGTCCTAAATAGGGGAGAGTTGTCAAACTTATTTGTTTCGCTTTAGGGAGGGTTGTGTGTTTTTTTTATTGGGCACAGGGGAGGGTAGTGCATTTTTTCCCTAGTTTACATTCTCTCTTCTGCTTGTATTGTCACTATAAACAATGGCTGGACTTACTTTTGATATTACCCTAATAAAGTTTAGAAACTATTGTGAAGGTTTGGTATGGTGTGGCTATTATTAAGCTCCTGCAGGCTTATGATATGAATGCAGTGCGCCACAGTGCTGCAACTGACTCTGACAGTTGAACTTGAGGTGAGGAAGAATGTTTTAAGGCTACCAGAGTTCAAATCAAATAACATTTTATTTGTTACTTGAGCCGAATAGACCTTACCGTGAAATGCTTACTTACAAGCCCTTAACCAACAATGCAATTTTAAGAAAACATTTACTAAATAAACTAAAGTTTAAAAAAATAAGAAGAATAAAAAATAAAAAATGTAATCAAAAAAGTAACAATAAAAAATGACAATATATGGAGAAGAAAATAAAATAGAAACAGAATAAAATAACAATGTGTAACGGATCTCTTCGTCGTCTGACGCCGAGTATGAATTATCGGACCAATACGCAGCGTAGTAAGTGTCCATGTTAATTTATTAACTGAACACACAAAAACAAAATAACGAAGTGAATGGAAGAAACGAAACAGTTCTGCAAGGTGACATACACTAAACAGAAAACAACCACCCACAAACAAGAGTGGATAAACAGGCTACCTAAGTATGGTTCTCAATCAGAGACAACGATTGACAGCTGCCTCTGATTGGGAACCATACCAGGCCAAACACATAGAAATACCAATCATAGAACAAAAACATTGAATGCCTACCCCAACTCACACCCTGACCAACCTAAAATAGAAACATACAAAAGGAACTAAGGTCAGGACGTGACATAATGAGGCTATATACAGGGGGTACCGAGATAATGGGCGGGGATATTGTAAATAGCCTGAGTGGCATTTTGATTAATTGTTCAGCAGTCTTATTGTTTGGAGCTATGAGCTGTTAAGGAGCCTTTTGGACCTAGACTTGGTGCTCCGGTAAAGCTTGCCGTGTGGTAGCAGAGAGAACAGTCCACGACTTGGGTGACTGGAATCTTTCAAAAAATGTTGGGCCTTCCTCTGACACCGCCTGGTATATAGGTCCTGGATAGCAGGAAGCTTGGCCCCAGTGATGTACTGGGCTGTACGCATTGTCATGCCCTCTTCGCAGCTTTCTTGGAGTGTTTGGACCATGATAGGTTGTTGGTGATGTGGACACCAAGGATCTTGAAACTCTCAACAGGCTCCACTACAGTCCGGTCGATGTGAAGGGGGGTGTTTACAGTCCTCCTTTTCCTGTAGTCCACAATCATCTCCTTTGTCTTGCTCACATTGAGGGAGAGATTGTTATCCTGGCACCTCACAGCCAAGCATCTTATTTCTTCCCTACAGGTTGTCTCATTGTCGTCAGTGATCAGGCCTACCAAAGTTGTGTCGTCAGCAAACTTAATGATGGTGTTGGAGTCGTGCTTGGCCATGCAGTCGTGGGTGAACAGGGAGTAAAGGAGGGGACTGAGCACGCACCCCTGAGGGTTGAGGATCAGCGTGGCAGATGTGTGGTTGCCTACCATTACCACCTGGGGGTGGCCATCAGAAAGTCCAGTATCCAGTTGCAGAGGGAGGTGTTTAGTCCCAGGGTCCTTAGCTTAGTGATGAGCTTTGTGAATAGCATTCTCACATAGATCCAGGTAGCAAAGGGCAGTGTGGAGTGCAATTGAGATTGCATCATCTGTGGATCTGTTGGGGCAGTACGTGAATTGGAGTGGGTCTCGTGTATCCGTGAGCCATGACCAGCCTTTCAAAGCACTTCATGGCTACCGACGTGAGTGCTATGGGGCAGTAGTCATTTAGGCAGGTTTACCTTCAATTTCTTGGGCACAGGAATTTTGGCGGTCTGCTTGAAACACATAGGTATTACAGACTTGGTCTGGTGGAGGTTGAAAATGTCAGTGAAGACACTTGCCAGTTGGTCTGGAAATGCTCTGAGTTCATGTCCTGGTAATGTCCTGGTCTGGCCCAGTGGCCTTGTGAATGTTGACCTGTGTAAAGATCTTGCTCACATCAGCTGCGGAGAGCATGATCACACAGTCGTCCGGAACAGCTGGTGCTTTCATGCATGCTTCAGTGCTGCTTGCCTCGAAGCGAGCATAAAAGACATTTAGCCTGTCTGGTAGGCTCGCTTCACTGGGCAGCTCGCGGCTTTCCCTTTGTATACTGTGATAGTTTGCAAGCCCTGCCACACCAAACGAGCGTCAGAGCTGGTGTATTAGGATTCAATCTTAGTCCTGTATTGATGCTTTGCATGTTTGATGGTTCGTCTGAGGGCATAGTGGTATTTCTTATAAGTGTCCGGATTAGTGTCCCGCTCCTTGAAAGCGGAAGCTCTAGCCTTTAGCTCAGTGCAGATGTTGCCTGTAATCCATGGCTTCTGGTTGGGATATGTACATACGGTCAATGTGGGGACAAGGTCATCGATGCACTTATTGATGAAGCCAGTGACAGAGGTGGTATGGTATACTCCTCAATGCCATTGGATTTAATTATACATTTGCAAACATTTCTAAACTTCTGTTTTTGCTTTGCCATTATAGGGTATTGTGTGTAGATTGATGAGGGGGGAAACAATTTCATCCAAAGTCGAGGGGTCTGAATACTTTCCCGAATGCACTGTATATACACTATAAATATATATATTTATTAAAATATTAATACCATACAGTGGACACCTAAGCCTATAGGCCTATGCATGCAATGCCCTGATACTGTACATTTAGTGCTCAAATCTCTGACAGTTGAACCGTGAGGTGGACAACTATTGTTTTAGGAAAGTTGTGTGGTGCATTGGGACAGAAACCTGTTGGTGGAAAATGTACTGCATGGATTTGATATAATTATAAATATGGCATCAAAATGTTGAAAATCTGATTTCCCCTTGCTGATCATTGTCTGCAGCCGGCTCTGATCGTACTGTAATGAACCAGACTGGGAGAGTAGTGAGCTCGTCTGTGGTGGTCGGCTAACCCTCGACCTTCTGGACCATAGCCCTGCATGCAGAAATGGCAAAGTCAATATCCACGTTTATAAACAGGGTCTCTACAGTTACCTCTATGTGTGTTCGTAAATATTATTTTGAGTTCATTCTATGAGAGGACGGTGCTCAATGTATTTTACAGTACAAAGGGAAGGTAATGTGTAACATTGGAGAGGTGGGGGCGCATTTTTTAAAATAACACCTTGAGTTGGACCAGCCCCTCCCCCCAATATATTTTGATCTGTCCCTAAGGAAACTGTAAGTAGCGCACAGTAAGTTACACATTGACATCAATATGAACTGTCCCTTTCTCCTTGGTAAATCCATTCACAAAGACCATCCTGTTTTCCCATTATTCCTTGGAACAAACTTGGAAAGAGGCTTCTTCAATGACATTTCCCCTATTGCTCGCCCTCTGTTGTTCAATTAATAAACGACTACGTTATTGATGATCCCCAGGACCATTAATTATTCAAATGTGCCTGTGGTTGAAAGCTGTGCTTTAGATAATGTGGGTGATGTATCGTCAGAAAAGAAGACCTCCTCCTTAAGTGTGGTGATTATAATTGGGCTGTCGTGGTTCCTCTTGGCACCAGTGGGCGAGAGAGACCGCCCTAGAGACTTTAATTGGACTCAGGTGTGTCTTATTACTTCATAACTGTATCCTTGTTAAAATAGGTGTGTTTTCTGTAGTCCTTTGCAGAAGCATGAATTGTGTTTAGTGTTTGTTGGTTTTTCAGGTGTACTGTACGGCTACCGTATCTCAGTAAAGTATCATGTTTTTCCTTAACCACCGATTCCTCATCTGGTCTCGTCTCTGCACCTGGGTTCAACCTTACTACGTCACATGGGCACCTACTGATTTACCTCCCCTCCCAGTTTGTGATGTCAGAGGACCTGATGTCCTTAATGGGAGAGAATAAATAGCTGCAGATCTGTTTTGAGCCAGAGAAAAGGTGTGAGAGGAGAAAACGCATCTCACCACACAGAATCATGGCTATGCAGTGACTTGAATATATGAATAACGGTTTAATTCTAGAACAGTTAATGTCCCAGAACTGTCTGGTAGAAACATATGTGAAATTTGACTTAGATTTACATTTCAGCCATTTAGCTGAAACATGTTTAAAACATGTTTTTCCTCATCAATCTACACACAATACCACATAATGACAATGTGAAAACAGGTTTATAGACATTTTTGCACGTTTATTAAAAAACAGAAATACCTTATTTATATAATCATTCAGGACCCTATGCGATGAGACTTGAAATTGAGCTTAGGTGCATCCTTGTTTCCATTGATCATCCTTGAGATGTTTATACAACTTGATTGGAGTCCACCTGTGGTAAATTCAATTGATTGGACATGATTTGGTAATACATACATCTGTCTATATACTGTCTATATAAGGTGCATGTCACTGCATGTCAGTGCATGTCAGAGCAAAAACCAAGCAATGAGGTTGAAGTAATTGTCCGTAGAGCTCCGAGACAGGATTGTGTCAAGGCACAGATCTGGGGAAGGGTACCAAATAAATTCTGCAGCATTGAAGGTCCCCAAGAACACAGTGGCCTCCATCTTCTTAAACGGAAGAAGTTTGCAACCAGAAAGACTCTTCCTAGAGCTAGCTGCCCGGCAAAGCTGAGCAATCGAGGTAGAGGCCTTGGTCAGGGAGGCGACCAAGAACCCGATCGTCACTCTGACAGAGTTCCAGAGTTCCTCGTGGAGATGGGAAAACCTTCCAGAAGGACAACCATCTCTGCAGCACTCCACCAATCAGGCCTTTATTGTAGAGTGGCCAGACAAGGTTAAAGATGAACAGAGCAAAGAACAGAGAGATCCTTGATGAAAACCTGCTCCAGAGCGCTCAGGACCTCAGACTGGGTCCGATGGTTCACCTTCCAACAGGACAATGACCCTAAGCACACAGCCAAGACAACACAGGAATGTCCTTGAGTTGCCTAGCCAGAGCTCGGACTTGAACCCGATTGAACATCTCTGTAGAGACCTGAAAATAGCTGTGCGGCATTGACAGTATCTGCAGAGAAGAATGGGAGAAACTCCCCAAATAAAGGTTGTAGTGTCATACCCAAGAAGACTTCAGGCTGTAATTTCTGCCAAAGGTGTTTCAACAAAGTACTGGGTAAATGGCATTTATGTAACAAAGTATTGGGTAAATGGTACTTATGTAAAAGTTTGCAACAATTTCTAAAAACCCATATTGTGTGTAGTTTGATGAGGGAAAAAACAATTTTAACAAGTTTAGAATAAGTTTGTAACGTAACAACAAAGGGGTCTGAATACTATCCGAATGCACCGTATATATTTCTCAGTTCAGCCCACACAATCTCTCTTCTTCCTGGATTCTAAGTAAACAAGTAAACAAATATCGGTATGTGATATTTTGTTGCCCCTCAGAATTTTTTAACATTTTCAATTAATATTTTTGAACATCCTCCTTTTGATGACACTGTGACCACATTTCATCCCAAATGTAAACCGAGTCCGAATAAATGCCTTAAATACTTTTAGTCCCACAGTTTGTTGGCCGGAAGCGAGGGTCTGTATTTTCAGGTTATTCGATTTTTGTCACCAAACTGCATTACAGTATGCATCAGGCTGCATCAGGCTCTAGCAGATTTGACAGGTAATTAGATTGGGGTGCCACCAAGGCAACAATGCATGTTTACTCTCTTATGACACATCGGGCACCACTGCCCAAGCAGAAAAAAACTCAATCTTTCATTCGCAGAGGCTGAAAAATCAACCCAGGACACACAAAAACAACACTTAAACACCTTGGAAGGAGCCAAGGAGGGATTTAAGGGTCTTGGATTTATCAGGCTGTGTACAGTGCAATTTGGCATGACCCTCTTTGAGTTGAAACACAGTCCTTTGATTGCTTTAGCCTCTGTAACATGAGCTTTCAATTGGTCTCTTTCAGACCAATTCTCCAAGTGGGGTTCAGTCATCTATATTTTTTTAAATGGTTTGTGGAGGTGCAACGCAAGATTGCGTCAAGCTCAGAAAATGATCTGAATTACACATTTCTACCCTCATCTCTGCCTTGGGAGAGATGTGGCATCTTTGGACCTTCTCTATCAAACAAGTAAACACACCGTTGGTGTGCTTTCATGTCATGTCATAGCATATTTTGGAATTCATCAAGATCTTGAACAAGGTTAGAGTCCAATCTGAAACTGTACAAGGTATGTTTTCATCCTCAAACAAATAGATGGTGGATGAATAAACCGAATCTTATCAGAGATAACTGCCGTGAAATGTGTTTTCTACGTTTCTATTCAAGAAGGTAGGATATATTAGGTTTTACTGTTACAAGATTACCTCCCCTTCTGGTGTGATTTTGTTAAAAACTCTTGACTGTGCATTTTCACTAATTCATGTCTACATTTTAACGAAAGAAGAGAAGCCATCTTAAACTGCAATGAAAGAATAAAGAAAGAGCCATGAAGTCAGGCTAGGCTTGTTTAGGGTAGATAAAGTGAAACCGATTGACGACAGCAGACATTTCATCGGCAAGTGAGTAAATAGTCTTCCCAGTCCCAATGAATGAGCCCAAGTAAAGCAACAGCTGGAGAAAATGTGCTTGGTCACATGAATTCATGAATGTTTACATGCGCGCAGTATTCCAGATAATAGCCTATGTCCCACTTAAGGTCTTATTCGAGATGCACCTTTGATATCCCGCTCATGAGTATCCCTATACACATGAATAAACAGAATATTCCAAATGAAAGTATATGGGTTAAATGAAATAGTAACTGAAATAGTGACACTGACTGTAGATCTATAACCTCTCACATGTCGAGTAATATAATATTAATTCCTGTAGAATTATGCATTTCTTGCAGTGAAATTATACAACAAATGTTAATTTTGTGTCGGGAACAGGGGAGGAGAAATTTGATTTATTTCCTTCAGCACCTCTTGAGAAAAAGTGAATGCGTGTGTAATGTGTTATCTTTGACACTGTTATGCAAGCAGACAGTATTTCAACCACATAAAATATGAGGCCAAGATGAACTGAACTCTTATCAGAAATGTGTTATGTCTTTTTCTCAGCCTTTCATTTAATTAAAACCGGAAAAACTGATGACATTTGGACATTTTGCACAGGACCAATCTTTCCAATGTTTTTGGAGTTATTGCGTTTTGTACCCCGTCCCCAAACAAAACAGATAACTTTACTGGTGATAACTAGATTACTAATGCATTCATTCTATCGATGTAAGACATTCTGGTGAGCGCTACTTTATTTAGTCTTCTGGGGCAACAAGTTATGACAAAGAAGCTGCATGAATCAAACTATAGTTGACAAATGACCTACTAATTATTGGAAATTATAAACAGAAACCTGTCTAAATTAGTGTTGAAAGTCACCAAAAGTAAATTATAGTAAATTCATTAGAGGCTAAATTATTATGGAAATATTATGATGGCTCAAACTGAGCAGGTAGCCTACTTTTCTAAGTCATTTGTTTGACAATCAGGTGAAAATATAACATATAATACGCATGATAACGTAAGATGGCGTCGGAGCAGAAGGCAGCCGTTTTACGTGCTCCCAACTGATTGTGTTTTTTTGTTCAATTATCTGTGTTGTTTTTAACTTCTAATTTTACTCTTTTTATACATAATGTTGCCGCTACTATCTGTTATGACTGAAAATAACTTCTAGACATCAGGATTGCGATTACTCACCACGGACTAGCAGAATCCTTTTTCTTCTTTCACGACTCTTACAAGCCCGAGACAAAGGATATACGGCTCCCTCGGGAACAGGCCCAGAGCCCCGTGGTCTGCGTTGTGAGGAGGCGGCGAAAGAGAGGCCGGAGAGCGGGTTGCCTGCTAAGAAGTTGTAGGCGATCGAATAAACCCCCACTTCCCTCAATTCTGCTAGCAAACATGCAATCTTTGGACAATAAAATGGACGGGTTATTGGAAAGATTAAACTACCAACAGGACATTAAAAACTGTAACATCTTATGCTTCACGGAGTTGTGGCTGAATGACGACAAGATCAACATACAGCTGGCTGGTAATACCATGTACTGGCAGGATAGAACAGTGGTGTCTGGTAAGCCAAGGGGCGGCGGTCTATGTATTTTTGTAAACAACAGCTGGTGCATGATATCTAAGGAAGACTCGAGCTATTGCTCGCCTGAGGTAGAGTTTTTCATGATAAGCTGCAGAACACATTACCTACCAAGAGAGTTTTCATCTACAGTGGGGCAAAAAAGTATTTAGTCAGCCACCAATTGTGCAAGTTCTCCCACTTAAAAGGATGAGAGAGGCCTGTAATTTTCATCATAGGTACACTTCAACTATGACAGACAAAATGAGAAAAAAATACAGAAAATCACATTGTAGGATTTGTAATGAATTTATTTGCAAATTATGGTGGAAAATAAGTATTTGGTCAATAACAAAAGTTTATCTCAATACTTTGTTACATACCCTTTGTTGACAATGACAGAGGTCAAATATTTTCTGTAAATCTTCACACACTTCCCAGGTTTTCACACACTGTTGCTGGTATTTTGGCCTATTCCTCCATGCAGATCTTCTCTACAGCAGTGATGTTTTGGGGCTGTTGCTGGGCAACACAGACTTTCAACTCCCTCCAAAGATTTCCTATGGGGTTAAGATCTGGAGACTGACCACTCTAGGACCTTGAAATGCTTCTTACGAAGCCACTCCTTCGTTGCCCGGGCGGTGTGTTTGGGATCATTGTCATGCTGAAAGACCCAGCCACGTTTCATCTTCAATGCCCTTGCTGATTGATGGAAGGAGGTTTTCACTCAAAATCTCATGATACATGGCCCCATTCATTCTTTCCTTTACACGGATCAGTCATCCTGGTCCCTTTGCAGAAAAACAGCCCCAGAGCATGATGTTTCCATCCCCATGCTTCACAGTAGGTATGGTGTTCTTTTGATGCAACTCAGTATTCTTTGTCCTCCAAACACGACGAGTTGAGTTTTTACCAAAAAGTTATATTTTGGTTTAATCTGACCATATGACATTCTCCCAATCTTCTTCTGGATCATCCAAATGCTCTCCAGCAAACTTCAGACGGGCCTGGAGATGTACTGGCTTAAGCAGGGGGACACGTCTGGCACTGCAGGATTTGAGTCCCTGGCGGTGTAGTGTGTTACTGATGGTAGGCTTTGTTACTTTGGTCCCAGCTCTCTGCAGGTCATTCACTAGGTCCCCCCGTGTGGTTCTGGGATTTTTGCTCACCGTTCTTGTGATCATTTTGACCCCAAGGGGTGAGATCTTGCGTGGAGCCCCAGATCGAGGGAGATTATCAGTGGTCTTGTATGTCTTCCATTTCCTAATAATTGCTCCCACAGTTGATTTCTTCAAACCAAGCTGCTTACCTATTGCAGATTCAGTCTTCCTAGCCTGGTGCAGGTCTACAATTTTGTTTCTGGTGTCCTTTGACAGCTCTTTGGTCTTGGCCATAGTGGAGTTTGGAGTGTGACTGTTTGAGGTTGTGTACAGGTGTCTTTTATACTGATAACAAGTTCAAACAGGTGCCATTAATACAGGTAACGAGTGCAGGACAGAGGAGCCTCTTAAAGAAGAAGTTACAGGTCTGTGAGAGCCAGAAATCTTACTTGTTTGTAGGTGACCAAATACTTATTTTCCACCATAATTTGCAAATAAATTCATGAAAAAATCCTACGATGTGATTTTCAGGATTTTTTCCCTCATTTTGTCTGTCATAGTTGAAGTGTACCTATGATGAAAATTATAGGCCTCTCTCATCTTTTTAAGTGGGAGAACTTGCACAATTGGTGGCTGACTAAATACTTTTTTTGCCCCACTGTATATTCTTTGTAGCCGTTTACATACCACCACAGTCAGAGGCTGGCACTAGGATAGCATTGAATGAGCTGTATTCCGCCATAAGCAACAAGAAAACGCTCACCCAGAGGTGGCGCTCCTAGTAGCCAGGGACTTTAATGCAGGGAAACTTAAATCAGTTTTACCAGGGACTCAGGATACTGAAAAGATTTGGCATGGGTCCTCAGATCCTCAAAAGGTTCTACAGCTGCACCATCGAGAGCATCCTGACTGGTTGCATCACTGCCTGGTATGACAACTGCTCGGTCTCCGACCACAAGGCACTGCAGAGCGTAGTGCGAATGGCCCAGTACATCACTGGGGCCAAGCTTCCTGCCATCCAGGACATCTATACCAGGCGGTGTCAGGGGAAGGCCCTAAAAATTGTCAAAGACTCCAACCATCCTAGTCATATACTGTTCTCTCTGCTACCACATGGCAAGCAGTACCAGAGCGCCAAGTCTAGGTCCAAGTGGCTTCTAAACAGCTTGAACATCAAATGGTTACCCAGACTATTTGCATTGCCCCCCCCCCCCACCACTGCCACTCTCTGTTGTCATCTATGCATAGTCACTTAACTCTACCTACATGTACATACTACTTCAACTAACCGGTGCACCACTGCACATTGACTCTGTAATGGCACCCCCCTTATATATTGTTATTTTTTACTGCTGCTCTTTCATTTCTTGTTACTTTTATCTCTTATTCTAATCCTTAGTTTTTGAAACTGCACTGTTGGTTAGGGCCTCGTAAGTAAGCATTTCACTGTAAGGTCGAATAACTGTTGTATTCGGCGCATGTGACTAATAACATTTGATTTGATTTGATACCACAAAAACAACAGTAAACGGGATACGATGTTTACATGCCACAGTGTCTCATCTTAGATCAGCCTATCCCAGGCATCTTATCCTCGTAACTGAGATACAATCTTTTCCGTGGTAATTGTAAGCGGGTTAAGATGTCCATATGTGTCAAAACATAAACAGAATTCTTGAGTATCCTTAATAATATTGGGATATTGGTGTGCATGTAAATGTGGTCCTTGGAAATGGAGGTTCATTCAGCAGAGCTTCCTGCATGAAATGTTCCTTTCCCTGTCAAGGAGATGCGGTACCTCCCTCCCTAATGAAGGCGTTTCGTCACTATCAAAAGTCTGTCAGGATTCACAATGTAATTATTATCACAGGTCTCTGGCATTGGCATATGATGTCCTGGCATTTTTTCATATTTCCTAAATATACAGTGGGGTTCGAAATTGTTGACAGCCTTCATTAAGATGAGCAAAAATGACTCTATGAAATAAATAATTAAAATACTATATTGTATGCTAAAGAAAACGAATACAATTATGCAGATAAAAATATAACATTTAAGAAGTAATAAAACAAGTCTTATTCATACCGGTTTTCAATACCTTACCTTGCGAGTGTAATGCCACTGATCTTTTTCAAAAAATGTTTTTGAGAACACAGGGGATCTTAGTCCATTGAGAGGGATCATAGACCATTCCTCCATACAGAATCCTTACAGATCCTTGATATCCCTCGTCTGTGCTTATACAGTACACTGCCCTCTTCAATTCAAACCACATGTGGGTTTGAAGTCAGGAGACTGAGACGGCCATTGGATTTCTTTTTGATTTTGTGGCCAATTAACTATTTCTTTGTGGATTTTGACGTGTGCTTAGGGTTATTGTCTTTCTGGAAGATCCACCTTCGCCCAAGATTCAAACTCCTGGCAGAAGCAACCAGGTTTCTTGGCTAAAAATGTACTGGTTAAAGTTCATGATGACGTTGACCTTAAGAACGGCCCCAGGACCAGTGAAAGCAAGATACTGTAGCCCCAAAGATACACCACCACATTTCACAGTCGGTGTGGTGTTATTTTCTGCCCATGCATTCTCATTTCACCACTGGTGTGCGTGGCCAAAGAGCTCTATTTTCACGTAATCCTTTAAATGTAAATGCCTGGAATTTGCTAAATGGCATTGGCACTTTGATTTGAAACCGGTGCTTTGGTCAAATTACATGAAAATAGAGCTCTTTTGCCACGCACACCAGTGGTGTTGAAATGAGAATGCATGGGCAGAAAATAACACCATTACGTACTGTGAAATGTGGTGGTGTATCTTTTATACAGGGCATCTTGCCGAATAAGGGGGAGTAACAGTCCATAACTTGCCTTGGGGGGTTGAGTGCCTCAGCTTAAACAGGCCGACAGGGCAGCTTTAGACACTTTGTCACCAACTGCTGCGGGGCTGCTCTGCTCCTGAAAACCACCAGATCAAATCAAAGAGATACACTGGGGATAATCGGTTATGACAGGCAGTCGAAAGGGAGTTAGAATGTAATCTATTCATGATCACTACAGTGGAATGAATATTGAATCTGACGTGTTTCAGTGGAATCAGTCAAATCCAGAAATCGCTATAATTCACATGGCCTATTCTAGTCCATTAACTACGATGACAAAATAGTTGCTAAAGGGCAAAGCAACTGTAGATTACATTGGGAAACCATGAAAATGACTTCCTCATGCAGACAAAACCAGTAGGTTATGGCAAAAGTATATATTTCCCAGAGAATAAATGTATCCTAATCTTTCAAACGTAGCGGTCATACCTTCCCCGTGATTGCTTTGGGAAAGCAATAATGCAGCGTTTCCCATGTGGGGTCCCCTGATTTGAAAATGGGGTCGCGAGAGAAACTCTGAAATAGAACATCAGTAACCTCCGGTAGCCGATAGATGCAATAAACAGAGCGGTTTCTGTTTCATGACGACAACTGTGCCTATCTTTTGAATGGTTTAAGATACAAAATATTGAACACATATCCCACTAGTCACAAACATTTCAACTTAATTTGTCAACATATTGTGATGTGGAATCTATGTGGAAAATATATTGGTTTTGAAAAAAGTAGACTACGTAAACTGTTTTTTTGAGAGTGAAATTTCAACCACAGGATTATGTGCTTTATGGACTATGTCATCATTGTAACCCATTTTCAACATAGACAATATATGAAAATAAATCAAATATGTTGACCTATTTGTACCTTTGAAACAACGTCAGATCTTCAACGTTATATCCACTATCACAAAAAGAAACAATAGGCAGGGCAGCACCTTCTTCTGGAGAGTTCTCTGTCTAGAGCTATTCATTTGGTCTCCTATCCAGGGTTTTAACCAAGCCCAGCTTTGATATTTGTCACTGACTCCTACCACTGTGCTATCGTAAGAATTATTGACAGATCTCTTAATAACTAAATATATTCACTGTTGCTAGCGAAGTCATTCCAAAGAGTAGGTTTAACAGGTGCAATGTAATCATACTTTATAAGTCATTTATCATCAACACTTTTAATTCAACCCAGCGTTCAACTAAAAATAGAGAATACAGATAGGCCTAGGCTTCAAATCTAATCTTCAAGCTAATCACATTTCCATCTCAACCGAAAATCTAAGTGAAAGAATAGGACAAAATCCAATCAAAGTTTATGCAAAGTGCATTTAAATGTGCATTACATTCGATTTAGTCCTATTATTTAAAGTAAATGTTTTATTGAGATGGATACCTGAATCCAACATATAAATTATTAAGTCATAGTCAAACTCAAATCAAATTGTATTAATCACATGAGCCAAACACAACAGTGAAATGCTTAGTTATGAGCCCCAAACCAACAATGCAGTTTAAAAAAATAGCAAGTAATTAAAGAGCAATGCAAATACACTGCTCAAAAAAATAAAGGGAACACTAAAATAACACATCCTAGATCTGAATTAATTAAATATTCTTATTAAATACTTTTTTCTTTACATAGTTGAATGTGCTGACAACAAAATCACACAAAAATGATCAATGGAAATCAAATGTATCAACCCATGGAGGTCTGGATTTGGAGTCACACTCAAAATTAAAGTGGAAAACCACACTACAGGCTGATCCAACTTTGATGTAATGTCCTCAAAGAAGAAATAAAACTGGCCTTCTTTAGACTAGTTGAGTATCTGGAGGATCAGCATTTGTAGGTTCGATTACAGGCTCAAAATGGCCAGAAACAAAGACCTTTCTTCTGAAACTTGTCAGTCTATTCTTGTTCTGAGAAATGAAGGCTATTCCATGTGAGAAATTGCCAAGAAACTGAAGATCTGGTACAACGCTGTGTACTACTCCCTTCACAGAACAGCGCAAACTGTCTCTCACCAGAATAGAAAGAAGAGTGGGAGGCCCCGGTGCACAACTGAGCAAGAGGACAAATACATTAGAGTAAGGCGTCTGTTTCTCAAACTTTCTCAAACACAAGTCCTCAACTGGCAGCTTCATTAAATAGTACCCGCAAAACACCAGTCTCAACGTCAACAGTGAAGAGGCGACTCCGGGATGCTTGCCTACTGCTTGTCGTGCGGTAGCAGAGAGAATAGTCTATGACTAGGGTGGCTGGAGTCTTTGACAAGTATTATTGAATTGAGTTTGGTTGACAATGCAACCAAATGTCAATATTTGAAGGAGATGTATCTTTTGTGTCACTGACTTAGTCTGGCTTTAATTCCAGTTTGTCTCCAAATCAATAATTGATTTGTTGGATTCACGTCTCCAGCTCAACAAAGATTCAAAGTTGAATAGAACTAAATCAAATCAAACTTGATTTAAAATGCATTTGAAGTTTGATTTGATTTAGTCCTATTCTTTAACAAAACATTTTTGAGTTGAGATGTAGACCTGAATGCAACGTATCAATTATTAATTTGTCGAGCCAGGATGATACCAGTATCTCGATACTCGTAAGTATCATGACAAGGAAACAAAATACGAATCGGATTTAACTTCTTGAGGAAAACAGCCCTAATGTTGGAAACGAGCATCATTATGTTGTCATCCAGAGTTTACATTTATTTTCCAAGCTATAGCACACATTATTTTACATACAGCAGGTTTTTAAAGGTTTGGTCTGCTTGGTGTTTTAATTTTTGCAGTGGAAAAAATATTGCGATACCATTTTCCCGGCCCTATTAATTTGTTGACAAACTGGAATTAAATCCAGACTAAGTCAGTGGCACAGATGGAACTATCCAAGCAGAATATACATCTCTTTCAAATGCATGTATTTAGTTGCGTTGACAACCAAACACAATTCAACATCCACTCATTCCAGTGTAGACTCCTGAACATCTAATCAAATGGCCACCCAAACTACACTGCTCAAAAAAATAAAGGGAACACTTAAACAACACAATGTAACTCCAAGTCAATCACACTTCTGTGAAATCAAACTGTCCACTTAGGAAGCAACACTGATTGACAATAAATTGCACATGCTGTTGTGCAAATGGAATAGACAACAGGTGGAAATTATAGGCAATTAACAAGACACCCCCAATAAAGGAGTGGTTCTACAGGTGGTACCACAGACCACTTCTCAGTTCCTATGCTTCCTGGCTGATGTTTTGGTCACTTTTGAATGCTGGCGGCTTTCACTCTAGTGGAAGTATGAGACGGAGTCTACAACCCACACAAGTGGCTCAGGTAGTGCAGCTCATCCAGGATGGCACATCAATGCGAGCTGTGGCAAGAAGGTTTGCTGTGTCTGTCAGCGTAGTGTCCAGAGCATGGAGGCGCTACCAGGAGACAGGTCAGTACATCAGGAGACGTGGAGGAGGCCGTAGGAGGGCAACAACCCAGCAGCAGGACCGCTACTTCCGCCTTTGTGCAAGGAGGAGCACTGCCAGAGCCCTGCAAAATGACCTCCAGCAGGCCACAAATGTGCATGTGTCTGCTCAAACGGTCAGAAACAGACTCCATGAGGGTGGTATGAGGGCACAACGTCCACAGGTGGGGGTTGTGCTTACAGCCCAACACCGTGCAGGACGTTTGGCATTTGCCAGAGAACACCAAGAATGGCAAATTCGCCACTGGCGCCCTGTGCTCTTCACAGATGAAAGCAGGTTCACACGGAGCACGTGGCAGACGTGACAGAGTCTGGAGACGCCGTGGGGAATGTTCTGCTGCCTGCAATATCCTCCAGCATGACCGGTTTGGCGGTGGGTCAGTCATGGTGTGGGGTGGCATTTCTTTGGGGGGCCGCACAGCCCTCCATGTGCTCGCCAGAGGTAGCCTGACTGCCATTATGTACCGAGATGAGATCCTCAGACCCCTTGTGAGACCATATGCTGGACAATGCTAGACCTCATGTGGCTGGAGTGTGTCAGCAGTTCCTGCAAGAGGAAGCTATTGATGCTATGGACTGGCCCGCCCGTTCCCCAGACCTGAATCCAATTGAGCACATCTGGGACATCATGTCTCGCTCCATCCACCAACGCCACGTTGCACCACAGACTGTCCCGGAGTTGGCGGATGCTTTAGTCCAGGTCTGGGAGGAGATCCCTCAGGAGACCATCCGCCACCTCATCAGGAGCATGCCCAGGCATTGTAGGGAGGTCATACAGGCACGTGGAGGCCCCACACACTACTGAGCCTCATTTTGACTTGTTTTAATCAAAACAACAGTTTTCAGCTGTGCTAACATACTTGCAAAAAGGTTTTCTAAGGATCAATTAGCCTTTTAAAATGATAAACTTGGATTAGCTAACACAACGTGCCATTGGAACACAGGAGTGATGGTTGCTGATAATGGGCCTCCATGCTTTTGTAGATATTCCATAAAACAATCTGCCGTTCCCAGCTACAATAGTCATTTACAACACTAACAATGTCTACACTGTATTTCTGATCAATTTGATGTTATTTAATGGACAAAAAGTGTGCTTTTCTTTAAAAAATAAGGATATTTCTAAGTGACTCCAAACCTTTGAACGGTAGTGCACATGTGCCACAAAAGTGATCATATTATTTATTTTAATTTTAAACTAGCACATTTTAAGCTGAATATGCACAACAACAACAAAAAACTGGTTGTTTTGACAATTGGCAAAACACTCATATTGATTAGTGGGGAAACCAGGTTGTGCTCTTGAAAATAACACAACTCAAACTGGAAATATTCACTTGTTAGAATATGATGAAGACAACCAGCTACATTTTGGAGTCATGCATTTTGATTTGGGGGTCGCCAAAACAGGAAAGAGAAAACCAACACTTATTTGTCAATCACTCATATTGCTATCATGCTGAAATCAATAGAACGAGATGGGGGAGTCGGGTTGCATGTCCTGTTCAAACTAACCTTACTAAGAAAACAGATGGAATCTGGGAATAATAATGTACAGTGCCTTCGGAAAGTATTCAGACCCCCTAGCTTTTCCCACATTTTGTTAGGTTACAGGGTTATTCTAAAATGTTGTCAATTGTTGTTGTTTTTTTCATCAATCTACACGCAATACCGCATAATATGACAAGGCCAAAACTGTTTTTTAGAAATGTTTGCTAATAAAACTTTTTTTTTTAAATGTAATATCACATTTACATAAGTATACCATAAAGGCCTGATAGGTGGAATGCTGCAGAGAGGGTTGTTCTTCTGGAAGGTTCTCCCATCTCCACAGAGGAACTATAGAGCTCTGTCAGAGTGACATTTGGGTTCTTGGTCACCTCCCTGAGCAAGGCCCTTCTATCCCGATTGCTCTCTTTGGCCGGGTGGCCAGCTCTAAGAAGAGTCTTGGTGGTTCCAAACTTCTTCCATTTAAGAATGATGGAGTTCACTGTGTTCTTGGATACCTTCAATGCTGCAGACATTTTCTGGTACCCTTCCCCAGATCTGTGCCTCGACACAATCCTATCTTGGAGCTCTACGAACAACTCCTTCGACCTCATGGCTTGGTTTTTGAGCCTTTCCAAATCATGTCCTATCAATTTAATTTACCACACGTGCACCCTAATCAAGTTCTAGAAACATCTGAAGAATGTTCATTGGAAACAGGATGCACCTGATCTCAATTTTGAGTTTCATAGCAAAGGGTCTGAATATTTATGTAAATAAGGTGCAAAGATTTCTAAAAACCTGTTTTGGGCTTCGTCATTATGGGGTATTATGTGTAGATTGCTGAGGATTTTGTTTTTAGCATCCATTTTAAAACATAGCTGTAATGTGACAATGTGGAAAAAGTCTGAATACTTTCCGATGGCACTGTATAACACTGGTTAGAGAACAAGTTGTAGAAGACAGCCATTTTGGATTGTTGCATTTTGTGGGTCGTCAACGTGGAAAGGTAAACACAACACTATTTTGTTAATCATTCATATTGACATACATTTGAAATCAAGAGAGTGGGTGCAAACATTTGGGGTGTGTGCACTGTTTAAATATCACCATTCAAAGGCCAAACTGAATCTGAGACTAATTTTCTTATCACTGGTTAGAAGATCATTTGATGCAGACAGTCATCTAAAAATAATGTTTTGAGGCTGCCGAAATGGGGAAGGAAACAAATCAGTTGCTTTGTTATTTAACTTCAACGAATCACGACCCGCTATAGCATATCAACAGTGACAAGGGTTGGCTGTTATTTGAGTGATAGTTGACTCTCAAATCCATTTATAGGCAGTGGTGTAAAAATACTGCTTAAGTCCTTTTTTCTGGGGAATCTGCACTTGACTTTACTATTTAATGTTTGACTACTTTTACTTTTACTCCACTACATTCCTAAAGAAAATAATCTACTTTTTACTCCATACATTTTCCCTGACACCCAAAAGTACTTGTCATATTTTGAATGCTTGGCAGGCCAGGAAAATGGTCCAATTCACATACTTATCAAGAGAACATCCCTGATCATCCCTACTACCTCTGATCTGGCGGACTCCCTAAACACAAATGCTTAGTTTGTAAATTATTTTTGAGTGTTGGAGTGTGCCCCTGGCTATCCATAAATAAACATACAAGAAAACCGTGCCGTCTGTTTTGCTTAATATCAGGAATGTGAAATGATTTATACTTTCACTTTTGATATTTAAGTATATTTTGCCAATTACATTTACTTTTGATACTTAAGTATATTTAAAACCAAATATGTTTACACTTTTACTTAAGTAGTATTTTACTGGATGACTGTCTCTTTTACTTGAGTCATTTTCTATTAAGCTATCTTTACTTTTACTCAGGTATGACAACTGGGTACTTTCTCCAACACTGTGTATTGGTATAAAGGCCAGCAGCTTTTATACAGAGAGTGCCCCAATTTTCCCTGCCATTTGAGTTTGAAAATGATAGTAGAAGTCCTAAGACCGCCAGCATGTATGACAAAATCAAAGGTACAACCAATGATATTGATCTGTTTTAAGCACTAGATTGTGTCATTGTGTTACTAACTTTTATACTAAAATCACTAATCTGAGGTAAAAAGGATGTGTAATTACCCTCAATTCGATGGAAGTGGTTTCGGGTAAATATCAGTAACCGGGTTCCCGCCATTCAACCCTAGTGCCCAGGGATGTGTCTTCTGTTTCTCTCTACAATGCCCACAAGCTGCACGTGACTCATTAGATCAGAGGGGACATGATAAGACATTCAATCAGACTGAAGGAAAAATAATTATCAATGATAATGCTCTTTTCTATATAGAAGATCCTACAACAGTATTGCCTGATGATCTTCCGAACTTCCCAATGACTTTCTGATGCATTTTGGTTAACATACTTGACTGAATTACTGTCAAAAGTACTGTCAGACTGATTTGTAATAGACTAACATAGCCCTAATTAAAAAACAAGTTGTATTTAGACGATTACCATGCCAGAAAGAGCGAGAGAGAAAGAGAGAGAGAGAGTGACAGAGAGAGAGGGACAGCGATAGGAGAGAGATTGAATAGCCTCGCTATGGCAGTTATCTTAGCCATTACAACATTTTTTTTACTGAAAACGTGAAGTGGGTATGTATCTGCACATTTAATTTCAAATCATAACTCTGCTCTGGTTACGATAAATAAGTATTGAAAGCAATTCCTGTCTGGAACTTTGGATTTCCATCAGGTCATTCGTGATCATATAGGTTCACTATTGCAACAACACATCATCAGTAGGGTACACCAGCTCACGTTCCCTATTAGTCGTTGAACAATCCAACGCTTGGTGAATTCTGCTTCACAATGATAGGAAGAGCCGACATCGAGGGATGTCAGCTTCAACAAGAAATATGTTAATCAATAATGCTTGTTTAGTTCCACCCTCCAAACACTGACGTATGGCTCAGTGTGACTATTGATAAATTGGGCGTGCATATCTCCTCCTTACTTCATGTGCACAGCCTAAACAGTCTCTGACACAGCCCACACTCAGCTAGTTGTAAATAAACTATGAGCACCGGACCTGAGCACTTCGGCAACAGTCAGTAGCTTTGCTAATTGTTACGGAGCATAGCACAGCCAGTTATGACATGGCGGAGGATCATCCACTTTCCTCCTCCCTCTTCCGCAATAGAATTGAATGATCAAGCATTAATACAGAGTTTAGCGGTAATACTGGAGTTTTACCGGCAAAGCTGGAGCCTAATCTAACTACAGTTATACTACAGTGTACTACTGTTATGCTATACTCTGACTGCAATTTTTCTCATAAGGGAGCTCTAACGACCTCACTGTTTTGTTTACAAGTATCCCCCTGGACCAATAAAGCTAGCTAGCCAGGTAGCTACCATAACTGTTAGCAACTGTGGATAATTGGTTCCGAAGTTGTTTCAAGCACAGTCAAGCACAGTTTTAACTTTCTGATAACCTCATTATCTGAACAGTAAAAGTTAGGAAGTTAGTAGCTAGCTAACTAGCTACTGTACTCGAAATGTTGCTACCTTGTTTGCTACCTGGCTAGCTAACGACACAACACAACAGCACTTACAAAAAAAGATTGCAGTAAAAGTGCAGTAACTGCAGTCGACTGTGATATTTTGGACACAGTAATTGCAGATAAACTGCAGTTATACTACAGTGTACTTCCGTTATGCTGTACTCTGACTGCAATACGGGAGCTCTAACGACCTAGCTGTTTTGTTTACAAGTATCCCCACTAGCTGGCAACTAGACAACCAGTATAACATTTGGCCCGAAAGCTTTTTGTTGGGAGCCAAGGAAAGCAACTCTTGCCTGTGTCAGTGATGGACACTAGCTAGAATGTGGAACAATACATTTAGCAATAGGCCAATACAATAGGCCAACTTCTTGCACACTGTTGTGATGGGCAAGTGCCCTTAGTATAAGGCTGTCACTTGGTAAATTCATAATTCATATTCTCTATCAAATACATCTATAAACATCTTACAATGTAACTGTAGTTGTCTGTGTAGACATCATCAGAACAGGCATTGAATGATAAATAGAACAAAACATGAATCCATTTTGTGATTATTATATTTTTACAATGACATCCACATCTCACTTTATGTCAATACAACAATGTTGAAGCTGGCTCAGCCTATCCATGGTCTGGATCACTCAGGGAATCATCAGTCCTGTAAGACACATGAATAGGTACACATAGGTACAGTGGGGCAAAAAAAAGTATTTAGTCAACCACCAATTGTGCAAGTTCTCCCATTTAAAAAGATGAGAGAGATTTCTGGCTCTCACAGACCTGTAACTTCTTCTTTAAGAGGCTTCTCTGTCCTCCACTCGTTACCTGTATTAATGGCACCTGTTTGAACTTGTTATCAGTATAAATTACATCTGTCCACAACCTCAAACAGTCACACTCTAAACTCTACTATGGCCAAGACCAAAGAGCTGTCAAAGGACACCAGAAACAAAATTGTAGACCTGCACCAGGCTGGGAAGACTGAATCTGCAATAGGTAAGCAGCTTGGTTTGAAGAAATCAACTGTGGGAGCAATTATTAGGAAATGGAAGACATACAAGACCACTAATAATCTCCCTCGATCTGGTGCTCCAAGCAAGATCTCACCCCGTGGGGTCAAAATGATCACAAGAATGGTGAGCAAAAATCCCAGAACCACACGGGGGGACCTAGTGAATGACCTGCATAGAGCTGGGACCAAAGTAACAAAGCCTACCATCAGTAACACACTACGCCGCCAGGGACTCAAATCCCGCAGTGCCAGACGTGTCCCCCTGCTTAAGCCAGTACATGTCCAGGCCCGTCTGAAGTTTGCTAGAGAGCATTTGGAAGATTGGGAGAATGTCATATGGTCAGAATATAACTTTTTGGTAAAAGCTCAACTCGTCGTGTTTGGAGGACAAAGAATGCTGAGTTGCATCCAAAGAACGCCATACCGACTGTGAAGCATGGGGGTGGAAACATCATGCTTTGGGGCTGTTTTTCTGCAAAGGGACCAGGATGACTGATCCGTGTAAAGGAAAGAATGAATGGGGCCATGTATCATGAGATTTTGAGTGAAAACCTCCTTCCATCAGCAAGGGCATTGAAGATGAAACGTGCTGGGTCTTTCAGCATGACAAAATCCCAAACACACCGCCCAGGCAACGAAGGAGTGGCTTCGTAAGAAGCATTTCAAGGTCCTGGACTGGCCTAGCCAGTCTCCAGATCTCAACCCCATAGAAAATCTTTGGAGGGAGTTGAAAGTCCGTGTTGCCCAGCAACAGCCCCAAAACATCACTGCTCTAGAGGAGATCTGCATGGAGGAATGGGCCAAAATACCATCAACAGTGTGTGAAAACCTTGTCAAACTTTTTCTGTAAGTCTTCACCTCTGTCATTGCCAACAAAGGGTATATAACAAACTATTGGGATAAACTTTTGTTATTGACCAAATACTTATTTTCCACCATAATTTGCAAATAAATTCATTAAAAATCCTACAATGTGATTTTCTGGATTTTTTTTTCTCATTTTGTCTGTCATAGTTGATGTGTACCTATGATGAAAATTACAGGCCTCTCATCTTTTTAAGTGGGAGAACTTGCACAATTGGTGGCTGACTAAATACTTTTTTGCCCCAGTGTAGGTTGTTAAATTTGTCGTTATGTCTATCACGTATTCAGTCCACCACATTACCATTTTGCTGTTCCTCAGTTGTCGGGTCGTTACCCAGTCTGTGTACATCAACTACAATATTACTTCTCACATTTGGTGCCTGTTGGATGAGACAGAATGTTACTCTGCTAAACACAGAATTGCAACTTCTTACAACTTTTACTGAACTGTAGTTTGCACGTTTCTATATTACTTTGCAGCATTTTACATCACACTGGTCAGCAAGCACATTTCCTTTGGCAGCGAGGTTTATTAGAGACAGCTTTATTAGAGACACCCACTTCAAGCCCACATATATCATACTTTGACTAAAATGTTGACTTGTTGACTTAAATCATTGTCAACATCATGGAATTTTCGCTTGTGTGCTACTTCAATTAAATGAAATATAATGGGAGGGGACAGTGGGGGTTCCACGAAGCTAACATATAGAATTGTTTTAAGATGGTCATACAACGGATCATTTAGCTATTTTATTTCGAATTTTGGGACCCCTGTAGGTACGTAAAAACATTTTTATAAATCATTGAATTTGACTATTAGCCCATATAAACACATTTAATAACAAACACATTCATATACTGTATGATAAAACAGATCGTAAAACAAATGTATCAAAAGGAAATATGTTTTGAAGTGTCTGTCCTATATCTGACAGATATAAGAACGCTCAGGATTATTATTTTTTTTTAGAATTGCGATGTAATGACCCGTGACCTTTGACGTGGAAATGCCCTATTCCCTTCCATCCATTTTTTGTCTATTGAGGCTTGTGGGTGCCATACAACCGGCATGTACTTGTTTATGAGAGTTTTTGCTTTCAATGGTGGGATTATATTAGTTTGTAGACCAAACTGTTCGGACGCTACAGATAGAAGTTGGCACATCGGTGGTACCAACTTTAGGCAAGTCTCGTGATGCTTGTGGGGCTCGCAGAGACTAAACCATTCAGATTATGCAGGGGTTTTCATGAGAAGATTTTTAGGATGTCACCTGGTCTGACAAACACCACTGTAGCTCTGCCACCTTCCACCGCAGATTAAGAAAGCCAAATTTGGCGGATGAGGTGGATAGAGACTCACCCCATCCTAAGTGTCTAAGCTAAGTGAATGTCCTAATGAAGTTCTTTTGTTAGATACCCGGAGGAGATGGCTGCTGTTTTATTGAGCTATTTGATATGTTTTTAACTTAATTGTACATAATGTTTCTGCAACCGTCTCTTATGACAGAAAAGAGGTTCTGGATATCAGAACAGAGATTACTCACCCCAAACTGGATGAAGATTGTTTCTTTAATGAGTCGGGCGCAAAGGATTTACTCCGGATAGCCGACCAGGCCCAAATCCCCATCAATCACATGAAGAGAAGATGCCGATACAGGGAACAAAGTTCCGGGTGCCTTGCAAGAATTTGTCAGCGAGTGGGTAACCCGCCTATACCATCCGTCTTATAGGACAAGTAGAAATCATTGGAGAATAAACTGGATGAGCTCCGTTCAAGACTATCCTACCAACAGGACATTAAAAACTGTAATATCTTATGTTTCGTGGCTGAACGATGACATGGATAATATACAGTTGGCTGGTTTTTCTGTGCATCGGCATGACAGAACTGCTGCCTCCAGTAAGACAAGGGGTGGCGGTCTATGTCTGTTTGTAAATAACAGCTAGTGCACAAAATCAAATATTAATGAAGTCTCGAGGTTTTGCTCGCCTGAGGTAGAGTATCTCATGATAAGCTGTAGACTATACTATTTACCAAGAGTGTTTTTTTGTTATTTACCACCACAAACCGATGCTGGCACTAAGACCGCACTCAGCGAGCTGTATAAAGCCATAAGCAAACAAGAAAATGCTCATCCAGAGACAGCGCTCCTAGTGGCCGGGGACTTTAATGCAGGGAACCTTACATCCGTTTTACCTCATGTCTACTAGCATGTTACATGTGCAACAAGAGGGAATACAACTCCAAACCACCTTTACTACACACACAGAGATGGGTATGACTGTGTAATCACGCTCGCCATAGCCGATGTGAGTAAGACCTTTAAACAGGCCAACATTACCTATATGTGTATTCCAAGCATGCGCTGACCAACTGGAAAGTGACTTCACTGACATTTTCAACCTGTCCCTTTCTGAGTCTGTAATACCTACACGTTTCAAGCAGACCACCAAAGTCCCTGTGACCAAGAACACCAAGGTAACCTGCCTAAATGAATGGATGGTCATGGACCACATCAACACCATCGTCCCAGAAACCTGAGACCCACTCAAATTTGCAGGCCCCCCCAACAGATCCACAGATGATGCCATCTCTATTGCACTCAACAATGCCCTTTCCTACCTGGGCAATAGGAATTCTTGAGAATGCTGTTCATTGACTACAGCTCAGCGTTCAACACCATAGTGCCCTCAAAGCTCATCACTTAGCTAAGGACCCTGTGATTAAACACCTCCCTCTGCAACTGGATCCTGGACTTCCTGACGGGCCGCCCCCACGTGGTCAGGGTAGGCAGCAAATCATCCGCCACGCTGATTCTCAACACGGGTCCACTCAGGGGTGCGTGCTTAGTCCCCTCCTGTTCCTACAGCCCCTTAATTCACAGGAAGGACAAAAAGATCATCAAGGACATCAACCACCCGAACCACGGCCTGTTCACCCCGTTATCAGATGGTGATTTCAGTACAGGTGCATCAAAGCTGGGGCCAAGAGACTGAAAAACAGCTTCTATCTCAAGGACATCAGACTGTTAAATAGCCATCACTAGCTGGCTACCACACGGTTACTCAACCATGTACCTTAGATTCCATTATTTTACTTTAGATTTGTGTGTATTGTTGTGAGTTGTTAGAGACTATTGCACTGTTGGAGCTAGGAACACAAGATTTTCGCTAGACCCTCCATAACACCTGCTAAATATGTGTATGTAACCAATACCATTTGATTTGATTTGATTTAAATTATGATTTTTCACTTTCCTTGTTTCTACAATGTTGTTGCCTTGATTTTTTGGGGGTCTCATTACTGAATAGCACCACAGCTTTTGGTTCATAGCTACATCCACTTTGCCCTGTTTATTCACTTCTCTAGCTCCACTTTACATTCCCCTTCCTTCACAACAATACTGCAGAGTAGGTTGGATCATATGACTACTATACCACAATCCTTCTGGGCCATTTTGACACAATAAAGGTGAAATCAATACAGTTGATTCCATGTCTTTTAAAGTCACCCTAAATTATGACACACTGTCACTCCCTCCAGAGAGGAAGGTATGTATTTTTGAAGGTAACTGCCAGGAAAACCAAAGAAGAACAAGCACTCACAACCATTGGCGTAAACAGACATTTTGTGTTGCTCAAAGTCTTGCAGTAATTGTTTTAGTCATGTTAGCTAATTCAGTACATTACAAGACTGGGCATGTGTTGATGGAAGGGGAATGTCAGTGGCTGTGACCTCCCTCCCCAGTTTCCACAGCGATGTGTGGGAGGCAGAGCTATTGATCCAAGCCTGAACATTTGAAATGGATAAGATGAATCAGGGTTATCAGATTATATGAAATTGAATAATAGGAACCTTGCGAGGCATGCAGGGCTCTCAGCACCAGTGTAAGTCATTGATTGCTTTCTCAGGTTCCTGTTTCAATTAGACGCTTTCACCTGTCCCATATAACAGTTTTAGGTGCAACACTTACCAAGCACAATCAGTCGTCATGAAGCACAATCAGTCGTTTCGCCCCACTGGTTGAAAACCGGTTGAATCAACGTGGTTTCCACGTCATTTCAACCAAAAAATGTAATGTGATGACGTTGAGTCAACTTGGAAAAAAGTTATAAACGTAAGGGAATTTCGTATTTCTTTCTCCCAACCTTTTAACCTAAATCAAATTAAATGTTTTGTTGATTTCATGTCGAATTCACATTAGTTGACAACTGAACCAAATATAAATCAAATCTAGAAGATGAACTGATGTCTGTGCCCAATGGGCCGTCACTGCATTCTCTATCATGAGGTCTATATTGAATTTGCGAGAGGGCTCTAGCAGGTATGTACCATTCTGACATTCTACGTAAGAGATAAATAGAAGGGTGGAAAGCCGTATTGTGAATAGCAGCAGGGTAGATGGCCTGAAATTCCCATCTAATGTGACCTTCTAATGCTTTCATGGCAAAGGCATGAGTCACAAGTGGGACATCTCAAATGTCATTATCTGGGCCGCTTTGGACATGAGCTAAATGGAAAAGGGTAGCAGCACCAGACAAATAGGTTCCAAGAGTGATTAGTTTGATTTGAATTACAAAGGATAAAATTGAGAACTGTAGGGGAAGAATAGATTTCCGCACCCTGAGCATCAGTCTCTACCAGGGTTTTACACATAAACCTTATGGATCTACCACATCATGCCATAATGTGGCATTGAGGTCTGGGTTGAAGTCAAGACTGGATTGGAGGGATTGATAGCTGACTATGAGGTGACTATTCCCCATGTGTTTTTCCTGGTCAACTCACAAGCATCAACATTTCCTAACTGATATCATAAAAAATGATGAGGAAATAAATGTACATGCTTTGATAAAACCAGACTGGGAGAATATCTCTCCAGCCCTAAATCTCTTCCCTTTCCCCATTTCCTCTGGTGTCATTCTGGGGCCAAACATGTTATCAGTTCGGTAGGGCTTGGCTGGTTAAAACAGACCATGACTATCAGTGTTGGATAGAAACAGATGACTTACACAGAGCCGTTAGTTACCTGTCGTTCTGTCTTTCATGTATGCAACCGCTCTGCCCTATCCTTATCAGTCCAACATGCAGTGTCGTCACAGTAATAACACACACACACACACACACACACACACACACACACACACACACACACACACACACTGACAACAGGAACGTCATGGGAATCAATTTATCACTCGTCAGACACACATGGTCAACTTTCATTACAGACGCTCGTCTTGAATAGCCAATGTCAGGGGTCAAGCGCTAAAGGTCAAGCTTAACGACGCAAGCGACTGCATGGTAATTATAGGTTAATAAAGGAGGTTGAATGAGATAAATGAAAGCACTCCTCTGGATGATTGAATTACCACACTAGCCACAGCTCACCAGTCTGTCACACCAGGTACACATGTACTGGTACACTGAATGTATCTAAACGTGGATCATTTGCTGATTCTTGCACAGTGTTACAAAAAAACAATGAATCTAAGAGATGGAGAGAAGCCAGCCTCCGCTACATAGAATATATCTCCCATGTTACATAATCAAGGTCTGAAAATAATGTATGCATTATACCAACTATTTGATTTGACAGAAGCCCTTGATT
Source organism: Oncorhynchus kisutch (assembly GCF_002021735.2). NCBI lineage: Eukaryota > Metazoa > Chordata > Actinopteri > Salmoniformes > Salmonidae > Oncorhynchus > Oncorhynchus kisutch. The sequence continues at coordinate 27,049,838 of NC_034178.2, read as the reverse complement.
ATTAGCAGCGAAATCTATGTGTATTATTGAATCTGTTCAAGAGGAGATTTTTATGTTTGAAGACGTGAGAGGACATAGCAAGTCTAAATGATTACCACCAGGGGCTATAAAGTGTGACCGTTTTGGTTGAATATGCTCATAGATACAGTATTTTGCTGTGCAAACTGACATTTTATTTTGGAAACACCAGTGTAACCAGGGGGGGGGGGGGGGGGGGGGGAATCGCACAGATAATAATTGTTGTACACAGATAATAATTGTAATAATAGGCCGTAGAGGAAAAAAAGCGAGAGCAGATTAATTCAATCCAAAGCCTACGTGTAAAGAATATTAAAGAACGGCATCAGTGATTTGTATTTCTTGCAACTTTCTGAAGGGGCAACGCCATGGGAATGCCTGTGTCTACCACTTTGTGTAGCCAGTTAGCGATGCAGAAACAGTCATTTGTAAAGGCTTTCTCATAAAACTTTCCAAATTATATCTTAACTGCAAAGTAGGCTTACCTGGCAAAATAACAGTACCAGTCAAAGGTTTGGACACACCTACTCATTCAAGGGTTTTTCTTTATTTTTACTATCTTCTACATTGTAGAATGATAGTGAAGACATCCAAACATTGAAATAACACATATGGAATCATGTAGAAACCAAAAAAAAGTGTTAAATTAAACAAAATACCCTACTGTTCAAAGTTTGGGGTCACTTTAGAAATGTCCTTGTTTTTTTAAAGAAAAACACATTTTTTGTCCATTAAAATAACATCAAATTGATCAGAAATCCAGTGTAGACATTGTCAATGTAGTAAATGACTATTGTAGCTGAAAACAGTAGAATTTTTATGGAATATCTACATAGACGTACAGAGGCCCATTATCAGCAACCATCACTCCTGTGTTCCGATGGCACGTTGTGTTAGCAAATCCAGGTTTATCATTTTAAAAAGACTAATTGATCAAATAGTACCCGCAAAACACCGTTCTCAACATCAACAGTAAAGAGGCGACTCCGGGATGCTGACCTTATAGTCAGAGTTTCTTTGTCCAGTGTCTGTGTTCTTTCGCCCATCTTAATCTTCTATTTTTATTGGCCAGTCTGAAATATGGCTTTTTCTTTGCAACTCTGCCTGGAGTCACCTCTTCCCTGTTGACGACTGGTGTATTGCGGGTACTATTTAATGAAGCTGCCAGTTGAGGACTTGTGAGGCATCTGTTTCTCAAACAAGACACTCTAATGTGCTTGTCCACCTGCTCAGTTGTGCACTGGGGCCTCCCACTCCTCTTTCTATTCTGGTGAGAAACAGTTTGCACTGTTCTGTGAAGGGAGTAGTACACAGCATTGTACGAGATCTTTCGTGGCAATTTCTCACATGGAATAGCCTTCATTTCTCAGAACAAGAATAGACTGATCAGTTTCAGAAGAAAGGTCTTTCTTTCTGGCCATTTTGAGCCTGTAATCGAACCCACAAATGCTGATGCTCCAGATACTCAACTAGTCTAAAGAAGGACAGTTTTATTGCTTCTTTAATCAGAACAACAGTTTTCAGCTGTGCTAACATACTTGCAAAAGTGTTTTCTAATGATCAATTAGCCTTTTAAAAAACTAAACTTGGATTAGCTAACACAACTTGCCATTGAAACACAGGAGTGATGGTTACTGATAATGGGCCTCTGTACGCCTATGTAGATATTCCATTAAACACCAGCCGTTTCCAGCTACAATAGTAATTTACAACATTAACAATGTCTACAATGTATTTCTGAACAATTTGATGTTATTTTAATAGACTAAAAAACACTTATAAAAGAAAGAATAGAGTGTTTTCCCCTCCAAAGGAGAAAACATACCTTTCGGAAGGCAAATAGAAGAAGAAGAAGACGACGAACTACCTCTGGGGGATGGCCACCAAGAGAGGGGAGCTATCCACGAACGAACCATTAAGACGGTGACAAATCCGTAATTTATGTTATAGTTTAAAGATACTCGTCTTGTGTTACTTTTTCGTGTAAAGAAGAAGATATGTTTTCCTTGGGAGATCATCATTGATTGTGTTGGAGTGTTTGAGTTTAAATAAATCCCTCAATAGAGAACTTTGTTCAATTAAGAAAACCTACTCCTGCTTGTTTATTCAACCTTTCCGCTTTAGAGTAACACCAAATTACTTGGTCCACTCACAGCAAAGAGAAATGACAGTCCATCATTACTTTAAGAAATGAAGGTCAGTCAATATGAAAAATGTTAAGACATTTCTTCAAATGCAGTAGCAAAAACCATCAAGCGCTATGATGAAACTGGCTCTCATGAGGCCCGCCACAGGAATGGAAGACCCAGAGATTCCTCTGCTGTAGAGGGTAAGTTCATTGGAGTTACCAGCCTCAGAAATTGCAGCCTAAATAAATGCTTCACAGAGTTCAAGTAACAGACATCTCAATATCAACTGTTCAGAGGAGACTGCATGAATCAGGCCTTCATGGACAAATTAAGAAACCACTACTAAAGGAGACCAATAATAAGAAGAAACTTGCTTGGGCCAAGAAACACGAGCAATGGACATTAGACCGGTGTCATTTGGTCTAATGGGCCCAAATTGTAGATTTTTGGTTCCAACCGCCGTGTCATTGTGAGATGCAGAGTAGGTGAGCGGATTATCTTTGCATGTGTAGTTGCCACCGTGAAGCATGGAGGAGGAAGTGTGATGGTGTGGGGGTGCTTTGCTGGTGACACTGTTGGTTGTTTATTTAGAATTCAATGCACACTTAACCAGCATGGCTACCACAGCATTCTGCATCGATACCCCATCCCATCTGTTTTGAGCGACTATAAAAAAAAAAATACGGGACAATGACCCAAAACACACCCCTAGGCAATATAAGGGCTATATGACCAAGGAGAGTGATGGAGTGCTGCATCAGATGACCTGGCCTCCACAATCATCCAATTGAGATGGTTTGGGATGAGTTGGAATGCAGAGTGAAGGAAAAGCAGCCAACAAGTGCTGAGCATACGTGGGAACTCCTTCAAGACTGTTAGAAAAGTGTTCATGAAGCGTGTTGAGAGAATGCCAAGAGTGTGTAAAGCTGTCATCAAGGCAAAGGGAGGAATCTAAAATACATTTAGATTTGTTTAACACTTTTTGGTTACTACATGTTATTTCATAGTTTTGATGTCTTCACTATTATTCTACATTGCAGAAAATAGTACAAAAATAAAGTAAAACCCTTGAATGAGTAGCTGTGTCTAAGCTTTAGACTGGTACTGTATATATCATCATAATGATTTCTATAAATCGGGTGGTCTTTTGTTTTGCAAATACTGCTATTGTGCATGCAGTTCAGTCCATTTGAAAATTGTCCAGACCCCTGGACTTTTTCCACATTTTGTTACGTTACAGACTTCTTCTAAAATTGATTACATCGTTTTTTCCCTTATTAATCTACACACAAGCTCCGCCCCCCCCCCCCGCAGCTCCCCGCCCAAGCATCTCCAGGTTCTCCTTTACCCAAATCCAGATAGCAGATGTTCTGAAAGAGCTGCAAAACCTGGACCCGTACAAATCAGCTGGGCTTGACAATCTGGACCCTCTATTTCTGAAACTATCCGCCGCCATTGTCGCAACCCCTATTACCAGCCTGTTCAACCTCTCTTTCATATCGTCTGAGATCCCCAAGGACTGGAAAGCTGCCGCAGTCATCCCCCTCTTCAAAGGGGGAGACACCCTGGACCCAAACTGTTACAGACCTATATCCATCCTGCCCTGCCTATCTAAGGTCTTCGAAAGCCAAGTCAACAAACAGGTCACTGACCATCTCGAATCCCACCGTACCTTCTCCGCTGTGCAATCTGGTTTCCGAGCCGGTCACGGGTGCACCTCAGCCACACTCAAGGTACTAAACGATATCATAACCGCCATCGATAAAAGACAGTACTGTGCAGCCATCTTCATCGACCTTGCCAAGGCTTTCGACTCTGTCAATCACCATATTCTTATCGGCAGACTCAGTAGCCTCGGTTTTTCGGATGACTGCCTTGCCTGGTTCACCAATTACTTTGCAGACAGAGTTCGGTGTGTCAAATCGGAGGGCATGCTGTCCGGACCTCTGGCAGTCTCTGTGGGGGTGCCACAGGGTTCAATTCTCGGGCCGACTCTTTTCTCTGTATATATCAATGATGTTGCTCTTGCTGTGGGCGATTCCCTGATCCACCTCTACGCAGACGACACCATTCTATATACTTTCGGCCCGTCATTGGACACTGTGCTATCTAACCTCCAAACGAGCTTCAATGCCATACAACACTCCTTCCGTGGCCTCCAACTGCTCTTAAACGCTAGTAAAACCAAATGCATGCTTTTCAACCGATCGCTGCCTGCACCCGCATGCCCGACCAGCATCACCACCCTGGATGGTTCCGACCTTGAATATGTGGACATCTATAAGTACCTAGGTGTCTGGCTAGACTGCAAACTCTGCTTCCAGACTCATATCAAACATCTCCAATCGAAAATCAATTCAAGAGTCGGCTTTCTATTCCGCAACAAAGCCTCCTTCACTCACACCGCCAAGCTTACCCTAGTAAAACTGACTATCCTACCGATCCTCGACTTCGGCGATGTCATCTACAAAATGGCTTCCAACACTCTACTCAGCAAACTGGATGCAGTCTATCACAGTGCCATCCGTTTTGTCACTAAAGCACCTTATACCACCCAAAAACACAATAGCCCATTAATGACCATGCAAAAAAAAATTGGGGGGGAGGGCATTTTTGCAAATTCATTAATAATAAAAAATAACTAAAATATCACATTTATATAAGTATTCAGACCCATTATTCAGTACTTTGTTGAAGCATATTTGGCAGCGTTTACAGCCTCAAGTCTTCTTGGGTATGACTCTACATGCTTGGCACATCGTTATTTGGGGAGTTTCTCTTCTCTGCAGATCCTCTCAAGCTCTTTCAGGTTGGATGGTATCTCCAGAGATATTAGATCGGGTTGAAGTCCGGGCTCTGGCTGGGCCACTCAAGGACATTCAGAGATTTATCCCGAAGCCACTCCTGTGTTGTCTTGGCTGTGTGCTTAGGGTTGTTGTCCTGTTTATAGGTGAACCTTCACCCCATTCTGAGATCCTGCACGCTCTGGAGCAGGTTTTCATCAAGGATCTCTCTGTACTTTGCTCCGTTCATCTTTCCCTTGATCTTGACTGGTCTCCCAGTACCTGCTGCTGAAAAATAGCCCCACAGCATGATTGCTGCCACCACCATGCTTCACCATATGGATAGTGCCAGGTTTCCTCCAGACGTGATGCTTGGCATTCAGGCCAAATAGTTAAATCTTGGTTTCATCAGACCAGAGAATCAAAGTTTCTCATGGTGTGAAATTCTATAGGTGCCTTTTGGCAAACTCCAAGCAGGCTGTCCTGTGCCTTTTACTGAGGACTGGCTTCCGTCCGGCCGCTCTACCATATTTAATACATTTTAGAATAAGGCTGAAATGTAACAATTGTGGAAAAAGTCAAAGGGTCTGAATACTTTCTGAATGCACTGTATATGTCTTGCCCATTCACCCTCTGAATGGCACACATACTCAATCCATATCTGGGGCGGCAGGGTAGCCTAGTGATTAGAGCATTGGACTAGTAACCGAAAGGTTGCAAGTTCAAATCCCCGAGCTGACAAGGTACAAATCTGTCGTTCTGCCCCTGAACAGGCAGTTAACCCACTGTTCCTAGGCCGTCATTGAAAATAAGAATTTGTTCTTAACTGACTTGCCTAGTTAAATAAAGGTAAAATAAATCAATAAAAATATCTCAATTGTCCCAAGGCTTAAATATCCTTCTTTAACCCCTTGGATCTAAGTTACATAATAAAAAAATCCCCATCCAAATCTGTCAGTTTAAGCTAGATATCTGTTTATTTGCATAGGTTGCATCTCAATACAGTACAAAACAACCGCCAGTGTCGCACTTCTGCGGTGAAAGGTGGAGCTAGAGCGATGTTTGTAAGACCATGAGACATACAGAAAATCTGTCTTCTCACAAAAACAAAAACGTCTGTAGCGGTTTGTAGCGAACGTCTGTAGTGAACGATTTGACCTACAAACTGTTATAGTTGTGGTCAGTAGTCGATTGGTTGTTGTCTGCAGATGTGTGGTTGTGGTCAGGAGTTGTGTTTTCTAGTTGTGGTCAGTAGTTATGGTCTGTAGTTGTGTTGTGGTCAGTAGTTGTGTGGTCATTAATTGTGTAGTTGTGTGGTTCAATAGTTGTGTGGTTCAGTAGTTGTGTGGTTGTGGTCAGTAGTTGTCTGGTTGTGGTTAGTGTTTAAACTACAGTAGTTGCTTGTGATAACTGAAAAGGTGTGATGAGAAGCGATCAGGTGGGTGTCTTCAGGTAATATGACGCGAGTGAACAGAGACACTACATGACCAAAAGTACAGTATATGTGGACATCTGCTTGTCGAACATCTCATTCCGAAATCATGGGAATTCATTTAGAGTTCGTTCCCTATTTGCTGCTTTAGAAAACAGTGCATGTGGTGGGCTATGCAAAGAGATGGGTGAAGTGACATGCCTTGCAGAGTTTAGGGACTTTAAATGTATTCATGTGTGTTTGCAAGAGTCTATTGTCCTGCTGATAGCCCATCAAGGGTGGATGGCTTCATTTGTATTCCAATTCCTTGGAACGTCTGCTAAACTATTGACACCTGGCCCACAGCATTGTTGCGTACTTACAGTACAGTGCACTTTCACTCCATTCTCCGCCTGACTGTCTACCAATGCCATCAGATTATTATGTCTATTGTTGTCATCTATTTGGTAACATTCCACAAGTAAATGTAATACGTAAAACACCTACATTAAATAGCCCAGGTCTTTAAAATATGTGGAACCTGGACATCTCTTGCGTATATTGTCAACACATATATTTTAAGAATATAATGGAATATAACACACCATTTTTGTTTTCTTAGAATAAAAACCTTAGTGTAAGAACAGTTTTAGTAAGTAATAAGTTACAGTCTAGTTACAGCGTCTTCTGACAAAGTCGAAACAATTTTTTTGTGTGTGTGAGCACGAGAAAGAGGAAGGGCAATTCTTACACTTTGTTCTAAATTCAGTCACTCTCTTCTTCTTCCTCATCATTCAGTTCATTCAAATTCAATTGTAATACATTTTGTCACTCCCGTTCAACAACTCCAAATCGCTTTGCATGTGCTCTAAAGGGACAACTTGATATAACATGATATTGGTAAATTAACTAATCAAAAGGAAAATGTGATTATGTATTAGCCTAGTGGATATACACTACAGGTCAAAAGTTTAAGAACACTTACTCATTCAAGGGTTTTTCTTTATTTTTTACTATTTTCTAGATTGTAGAATAATAGTGAAGATATCAAAACTATGAAATAACACATACGGAATCATATAGTAACCAAAAAAGTGTTAAAAAAAATTGAAATATTTTATATTCTAAATTGCTTTTCCAACATTTTGCGATTGCATTAGGCTTGGTGATAGTAGGATATTAAACAAACACTCAAATAGGCAACAGAAGCAGAAACAGCATAGAGCTGAGTGACTCACTCATTCTTTGGTTTCGTTCAAAATAACTTAATGCAGGGTTAAAACACATTCTTTCTGATTGTCTTTAGCATGCAATCTCCTTTTTGCTACAGCGGATTTCATTTGAATTATTATGTGAATGATAATAAATGTATATATTTGTGGGGGTTGATTCATTTTTTGTTAGGGTAAATCTGGTCTGTGACATTGAGCTAGAAATTTAAAACTTGAGTTCTCAGGCATCAAATATATTGCAAGTTTGCCCTTTTTTAGCCATTAGGGTACACTTTACAATAAGACTCAACTCTGACTGACCACAGCATCTGTCGGTAGTCTGAACTGTGGCACAAATTGGGAGATTTTTCACACCTAGGTGAGCTATTAGACTATCATTTTCTAAAATAATGGAAGTGTGAGTCTCTCTCCTAGTCTCTCTCCTATCGCACTAGAGTCCTGCATCAAGCAACAACAACAAAAATTCTGATGCCTGGAGTTGAGAGAACTTGGGTAAATAAAATGGCACAATTACACTTGACATGTGGACTGACAATTTTTGAAAAATAGGATACTTGTGCCTTACAGCCCATTACATAAACAGAGAGTGGATGTTATCCACCATGGAGTGGGACAGTGGAGCTCAAAACTGCAGATAACATAAGGCCAGCTTTTGTGAAAGAATACTTGTGGATTTAGTTGATTTCCTATTTTCCTTCAAAAGGCCCATTGTCCACCTGGTAATTGTGTGGTACCAAAGGATAAAGTGTCACCTTCATATGGGATGTGTGGTTTCAGAAAGAAGCTAGCTGCACATTCTTTTCTTGAACAGCAATTTGAAGAAAGCCAGTTATGAATGGACTGTTTTTGAAGTTATTGTTTTAGTATATTTATTTGTTGGCTCTTTAAAACGATTGGAGTTGTCAATGTGCCACATTACATTGTGGAAAAATAAATATATTTTCTTAACTCATGGCATGGTTTCTTTTTAGCCAAATGTTGAATAGACATGCAGACAAATTAATTAATGCAGGAAAATAACAATAATTGTAACACTCGTCGAAATGAGCGGACCAAGGTGCAGCGTGGTAGACGTACATTTCGCTTTTATTTAAAATGACACCGAAAAACCAAAAAAATACAAAAACGAACATAAAAGCTACATGCAGTGCAGAAGGCAACTACACACCAACAAGATCCCACAATCTAAGGTGGGGAAAAAAGGAACAAAGAAATCGAGAAATAGAACAACAAAGAAATAGAAACATAGATAGTCATGAAAACAATTAGGCTAAATAACGAATCGGCTCTCGGAACTCATTAAGAGGTGGGTTCAGAAAGTTGGGAGAGGTGGGATCTTCAGAAAGTTAAACCCATAGGTCTTAGGCCTGCAGGAAATTAAATGAGGTTACCAGGTTCATTTTTCACTAGGTTGTAATAATCCAAGCCATGTCATAAAGTCCGTAAAAACATTATTTATTTTTTAAACGAGCTGGCGCACACCCAGAATAATAGTTTGTGTGGAGGTGTTGACTAATGGCGAATAAACTATCAAAAAGAAAAGAAAGTCGCACACTCCATGTATAATCTCCCAGCAATTTCATGGGTATTTACCAATGTTTCGGCATCACTGTGCCTTCCTCGGGGTGTTATAAAGTCCAAAAGTTATTGGTGGAGTTAGATATTTGGCTTTCAGAAGTATTACATTGGAAATGTACTTTTAATCTGTCTGTCTGCACATTTCAAGACATGGCATATAAGGGTGCAGTGAGATAAATTGTACGATACTTTTCTCGTCAATCATCTTGAAAAAAACGTAGAAACACTTAGACACTGAAAAATCAACCAATGTCAGCCTTTAAATGCTTTATTATCCAAATGTTGAAAGTGCATGTGGGCGATGGATAGAGACAAAATGGTGAAGTTTGAGGCCATGTGGAGGAGAGTGATGCGGGCGCTGGAGATGGGGGTGTGAGCAGGTGGGTCTGGGCAGGTCTTCTGTAGTTGTCATTTGTATGTGTATGTTTTGTATTGTCTAAAAATATAAAATAAAATCTTACCCAAAAAATCGAAGAAAGCTTGTAACACGCATCTGATTAGTCATTATGAATAGGATTTATTTGATTTATTTTGTTTACATTCTTCATTGTAACCACCATGTCACAAATAATTAAACACACATATGAGCAGATTAACTTGGTCAAAACATTTCTTTATTAAAGACTATCAGAAAGAATGTTGGTACTTCTTTATTTTGATCCAAAGCCACAAATGAGTGAGTTGCTGAGCTTTATGGTGACAAATATAGCTTTATGCTGTGACATAGCCTACTTAAACAGGCCAAGCCTAAACAAATTTATTAAATTGCCGAAATAAACTAGTACCTTTCATAAATAAATGAAGTAGCTCAGGTCTTGAAAATATGGGCAACCTTTTTCCCCTCCCTATCCTCGCTGGACTCTCTTTCATTCAGTTTCTTCTTCACATCAGCAAATAAAAACTCACTTTATATAGAGTGGCTATCACTCTTTCACACTGTGGTAAATAAAGCCAGTTTGTTATTTAGAATGATTTCTGTCTGTTTTTAGAAGGAGAGAAACTAAAAGCCCACCATGCCTATTTAAAAAAAAATCATCAGTCCACATGTCTAGTATAATTAAGCCAGTGTATTTACCTAAGTTCTCAATCAATTCCGGGCCTACCTGCCAGCAATTTTTTTTGTTGTTGCTTGATGCATGACTCTAGTACCAGAGAAGAGAGACTCCTGGGGAAAACAATTCTGACCCCTCTGTTGTCTCAATGACATTCAACGACTTTCCCATGATGTCAAGCATGATGTCATGATGTCAAGCAAAGAGGCACTGAGTTTGAAGGTAGGCCTTGAAATACATCCACAGGTACGCCTCCAATTGTCTCAAATGATGTCAATTAGCCTATCAGAAGCTTCTAAGCCATGACAATTTTCTGGAATTTTCAAAGCTGTTTTAAGGCACAGTCAACTTAGTGTATGTAAACTTCTGACCCACTGGAATTGTGATACAGTGAATTATAAGAGAAATAATCTGTAAACAATTGTTGGAAAAACGTATTGTGTCATATGCACAAAACTATAGAAATTTGTGGAGTGGTTGAAAAACGAGTTTTAATGACTCCAACCTAAGTGTATGTAAACTTACGACTTCAACTGCACGCACCACTTTTCTGTTGTGTTTATTTTTGTATTTTTGTATTTCACTTCAACACTTTGGACTATTTTGTGTATATTCATTACATGAAATCCAAATAAAAATCCATCTAAATAACAGGTTGTAATGCAACACAATAGGGGGAAGAATACTTTTGCAAAGCACTGTCCCAGCGTGCTTTCCCATCTTCCTTTATCTCAAGTTCTGTTTCCTAGTTTTCCCAGTTCTGACTTCTGCCTGCCCTGACCCCCAACCTGCCTGCAGTCCTGTACCTGCCTGACTCTGACCAAATTACAAACCTCTGCCTGCACTGACCACAAGCCTGCCTGCCGTCCTGTACCTGCCTGACTCAGACCTGATCACGAACCCCTGCCTGTCCTCGACCTGCCATTTGCCTGCCCCGTGTTTACAATAAATCATCCGAGATCTGTACTATCCGCCTCCTGTGTCTGCATCTGGGTCATATCCTGAGTCGTGATAGTACAGGCTTCCTGACTTTCACTCTGCCATTAACGATAGTGTTGTGTAGTAACTACAATATTGTTGATCCAGCCTCAGTTTTCTCCTACCACAGCCATTAAACTCTAACTGTTTTAAAGTCACCATTGGCCTCTGAATCCCTGAGTGGTTTTCTTCCTCTCCGGCAACTGAGTTAGGAAGGACGCCTGAATCTTTGTAGTGACTGGGTGTATTAATACATCATCCAAAGTGTAATTAATAACTTCACAACTTCATGCTCAAATGGATATTCGGTAACATTTTACTTGACACCCAGTGTCATAACCATGTCATAACCATGTCATAACCATGTCATAACCATGTCATAACCATGTCATAACCATGTCATAATAGCTGACATGACAGATATATTTAGATATGTTGTGACTTATATTGCATTATTTTATGGTTGGTTATGACACCTACATAAAAGTGGCAAAACTCGCAAAACCTACCACACAAGGCAAAACATTCCATTGCACCATAGCCTACGTGTTAACAGTATGCTTATGTTATAGAAAAAAAATGTCAACAATTTACTATATTAAATTATCATTGTGATTGCGCACACATTGATGTCAGACATGCACCTACCCCAATGCTCTGTTGCTGATAACTGGGATGAATGCAGGAGCAGATTTTCGGAGAAGGACAAGAAGACTCTTTTTGACTGATGACTTAATATAAGGGCATGTATGTGATATGCCTATCTGGCTTGCATGATTATGACGGTCATAATGTTTCTTGACAGTGTCATAAAGTGTACTTTCTTAGTCCAAGTGAAGTGACACAGGATGAGCCATAACACTCCATGTCACTGTCATAAGTTATTTCAAATATGATGAAAAAAACATTACTGTCAAGATGTGGTCACCTACCTCTTCTGAGTCGAGATCACTTTCAAAGCCAAGATCTACCACTAAGATGTTTTTTTAAACATTGACTTCAATGTAGGCAAATGCTAAATGTATTATTATTTTTTTAACTGTCCTTCCGGAATTTGTGCAGTAGGCCGAATACATTATCACAGCATATTGGCTACATGATTGGCCTCCCAATATTGTTGTTCTCAGACCATATACTTTTTTTTTTTTAATAGATCAGTTGTATCAATGGCGATGCACAGCAAAGCATGAATTTAAAAAATAAAAAAGTTTTATTTTACTGGACTGATGGCACCTGCATTGGCTGGTCAGTGTCACCGGAGGAAAGGAGAGAGCAGCAGAGGGTCTGCCTCTCAAGGTCCCTGCTTTCTCCTTTCCTCCGGTGACACTGACCAGAGAGAGGGTACACCTTTTCCCACTGATGGTGAAACTTGCGTCGCACTGCATTATTTCTGCCTCATGCACAAATTCATGTTGTAGCTATGACCAGAGAAAATTTAATATTACTTGATATTTAAATAGACAGGAGGAACTGCTAACAACAAAAATGTATGCCCATCTATACACTACTAACTCATTGCAGCAGCAGCACAAGAAGTAGGGAGAAGCGCGTTTTAGGTTTTGTAAAGAAGAACTTAAACATGAACTCAGTCATATAAAAAGCAGCTCTTTGCTGCGTTCTTTGACCGTTTCTCTCTAGTAATGGTTTTAAAAGTTATAACATCTCACGTGGCTAATATCAAACTTGGCTGTGGTGTCGTGGAACCTGTACTCGGTGATTCAAGCTATCTGATCGAAGAGTGCAGTAGGCACACTTGAATAAGCCACAGCTCCCCTGCTCCACCGGGTAGGCGGAGTTTGTCCCTTCAGACAAATGCAATGGTTAAAAATGAGAATACTTTGCCTACCCGGCACACAAAGTGTTCCCATTTTTAACCATTAAAAAATTATAAAGTTGCGCAAGCCTTTATCGTTGAAATATTTGGTGATCAACAAGGAAGGCCTAGAAGATCGACCAGTCGATCCAAAGGTTGGTGACGCTGCTGTAAATAATTAATTAATTACAACAACAACAAAACGGATTAAAGAAACAAACTTTAAAACGAAAGGAAAATTCTTGGCAGGAAATACAATTATTGTAATAAATTAGGGTTTTGTCACTCTTATGTAGGTTTCATAACCAGTCATAAAATAACGCAATACATGTCAGATGTAAATATTATGGGTGTTATGATTATGTTAATGCAGGTTATGACATATTATACCGTGTTATGACACTGGTTGTCAACCAGATATTCAATGTCTGCTTTTTTAAAAATCCATCTATCAATAGGTGCCCTTCTTTGCGAGTCATTGGAAAACCTTCTTGGTCTGTGTGGTTGAATCTGTGTTAGAAATTCACTTCACAAATGAGGGACATTATAGATATTGTATGTGTGGGGTACAGAGATGAGGTAGTCATTCAAAAATCATGTTAAACCCCATTATTGCACACAGAGTGAGTCCGTGCAACTAATTATGGGACTATTTAAGCACATTTTCACTCCTGAAGGCTTGCCATAACAAAGGTGTTGAATACTTATTGGCTCAATACTTCTTTTCATTTTTTTTTATTAATTTGTAAAAAAAAATCCACTTTGACATTATGGGGTATGGTGTGTAGGCCAGTGACACAAAATCTCAATTGAATCCATTTTAAATTCAGGCTATAATACAACAAAATGTGGAACATGTCAAAGGGCGTGAACACTTTCTGAAGGCACTGTATATGCCATTCAGCAGATGCTTTTATGCAAGGTGACTTACAGTCATGCATGCATACATTTGACATATGGATGGTCCCGGGAATCTAACCCACTATCCTGGCGTTGCAAGCACCATGCTCTACTAACTGAGCTACAAAGGATCAAATAGAAAATGGCACTGCCCCCTGAAAAAGGTGATGTGAGAAGAATAGGCATGACAGAAGAGGAAAAACATTTAAAAGAAGGCCATATGAATTAAAAGAACAACATACATTCACACCTCCCCAGTCCAGCACGTATTGAACATTTAAATGCATAAATATCTTAAAGTAAACTACAGGTCAAAAGTTTTAGAACACATGTAGTAACCAAAACACTGTTCCACAAATCAAAATATGTTTTATATTTGATATTCTTCAAATAGCCACATTTTGCCTTGGTGACAACTTTACACACTCTTGGCATTCTATCAACCAGCTACACCTGGAATGCTTTCCCAACAGTCTTGAAGGAGTTCCCACATATGCTGAGCACTTGTTGGCTGCTTTTCCCTCACTCTGCAGATCCGACTCATCACAAACCATCTCAATTTGGTTGAGGTTGGGTGATTGTGGAGGCCAGGTCATCTGATACAGCACTCCATCACTCTCCTTACACAGCCTGGAGGTGTTTGGGTCATTGTCTTGTTGAAAAACAAATGGTAGAACCCACTAAACCCAAACCAGATGGGATGGCGTATCGCTGCAGAATGCTGTGGTAGCCATGCTGGTTAAGTGTGCCTTGAATCGAAATAAATCACAGACAGTGTCACCAGCAACGCACCCCTACACCATAACACCTCCTCCTCCATGCTTTACGGTGTGAAATACACATGCAGAGTTCATCCGTTCACCTACTATGCGTCTCACAAAGACACGGCGGTTGGACTCCAGACCAAAGGACACATTTCCACCTGTCTAGTGTCTATTGCTCGTGTTTCTTGGCCCAAGCAACTCTTCTTCTTATCGGTCTCCTTTAGTAGTGGTTTCTATGCAGCAATTCGACCATGAAGGCCTGATTCACACAGTCTCCTCAGATCAGTTGATGTTGAGATGGGTCTGAACTCTGAAGCATTTATTTGGGCTGCAATTTCTGAGGCTGGTAACTCTGATGAACTTATCTTCTGCAGCAGAGGTAACTCTGGGTCTTCCATTCCTGTGGCTGTCCTCATGAGAGCCAGTTTCATAATAGCACTTGATGGTTTTTTGCGAATGCACTTGAAGAAACTTTCAACGTTTCTGAAATGTTCCATATTGACTGACCTTCATGTCAAAAAGTAATGATGGACTGTCATTTCTCTTTGCTTATTTCAGCTGTTCTTGCCATAATTGTCACACCCTGAACTGTTTCACCTGTGTTTGTGCAACACCTCCAGCCAGGTGTCTCGCATTCTCCCTATTATCCCCTATGTATTTGTTTTGTCTGTTGCCAATTCGTCTTGTTTGTCAAGTCAACCAGAGTTTTTTGTATCAGCTCCAGCTTTTCCCCAGTCTCTCTTTTCTCGTTCTCCTGGTTTTGACCCTTGCCTGTCCTGGCCTTGAGCCCGCCCGCCTGACCACTCTGCCTGCACCTGACCCTGACCCTGCCTGCACCTTTGCCCCACCTCTGGATTACTGACATCTGCCTGACCTGGCCCTGAGCCTGCCTGCCATCCTCTACATTTGCCCCTGTTGCTGTAATAAACATTGTTACTTCGACACGGTCTGCATCTGGGTCTTATCTTTATTTGGATAATAATATGGACTTGGTATTTTACCAAATAGGGCTATCTTCTGTATACCCCCCCTACAACACATTAACTTTTAAGAATGCACATCTGTTAATTGAAATGCATTCCAGGTGACTACCTCATGAAGCTGGTTAAGAGAATGCCAAGAGTGTGCAAAGCTATCTACAATGCAAAGGGTGGCTATTTGAAAAATCTCAAGTATAAAATATATTTTGATTTGTATAACACGTTTTTGGTTAATACCTGATATCATGTGTTATTTCATAGTTTTGATGCCTTCATTATTATTCTACAATGTAGAAAATGGTAAAAATAAAGAAAAACCCTTGAATTAGTAGGTGTTCCAAAACTTTTGACCGTAGTGTATGTGGACACCGCTTCAAATTTGTGGATTCGGCAATTTCAGCCAAACCCATTGCTGACAGGTGTTTAAAATCGAGCACACAGCCATGCAGTCTCCATAGACAAACAATGGCAGTAGAATGGCCTTAATGAAGAGCTCAGTGACTTTCAACGTGACACTGTCATAGGATGCCACCTTTCCAACAAATCAGTACGTCAGATGGCTGCCCTATTTGAGCAGCCCCAGTCAACTGTTGCTGTGAAGTGGAAACTTCTAGGGTCAACAACAGCTCAGCCGCGAAGTGTTAGGCCATACAAGGGCCATACAAGATCAATGAATGGGACTGCCGAGTGCTGAAGCTGGTAGCGCGCAAAAATCGTTGGTCCTCGGTTGGAACAGTCACTACAGAGTTCCAAACTGCCTCTGGAAGCAACGTCAACACACAAGCCTAAGATCACCATGCGCAATGCCAAGCGTCAGCTGGAGTAATGTAAAGCTCGCCGCAATTGGACTCTGGAGTAGTGGAAATTCGTTCTCTGGAGTAGTGAATCACGCTTCACCATCTGGCAGTCCGAATGACAAATCTGGGTTTGGAGGATGCCAGAACGCTACCTGCCCCGATGCATAGTGCAAACTGTAAAGTTTGGTGGTGGAGGAATAATGTTCATACAGAAATAATTTGTTGAGATCGGTGTGGAAGAACTTGACCCCATCAAACACATTTGGGATGAATTTATATGCCGACTGCGAGCCAGGTCTAATTGACCAACATCATTGCGCGACAACACTAATGTTCTTGTGGCTGAATGAAAGAAAGTCCCTGCAGCAATGTTCCAACATCTAGTGGAAAACCTTCCCAGAAGAGTGGAGGCTGTTATAGCAGCAAAGGGGAGACCAACTCCATAATAATGCCCATGATTTTGGACTGAGATGTTCGATGAGCAGGTGTCCACATATTTTTTGTCATGTAGTGTATAACCAATGGAGGCTTAATTAAGCCTTCATAAGCCCTTCATAATACCACCGAGAATGCTTCACAAATCATTTCTAAGCAACTGCCTCACCTTCTAAGTTGTAGTTAGTTTAAAGACTATGTGGGTGACTTTTTATTCCAAAGGCTATCCATCTGCGACATGTGGTGGTCTCCTGCAGCCTTCTGCCCCCCATTGAAACACGTGTTGTAAGGGACACAGTCAGAGGACAGAAAGGGGATAAGGAGACTGGCAGAGAGACAGCTAGTGGGAGATCTCATTAAGACACTGCAGGGTATCCACAATAGGGTGGGAAAATAGCAGTAAACAGAGAGAAAGAGTGAAAATGCTCTGGGAATAGCATTTCAATTAAACTATTTCCAACAAGGAGTGATGATGCAAAAACATCGGCTGAAACAGAACAAAGAGAGCTGAAGACAAAGATAATAATTTCAGGAATAAAATATATTTTTCCTGCTCTATAGCCTACCTGAAATCGAATCCTTAGCTACAGTTTTCTTACTTGAACAAATACATAAAAGTTTAGACGGAACATTAATCTCATCTTGTACTCCCCTCTGAGCTCAATTTTTATTTACAAAAGATGTGTCAAAAACACTTATTTCAATTCTTCCCTGACATATTCATTATCATCAGACACATGAAGTCATAATCACTTACTTTAAACAACATAATATATCCAATGGCCAGAGAACGTAAACATTAAGAGGTCAGATATAATTCATTATAGAAAATGATTACTTAAAGGAGCTTAACCATCAGAAATCTGGGAGAGAGAGTTAATTTAGACTCAAACCAGTAGTAAAGCTGACTGAGTACTTTATGGTCTATACAGGCCTTGAAAGGTGGTAGGGAAAGATATCATTCCCACACCTGATCATTGACACTGATGGTGAAAAGTTGCCAGTCCAAGAAGGGACTAGAATAAATATTCTTCCTCACCACAACATCTCACTCAGATGTGATTTAGTGGAGCATGTATCTGCACGGAGCTGATCAATATGGGGGGATCCATGTCCCCTTCCTCAATAAAGAAGTAATCAGCAAAGTCAGTGGTAGTAGGAAAATATGTTTTTTTTTGTTATGTCTTGTTTAAGATACTCTGAAGAGATAGGGTTACAGCCATTTTCGGAAGATGGGAAGGGACTCTGTTGTACTAGCATCAGTGGGAAGCTCGTTTCACCATTGCAGTGCCAGGACAGAGAAGAGCTTTGACTGGGCTGAGCAGGAGCATGTCACTGCTTTGAGGTTTGGAGTGGACGACAGGCTGTTGTCCCCGGTCATGCCAAGGTTTTTTTCACTCTGGAAGGTGGACACTGTGGAGTTGTCAACAGTGATGGAAAGGTCTTGGAGTGGGCAGGCCTTTTCCAAGGGGAAGAGCTGCTCCGAGGTTGAGCTGGTGGGCCAACATCCAAGCTGAGATGTCTGTCTGCCAGGCACGCAAAGATGCATGTCATCACCTGGGTCTCAGAAGGTGGAAGGAGAAAAGTAGTTGATTGTGAGGATATGACGGAGCTAAGTGACTTGGTGTATAGAGAAAATAGGAGTTGGCCTAGAACCAAGCCCTGGGGACACCAGTAGTGAGAGCACATTGTGCAGACACCTCTCCATGTCACCTGGTAGGAGCAACCTGCCAGGTAGAATGCAATCCAGGAGTATGCAGAGCCTGAGATGCCCAGCCTTGAGATGGTGGAGAGGATAAGAACAGAGGAGAGAGAGTCAGTTTTGGAGAGTGGAAAGCCTCTGTGACGCAGAGGAGAGCGGTCTCAGTTGAGTGAGCTGTCTTGTTAGGTTCAAGAAGATATGAACTTGAACAATATGGTGAGAAAATTAGTAAGAAAAGGGGATATCTCAGGACTTGCAGGTTTGGCACACACCGATACTCCAAAGATCGACACTTTCAAGTTGTTGTGTCTAATTTCCACGTGTCAGTATCAGGCTCTGATTATCATGTTTTGTTTACATGGTTGGGTTAGGCTGAAGACAAAGGGGTAAAATGAGTTCCCCAGTGCATTATCTAATCCTTCCTGACCAGTGATCTTAATTATTAGAAGTAGAAGAGGAACTGTCAACATATGAACAGGTTGGTAGATCAAAATTGGTAGATCAAACAGGGACATCTAGTGCAATGATTATGATATCTGCAAAGTTGACGAGTTTTGGAAGCCCCTCGGACCTAACTGAGGGTGTAATCCAAACTTCAAAGTCTCCCAATCAATACTGATGAGACAGAGTGTTTGTTATGTCTACAGAACATGGCAGGGCTGGGTTTTGGCCTGTATCAACTAGACATTTTATTTTAGCCAGGGGCTGTGAGGATGAAAGGATGGGCTGAGAGGAGATGCACCATCTGAGATCTCGTTATCATTCAGGCACAGAGTGCCAAGCATGTATGTAATGGTCCCTGCCATGCCTCAGTGCCCAGGCTCCAGCCCAGGGAGAACTACACACAGAATTGCACACACAGCGCCTTAATAGGGATGACAAACAAACAGAGTTTCCCAGTAGGATTGGTGGCCTTTTACCCCACACGCAATCACACTGGCACAGACACAGACACACACACTAGGTTGACTCATAACCTGCAGTCTCCACGGCAATATCCATAGGGTGGGCGGGTTTAGGGTCATGTTTAATAAATCAAAAACAATATGTTTAAAAAATCCATAAATGTATCATTATTGTGCAATTTATATTTACAGTGCCTTCAGAAAGCATTCACACCCCTTGACTATTTCCCCAAAAACTTTTGTTACACGGTTGGACTAAAATTGATTTAATAATAATTTTGGGTCAATGATCTACACAAAATACTCTGCAATATCGAAAGGGGAAGAACATTTCTAACATTTGTAAAAAAATATATAAAAAAAACATACACAAAATAAAACACAAATATATCTTGATTACAGAAGTATTCAATCCCATGAGTCAATCCATGTTAGAATCACCTTTGTCAGCTATTACAGCTGTGAGTCGTTCTGGGTAAGTCTCTAAGAGCTTTGTACACCTGGATTGCGCAATATTTCCCCATTATTTAATTCTTCAAGCTCTGTCAAGTTGGTTGTTGATGATTGCCAGACAGTCATTTTCAAGTCTTGCCATAGACTGAAGTCTGTTTTGACTGTAACAAGGCCACCCAGGAACATTCGATGTTTTCTTGTTAAGAAACTCCAGTTCATATTTGTCCTTGTGTTTAAGATGATTGTCCTGCTGAAAGTTGAATTTGTCTCCCAGTGTCTGTTGGAAAGCAACCTGAACCAGGTTTTTGAAACCATGTTTTCCTATAGGATTTTGCCTGTGCTTAGCTCTATTCAATATATTTGTATCCTAAAAAACTGACTAGTCCTTGCCGATGACAAGCATACCCATAACATGATTCAGCCACCACCGTGCTTGAAAATATGAAGAGTGGTACTCAGTGATGTGTTGTATTGGATTTGCCGCAAACATATTACTTTGTATTCAGGATATAGTTCATTTCTTTGCCATTTTTGGGGGAGTTTTACTTTAGTGCCTTATTGCAAACAGGATGTATGTTTTGGAATATTGTTATTCTGTACAGGCTTCCTTTTCATTCTGTCATTTAGTTTAGTATTCCCTAATAACTGCAACATTGTTGATCCATCCTCAGTTTTCTCCTATCATGGCCATTAAACTCTGTAACTGTTTTAAAGTCACCATTGGCCTCATGGTGAAATCCCTGAGTGGTTTCCTTCCTCTCCGAAAACTGAATTAGGAAGGATGCCTGTATCTTTGTAGTGACTGGGTGTATTGATACACCATCCAACGTGTAATTAATAACTCAAATGGATATTCAATGTCTGCTTTTTTATATTTGACCTAATCTACCAACAGGTGCAGTTCTTTGCGAGGTATTGGAAACTTCTGTGGTCATTGTGGTTGAATCTGTGTTTGAAATGCACTGCTCAACTGAGGGATCTTACAGATAATTGTATGTGTGGGTACAGAGATTAAGTAGTCATTAAAAATCATGTTACACAGTATTATCGCACACAGAGTGAGTCCATGCAACTTATTATGTGCCTTGAGTAAGCAAATGTTTACTCCTGAACTAATTTTGGCTTGCCCTAACAGAGGGGTTGAATACTTATTGACTCAAGACATTTTAGCTTTTCATAATTCCACTTTGAAATTTTGGGGTATTGCGTGTAGGCCAGCCACACAAAATCTACATTTAATCAATTTTAAATTCAGGCTGTATCACAACAAAATGTGAAAAAAATCATGGGGTGTTAATACATTCTGTACTCGCTGTATAGGCTACATTGAAGTTTTTCTTCCACTATTTTTAGGCCATCTGGCATTAGTGCATAAACCGAAGCTTTAGGGCCTAACTTTACGCATGGCCAATCGTCAAATACTTTTGGGAAGTTAATAACTTTGATTCACTGAGTCAAAAAGGACAATGCCTGAGTTTAGTTCAATAAGAGAAAAGCTGTGAAATGGAGAGTTGAAAACAAACCGAATGGCGGGAAAGAAAAGGAATGTTTGGGAAACATTTGGTGATGTGGTAAAAGAGGATGACAGTGCTTATGTTATGTGTGATTATTGTGAGCCGCTATACAAATTTCAGTCACAAGACAGGGACTTCAAATAGGCCTTTGGCACGTGAAGGGAACTGTTGCCTAGTGTTCAGATAGATTAAATGGAAACTGAAACCTAGACAATGACTGTAGGTCTATAATCTCTCACATAGGCTTAATATTAACTCCTGCAGAGTTAACCAATTCTTGCAGTAAAATGATACACCAAATGTACATTTTGACATGGGAACAGGAGTGGAGAAATGTGATTTCTTTCTTTTAGCATCTGTAGAAGTGCTATCTTTATCAGCATCATAGAAGCTGATAGTATTTCAACCACATAAAATATGCATCCAAGCTGAACTGAAATTTATCAGGAACATGTTGGGACATTTTCACATATTTCTATTTTCTTACAACCAGTCAAATGGATTTTCTTAGGAAATTTAGCACAGAAAATCGTTCCAATTTTTGGGGGGTTGAGTTACAGCATTTTCTCCCAGGTCCCAAAAGAAGCCGAGATGACAGAGACATTTTTACAGATTGAAGCATTCATTATATCGATTTATGACATTATTCTGATGAGCAAGGGTTTATTTACTCTTATAGGGGCAACAAATAATGACAGAACATAAGCTGCATCTATCTAATTATAGACAAGTTGACTAACAAATAGCCTACCAAAATGTCGGAAATTATATTTAAATTAGGCCCCCCCAACAAATCCTGCACCCCCTGTCAAAAAATTGTTACACCGTTTCTGAATGTAGCCTACAGTACGTTTTCGATATTTGAGGGTTAGGGTCATGTGCGGGCCTCAGAATTTCACTTAATCACATCTAGTTGGGCAGTTGCGGATCAGTTATTAGCAGTTGTAGGTGCAGGTGAACAAAAAGGTGACCTGCGCCCCACTCACACGAACACACACGCACATACACACACACAGTTCCAAACTCTATTTTGTATTTGACATTTGTCTCTGTCTGGCTTGGAAAGGTTATACTGTTCCACAGTCCAGTGATAGAGTTCTTGTCCCACTCAGCCCAACAGAGTAGTTGGCCATGTCCAAAGGCGTCTAAATCTGTCCAAAGTAGCTGTAAAATACACCTGGTTAATGATTAATCATTCACCACTGCTCATCTCTCATCATATGGGAAAGTATACTATCCGGGTGTACGTTTCATCTTTAGAATGGTTACAATGGGTCTAGTTTCACAGGAAGGCAGATGCCACCACTAGTCAATGTACTGTAATATGCTCCAACCTATATTCCACTCTTGCCACTTTAACATAACTGCATCCATCTGGACAATCGATCTGTGTTCCTCCACTACGCTGGCTAAGAAGTTTTCAGACTCCTTTAAGACAGATCATTACATTGTTCAAGCCAGTCTGAGGTCTATTCTTTCCTCTACAGACTATAGCACAGTGACCATAGCAGATATGGTAGTAATCACCCGTACACTGAGCAGCATACCTAACCCACCATAGATAACGTTGTCCATCAGGGATCAATATAGCATCTTGTTCAATAATAATAGCACAATGACCTCGTATCTGTCAGCTGATAGTGGGAAATAGAGTAGAGAGCCATCCCTTCAACAGAAAATGTCTAACAATCTCAACCTTTGAATCCAATTTAGAAATTACATTGAAGTTTTGTACACACAAAGCAGACCAAATACATTTGATCCATCTAACGTCTTCCAGGATATATCTATACACAGCACAGAAACGTAAATGTTTGTCTTCATGTTAGGCAGCCATCATCACCATACAATTAAACAGCTCACTGGTCCAAACACCTAAGCATTACAACAGTTAATCAGCCATGACTGACTCGATATGGAATCTATGTTCACCCGTGTAATGCATTCTCACAGGGACATTAGCACAAGCCAGACTAGAGAACATTTTACTAGCTACAGGCAGGATGTTGACATATTCTAAATATGTCCATTTGCAGCATTCATTTATCAATGTGGTATCATATAGGGTTGTTTACTTGCTCAAGTAACTACAGCTGAGAGATTTTCCTTTACCTCAGGATCGAATTGTCTCTAAAAGACTCTGGCCATTCTTAACGGTTCGTTGCCCCGTCTCTCCTATAACGTCACTTGAGGGATCGGCACTTTCCTAAATGTCAGTATCCTCACCACAGCAATGAACCCATTACTAACAGTAGAGAGAAGCCCTGAACTAAAGTGACCAGTGTTTGTGTAGATCAGTGTTTTTTTGCGTGTGTGTTTTTTTTAGGGGGTAGATCTGCTTTAACTTCATAAGGCTAGGGGGCAGTATTTTGACATCCGGATGAAAAGCGTGCCCATCGTAAACTGCCTGTTACTCAGGCCCAGAAGCTAGGATAGAATGCAGATGTTAGAATGGTACCAGAGGGGATGGCTGACGTTTTACATGCTAACCAACTCCTAAACAACTGTGCTATTTTATTAGTTTTTTCACGTTGTTTGTAACTTAAAAAAAAAAAACGTATTTTGTACATAATGTTGCTGCTACTGTTTCTTACGATGAAAATAACTTCCGGACATCAGAACAACGATTACCCACCTCGAACTGGAGGAATATTATTTCTTTAATGAGTCCGACGTGATGGATATACTGATTTCTCGGAACGGGACCAAATCCCTGTCATTTGCTTGAAGAAAATACGGAGAAAAAGGGGGCGGAGGTTGGGCTGCCTTCTGAGAATTTGTAGGCGAGTGAGTAAACTCCCACTGCCATACATTCTATTGGCCAATGTGCAATCATTGGAAAATAAAATGGATGACCTACAACCAAGATTATGCTACCAACAGGACATTAAAAACGGGAATATCTTATGTTTAACAGAGTCGTGGCTGGACGACGACATGGATAATATAGAGCTGGAGGGATTTTCCATGCACCAGCAGGACAGAGAAACTACAACTGGTAAGACGAGGGGCGGGGGAGTGTGTCTATTTGTCAATAACAGCTGGTGTGCAATGTCTAATATTAAAGAAGTCTCGAGGTATTGATGGTCCGAGTACCTTATGATAAGCTGTAGAACACGCTATCTACCAAGAGAGTTCCAATCGATATTATTCGTAGCTGTCGATTTACCACCACAAATCGATGCTGGCACTAAGACCACAATCTACCAGCTGTATAAGGCCATAAGCAAACAAGAAAATACTCATCCAGAAGCTGCGCCTCTATTGCCCGGAGACTTTAATGCAGGCAAACTCAAATCCGTTTTACCTCATTTCTATGAGCATGTCACATCTGCAACCAGAGGGGGGAAAAACACGAAGAAACTCAAAGTTCTCCCCCGCCCTCCAATTGGCAAATCTGACCATAATTCTTTCCTCCTGATTCCTGCTCAATACGGACGTGGTCAGATGATGTGAATGCTAAGCTACAGGACTGTTTTGCTAGCACAGACTGGAATATGTTCCGGGATTCATAAAATGGCATTGAGGAGTATATGACCTCAGTCATCGTCTTCATCAATAAGTGCATCAACGACATCATCCTCACAGTGACCGTACGTATATATCCCAACCAGAAGCCATGTATTACAGGCAACATTCGCATCGAGCCACATTCAAGAAGCAGGACACTAATCTGGACGCTTATAAGAAATCCCGCTATGCTCGCAGATGAACCATCATACAATCAAAGTGTCAATGCAGGATTAAGATTGAATCCCACTACACCGGCTCTGAAGCTCGTAGAATGTGGCAGGGCATGAAAACTATTATGTACTACAATGGGAATCCCAGCCGTGAGCTGCCCAGTGACGCAAGCCTACCAGACAAGCTAAATGCCTTTAATGCTCGCTTCGAGGCAAGCACACTGAAGCATGCATGAGAGCACCAGCTGTTCTGGACGATGTGAGCAAGACCTTTAAACAGGTCAACATTCACAAAGCCGCGGGATCAGACGGATTACCAGGATGTGTACTCAAAGGCTGCTCAAAGCCTGCGCGGACCAACTGGCAAGTGTCTTCACTGACATTTTCAACCTCCCCCTGACCGAGTCTGTAATACCTACATGTTTCAAGCAGACCACCATAGTCCCTGTGCCCAAGGAAGCGAAGGTAACCTGCCTAAATGATTACCACCACGTAGCACTCATGTCGGTAGCCATATGAAGTGCTTTGAAAGGCTGGTCATGGATCACATCAACAGATACCCTAGACCCACTCCAATTTGCATACCTTCCAAACAGATCCAAAGATGACAATCTCAATCGCACTCCACACTGCCCTTTCCCACCAGGACAAAAGGAACACCTATGTGAGAATGCTATTATTTGACTACAGCTCAGCGTTCAACACCATAGTTCATCACTAAGCTAAGGACCCTGGTACTAAACACCTCCCTCTGCAATTGGATCCTGGACTTCCTGATGGGTTTCCCCAGGTGGTAAGGGTAGGCAACAACACGTCTACTATGCTGATCCTCAACAATGGAGCCCCTCAGGGGTGTGTGCTTAGCCCCCTCCTCTACTCGCTGTACTGCAGCGCCAGCTGTGCCACCAGAGACTCTGGGTTCGCGCCCAGGCTCTGTCGTAACCGGCCGCGACCGGGAGGTCCATGGGGCGACGCACAATTGGCCTTGTGTCGTCCGGGTTAGGGAGGGTTTGGCCGGTAGGGATATCCTTATCACAAGCTTTGGGCATGCTCTGCCTAGAATATTTTGTTTCCATTATAACTATAACTTTTAATTATGCCCGTTCAGTTGTCATTATTTAGCCTACCCCACCCACAGTAGCCTATATCTAGTTTACATTCTAATTTATAACATTAGGATATGTAGATTCTATTTTGAAAAACTTAAAATGTATTAAAGGGATGTTTTAGATAGGCAATACACTTGTTTTTCTTGAAATAATAACGCAATATAAATTGATTTAATTAAGCCAAAATATCTTAAATAAATCTGAAATAATAAAGGCCAGCATCAACTTATATTCATACATAAAAGGGAATAAATAAGCTCAAACTTAGCTATGAAATGATTTGCGCACATAAGCCCCAACAAGTTGTGCATTGAGCGTGGGAAATGTACTCCACAAATGTATTATTATTATTATTATTATTATTATTATTATAATAAAGACCGAAGAATTCAGATGTAAACGCTTAATTACATTGAGATGAAGCCGCCCACATGGATGGATGCTATTTCTGTCCACTAGGACAGTGTCACAAGGCTAACACATACTGTACATAGGCCTACACTTCACAACTGCCCGAGGGAATACACAGCCATCCTTGATTGTGAATGAAATGTGGAATGAAATGTAAACAGGACAAATTATAGGGTAGCTTACGCTGCACACACTGACAAACAGATCAATGAAAACGAATTTGTCCAATAGAATATGACATGCAAATAAACTTGAGGAAATTATTGTCCAAAAACAAACTTTTAAGTGGCACTGACCCAACAATGATAGTGTGAATATGCTCAGTGAGAACTCAACGGGGATATGGCTGATGCTCTCCACTATATGCCTACAGTTCTTCGATCAATTAAGTTGACAAATCTGAAAACTAAAAGACAGATTAGAGTATTTTCATTGTGTTCTCTTTACAGCAATAGCCATTTGCTTTCCACACTTTTTCTCGTGAAAGTATTTTTGCAATATTGCGATATGCCTGGCTGGGCCTCTCTACATTTCAGACATTTGCAACTCAACAGTCATATATATATATAGAAGAAAAATATAAACGCAACATGTAAAGTGTTGGTCCCATGTTTCATAAGCTGAAACAAAAGATCCCAGAAAATGTCCAAACAAACAGAAAGCTTATTTCTCTCAAATTCTGTGCACAAATTTGTTTACATCCCTGTTAGTGAGCATTTTTCTTTTACCAAGACAATCCATCCACCTGACAGTTGTGGCATATCAAGAAGCTGATTTAACACCATGATTATTACACAGGTGCATCTTGTGCTGGGGACAATAAACGGCCACTCTAAAATGTGCTGTTTTGTCACACGTCTCAGGTTTGAGGGAGCATGCAATTGGCATGCTGTCATCAGGAATGTCCACCAGAGCTGTTGCCAGATAATTTAATGTTAATTTCTCTGCCACAAGACACCTCCAACATCATTTTAGAGAATTTGGCACTACTTCCAACTGGCCTCACAACTGCAGACCATGTGTAACCATGCTAGCGGGAACGTCTGAGACCAGCCACCCGGACAGCTGATGAAACTGTGGGTTTGCACAACCCAAGAGTTTCTGCATAAACTGTCAGAAACCGTCTCAGGGAAGCTCATCTGCATGCCCGTCGTCCTCACCAGGGTCTTGACCTGACTGTAGTTCGGCATCGTAACTGACTTCGATGGCCACTGGCACGCTGGAGAAGTGTGCTCTTTATGGATGAATACCGGGCAGATGGCAGACAGCGTATGAGGCTGGGCAAGCAGTTTACTGATGTCAGTGTTGTGAACAGAGTGCCCCATGGTGGTGGTGTGATTATGGTATGGGCAGGCATAATCTATAGACAATGAACACAATTGCATTTTATCGATGGCAATTTGAATGCACAGTGATGAGATCCTGAGATCCATTGTCGTGTCATTCATCCGCTGCCATCACCTCATGTTTTAGCATAATAATCTACGGCCCCATGTTGAAAGAGTGTGTATATCATTTCTGGAAGCTGAAAATGTCCCAGCTTTTCTATCGCCTGCATACTCAGACATGTAACCCATTGAGCATGTTTGGGATGCTCTGGATCGATGTGTACAACGGCATGTTCCAGTTCCCGCCAGTTTACCTGTTTCTCCTACTTTTTGCATTCTCCTTTTTCTAGTCCTCTCGGTTTTGACCCTTGCCTGTTTCTGGACTTTGTACCCGCCTGATTGACCTTTCTGCCTGCCTTGACCACGAGCCTGTCTGCCACTCTACCTCCTGGACTCTGATCTGTTTTTTGACCTTTTAGTCTGTCCACAACCATTCTCTTGCCTACCCCTTTGGATGAATAAACATTGTAAGACTCCAACCATCTGCCTCCTCTGTGTCTGCATTTGGGTCTCGCCTTGTGCCTTGATACTTTTACTCAAGTAGTATTTTACTGGGTGACTTTTACTTTAGTCATTTTCAATTAAGGTATCTTTACTTTCACTCAAGTATGACACTTGGTTACATTTTCCAGCACTACCTTTAATTTTTGAAAATTAGCTGACACTGGCCTTTATTTATGATATGGTGTTTCTATTCCAAGAAAAACAAAAAATGCAATGTACATTTGCCTAATACATTTGTAGTCCTTCAAAATAGAAAGTACATATCCTGATGTTAGAAAGTAGAATATACACTAGATGTAGGTGGGGTAGGCAAAATAATTACAACTGAATAGGCCTAATTAAAATAATAGTGATCATGGAAACAACATATTCCAGTTAGAGCAGGGCCAAAGCTTGTGGCTGAGCAGTACCAGAGCGAAATAGGAGCTGGAGAGAAGGCCAACTTTGATTTTTAATCTGCTCAATTACACTCTGCTCCTGTGCTTGCCCTGGCATTAGCAGCCATTGACTGTGTCTCAATTTGGGGGGAAAATACCCGCCAATACGTAATGTGCACTCAATTCATTCTTCACAGCTCGATCTCATGTCAGTGAAATCATCCGTTTCGCCTATGACAACCATAAACAATTGTGCGCGCAAATATTGCACAACTTCAACCACCGAGACGGCTGGGACCACTTCGAACTTTTCCCGTCATGTGGAGAGGAAACACATGGAGAGGTAAGTTTAGAAGCTGGTTAGGTAACTACTAGTAGCTAGCATAAAATTGTCTAAACTAGTGTGCCGGTTAGCTTATGTTAGCAGTGGCTGGTGCTATCTATGATGGATTCTGCAGTAGACAGTACACGCAAAGATGTACTTAGTTAGTTGGCCATCGTAATTTGTGGTAATGTTACCTAGCTAACTACTGTTAGAGAACATATGTCTAGCTAGCTAATAGATGGCACATGCCAAAACACCTGCCAAAAGCGAATACATTTTAGCAGAAAGCCAACAAGCATTTGGGAACAATCGAGGTAAAAGAGAACTTTGCCTTTGTCAACTAAATTGAAGCATTAATTTTATCGATTTATGACATTCCGGTGAGC
Source organism: Oncorhynchus kisutch (assembly GCF_002021735.2). NCBI lineage: Eukaryota > Metazoa > Chordata > Actinopteri > Salmoniformes > Salmonidae > Oncorhynchus > Oncorhynchus kisutch. Next base: position 27,020,211 of record NC_034178.2, on the reverse strand, counting down.
AAGGGTTTATTTAGTCTTCTGGGGCAAAAAGTAACGACAAGAGAAGCTGCATGTATCAAATCATAGACAAGTTGACTAACAAATAGCCTACCAAAAAGTTGGAAATAAGTATAAACATCTAAGTCAATCAACAAAATAAAAATTATTCTGCCATCTCTGCCTCGGGCCCAGAGATGTGCATTTTTTTAAATAAAACTTATGACGTTTCTTCTCGTGGAATGTGTTAACAGGGTCAGGTAGGTTACTTTAAAAAAAAATGTAATCCGTTAGTTACTAGTTAACTGTCTAAAATTGTAATCAGTAACATAACTTTTCGATTACCTAAACTTCAGTAACGTAATCGGATTGCTGTCAGTTACTTTTGGATTACTTCACCCTTAAAAGATTTACCAATTTAACAACATTTATTGCAGGACGTTTGAGCCACAAGGCAGAGCCACATTAGAACACATCACAAAATATTGTGACAATGTATTTAAGTCCTGTAAACCTGCATCTGACATGCGTTCTTCATCCTGATCTTGTCCATTTACACCTATAAGATCTGATCAGTCATCAGTGAGCACAATGCGTCTTTTCATCGTGTACATCTGTCTAAAAATGTGGGCACAAACACAATGTGCAGGACAAAGAATACATGTTAAAACAAGGTATAAGTAAGGGCTTAACTAACACTGTAACATGGATGGTGCTAAACACTTATCCAGTATATAAAAGTATGAACATGTATGCACTCACTCAGTGGCGGATTTAGGTATGGGCGGCATGGGCAGCCACCCAGAGCGGCATCTTGCCGGGGCGGCATAAGGTGCTTCCAACTCACACTCTCAAACGCGTAGATCCCCTGAACACAGCTCACTCTCTAGATCCCAATCACCTGAATTCTGATCACCTGTTCACACACATGTATGTCATTTACACACACACTATTTACTTAAGTTCTTTGCACCCCATCATTGTGAGGTATTTGTGATATTTGTTTTGATACACACCTCAATTCTGAGCTCTGGGGTTTCCTGTATTAGTCCGCCTGTGTACCGTAGTTTTGGCATCCTCACTACGATGCCTTTTTGCCTATTCCCCGCCTGTACTTTTGCCTATCGGTTTTCCTGTCATCAACCTCTTGCCTGATCTCCCGGATTACATTAATTAGCCTTCTCCTTGTCTGTACTGTTACCTTTTTGGACATTTCTTAAGTTCTGCAAACATCCCTTCTAAATTTGAAAGTAATCATAGAAGCAATGATCTCCTTTTTCTAAAGTATCGGTAATGTGATTACAATATTTTTGCTGGGAACATAACGGATTACAGTTTCCCCAACCCTGTGTGTTAATCATAATGTGATTTTAACAGTTTATTGCAACGTATGCAACACAGTTGCAATATTTGTTGGATTAAATTGGTGCTGCCACTTTGATTCGTTTAAATTCATAGATTTTATGTTAATATTACCAGGGATCTTATAGAAGATTGATTTTCTTTCTTTCTGATTCAGGGAGTACAAGGCAGGACAGCAGGCACCAGATACTGAACAGACAAGTGTGGCAGCTGTTACAATCCAAATTCTCCAAGACAACAAGAAATTCACCTGACCATCATTAACGATTTAATAACTGGCTGCACTCTGCCATTATCGATCGTGGAAAATGACCACGTCAAACACCGTCTGAAAGTGTTGGACAACAAATACACCCCCATTGGAAGAAGTACCATAAACGAGAAACACATCCCAGTGTTGGTTGGGAAGGTAAAGGACACCATCACAGAAAAGCTTCAGAGCCGACCATCAGTGTCCATTACAGGCGACATATGGTCTGACCGCATCTTGTGCTCCTTTTTAGGAGTTACAACTCAGAGTTATAACCCAAATAGAGCTAGGAAATAGAGCTCCCAAATAAGAGTTCCTCCTCCTAGACTGCAATCTGAAACCAGATTTCATAGCGGAGAAGGTATGGTGGGATTCGAAATGGTCGGTAATCTGTTGGTTGACTTGGCTGTCGAAGACCTTAGAAAGGCAGGGTAGGATAGATATAGGTCTGTAGCAGTTCAGAATGAAGTCATGCAATTGTATGAAGTCATGCCATCCATTGACATTCCTCAAGCAATTAAAATTAGGGGCACAAGATAATGTGTGAAATGCATTCAATATAGGTCTCAAACAGCTTGATGTGGTATAAAATGGCTTCATTAAAACTGGTAATGTGATTTGAAAAGCCAGTAGTATGTATGCACTATATACACTAGCCTGTAAAAATTACATTTTGGCTTTATGATATGAATAGATAAGAATGACAAGATATAATATACATTTTATATTTGGAGTTGGTGTTGAAATTACTTGAAGTGTTTTTCCACTTGTGTTTTATTGATCATTAATGATACTTTTATTCATGTAGTGTATGTGGACATCTGCTCGTCGAACATCTCATTCCAAAATCATGGGCATTAATATGGAGTTGGTCCCCCCTTTTTGCTGCAATAACAACCTCCACTCTTCTGGGAAGGCTTTCCACTAGATGTTGGAACATTGCTGCAGGGACTTGCTTCCATTCAGCCACGAGCATTAGTGAGGTCGAGCACTGATGCTGGGCGATTAGGCTTGGCTCGCAGTTGGCGTTCCAATTCATCCCAAAGGTGTTTGGTGGTGTTGAGATCAGGGCCCTGTTTAGACCAGTCAAGTTCTTTCACACCAATCTCGACAAACCATTCTGTATGGACCATGCTTTGTGCATGGGGGCATTGTTATGCTGAAACAGGAAAGGGCCTTCCCCAAACTGTTGCCAGAATCGTCTGGAATGTTTTTGTATGCTGTAGCATGAAAAACAGCCCCAGACCATTATTCCTCCTCCACCAAACACATTGGGGCAGGTAGCGTTCTCCTGGCTTCCATCAAACCCAGATTTGTCTGTCGGACTGCCAGATTGGGAAGCGTGATTCATCACTCCAGAGAACGCTTCCCAGCTTTCCACCACTCTGGCTCGACCATGGTAATCCATTTCATGAAGCTGCCGACGAACAGTTCTTGTACTGACCTTGCTTTGAGGTAGTTTGGAACTTGGTAGTGAGTGTTGCGACAGACCATTTTTATGCGCTTTCAGCACGTATAGCACTTACAATTGACCGGGGCAGCTCCAGCAGAGCAGAAATTTGATGAACTGACTTGTAGGAATGGTGGCTTCCTGTGACGGTGCCACGTTGAAAGTCACTGAGTTCTTCAGTATGGGACATGGATCCTAGGACCTTTGAGAGATTGGGACCCATCCTTTTAAAGGAGCACACAGTGCCACCTACAGAACATAACTAGATTAGCAGCCAACAGCATTTCTAATGCTTTCGCCTCGATTGTACTGTATATAGTTATTCAAATATACATACACTACCGGTCAAACGTTCAAGGGTTTTTCTTTATTTGTACTATTTTCTTAATTGTAGAATAATAGTGAAGACCTCAAAACCATGAAATAACACATATGGAATCATGTATTAACCAAAAAAGTATTAAACAAATCCAAATATGTTTTATATTTGAGATTCTTCAAATGGCCACCCTTTGCCTTGATGACAGCTTTGCACACTCTTGGCATTCTCTCAACCAGCTTCATGAAGTAGTCACTTGGAATGCACTTCAATTAACAGGTGTGCCGCCTTAAGTTAATTTGTGGAATTTCTTTCCTTAATGCGTTTCAGGCAATCAGATGTGTTGTGACAAGGTGGGGAGGGGGCTATACAGAAGATAGCCCTATTTGGTAAAATACCAAGTTCATAAACAACAGTCCATTATTACTTTAAGACATGAAGGTTAGTCAATACGGAACATTTTAAGAATTTTTAAAGTTCCAAGTGCAGTCACAAAAACCATCAAGAGCTATGATGATTACTAACAATTGGATACCACGAAATTGGGGAGAAAAGGGGGTAAAAAGAAAGAAAGAAAAGAGCTAGGATGAAACTGGCTCTCATGAGGACTGCCACAGGAATGGAAGACCCAGAGTTACCTCTGCTGCTGAGGATAAGTAAAAAAAGAAATGCTTCACAGAGTTCAAGTAACAGACACATCTCAAGATCAACTGTTCAGAGGAGACTGTGTGAATGAGGCCTTCATGGTCGAATTTCTGCAAAGAAACCACTACTAAAGGACACCAATAATAAGAAGAGACTTGCTTGGGCCAAGAAACACGTGCAATGGACATTAGACAGGTGGAGATTTGTCCTTTGATCTGGAGTCCAAATTGGACATTTTTGGTTCCAACCGCTGTGTCTTTGTGAGATGTGGTGTGGGTGAACGGATGATCTCCGCATGTGTATTTCCCACCGTAAAGCATAGATGAGGTGTTATGGTGTACGGGTGCTTTGCTGGTGACACTGTCTGTGATTTTATTTAGAATTCAAGGCACACTTAGCCAGCATGGCTACCACAGCATTCTGCAGCGACACACCATCCCATCTGGTTTGCACTTAGTCCCACTATCATTTGTTTTTCAACAGGACAATGACCCGACACATCTCCAGGCTGTGTAAGGGCAATTTGACCAAGAACGAGAGTGAGGAAGTGCTGCATCAGATGACCTGGCCTCCACAATCCCCCTACCTCAAACAAATTGAGATAGTTTGGGATGAGTCGGAACGCAGAGTGAAGGAAAAGCAGCCAACAAGCGCTCAGCATATGTGGGAACTCCTCAAGACTGTTGGAAAAGCATTCCAGGTGAAGCTGGTGAAACTTTAGACCGTGTGTGTGTGTGTGTAAAAATCTTAATTCATTACCACAATTGACAAATAATATGCTTAATAATGCAGGCCCTTCCTTTGAAGGGTTGTTACCTACTGTATAACAAGGACTGGCAGGAGAATCTAAATTTGTGTTCTATTACAGCTTGTGTTTCACCCAATACTATCCCTAACATCATTACCCCATAGCAACAGATGTGCGATGCATGCAGGCATGCGTGCGCACAAACACACACACACCCTGCCCCTTCCACACAAACATCTCAACCCCCCCTCCCCCACATACATGACCACAAGCTCCGTTGTTCCACAATTGTTCCATCCCCAGCCCAAATCTAGAGTAGACTTCATGTGTGAATGTCTGTAATGTTGTTGCTGTTTGAAAAGATATGCCAAATTGTAATGGGAAGATTTGATTAACCTACGTCTAGTCCTCTCCGATGGAGCTGTTGTCGTGATATGTTGAATTGGGGCTGCCCAAACCAAAGCAATTAAAAGTGGATTTTTGTTCATAGTATGTTGAGACATATGAAGGGGGGGATACAGAACGTTTTGTTTCAGGTTTGTTTTGATCATTTTAATGAAAACATATGGTTTTTGACATATTGTACTATGATTACCTGTAAGGAACAGATGGTACAATGATTCTGGGATGCAGACTCCTAAAAACTGGTAGATATCTCGTCTCTGATTTGCATCATCAAAGACGTGGACGTTACAAAATGTTAGAGGCACTGCATGAACTGTGTGAGAGAATGTCACTCAACAGAAAAACAGCCATTGAAGTTGACAGCAGTTGAATAGGCACAAAGGAAATGCAAATTGATTGAAAGGGGAAAGTCCTTGGTAAATAATGAAAATCACAAGGGGTGAAGGATTTTTTATTTATTTTTAATGACAAGAAATTAAAATAATGACAAAGTATTTTCTTCCATCACTTCCATTACAGAATGAGTTTTACAATAATTCATGCAAATTCAACAACATTTGTTTTAGCTACGTCTGGCAGGCTATTTCATAGAAACAATGCAAACTCTTTAAAAAACAAAAATAGTTTGGTAATTTTACAGTGACTGTGATCATAAAGTACACTATGTACATAGGTATGTGGACACCCCCTCAAATGAGTGGATTCGGCTATTTCAGCCACACCCGTTGCTAACCGGTGTATAAAATCGAGCCCACAGCCATGTAATCTCCATAAACAAACATTGGCAGTAGAATGAGCGAAGTGAATTTCAATGTGGCACCGTGATAGGATGCCACCTTTCCAACAAGTCCCGGTCAACTGGAAGTGCTATTATTGAGAAGTGGAAACATCTAGGAACTACAAACGGCTCAGCCACGAAGTGGTAGGCCACACAAGATCACAGAACAGGCCCGCCGAGTACTGTAAGCGAGTAAAAATCGTCTGTCCTCGGTTGGAACACTCACAACAGAGTTCCAAACTGCTTCTGGAAGCAACGTCAGCACAAGAACTGCTCGACATGAGCTTCATAAAATGGATATCAATGGCCGAGCAGCCCCACACAAGCCTAAGATCACCATGCTCAATGCCAAGCGTCAGCTGGAGTGGTGTAAAGCTTGCCGCCAAGCTTTACTACATTCATACTACATACATTTAAAAACAGCACACACAGCCTCCCAGGGAAGCCCTAGCAAAGAATACATTTGACAAACTGACTTGTTGGAAAGGTGGCATCCTAGTCACTGAGCTCTTCGGTAAGGCCATTCTACTGCCAATGTTTGTCTATGGAGATTGTAAGGCTATGTGCTCAATTTTATACACCTGCCAGCAATGGGAATGGCTAAAATAGCCGAATCCACTAATTTGAAGGGGTCTCCAAATACTTTTGTGTATCTATATAGTGTAGCTAATGAAATGGCTACCGGGACTACCTGCATTGATCATTTTTTTGCGCTGACCCTACCCACACACCCCAACACACACAAACATTACATACGCCCACACATAAGCTAGCTTGCGCACACATGCATACACACACACGCACACATGCTGCTGCTACTGTCTGATCTATCCTGTTGCCTAGGCAATTAACATTTACCTATAAAGTGTGATTCAATTCTACTGTAATTTTTGTGTCAATGATCTGAGCTAAATTCTCTAATGTCAAAGTGGAACAAAAGTTCTAACATTTGTAAAATAAAATACATAAATCTGACATATTGAACCCCCTGAGTCAATACATTAGAGCTGTGTGTCTTTCTGGGTAAGTTTCTAAGAGTTTTGTATTGTGCAATACTTGCATATTATTCTTTTCAAAATTCTTCAAGTTCTGTACAATTGGTTGTCGATCATTGCTAGATAACCAGTTTCAAGCCTACTGAAGCCAAAACTATGACTGTCACTCACAAACATTCACTGTTTTCTTGGTTTTATTGAATTTGGTCCAAGTGTAGATTTTCCTTGTTTTTAGGTTATTGTCCAGCTGAAATGTGGAATGCTGAACCAGGTTTTCCTCTAGGATTTTGCCTGTGCTTAACTCCATTCTGTTTTTTATCCAGAAGAACTCCCCTGTCCTTACGGATTGCAAGCATAGCTATGCTTGAAAATATGGAGAGTGGTTCTCAGTAATGTGTTGTATTGGATTGGCCCCAAAAATAACACTTTGTATTCAGGACAAAAAGTGAATTGCTTTGCCACATTTGTTTGTAGTATTACTTTAGTGCCTCGTTGCAAATAGGATGCATGTTTTGGAATATTTTTTATTCTGTACAGACTTTTCACTTTGTCAATTAGGTTAGTACTGTGGACTAACTACAATGTTGATCCATCCTCAGTTCTCTCCTATCCAACCATTAAACTCTAACTGTTAGAAAGTCCCCATTGGCCTCATGGTGAAATCCCTGAGTGGGTTCTACTAAGCTAACATATGGAATTGTTTTAAGATTGTCATACAATGGATCATTTAGCAATTTGACTTTGAGGACCTCTGTCGGTATATAATTATTATATATTTTTTTTTACAAAACTAATTTGATCAAATATTACTATATTTTTTAACCGATACCAGGTTACCTTCAGACGAGGCTCTTGGGGCATCTGCGGGTCATAGGAAAATAACACCGTGTTTGTAAGAGTCATATCTTTTCATAGAGGGGTCATATTAGTTACTAGGCCAAACCGTTTGGACGGTAAAGAAATGTTTCGCAAACATCAATTTCATTGCTCCGTCTAACCAAAAATATGTTAACGAGTGAGAAAAAAACAAACTTGCCATGAAGGGAATGTATTTAGGTGTAAAGAGCTACACAGGCCTGTTTGGTCTATCACCCTGGAATGAATGCATTGGGTAGGAGCCGTGACAGGCTCATATTGAGCAGCGCTGTTCATCTTGATTCAGCTGTCATCTCATAAATGAAGTGTTAAATAAATTCAGACATGGGTCCTCATCCCATGGTGTCACTCGCAGGTTTACAGGGGAATAGAAAGGAGCATAAACGCAAGGAGCAGGAAGGGAAGGTGTGGATGCTGACATTTCCTGAGACCACTTCAGATGTCAGTGTTTCACCCTGCAGTGTGTTGACAGGGTTACAAACAGACTACTTAGAACGCCCCCCCCCCCCCCCCCCCCCCCCCCCCCCCCCCGATCTTGGACCTGGGAACCCATTGGAGTCAGGTACACATGTTCAATTCCAGCCCAGCACTAAGAACCCTGATTCAGCTAATCAACACTGGTTTATTTGATCATGCAGGTACGTATTCATGAAAAACTGCATAAACTAAGCCTACGGTGTGTTACAGAACCTTTTATTGAATTTGGTCCAAGGTCATTTCAGTTCAGAGTAAAATAAATTTGGATTGGAATATATCAGAATCCAGTCTTACAGCTGTTTGGGCAATCAGCTACTGTGGTCATGTGATATGTGTGTGTTAATTATATGGGAGACAAGGATATGTGTGTGTTAATATAATGGGAGACAAGGCCACAGCATGGCTCTGCTAGAGTACCTGAATAACGGTGCTAGCTGTGACTGAGACCAAGGTGCCAATTCAATCAAATTAAGAGAAAACACAGGTAAAGGATAGTGAACTAAAGAATACTTATGCTGGAGTTACCTTTTGAACTAGGCAAATTACACACGTTTTTATTAAGGTCCATCACTAATCCCTATCATCATTATTAGGGTTTGTTTCGTGAGTCTTGTTCACTCTGCCGTAGAGATTCAAAAAGTAAATGAACTCAACCAGCCTGCCATGCTTACACTGCGGTCCTTTTTTTTTTTTAAGTAGAAGGATAACTTGGCGATTTAACAAAACATCCCTAATGGACTTGCAGGGAGAGACTACTGCAATAACTGTTTCATTCCAGTTGAACACTGTCCCACTGGCTCAGAGCCAAGTGTGGAAAAAGAAAAGCAAACAGCAAGACATGACGCCTGGAGCGCTGCTGTTAAAGGGGGCAATCAGCAGTTGCTACATCCATTTTTGGGACTTATAAATTAAGATATACCAATTGATTCTTGAAGAATATAACTTGTATTAATGCTTCGTGATCTTAGTTCAACTGTCGTACCCCATCAGAACCCCAAAATATAAGCTTGTTTTACTCCGATATTTGCAAACAAAGTAAATGTAATCAAACACTGTATAGCCTAAAATCATGTTAAAACTATAGTTGTAATATCATATGATGGTCAGTCCTTGCATCCATAGCTCTGTCTATGAATTTGAGATTGGTTACATTTCTCCAGCCCCATTACTCACTTTTTATCATCTAAACAGTGGCGGAGAGTACGCTTTGTTATGGTTTCAACTGCGGATTGCCACTTTGACGGAAAACTCCACCCAAAAAACAATATTTTGGAATTTGTTTCAATAGTCCATTCTTGACATTGTCTCAATGTTTTGCTTATCAGCAATTAGGTTTTCGTTATGATGCAAAACACAGCATCATATTAGACATCATACAGGGATGATTTATGTATTTTGAAAAGTTCCATATCTTGAAAACTTGATTGCTGACTAGCAAAACATTTTGGGATTATGTCAACAATGGACTAATGAAAGAAATACCTAAATACTTTTTGGGAAGTGCAAGTCAATTAAGAAATTTCGTTCTGTTTAAAAAAAGTGTTATAATAAATCTCATTGCTCCTGGTCACAAAGGAACTTTTCCATCGTGTTTTGCACAATGTTTTCTTCAATGTTTACTTACTTCCTACTTGAATTGTAATTTCATAGATAACGGTGGAAATGCATTTTTTGTGGATCAAGACATGCCAGGAGGATAGTAAATGAGTGTAGCAATATCACATCTCTGTCGTAACAGCTAAAGATAAGGAATTGGGTGTTTGAAGTTTTGGCAGTTTATTTACAATAGAAGAAACAGAATTTAACCAACCGACCTGTTGTCTTTCAAGTCCTGCCATCAAAGATACTTTCCCGAGGAAATATTACATATTTTCACTGCAGCCCTCCGGACCTCGTTGACGACTGAATGCAGCCCTCCGGACATCGTTGAAGACTGAATGCAGCCCTGCGGACCTCGTTGAAGACTGAATGCAGCCCTGCAGACCTCGTTGAAGACTGAATGCAGCCCTGCGGACATCGTTGAAGACTGAATGCAGCCCCCCGGGGCAAGAATTGGTTTGATACCCCTGGTCTAGACCTATGGCGTATGCTAGATTGGAACAGAGGCTTGAGAGGTGAGCAGCCGAGCCGTCCTCTTTAGGGCTGTCAAACACCTATGGGACAGCATACTTGTGTCCCTGTTCCCTTTTTTCCTCCGTCTCTCTATTGTAAATGGGAGACATTTACTGGCAGGAAGCAGACTGAAGCGGACCATCACAAACACCTTTCCTTTAACCCCAATATATCTGTACTCCTGTCACAACACGCCTCTCCAACCAAAACACAATGGGTCAACAAATCTTGTAAAAAGGTTAAGAAGCTTAGCTGCAACTCAGTCAGCAACTCAGGCGCTTGAGTTCATTTAAATTAATCCCAAAAAATGTACATAGCAGCAGGAGTTGAACAATCCTGTAGTTTATTCCTAAATGCTAATTTTCTTTGAACTTTTTATTATCCCTAACAGTGTTGCATTATTCATACTAATGCCAGAATGTAAATAGTAGGATTTATTATGGCCTCATGCATAAAATTACTCCTGAGAGCATGCCAGAAAAGATCCCTTTTACTATCTGTTTGGAAAAAACTCGGAGAAAGAAGAACAAGCAATGAACACTATGCACGGTGATGGCACGCCACAGCGGGGGTATCAATATTACATAAAGCATGTTGAGAAAGTTTACGACTTGTGTATAACATCATGCCAGAGATCGTAACTTCTCACACAACCAAATGTGATGACGATTCTCTATCTCGGCTTTGTTGACCAAGGCATGTTCGGTTGGTACTATACCTAATCTCCCATGATACCTTTACTGCTGTGTACTCTGATAAACATGCCACCGCGGCAACCGCCTGGTTGTGAAATGTGTAGGTGACACGTGTCGCCTGGGTGAGGGCATCTGCTTAGCGAATAAATTATGAAATCACACAGCATGACTGGTCTCTCAACATGAATTCTCCTTTGCTCAGCTGCCTGTCACAGTAGCTCCGTAGTCATGAGGAACAAGCTACATAGAGATGTTCTTGAGCTGCAGCTCGCCCCATGCTGCTGTTATGTGGGGCGGCAGGTAGCCTGGAGGTTAGAGCGTTGGACTAGTAACCGAAAGGTTGCAAGATTGAATCCCCGAACTGACGAGGTAAAAATCTGTCGTTCTGCCGCTGAACAAGGCAGTTAACCCACCGTTTCTAGGCCCTTATTGAAAATAAGAATGTGTTCTTAACTGACTTGCCAAGTTAAATAAAGATTAAATAAAGGTGTGTAAAAAATAAAATAATAATCGGCGCCCAAAAAATACAGTTTTCCGATTGTTATGCCATTCCGATTAATCGGTCGACCTCTAGTTTCTATTGGACAAATCCAGGTATGTTTATTCCCGTTTCGTTGCATTTGCTTCTGTTTTTTTACAATAGAAATAGTGGACTGAATACACCCCCGATCACTCGTAAACACAGTTCACTTTCATAGCAGCCACGTTGTATTCCTTCTCGCATCTATTTGCTCTCGTCCCCCTCACCTTTTCACGTCGCTTGTGGACTTCAATGCACAATACATCAGCTGTATGTGACCAGGCGAAAAACCTCTCCAAGACAAACCATATCATAACTGCTAGACAGAGCCTAAATCGTTGTCACCATTAGCTAAAAGTAACTGTTACGACTTCCTCCGAAGTCGGTCGCTCTCCTTGTTCGGGCGACGTTCGGTGGTCGACGTCACCGGTCTTCTAGCCATCGCCGATCCACCTTTCATTTTCCATTTGTTTTGTCTATTCTTCCTACACACCTGGTTTCAATTCCATCAATTACATGGTGTTTACTTAACCCTCGGTTCCCCACATGTCCTTATCTGGTATTGTTTATTGTAAGTGCTTGTGCACGTTATGTCTGTTTGTTTTTGTCCCATTGTATATATTGTTTTTGTTCAATGTGATTTTTATCATTAACTGAGCCGTTGTAACTGTCTTTGCTCTCCTGCGCCTGACTTCTCCATCGCCAGTACGCACGCCTTACAGTAACATCATAGTTCTTTTAGCTATGTTGACTAACGCGTTAGGAAACACACTATAAGCATGCGGTAACTTTACAGTGTACAGTCAGTAAGCATTTCAATAAGCAGTTACACTGGCGGGCCCATGTGTCAATGTCAAACCAAAAGCTTACCTTGACTTGGAAGAGTTCCAGTGTTGTGTTGGGTAGTCATAGCCAGATAGCATCCCTCTGTTTGAGTAGGCTAAACTAACCAGCTAGCTGTATTTGCTAGTAAGTGAAAGTGAAATTGTGAATTCTCTCTTCTCCTTCATCTTTGATTAAATGTGTTCAAAACTGTTCAACTATTGTCTCTCTCTCTCTGAGTCTACTCACCACATTGCTAGCTCGCTGTAGCTTATGCTTTCAGTACTAGATTCATTTTCTGATCCTAATCTTTGATTAGGTGGAAAACATGTCAGTTCATGCTGCAAGAGCTCTGATAGGTTGGAGGATGTCCTCCGGAAGTTGTCATAATTACTGTGTAAGTCTATGGAAGGGGGTGAGAACCATGAGCCTCCTAGGTTTTGTATTGAAGTCAATGTATCCAGAGGAGGATGGAAGCTAGTTGTCCTCTGGCTACAACATGGTGCTACCCTACAGAGGAGACCTTCATTGCAACACAGTGTGTTTAATCAATTATTTGGCGATGTGAATATATTTAGTATAGTTTTATCTAAAAATGATAACCTTTTAAATGTTATACATTTTATGAAGTTCACTGAGAAGGATGGTCCTCCCATTCCTCCTCAGAGGAGCCTCCACTGCTGTGAATACCTCTGATGTTCAGCAGTGAGACCTATAGGTGTCAGCATGCTTTAGTTCAGCTGGCCCCTAGCCGAACTGGGCTAGCGTGCTTGCATTCTCCCTTAAGACCTTCGCTTGAAAAAAGCAGCAATAGTCCCGTTTGTCCATTTTGAGATGCCATAGCCAGTATACACTTCCTCAAAATAGCCAGGATTAATCAAATATATCTGTCATTAATTTTTGAAGAATAAATCTTAAATCGGACAATTGTATATGTTTTGTGCAGTATTTCTCAATGACAAAATGTGCATGAAAACGAGTCATCTCTCATTGAATGACAACAAAAACTTTATTGAAGAATCCCTACTGTTGACCAATCACAGACTAAGCAACAGACTTTGGCTCTGAACTTCAACTTGCCTCCAGAAAATACTTGTGTGCCTGAAACAGCCCAAAAAAACTCACCGAAGTCCAAAACGAACAGAAATGTCACAAAACGTCATCATAATATATGCACGAACTCTACCGAATTGTTTCGGTTGGTAAGCATGCGGACACCTTAGCAGGCACTGTACTGTAGTCATCCCTATGAATGAGGAGAGTGTTGACTCAACATGTGGCCAACTTCAGGTCCCTCAACACTGTACCTACATCACTGTACCTACATCACACGACTGTTTGATTATGCGGTTAGGTTGATGGGGGTCATGTAGGAGAGTAAAGGGGGTAGAGGGAGAAGAGATCAGAGTGAGAAAAATTAAATATGTAGGGCTACCTCTATAAAGGGGGGTAAGGGGAGAAGAGATCAGAGTGAGACAAATTAAATATGTAGAGCTACCTCCTATATACGGTAATGAACAGTGGAAGAGTGTTAATGATGCAGGACTTCCAAAAGGCTTCCCTGTGCGAATGGGATCAGAGACTGCTGTTGGAGATGTTCATTGCTGCACATTACGTGTAAGAAGTGTGTGTGTGTGTGTGTGTGTGTGTGTGTGTGTGTGTGTGTGTGTGTGTGTGTGTGTGTGTGTGTGTGTGTGTGTGTGTGTGTGCATCCCATCATGCTTGGCTCACTCAGGTTTATGCTTGCAGCCAGGCTGAGGAGGATGGAGAATGGAGTATACACCCCTCCTGGTTGGTACTGTATAGCCTTATGTGCTGCCTAATGCGCTCTCGCACATTCATAGGTAGCTAGGTAAACAATGAACCATAGTCCCAACTCATGATGTTACTACCTTGCATGAATCTGCAGGCAGCTAACCAACCAGGTTCAATGTTAGCAAAGCAAATGGCTCTGAGATATGAAATAAGACCATACACATAACGTTAGCTAGCATTTACATTTTAACTTGACATGAAAACGACTTTCTGTCAATTAGAAACGTGTAATATCTGAAAATGTAACAAGCTACACTCTAAAAATGAGGGGTTTAGCAAAGGTTCTAAGATTATTCTAATAACCAACTAAGGAGGTTCCTATAAGAACCTTAGGCTTCTTGGCACTAAAAATGGCCCCCAAAAGGTTTTTCCAAGAAGCCCATAGGAGGTGGGGTTCATCGAGGAACCTCCTTAGTTGGTGAGGGTTCATGCAGAAACCAAGCTGCCCAACTGAAACACTTATAAAGAATGTGAGCATCTCCTCAATTTAAGTTAAGGTTTGTCCCTTGTATGATATAAATTGATATTATTCTATGATTATACCATCTCTTTTCATATTTGTGCAAATGTTTCTAAAACAGAAAATGGACACAATTCAACGGATATCAATCAACAATAAGGTAAGAATATGTAGGCTTTAAGAATATGTTGAAGGCCAGCTGTATTGGGTGCAGATGACTGAACTGCTCACTTTTTGTGTCTATGTCTGCAGGTATACAGACAAGGAGGCATATCAAATGCATTGCAAAATCATTCTGGCTATGGATAAGGAGAACATCAACACATTAACATCAACAAGGGACAGGATATACCCATTGGACTTGAGGCTCTGATGGGAGTTTACCTTATATTTATATTTTTAATTCTGCTTTGCCATTAAGATCATAATGAACACTGAGGACTAAAATATTGTGTTATTATTAACAATAATAGGGGAGGTGGGTTAGTTCAAAAATTTACCACAAAAGGTTCTTTAAGGATCCATTAAAAGAGGTTATTCGAAGAACTTATAGACTTATAGGGGTTCCCCCACAGTTTAAATTTGAAAAACCCCTAATGGATACTCCAGGAACCTTTACTTTTTAGGGTGTAGACTATCTTACCGTATACATCATGGATGGATGCTTCTCCCTGTCAAGGTTGCCCTTAGTTTGAAGATGTAATCTGGAGACAGGTGTTTTCCCCATCTCATTAGCTATCATACTCTAATTCCACTGATTTCAAATCTCAGTCCTCCAGAAAGTGGAGAGCAATACTTAAGCAGTTCTACTAGGAGATAGTTTTTTTTAAAGATGCGTTAGACAGGATTACCAACACATACTAACCAGCTAAAATAGACAGAAGTGTGCTATATGGCAGACCAATCCGAACTAATCTCTAGGCATGTCCAGCACACTCATTATCTCAGCTAATCATGACTGGCGGCCTTTTTCTATGACAAAACCAACTAGGCACGTAATTTAACAATTTGAATCGTATTTACAGATGCATACAAGTTTGTTATTAAGGCACATGAAAGTTTGCATGTTCCAGGAAAACGCATTTTCCGAAAAAACGCATTTTGATTTCATTTAAACAGTCTGCATTCAGATGGCTCTCCTGTGAAGTAGTGACCCCGCAACATATGCCTAGTTTCCTGAAATTAGTTAGTGAGATGATTAATAATAGATAAGCAAAATATCCAATTGGTCTTAAAACACAGCCTGAATGCATGCCTTCCAAGAGAGTAAAGGCAACAGATTTCTTATCAAAAGGAAGAAATGACTCAATGAGCCAACACCACCTATCAAACCAGAGCAACAGAAGACGCAGCATAAACAGATCAGAGAAAGCAATTAAGAAGTTATTTCTAGGGCTGGGTGGACGGGGTTTATAAATCAGTGAAACCACGGGATTGGTATGTGCTATGAACAAGGACAGCATGTGGATGAAAATGACTTTTCCTATCACAGGGTTGATCAAAATAAGGAATCCAGGTCAAAAGAGAAACTTATGAGCAGACAATGAAATCAACTAATGTTGCATCCTATTATTTAGTATGTTGAGAGCATAGAGATGTACCAGAGTGCATCGCCTATCTTTGCATGTGTGCCATCTATCCAACTCTTTGGGTTAGAGGCAATAATTGTGACAATTTAGCAGTCCTCAGATTGAGATGGCCAATAGCATTACTTTAGGATTATGGGAACTATGGTGTGGAGGCAGAGATTTTTTTCAAACTAAATTTTTTTTGTCATTTAGCAGACACTCTTATCCAGAGTCACTTACAGTAGAGTGCATATATTTTCATACTTATTTTCATACTGGTTCCCTGTGGGAATCGAACGTACAACCCTGGCGTTACAAGCACCATAATCTGCAAACTGAGCTACATGTCTCTGTCATTATTTATTCATGCTCTTCTTTCCAAATATCAGGGAACCAAATTGTGCTAGAACAGAGAATATAATGTTTTCCCAGGAATGAGGATAACATTCCCAACTAGAGTTAACATGGAACAAACACCACAGTGTACATACATCAGATACTCACTAACACTGCAAACAAACCACACACAAGTAGTAAATCACCACCAAGGTATGGTCCTTACCTTGAAGAGCCGCAGTATGTTGGCCACCATGATTGACACAGAGCTGGACGAGGCTCCGATGACTCCCACCACCCTCTCAGGCTTGGTGATGATGGGTGCCCCCCCGCCGAGACACTTGACGTCCGTCCCATCCTTCTCGATGAGAGCCTGGACGAAGGTGAGTGACTGCTCCAGGGCGTGGGTATCCCGGGAACACGTGTCTAGGATGCGCGCCCCCAGCGTGATATTGGGAAGCAGGGAATGGTCGTTGTTGATACGGTCCAGGGCGAACAGCATGGCCTCCAGACGATGGATCCCCTTCTCCTTCTTCAGCTCCCCGCAGGCCTTGCCTTCGTTGCCCCTGGAGTGCACGGGAAACAGGCCTCCCAGGGAGATATCCCCGTCGATGCGGATGGAGTTGAGGTGTGTGCCGCTCGGGACTTTTGGTTTAGCGGCTTGGGCGGCCGTGAGAGAGCAGTAAAGAAGGAGTAAGAGCCTGATCAGGCTGCCTCTGTGACAGATCCTGCCAGTCCGATGCAGAGCACACCCCTGGGGCTGAGACACCATGACCACAGCCCAGACACAAATCAAGACACTCTAGAAACCAGCGGAATCAGGATCACAAAGAACACTAGTCTACTCTATATCCAGAGGGTTAATCTTAATAATACCTCTTGAAGCAGTGGGCACAGAACAGGCGTCCTCTCATGTTGCTTTGCTCTTAGAAGCACTCAATTATAATAGGAGCATTAATTTAGATGGCTCTTCAAAGGATATCTCCTCTCCCTTTCTTACATATGCATCTCCTTCTTTCCTCCTCACTCCATGGTCTGACCAACGTGGTGGGCACTCCTCTGCCCTCTGTGCTCCTCGGCCCACTGTAACTCACCACCCTGCCTATGGAGATCCGTCACAGGGGGGGGGGGGGGGGTGTTCAGGCCGCTCAGGTCTCCGGGCTGCTGAGTGAATTCCTGCAAGATAAAGCAAAGTAGAAGCGATGAGACACACCACCCAGTGACAGAGGGGCTAGATATGAGAGAAGGGATTCGTGTTGGTTTGAGATTTTCACTGCTTTCTTTTTCTGTCTCAACTCCTTTTGCTGCAATCATGTGTGGAATGATGAGATAATTTTTTTTCTTTCAATCTCACATGCTCTCTCTCTCCCTCCTCCCTCTTCTCCCTCCCTACTCACCTCTCCATATTGAATTTAAAAGGGTTGCCATGGACTCCCAAGGTCGAAAGGCATGAAAGTCAGCTCCCAAACTCCTCTTTTCAACATACTCACTAAGAAACGCTGCCTACTGTACTAATGTGCCTACCATTGTTAGGTTGCTACACATCATACACAAAATGTTATCCCATGTCTTGATTACATGTCCAAGATCTCTCTAGGAACTTACAGTAGGGCCCTAAAGTGGCACTCCAGTCTCCTTTCACCTCAATGATTAGCTCTTTTTCCATCTATTGCTCCTCTATTGTTCCCGCAATAATGAGGGGAGGCCGATTACATCACATCAGACCAACTCCTTGAATGGCCTACTCCTTGAAGTTTGCAGTTTTGTCAACAAAAAAACCCACTATTTTCCTCAATACGTTTGTTTTTTTTCCCCCCTAAAGTGTACATTCGTGTATTTACACTTGGGATATTGTTTTTCAACAGTAAATGCTCAAAAATAGCTGGAGGGCTTATTTGAATGAAATATTTTTGTTGGTGACTCTCTCACCCATACAATTCTATTGATTATAACATTTCCCTGTATTCAAAGATGACACTAAAAGGCAAAAACAGACCAACATGTTAAGTTGGAGTGTCTTTAATACAAATTCACCATGCTATTGACACAATATCCCTTCTGTTGGATGACATATCACAGAGGAGGCAGATATTGGATGAATCATCACACATTCTCCTCCTTTTCTATTCTTCCATCAGCCCATTTCCCACTCCATTCTTCCCTACACCCACAACGCTGGCATATCTGAGACTGCGCCTTGGACGGCATAAAACCGTAGGGATGGTTTCTCTGAAGAGACTGTGAAATTGTAATGATGACATTACTACAGAAGGAAAGCTGCTTTGATACAGGAGTAGGTAAGAGGGGAAATGTCCTCAGGAGAACTAGCGTTTCATAGTTAAACCCATAGTGTGACATGGTTCTTTAACTCTACACGCCCACAGTCACTTGTGTGAAGAAAGAGTCCCAAGCTAGCCCAGATGGGATTCAGCCCAGATGGGATTCAATTCCACAAATCCTACTGAAGGACAGTGTAGAATAAGAGTATCATTGGACAAGTAGAATAACCTCTATTCATTGATCTGGAGCAGTGTTTCCCAAACTCAGTTCTGGGGAACCCAACGGGTGCACATTTAGTTTTTTGGCATAGTCCTACACAGCTGATTAAAATCATCAAAGCTTGATGATGATTTCATTATGATGTTCTGGAGAACTGCTTGTGAAACAACTTCTGATGGGAAAACAAGGCTTTCTGAAGAATCTGGGTCTTTCGAAAAACGGTTCATTACTTAGAGCTTTAAGCATAATGCATATTAAGGGCATCTGCTGGTCAGTAATAAATAGCAGCGTCTGGTGTTTATATAGCACAGGGATGTAGTCGGCTCAATTGGATCAATTTCCCAATATTGAACTTAGTCGGGGTCTCAACTTACTGTTGGGAGTTAAAATAGTAGAATACACAAGGTACAATTAAAACATTTCACTTAGGGCCCCCAAAAGGCTAGGGCTGTCTGACTGGATTTGTGGGTATGGATGGGGGTACGCAGACCCGAGTGCCACTGCGGCCCGTCATGATGAGTTCAAATTTTTTGTGACCCTAATCCCCATCAAGGTTGCCCATCCCTAATATAGAAGTTTCTCCCACATTGTTAATCAAAACTCCATGGCGTAGCGGTTAGTCAAAGGTTTTGAAATCTAATACTCATTTAAAATATGAGGTTTGCATCCCTTTTTTGCCTCCAAGTTCACTATTTTGGCCCCAAAAAAACGATGAATCCATGGCCTTACTTAGAATACGTAGAAGGAAAGCTTTAATATCATAGGCGATATTGCGATATGCTTGGTTGGGCCTCTCTACATTTCACTGACATTCACAACTCAACAATCATCTGCACTGAACAAAAATATAAAAATGCAACATGTAAAGTGTTTCATGAGCTGAAATAAAATAATGCAGAAATTTTCCATACCCACAAATAGCTTATTTCTCTCAAATTGTGAGCACACATTTGTTTACATCCCTGTTAGTGAGCATTTATCCTTTGCCAAGATAATCCATCCACCTGACAAGAAGCTAATTAGGCAGCATGATCATTACACAGGTGCATCTTGTGCTGGGGACAATAAAAGGCCACTAAAATGTGCAGTTTTGTAACACAGCGCCACAGATGTCTGAAGTTGAGGGAGCTTGCAATTGGCATGCTGACTGCAGGAATGTCCTCTCGAGCTATTGCCAGAAAAGTTTACGTTAATTTCTCTACCATAAACCACCTCCAACGTAACTTCAGAGAATTTGTCCAACCAGCCTCACAAGCGCAGACCACGTATATGGCTGATGTCAACGTTGTGAACAGAGTGCCCCATGGTGGCGGTGGGGTTATGGTATGGACAAGCATAAGCTATGGACAATGAACCCAATTTTGCATTTAATAGAGATACTGTGACGAGGCCCTGAGGCCAATTGTTGAGCCAATCATCTCCCTCCATCACCTTATGTTTCAGCATGATAATGCACGGCACAAGGATCTGTACATTCCAAAGGCCACAATCAACAGCCTGATCATCTCTATTAGAAGGAGATGTGTCGCACTGCATGAGGTAACGGGTGGTCAAAACAGATACGGACTGGTTTTCTGATCCACGCCTCTACCTTTAAGGTATCTGTTACCAACAGATGCATACAGTGCATTCAGAAAGTATTCAGACCCCGTTCCTTTTTCCACATTTCATTACACCGTTATTCTAAAATATCTTAAATTGTTTTACTTCCTCAATCAACACAAAATATCCCATAATGACAAAGCAAAAACTGTAAAATTTTTGCAAATTTATTAAAAAACAAACTGAAATATCACATTTACATAAGTATTCAGACCATTCACTCTGTACTTTGCTGAAGCACTTTTGGCAGCGATTACAGCATCGAGTCTTCTTGGGTATGACGCTACAAGCTTGGCACACCTGTATTTGTGGAGTTTTTCCCCATTCTTCTCTGCAGATCCTCTCAAGCTCTGTCAGGTTGGATGGGGAGCATTGCTGCACAGCTATTGTCAGGTCTCTCCAGAGAGTTTCGATTGGGTTCAAGTCAGGGCTCTGGCTGGGCCACTCAAGGACATTCAGAGACTTGTCCCAAAGCCACTCCTGCGTTGTCTTGGCTGCGTGCTTAGGGTCATTGTCCTGTTGAAAGGTGAACCTTCACCCCAGTTTGAGGTCCTGAGCGCTCTGGAGCATGTTTTCATCATGGAGCTCTCTGTACTTTGCTCCGTTCATCTTTGCCTCGATCCTGACTAGTCTCCCAGTCCCTGCCGCTGAAAAACATCCCCACATTATGATGCTGCCACCACCTTGCTTCAACGTAGGCAGTGGTGTAAACAAAAAATACTTAAAATTACTACTTAAGTCATTTTTGGGGGTATCTGTACTCTACTATTTATTTTTGACAACTTTTACTTCACTACATTCCTAAATAATGTACTTTTTACACCATACATTTCCCTGACACCCTAAAGTACTTGTTGCTTAGTAGGACAGGAATATTGTCCAATTCACCCACTTATCAAGAGAACACGTGGTCATCCCTACCACCTCTGATCTGGCAGATTCACTAAATATAAATGCATCATATGTAAATTATGTCTGAGTCTTGGATTGTACCCCTGACTATCCATAAAAATTGTTAAAAAAATTAAATGGTGCCTTCTGCTTTGCTTAATAAATTATTTATACTTTCACTTTTGATACTGAAGAATGTTTTAGCAATTACATTTACTTTGATACTTACATCCAAATCATTTTAGACTTTTACTCAAGTAGGATTTTACTGGGTGACTTTCACTTTTTCTTGAGTAACTTTCTATTAAGGTATCTATACTTTTACTCAAGGATTGGGTACTTTTTCCACCACTGACCATAGGGATGGTGCCAGGTTTCCTCCAGACATGACGATGGCATTCAGGCCAAAGAGTTCAATCTTGGTTTCATCAGATCAGAGAATCTTGTTTCTCATGGTCTGAGAGTCTTTAGGTGCCTTTTGGCAATCTCCAAGTGTGCTGTCATGTGCCTTTTACTGGAGAGTGACCTCCGCCTGGCCACTAATACTTCCGGGGCCGACAGAGATGGCCGCCTCGCTTCGCGTTCCTAGGAAACTATGCAGTTTTTTGTTTTTTTTACGTGTTATTTCTTACACTAGTACCCCAGGTCATCTTAGGTTTCATCACATACAGCCGAGAAGAACTACTGAATATAAGATCAGCGTCAACTCACCATCAGTACGACCAAGAATATGTTTTTTGCGATGCGGATCCTGTGTTCTGCCTTACAACCAGTGCCACGGGATGGTTCCCATGCAGCGACCCAAAAAAACGACTCAGAAAAAGAGGGAAACGAAGCGGTCTTCTGGTCAGACTCCGGAGACGGGCACATCGTGCACCACTCCCTAGCATTCTTCTTGCCAATGTCCAGTCTCTTGACAACAAGGTTGATGAAATCCGAGCAAGGGTAGCATTCCAGAGGGACATCAGAGACTGTAATGTTCTCTGCTTCACGGAAACATGGCTAACTGGAGAGACGCAATCCGAAGCGGTGCAGCCAGCGGGTTTCTCCACGCATCGCGCCGACAGAAACGAACATCTTTCTGGTAAGATGACAACGTGACATGGTGTGATGAAAGAAACATACAGGAACTCAAATCCTTCTGTTCACCTGATTTAGAATTCCTCACAATCAAATGTAGACCGCATTATCTACCAAGAGAATTCTCTTCGATTATAATCACAGCCGTATATATCCCCCCCCAAGCAGACACATCGATGGCTCTGAACAAACTTTATTTAACTCTCTGCAAACTGGAAACGATTTATCCGGAGGCTGCATTCATTGTAGCTGGGGATTTTAACAAGGCTAATCTGAAAACAAGACTCCCTAAATTTGATCAGCATATCGATTGCGCAACCAGGGGTGGAAAGACCCTGGATCATTGTTACTCTAACTTCCGCGACGCATATAAGGCCCTGCCCCGCCCCCCTTTCGGAAAAGCTGACCACGACTCCATTTTGTTGATCCCTGCCTACAGACAGAAACTAAAACAAGAAGCTCCCACGCTGAGGTCTGTCCAACGCTCGTCCGACCAAGCTGACTCCACACTCCAAGACTGCTTCCATCACGCGGACTGGGAGATGTTTCGTATTGCGTCAGACAACAACATTGACGAATACGCTGATTCGGTGTGCGAGTTCATTAGAACGTGCGTTGAAGATGTCGTTCCCATAGCAACGATTAAAACATTCCCTAACCAGAAACCGTGGATTGATGGCAGCATTCGTGTGGAACTGAAGGCGCGAACCACTGCTTTTAATCAGGGCAAGGTGTCTGGTAACATGACTGAATAAAAAACAGTGCAGCTATTCCCTCCGCAAGGCTATCAAACAAGCTAAGCGCCAGTACAGAGACAAAGTAGAATCTCAATTCAACGGCTCAGACACAAGAGGAATGTGGCAGGGTCTACAGTCAATCACGGACTACAGGAAGAAACCCAGCCCAGTCACGGACCAGGATGTCTTGCTCCCAGGCAGACTAAATAACTTTTTTGCCCGCTTTGAGGACAATACAGTGCCACTGACACGTCCTGCAACGAAAACATGCGGTCTCTCCTTCACTGCAGCCGAAGTGAGTAAGACATTTAAACGTGTTAACCCTCGCAAGGCTGCAGGCCCAGACGGCATCCCCAGCCGCGCCCTCAGAGCATGCGCAGACCAGCTGGCCGGTGTGTTTACGGACATATTCAACCAATCCCTATACCAGTCTGCTGTTCCCACATGCTTCAAGAGGGCCACCATTGTTCCTGTTCCCAAGAAAGCTAAGGTAACTGAGATAAACGACTACCGCCCCGTAGCACTCACATCCGTCATCATGAAGTGCTTTGAGAGACTAGTCAAGGACCATATCACCTCCACCCTACCTGACACCCTTGACCCACTCCAATTTGCTTACCGCCCAAATAGGTCCACAGACGATGCAATCTCAACCACACTGCACACTGCCCTAACCCATCTGGACAAGAGGAATACCTATGTGAGAATGCTGTTCATCGACTACAGCTCGGCATTCAACACCATAGTACCCTCCAAGCTCGTCATCAAGCTCGAGACCCTGGGTCCTGACCCCGCCCTGTGCAACTGGGTACTGGACTTCCTGACGGGCCGCCCCCGTCTCCTCCCCGCTGATCCTCAACACTGGGGCCCCACAAGGGTGCGTTCTGAGCCCTCTCCTGTACTCCCTGTTCACCCACGACTGCGTGGCCACGCACGCCTCCAACTCAATCATCAAGTTTGCGGACGACACAACAGTGGTAGGCTTGATTACCAACAACGACGAGACGGCCTACAGGGAGGAGGTGAGGGCCCTCGGAGTGTGGTGTCAGGAAAATAACCTCACACTCAACGTCAACAAAACTAAGGAGATGATTGTGGACTTCAGGAAACAGCAGAGGGAACACCCCCCCATCCACATCGATGGAACAGTAGTGGAGAGGGTAGCAAGTTTTAAGTTCCTCGGCATACACATCACAGACAAACTGAATTGGTCCACTCACACAGACAGCATCGTGAGGAAGGCGCAGCAGCGCCTCTTCAACCTCAGGAGGCTGAAGAAATTCGGCTTGTCACCAAAAGCACTCACAAACTTCTACAGATGCACAATCGAGAGCATCCTGGCGGGCTGTATCACCGCCTGGTATGGCAACTGCACCGCCCTCAACCGTAAGGCTCTCCAGAGGGTAGTGAGGTCTGCACAACGCATCACCGGGGGCAAACTACCTGCCCTCCAGGACACCTACACCACCCGATGCTACAGGAAGGCCATAAAGATCATCAAGGACATCAACCACCCGAGCCACTGCCTGTTCACCCCGCTGTCATCCAGAAGGCGAGGTCAGTACAGGTGCATCAAAGCTGGGACCGAGAGACTGAAAAACAGCTTCTATCTCAAGGCCATCAGACTGTTAAACAGCCACCACTAACATTGAGTGGCTACTGCCAACACACTGTCAATGACACTGACTCTACTCCAGCCACTTTAATCATGGGAATTGATGGGAAATGATGTAAATATATCACTAGCCACTTTAAACAATGCTACCTTATATAATGTTACTTACCCTACATTATTCATCTCATATGCATACGTAGATACTGTACTCTATATCATCGACTGCATCCTTATGTAATACATGTATCACTAGCCACTTTAACTATGCCACTTGGTTTACATACTCATCTCATATGTATATACTGTACTCGATATCATCTACTGTATCTTGCCTATGCTGCTCTGTACCATCACTCATTCATATATCCTTATGTACATATTCTTTATCCCCTTACACTGTGTATAAGACAGTAGTTTTTTTTGGAATTGTTAGTTAGATTACTTGTTCGTTATTACTGCATTGTCGGAACTAGAAGCACAAGCATTTCGCTACACTCGCATTAACATCTGCTAACCATGTGTATGTGACAAATAAATTTGATTTGATTTGATTTGACCATAAGGGCCTGATTGGTGGAGTGCTGCAGAGATGGTTGTCCTTCTGGTAGGTTCTTCTGGTAGGTTCTCCCGATGGTCACTCTCTGTCAGAGTGACCATCGGGTTCTTGGTCACCTCCCTTCTCCCCCGATTGCTCAGTTTCTTGGTGGTTCCAAACTTCTTCTATTGAAGAATGATGGAGGCCTCCGTGTTCTTGGGGACCTTCAATGTTGCAAACATTTTTTGGTACCCTTCCCCAGATCTGTGCCTCGACACAATCCGGAGCTCAACGGACAATTCCTTAGACATCATGTCTTGGTTTTTGCTCTGACATGCACTGTCAACTGTGGGATCTTATATAGATCAATTGAATTTACCACTGGTGGACTCCAATCAAGTTGCAGAAACATCAAGGATGATCAATGGAAACAGTATGCACCGGAGCTCAATTTCGAGTCTCACAGCAAAACGTCTGAATACTTACGTAGGGTATTTTATATAGGGTATTTTATATAGGGTATTTTATTTATATTTACAACAAAAAAACATTTTCCGCTTCGTCATTATGGGATATTGTGTGTAGATTGATGAGGATTTGTATTTATTTAATCCATTTCAGAATAAGGCTGTAACATAACAAAATGTGGAAAAAGTCAAGGGGTCTAAATACTTTCCGAAAGCACTGTAGATAATTACCACAACTGTACGCTCTGCTGAACAATGCAACACTGTGCTGTTTCAGATAGATAGTTCTTGTATCGAGAGAGACAAACTAAATTACAAAACGCATCTGCAAATTGACATCAGGTTTGATAGGATTAGCTATTTTTTTTATTTCACCAGCTTTTAGCCTATGCTACCAACTAACCTTGCGGTTAGAGTGTCTGCCTTGAGTTTGGAAGGTTGGGAGTTTGATCCCTGGCTGAGTCATACCAAAGACTATAAAACTGTGCCGCAATGCATCTCTGTTTGGCACTTAGCATTAAGGAGATAGATTGGGGGCAAGGCTCTGCGATAGACTTGTGTCCTGTCCAGGGGGTATACTTGAAGCCTTGTTCAAGGCTACTTACTTACTTGCAAATGGTTGCTGTCCTGCATGTTCCTGACACTGTTCAGTCTTGGCAGCAGGAACAGTAATGGGATCTGAAGGAACAATCTCCCAGCATACAATAGAGGTGAATGTGCTGGTTTTGCCAAAGGAGTGTGTTAGTCAGACGATGGACTGCTGCACCAAGGGCCAAGGTTCACTGTGAGCATATTGGAAAGGTCCTATGAATACACTGAACTATCTGCTACCGAGTGAAGTAATTTCGCAGAGTTCATTCACTGCAGATTCCCTTTAAATGCAGCAGAAAGAGAAGGGAGGGAGGGCCCAGGAAGCCCGACAACCAACTGACTGTAACCTCCCCCCCCCAAAGGCCAACCACACATCCACAGCACAGGACACCTAACTAAAACTACATAAAGATAATAACGGAATAGAATTCAAAAAATTCAAATAGCTTTTTACCTATAATATAGATAAATGATATAGTATTTGGAGAGCAATAAGAGAAGGTCCTGAGGAAGATTCATGTTATTGTGGTAAGCAATGCTTCTACTATCAAACTATTGTTTTAAAGGGCAGGTCTCTAAAGGAGGTACAAATATAACAGATATTCTCCATTTGTAATTTGCAAAATTAAGAGGTGGTCATATTTATATGGTCATATTTCCCTGCAAAAGACAAAGCAATATGGCAACAATTTCAATCACTCAATAACAACTTCATCTGGAAAACCTTTAGATCATATGATGTTAACTTGTTTAGTCACTTAACAAAATCACAGCATTGGGATTAAAATTAGCTCGTGGGAACACGAGAGTGCATCAATCAATATTGTCGACATCAGAATTGCCCTTTGTTGTCTCCCAGGCTAAAATGCATATCAAGTAATAATCCCAATGTGATTGTGGTGAGAGTGTTCCACACTCACAGTCTGCAGTTTTGACAGTCAGGTCTGTTTCACTTGGCCTGGCCTTGAATGTCTGTATCTCTGAACCCTCCTAATATCAACCCACTGTCACAGGTCGCCAGAGACCAGAAAAAATCCCATTGGGATAATCACAGGCCAGTGGGCTTATGGAATGAAAAATTTGAATCAAACCGTATAAACAATGGTAAACTGGAATGAGAATATTAGAAATTGGCATATTTAATACGACTACCATATTCTTAATGGTATGAGCTGTGTACAATAGCTGTTATGATATTCTGATGTTAACATTAAAGATAAGATACTTTGAATGATATTACCATGTGTTTACAGTACATCTCCGGTATGGTTTTGGTTTACTAATGAGGTGGTATTATGCTCAGATAAATCAGTCTCCCACACTGAGAAGGCTGAGACGAAGACTGTGTTTGAGGTGAACAAAATGTGTCAATATTTGCAGACAGTCCCGAAGTTAGAGCAGTAAATATGCTCTGCTAAATAGTATATTGAGTAAAACAACAGATGTATCATAGCCACAAAATGTCACAGACCGCTGTGGGAATTATGTGGGATTCATATCAAAAGAATAACCTTTACTCAAGTTTAGAGGCAATGTTTGTAATATAGACTGAATTCATTTGAAAAGGGCACAAAATAACCTTTAGGCAAGAGTAGCAAGTCTGCTATTGCATACGGCCACATAACTAATAACAGTGATTGAGCATTCAACACCTCATGCCTGGCTGAGCTGACAAGAATGGCCTGTTGGATAGTGTTTATTTGTTTATTTCGATTCCCATTAGCTACTCTTCCTATGATGCTGATCACCATTATCTAGGCATAATGGTGTGTTTTTGAATTCCATATTTGATATTTGCACTTTAGATATTGACATGCAATGCCACAGCTGTATTATGGGAGGGGGGGGGGGGGTTGCTCCATGGGAGGACCTTTACCCCTTGACTACATTTTTCAGAAGGCAATATCCAATCCCAAAAACATTTCCCTCTTATAGAATTGGTTAGAGACGTATTGACCATGGAATGGAAAAAAACAACATTCCTCCTCAACACTTTTCTCAATCTGTCTGCTTTAGAAAATGCACTAAACTTCAAAGTACCCGCATGTGTTTTCTTTGAAGTAGCTGTATTTCTCACAAACAGAACGTGTACTTCAGACCGTCCCCTCAAAAAAACAAGAAGAAAAAAAAAACTTCATACCAACTTACACTTCAAAAGGAAGATGTTTCAGCAGGCCAGTCCAAACGGTTTGGCATGCGGTATAGAAAATCCATAAATGGCGACAGGGAGCCACTTGAAGAAAATCTATATTTTTGTTGTATTATTTCCCTCTCCCTTCTCTAAAAGCCGTGTAGCTTTTATAGAAGGGAAATGGGTGTATGAGGAAAGCAAGCAGCCAGTGAGAGCCTCTTTAGGATGTGCTGTAGTTCCTCTGGACAGAGACAGAGACAGAGACAGACGGCAGGAGGAGCTGTCTAATTGACACTCACTCCAGAATGTTGATGCTCCAACAGCCGATCAATAGGAAGGTATGAGACTGCCCTAAAGGAAGAAGTGAATGGATGGAGAGGGAAAGAGCATGGCTGCACATGAAGGGTTGGAGAAATTGTAACATGCTACTATGATATTTTCATTCTTGATATGATCGGTTTAAGAGCCTGCAGGGCTGGTTTCGACTTGGTTTTTCTTGGTGGACAGTTGCAAATGTGGAGTGAGGGTCAGAGGTTGCATATAGGTGAATGGTTTATAACTTGATATGGTCTTGACAACAGAATATGATGGATGTTTGATGAACAAGGTCACTGCTTGGCAACTGCTTGTATCAGACAATGTCGACACATCCTTTAACACATCTTTAACATTTGGGTTGATTGTTATCGCACTGTCATTATATCATCATTATGATTATACCATTATACCATCATTATATTGTTGGCCAATGACAGTGAAGCAATATGCACTGTCTAGATTCAGGCATTGGCGTATGCAGTTATTTTTTCATCATGACTGATACACTGTACAACCAAACAACCACAAATTCTATGTAAAGTGGGCATCAGCTTTCGTAAAAGGGCCAATATGTATGTTGGCATGTTGGTGATCCTAAACAGAGTATAAATAAAGGTTTTCAGAGACACTGATCTAAGATCAGTTTCTGCATTTTCCCTCTAATGGTAAAGGTCATGATTTGGTGAGGGTAAGCTGATCCTAGATATGTGCCTGAGGGCAACTTCTACCCGGAGACGAGCATCAAATAGCGAATGAATGACAGCCTTTTCAGTAGAGCTTCTGTCCATTCCCAGAAAATCCCTGTTCTTAGTTGCACACACATACACAGCAAGTGGAGCAGTAGATCCAGTGACAGTTATGATTTATTTAGAGCCTGGAAAATGTGTTAAACGTCAGGAAGATATGACATTATGCATCAGCTGACTCTTGTGGTCGTTTGATGGGAAACCCTTAGGAAACACTGGCGCGATTTGTCTCAGAAAACAACAACTTTATGACAGCCACACCAGAGAGGAGTTCCAGTTATGTGCTGTACATGGAAGATATTGTTTTCTCCAAATGCACGAAAGGAAAGCCTATTAAAAACGACTGAATTTGAAACAAGTATTTATGGCGCACAATGTAATGGGGTTGTTTTTAGTGCAGACTTATCCTACAAAGAGGACATTGAGGGTGGGAAAAAGGAAATGACTGACTGAAAGAGGGCCCTTTCTAAATGTTCTGTTTACTCTCAGAATGCTTTCCCCTGTAATGGAGGGATAGATTCATTTAACCGTGTCTGGTGGAAGATAAAATGGTCTGAAATGTGAGAACTAACCCAGACTTCACTCACCCTAAGAGTGCTGCAGAATGGATGCATCACATTGCATTAAGAGAGGGATGGAATAAAAGCACAGAGAGAGGGATGGAGAAAGGAATGATAGGAGGATAGATAGCCCAAAAGAGTGGTAATGTGGAAGCTTGCTAAGTACCCATTACTGGCGCCATCTGTCATGACTATCCCACTTCAAACCTCCTTTATATCCTTTTTTTTTCCAGTTCATTTTTTCTTGGGCAGTCTTTCCTTTCAGAAATAAGAAACATTTTCTCCATTCTAAGCCTATATCAGGACCGGTGTTATGGGCTGCCCCGTTCCTCCTTGCCCGTCCAAATAAAATATTGAAATATTGATCATTTATTTTACCGAGACGCGCGCCGACAGAAAGACTCAGATAAAGCATCCGAGCGAGCGAAACAGTGCCCCTCCGTATGTGTAGACCATATATCGGATGCTGTCTGGACCAAAGGAGTATGGCATGTCATTATTTCTTTCTGGCCAGACATTATCAGGTACATGGCCTACATATAGTAAGACAGAGGGGCACTGTTTCACTCGCTAGTATAAGCAAGAGAGACGAAACGAGAGGGCTCACTCTCACAAAAACCTGTTCTGAATAAGCTCAATGCGTTTCTATGGGCGTAATATGCAGATCTAAGCTTGTCGCCTGCAATCCCGCTTTTGGGACAAAGACTCGGAGACATGAGCATCTTGTTACTATATATAGATCTCTGGTTCCAGTCACTTGCGAATTGGAAAGGAAAGTTGGCGGGTGCATAGTGCACGGTTCAGATGCTGAATTCCCCGAAAGTAATTAGCAAAAATTATATAAATTAGACCTGTCTAAATAAGATAATTAAAAATACTTTACCAGAGAGCATGATTTAGCCACTGAGGATCATAAGCTTCTTAAAAAATAGCTGTGGATTGTTTCAAATCACAAGTGCATAGGCTTATGCTGATTTGGGAAGGCACGATTTGGGCCACGTGCGAGGCAATAGACCTAACATTCTGATTAGACCTGGCACGCATGTTGATTTTGTCCATCCACATCGGATGCGATCAGGACAAGCAGGTTGAAATATCAAAACGAACTCTGAACCAACTACACTGCTAAAAAAAATAAAGGGAACACTAAAATAACACATCCTTGATCTGAATTAATGAAATATTCTTATTAAATACTTTTTTCTTTACATAGTTGAATGTGCTGACAACAAAATCACACAAAGGATCAATGGAAATCAAATTTATCAACCCATGGAGGTCTGGATTTGGAGTCACACTCAAAATTAAAGTGGAAAACCACACTACAGGCTGATCCAACTTTGATGTGATGTCCTTAAAACAAGTCAAAATGAGGCTCAGTAGTGTGTGTGGCCTCCACGTGCCTGTATGACCTCCCTACAACGCCTGGGCATGCTCCTGATGAGGTGGCGGATGAGGTGGCGGATTTACCTGAAATGCATACGGTCCTCTACTCCACAATTAATCCACAGATTTTTTTAAAGTCAACCACGTTAGTTTCTACTAATCTCTCCTCGTTCAATTTCCGTCTTCTTCTTCTTTGGACTTTATATGGAGGTTGGCAAACAACTAAGGTGCGTTACCAACACCAACTGGACTGAAATGTGGACCTCAGTTGACCTTTCAATCACCCACGTGGGTATATGCTCCAAATAACCAAGGAGGAGATGGGACTTGCAGTGTGTCATGCGTCAAAAATAGAACCAAGTTCTATTTTAGCTCCTGGCTATGTAGACGCTTGCAAAAGCAGTTTGGATTAAATTATTGAATAACATGTACAGTACCAGTCAAAAGTTTGGAAACACCTACTCATTCAAGGGAATTTTCTTAATTTTTACTATTTTCTACATTGTAGAATAATATTGAAGACATCAGAACTATTAAAAAACACATATGGAATCATGTAGTAAACAAAAAAGTGTTAAAACAAATAAAAATATATTTTAGACTTTAGATTCTTCAAAGCAGCCACCCTTTGTTTTATTGACAGCTTTGCACACTCTTGGCAGTCTCTCAACCAGCTTCACCTGGAATGCTTTTCCAACAGTCTTGAAGGAGTTCCCACATATGCTGAGCACTTGTCGGCTGCTTTTCCTTCACTCTGCGGTCCAACTCAGCCCAAACCATCTCAATTGGGTTGAGGTTGGGAGATCGTGGAGGCCAGGTCATCTGATGCAGCACTTCATCACTCTCCTTCTTGGTCAAATAGCCCTTACACAGTCTGGAGGTGTGGGGTCAATTTTTTGTTGAAAAAACAAATGCTAGTAGGACTAAGTGCAAACCAGATGAGATGGTGTATTGCTGCTGGCTAAGTGTGCCTTGAATTCTAAATAAATCACAGACAATGTCACCAGCAAAGCATCCCCACACCATCACACTTCCTCCTCCATGCTTCACGGTGGGAACCACACATGTGGAGATCATCTGCACACCTACTCTGTGTCTCACAAAGACACAGTGGTTGTCTCTTGGCCCAAGCAAGTCTCTTCTTATTATTGGTGTCCTTCAGGAGTGGTTTCTTTGCAGCAATTCAACCATGAAGGCCTCTGAATAGTTGATGTTGAGATGTGTCTGTTACTTGAACTCTGTGAAGCTGTTATTTGGGCTGCAATTTCTGAGGCTGGTAACTCTAATGAACTTATCCTCTGCAGCAGAGGTAACTGGGTATTCCTTTCCTGTGGTGGTCCTCATGAGATCCAGTTTCATCATAGTGCTTGATGGTTTTTTCGACACAACTTTCAAAGTTCTTCAAGTGTTCCGGATTGACTGACCTTCATGTCTTAAATTGATGGACTGTCGTTTTCTCTTTGCTTATTTGTGCTGTTCTTGTCATAATATGGACTTGGTCTGTAACCAAATAGGGCTATCTTCTGTATACCACCCCTACCTTGTCACAACACAACTGACTGTCTCAAACGCATTAAGAAGGAAAGATATTCTGCAAAAGAACTTTTAACAAGGCACACCTGTTAATTGGATTGCATTCCAGGTGACTACATCATGAAGCTGGTTGAGAGAATGCCAAGTGTGCAAAGCTGTCATCAAGGCACAGGTTGGTTACTTTGAACAATCTCAAAATTATACAGTGCTCAAAAAAATAAAGGGAACACTTAAACAACACAAAGTAACTCCAAGTCAAATCACACTTCTGTGAAATCAAACTGTCCACTTAGGAAGCAACACTGATTGACAATACATTTCACATGCTGTTGTGCAAATGGAATAGACAACAGGTGGAAATTATAGGCAATTAACAAGACACCCCCAATAAAGGAGTTGTTCTGCAGGTGGTACCACAGACCACTTCTCAGTTCCTATGCTTCCTGGCTGATGTTTTGGTCACTTTGGAATGCTGTGGCGGGGCTTTCACTCTAGTGGTAGCAGGAGACGGAGTCTACAACCCACACAAGTGGCTCAGGTAGTGCAGCTCATCCAGGATGGCACATCAATGCGAGCTGTGGCAAGAAGGTTTGCGGTGTCTGTCAGCGTAGTGTCCAGAGCATGGAGGTGCTATCAGGAGACGTGAAGGAGGCCGTAGGAGGGCAACAACCCAGCAGCAGGACCGCTATCTCTGCCTTTGTGCAAGGAGGACCACTGCCAGAGTCCTGCCAAATGACCTCCAGCAGGCCACAAATGTGCATGTGTCTGCTCAAACGGTCAGAAACAGACTCCATGAGGGTGGTATGAGGGCCCGACGTCCACAGGTGGGGGTTGTGCTTACAGCCCAACACCGTGCAGGACATTTGCCATTTGCCAGAGAACACCAAGATTGGCAAATTCGCCACTGGCGCCCTGTGCTCTTCACAGATGAAAGCAGGTTCACACTGAGCACATGTAACAGACGTGACAGAGTCTGGAGACGCCGTGGAGAACGCTCTGCTGCCTGCAACATCCTCCAGCATGACCGGTTTGGCGGTGGGTGAGTCATGGTGTGGGGTGGCATTTCTTTGTGGGGCTGCACAGCCCTCCATGTGCTCGCCAGAGGTAGCCTGACTGCCATTAGGTACCGAGATGAGATCCTCAGAACCCTTGTGAGAACATATGCTGGTGCGGTTGGCCCTGGGTTCCTCCTAATGCAAGACAATGCTAGACCTCATGTGCTGGAGTGTGTCAGCAGTTCCTGCAAGAGGAAGGCATTGATGCTATGAACTGGCCCGCCTGTTCCCCAGACCTGAATCCAATTGAGCACATCTGGGACATCATGTCTCGCTCCATCCACCAACGCCACGTTGCACCACAGACTGTCCAGGAGTTGGCGGATGCTTTAGTCCAGGTCTGGGAGGAGATCCCTCAGGAGACCATCCGCCAACTCATCAGGAGCATGCCCAGGCGTTGTAGGGAGGTCATACAGGCACATGGAGGCCACACACACTACTGAGCCTCATTTTGACTTGTTTTAGGGACATTACATCAAAGTTGGATCAGCCTGTAGTGTGGTTTTCCACTTTAATTTAGAGCGCGACTCCAAATCCAGACCTCCATGGGTTGATAAATTAGATTTTTGATTTGAATTTTTGTGTGATTTTGCTGTCAGCACATTCAACTATGTAAAGAAAAATGTATTGAATAAGAATATTTCATTCATTCAGATCTAGGATGTGTTATTTTAGTGTTCCCTTTATTTTTTTGAGCAGTGTATATTTTGATTTGCTTAACACTTTTTTGGTTACTACATGAATCCATATGTGTTATTTCATAGTTTTGATGTCTTCACTATTTTTCTACAATGTAGAACAATAGTAAAAATAAAGAAAAACCCTTGAATGAGTAGGTGTGTCCAAACTTTTGAGTGGTACTGAATGCAACCAGTAGGCCTAGTAAATGTACCGTTAACCCTCATCAAATGGTTACGTTAAACATTGTTGGTAGAGTTCACAACCTGCTCCACTTGTGAGAAACTGGTTTATTTCATAACCATCATTTAGGAGTTTTGTAAATGTTTTCATTGCCTTTTATTTGGAGTCCTCCATATGAGCAATAACCATGTGTCTGGTTTCTCTGTCCTGATCACGTTGATGGCAGTGGAGGCTCCTGAGAGGAGGACAGCTTATAGTAAGGGCTGGAACGGCGCGAATGGAATGGCATCAAACCGTGATGTATTTGATACCATTTAACTGATTCCACCCCAGCCATTACCACAAGCCCTCCTCCCCAATGAAGGTGCCACCAGGCTCCTGTGGTTGAGGGAGCATGCAACCTGCGGAGTTGATACAATGTTGCACTTCACAAGTGACAACTCAAGTCAAGACACATCGAAAGGGAGGCAGAAAGGCGTAGAGAGATGTGATTGAAAGAACCTGATTTTTTATCAGGATATTTTCTACTGTGTTTAAATGTATTTTACTTAGTTGATAATGGAATCCCAGTCTGCTGTCCGCATTTGCCTCAAGATGTCCACCATTGATCATGTACCCAAGAAATCAAAGGTAACTGAACTAAATTACTATCACCCCGTAGCACTCACTTCTGTCATCATAAAGTGCTTTGGAGAGGCTAGTTAAGGATCATATCCCCTCTACCTTGCCTGACACCCTAGACCCACTTCAATTTGCTTACCACCTGAATAGATCCACAGACGATGCAATCACCATTGGTGCCCTATCCCATCTGGACAAGATGAATACTTATGTAAGAATGCTGTTCATTGACTATAGGTTAGCATTCAACACCATAGTACCCTCAAAGCTCATCATTAAGCTCGGGGCCTTGGGTCTGAACCCCACCCTGTGAAACTGGGTCATGGACTTCATGATGGGCCACCCCTGTTGGTGAAGTTAGGAAACAACACCACCACTTCACTGATCCTCAACACAGGGGCCCCACAAGGGTGCGTGCTCAGCCCTCTCCTGTACTCCCTGTTCACCCATGACTGTGTGGCCACGGATGCCTCCAACTTAAATCATCAAGTTTGAAGGCGACACAATAGTAGTAGGCCTGACTACCAACAATGACGAGACAGCCTACAGGGAGGAGGTGAGGGCCGTAGGAGAGTGGTGCAGGGAAAATAACCTCTCACTCAACGTTAACAAAACAAAAGGAGCTGATCGTGGATGTCAGGAAACAGCAGAGGGATCATGCCCCTATCCACATCGAATGGACCGCAGTGGAGGTGGAAAGCTTCAAGTTCCTCGGCGTACACATCACCAACAATCTGAAATGGTCCACCCACACAAAGTGTGGTGAAGAAGGTGCAATAGCAGATAGAACTGGACTCTGAAGATTCAATATGCCATATCCATTTACAAAATGTCCAGATCCCTGCGAGTCATGGGCAGTTAAGGTTGCTCTCTCAGCAGGTTTGGGTAATGGTCCAGAGAGGATGGCATGGGGTGAGGCATCTCTTCTCACCTGTTGACTCGGAGTTGTGGTAGGTGCTAATGATCCCTTACATACTCAACATAGTGGGTCAGAAGGAGCTTTTTCACACTTCTTCATCATGCAAACCACAAGTGCCTTTAGTAGGCCTGCAGTCTACTGCCTACGGCCATATTGGAGCTAGTATACTGAATACAAGATCGACCACAGGAGCCTTCACTCTGTGGTATTTGACGGAAGGAGGTAGCTACATAGTCAATAGTGAGGACTGCTACCTGTCAGGCGGCATTGATTTATCCACAGACTAGACCCGACTTCCAATCATAGCCCTTCTTTACTTGTATCATTGCACATACTGCAAAACAACAGCAGAGGGCAACCATTTTGACTCACTCTGATGGTAATGCTTAAAAATTGGATTAGAACTTTAAAAAGGTAGCAGATATCCCACTCTGGAACTTTGAAATGCTCGTAGAGTATATTATGTTCAAAAATATATTGTAATATTAGCCCAAATCAAAAATACTTTCAATATTCATGTTTGTATTATTCAATATTCATAAATGTATGTAAGAATGTTTTAATTGAATTACAAATACTACTCATATTACAGAGCAAGTGGTAA
This sequence comes from Oncorhynchus kisutch, assembly GCF_002021735.2. Taxonomy (NCBI): domain Eukaryota; kingdom Metazoa; phylum Chordata; class Actinopteri; order Salmoniformes; family Salmonidae; genus Oncorhynchus; species Oncorhynchus kisutch. Next base: position 26,982,851 of record NC_034178.2, on the reverse strand, counting down.
AGCTTCATATGACTTTTGCTTTGTAGCACCTAGAGATTATGGAGTCTTAAAGGAGGCCTGGGTAATATTCAATAGATTATTTCTTAATTATGTTTTACAATACAAATGTCAAATATATGTAAACAATCCTTCCTCCAAAGGACCCTTTTACAGATTACATTTTGTGAAAATCAAAAAAAGTCATGGTCATTTTGGGTTCTAGTTTCGTGAGAAATCACTCAAACATAGAGTTTTGATTTGATACGTACTGTGAGCTGCTCGGCCCTCACACTTTAACAAGCCTTCGGAGGCCAGAAAGAAGTAATGCATTGACAATTTCACACAGAGAACCAAGCTTGACTCCTAATGAGGACCTCCAATCATCTCCTCAAAGAAATGGCATGACAAAGCACCTCATTAAGACTTACTTACTCTTCTTACTGCGTACAAATCAACCCAATAACGCTGATTATTTCACACCATCATGATGAATTTCTCACAGCTAAGAGGAAAGTCCAGACAATAGGAATGGGTCAAAAGAGGTGCAATAGGGTGATTTAATCTTCTCACTACCACCAAACTGATTTAAGATTTGTAAACATGCTTTGACTAAACCCATCCCATTAGTCAAGAGGGCCTCGTCCAGAAACAATTCCTAGCCCCTAGCTACTAGCCCCCTAGCCTCTAGCGCTACTAGCCCCTAGCTGAACTAACTCCTAGCTATTAGCTACTAGCCCATTTCTCCTAGCTACTAGCCCCTAGCCTAGCTGAATTAACCTATAGACGACTAGTCACTTTATGAAGATCTCAATTAGCTTCACACAATTTGGTAGTAGGCCTACTGTAGCTACACCTTGCCCTTATAAACTAGGTGAATAATTGTGTCTATATTGCTCATACCTGCCCAATTGTTTTCAGATCTACATGATAGGTCTAAGCAGAGTGGGCTAGGATCTAGGGCCTGTAAGAACCGACGCTGGAGTAGAGAAGCAGGTACGGAGAGTGAACATTTAATATAGCACAGACATGGAACAGGACAGGAACAGCGTGAGAACTGGGTACCATAACAACAAAAACAATTCATGCTGAAGCGGAGAACAGAGCTGGGGAACAGACAGATATATGGGAGGAAATAACACAGGTGATTGAGTCCAGGTGAGTGCAATTAAATCGCTGATGCGCGTGATGAGGGGATCAGGTGTGCGTAATGATTGCGGCAGGAGTGCGTAGTTCTGGGCAGCCTGGCGCCCTCGAGCACCAGTGAGGGAGAGCGGGAGCAGGCGTGACAGGGCCAGTGTATGGGGTAGGGACTAGGGGTTAGTTCATGGACAGAGAGCCTTCTCACTTCACTTCATCTGACTTATAGTGTTGACATCCTTATTAACCTCCACCTTCATCCATGTCTTCTTGTTACCAACTTCACTGTCTCCCACTTAATCAGCGTCTTATTAAAACACCACGGATCCCGTTTAAGGCCTGCTTTCCTTCCCCATATTCAGGGGAATCTGTGTATTATTACTAACGAATCATGCACAATCAGGAAACCTAATTGCAAGATAAAAACAAATTTGGTCCAAATTTGGCTTGTTGCTAGTCATGTGCAGTGGGAAGGATAGAAAGGGTTGCTGCTGAAGATGAAGATATTGTTCCTGCACCACCAGTTGTATGTGGACACAAATGGAAAAAGCTTCACCATGCCATCTCACCTCAAGGTTATGCGTTTCAAGGAATGGAAGAAGGGAAGAACAGCTGAACAAATAGAAGAACATGAACAGTGAGCTGCTCATGATGAATGTATAACATATGCTGGGCTGATTATGTTCATCATTCATCATATGTTCATCAAGTAAGCTCTCTGTCTGTAAATATTCATGATCTCATGGCAACACCTCAAATTGTATTCAAATGGTAATTCCAATATAACGGGTGGTTCTGCCAAACAATTGTTTCATTGCTTCAATTATTTGTTCATTTCTTGCTTCCTTTCGATGGTCAGTGGAAGGATTTGGGATGTACCGCTCAGTTACCTGAGAACCTAGTGTAGCCAAGCTAGATCCATGCAGGAGAAGCCTACATACACCATAAAGTGTCATACTGTATAATAATTTAATGTAAACCTGCCCCCACTCCCAATCTTTTCAGACAAGCAATGTAGAAAAATCCAATCCAATGTCTCCAACTTAAGAACAGTCTGACACAAAATGGCTGGAGAATTGCGTGCATGGCTATAGGGGACTGCTGAAGTTTTAAATCTACCATGGCATACAGTATTTCAACTTCTGAAGTGTTATATGTGCATCGACCAAAAAGGAGAGCATAGATTGCAGCTGTCATGGGGATACTAGAAAGTGGTTGACATGTCAGATGGTGGCCATCTGCCCAGTGACCTATAATGATTGGTGCATGGATGGATGTGTGTATGAGAGCTGTGTCTCTCCTCCGTGAACAATGCCATGTAAATTAATCTGGGTTCCACTAAATGTATCTCTTTTGGGTAGTGTAACTCTGTCATGATGAGCACATTCCCATCTCAAGAGGTTAACTTTTTTTTAAAGAATAGTAAGTGCCTATTAAATGCAAAATAAAGTAACAGTGTTGACCGTAACAGTGTTGACCGTAACAGGGTTGACGATTTCATCTTAAATCAGCTATAATTCACCTCGTGGCAGGGTGAATGGAAGCTTGTTGTGTGTAACATGGAGGGGCAATTAATACAAATACAAGCTTCACCAAAGTAAATAAATTGTTAAAACATTTCTAGTGTCTATCTATGAGTAATAGGGTGGACTTGTTATGTCTAACTTTTTTTTTTGCTTTAGGGAGGGTTTTGTGTTTTTTTTTTATTGGGCACAGGGGAGGGTAGTGAGATCTTTCCCTGGTTTTACATTCCATCTTTTGCAGGTTTTACTATATTTCTTCTAGAGGTCGACCGATTAATCGGAATGACTGATTTCAAGCATTCATAACCATCGGAAATCGGTAAATTGAACGCCGATTTCCGATTATTTAAAAATATATATATATTTATTATTAGTGACTAGGCAAGTCAGTTAAGTCAGTTAAGAACACATTCTTACTTTCAATGACTGCCTAGGAACTGTGGGTTAACTGCCTTGTTCAGGGGCAGAAGGACAGATTTTCACCGTGTCAGCTCAGGGGATCCAATCTTGCAACCGCACAGTTAACTAGTCCAACGCTCTAACCATTGCACTCCACAAGTAGCCTGCCTGTTACGCAAATTGCGAGCTAGCATTAAACTTATCGTTAAAAAAAACAAGCAATCATAATCACTAGTTATAACTACTGATCCAGTTTAGCAGGCAATATTAACCAGGTGAAATTGTGTCATTTCTCTTGCGTTCATTGCACGCAGAGTCAGGGTATATGCAACAGTTTGGGCTGCCTGGCTCATTGCGAACTAATTTGCCAGAATCTTACGTAATTGTGACATACATTGAAGGTTGTGCAATGTAATAAGAATATTTAGACTAAGGGATGCCACCAAACGGTTCCGTATTTCACTGAAATAAACATTTTGTTTTCGAAATGATTTCCGGATTTGATTATATTAATGACCAAAGTCTCGTATTTCTGTGTGTTATTATGTTATAATTAAGTCTGATTTGGTAGAGCAGTCTGACTGAGCAGCAGCAGGTCCGTAATCATTCATTCAAACAGCACTTTCGTGCGTTTTGCCAGCAGCTCTTCGCAAGCACAGGCCTGTTTATGACTTCAAGCCTATCAGCCTAATGGCTGGTGTAACCGATGTGAAATGGCGAGCTAGTTAGCTGGGTGTGCGCTAATACTGTTTCAAACGTCACTCGCTTTTAGATTTGGAGTAGTTATTCCCCTTGCGCTACAGCCACACTCGAAACGATGTTTTGAGTGTGGCTGTTGTCGATGTGTTCCTGGTTCGAGCCCAGGTAGGGGCGGGGGGGGGACGGAAGATATACTGTTACACTGGCAATACTATAGTGCCTATAAGAACATCCAATAGTCAAAGGTATATGAAATACAAATGGTATAGAGAGAAATAGTCCTATAAATACTATATTAACTACAACCTAAAATCTCTTACCTTGGAATATTGAAGTCTCATGTTAAAAGGAACCACCAACTTTCATATGTGCTCATGTTCTGAGCAAGGAACTTAAACGTTAGCTTTTTTACATGGCACATATTTTGACATGGCACATATCACTTTGTTTTTGCATTATTTAAACCAAATTGAACATGTTTCATTATTTATTTGAGGCTAAATTGATTTTATTGATGTTTTATATTAAGTTAAAATAAGTGTTAATTCAGTATTGTTGTAATTGCCATTATTACAAATAAAACTTCTTTTTTTCCCCATGCACTAACTTTTACTATACAAAACATTAAGACCACCTCTTTCCATGACATAAACTGACCAGGTGAATCCAGGTAAAAGCTTTGATCCCTTATTGATGTCACCTGTTGAATCCACTTCAGTGTAGATGGAGGAGAAAGCTTAAAGAAGGAGTTTTAAGCCTCGAGACGATTGAGACATGGATTGTGTAATGTATGTGCGCCATTCAGATGGTGAATAGGCAAGACAAAATATTGAAGTGCTGTTGAACAGGGTATGGTAGTAGGTGCCAGGTGCTAAGGTTTGTGTCAAGTACTCTAAAGCTGCTTGGTTTTTCAAGCGCAACAGGTTGGTCCATCATCAAAAGGTAATCCAGACAACTTGACACAACTTTGAGAAGCATTGGAGTAAACATGGGCCAGCATCCCTGTGGAACGCTGTCGACACTATCAATATTAGGAAAGTGTTCCTAATGTTTGGTATACTCAGTGTAGTCTACCAGTCTGTCTATCCTGCCCTCTATCCACCATTCATAATGACAATAGTGGTAGGTGGATCGTTTGTCCATAAACTCAACATATAGCAATTTTAAAGATTTTACTGAGTTACAGTTCATATAAGGAAATTAATTAGACCCTAATCTATGGATTTCACATGAATGGGAATATAGATATGAAAGGCACACTTCTCCAGTGTGCCAGTGGCCATCGAAGGTGAGCATTTGCCAACTGAAGTCAGTTATGATGCCAAACTGCAGTAAGGTCAAACCCTAGTGAGGATGACAAGCATGCAGATGAGCTTCCCTGAGACGGTTTCTGACAGTTTGTACAGAAATTCTTCGGTTGTGCAAACCCATAGTTTCATCAGTTGTCCGGTGTCTGGTCTCAGACGATCCCGCAGATGAAGAAGCCGGATGTGGAGGTCCTGATCTGGTGTGGTTACACGTGGTCTGTGGTTGTAAGACCGGTTGAACGTACTGCCAAATTTTCTAAAATTTTCTTATGGTAGAGAAATTAACATTCAAATCTCTGGCAACAGCTTTGGTGGACATTCCTGCTGTCAGTATGCCAATTGCACGCTCACTCAAAACTTGAGACATCTGTGACATTGTGTTGTGTGACAAAACTGCACATTTTAGAGGGGCCGTTTACTGTGTAATGATGATGCTGTTTAAACAGCTTCTTGATATGCCACACCTGTCAGGTGGATAGATTGTCTTGGCAAAGGAGAAATGCTCACTAACAGGGATGTAAACACATTTGTGACCAACATTTTATAGAAATAGGCTTTTGGTGCATAAGGAAAACGTATGACATCATTTATTTCAGCTCATGACACATGGGACCAACACTTTACATGTTGTGTTTATTTTTTGTGTAGAAATCATGCCACAAGTATAAGCATTCAAAGCTGCATACATTTTTTATATGAAGAAATAGGAATTGGTGATAGGCAGCAGAGAGGGCAGGTGCATAGTTGCACATGAAAGAACAGTGAAGACATGAGACAGACGCAGCTCAAAAAGCTCCCCTATTGATCTTGGTTGGGGACAGTACAATTATCCTAACTAGACTAGCCTACAACACAACAATGCCATGAAGAATAGCATTATTGTTGTCAAGTGAGTACAAAATTCTACTCTAGGCTGCAGTGAAAATGTCATTTGAATAACAATGCGAAAACCCTGCGATTTGAATGTTTCATTACATTTGGATCAGTTGTGGGTCTACTCTCAACCGTTTTAAGGTCTAAAAAGTTAACAGCAGCAGGCCAGTCTGGCTGTATTTTTTTTACTTTGGATACTGAGATGCGCTGTCTGTTGTGGCTCATCATTCTCCCGCGTCATCCTACTGTCTAATAATGTGACCATATAAAGTGCATTCGGAAAATATTCAGAGCGGTTGACATTTTCCACATTTTGTTACATTATTATTCCAATAAATGCCCATCAATCTACACACAATACCCCATAATGACGAAGCAAAAAAAAAAGTTTTAGAAATATCACATTTACATAAGTATTCAGACCCTTTACTCAGCACTTTGTTGAAGCAAATTTGGAAGCAATTACAGCCTCAAGTCATCATGGGTATGAAGCTACAAGCTTGGCACACCTGTATTTGGGGAGTTTCTCCCATTCTTCTCTGCAGCTCCTCTCAAGTTCTTTCAGGTTGGACAGGGAGCGTAGCGGCACAGCTACTTTCAGGTCTCTCCAGAGATGTTTGATCGGGTTCAAGTCAGAGCTCTGGCTGGGCCACTCAAGGACATTCAGAGACACTCCGGCGTTGTCTTGTCTGTGTGCCCCCAGTCTGAGGTCCTGAGTGCTCTGGAGCAGGTTCACATCAAGGATCTCTATGTACTTTGCTCCATTAATCTTTCCCACAATCCTGACTAGTCTCCTAGTCCCTGGCACTGAAAAACATTCCCACAGCATGATGCTGCCACCACCATGCTTCACCGTAGGGATGGCGCAAGGTTTGCTCCAGATGTGACGCTTGGCATTCAGGCCAAAGAGTTCAATCTTGGTTTCATCAGATCAGAGAATCTTGTTTCTCATGGTCTGAGAGTCCTTTAGGTGCATTTTGGCAAAGTCCATGCGGGCTGTCATGTGCCTTTTACTGAGGAGTGGCTTCCATCTGGCCACTCTACCATAAAGGCCTGATTGGTGAAATGCTGCAGAGATGGTTGTCCTTTTGGAAGATTTTCCCATCTCCACAGAGGAACTCTAGAGCTCTGTCAGAGTGCCACCCGGTTCTTGGTCACCAAGGCCCTTCTCCTCTGATTGCTCTGTTTGGCCAAGCTAGGGCTCTAGAATGAGTCTTGGAAGATCCAAACCTTTTCCATTTAAGAATGTGGAGGGCACTGTGTTCTTGGAAACCTTCAATGCTGCAGAAATGTTATTGTACCCTTCCCCAGATCTGTGCCTTGACACAATCATGCATCGGACTTCTACGGACAAATCATGTCCAATCAATTTAATTTGCCAAAGGTGGATAGAAACATCTCAAGGATGATCAATGAAAACAGGATGCACCTGAGCTCAATTTCGAGTCTCACAGCAAAGGTTCTGAATACTTATGTATATAAGGTATCTGTTTATTTTTAATACATTTCCAAAAATTCCTAAAAAACAGTTTTCGCTTTGACATTATGGGGTATTTTGTGCAGATTGATGTGGGGGGGAAAATGTAATCAATTTTATTATAAGGCTGTAACGTAACAAAATGTGGAAAAAGGAAAGGGGTCTGAATACTTTCTGAATGCAATATACAGTTGAAGTTTACATACACTTAGGTTGGAGTCATTAAAACTCGTTTTTCAACCACTCCACAAAAGTCTTGTTAACAAACTATAGTTTTGGCAAGTTGGTTAGGACATCTACTTTGCGCATGACACAAGTCATTTTCCCAACAATTGTTTACAGACAGATCATTTCACTTATAGTTCACTGTATCACAATTACAGTGGGTCAGAAGTTTACATACACTAAGTTGACTGTGCCTTTAACCTCTTGAAACTAGGGGGCACTATTTTCATTTTTGGAAAAATAACATTCCCAAAGTAAACGGGCTATTTTTCAGGACCAGATAATAGAATATGCATATAATTGACAGCTTATGATAGAGAACTCTAAAGTTTCCGAAACTGTCAAAAATATTGTCTGTGAGTATAACAGAACTGATATTGCAGGCGAAGACCTGAAAAATTCCAATCATGAAGTGACTCTTATTTAGAAACCTCTGCGTTCCTATGCGTCCCTACTGAGCAGTGAAAGGGCTATCAACCAGATTCCTTTTTCTATGACTTCCCTAATGTGTCTAGTGTCACAAGACATAGTTTCAGGCTTTTATTTTGAAAAATGAGCGTGAGCGACAACATTGCGTCAGTGGTCAGCTGATGGCTCTCAGAGTGATATGTGCATAATAGACAAACGTGGCCATTGTTTCTCTCGCTCCTACTAAGAAGCCAACTGACCCGGTTGATATATCATCGAATAGATATTTGAAAAACACCTTGAGGATTGATTATAAAAAAACGTTTGCCATGTTACTGTCGATATTATGGATTTAATTTTGAATATTTTTCGGCGTTGTCGTGACCACAGATTCTGGTGGATTTCTCAACCAAACGTGAAGAACAAACTGAGGTATTTTGGCTATAAAAATAATCTTTATGGAACAAAATGAACATTTGCTGTCTAACTGGGAGTCTCGTCAGTGAAAACATCCGGAGATCAAAGGTAAAAGGTTAATTTGATTGCTTTTCTGATTTTTGTGACCAAGCTTCCTGCTGCTAACTGGACATAATGCTATGCTAGGATATCGATAAACTTACACAAATGCTTGTCTTGCTTTGCCTGAGATGACAGGGTGATTAACAAAAGGCTAAGCTGTGTTTCACTATATTTCACTTGTGATTTCATGAATATTAATATTTTCTAGTAATATCTTTTGTCCGTTGCGTTATGCTAATTAGTGTCAGTTGATGACAATTCTCCCGGATCCGGGATGGGTAGTTCCAAGATTAAACAGCTTGGAAAATTCCAGAAAATTATGTCATGGCTTTAGAAGCTTCTGATAATTGACATAATTTGAGTAAATTGGAGGTGTAGCTGTGAATGTATTTCAAGGCCTACCTTCAAACTCAGTGTCTCCTTGCTTGACAACATGGGAAAATCAAAATAAAATCAGCATATACCTCAGAAAAAAAATTGTAGACCTCCACAAGTCTGGTTCATCCTTGGGAGTAATTTACAAATGCCTGAAGGTACCACGTTCATCTGTACAAACAATAGTATGCAAGTATAAACACCATGGAACCACGCAGCCGTCATTCCACTCAGGAAGAAGATGCGTTCTGTGTCCTAGAGATGAACGCACTTTGGCGCAAAAAGTGCTAATCAATCCCAGAACAACAGAAAAGGACCTTGTGAAGATGTGGGAGGAAACGGGTACAAAAGTATCTATATCCACAGTAAAACGAGTCCTATATCAACATAACCTGAAAGGCCACTCAGCAAGGAAGAAGCCACTGCTCCAAAACCGCCATAAAAAAGCCAGACAACAGTTTTCAACTGCACATTGGGACAAAGAACGTACTTTTTGGAGAAATGTCCTCTGGTCTGAGGAAACAAAAACAAAACTGTTTGGCCATAATGACCATCGTTATGTTTGGAGGAAAAAGGGGGAGGCTTGCAAACCGAAGAACACCATCTGAACCGTGAAGTACGGGGTTGGCAAGCGTCATGTTATGCTTTGCTGCAGGAGAGACTGATGCACTTCAAACTAGATGATATCATGAGGATGGAAAATTATGTGGATATATTGAAGCAACATCTCAAGACATCAGTCAGGAAGTTAAAACTTGTCACAAATGGGTCTTCCAAATGGACATTGACTCCAAGCATACTTTCAAAGTTGTGGCAAAATGGCTTAAGGACAACAAAGTCAAGGAATTGGAGTAGCCATCACAAAGCCCTGACTTCAATCCCATAGAAATTTGTGGGCAGAACTGAAAAAACATGTGCGAGCAAGGAGGCCTACAGACCTGACTCAGTTACATCAGCTCTGTCAGGAGGAATGGGCCAAAATTCACCCAACTTATTGTGAGAAGCTTTTGGAAGGCTACCTGAAATGTTTGACCCAAGTTAAACAATTTAAAGGCAATGCTACCAAATACTAATTGAGTGTATGTAAAACTTCTGACCCATTGGAAGTGTGATGAAAGAAATAAAAGCTGAAATAAATTGTTCTCTCTACTATTATTCAGACATTTCACATTCTTAAAATAAGACGGGGAATAACTGACCTAAGACAGGGAATTTTCATTAGGATTAAATGTCAGGAATTGTGAAAATCTGAGTTTAAATGTACAGTATTTGGCTGAGGTGTATGTAAACTTCTGCCTTCAACTGTACGTGCCTCTTCTCCATTATCCACAAAAGGTATTTTGCCTCTTGCCAAGCCCTAAGCGACCGCTTATGCCTCTTTTGCCTGGTGAATGTCCCTTCTCGACCCACTCAGTTTCCACACAACACCAGAAAATGGCCAAAAAGAATAAAACGAGCTCACCTGCATATACTATGATTTGACTTTTAGATGTTCAATGTCTCTTTTGAAAATATTATTGAAAAAAAAAAATCATTTCACCATATTAAAATGAGAGCTCGGTACTCGTAACAGGGTTGACCTTAAAATGCCAGGGACATGTTTTTTACCTTAAAAGGAATCAAAATAACTGGGGCTTTACAATGATAATGAAAACTGAGCGTTGATCAAAGCTTAGAGTGCTTATATTTTTGATCTGACTGAGTTTTAATCAAGCCTGCCTCTTTGCGAATGAGTGGAATCATGAACAGTGGTTTATTCTGTATGTTAGTTGCGTCCCCCGGTTTTGACTCCTGGATTTGCCGTTTTAGCATCTTACAAGAAATCCTGCTATGCACTGCGACGAACCATCAAACAGGCAAAGTGTCAATACAGGGCTAAGATTGAATCATACTACACTGTCCCCGACACTCGTCTTATGTGGCAGGGCTTACAAACTATTACAGACTACCGCCCATACAGATCCACAGATGATGCAATCTCTATTGGACTCCACACTGCCCTTTCACACCTGGACAAAAGGAACACTTATGTGAGAATGCTACTCATTGAATACAGCTCAGCGTTCAACACCATAGAACCCTCAAAGCTCATCACTAAGCTAAGGATCCTGTGACTAAACACCCCCCTCTGCAACTGGATCCTGGACTTCCTGACGGGCCACCCCCAGGTGGTGAGAGTAGGTAGCAACACATCTACCACGCTGATCCTCAACACCTAATTGCTTTACACAAAAAGGGCTTCACAGGAAAGGATATTGCTGACAGTAAGATTGCACCTAAATCAAGCACTTACGGGATCAGCAAGAACATCAAGGAGAGTGGTTCAATTGTTGTGAAGAAGGCTTCAGGGCGCCCAAGAAAGTCCAGCGAGCACCAGGACCGTCTCTTAGTTGATTCAGCTGCGGGATCAGTGCACCAACAGTACAGAGCTTGATCAGGAATGGCAGCAGACAGGTGTGAGTGCATCTGCATGCACAGTGAGGCAAAGACTTTTGGAGGATGGCCTGGTGTCAAGAAGGGCAGCAAAGAAGCCACTTCTCTCCAGGAAAAACATCAGGGACAGACTGATATTCTGCAAATGGTACAGGGATTGGACTGCTGAGGACTGGGGTAGTCATTTTCTCTGATGGATCCCCTTTCCAAATGTTTGGGGCATCCGGAAAAAAAGCTTGTCCGGAGAAGACAAGGTGAGCGCTACCATCAGTCCTGTGTCATGCCAACAGTAAAGCATCCTGAGACCATTCATGTGTGGGGTTGCTTCTCAGCCAAGGGAGTGGGCTCACTCACAATTTTGCCTAAGAACACAGCCAAGAATGGTACCAACACATCCTCCGAGAGCAACTTCTCCCAACCATCCAGGAACAGTTTGGTGACGAACAATGCCTTTTCCAGCATGATGGAGCACCTTGCCATCAGGCAAAAGTGAGGAAAAGGAAAAAGGGGGGAGAGGTATTTATGACTGTCATAAACCTACCCCCGGGCCAACGTCATGACACATAATAAAGAGACACGTGATCGTATACAAATGTAAGCAAGGTTTGAAATGATTATGTTTTAGTCAAATATTATATCTGTTTGGGCTTCTTGCAGTCTACAAATTATTATGTTCCGGCCCCTGACCATCCGCTCAATAAAAGAAATTGGCCCACGGCTGAATCTAGTTCATGATCCCTGATGTAAGGTATACGTGCCCACAGCCTTTAATCTGCAACAAATCAATCTCTGGTGGGAAAATGCAAACATTTGTTTTATGCAGATTTTTGAATATTCGAATGCCATTCCCTCACCAATTGGATGGAAACCTAGCTAGTGAGGTGTTCAGTGTCCCATTGGTCTGTCACATCCTCCTGTGGGAGACTAATGATGTCTGTGGCATCGTGATTAAGCCAAGCCCAATTATTATGAGCAGGTGTTAACGGTGGAGGTATGGTTAACACTGCCTATCACTGAGAAAGGCGTTTTGATTCATCACATTGATTTCAAGTGACGTCTGACTCAAAGCACTACAGCCACCTCTCGTTGTGCTCTGTGCGTCATTAGGTTGGCAGAAATATACGCAAATCAGCTTTTTCCAGCAAACGGAGTCCATCCTGTGACATTTGATTACAGTAGATATAAATTACTATGGAGCGCGACTGTCTTTTTAACAAATATGAGTGATGTGACATCCCCAATGAATATTGAAAGCCTGTCATGTGTACCGAGTAACTGCCACAACATTGAATATGTCCTCAGAGGTTGAGAGTGTGTTAAACTTACATTAACATGAAACATGGCCTCTGCCGCATTTGTACTGAAAGACTTAGAAATTCAGGACATGATGATTGTCTCATTACACACACCATCTGGTGAAGGCTGTTAATGAAAGGTGTACATCATCACCCGGTCAGCAACAGTGAGAGTGTGACAGGTCGGGGCCTTAGTTCGCCTTAGGGGACCTCTGCTCAGCTGCCACCTGGAATTTGCAGCTCTGCCCTTTTTTTTAAATGAACGTTGTTCCAGACCTTGAAAAAGGTCTGGATCCTGAATAACGTTCTGTTCCGTGGTCGCAAGTCCTCATGCTACGTTTTCTGCCCAGACATGAATCAGGGCATTACTTTCTTGCCTGTTTTGCATGTTATTTTGGCATTAATACGTGTCACGAATCAGTTTGCAAACAATGTAAACAAAATATATATCATTGAGTTAATAAAGCCACGTACAAACATGGTCTTATTTTTGTTTTCTTGAGTAAAGGAGCTACAAAATGCAGGTGTTTCAGCCTAGCTTAGTGCTTTCTGTGATGGTGGGGCAAGCCAGCTGAAAATATGGAGCATTTCGCTGTGATTGGCTCAGTGTTCTGTCACTCATGGGGACACTACGTCACCGCCAAGTCTAAGGGTTGAGACCGAATATTCTAGCCCCTTAGGGGCTACCATAGAGTCACATTGGAAGAACTGCCCATCCAAGAAGGCTCAAGGTCATTGGCCACAGATAAAATGACGTCAAATCATGTTATATCTACTGTAGCTTTGATTGGACTGATCATGTCAACATCATACTTTCAAAATCTTAGCTAGCAGTTATCATCATGAATCAAGTCGACAATCTACTGGCAAATCCTTTTTAATCCATACGAAGAGAAATGATAGATGAAACGTATCGGTGATCATCGGCCATTGGCCATAAATATTACACAAGTTGGAAATCGCAAATTCAATAATGAGTAGTTTGGAAGGAATCAGTGGCAAACTGAGTTCAAGACAACTGGGAACTCGGGGAAAAACGAGCTAACGAAACTGGGAAAATACGTTTTTCATCTAACTCAGAATTGTAAATCGGGAACTAGGCCTCTTTCCAGAGCTACGAACTATGAAGATCACTGAAGTCATCATGATTCAAACTTGTTTTTCTTCTCTCGAGTTCCCAGTTGTCTTGAAAGCACCATAAATCCAGAAAATGCCAGACTTTGATGGCAAAATTTGAAGATGAAGGACCACCGCGCCACCTTCCTGTTCAAGTGAGCATAGCACAACAAGGTGAGTCCAAAAATGTCTTGTATGCTGCTGCATGAATTATGTAATATGCCAGGGAGATATGTATACTGTAGCTAAGAAAGTAATACTAAGTGTATGTTGTGTAGTAAGCTATTAGTAGCCCATGTGCCTCACACTAATAATTTGGTATATTTTCACCTCTTCATTTCGTCTAGTATTCTGACTTGATGGTGCACATGTAGCCTATAACCTATTTTTGATAAATGTAATCATTGAATATTGTAAGAGCTTTTATTGTCTGCTTACTCCGCCTTTATTTATCCTACAGTTCTGACTTGGTGTACTGGGAGAACACTAAGAACGGCCCATGTTTTGAATTCTATTGCTGTACATTTCAAAAGTGATTAACAAAGTTATATTGACTACGTCCGTCCTAGCTCGCTCTTTAATGTCTTAATCTAAACTACGCATTGCCTCTAATCTGTTAGTCGTTCCTTCATGCCATAGTTTGTACATCTCAATTGTCAGTAGAAACCACATTTGTTTAAGCAAGTCAGCCATATGTGCTATGTTTTTTTTAAGGGCAGTAAATGAGGCTGAATGAACTGTTTCGCTGCCAGACAAGGCTCCGCTGATAGCCAGGTGTAGAAGTGGTAAGGTGTTGGGACTGCTGTTGGGACAGTTTTATGTAGGCCCTAACAGTTTGTAGGCATTGTTTGTCACTGTTATAGGGCAATTAATGTATTGTTTAGTGTTGTGTAGTGGCTTTGCTGGCATGCATCCCACTTTTTTTTTTGCTTCACTAAGATTTACATGCTAAAATCGCCACTGACTTTCACAGTCACTCAGCATATTTGCCCATCAATTGCCTGCTCAGTTCTGTTCCTCCAGTCCTCAAAAGGCCCTCAAAAGGTCAACGTGGCAGAGATGACTGCCCTTCCTCTCCTCTCCCATCTCTATGCACCGCTAGAGATACAGTATATCAATAATTAATTCATTTGTTCAGGTCATCAAACAAGTCATACATTTCTTTAAATACATTCAAGCATTTTAGTTATAAAATGAAATAAAGTGAGCCTTGAATATTTAAACAATGAATAAACCTCAACATGTCGGCTAAAGCGATTGAATTCAGGAATGTATGACTTGTTTTTAATATTAGGAAAATATGCCGCTGTACAACGTGACCGGTCGGGAGTAGGTCTAACCTACTTAGTGACTGCGAGTGAAGAGCAAAATAATCCTTACATTTCCACATAAAAATCTGATTGATTTATAAAGACCAGTCCCCATGCTCTGTCATTCAGTGATACTTATTCCCATAGTAATTTGTTATGGATCCATCCAGATCAAAAGGTTTGAAAACAGTGCATTTGGTGGGCCATGCAAAAGATATGGGAGAATTGACATGCCTTGCAAACATCCATTCATAGTATACATGTAAAGTCCCTAAACTCGGCAAGAGTCTATTGTCCTGCTGATAGCCTATCAAGGGTGGATGGCTTCTGGCCCATCAAGGACATATTGTTCGCAGAGTTCACAAACAGGAGGTGGAGTTCCAGAACTCACAGGTGTGCCTGGCATGGATTGTGATTCCATCTTGTTCTTCACCCTCTTCAACGCATCATTCTCCTCCTGACTCCCGCTAATGCCGACTGACTCTCTGCCAATGACGAGTGATTCTCCGCCAATACCACCTGGCTCTGGACCAATGCATCAGCTTTCGCCCTCAGAGAATTTCTCTCTTTTTGTAGCTTAATTGCATTTCTTACTGTAGCCGATGTAGACCTAAGTGTTTCCACTAGGAAAATATGTCGCTGCACAACGGGACGTGTCGGAAGTAGGCCTAAGCTACTAAGTGACTGCGAGTGAAGAGCAAAAAATCTGATTGATTTATCAAGATCAGTCACCATGCTCTGTCATTCAGTGATATTTATTCCCTATTGTCCTGCGGATAGTTGAAATAAAGATCTGCATTTTGAAAAGGTATTTTATCATTATTCTATTAACCTGTTAAGCCCACCTGAGACGCAACCATCTCATCTAGCCATCAGCAAATGCAAATGCGCTACGCTAAATGCTAATAGCACTCGTTAAAACTCAAACGTTCATTAAAACACACATGCAGGGTAGTGAATTAAAGCTACACTCGTTGTGAATCTAGCCAACAAGTCAGATTATTAAAATGCTTTTTGGCGAAAGCATGAGAAGCTATTATCTGATAGCATGCAACACCCCAAAATACCTGAATGCGACGTAAACAAAAGAATTAGCGTAGCCGGCGCTACACAAATAGCAGAAATAAAATATAAAACTTTCATTACCTTTGACGAGCTTCTTTGTTGGCACTCCTATATGTCCCATAAACATCACTATTGGGTATTTTTTTCGATTAAATCGGTCCATATATACCCAAAATAGCCATATATGGAAACTGTGTGATTCAGAAAAAAACACAGTTTGAAAACGCTACGTAATTTTTTTTAATTAAAAAAGTCGACGATAAACTTTCACAAAACACTTCGAAATACTTTTGTAATCCAACTTTAGGTATCAGTAAACGTTAATAATCTATCAAATTGATCACGGGGCGATGTGTATTCAATAGCTCCACGATTTCAAATCATCTTCCAAAATCTCTCTTCCAAAACTTCCTGTCGGAGACCGGATGGAAAGTGATCTCTCTAGTACGTTTGACCAAGAAACAAAGGCACCGCAAATGACGAGACTGGCGACATCGTGTGGAAGCTGTAGGAATTGCAATCTCGGCCCCATTTAATTTAGTTTCCATTCAACAATACATGCAAGTGGCGCATTGATACTTTTTTCAGTTTTCAGTGACCAGATGTTCTTGCGCTTTTCGATGAAACACACGCTCTGTTATAGTCACAGCCGTGATTTAACCAGTTTTAGAAACGTCAGAGTGTTTTCCATCCACACATACTAATCATATGCATATACTATATTCCTGGCATGAGTAGCAGGACGCTGAAATGTTGCGCGATTTTTAACAGAATGTTCGAAAAAGTAGGGGGTAGGCTTAAGAGGTTTTAATGAAAGCATAAAGATGTTGATGAACAAATACTGTACAGTGTATGCTTGATCCAACATTTTGTGGTTGCATGAGGTTTGGAATTAGAAATGTAAAACTTTTTCCCGGGTGGCGCAGTGTTTAAGGGTGCTGTACTGCAGCACCAGCTGTGCCACCAGAGACTATGGGTTCTGGCCCAGGTTCTGTCGTAACCGGCCGCGACCGGTTAGCGTCGTCCGGGTTAGGGAGGGTTTGGCCGGTAGGGATATCCTTGTCTCATCGCGCACCAGCGTCTCCTGTGGCGTGCCGGGCGCAGTGCACGCTAACCAAGGTTGCCAGGTGCACAGTGTTTCCTCCGACACATTGGTGCGGCTGGCTTACGGGTTGGATGCACGCTGTGTTAAGAAGCAGTGCAGCTTGGTTGGGTTGTGTATCGGAGGGCGCATGACTTTCAACCTTCGTCTCTCCCGAGCCCATATGGGAGTTGTAGCGATGAGACAAGATAGTAGCTACTAACAATTGGATACCACGAAATTGGGGAGAAAAAGGGGTAAAACTTTATACATTGAGTACTTTATACATTGCAGGTTTGGGGAATTGTTTTTCACACCTACAGTAGCCAAACTATTAGACTATCCTTTTGTAAAGGTTGAAAAGTATATTGTCCTGCTGATAGCCCATCATGGAAACGTTGTTTGCAGAATTCACAGCCTGCTACGCTTTGGAAAAACAAATTGCCCCCAGCTGTCCGTCACTACTGTAAATAAAAACACAGCATGTACAGTGGTACAAATATATTACTGAATTCGGTAAAAAATATATAATGCACATATTTTCCAATGTTATACTAACACGTGGTTGCCATGGTGAATAATCCAATAATAATTGGTATGACACTGCTCTCGGAACTCATTAAGAGGCAGCTTCTAATTGAAAATACTTGCAGATCAGTAAAATGGCCCTGTAGATCGAATTAAATTTAGAAGATTGATATTAATTTAGAATCCTCCAAAGGGGCATTTTTCGTTAGGGCTAATCTGGTCTGTGATATTGATTTAGAAATGTTAAACCTTAGATGTTCCTTGTAAGGGCCTTTTATATAATTATAGTGCAGGGTTAATAATAATAATAATTATCATCCTTGGATAACAGATCGGCTCAAGGAACTCATTAAGAGGTGGCTTCTATCTTCAATATAATCATTAATTCAGAAGGTTTTACCCATAGGTTTTAGGCCTGCAGTGGGTTATAATAAACAAAAACGTGCGTGTCAATTCATAGACCA
The DNA here is from genome assembly GCF_002021735.2 of Oncorhynchus kisutch. Classification (NCBI taxonomy): domain Eukaryota; kingdom Metazoa; phylum Chordata; class Actinopteri; order Salmoniformes; family Salmonidae; genus Oncorhynchus; species Oncorhynchus kisutch. The sequence goes on along the minus strand of NC_034178.2, from coordinate 26,964,638 downwards.
TGTGCCATGAAATCTGTACATCAAAAATCTCTTCAACTATTTTGCAATCTATATGGCACAGCTGTCACAGCTGTTGTTTGGTCCTTAAATGAAACTGGTATATATTTTTATTTAACCAATTTTGGTCTTTAATGCAGGGCCGACAGACGAGTTCCTTACTTTTTCCCCCTTACACTTGATAAAAGGTACCAATTGATAGTTTTTTTTATCACTTAGTATATTTGAGTTTAACCACATTATTTGTTCTGTCTTTTCTGGGGGATTAAATCAATTTCAACCAACTTTCTACGGCTTGTTTAAAAAATTATGATATGAGATTATTTCGTTTTCAAATAACCGAAAGTGAGTGGTTGAAATCTGAATAAAGGGAAAACTATATTAAAAATAACTTGTTTTTAGAGGGAGAGAAGAAAAAAGGCCACTGTGCCTATTTTTCGAAAATCGTCAGCTCACATGTCAAGTGTAATTCCCCCATTGTATTTGCCCACGTTCTCTCTTAACTCCAGGATCACTGACAGTTTTTTGTTGTTGTTGCCTGATGCAGGACTTTAATGCCAGAGAAGAGAGACTCTCAGACTGAAAACACAGCCATTAATTTACGAAAAGATTGTCAATTTGTGCCACAGTTTATACTACCGATAGAACAATGATCTAACTGCCCCTTGTGATAGTGTGGTCCAATGACAGTGTCACCATCTACCACTAACGGTCACGGCATAAGCTCAAAACCATTAAAGGAAGACACACTCTACCTGCTCCCCCAATTGAACCCCCCCCTTCTCAATAGGCATCTACTCTGCTCCCACCCCAATAGACATTTATAATATTTAATAGCCCCCTCTACTTCCTACTTGGATTGTGATGATACCGATGAACGAATCCTGAACACAATGTGCTTCTTTAAAATATATATAAGGAATAATATTGTATTTGAAGTGTATGAAATTGTTTGAGGAAATATTCAGAAAAGTCTAATAATAATTGGCCATAATTCTGCACCTTTGTATAGTTGTCCTTCCAATTTTGCTCGTCATTATTTAGTGACGGATGTACTGAACTACTGGGATTTTTAAAAGACAAAATAACTCTGTTCTCTTTCAAATACTCTTTTCAATGTATCATGTGTGGGTTCACTAGGACCGCCTACTCTCTCGGAAGTACCTATCAAAAGTGTCTGTTGGAGACAGACATGTAGATTGGCGAATGAGGGGAGACCCTCACTACCATAAAAGGAGAAACTCTCCTGCCTTCTAGTTATTCTTGCTTCTCTGCCTCATGAAGAGTGTCACTAGCTCTCCTCAGATCGGCTGTATTCCTGTTTGCCTGCTTAAACGACTTAATCCCCTCCAAGCTCATCATCAAGCTGGGGACCATGGGACTGAACACCTCTCTCTGCAACTGAATCCTGGACTTCCTGATGGGCCGGCCCCAGGTGGCGAGGATAGGCAACAACACCTCCACCATGCTGACCCTCAACATGGGATGACCCTCAGGGGTGTGTGCTTAGTCCCCTCTTGTACTCCTTGTTCAGCCACGACTGGGTGGCCACGACTACAACACCATCATTACATTTTCTGATGACACGACAATGGTTGGCCTGAGGTGGAGGTCAGAGACTTAACAGTGTAGTGACAGGACAACAACCTCAACATCAGTAAGATCAAGGAGTTGATTTTGGACTACAGGCGAAAAAGGGGAGAGCACCATCCACATCAACAGAGCTGTAGTGGAGTGGTTGTGAGCTTCAAGTTCCTTGGTGTCCACATCACTAAGACCTTTTTTTCCAGTTTTTTTAACCTTTATTTAACTAGGAAAGTCTGTTAAGAACAAATTCTTATTTTCAATGACGGCTTAGGAACAGTGGGTTAACTGCCTGTTCAGGGGCAGAATGACAGATTTGTACCTTGTCAGCTCGGGGTTTGAACTTGCAACCTTCCGGTTACTAGTCCAACACTCTAACCACTAGGCTACCCTTCCGCCCCAGACTTAATAACATGGTCCACACACACAGCAGAAAGGGTTACCATAGCACCTCTTCTCCCTCAGGAGGCTGAAAATATTTGGCATGGGCACTCAGATCACCAAACACTTCTACAGCTGCACCATCAAGAGCATCTCGACTGGCTGCATCACCACTTGGTATGTCAAATGCACTGCCCTCTGTCGTGGAATATTCTAATCAAATGAGAGAGACTGTCATTTCTTCAAACAATCATCTTTATTCAATATCGATTAATTATTGCAATAATGAGGCTGGTCGAACCCACACCCTTGAGTGTTGGACAGAGTGACCTAACCTTTACAAAAATGCAGAGTACTATATATAGCTGACACTCAGAATGCGTAGTCATTGTTGGTTCAACCCCTCCCATGCAGATTGGGGCATCATAAACTACTCTGTGTTCATCCGGTCATTATCTGCACGGGGTTGTTGTCTTAACCCCAACATGGCTTAGTTTCCCAGATGCAAGGATGATTTTGAGACAATGAGGGATAGTTCTAAACTCTTCCAGGCTCTGTACCTCAGTTACACCCACCACATCTTGTCTATGCAATGTAATCTTTAACTCATTGTTAGCTCAAACCATCTCGTGACCATACGCCCAGATTAGCTGCAGGAAACTAGAGTGGAGACCATAAAAACAGACACTATTAGGACAGAAATGTCTTCCCATTTGATAAGTATTAATTTCTAACTACTAATATCAAACAAATCAGGTAAGTAAATAATTTCTCTCTTACACCTCAACCACAAAGGGTGGTGCAGACATCCAAGTACATCACTGGGGCCAAGCTCTCTGCCATCCAGGCCCTCTATATCAGGTGGAGAAAGGCCCGAAAAATTGCTAAAGACTCCAGCCACCCAAGCCATAGACTGTTCACTCTGCTACCGTCCGACAAGTGGTACCAGAGCATCGGCTCTCGGACCAACAGGCTCAGAGGCAGCTTCTACCCCCAAGCCATAAGACTGCTAAAAAAGTTAATTAAATGGTTACCTGGACTATCTGCACTGACCCTATCTTGCACTGACTATATGCACACTCACAAGACAATAAAAGGTATGGAGGAATCCGGGTTTGGCAACACTCTCACGGTGGAGCCGTCACTGGCTCACCTCCTCAGCCCCTTGCGCTGTATTACTAAAGACATCAGCACCTCACTCCCAGGAACGCCATCGTGCTCCTACGGTCTTATGGGCAGAAAACTCAAACATGATGTACCAGTGACGAGAACCATTCAACGCTGGTCCGACCAATCAGAAGCCACGCTTCAAGATTGTTTTGATCACGCGGACTGGAATATGTTCGGGTCAGCGTCAGAGAACAACATCGACCTATACGCTGACTCGGTGAGTGCGTTTATGGAGATGTTGTATCCACTGTGACTATTAAAATCTACCCTAACCCGAAACTGTGGATGGATGGCGGCATTCACGCAATATTGAAAGCATGATCCACCGCATTTAACCATGGAAAGAGGTCTGGGAATATGACTATATACAGTGTAGTTATTCCCTCCGCAAGGCAATCAAACAAGAAAAATGCCGGTACAGGGACAAGGTGGAGTCGCAATTCAATGGCCCAGAAACGAGACTTGTGGCAGGGTCTACAAGAAATCACAGACTACAAAAAGAAAACCAGCCACGTCACGGACACCGACAGCATGCTTCCAGACAAACTTAACACCTTTGCCCGCTTTGAGGATAATACAGTGCCACCGTCGCAGCCCGCTAACAAGGACTGCGTCCCTCTCCTTCTCTGTGGCGGACATGAGAAAAACATTTAAACGTGTTAATGCTCACAAGGCTGCTGGCCCAGATGGCATCCCTAGCCGCGTACTCAGAGCATGCACAGACGAGCTGGCTGGTGTGTTTATGGACATATTCATTCACTCCCTATCCTAGTCTGTTGTCCTCACATGCTTCAAGATGGCTAACACTGTTCATGTACCCAAGAAGGCAAAGATAACTGAACTAAATGACTACCGCCCCGCGTAGCACTCACTTCTGTCATCATGAAGTGCTTTGAGAGTCTAGTCAAAGATCATATCACCTCCACCTTACCGGCCACCCTAGACCCAGTTCAGTTTGCATACTGCCTAAACAGGTCCACATACGACGCAATCGCCATCACACTGCACACTGCCCTATCCCATCTGGACAAAAGGAATGCCTATGTAAGGATGTTGTTCTTTGACTACAGCTCAGCATTCAACACCATAATACCCTCCAAGCTCATTATCAAGCTGAAGGCCCTGGGTCTCAACACCGCCCTGTGCAATTGAGTCCTGGACTTTCTGACTGGCCGCCCCCAGGTGGTGAAGGTTGGAAACACTTCGCTGACCCTCAACACTGGGGCCCTATAAGGGTGCATGCTCAGCCCTCTCCTGTACTCCCTGTTCACCCACGACTGAGCGGTCATGCATGCCTCCAACTCAATCATCAAGTCTGCAGATGACACAACAGTAGTGGGCTTGATTACCAACAACGACGAGACAGTCTACAGGGAGGAGGTGAGGTCACTCGGAGTGTGGTGTCAGGAAAGCAACCTCTCACTCAACGTCAACAAAAGGAGATGATCGTGGACTTTGCTGTTTCCTAGAGCGAGCACCCCTCTATCCACATCGAAGGGACAGCAGTGGAGACGGTGGAAAGTTTAAAGTTCATCGGCATACACATTCAAGACAAACTGAAATGGTCCACCCACACAGAACGTGTGGTGAAGGCACAACAGCGCCTCTTCTACATCAGGAGGCTGAAGAAATGGGGCTTGTCACCTAAAACCCTGACAAACGTTTTACAAATCGAGAGCATCCTGTTGGGCTGCATCACAGCCTGGTACGGGAACTGCGCCGCCCTCAACCACAAGGCTCTCCACAGGGTGGTGCAGTCTGCACAACACATCACTGTGGGCAAACTACCTGCCCTCCATGACACCTACAGCATCTGGCCAAAAAGAACATCAAGAACATCAACCACCCGAGCCACTGCCTGTTCGCAATGCTACCATCCAGGAGGCAAGGTCAGTACAGGTGCATCAAAGCTGGGACCGAGAGACTGAAAAACAGCTTCTATCTGAAGGCTAATTGACTGCTAAACAGCCATCACTAACTCAGAGAGGCTGCTGCCTACATTGAGACCCAATCACTGGCCACTCTTCTTGTGACTCTCAAACCCGGATCCGGGAGCGTAATCATCGCCTGACACTAATTAGCATAACACAACGGACATAAAACTTCCTAGAAAATCTTCCTATTCATGAAAATCATAAGTGAAATATATTGGAACACAGTTTAGCCTTTTGTTAATCACCCTGTCATCTCAGATTTTCAAAATATGCTTTACAGCCAACGCTAGACAAGCATTTGTGTAAGTTTATCATAGACTAGCATAGCATTATGCCTTGCTAGCAGCAGGCAACCTTGTCACGAAAATCAGAAAAGCAATCAAATTAAATAGTTTACCTTTGATGAACTTCAGATGTTTTCACTCACGAGACTCCCAGGTAGATAGCCAAAGTTCATTTTTTTCCCAAATATTATTTTTGTAGGCGAAATAGCTCCGTTTGTTCGTCATGTTTGGCTGAGAAATTGTGGTCACCACAACGCCGAAAAATATTCCAAATTAGCTCCATAATATCGACAGAAACATGATAAACGTTGTTTATAATCAATCCTCAAGGTGTTTTTCTAATATCTATTCGATAATATATCCGTCGGGACAATTAGTTTTTCAGTAGGACCGATTAGAGTAATGGCTACCTCTGTATTTTACGTGAGAATCTCTCTCGGAGCCACCATGTGACCACTTACGCAATGTGTCCGCCTACAGCTATTCTTCAACAGAAATGCATAAAACTACGTCACAATGCTGTAGACACCTTGGGGAATACGTAGAAAGCGTAAGCTCGTTGATGGCACATTCACAGCTGAATAGGGAATCATTGGAACGCAGCGCTTTCAAAACCTGGGGCACTTCCGGATTGGATTTTTCTCAGGCTTTCGCCTGCAACATCAGTTCTGTTATACTCACAGACAATATCTTTACAGTTTTGGAAACGTTAGAGTGTTTTCTATCCAAAGCTGTCAATTACATGCATATTCTAGCATCTTGTCCTGACAAAATATCAAGTTTAAAACGGGAACGTTTTTTTTCCAAAAATAAAAATACTGCCCCCTAGTACCAAATTGATCACTAGTCACTTAGTACAATGCCACTCTAAATAATGCCACTTTAATCATGTTTACATATCTTACATTACTCATATCACATACTCTATTTTATACCATCTATTGCAACTTGCCTATGCCGCTCAGCCATCGCTCATCCATATACTTACATGTACATATTCTCATTCACCCCTTTGATTTGTGTGTATTAGGTAGTTGTTGGGGAATTGTTAGATTACTTGTTAGATATTACTGCACTGTCAGAACTAGAAGCACAAGCATTTCGCTACACTCACATTAACATCTGCAAACCATGTGTATGTAACCAATAAAATTTGATTTGATTTGTTTTTGGGAAGGTGGATTACAGTACTGCCTCCAATTTTCAGAAAACATACAATGCCTCAGGCTAAGCGAATAGAACTCTAAACGTGAGTACTTTATTGTTGGCATATCAGGCTGAGTTGCTGGAGGAGGTGGGAAAACAACTTGACTAAGAGACCCTAGACCCAGATGCTTTGGAGGGCATCTGTATGATTACAGAACTGAGCCTCCGTGCCTCCCTTTGTGCCATTTAAGGCTGTGGTCAAACCATAAGCCTAGCAGTGGTGGGGGAAAAGGCACTTTAGCTGAGCTCAACCAGCTTACCAGACAAATAAAGTGGACATCCTGGATACCCAAGGAGTTGTTCGGGTCCACTGTCTCTGCCAGAAGTGTGAAAAAAGGAAGGTGAAGCCTTCAACATCTGCCTGTCCTGCAGACCCAGGCCTTATGACAGCCCGTTGATTCCTGTATCTCGCCCCAGCCTCACAGCTGGCCTTGGGGGACTGAGGTACCTGGTGATGCAGCAGTCTGCCAAGACTCAGGCTAGGCCCCTGAACCTGGCCAAACTTGTAGGAAAGCACCTCCTAGAGGAGGTAAGAAAGTCGGCCAACGTAGGGCGCAGCACTGGCGACTGATTAGGATAGTACGCAAGGTCTCCGGCTCTCTGCCCTAACTTCTCTCTTTGGGTTGCTCTTACCCCTCCCGGAGTTTCGTAGCAGTGGAAAGGCAGGGCTGTGTTAAGACAAAACCCTATTCTCTGTGTAGCAGCTCACTTTCGTGACCGTGCTCACATGAGAAATGGAGGAGACACCTCCCTCTAGGGCTCCCTCCCTCACAGGCGTCAGAGCCCCAGACCGCTATCTTGTACTCCTGAGTCCACAAAGCTTCTGCTTTTCCTCGTCCTGTTTTTACTGCTATTGGATCTCGCAACCAGGCCACTGCCAGCTCTGCATCTCACAGAGCGAGTAGCTGAGGAACTATCTTTGCTCTTGACAACCCTCCTACATTGAGCAGGGCCAAGACATACCAGTTATGTAGCTGTCCTACTGCCCTGGATTAGGAATACGGCGCTGCAGTTGTTTCCTTCTTCCTTCAGCTATATTGCCTGACGTCTTACGTCATGGCACTGGCTGTTCTGCCCCAAGAGAGCCCGCTTAGACTAATTTACTGCAGCCTAGTAGAAGCAACGATCCTATAGGGCCCAGGGAGACCGCATAACACGCTGCCATGTCCACACCATTTGGGGTGGAAGTGCTGACACACCTTTGAGCCCCTCGATGACCAGTGATTTTTCCGGTCGGCAGTTACATGTCCTGGTTTATACCACATCAAATGCTGCAATTATAGATCCTCACCCAGATGCTTTAGCCTTGAGGGCTAATGCCGCATTCACTTACTAGTCCGAAGTATTTTTTATTTATTTCTATCTGTTATTTTACCAGGTAAGTTGACTGAGAACATGTTCTCAGTTACAACAACGACCTGGAGAATAGTTACAGGGGAGAGGAGGGGGATGAATGAGCCAATTGTAAACTGGGGATTATTAGGTGACTGATGGTTTGAGAGCCAGATTGGGAATTTAGCCAGGACACCAGGGTTAACACCCCTACTCTTACGATAAGTGCCATGGGATCTTTAATGACCTCAGAGAGCCAGGACACCCGTTTAACGTCCCATCCAAAAGACAGCACCCTACACAGGGCAGTGTCAATCACTGCCCTGGGGCATTGGGATACTTTTTTTTAGACCAGAGGAAAAAGTGCCTCCTACTGGCCCTCCAACACCACTTCCAGCAGCATCTGGTCTCCCATCCAGGGACTGACCAGGACCAACCCTGCTTAGCTTCAAAAACAAGCCAGCAGTGGTATGCAGGGTGGTATGATGCTGGCTTCAGTAGCAGCTCAGCACGTGTACAGCCTTTTGGGGGGCCTAAGCAAGATGTGTTGTGAACCCCCATCTTGATGGTGGAGAGAAAAATGTAAGTTTTCAGTAAATTTCCTGCAGTTTTACACATTTTGCCATGGGGTGGAGAGAAAGTTTTGCAATTTTATAACACATTTAATGCAATTCTACTCATTTTGCCATGGGACAGAGAGATTGTTGTTGCAGTTTTCAAGCAAATTTCCTGCAATTCTATCCATTTCGCCATTACTTTTCACCATGTTAATAATATCTGACAGAATAACTAACACAATCAATTTCTGCCCCGTGGAGGTCAGGGCCCTTGGGCACATGCCCTGCATGTCCGGTCGGTACTCGACCATGATTAGTATAAGTTTAGATAACTGGCTAGACTAAATTTACCAATCTAAAAGTTATTAGCTGACATGGCTAATTGAGTGACTGTCAGTGACTGACATAAGAGAAAAACTGCTAATGCAAATGTCAAAACTTGCATCTTGTGTACTCTACTATTCTAACCCTAGTTCCGACTAGCACATGAATGCAGCAATGATAGAAAAAAAAGGGTCCAAGGAAAAGAGACAGGCCTCTTGGAAAAGAGTGCTCTCTGTTCTTACAGTTTCTGTCGAGGAGAAGTGGTGCGACTATACAGATTGTTCCTCCCTACACTCTGTATTTCCACGGTCCTATGTTCCTTGTAGGATGTTTTGGACAGAGAGAAGGTTAATCTTGTTAAGGTCCTTTTGTTGCTTTCTCGGCCTGCCAAGGTCCCGACATGGATACAGTTTATCCCTAACAGTGGAGTAGTCTCTAAGGGGGCCATGTCCCTTATGCACAGACTAAGTTTTTAGCTTACCCTGGGATGTGACTATTGTACTTTTATTTTTAAGACAGATGAAACACGTGTAAATGTCATATTCCTCCATCTTTTGCTTTACCACTGCCCTTATCATCCCTAAGCGTATGGGTGGACTGTGCTCTAACAGCCACTGTTCACGCCCACAGTCTGCCCAGGGGTTTTCAGGTTAATGTACCTACAGTAACCCCATATTTGGGTTGACTTTTTCCCATTGTCGCACCTTGGAGCCTATGGCTTTTTGCCTGTGGCCTTCCCTAGAAAGGCAACCCCATCGTTGTCCAGTACGTGTGGTTCGCACCTACTTTACTTGCAGGTTGGTTCTGGCAAGGGTGTCATGCTCTTTGTCCTTTGGGCAACCAGCCCCTCTCTTTTCAACTATATCCTGACGGATTATGGGGACCATTATATTGATTTATAATGGCAAGGGTGATAGCCTTCCGAGGGGCCTGGAAGGGCCCTCTCCTACAGAGGAGTTGACCTCTTGGGTACTGTTTTTGGGATCTCACTCATTATCAGAGAACCGGGGTTACGCAAGTAATCTTAAGTTTTGTCTGCCTGGACTCAAGAGATAAGGCTGCGTTCATCTTTTTGTGTGCTTGTACTTTTGATGAATCTATTTGCAATTTTTACCGTATAATATCATTTTGGAAAACGCATTTACTGTTTTGAAAAAGGCCACACAGAGTTCTGTGTCTTCTGAACTCTGCTTTAAAAAACAACATGTTTCCAAAAAAATACTTGTACGCGATTTAGAAAAAAAGCGAATAAACACCCCAGAATCAATTTGAAACCTAATGATGAAAAAGCTTTCCCGACACCCCATTGTGTTCTGTTCTCTCATCTCACCGCTAAAGATGGAGAATGGCTTTAAATTGAGAATGAGAGAAACGCCAGACACAGGGCTGTGGGGGGGTATAGAGCCGACCAGAGGAGATCACGTCAGTAGCACTGAATGCATCAGTAGTAGCACTGAATGCATCAGAAAACACTGCTGTAGGCAAGCATAAATCAACAGTGCCTATAATGTGAGTTGTTGGTATGCATGATGTTAAATAGATCATGAAAATGCTATTTTTATTACTAAGATTTAGCTTTCATTAATCCTGGAGCTGAACCTGCCTCCGCAAAAACAAGACACATCCCTTAGGGAAAAGACAGAGAACACCCACGGTGGGATAGAAGGATCCAAGCTTTCAAACATTACTCTCTCTCTCTCTCTCTCTCTCTCTCTCTCTCTCTCGCAGTCCCATCCACCCTAAGTGTATGCATTTGTGTGCGTGTGTGTGTGAGCAAGAGAGAGAGAGTGCGAGTGTGGGTGGCTGTGTTTGAGACAGATATTCACATAACTTTAACATTGGCCTTGCTTTAATGTGCATGTTCTATGGTTGTACAGGCCTTCTCTGAAGATCTACATGATCAATTTAAAGGCTTTGAATCAATTTCCCCTTATGATGACACCCACGTATTAGGCTACTGCTTAAAGGATACAACACATGCTGTTCCTGAATAGTATTTCATAGGAATCCTCAAATTATTATTTCTAAACCATTTCTGTGACAATGATTTAACAGACTAATGAATCATCAAAAATAAGGTCCTGATCAATTTTAACCATTAAACTCCAGAACTCTGTCCTCTATAAAAGTCATGTATTGACATCCAACACAACTGAATAGACAGATGGCAAAGGCTGTGTGGTTGGTTCAGTCATGCAGACCTACTACAGTTTAAACAGCATATGTGTCTATATCGCACTGTAGATCACTGTAAAGTAGACCACTGGTTGTGGAGTGTTGTGCAACACAGTGACGGAGTGAATCACAGCAGAGCAGAACCGTGAGCACGACCGTGTATTTGCGGCTGAGTTGAGTGTTTATGTCTGTCTACATTGTGTGGAATGGACAGGCCAGTGTAGCTGGGGGACGGGGACGTGTGCGTGTATGCGTGTGTGAGAAAGGGAAATACCTAGTCAGTTGTACAACTGAATCCTGCACCAACAGGAAATGTGAAACATTATGTGGATTATTAATTAATGGCCATTTTTGTAGGGGTTGATGCATTTTTCGTAAAATCAAGTCTGAAATTTCAAAGTGGAAATTACAAACTTTAGAAGCCTTTTTCAACCTCAAATACACCACAAGTGTTCCTGCAACAGGGTGATCAAATTAAGATCCTACATCTGTATGTGTGCTGAGAAAGCCCAGTTCAAATCTGAATACGGCCTCATTCCGAAGCTGTCATCCACGGTAAAGGGAAGGAGCAATACAATCTAATCAGTTGCTGCTCACATAATTCAATGAATCATCAGAGGGCATTGGACAAATCTAAACCTCACCCTGGCCTCAATTATGCTGTGCGACTCCTCTCAGACATGGCGGTTAAAAAGTCTCCAACCACCATCATATAACCCGCCCATGCGTGAGCATCTTTCCCCTCCCCAGGTAATGTAATCCTGACGTCTGAGATAATAATTATTGTTAGAGAGGGAGAGAGAGAGAGAGAGAGAGCGAGAGTGTCAAGTTATTCTGGGTGACAGACACTGTTGCTAAACGAGAACCTAAACTTACTTTACTCTTAACCTGCAATTGCTACATACATTTTTGGACATTTAAATTAAATATACCCCCCGCCCCTCATTGATTCTTGAAGAATATTACTTATACATTGCCTTCAGAAAGTATTCAAACCCCTTGACTTTTTACACATACAGTCTGAATTTAAAATGGATTAAATTGAGATTTTGTATCACTGGCCTACACACAATAGTCCATAATGTCAATGAAGAATTATGTTCAAACCAGTTAAAAATTAAAAGCCGAAATGTCTTGAGTCAATAAGTACTCAACCCCTTTCTTATGGCAAGCCTAAATAAAGTTCAGGAGTAAAGATTTGCATTAAAAAGTCACATAATAAATTACATGGACTCACTTCGTGCGCAACAATAGTGTTGAACCTTTTACTGCAGTGGGCTAAATCAGGGTCACACAGTGTTCTTGGTAGTTTTAAACAAATCTACAGAACTCTGGATCCAAAGCTTACACCTCACACACATGGCTATGTTTTTTTTGTGTTTTTTTTTAAAGAAGACACCTGTACCATGTTAGATATAAAGTTGAAAGGTATTCAATTTTGAGATTGTATCCCAATATTACACTTCATATACATCACAGAAAACTGAAATATAACAACCATTTGGCAAAGGTAACTGGATTTTCAGCTGTTCAAAAACTGAGGATGGATCAACAAGTAGTTACTCCACAATAGTAGGCTAAATGACAGAGTGAAAAAGAGGAAGCCTGTACAGAATTTTTTTTAAATCCAAAACACGCATCCTGTTTGCAACAAGACACTAAAGTAAAACTGCAAATAATGTCGCAAACGTTAGTCCAACAACACTTCATATTTTCAAGCATGGTAGTGGCTGCGATCATGTTATGGGTATGTTTGTCATCGGCAAGTACTAACAAGTTTTTATAGGATAAAAATAAACAGAAAATAGCTAAGCACAGGCAATATCATAGAGGAAACCGTGGATCAGGTTGCTTTCCAACAGACACTGGGAGACAAATTAACCTTTCAGCAGGACAATAACCTAAAATGCAAGGCCAAATATACGCTGGCGTTGCTTACCAACATGACATTGAATCTTCCTAAGTGGCCTATGGCAAGACTTGAAAATGGCTGTCAAGCAAGGATCAACAACCAACTTGACAGAGCTTCAAATATTTTAAAAGGAATAATGTGCAAATATTGTACAATCCAGGTGTGCAAAGCTTAGTCTTACACAGAAAGACTGCTGTAATTGCTGCCAAAGGGGATTCTGACATGTAATTGACTCTGGGGTGTGAATACTGACAGTACTAGTCAAAAGTTTGGAAACAACGACTCATTCAAGGGTTTTATTTATTTTTTGTATTTTCTACATTGTAGAATAATAGTGAATACATCAAAACTATTAAATAACACATGTGGAACAATGTAGTAACCAAAAAAAAAGTGTTAAACAAATCAAAATATACAGTTAAAGTCAGAAGTTTACATATACCTTAGCCAAATACATTTAAACTCAGTTTTTCACAATTCCTGACATTTAATCCTTTTCAAAATTCCCTGTCTTAGGTCAGTTAGGATTACCACTTTATTTTAAGAATGTGAAATGTCAGAATAATAGTAGCGGGAATGATTTACTTCAGCTTTTATTTATTTCATCGCATTCCCAGTGGGTCAGAAGTGTACACTCACTCAATTAGTATTTGGTAGCATTTCCTTTCAATTGTTTAACTTGGGTCAAATGTTACAGGTAGCCTTCCACAAGTTTCCCACAATAAGTTGGGTGAATTTTGGCCCATTCCTCCTGACAGAGCTGGTGTAAGTGAGTCAGGTTTGTAGCACTCCTTGCTCGCACATGCTTTTTCAGTTCTGCCCACACATTTTCAATGGGATTGAGGTCAGGGCTTTGTGATGGCCACTCCAATACCTTGACTTTGTTAGCCTTAAGGCATTTTGCGAAAACTTTGGAAGCATGCTTTGGGTGATTGTCCATTTGGAAGACCCATTTGCGACCAAGCTTTAACTTCCTGACTGATGTTTTGAGATGTTGTTTCAATATATCCACATATTTGTCCTACCTCATGATGTCATCTATTTTGTGAAGTGCACCAGTCCCTCCTGCAGCAAAGCAGCCCCACAACATGATGCTGCCACCCCCCGTGCTTCACGGTTGGGATGGTGTTCTTCGAGTTGCAAGCCTCCCCCTTTTCCTCCAAACATAATGATGGTCATAATCGCCAAGCAGTTCTATTTTTGTTTCATCAGACCAGAGGACATTTCTCCAAAAAGTACGATCTTTGTCCCCATGTGCAGTTGAAAACTGTAGTCTGGCTTTTTTTAATGGCAGTTTTGGAGCAGTGGCTTCTTCCTTGCTGAGCGGATTTTCAGGTTATGCGACATAGGACTAATTTTAATGTGGATATAGACACTTTTGTACCCGTTTCTTCCAGCATCTTTACAATGTCCTTTGCTGTTGTTCTGGGATTGATTTTCACATTTCGCACCAAAGTACGTTATTCTCTAGGAGACAGAACGCGTCTCCTTCCAGAGCGGTATGACGGCTGCGTGGTCCCATGGTGTTTAGACTTGCGTACTATTGTTTGTACAGATGAGCGTGGTACGTTCAGGCATTTGGAAATTGCTCCCAAGACTTGACCAGACTTGTGGAGGTCTACAATGCCAAGCAAAGAGGCACTAGGTTTGAAGGTAGGCCTTGAAATACATCCACAGGTACACCTCCAATTGACTTAAATTATGTCAATTAGACTATCAGAAGCTTCTAAGCCATGACCTAATTTTCTGGAATTTTCCAAGCTGTTTAAAGGCACAGTCAACTTAGTGAATGTAAACCTCTGACGCACTGGAATTATGATAGTGAATTATAAGTGAAATAATCTGTTTATAAACAATTGTTGGAAAAATGAATTGTCATGCACAAAGTAAGATGTCCTAACCGACTTGCCAAAACTATAGTTTGTTTACAATAAATTTGTGGAGTGGCTGAAAAATTTGTTTTAATAACTGCAACCTAAGTGTATGTAAACTTTCGACTTAAACTGTATATTATATTTGAGATTCTTTAAAGTAGCCACCCTTTGCCTTAATGACAGCTTTGCACACTTGGCATGCTCTCAATCAGCTTCATGAGGTAGTCACCTGGAATGCATTTCAATTAACATATGTGCCTTGTTAAAAGTTCATTTGTGGAATTTCTTTCCTTCTTAATGCGTTTGAGCCAATCAGTTGTGTTGTGACAAGGTAGGATTGATATACAGAAGATAGCCGTATTTGGTAAAAGAGCAACTTCATATTAAGTAGAACAGCTCAAACAAGCAAAGAAAACAAGTTTATCATTACTTTAAGATATGAAGGTCAGTCAACACGGAAAATATCAATAACTTTGAACGTTTCTTCAAGTGCAGTCACAAAAACCATAAAGTGATGTGATGAAACTGGCTCTCATGAGGACGACCACAGGAAAGAAAAACAGAGTTACCTCTGCTGCAGAAGATAAGTTCATCAGAGTTACCAGCTTCAGAAATTGCAGCCCAAATAAATGTACATGTACATGTACATGTACTGTTCAGAGGAGACTGTGTAAATAGGCCTTCATGGTCAAATTGCGGCAAAGAAACCACTACTAAAGGACACTAATAAGAAGAAGAGACTTGCTTGGGCCAAGAAACACGAGCAATGGACATTAGACCAGTGGAAATCTGTCATTTGGTCTGACGAGTCCAAATTTTTAAAAATTGGTTCCAACCGCCGTGTCTTTGTGAGACGCAGAGTAGGTGAGCGGTTGATCTCTGCATATGTGGTTACCAGCATGAAGCATGGAGGAGGTGGTGTGATGGCATGGGGGAGCTTTACTGGTGACACTGTCAGTGATTTATTTAGAATTGAAGGCACTCTTAACCAGCATGGCCCCCACAATATTCTGCAACGATACACCATCCCATTTGTTTTTCAACAGGACAATGACCCAAAACACACCAGGCTGTGTAAGGGCTATTTGACCATGGAGAGAAATGGAGTGCTGCATCAGATGACCTGGCTTCCACAATCACCCGACCTCAACCCAGTTGAGATGGTTTGGGATGAGTTGGACTGCAGAGTGAAGGAAATACAGCCAGCAAGTGCTCAACATACGTGAGAACTCCTTCAAGACTGTTGGAAAAGCATTCCAGGTGAAGCTGGTTGAGAGAATGCCAAGGGTGTGCAAAGCTGTCATCAAAGCAAATGGTGGCTACTTTGAAGAATCTAAAACATATTTTTGGTTACTACATTATTCAATGTGCTATTTCATAGTTTTGAAGTCTTTATTATTCCACAATGTAGAATATTTTATTTTCAATTCATTTGCACAAACTTGTGTGTTTGTGAGTATGCAAAGAGTCAGTTTAAGATTGTATCAGTGCAGATCTGGTAACCATAAATTAATTATTTAATAGCCTGAATAGCCTGTTGCTCAGAGAGCTGGACTAAAGTCTTTGGCAATTTTCGGGCCATCCTCTAACACCGCCTAATATAGAAGTCCTGGATGGGAGGGAGCTCGGCCCACTGAGGTACTGGGCCGTCTGCACCACCCTCTGTAACGCTTTGTGGTTGAGGGTGGTGCATATGCCATACCAAGCGATGATGCAGCCAGTCAAGATGCTCTCTATAGTGCAGCTGTAGAAATTTGAGGATCCGAGGGCCCATGCCATTTCTTTTCAGCCTCTTGAGGGGGAAGAGGCGCTGTCACACCTTCTTCACTACTGTGCGGGTGTGTGTGAACGATGTTAAGTCCCTGGTAATGTGGATGCCAAGGAACTTGACACTGCCCACACCAATCCAGCCCTGTCAATGTGGATGGGGGCATGATCTCTCCCCTTTCTCCTGTAGTCCACAATCAGCTCCTTGGTCTTACTGACGTTGAGCGATAGGCTGCTGGTCAAGTCTCTGACCTCCTCCCTGTAGGCTGTCTCACCGCTGTCAGTGATCAGTGTTTCTGGATCCTTCAGCAAAAATTATATGATGAAGAAGACTGTCATGGCCCATGACACTTGCATCTGAATTTTACCCGTTTAATTAAAAAGAAAAGGAAAAAAACAGATGGGAGAAAAAAAAGAAAGAAAACAGAAAAAGGACTGTCATGTTGTTGCCTACCCTCACAACCTGGGGCCGAACCGTCAGAAAATCCAGGATCCAGTTGCAGAGGGAGGTGTTAAGTCCAGGGTCCTGAGCTTCATGATGCACTTGGATGGGACTATGGTGATGAAATCTGAGCTGTACTTTCCTCTCTTATCCAGGTGGGAGAGGGCAGTGTGGAGTGCAATAGAGATTGCATCATCTGTGGATCTGTTGGGGCGGTATGCGAATTGGAGTGGGTCCAGATTGTCTGGGATGATGGTGTCTATGTGTCGTGACCAGCCTTTCAAAGCACATCATAATTACAGATGTGAGTGCTACAGGGTGATAGTCATTTAGGCAGGTTACCTTGGAATTATTGGGAACAGGGACAATGGTGATCAGCTTGAAACATGTTGGGATTAGAAACTGGTCCAAGAAAAGATTGAAAATAACTGAATTTGCTAGCTGGTCTGCGCATGCTTGGAGAACGCGTCCAGGTAATCCATCTGCGGCCTTGAGATTGTTAAACTGTTTAAAAGTTTACTAACATTGTCCTCAGAAAGCGAGATCACACAGTCATTCTGAACAACCGGGGCTTTCATGCAAGACCCTGTTATTTTCCTCAAAGCGAGAATAAAAAGGCATTTAGCTCGTTTGGGAGTTCTACGTCCCTGGGCTTCTCACAGAAAATATTTTTCGTGTTTGATGTCTAGTCGGAGGATGTAGCAGGCCTTCTTGTATGTGTCCATGTCTGTGTCCCGTTCCTTGTAAGCGGTAGCTCTAGCCTTTAGCCCAGCGCGGATACTGGCTGTAATCCATGGTTTTTGGTTTGGATATGTTCGTATAGTCACTATTTGAACGACATTGTCTATGCACTTATTGATGAAGCCTGTGACTGATGTGGTAAACTCCTCAATGCCATTTTGATGAATCGCTGAACATATCCCAGTCTGTGCTAGCAAAACAGTCTTGTAGCCTCCCGTCTAATTCATCTGACAATTTCCATATTGAGAGCATCACGGTTTAAGCTTTTGTTTGTAAACAGGAAGCTGGAGGATTCGTGGTCTGATTTATCAAAGAATAGGCGAGGGAGGGTCTTGGATGCATTTCAGCGAGTAGAATAAAAGTGGTCTAGAGGTTTAGTGGTGCAGGAAACGTGTTGGTAGAAGTGAAGTAGAACCGGTTTAAGTCTCCCTCATTAAAGTCTTCCCACCAAAAAAAGTCTCCACACTAGAAATGCTTCCTCTGGGTTTCTTGTTTGTTTATGGCCCCATACATTTTGTTGAGTGCCAAAGTGGTGTTGGCTTGTGGAGGGATGTAAGACAGCCAGTGATAATTACTGATGAGAACTTCCTTGGTAGATAAAAAGGTTTGCAGCTTATCATGAGGTATTTTATCTATGAGTCACTAATTGGTTAAAACAATTATTTTGATATCATGGATGGTCAGTCTTGTCATTCATAACTCTTATCTATTAATTTGAGATGGTTACATTTTACCAGCCCCATCCCTCAGTTGTTTACTGAAACAGTGGCAGGGTGTCCTCTTTGCTATTGTTTTAACTGTGGATTGCCATTTAACTCAGGTTGGAATTTCATGAATTACTCTTTAGACAGCAGAAATAAAATAATCAGAAAATATTAGATTGAGTTATTATTCTTAGTGTCCATGAATAAGACTCCTCTGTGGGTTATTTATTGAGTTATTGCATGTTTTTTCAGTACTGCAAGGACAGAATAATAACAAGGTTTTCAATAGTATGAACTTCATGCATTGCAGAAGAAACAAGCCAATTTGAATCCATGTCACAGACAGTGTTACAATGAAGAGATAGAGAAATCATAAAGGACAGTGTGACACGCAGGGAATATCCAGAACTGGTCTGATACGATCAGTGCCTTAGCCAAGGCTCTCATTTTAGCTCCTATTCTTTGGCATAATCATTTTTCCTGTGATAAAGCTACTCCATTTCAGGACGTCTGTTCCTTTGAGATTGAGAAGACACCCTTTGTTGTTATCGGGAAAGTCGTATTTTTCAATTGCCAGAGCAACTTATGAATACATATTATCTTGCTGTTGCTTTTTTACATCCAACCAGTGTCAGTGTGTGTGTTAACGTGTTGTGACCTGATGTTATGGTTATAGTTAATTCAACAAACAAACAAAAACAAGTCTCCATTCATCATTTAGATGTTTGAGCTGGGTTATCAAAGGAAATGTCTTTTGCTTGGCGCCGACGTGCTCGGAATGTTTATTTGATGGTATTAAAAGGTGAATGGGATTTGGGGAAGTGTTGAGAGTCAGATGCCAGGTGATGACTTATTCTTGTGCAATGTGTATAATCCAGCGAGTTAGGGGACGTTAAGTGCACTCGTTTCACAGTCCATTTCACACCTGTCAGTCCTAGGAGAATGCTTCATGTACAATGCCTCAGGAAATACTCTTAACATTCCTTCCTGCGGATGTTTTAGGACCTGTTTCTTTAGCCACCGTTAGTATGAATGAATCCTCTCTCAGGAGTCAGGACATTCTGCCTAGTTTATAGTGAAGGGGCAAGTCACTCTACGTCACAGATGGTGTAGACAGAGAGCAAGACTGCACTTAGGCGGGTTGCATTCTACAAACCTCACTTGGGTGGCAATATGGAATGGTCAAAGTGTTTTTAGTAGTAGATGCCCACAGAAAACCCAACTCCAACTCACTTTGAAATGAATGGCATGGTCACGGAACCTACAAGGGACACATACAGACTAGTGGTGCGCAGGTCAGTTGTTTGTTCACCTGCACCAGCCTGCAATAACCCATCCGCAACAACCCAACTATATGTGATAAAGTACAAATCTGAGGCCTGCACCCAACCCTAACCTGCTAATATAGAATATGAGCTAAAGGCAGAATAGTTTTTTGATGTAGTAGGTTTTTGTTTAAAATCTCCGACATTTTGGTAGCCTATTTGTTAGTCAGCTTGTCTATAATGAGTTTCTCTTTTGTCATAAAATGTTGCCTTTGAAGACTAAATAAACCCTTGCTCAACAGAATACTGTAATAGATTGATAGAATGAATGCTCCTAGTTGACATCAGTAAAGTTCTCTCTGTCATCTTTCGTGGACCAAAGACGTTTAGGGACTGGGGAGAAAATACAATAACGCCCCAGAAAAATGGCAAAATGTCCAAATAACGTCAGTTGTAAGGAAAACGTGAAATGACCCAACATGTTTCTGATAAGATTTCAGTTCGGCTTCGATGCATATTTTGTGGTTGAAATACTAACAGCTTTTATGATGCTTTTATGATGAAGACATCCCCTCTACAGATGGTATCTGAGCATTGCATTCTCTCAAGATGCAGAAAGAATGATATTTCTCCACCCCTGTTCCCGAGTCAAAATGTTGCCTACTTTTACTGCAAGAAATGCTTAATTCTGCAGGAGTTATTATTAAGGCTATGTGAGAGGTTATAGACCTACAGTCAGTGTGTAGATTTCAGTTTCCATTTAACCCATCTAAACAGTAGGCCTTCACATGCCATAGGCCTATTTGAAGTCCCGTCTTGTGACTGTCAAATTTGTATAGTGCCTCACAATCATCACACATAACATAGCCGTCACTGCTATCATTATCTTTTACCACGTCACCAAATATTTTCCAAACATTACTTTTCTGGCCATCCCTTCTCTTTGTTTTCAACTCTCCTTTCGCATGTTTGTCTTATTGAATTAATCTTCAACAATGTCCTTTTTGTCTCCGTGGATTGACGTTCACTTTTTCTGCCAGTTCTCAAAAGCATTATTTGGCATTTGGCTGTGTAGGATATTTGGCAAGCGTACAGTTAAGAGGAAGTTTAGGCTTATGCACCAATAACAAATAGCCTTACAATAATGAAAGAAAAACATCAATGTAGCCCACATAAATTGCACAAGAATTATACATTTATAGGTTTAAGGTTTTGCTTCTCTTTTTCAACCCCTCAGCCCTTTTGCCACACAATATTTAATGACCCTAAACCAGTCCACCCCGCAGATATGACCACAAGGTTTATGAGTCAGTCTAGTGCAGTGTTGCACGCATCGCTCTCTCTCCTCCCCCCCCTTCCCCACAGAGCTGCTTGGACTGGGCCTCCAAGGAGCAGATGGTATCTGCCGGGAGCAGAGTGAAGGTGGAACCTGGGCTGGTGATAGGCAATGGAAATCCCCTTCCTTCCAGCCCAACTCTTTATGGACGGAACAACATCGCTCCAGGGGAAGTCCTGGGCCTGTTTTTTTGGGGGGGAAATCCACAAATTTGTTTATAGTATTCTTTTCTTCTTTGAGATACTCACAAGCTAGCTTAGGCAGAATCTATGAGCCCCACGAAAACACAAGGACAATTTTGTTGTATCTTTTATTAAAATCCAAAGCGTAGGCAACTAGAAAACCTGGAGTATCCGTTGAGAAATGCGCTACCATTGTTTTTGCTTGGCATTTTATTAATATGGTAAATGTTGATTAATGCAATTTATTCACTTCAAATAAATGGATGTCTTCGACACATGACCACTCTGAACCAGATTGAAATGTCAAACAGAAATAACACCCTCTATTAAGAGCCAGTATACTATGTTATGCATTTAGCAATTATTAACTGGGTAAAAAGTACTCCATAGCTGCTTATACTCTGCCGCATGGTATATTAATGTAACTTAACAGCGGGTTTACCAGAGGGCTCTTGCTGAGTGTGCAACCAATTATTATTATAGGTCCAATGCAGCCATTTTAATCTCAATATCAGATCATTTTTGGGTAACAATTAAGTACCTTACTGTGATTGTTTTCAATGAAAAAGGTCAAAAGGAAACAATAGCTTCTTCTTCTTTCTTCTTATATTTCTCAATCAAAACAGTTGCTAAGACTGTCTGGGAGTGATCTGAATGGAAAGGAGGAAACTGAAAACTAGCTGTTATTGGCAGAGAGTTTTGGAACTTTCTTTCTTATTGGTCTGTCAACGATTTTACTGCGTGGTGATGTCACCACATAGGCCAAAACTCCATCCCACCAAAACAGGCTGAAATTGCAGGTGGTGTTTTCAAACAGCTCTTACAATAAACAGGCATTATCATCATTTTCACAATTTCACAGTATTATTCTAACCTTAAGTGGAAATATACACTGATAAACGCAACATGCAACAATTTAAAAGATTGACTGAGTTACAGGCCACATAAGGAAATCAGTCAATTGAAATAAATGAATTAGGTGCTAATTTATAGATTTCACTTGACTGGGAATACGGATTTGCATCTGTTGGTCACAGTCAGATACCTTAAAAAAAGGTAGGTGCATGCATGGATAAGAAAACCAGTCAGTATCTGGTGTGACCACCATTTGCCTCATGAAGAGCGACGCATCTCCTTCCCATACAGTTGATCAGTCTGCTGATTGTGGCCTGTTGAATGGTGTCCCACTCCACTTCAATGGCTGTGCGAGTTGCTGGATATTGGCGGGAACTGGAACACGCTGTCGTACACATCGATACAGAGCAACCCAAACATGCTCAATGGGTGACATGTCTGGTGAGTATGCAGGCCATGGAAGAACTGGGACATTTTCAGCATTCAGAAATTGTGTACAGATCCTTGTGACACGGGGCCGTGCATTATCATGCTGAAACATGAGGTGATGGCGGGGGATGAATGACGCAGCAATGGGGCTCAGGATCTCATCACAGCATCTCTGTGCATTCAAATTGCCATAGGTAAAACGCAATTGTGTTTGTTGTACGTAGCTTATGCCAGCCCATACCATAACCCCATCACCACCATGAGGCACTCTGTTCCCAACGTTGACATCAGCAAACCACTCGTCCACACGACGGCATGTCTGCCATCTGCCCGGTACAGTTGAAACCTTGATTCATCCATGAAGAGCACACTTCTCCAGCATGCAAGTGACCATCGAAGGTGAGCATATACCCATTGAAGTCTGTTACGATGCCGAACAGCAATCGGGTCAAGACCCTGGTGAGGACGACAAGCACACAGATGAGATTACCTGAGATGATTTCTGACAGTTTGTGCAGAAAATCTTTGGTTGTGCAAACCCACAGTTTCATCAGCTATCCAGGTGGCTAGTCTAAGATGATCCCGCAGTCGAACAAACAGGATGTGGAGATCCTGGGCTGGCGTAGTTATACATGTTCTGCAGCTGTGAGGCAGGTTGGACGTACTGCCCAAAAAATGAACATTCAATTCTCAGGCTACAGTTCTGGTGAACATTCCTGCGATCAGCATGCCAACTGCATGCTCCCTCAAAACTTGAGACATCTGTGGCATTGTGTTGTGAGAACAAACTGGGTATTCTAGAATGGCCTTTTATTGTCCCCAGCAAAAGATGTACCTGTGTAATGATCATGCTGTTAAATCAGCTTCTTGTTATGCCACACCTGTCAGGTGGATGGATTATCTTGGCAAAGGAGAAATACTAACTAACAAGGATGTAAACAAATGTGTGCTCAACATTTTAGAGAAATAAGCTTTTTGTGCATATGGAGCATTTCTGGGATATTTTATTTCAGCATGAAACATGGGACCTGGGAACACTATTTTTGTTTAGTATATATAAAACACAGGGAAATCAAGTTTTTGACTTCACTGGGCCTTTACGTAACTGGTTCTGCAGCCTTTTTTTTTTGTTTACCCAACTTTTCAGTCCAAGTGTTACATGAACAAAAAAAATAGTTGTCCCAAACTGAGCTCCAACTTGAAAAAAACTTAGGCAACAGTTTTGTCAATTTAAAATGTGTTTGCTCAACTATATATTACTATTTTGGCATCTTATCTAAAAAAGCCTGTGCAACTGATCACAAACAGTGGTTTTAACATACAATGTTTTCAACTTACGTATTTGACACACGTCGACATACATGATTACATTGGGCATGTTCATTTATACAGAAATATTATTCAACATGTGAATTCAAATCCCAGGGGAGGACAACTGCTTGGTTCATGGGATTCCAATCTTCCTGCTACGCCACCATGTCTGTGTCAGTTATCAGTTAATCCTAGTATTCTCTCATCCTTGATTTTATTTATTTATTTCAGAAAATGTTGGTTCTGTTTTAATGTTCTCTTAATAAAATAGTTTTTCTCGAGCTGAGATTTACTTTGAGATGCAAATTCCAGGTGAGGACATGTTGAATAGTAATTACTGTATAAATAAACATGCACACTGTAAACATGTAATACTTGGACCCAAAAGTTGAGTAAAGAAAGAAAAAAAGGCTGTGGAACTAGTTACTTAATAATAATAATTTGAAACAACTTTTTTTTTTACAGTGTTGTTAAAACAACAGAGAGGGAGGAAGAGATAAAGTACATCTAAGGCTATTTGATTGAGCCTTGCACCTCTTTTTCATGCAGCATGTTGCTTGATACAGTAGCCTACACAAGCTGTCTCCTACTGGGACCTGCTCACACCACGTGCCCTGTATCTATCGAGCACCATACCAGTGGCCGTGTTCGTTAAATCTTCTTATGGCTTCAGGGGCAGTATTGAGTAGCTTGGATGAAAGGTACCCAGAGTAAACGGCCTGCTCCTCAGTCCCAGTTACTAATATATGCATATTATTATTAGTATTGATAGAAAACACTCTGACGTTTCTAAAACTATTTGAATGATGTCTGTGAGTATAACAGAACTCATATGGCAGGCAAAAACCTGAGGAGAAATCCAAACAGGAAGTGAGAAATCTGAGGTTGGTATGTTTTCAACACAGTTCCCATTGAAATCCCCATGAGATTTGAATGAAGTTGCACTTCCTAGGGCTTCCACTAGATGTCATCCGTCTATAGAAATGTGAATGAGGCTTCTACTGTGTTGTGGGACTGAATAAGAACAGGTGTCTGGCAGTCAGCCATTTTCTGGTCACGCGCATTCCACATGATTTCCGTTTCTCCTGAAGACACAAAGGAATTCTCCAGTTGGAACTTTATTGAAGATATATGATTTTAAAAATCCTAATGATTGATTCTGTACTTAGTTTGAAATGTTTCTTCGACCTGTAATATAACTTTTGAAGTTTTTATCTGAAGTAACGCTCAACCAGAATGAGCGTTTGGATATGTATACCAAACGTGCTAACAAAAGGAGGTATTTGGACATAAATAACAGACATTATCGAACAAAACAAACATTTATTGTGGACCTGCGATTCCTGGGA
Source organism: Oncorhynchus kisutch (assembly GCF_002021735.2). Taxonomy (NCBI): domain Eukaryota; kingdom Metazoa; phylum Chordata; class Actinopteri; order Salmoniformes; family Salmonidae; genus Oncorhynchus; species Oncorhynchus kisutch. Next base: position 26,939,527 of record NC_034178.2, on the reverse strand, counting down.
GTGCATTCTGATGAAGATCATCAAAGGGAACATTTATCATGTAATTTATGGTTTATGTTGACTCCAACATGGCGGCTAATTTGGCGCCGTCTCAGAGAATTACATGGTTTGCTTTTTCCGTAAAGTTTTTTTGAAATCTTACACAGCAGTTGCATTAAGGAGAGGTATATCTATAATTCCATGTGTATAACTTGTATTATCATCTACATTTATGATGAGTATTTCTGTTGAATCGATGTGGCTCTGCAAAATCTCTGGATGTTTTTGGAACTGGTGAATGTAACGCGCCAATGTAAACTCCGATTTTTTGTTATAAATATGAACTTTATCAAACAAAACATACATGTACTGTGTAACATGAAGTCCTATGAGTGTCATCTGATGAAGATCAAAGGTTAGTGATTAATTTTATCTCTAGTTGTGCTTTTTGTGACTCCTCTCTTTGGCTGGAAAAATGGCTGTGTTTTTCTGTGACTTGGCTCTGACCTAACAAAATCATTGGTGGTGCTTTCGCCGTAAAGCCTATTTGAAATCGACACTGTGGTGGGATTAACAACAAGACTACATTTAAAACGGTATAAGATATATGTATGTTTGAGGAATTTTTATTATGAGATTTCTGTTTTGAATTTGGCACCCTGCACTTTCACTGGCTGTTGTCATATCATCCCAAAGAAGAACATGCCATTAGAAATAACCCAATAATGGCAGACATAAAATCTATCCATGGGAACCTCAGAGACTGGACTAAATTGAAACTAAATATATTTTTTGTGCTTAGTAAGTCTCTTTAGATAATTAAACCAGTGATATGCAGAGTACTTTTCCTTCTCTGCTGTACATTTGTCAAAAAGGGAAAAAAAATCCCATTGTGTCAGCTCTTCAGTTTGAAGGCAAGTTGAGACGAGGATACAACAGAGCTTATCTTATGCCCTTAGACAGAGGGAGGCCTGGGGTATAGATATCCTGCAAATGGAAGCAGCATTATTAATATCATGGTGTGTGTACATCATTACTGTACTCTGACTTTTAAGGCAGGGTTAATTTCTCCAGAGATCATACTGCAGTGACACCTCTGCAAAAACCAGTGTGTTGTGGCATTTGCCATATCTTCCTTAAGACATGGCCATTAATTTTCAAGTGTATGCCTGTCACTATCTTATTTAGAAAAAAATGATTAAAGGGGCAGTGCAACCAAAAACACAATTTCCCAATTTATTTAGGTACTGAGTCAGACCCCCTTTGCCTATAGATCACCTTGAATTATTTGGGGCATGGAAATGTTGCTCAATTGGTATAAAGGGACCTAACACGCATGCCAGAAAAACATTCCCTATACCATTACAACACGCCACCAGCCTGTACCGTTGACACCGGGAAGGATGGGGCCATGGATTCATGCTGCTTTGGCCAAATCCTGACTCTGCCATCAGCATGAAGCAACAGGAACAATGATTTGTCGGACCAGGCAATGTTTTTCCACTCCTCAATTGTCCAGTGTTGGTGATTGCGTGCCAACTGGAGCAGCTTTTTCTTGTTTTTAGCTAATAGCAGTGAAACTCCTGTGGTCGTCTGCTGCAATAGCGCATCCGTGGCAGGGACCGACGAGTTGTGAGTTCCCAGACGCTGCTCTGCACACCACTGTTGTACTGCGCCGTTATTTTCTTTTTTGTGGCCCGTCTGTTAGCTTGCACCATTCTTGCCATTCTCTTTCCAGCTCTCATCAACGAGCTGTTTTCGCCCACAGGACGGCCGCTGACTGGATGTTATTTGCACCATTCACAACATTCTCGGGATAACCCTAGACACTGTCGTGCGTGAAAACCCCAGGAGGCTGGCCGTTTGAGATTTTGGAACCGTCATGCCTGGTACAGACCGTTTTGCCCATTTTGACGTTCAATCAAACAGTAACCAAATGCCTCAATGCCTGTCTGCCCGCTTTATATAGTAGGCCACGGCCACGTGACTCACTGTCTGTAGGAGCAAACCATTTTCGTGAACGTATCTAATAAACTGGTTAGAATAATACTGTGAAAATTATGATAATATCCTTTGTGTAAGAGCTGTTTGAAAAGACCACCTGATATTTCAGCTAATTTAGCATGGTAGGGGTTTTGGACCGCAAGGCGGGATAAGTGAATCTCTCTGCCAATAACAGCTAGTTTTCAGGTTGCATATCCCTCCAATTAGGCCCCTCACTCAGACCGCTCCCAGACATTCCTAGCAAAATTATTGGTTGAGAAATAGCTTTTTGATCTATTTTTGTTCCTTTTTGACTATTTTAATTGAAAACAATCTAAGTAAGGTTGTTACAGAGAAAATATTTGATATTGACAAAGGTCCACTGCAGATGTTTTTAAGAATACTTGGTTTTAAAAAGGCTGATTTCCACTGAACATTAGCATTATCATAGGATGATGTTGATAAGCAAATTAATGTGCAAATCCAATGTGCAAAAATGTTCTATAACAAAATAACTACACTTCTAAATGCTTTTGCATGGTGCAGCAGACGAGACTAGCAGACTGTGGTGTTTTTTTATGACTACACAGTAAAACAACGGGAGTTGAAATCACAGTGTTGAAAAAAAATGTGGGTTAAATTGACTCTACTGGGAGTTATCTAAACCGTCAAGAGAGTGGTACTCTTCCTGGAGTTAGTGTAGATAACTGGCAGGGCTGGCTCTAGCCTTTTGTGGGTCCTAGGTGAGATTTGGTTAGGAGGCCCCCCAATTCTACAAATTTTGCCATGGGGCAGAGAGAATTTCCTTCAATTCTACACATTTCACCAGGTCGGTATTCGGCCATAATTACTACAAGTTTAGATAATTGGCTAGACTAACTTACCAATCTAAAAATTGTTAACTGACATGGCTAATTGAGTGACTGCCAGTGACTGACAAATCAAGAGGAAAACTGCTGATACACAACCAAATTTCTAACTTGCACCTTGTGTATTCTCTATTCTAACTCTCAACAGTAACTTGAGCCCCACTGAGTTCCTAAAATAAAAATAAAAAGCGGGTCGTAAGTGACTGCTTATGCCTGGAGCCGGCTCTGATTGCGAGTCCCATAGGACGGCGCACAATTGGCCCAGTGTCGTCCTGGTTAGGGTTTGACCAGGGTAGGCTGTCATTGTAAATAAGAATTTATTCTTAATAATAAGGATCTGCCCCTTTTTTTCAACTAACTGCCTGTAACTCAGGCCCTGAAGCAAGGATATGCATATTCTTGGTACCATTTGAAAGGAAACACTTTGTGTAAATGTGAAAGGAATGTAGGAGAATATAGCACAATAGATCTGTAAAAGTTAATACAAAGGAAAAAATAACGTTATTTTGTTTTGTATTTTTTTTGTACCAGCCATCTTTGAAATGTAAGAGAGGCCATAATGTATTATTCCAGCCCAGCTGCAATTTAGAATTTGGCCAATAGATGGCAGCAGTGTATGTGCAAAGTTTTAGACTGATCCAATGAACCATTGCATTTATGTTCAAACTTTTGTATCAAGACTGCCCAAATGTGCCTAATTTGTTTATTAATAACTTTTCATGTTCAAAACTAACGACCGTTGGTGGAAGAAGGTGAGGACCAAGATGCAGCATGGTAAGTGTTGATCATTATTTAATAAACTGAACACTAAATACAACAAGGAACACAAGAAACAACCGAAACAGCTCCGTCAGGTGCAAAACACACTAAACAGAAAATAACTATCCACAACCCATAGTGGGAAAACAGGCTGCCTAAGTAAGGTTCTCAATCAGAGACCACGATTGACAGCTGCCTCTGATTGGGAACCATACCAGGCCAAAACCAGAAATACAAAACATAGAATGCCCACCCCAACTCACGCCCTGACCAAACTGAAATAGAGACATAAAAAAGGAACTAAGGTCAGGACGTGACAAAAACTGTGCACTCTCCTCAAACAATAGCATGATATTATTTCACTGTAATAACTACTGTAAATTGGACAGTGCAGTTAGATTAACAAGAATTTAAGCTTTCTGTCAAGATCAGATATGTCTATGTCCTGGGAAATGTTCTTGTTAATTACAACCTCACGCTAATCGCATTAGCCTACGTTAGCTCAACCTTCCCGTGGAAGGGACACCGATCCTGAAGAAATTTTAACCGACTTGCCTAGTTAAATAAAGATGAAATAAACTCCATTTAGAGTAACCAGAGACAGGGTGTTTCTCAATATGCACAATATGCATACTGCCCCTGAACAGGCAGTTAACCCACTGTTCCTAGGCCGTCATTGAAAATAAGAATTAGTTCTTAACTGACTTGCCTAGTTAAATAAAGATAAAATAAATAAAAATATAAAATAACATTTGCTCCACACTCATGCTCCAAGTGCATTCTCAGAGGACGTTCTCTTGAGTTCTTGTGAGGATGAGAGTGTGGAGAATGCATAAAACATTACATTTGAGAAGCACTCATACTCCCCCTACTGTATTACCGCACGCTGCTCCTCACCCTATTGTATTACCTCACGCTGCATCTCCCCATTCACTGAACCTTCTTCCAGCCAGGACAACTTCACCAATAGAGACGAAATAAGATACACACCAAGCAAACGTTTTACTTCATAATTATCAGTTAGATATATGTGAATCGTTGTAATCGTTAAACAGGCAAAAAATTACCAAGGTACAATAGATTTCAATTCAGCTAACAATTTTTTGTGGCTAGTTAGCTAGCCAGTTAGCCCTATTGACAATGGACTTACCCAGTCACTGAACCTTCCTTCATCTTGCCAGGACAATGTCAATAGAGACTAAATACAAAGCAAACATTTTACTTCATAACTATCAGCTAGCTATGTGTAAATCAGAATAATGTAGCCAACCAGATAGTATAAAAGGCAAAAATGACCTAAAACCAATGTTATCCAAGGTAGATGTCAATTCTTTGTGGCTATCTATAGTATTAGCTAGCCAGTAAGCTCTATAGACTTACTATGGGCTTGCGACCTACACACACTAGAGTGGGTATTGTAGGCAGGTAACCATGGCAAAATTAACATAGCATGTATTTATTACCCAGTTAAAATATTGTAGTCATGCAACATATGAGATGGGAATAGGCAACATTTCATTCCGAAGTAGGAGTGCATTTTCTCTCGCTTTAGCTAAGATAATAGCCGCTGTATGTGGTTGCGTCATAATTCTTTGCATACTGTCCACCGAAGCTTGCATCGATGCATGTTTCAAAATATGAACAAAAGGAGTACACATTTGAGAAGTGCCCTCTGTGCTCCTTTGATTTGGACTCATTCTACAACCCTCCTGTGCTTCAATTTGCATGATCGGAGCACAGAAGTACGCATTTTGAGAAACACCCAGGGAGTTAAATGTATGGAGTGATCCACAAATGTGGGAGGGGCCTCTGTCATATTTTCCTGAATATTCTGTTGTTTGTTTCAATATCTGTGTTTTCGCATCTGCAATGATTGTTTTTTTTTATGCTACAAAAGATGAACATACATTTTTCTAAACAAATCTAATATGTAAGCGTTTTAATTTATATCAACCTGTTAGTGAGATAGTTGATCAAGTTTACAGTGCATTCTGAAAATATTCAGACCTTCACTTTTTCCACTTTTCTTTGACATTACAGCCTTATTCTAAAATGCATTAAAAAAAAAAATCTACATAGACATTTTAGCAACCCATCATTTTTTTCCATAACTATTTAGACCCTTTACTCAATACTTGTTGAAGCACCTTTGGCAGCAATTACAGCCTCAAGTAATTGCTTGTAGCATCATTCTTGGGTATGACACTACAAGCTTGGCCCACCTGTATTAGGGGAGTTTCTCCCATTCTTCTCCGTTGATCCTCACAAGCTCTGTCAGGTTGGATGGGGAGCGTCGCTGCACAGCTATTATAAAGTATCTCCAGAGATGTTCGATCGGGTTCAAGTCCGGGCTCTGGCTGGGACACTCAAGGACATTCAGAGACTTGTCCCGAAGCCACTCCTGCGTGGTCTTGGCTGTGTGCTTAAGGTCGTTGTGCTCTTGGGAAGTGAACCGTCGCACCAGTCTGAGGTCCTGAGCGCTCTGCAGCAGGTTTTCATCAAGGATCTCTCTTTACTTTGCTCCGTTCATCTTTCTGAAAAACATCCACACAGCATGATGCTGCCACCACGCTTCACCGTAGGGATGGTATTGGCCAGGTGATGAGCAGTGCCTGGTTTCCTCCAGACGTGACGCTTGGCATTCAGGCCAAAGAGTTCAATCTTGGTTTCATCAAACCAGATAATCTTGTTTCTCATGGTCTGTGAGTCCTTTAGGTGCCTTTTGGCAAACTCCAAATGGGCTGTCATCTGTTTTTTACTGAGGAGTCTCTTCTGCCTGGCCACTCTACAATAAAAGGCCTGATTGGTGGAGTGCTGCAGAGATGGTTGTCCTTCTGGAAAGTTCCCCAATCTCCTCATAGGAACTCTAGAGCTCTGTCAAAGTGATCATTGGGTTCTTGGTCACCTCCCTGACCAAGGCCTTTCTCCCCCAATAGCTCAGTTTGGCTGGGCGGCCAACTCTAGGAAGAGCCTTAGTGGTTCCAAAGTTCTTCCATTTAAGACTGATGGAGGCCACTGTGTTCTTGGGGGCCTTAAATGTTGCAGAAATGATTTGGTACCCTTCCCCAAATCTGTGCCTTGACACAATCCTGTCTCAGAGCTCTACGGACAATTCCTTTGACATCCACTGTCAACTGTGGGACCTTATATAGACAGGTGTCTGCCTTTCCAAATCATGTCCAATCAATTGAATTTACCACAGGTGGACTCCAATCAAGTTGTTGAAACATCTCAAGGATGATCAATGGAAACATGATGCACCTGAGCTCAATTTCGTGTCTCATAGCAAAGGGTCTAAATACTTACGTAAATAAAGGTTATACGTGTTGTGTTTTTAATAACTATGCAAAAAAATGTACAAAAACCTGTTTTCGCTTTGTCACTATGGGGTATTGTGTGTGTATTGCTGAGGATTTTTATTTATCCATTTTAGAATGAGGCTGTAACGTAACAAAATGTGGAAAAAGTCAAGGGGTCTGAATACTTTTCGAAGACACTTTATAGTGTAGGTATTCTTCATCTACAGTATTTTCTTCCCTACTCTGACAGGCAATGTAAATGTAAAATATGAGTGATGTAAAAGTGCTGGATATCATCCTGTAAATTAGCTTCCAACAGAAGTTTCATATCACATTGCAAACCACCATAATGTGACACACTAAGAAATATTCAAATGTCTTTGCACCCTTTTAACTCAAAGGAAGTACACTGAAAGAGAAATGTCCTCTGCTGTAGTTGATTGTTAATTCAAAAACATAGAAAAGTGCAAAATGACAACGGTGTTGATTAAAAACGACACAAACAAATACATTGTCAATTGGAGTTAAATGTAAGCAACTCTGAGAGTTTAATATTTAATAAAATTAGTGTTGTTTTAACTCCCAAAATAATATTTTCATAACCATGAAAAACAGCCCCAGACCATTATTCCTCCTCCCCCAAACTTTCCAGCTGGCACCATGCATTGGGACAGGTAGAGTACTACTGGCATCTGCCAAACCAGGATTCGTCCTTCGGACTGCCTATTGGTGAAGCACAATTTATCACTCCAGAGAACATATTTGCACTGCTCCAGAGTCCAATGGGGGCTGGCTTTACACCACTCCAGTTGAAGCTTGGAATTTGCGCATGGTGATCTTAGGCTTGTGTGCAGCTGCTCGGCAATAGAAACAAACAGTTATTGTGCTGACGTTGCATCCAGAGGAAGTTTGGAACTCAGTAGTGAGTGTTGCAACCGAGGACAGGCTTCAGTACTTGGCTGTCCAGTTCTGTGAGCTTGTGTGACCTACCACTTTGCAGCCGACTCGGTGTTGCTCCTAGACATTTCCACTTCACAATAACAGCACTTACAGTTGACCGGGGCAGCTCTAGCAGGGCATAAATTTGATGAACTGACTTGTTGGAAAGGTGGCATCCTATGACGGTGCCACGTTGAAAGTCACTGAGCTATTCAGTAAGGCCATTCTACTTCCAATGTTTGTGTATGGAGATTGCATGGCTGTATGCTGGATTTTGTACACTTGTCAGAAACCGGTATGGGTGAAATTGCAGAATCCACAAATTTGAAAAGGGTGTCCACATACATTTCGTATTGCCAAGAGGATGCCGTACAGCACAGCTGTAGAACATCTACACTGAAAAATAATTCAAACACTGTTTGCGTCCCCGCGGGATCCTGGATGCATATGATCGGGATATAGTGCTCTTTAGAAGGCACCTCACATAGCCTACTGTGCTATTCAAACTCGACTGAATAGAAGAGTCAGCTGCTCATACAATTTCATAGTGGGTCAAAAGTATACACTGATTTGTTATTCTTTATCCCACAAAGACATGTATAAAGCAATGTAATTTATTTTTTTCACATCGTCAACGTTTTTTTTTATTTTATCGTTGGCTCTGCAGTCTAGATCATTTCCATGTGGTAGGCTACGGGTGAGGACACAGACCTGAACACACATGCTGCGCCTTTATGCATAAAACAATCAATGTTTGCCTACAATGTTCAAGGCGTTGCACTTCTATGGATACATATACACCACATAATCATATTTCGACGTTTATGTGCATTTGTGCCTATATTTAGCAATTTTGTCATTATAGTACAAATCATTACAGAAACTCGCTACAACACTTCCGTTTGTCGAAATGATTGTGTTGAGTTAATTTAATCCAACCACATAGTGTGGGCGTACAATAAAGAATACATTTACATCAATTCGTATGAACTCCTTTGTCTATCATCTACGTTATCTTTGCATTTCAAAGTTGACCCATTTTATGGCCACTCACCCCTTTATCCTTCTCTGGTAGAATCTTCTCGGTGTGAACTGACCCATATCCAATTCACTAACATGTTGATGTGAGAATAAACAAAAACGTTGTTCCTGTTGGTAATAGGGTGTAGATTAGGCCACTTGAAGAATGTCCTCCACCTCACTTCCAAAAAACTCCTTCCATCGTTTGAAATATCCCAAAGAAATCCATGCGTTTGCTGTCTCGATTCCAAAGCTGCTCCGAGCGCTGTCCAGTGGAAAGTGGAGCTGAAAGTCTGGACTCGCCTAACTTTCGTTGCCTGCTGCTAATTGCCGATAAATCGAATTGACCAGCGGATTTAGTAGCGGTTATGCTACAGTCACTTATTAACTTTAAAGAACATATACTGACATGTCCTAATAATAAAGATGAATGAGAAGCAAACATTGCACGCCCGCGGAATGGAGACAGCACCCTCGAATCGATGGAGTGCACTCAGCGCCCACTGAATTAATTTGATCATAATGCTAAGCAGCAAAATGCACATATTATTGTGGTGAAACCATTGTTATCAATTCTGTTTCAATGCCGCTGCTGAGAACGGGATAAAAATCACAAATATTTAACAATCGCACACCAGTTACACCACATGCCGAGAAAGAGTGCGCCATGCACTTAATGGTGCTGATATTCTTTTTGATTTAGGCTACGTAGATTCTACCACCTGCTACATTAGCCTTCACTTCATTTCAGACTTGACGTTCACTGAGTTTAATTGTTTTGGAGTTATGCCCAAATCATGCAAACGTTGAATATGTATAAGGATATTACTCAAAAGCGGTGTGGCAGACGCAGCGCATCGTCACGCGCAGGAAGCTTTACAATAAACACGTGAGACACAATTGCTTCGCCTGCCTCAATACATATGTTAGATTATCATTTTGGAAAACCTAAATAGACAATTAATCGCTATGTTTTCGACATGCACATTATATTTAGGCTTAAATCCTCATTTATCAACCGTGCATAAATGTCTAACTAAAATCTGTCGGAAATTGAGATTCTAGGATTTCCGTGCGCCACAAATGATTGGGATTGATCAAACTGTCGCATGCAACATATATACATGTTGCCAATGATACATAAAACCATAATACACCTGCTCTTTCCATGACATAGACTGACCAGGTGAATCCAGTTGAAAGCTATGATCCCGTGTTGATGTCACTTGTTAAATCCACTTCAATCAGTGGATATGAAGGGGATAAAAACAGGTTAAAGAAGGATTCTCAAGCCTTGAGACGTTTGGGACATCAAATAAATAAAAAAAATTGTATTAGTCACATGCGCCGAATACAACAGGTGTAGATTTACAGTGAAATGCTTACGTACGAGCCCATAACCGACAGTACAGTTTCAAAAAATAAGAATAAGGGTTAAAAGTAACACGTAATTAAAGAGGAGCAGTAAAAAAATATATATATATACAGCGGGTGCCGGTACAGAGTCATTGTGCCGGGGCACCGGTTAGTTGAGGTAGTATGTGCATGTAGGTAGAGTTAATTAAAGTGACTATACATAGATGACAACAGAGAGTGGCAATGGTATGGAGACGGGAGGGGGGGCAATGTGAATAGTCTGGGTAGCCATTTGACTAGACATGGATTGTGTATGTGTCACATTCAGAGGGTAAATGGGCAAGACAACATTTTTAAGTGCCTTTAAATGGGGTATGGTAGTAGGTGCCAGGCGCACCGGTTTGAGTGTGTCAAGAACTGCAATGCTGCTGGGTTTATCCCGCTCAATAGTATCAAGAATGGTCCACCACCCAAAGGACATCCAGCCAACTTGACACAACTGAGGGAAGCATTGGAGTCTACATTGGCCAGCATCCCTGTGGAACACTTTTGACACCTTGTAGAGTCCATGCCTGTCACATTCGTTATAAGGATCGGACCAAGGCGCAGTGTGGGATGCGTACATTATTATTTATTTAAAGAATGAACACTGAACAAATTAACAAAACTAAACGTGAAGCTATACAAACGAGTGCTGACAGGCAACTACACATAGGCAAGATCCCACAACAGAAAGTGGGCAACAGGGCTGCCTAAATATGATCCCCAATCAGAGACAACGATAAACAGCTGTCTCTGATTGGAAACCATATCAGGCCAACATAGAAATACAAAACCCCGGACTGGGAACCGTCGCCGGACTGTGGAGGCGCACTGGAGAACTGATGCGTGGGACCGGTACAGGTGGCACCGGGCTGATGACAGCACCTCAGGGCGAGTGCGAGGAGGAGGCACAGGACGTACTGGACTGTGGAGGCGCACTGGAGGTCTGGAGCGTAGAGTTGGCACAACCCGTCCTGGCTGGATGTTTATTTTCGCCCTGCAAATGCGGGGCGCTGGAACAGGACGCACTGGGCTGTGTAGACGTACCGGAGACACAGTGCACAGAACTGGCGCAGGATATCCTGGTCCAAGGAGGTGTACTGGAGACCAGGAGCACTGAGCCGGCACCATCCATCCTGGCTGGATGCCCATTCTAGCCCGGCCAATGCGGGAAGCTGGAATAGAGCGCACCGGGCTATGAATGCGAACTGGAGACACCGTGCACATCACAACATAACACGGTGCCTGACCAGTCACACGCTCCTCAGCACGCCCGCTCTACAATGCTCTCAATGCTAACACTTCTCTCCGGAATCTTGCATCAAGCTCCTCACTCGACTCCCTGACTGGCTCTGGTTCGGCCCTCGGCTCCGCCGACCACTCCGTGTGCCCCCGCCCAAAACTTTTTTGGGGCTGCCTCTCGTGCTTGTCTCGTTGGTACAACTCCTCGTAATGTCGCCGTTCCGCTTTCGCTGCTTCAATTTCCTCCCTCGGACGGCAATACTCCCCAGCCTGTGTCCAGGGTCCTGATCCATCCAAAATCTCCTCCCAGGTCCATTCCTCCTGACCACGCTGCTTGGTCCTTAAATGGTGAGATCTTCTGTCACGTTCGTTATAAGGATCGGACGAAGGCGCAGCATGGGATGCGTACATACTTACAGTGCCTTGCGAAAGTATTCGGCCCCCTTGAACTTTGCGACCTTTTGCCACATTTCAGGCTTCAAACATAAAGATATAAAACTGTATTTTTTTGTGAAGAATCAACAACAAGTGGGACACAATCATGAAGTGGAACGACATTTATTGGATATTTCAAACTTTTTTAACAAATCAAAAACGGAAAAATTGGGCGTGCAAAATTATTCAGCCCCCTTAAGTTAATACTTTGTAGCGCCACCTTTTGCTGCGATTACAGCTGTAAGTCGCTTGGGGTATGTCTCTATCAGTTTTGCACATCGAGAGACTGACATTTTTTCCCATTCCTCCTTGCAAAACAGCTCGAGCTCAGTGAGGTTGGATGGAGAGCATTTGTGAACAGCAGTTTTCTTTCTTTCAATTCTCGATTGGATTCAGGTCTGGACTTTGACTTGGCCATTCTAACACCTGGATATGTTTATTTTTTTAACCATTCCATTGTAGATTTTGCTTTATGTTTTGGATCATTGTCTTGTTGGAAGACAAATCTCCGTCCCAGTCTCAGGTCTTTTGCAGACTCCACCAGGTTTTCTTCCAGAATGGTCCTGTATTTGGCTCCATCCATCTTCCCATCAATTTTAACCATCTTCCCTGTCCCTGCTGAAGAAAAGCAGGCCCAAACCATGATGCTGCCACCACCATGTTTGACAGTGGGGATGGTGTGTTCAGGGTGATGAGCTGTGTTGCTTTTACGCCAAACATAACGTTTTGCATTGTTGCCAAAAAGTTCAATTTTGGTTTCATCTGACCAGAGCACCTTCTTCCACATGTTTGGTGTGTCTCCCAGGTGGCTTGTGGCAAACTTTAAACAACACTTTTTATGGATATCTTTAAGAAATGGCTTTCTTCTTGCCACTCTTCCATAAAGGCCAGATTTGTACAATATACGACTGATTGTTGTCCTATGGACAGAGTCTCCCACCTCAGCTATAGATCTCTGCAGTTCATCCAGAGTGATCGTGGGCCTCTTGGCTGCATCTCTGATCAGTCTTCTCCTTGTATGAGCTGAAAGTTTAGAGGGACGGCCAGGTCTTGGTAGATTTGCAGTGGTCTGATACTCCTTCCATTTCAATATTATCACTTGCACAGTGCTCCTTGGGATGTTTAAAGCTTGGGAAATATTTTTGTATCCAAATCCGGCTTTAAACTTCTTCACAACAGTATCTCGGACCTGCCTGGTGTGTTCCTTGTTCTTCATGATGCTCTCTGTGCTTTTAACAGCCCTCTGAGACTATCACAGTGCAGGTGCATTTATACGGAGACTTGATTACACACAGGTGGATTGTATTTATCATCATTAGTCATTTAGGTCAACATTGGATCATTCAGAGATCCTCACTGAACTTCTGGAGAGAGTTTGCTGCACTGAAAGTAAAGGGGCTGAATAATTTTGCACACCCAATTTTTCCGTTTTTGATTTGTTAAAAAAGTTTGAAATATCCAATAAATGTCGTTCCACTTCATGATTGTGTCCCACTTGTTGTTGATTCTTCACAAAAAAATACAGTTTTATATCTTTATGTTTGAAGCCTGAAATGTGGCAAAAGGTCGCAAAGTTCAAGGGGGCCGAATACTTTCGCAAGGCACTGTATTTATTTATTAAAAGAATGAACACTGAACAAAATAACAAACCAAACCGTGAAGCTATACAAACGAGTGAGGACAGGCAACTACACATAGACAAGATCCCACAACAGAAAGTGGGAAACAGGGCTGCCTAAAAATGATCCCCAATCAGCGACAACGATAAACAGCTGTCTCTGATTGGGAACCATATCAGGCCAATGTAGAAATACAAAACCCCTAGACCTACAACAACCCTAGACATACAAAACTCTAGACATACAAAACCCTAGACATAAAACACTAGAGTACCCAACCTCGTCATACCCTGACCTAACCAAAATACAGTGGGCCAAAAAAGTATTTCGTCAGCCACCAATTGTGCAAGTTCTCCTACTTAAAAAGATGAGAGAGGTCTGTAATTTTCATCATAGGTACACTTCAACTATGACAGACAAAATGAGAGAAAATAATCCAGAAAATCACATTGTAGGATTTTTAATGAATTTATTTGCAAATTATGGTGGAAAATAAGTATTTGGTCACCTACAAACAAGCAAGATTTCTGGCTCTCACAGACCTGTAACTTCTTCTTTAAGAGGCTCCTCTGTCCTCCACTCGTTACCTGTATTAATGGCATCTGTTTGAACTTGTTATCAGTATAAAAGACACCTGTCCACAACCTCAAACAGTCACACTCCAAACTCCACTATGGCCAAGACCAAAGAGCTGTCAAAGGACACCAGAAACAAAATTGTAGACCTGCACCAGGCTGGGAAGACTGAATCTGCAATAGGTAAGCAGCTTGGTTTGAAGAAATCAACTGTGGGAGCAATTATTAGGAAATGGAAGACATACAAGACCACTGATAATCTCCCTCGATCTGGGGCTCCACGCAAGATCTCACCCCGTGGGGTCAAAATGATCACAACAACGGTGAGCAAAAATCCCAGAACCACACGAGGGGACCTAGTGAATGACCTGCAGAGAGCTGGGACCAAAGTAACAAAGCCTACCATCAGTAACACACTACGCCACCAGGGACTCAAATCCTGCAGTGCCAGACGTGTCCCCCTGCTTAAGCCAGTACATGTCCAGGCCCGTCTGAAGTTTGCTAGAGAGCATTTAGATGATCCAGAAGAAGATTGGGAGAATGTCATATGGTCAGATGAAACCAAAATATAACTTTTTGGTAAAAACTCAACTCGTCGTGTTTGGAGGACAAAGAATGCTGAGTTGCATCCAAAGAACACCATACCTACTGTGAAGCATGGGGGTGGAAACATCATGCTTTGGGGCTGTTTTTCTGCAAAGGGACCAGGACGACTGATCCGTGTAAAGGAAAGAATGAATGGGGCCATGTATCGTGAGATTTTGAGTGAAAACCTCCTTTCATCAGCAAGGGCATTGAAGATTAAACGTGGCTGGGTCTTTCAGCATGACAATGATCCCAAACACACCGCCCGGGCAACGAAGGAGTGGCTTCATAAGAAGCATTTCAAGGTCCTGGAGTGGCCTAGCCAGTCTCCAGATCTCAACCCCATAGAAAATCTTGAAAGTTGAAAGTCTGTATTGCCCAGCAACAGCCCCAAAACATCACTGCTCTCGAGGAGATCTGCATGGAGGAATGGGCCAAAATACCAGCAACAGTGTGTGAAAACCTTGTGAAGACTTACAGAAAACGTTTGACCTCTGTCATTGTCAGGGTATATAACAAAGTATTGAGAAACTTTTGTTATTGACCCAATACTTATTTTCCACCATCATTTGCAAATAAATTCATTAAAAATCCTACAATGTGATTTTCTGGATTTTTTTTCTCATTTTGTCTGTCATAGTTGAAGTGTACCTATGATAAATTACAGGCCTCTCATCTTTTTAAGTGGGAGAACTTGCACAATTGGTGGCTGACTAAATACTTTTTTGCCCCACTGTATATAGAAAACAGAGATATCTAAGGTCAGGGCGTGACAATGCCCTGACGAACTGAGGCTGTTCTGACGGAAAGGAGGGTGTTTTGTACACTCAGTGTATATTTGTGCTTCGTGAATGAGCGCTACAACCCTGCCTGAGCAGACCTCTTCATGCTTGTGTGACACTTTTGAATGTGGGTTAAAAGGAAAATAAAACTATCTGAGTTTTCGCCCCTGCCTACTAGAGTAATCCTTGCTAGCTAGAGGGAGCGGCACCAGTAGACAGTCCTTCGCTCCCGCCTTCCCTCACCATTTTTAACAAAACTGTGGGAAAACAGTGCTCAACAGGCAGAGCGAAGGACACTGTTTACGGTTCGCACCACCTCCCACGTGTTAGCTAACTAGCTTGCTAATTAGTGACACTGTGTGCTAGCTTGCTAGTTAGTTACCCCCCGCACCCCACCTAATGTGTCTGGAGACAACCATGCCCGACAGAACGGGGCAAAGGACCCAGTCTACCGGTCGTCCCGTACACGAGGCGGGAGTCTTCGGCGACACTGTGAACTAGCTAGCTTGAAAGTTAGTGACACCATGTGTTAGCTAGCTTGATAGTTAGCTAGCTAGCACATGGTGTCGCTCCCGCCTACTGTGTAGCAGAGTCCTCCTTGCTAGCTAGCGGGAGCAACACCGGCAGTGCTTAATTTGTAAATTGGTGAGGTCCCGGAACAAAAAGTGGGCCCAAGGGGAGGGTGTCCTGGGGTGTTCTGAGGTACTGGAATGCATGAGAAAAAAAATCGCCTTTTTATTAAAGCATTGCATGTGTTATCATCGATTTGGCGTACTGGCATAGAGCAGTGGTGTGGAGCTGTTTGCAGAAGTTGCACACATGGAGACATTGTTTTGTAGCCTGGAGTCCAGGAAAAATGTGGCCTTTTTATAAATGGATTTCATGCAATTCTACATCATTTTAGATGACTGTAGACTTCTGCAGAATCTCTTTTAATACCTCACAAATTATCAAAATGTCAGGCTGCTTTGACTTTGACAAACTGAGAACCTGAGATATCTTTAGGCTAGGCCTAGGTGTGTGGAGAAAACATATTGTTCAATATGAGGAGGAAATTATAGTGAAAAAGTTTTCCAATTTCACTGTCTCACCCAATGATGCGCAGCTCACTCACCTGCCAAAAGCTTATCTCTTTCTTGCTTTACTTGTTAAAACAATGCTGTTCACTCAATAGGCCTATTTGGAAGTTGATAACTTGGCAACATACAGACAGATTAGAATTGTATTTTCAGCAGGGTCCATTTGCTTTCCAGACTGTGTTTTCCCACGATTGCATGCGAAATATTGCGTAAGGCCTGTTTTGGCTGCATGTTATTTACTGACAGATTTTCTGCACGTTCTGGAGGCATGCCTTGTGATTTGGCTACAAACAATCCACAGCTAGGCTATTTTTTAAAAATTAGCTATTGATCCTCTGTGGCTAAACTATTGGCTTACTCCTGGTTCAGTATTCTGAATTATTTCTTTCTGAACAGGCAGCAGAGAGCTGCAGCACCTCCAGCACACTTCCAGCAGCTATTTTTCTATAAGGAAATAAATGATGAAGTGCAATGCTGGAGAGATGAGAGTTGCAGGCGTATGTCTATAACAACACAGAGAGGTAGAGAGATCATAGAAAGTGAAACTAGTTTTAGTTCTGAGAGATACAGGCGTGCTTCTCTCTCTCGCAACACAGCAATGGCTAAAGCGTTGGTCTATATTTTAAGAATTGATTCATGTTGGGCAGGCAGGGTTTGTGCAACATTGTAGCCTATAGGCTGTTGCACAACATTGTAGCCTGTTGAACAAACCATACCGGCCCAACAATAATCAATTATTAAAACATTAGGCACGTTTTCACATTAGCTAGCTTCCTGCAGGATACCACTAAAATTAAGCACTGGACACCGGTAGACAGTGTGTTTCGCTCCCGCCTACTCTCACCGTTAACAGAACTGCGGGAAAACAGTGCCAGTAGCACAGCTGGGGCGACACCTTGTACTAGCTAGCTTGGTAGTTAGTGACACCACGTGCTTGCTAGTTATCTAGCTAGCACATGGTGTCACTCCCGCCTGCTGAGTACTGGTCCTCCTTAGGACTATCTGACTAAGCTAGCAGACTACGCTCCCGCATGCCGAACACCTGCCCTCGCTGTCTTCAACAGAACTGCGGGAAAACAGTGCCCAACAGGCACTAATCTTATGCCTAACCTTAACCTTTAAATAAGACCAAAAAGTAAATTATTGTTTTCATGAGTTTTCACGATATCCAATTTTGACTTTGTGGATGTGGTAACTAATGGAAACCATTGTGCCAGTTGTTCACACGCGTATCTACCCTCTCATTGGCTAGAAAGGTTCCAACTGAATTTTCTCCCTCCCGACTGCCCAATCGGGTCCAGCTGTGCCGTCATCCCTCAGGGTCTCTATGCTGCTACCTACTAATATGTCATCTCGCAGTGCGTCTCTCAGGAAAAGTGAGGGAGTCGAAAGGAGTGGGCTTTTAGAAAGGAACCATATAAAGAAAAGCGGGGGTTTAGAAAGGAACCATTTAAGGAGAAGTGAGGGTTTAGAAAGGAACCATATAAGAAGAAATTAAGGTTTAGAAAGGAACCATATAAGGAGAAATAGGGATTTTGAAAGGAGCCTTTTAACGTCAACGATAGCTGGCATTTCGATTTACGAAAAACGTAATGTTGCATACATGGCTACCGGTAGGTAACGTTCAAAGACACAGCTCACAGTGTGTGAATAGACTCTTTTTTTTTCATAACTGAAATTCCTTACAGTCATCTCGACAGACCATGACTAACGTCCGATAACCCAAACGATGTCTTGAGTGGCACCATTTAAAAAAAACACCTCCTTATATGGTTCCTTTCAAAACGTCCACTCCTTTTGAAACCCCCACTTTTCCTGAGGGTTGACTGGTGTGAGAGATGAGGTCGGGGCTGGACCCTTCTTCAAATGCCTTCCATTTTTTAAGATATTTATTTTCATTGTTAGAGCGGCCACTAGAGTATCTGGACAATATCATTGATAGTCTGTGATCTATCTAACCACAAGGCATTTGATCGTTTTTTCTAGGGCGGGAACAAAAGGCGGTATTTCCATGTTTTTAAATGTGACGCTTCTCAGCTGACTCAAGCAGGAGCTGCATTGCCAATGCAGTGCTTGCTATATATTGTGTGTGCTGCATTATCCTATTGCTGAAGATGCTGTTCTTTGATCGTGACAAAATGATCAAGCCAAATTAAGGGTTGAAAAAAGGTATTTTGACATGGAGATGTTATGATTTTTGTTGCACCACATTTGCCTTCTTTAGAATAAACTATTTTAAGTTTGACCGGATCTTAACTTCGCAGGAATATTCTCTGGATTAATTTTTGCTGATTGTTTGGGGAATTGTTGGTGTGCTCACCTCAGGGCTTGTAAGATGGTCATGTAGATGGGATACAGCTTTGGTCAAATTGAGGTCAAAAGTATACATTTTTTATTTAGCATTTTAGCTAACTCTTTCCTAACCTAATTACCCTAACCTGCTAAGTTAATAATCCTAACCTGCTGCATAAATTCTCCTGAACCTGCTACAAAAAGTCAATTTTGACAACAGCTTTATTCCTTCTAGACAAAACCTTGTAAGATAGACCTGATTAAGCCTGTGGCATGCTTCCCAGTCCAAACAGTTTCCGCATATATTATGTCAACATTTGTGACATTTTTGTTAATTTAGCACTTCAGACATTTTTTATCAGTTGTTTGTGATCCGTTTGAGCGGGTTCACTTTTGTCAAGTCACTGCCTTTCAGGATGTGTTGTATTATGGGGGAAAAAAATATCAGACTTCCGCCTATATGAACTTTACAAAAATCATGTGATCAAAGGTCATGTTGTTTTGACTGCAGTTGACTGCATTGTGCTAGGTTCTATTGTCAACCAATTATTCATTTTTTTTGTTTAACCCAAGCAAACGTGACCAAAGACACCAATCTGCTTCGATTCATGTGTACCGCAAATATATACAAATAATTGTGATATTTGAAGCTCTCTCTCACTAATTGAATGTAAAATGTAAATATAATTTCAGTTTGTGAGTGTGTGATATGGGTGTTGGAGACATGTTTATTTCGACATTATAAAGAATCTTTTATAAACAATGGCAACACTGTCATGTTGATCTGAGCCTTGCTGTTGTAAAACCACATTAGTGTCCGACTTTTGGCTGTTGCTGATACACTTCCCCTAACTTCACTTCTCAACTTTCGTCTACAGTCGTTTGCTTTAGCTTTTCCACTCAAACACACCCTTTTTCTTGAGGCAAGTCAAAGTTTGGTAGCCGAAGTCTAGGCCCATTTGTCTGTGACTGGACAACAGTACTACTCCTAGGAGGAGTGGGAACTCTGGACGGGATTCTTCAATAAAGTGTTTCTTGTCAAACAACGAAAGATGACAAGTTTTCATGCACATTTTTTCAAAATACTGCACCAAACATCTTAGATGTAACATTGCGCATCTAAAACCTCCTCCTCTTTGATTAATTCTGACCATTTTGAGGAATATAATGTTGCTATGGTGTCACAAGAGGGACAAACAGTAATATTGCAGATTTCTTCTTATTTTTCAATCGAAGTACTTTTAAGGGTGTATGGGAGGCAAAGGCATTTTCTTTACTTTGCCGAGTTCTGCTAGGAGCTAACTGAACCTTGTATGCGGGTAGCTTTCAGAAGGCAGGCGCTCTGCAGCCCTCACACTTGCCTGGTTTTATGCTGCATTCATAACCAAGTGGGAAGGTAGAAACTACCAGTTGTGAAGTTATAAATACAAGTTGGGTGCATTCACATGCTTTAAACTCGTTGAGAAATGCTGATTGGCAAATGGCAAACAAGCTGCATCAACCACAAATAAAAGTACAGTAAACAAAAAACAATATAAATAGATTGCTTTTTATGTTATTAAATCATGTTTTGCATTTAACTGCTGAAAATTCTGCAATCGAGGTCATTATGTGACGTCAAAGTTCAGCATGTGGAAAGAGTCGGAGCTCAGCGATGATGGAGGACCGTTCAACTGGGTTTTTCCCAGTCGTATGTTGTAAATCCCACTTGGTTATGAACACAGCATCATAATCCACCAAAGAGATGGCTAAAGGGCATTGCACACCTGCCACGGATGACCTCGCTCCTCCAGAGACCACAAAGATAGATAGAGAGCACACCTGCCACACGTGTACACATACGGTATAATAATCCTGTCATAGGATTTTCCATCTTGCCATTCCTGAAGTACCTGCAGGCTCTTAGTCTAAATAAGGAGATACCCTCAAGATACAGTACTTGAAACCATCTGTCCCTCAAATTGAAGCACAAGAGATCCAATAAAAAAATGTGGCCATCTGCATTATAACTGAATATACTGTTGTCTTTCTGTATGTTTGTGCCACTGCTGTCTTAGAGAAAGACAGCGAACAGACAACTCACCATAATTCAAATAGCAAAATACGTTAGCTCTGCGTTTTTTCATGAAAGAGCTTCATACATTGGGCCTATATTTTAACCCTGTGTGTTCATTAACTGGTAACATGGCAGACTTGTTGCCTCACACAATGTATCAGTGCTATTGCATACGAGTCTGCACATTAGGAAGAGGAGGAGAGTTGGGACCAACTTGGATACTGTGGGTTACCGTGTGTAAATAAATCAGGAAAAAGTCTGATTTGATGTGTTTTCATTTCAGGCTGTAAGGCAACAAAAGGTGAACATTTTGAAAGGGGGTGGTGACTTTCTATACCCACTATACCTACATCCCCTTTTTGCCGTTTGCTCCTTCGGTAAACATTGCTGATGGAGATCACTGAGGCTGTTTAATGAGTGCATTTCACAAGTGGCTACTTTGCTTCAACTACCTTAACTAAAACCACTGCAAAGGTGAGGAGTATGCAATTGAGATTCTCCCAGAGAATGTCCATATAGCTACATCCCAATGGGGGGAAAATGGTTGAATCAACATTGTTTCCATGTCATTTCAACCCAAAAAGTCAATGCAATGACGTTGCATCAACATGGAGAACTGATTGTATTTGAAAAATATCATCAACGTAAGGGAATTTCCTCTTATTTTCACCCAACTTTTAACCTAAATCGAATGACATGGTGAAATGGTATGTTGATTTCACATTGAATTCACGTTAGTCAACCAAATGTAAATTCAAAACTAGATGTTGAACTGACATCTGTGCTCAGTGGGTTTTGGTTTTGAATAACAACGTTCTGGCATGTCTGTCTACAGGCTTCAGTAAAAGTCACATTTTTCAGGCTTGGCCGGCGTTATGTTCAATGCTTGGCAAATATAACGAGAGATGTCCGGATGACTGCATCGCTTTGGTCATTTGCCCACTTGTGTTCATAATAGAGGAGCAAATGAGACTCCTCAACGAGAATGCCATCAGCGCCACCCTTTGCCGGCCAAAATGAGGAGACAAATGTAAGATTTACAAACGGGGAGTATTCTATTGTTTATGGGTCGACAGAGACCTTTGTCTCGAATGAAAAGTGGAGGACAGCACTCCAGGAACCCTTGTTCAGGAGCCTGCTGGTTGGGGTGGACTAATAGGGCCAAGGACGATACCAGCATGGCGATATTATTTCCATGTATGTAAACACGAAGCAGCCCAAACTCTTCGGTCCTTTAAAAACCTGCCGTATGAAGACAGAAGACAGAAGACAGAAGACAGAGGCACTGTTCAAATGAGGGAAACTGCAGGAGTGCATTCAGACTTTGCTGAAGGTGATGCTGGTGTGAAATGAAGCATTTTTTGTATTCCTTTCAGTAACCTTATGGCTGGCTTTGGCTGAGCTCGTTAAACTGAAGGGAGTGTGACCCTTACATGACTGTATTGTTACTCACTGTACTTTGACTGTTTCCTCAGGCTCATCATGTGGCCCCAGTGACACAGTGCCGATTATCAATGTGGCCCTGGTGGTGCAGAGGGCACTCTGGTACTGAAGGATGAGAAGAGCAATCTGAAGGCGGTGAGAAGCATCATCACAAAGCTAGACCTGGCCCACCGGTACAGCCTGAACTCACTTTTCAAGTCTCCTTACCCAATTATTTGGTTTTTGTCAGCCTAACCTTCTATTTCTTTTTCTCTTCTCCCTCTGGTATTTCAGCTACCTTGGCAAACAAACATTAATGACAAACGTGTGTTTTTTCTATTTCTGAAGTAATATGTAGATCGTAAACAAACAATTTCTTGATGATGAGCCTACCTGTATAACTTTTTGTTAAACGTAGTCCCCTCAGTTCCTTGTCGGATTCTACAGATGTACCATAGACAGCATTCTGTCTGGCTAGGCAGTAGAAGGCCCATACAATCACCAAGGACTCCAGTTAGAGACTATTTTCTCTGTTATCACACCTTCCCCATTCAGACTGCACTGACTCATCATGCACACCATTTCACAAACTATTCACACATATTAGTCATTTAGCAGAAGCTCTTAACCCTAATTGCTCCTGTAAGTTGCTCTGGATAAGTGCCTTGCTCAAGGGCACATCAACAGATTTTTCACCTAGTCGGCTCGGGGATTCAAACCAGCAACCTTTCGGTTATTGGCCCAACAGTCTTAACCACTAGGCTACCTGCCGCCCTACCCCTTTACTTATTCCACATTTTGTTGTGTTACAGCCTGAATTCAAAATGGATTCAATTGATTTTTTCTCTCACCCATCCAAACACAATACTCACCCCATGGTGACTAAGTGAAAAAAAAATGTTGATTTTCTTTTTTGCACATTTATTGAAAATTAAATATGACATAATATTCACACCCCTGAGTCAATACATATTAGAATCGCATTTCGCAGCGATTACAGCTGAGAGTCTTTCTGGATAAGTCTAAGAGCTTTACACATCTGGATTGTCAAATTGGTTCTTGATCATTGCTAGACAACCATTTTCAGGTCTTGCCATAGATTTTCAAGTAGATTTAAGGCAAAACTGTCTAGGCCACTCAAGAACATTCACTGTCTTCTTGGTAAGCAACTCCAGTGTCGATTTGGCCTTGTGTTTTAGATTATTGTCCTGCAGAAAGGTGAATTAATCTCCTAGTGTCTATTGGAAAGCAGACGGAACCAGATTTTCCTCTAGGATTTTGCCTGTGTTTAGCTACATTCTGTGTTTAGCTATTATTCTGAAGAACTCCCCAGTCCTTAACAATTACAGTCGTATGAAAAAGTTTGGGCACCCCTGACAATTTCCATGATTTCCATTTGTAAATAATTGGGTGTTTGGATCAGCAATTTCATTTTGATCTATCAAATAACTGATGGACACAGTAATATTTCAGTAGTGAAATTAGGTTTATTGGACGAACAGAAAATGTGCAATATGCATCAAAACAAATTTAGACAGGTGCATAAATTTGGGCACCCCAATAGAAAAATCACATCAATATTTAGTAGAGCCTCCTTTTGCTAAAATAACAGCCTCTAGAAGCTTCCCATAGCCTCTAATGAGTGTCTGGATTCTGGATGAAGGTATTTTGGACCATTCCTCCTTACAAAACATCTCCAGTTCAGTTAGGTTTGATGGTTGCCGAGCATGGACAGCCCGCTTCAAATCATCCCACAGATTCTCAATGATATTCAGGTCTGGGGACTGGGATGGCCATTCCAGAACATTGTACTTGTTCCTCTGCATAAATGCCCGGGTAGATTTTGAGCAGTGTTTTGGGTCGTTGTCTTTGAAATATCCAGCCCCGGCGTAACTTCAACTTTGTGACTGTTTCTTCAACATTATTCCCAAGAATCTGCTGATATTGAGTGGAATCCATGCGACCCTCAACTCAAGATTCCCAGTACCGGCACTGGCCACACAGCCCCACAGCATGATGGAACCCACAGCATGATGGAACCCCCACCAAATTTTACTGTGGGTAGCAAGTGATTTTCTTGGAACGCTGTGTTCTTTTGCCGCCATGTGTTATGACCAAATAACTCAATCTTTGTTTCAGCAGTCCACAGCCCCTTATTCCAAAATGAAGCTGGCTTGTCCAAATGTGCGTTTGCATACCTCAAGCGACTCTGTTTGTAGAAAAGGCTTCTTCCGCATCACTCTCCCATACAGCTTCTCCTTGTGCAAAGTGCGCTGAATTGTTGAACGATGCACAGTTACACAATCTGCAGCATGATGATGTTGATGATATTGTAGGTCTTTGGAGGTGGTCTGTGGGTTGTTTTTGACCGTTCTCACCATCCTTTGCCTCTCCGATATTTTACTTGGCCTGCCACTTCTGGACTTAACAAGAATTGTGCCTGTGGGCTTCCATTTCCTCACTATGTTCCTCACAGTGGACACTGATAGCTTAAATCTTAGCGATAGCTTTTTGTAGCCTTCCTCTAAACCATAATGTTGAACAATCATTGTTTTCAGGTCATTTGAGAGTTGTTTTGAGGCCCCCATGTTGCCACTCTTCAGAGGAGAGTCAAAGAGAACAACAACTTGCAATTGTCCACCTTAAATACCTTTCCCATGATTGGATGCACTTGTCTATGAAGTTCAAGGCTTAATGAGCTCACCAAACCAATTGTGTGTTCCAATTAATCAGTGCTAAGTAGTTACAGGTATTCAAATCAACAGAATGGCAAGGGTGCCCACATTTTTGCATGGCCTATTTTTCACATCTGATTTAATTTCATACAACTTAATACAGCTACACTAAAAATCTTTGTCTGGACAATACCCCAGTACTCAGCTTTAATTAGAAAATGAATGGCATGCCACTGTGATCATTTTCTGTGACGACAGAGTAAATTATTATGCAGCCTCAGAGGGGTGCCCAAACGTTTTCATATGACTGTACAAGCATACCCATAACATGATGCAGCCACCACTATGCTTGAAAATATGGGTTGAATTGGATTTGCCCCAAACATAACACTTTGTATTCAGGACAACAAAGTGAATTTGTTTGCCACATTTTTTGCAGTATTACTTTAGTGCCTTGTTGCAAACAGGATGCATGTTTTGGAATATTTTTATTCTATACAAGCATCCTTCTTCTCACTCTGTCAATTACATTAGTATTGTGAAGTAATTACAATGTTGTTGATCCATCCTCAGTTTTCTCCTATCACAGCCATTGAACTGTGTAACTGTTTTAAAGTGCAATTAATAACTTCACCGTGCTCAAGGGGATATACATCTAATATATGGCTCTGGCCTGAAAGCCATGAAACATCAATCAACCATGAGAGAGTGATTAGGGTAATTAAATACCTGTGGCAATAATGGACATCTTTCTTTAGAACATCTGGAGTGGCTGAAGTAAGTAGCCTATCATGCTGTTTCACTCCCATAAGAGGAAATCAGATGACTCTTTGAGTCCCACTTAAACACAGTTATTACCTACGCTCTTCGCTCATTACACTCTTTGGTCAAACAGCTCTCTAATAGTACTACTAGTACAGAATGAGGAGGGCTGGTTGGTGGCTTATCACTCAGTCTGGGCAGCAGATGCAGATGAAGTCTTTTCCATAGGATAGTGCCACTTGTTTCATTTTTATTAAGCTACTGTCACTTCTAACACAAACCTTCAGTCTGGCAAGCATGTCACAACATATTTTCTTGGCTACTTCTTGCCGTAGGACCAATGCGTTTTCTGTACATGGGTTCACACATATTGTTCAAGTGAAATCTAAGTAATGTGGCACCAGCCATAGCCATGGAAAATGTTTTTTTTTTCTGGATTGGTTGGATGCAGTAACTGAGCTAGCATTGTAGTCTTCAACTCATCGAATAACAGTGGTCCACCTGAATGCTTTAAGTGAGAGGGGACTGGTCTTATGCAGGACTGAGTTCAAGTGAAGAGTTGTTATGGTGGTGCATTACTTGTAGATTTTCCATACAGACAGAGCATACACAAGTGAAAAAGAGAGTGGCCGTAATTTCTCATGCCATTGATTTGTGTATCACACTCACTTCCTTTCCCCGTTGAATATTAACTGGCGTCTAGGAAGCTGCTCCTGCACACGCTGGTGTTGTCGTCAGTGTTGTAGTTGTTGTTGCTGCTGCTGTGACAGGAACATATTTTGGTTTGTCCCCAAGTCTGCCAACTGCTCCCTACAATGTGGACAGGAGAAAAATAGAGGTAGGGTTGTTATAACAACACAGCTGCCATATTCCATGCATGCTGCCATTATTTACACATACAGTATCAGACCTATAACCTAACCATGTGTATGCTACGCATATTTTTGAAGGATTGACTGCTAAATCCAGATACACAAAAATCTGCACTCTGACCTTCATGGTCCGTATCTTATCCTTAAAAATGTATTTTTCTTGTACAGATCTGCACTTGGACTGTTAAGTACTATTGTAAGGCCCTATACGCGTAATATGTAAGTTAGCTTGCTGATAAATCACCCTGGCATGTGATATTAAGTCATGGAACTAGCTATGACACAAATAAAATACACTGAACAAAAATATAAATGCAACATTTCAAATCATTTACAGAGTTACAGTTCATATAAGGAAATCAGTCAATTGAAATACATTTATTAGGCCCTAATCTATGGATTTCACATGAATGGGAATGCAAATATGCATCGGTTGATCACAGATACCCTTACAAAAAAAAGTAGGGGCGTGGATCAGAAAACCAGTCAGTATCTGGTGTGACTACTATTTGCCTCATGCTGCGCGACATCTCTTTCGCATGGAGTTGATCAGGCTGTTGATTGTGGGCTGTGGAATGTTGTCCCACTCATCTTCAATGGTGCGAAGATGCTGAATATTGACAGGAGTTGGAACACGCTGTCGTACACGTCAATCCAGAGCATCCCAAACCTGCTCAATGGGAGGTGATATGTCCGGTGAGTATGCAGGCCATGGAAGAACTGGGACATTTTCAGCTTCCAGGAATTGTGTACAGATCCTTGTGACATGCTGAAACATAAAGTGATGGCACGACAATGGGCTTCAGGATTTCGTCATGGTATCTCTGTGCATTCAAATTGCCATCAATAAAAATGCAATTGTGTTTGTTGTCCGTAGTGTATGCCTGCCCATACCATTACCCCACCTCCACCATGGGGCACTCTGTTCACAATGTTGAGATCAGCAAACCGCTTGCCCACACGACGCCATACACGCTGTCTGCCATCTGCCCGTTACAGTTGAAACTGGGATTCATCCATGAAGAGCATACTTCTCCAGCATACCAGTGGCCATCTAAGGTGAGCATTTTCCCACTGAAATCAGGTCAAGACCCTGATGAGTATGAAGAGCACGCAGATGAGCTTCCCTGAGATGGTTTCTGACAGTTTGTGCAGAAATTCTTCGGGTGTGCAAACCCACGGTTTAATCAGCTGTCCCGGTGGCTCATCTCAGACCATCCCATAGGTGAAGAAGCAGGATGTGGAGGTTCTGGGCTGGCATGGTTACAGGTGACCTGCGGTTGTGAGGCCGGTTGGACGTACTGCCAAATTCTCTAAAATGACATTGGAGGCAGCTTATGGTAGAGAAATTAACATTGCATTATTTGGCAACAGCTCTGGTGGACATTCCTGCAGTCAGCATGCCAATTGCATGCTCCCTCAAAACTTGAGACCTCTGTGGCATTATGTTTTTTTGACAAAACTACACATTTTAGAGGGGCCTTTTATTACCCCCAGCTCAAGGTGCACCTGTGTAATGTTCATGCTGTTTAATCAGCTTCTTGATATTCCACACCTATCAGGTTTATGGATTAACTTGGCAAAGGATAAATGCTCACTAACAGGGATGTAAACAAATTTGTACATTTCTGGAAATTTTCTGGGGCCAACACATATTTTTGTTCAGTATACATTAACCACGTTTCCATCCACGGTTTTGATGCAAGTAAAGTCATACCATATATTTTAAAAAATCACGAAAGCTATGATGGAAATTGGACGTTTCAGTCAAATGTTATAAATGCCGATGTAATGAACATGATAGGAGACAGAGAGCTGGTTTCAAGAGCAGGGCGCAGCAGGGGTTTAATTGGAAGGGACCATAAGAGGAGGCAGGTAGCTGGGTCCAGGGGCAGGCTGAAGGTCATACACGGTAGGTCTAAAATGGCAACAGTCAGTACAGGCAGGGAATAGGCAAAAGGTGTCATGAGTGAGGCAGGCAAAAACTATCATACACGGGAGGAGTGAAGGACGGAAAAAAACAGCGCTCTGAAAGAAGTGTGTCTCAAAACAAACATTACCTCACAGTGATGGGGTGCAAGGAACTGAACTAAATAGTGTGGGATGCTGACATGCAGGTGTGTGAACAGGTGATTAGAATTCCGGTGATTGGGATCTGGAGAGTAAGCTGGAAAGTGGGCTACGTTCCGGGGATCTAAGTGTTTGGGAGTGTGAGTTGGACACAGACGTTACAGCCGACAGATCATTCGACATGTTGGGATCTTTTTGTGTTGGTAAAATTAATTATGTGAGAAATTGTGGTGGAAATACCTTTATGAGCAAATATTGATATAAAAACCATCATATCAAAGTAAACTTGGAGTCACGTGATGACATGGTGTGTGCTCTTCCCACTAAGACTGTGGAAACCATGCAGTTTATAGGCTACAGAGGTATTGGCTAGAAGGCATCTAGATTTTGTGAAATGAACATCAAAAATGTTGTTTTTTTGCTTTTTAGCTAACCCTAACCATTTTCCTAACCTTAATCTAATTATCTTAACATGTTGTGTAAATTCTTATAACCTGCTATGAAACATAAAATCTGACTTTAGTTTGACAAAAGCTGGATCCCTTCTGGCCATGACCGGCTTCACATGAAATAAGTTGTGATGAACTTCACAGGGTTGTGAAAGTTCACGGTATGAGCCTCATGAGAGGGTCTTATTCTGGTGACATGATGATCGATGCTTGACTGATGTTTGACAAATATTCGCGATAATCCATAATAATCTCGTCATGTAGACTAATCTATCCACACTGTAGATGCAAACTGTTGGCTAGAGCACATGTGCCAAGACCAACCTATCTACATTTACTATTTAACGCAACAGTTTTTGTGACTAAACTATTGGTAGGGTTTGAAAATGCGATGGAAACACATTGAACATCAGATTTTTATTCTGTACATGGAAACGTAAGCAAAAAAATACATTTTGTTTGGATCTATCAGTTACAAATACATTTCAGTACATACTCACAACAAGTAGATCCCATGGGGGAAAGCCGTTGTGCATTGAGGTGTTGCTTTATTAGATTTTTTAAAAACCAGGTTTGCTGTTCACTTGCGCTATATAAGATAGAAGGGAGTTCCTTGCACTTATGGCTCTGTATAATACTGTACGCTTCCTTGAATTTGTTCTGGATAAGGGGACTGTGAAAAGATCCCTGGTGGCATGTCTGGTGGGGTAAGTGTGTGTGCCAGTGCTGTGTGTAAGTTGACTATGCAAACAATTTGGTATTTTCAACACATTATTGTTCCTTATAAAAAAAACATTGTGACACAGCCTGTCTTTCCTCAACTCTTAGCCAAGAGAGACTGGCATGCATAGTGTTAATATTAGCCCTCTTATTATAGTGAAGAGTAAGACGTGCCACTCTGTTTTGGGCCAGCAGCAGCTTAACTAGGTCTTTCTTTACAGCACTTGACCATATGACTGGATAATAATCAAGATAAGATAAAACTAGAGCCTGCAGGACTTGCTTTGTGGAGAGTGGTCTCAAAAAAGCAGAGCATCTCTTTATTATGGAAAGACCTCTCCCCAACTTTACAACCATTGAATCTACATGTTTTGACAATCAGAGTTTACAATCTAAGGTAACACCAAGTAATTTAGTCTCCTCAACTTCTTCAACAGCCACACATTCATTACCAGATTCAGCTGAGGTCTAGAACCTAGGGAATGATTTGTACCAAATACAATGCTCTTAGTTTTAGAGATGTTCAGGACCAGTTTATTACTGGCCATCCATTCCAAAACAGACTGCAACTATTTAAGGGTTTCGGTGACTTCATTAGCTGCTGTTGCTGATGCGTATATATTGTTGAATCATCAGCATACATGCAGGCTTGAGGACAAAACTGGTTAAAACAGTGTACAGTAAATGTGTATTTTCTAATTGTGACATTATTTTTGATGCCATATGAAAGTAGAGGGATTTATGTTTGTAGAACCGTACCGCAATTGAGAATCAAATCATGTTTAGATGGAGTATTTGGCTGTTGTGGCTTCCAGAGCCAATTCACCTGTAAACAGAACATGTAAGGTCCTTGGACTATGAGGAGTAATGTTAGGCTCCTTTAGTCCATTATTGGGCTAGGTAGCCAATCATTTAGCTACCTACCTAGATAGCTAGTTATTAGCTTCATCATGACTAACTTAAATGTATCTAGTAAAGGTATAGGCTATACAGAGTAATGACCAATGCTTTACTGTATATATACACATCATTGGTAGTGACCGATATTAAATATTAGTATTTATTTGCACAAGCACAACTCTGGTTCGCATTTTAAGCCCTGCCTACACAAAATTGTGATTTGTTGGGAGAGTTGTCTGTCAAAAGAGGATCCACCCAACGTTTTTTCCCCCCAATGCGAAGAAACCAAGTCAGGATGCCATATCTTCTAGACCCTAGTCACTGCTTTTGCCTAGGGTTGGGTTCACGAGACTAGACTGTGAGTACAGCTGCTGGTGTGGAGTTGGTGATGGCCCTTTGCTGCCCTCTGGTAAGGGAACTGCAGTATGCACCGGCCGCAAAGGGCAGGCAGGCTTCGCAGGTCACACCTGTGAAGTGCTGGACAGATTCCATCTCAACCCTCCAACCAGGGGAAGATGCTTTATATGAGGAAGCATCTTGCTAGGCTTAAAGAGACATCTGAGCCACTCAATATTCCTGCAGAACTCTGTTGGAGCAAATTCAACTCTGCATGCAGTGCACCTCAGCAGTGATGGGCAACTCCGATCCTCTGGGGCCTGAGTGTCTGCTGGTTTTCTACTTTGACAACTAAGCAGGCCGTTGTGTACTACATTAGAATGGTGTGCGGTCGAAGGCGACCTGAGTACAAACCGCACAGCTCACATTATCTTCATCATATCCCAGCATTTTTGCTATTCACAGTTCCTATCTGATCCCCTCAAACCAATTCTGAGGGGGAATAAGATTGTGTTGAGAGTGCATTTAAAACCACAAATCTCACCCTGTTTTTGTTTTGCAATAAGTCTAAGCTTAATTGAAAGAGCCATTTAGGATGTTTGGAGGAGCAGGAGCCTTCTTACTAGGGCTGTTGCGGTGACCATATTACCGCCACACTGACAGTCGTGAGTCATGACCGCAGTAAAATTCCATGTGACCGTTGAGTCACAGTAATCTCCTTTAATGCAATCTTTACATGCTTTGGCAGTACCCAATTTATGAACTACCATCAGGTCCTAATGGCTGGTACTTAGGCCTCTGTTGTCCCTCTAACCCCTCTGACATCAGTGCAAATGCAATTGAAAATCACATCAAGCACATCATCAAAACAGTAGACCTATCTTACTTTTAAAACTCACCTCAGGTGATCACTTTTACGCTCAACATAGCCACTTAACACGTGCACTTTTGCTGTAATAGACTTTCTTTTTTATTCAGATAAATTCAATTAGATTATTTTTTACTATAAAATCATAAAAAATAAAATAATGGCATGGGACTTACAAGCATATCTTGTGATGGTGTACATTACAAAAAGTTGATGAGACTTTTTAAAATGCAGATGTTCCAACGGCGTGCATCAGCGGCTTGCATGTGTGGAGGCCTGGAGATGCTAAACGCGTTTATGTTAATTAACAGTCAATTACCGTGAGATTGGCATTCTTTTGCAAGACAATAACCGGCTGACAACATTTCATGACCTCCACAGCCCTGCTTTTTACTCTTGTTTAATGCTTTGACGACATCATGTTGAGACAGTTTGTCAGAGCAGTCCTCCAAGTCCCTCTGTCGTGTGCCGACATGGGAGATTACATGTTTCAATTAGCCGAGAGGCTGGGGAAATTTAAGCCATGCTAATTCCAATCCTCAATGAAAAATCCCAGTGAAAAGGCTAACCACTGAGGCATAATCGCCTGCCCCAGACAGCGCTCATTTTATGGATAATATTACAGAATTAATTCAAATGTGTTTCTACTTAGTACAGAACTTAATTAACTCTGATCAGTGCAGTTTAGTATGTACGCTGACTGTACACAAAACATTAAGAACACCTGCTCTTCCCATGACATAGACTAACCAGGTGAATCCAGGTGAACGCTATAATCCCTTATTGATGTCACTTGTTAAACCCATTTCAATCAGTGTACATGAAGGGGAGGAGACAGGTTAAAGAAGGATTTTTAAGCCTTGAGACAATTGAGACATGGATTGTGGATGTATGCCCTTCAGAAGGTGAATGGGCAAGACAACAGATGTAAGTGCCTTTAAACAAGGTATGTTAGTATGTGCCAGGCGCAGCAGTTTAAGTGTGTCAAGAATTGCAACACTGCTGGGTTTTTCATGCTCAACAGTCTCCCGTGTGTATGAAGAATGGTCCACCATCCAAAGGACATCCAGCCAACTTGACACAACTGTGGGAAGCATTGGAGTCAATATGGGCCAGCATCCCTATTGAACACCTTGTAGAGTTCATGAACCAACAAATTAATGCTGCTCTGAGGGCAAAAGGGGGTGAAACTCAATATTAGGAAGGTGTTCCTAGTGTTTTGTACACTCAGTGTATACTGACAATATAAATGGATGAAACATTGAGGATTATCCTTGTGCTGTGACTATAATGCAACTGATTCTCCAATCCATTAAATGTTGTACCCAATGAGAAAGTTCACACCCTGGAGGGCTTTGGACAGAACATATTTGAGGTCAGGAACCTTGGTTTAAGATGACGGATTTTGATGGGGACTGTGCTGGCACAAAAAGTTAACAATTATTTACAACTTCTTCTGTCCATGTATTAATTAGTCACTTGGACGAGTAACTTTTGAGGGTGTGTGAACTGACCTGTGTGAACAGGTTCTGGAGGTGAGGTGCTTTCCTTCAACAGGTTTTTTGTTTGTTTTACCTTTATTTAACTAGGCAAGTCAGTTAAGAACAAATTCTTATTTACAATGACGGCCTACCGGGGAACAGTGGGTTAACTGCCTTGTTCAGGAGCAGAACAACAGATTTTTACCATGCCAGCTCGGGGATTCAATCCAGCCACCTTTCAGTTACTAGCCCAACGCTCTAACCACTGGGCTACTAGGCTACCTTCAGACTAAAGAGATGTCTAGCGTCTCTGTACCTCCGAGCCTGGCAAAGTCCCAAGTCAGCCCAGCATAGTTTCAAGTAGTTACATGTGGAAAAACTGGAGTTCATGCACAGTTTGTGTTTTTAAACCAATATTGTTGTATGGAGTGATATGTCCTCAATCACCAGTTTGATAGTACCCAGTACTACAGTATACCACATTGAGAAATAGCACTAAACAAGATTAAAGGAAGTCATATCAAGGATTTCTACATGAATGAACACTGCATGTCATGGTTCTTATGGACTGGCATGTCCTTTTCCATTTACAATTCTGAGGCAACAGCAGTCTCTGCTGGTCTCTTTCTTCTAAGTAGGGAAAAGCGTATGTGAGTAGAATGCTGCTCAGAAAGTATTGTTGTATGTTAATAGGGTAGCTTTTCTATGTCTATCAGTGGTGACAGGCTATAGAGTGCATGCTTGAGAATGACTGTATTGTGGTCCACAGCAGGTAACAATTTGAGGCAATTCCTCTTTTACTTTAATATATCCTCATTTAGCAAAGGGCACTTGCAATGAGAGAGGAAATTGTACATCTGAGCACAGCAAATTACAGCTAATTAAATCAGTGGACATAACGTGCAAAGCCAAGCACAATGCATAGTGAACTTTACAGCATAGTCTTTCATTTGTTTAGTTACTAGGGAGAGACAGTAACATTTTAACAGTTGATGTTACCAACAGCTTCTGAGTGTCTGATTAAACAAGTGTTCCGGCCCAGTTTCTATTTGCAAGTTTATCTCATTTAACATTTTGTACACTGAATTGGTCCCAGCATTAGAATAACTGTAATACTAGATGTCGTATCTTAACCTTATCACTCTTTTAGCGCAGAGAAATTTCCCTGCTGCAATCAGGAAATTTCAAATGAGCCTCGTGATTTAGATCAATTCCCTGAAAACGAGCAGTCGAGTCATTGGGATCAGGGCCTGCTATCAAAATCATCCTCACTCTCGATCGATCAAAAGATAAAACACCAGCCAGAATATGAATAAATGTCCTACTGCTAGGCCTACTGTAGGCCTACGTCCTATTACTGCAACATTCAAATGTACAAAACTGTATCTGAAATGGAGCAATACACATCAACAACCGTCGTCTTATATACAGTACCAGTTGAAAGTTTGGACACACTTACTCATTCAAGGGTTTTATCAAAAGGTGTGAGTGCATCTGAAGGTGTGAGTGCAAAAGGTGTGAGTGCATCTGCACACACAGTGAGGCGAAGACTTTTGGAGGATGGCCTGGTGTCAAGAAGGGCAGCAAAGAAGCCACTTCTCTCCAGGAAAAACATCAGGCACAGACTGATATTCTGCAAAAGGTACAGGGATTGGACTGCTGAGGACTGAGGTAAAGTCATTTTCTCTGATGAATCCCCTTTCCGATTGTTTGGGGCATCCGGAAAAAAGCTTGTCCGGAGAAGACAAGGTGAGCGCTACCATCAGTCCTGTGTCATGTCAACAGTAAAGCATCCTGAGACCATTCATGTGTGGGGTTGCTTCTCAGCCAAGGGAGTGGGCTCACTCACAATTCTGCCTAAGAACACAGCCATGAATAAAGAATGGTACCAACACATCCTCCGAGAGCAACTTCCTCCAACCATCCAGGAACAGTTTGGTGACGAACAATGCCTTTTCCAGCATGATGGAGCACCTTGCCATAAGGCAAAAGTGATAACTAAGTGGCTTGGGGAACAAAACATTGATATTTTGGGTCCATGGCCAGGAAACTCACCAGACCTTAATCCCATTGAGAACTTGTGGTCAATCCTCAAGAGGCGGGTGGACAAACAAAACCCCCAAAATTCTGACAAACTCCAATCATTGATTATGCAAGAATGGGCTGCCATCAGTGTGGCCCAGAAGTTAATTGACAGCATGCCAGGGTGGATTGCAGAGGTCTTGAAAAAGAAGGATCAACATGGCAAATATTGACTCTCTGCATCAACTTCATGTAATTATCAATAAAAGCCTTTGACACTTATGAAATGCTTGTAATTATACTTCAGTATTCCATAGTAACATCTGATAAAAATATTTAAAGAAACTGAAGCAGCAAACTTTGTGGAAATTAATATTTGTGTCATTATCAAAACTTTTGTCCACGACTACATTGGCGGGACCGCAGTGGAGAAGGTGGAAAGCTTCAAGTTCCTTGGTGTACACATCACTGACAAACTGAAATGAACCACCCACACAGACAGTGTGGTGAAGAAGGTGCAACAGAGCCTGTTCAACCTCAGGAGGCTAAATAATTTTGGCTTGTCACCTAAAATCCTAAAATCACAAACTTTTACAGCTGCACAGCTGAATGCATCCTGTCGGGATGTATCACCGCCTGGAACGGCAACTGCACCACCCTCTGGAGAGCCTTGCGGTTGTTGGCGGTGCAGTCTGCCCAACACATTACCATCAGACTGTTAAACAGCCATCACTAGCACATTAGAGGCTGCTGCCTATTGATATAGACTAGAACCACTGGCCACTTTAAGGAATGGAAGACTAGTCACTTTAATAAGGTTCACATATCTGGCATTACTCATCTCATAGTATTCTATACTATTCTACAGTATCTTAGTCACTTAATATAGTTTACATATCTTGCACTACTCATTACTCATCTCATATGCATATACCCTATTCTTTACTATTCTACGGTATCTTAGTCACTTAATGTTTACATATCTGGCATTACTCATCTCATGTATATACTGTTTTCTATACTTTTCTACGGTATCTCATTCACTTAAAAATGTTTACATATCTCGTATTACTCATCTCATATGTAAACTCAGAAAACACATCCCTTTTTCAGAACCCTGTCTTTCAAATATAATTAGTAAAAATCCAAATAACTTCACAGATCTCCATTGTAAAGGGTTTACACTGTTTCCCATGCTTGTTCAATGAACCGTAAACAATTAATGAACAAGCACCTGTGGAATGGTTGTTAAGACACTAACAGCTTAGAGATGGTAGGCAATTAAGGTCACAGTTATGCAAACTTAGGACACTAAAGAGGCCTTTCTACAGACTCTGAAAAACGTGAATGTGCCTTTGGCATGCTGCAAGGAGGCATGAGGACTGCAGATGTGGCCAGGGCAATAAATTGCCATGTCTGTACTGTGAGACGCCTAAGACAGTGCTACAGGGAGACAGGACGGACAGCAAATCGTCCTTGCAGTGGTAGACCACGTGTAACAACACCTGCACAGGGTCGGTACATCCGAACATCACACCTGCGGGACAGGTACAGGATGGCAACAACAACTGCCCGAGTTACACCAGAAACGCACAATCCCTCCATCAGTGCTCAGATTAGGCTGAGAGAGGCTGGACTGAGGGCTTGAAGGCCTCTTGTAAGGCAGGTCCTCACCAGACATCACCGCTAACAACGTCGCCTATGGGCACAAACCCACAATCGCTGGACCAGACAGAACTGGCAAAAAGTGCTCTTCACTGACGAGTCACGGTTTTGTCTCACCAGGAGTGATGGTCGGATTCTCATTTATCGTCAAAGGAATGAGCGTTACACCGAGGCCTGTACTCTGGAGCTAGATCGATTTGGAGGTGGAGGGTCAGTCATGGTCTGGGGCGGTGTATCACAGCATCATCGCACTGAGCTTGTTGTCATTGCAGGCAATCTCAACGCTGTGCGTTACAGGGAAGACATCCTCCTCCCTCATGTGTACCCTTCCTGCAAGCTCATCCTGACATGATCCTCCAGCATGACAATGCCACCAGCCATACTTCTTGTTCTGTGCATTTTTTCTTGCAAGACAGGAATGTCAGTGTTCTGCCATGGCCAGCGAAGAGCCATGAAGATCTCAATCCCATTGAGCACGTCTGGGACCTGTTGGATTGGAGGGTGAGGGCTAGGGCCATTCGCCCCAGAAATGTCTGGGAACCTGCAGGTGCCTTGGTGGAAGAGTTGGGTAACATCTCACAGCAAGAACTGGCAAATCTGTTGCAGTCCATGAGGAGTACTTGATGCAGCTGGTGACCACACCAGATTCTGACTGTTACTTTTGATTTTGACCCCCCCCCCTTTGTTCAGAGACACATTATTCCATTTCTGTTAGTCACATTCAAGCACAAGTCTAAATATTATTTTTCAACATTGCCTGCTCCTGAGCATTCTCACTACTTAGAAAAACTACTCATGCCCCTTTTCACTACTCATGCCCTTTTCATGACGGTGCTAGCAGCCACATGTGAGTGCTACCGACCGGAACATTAAGCTAGCGAAGAACAACAACACAAAAAAACGGACTATACAGCTACAAGTAGTGAGTGAAGATTCAAATGGACTATACTAAACAAGTTAAATGTCTTATCTGTGATTAAATGTTTTCCACACACATCGCTTCGACTAGCTTCTTGGACACATTTTCCACTCTCCCACCCTGAATAGCCTGAAGCCACAGGGCTCTTCTCGCAGGTTCTAGTTCCCTACGTGGGAGCATTGCACACCGTATGTCCAGATTTTTGACATGGTTACATGTACATTGAACAATACAGCAGCTTTTCGGCATGTTTTGTTATTTCTGTATAAGGAGGGCCAAGAGAACTGAGGTGGCAGAACAGAGTGCTCGGGTTGGGGTGTAGGGTTTCATATCAAAACAGATTTTATTGGTCACATACACATGGTTAGAAGATGTTAATGCGAGTGTAGCGTAATGAGCATAGCCTGAAGGTAGGGAGGGGCAGTTCCTCTTGCTATTCCTCTTGCAGTTCTGTAGGTATGCACCATGGTCTTGTAGTGGATGCAAGCTTCGCCTGGAAGGCAGTGGCGTGTGTCCGGAGGAGCGGGGTGACATGAGAGGACTTGGGCAGGTTGAAAACCAGGCGGGCTGCAGCCTTCTGGATAAGTTGCAGGGGTTGGATGGCACAAGCAGGTAGCCCAGCCAACAGCGAGATGCAGTAGTCCAGACGGGAGAGGATAAGTGCCTGGATTATTACCTGCGCCTCTTCCTGTGTGAGGTAGGGTCGTACTCTACGGATGTTGTAGAGAATGAACCTGCAGGAGCGGGTCACTGCTTTGATGTTTACAGAGAATGACAGGGTGTTGTCCATGGTCATGCCAAGGTTATTTGCACTCTGGGAGGGCAACACTGTGGAGTTGTCAACCGTGATGGAGGGGTCTTTGAGCGGGCAGGCCTTCCCTGGGAGGAACAGCAGTTCCGTCTTGTCGAGATTAAGCTTGAGGTTGTGGGCCGACATCAAAGTTGAGCTATCTGCCAGGCATGTGAGAAGGGGGGGAAGGAAAAAAGTAGTTGAGTGTCATTCGCATAGCAATGATAGGAGAGACCATGTGAGGATATGACGGAGCCGAGTGACTTGGTGCATAGAGTAAAGAGGAGAGGGCCTAGAACCGAGCCCTGGGGACAGCAGTAGTGAGAGTATGTCGTGCATACACAGATCCTCTCTACATCACCTGGTAGGAGAGATCTGCCAGGTAGGATGCAATCCAATAGTGTTCAGCGCCTGAGACGCCCAGCCCTGTGAGGGTGGAGAGGAGGATCTGATGGTTCACGGTGTCAAAATCAGCAGATAGATCTAAGAGGTTGAGAACAGAGGAGAGAGTCAGCTTTGGCAGTGTGGAGAGGCTCCCTGACACAGAGAAAAGCAGTCTCGGTTGAGTGACCCGTCTTGGTTAGGGTCAAGAATATACTTCTTACAGAGATAACTCGGACCTCGTTTACAAACAAAGCATTTGTGTTTCGTGAATCCGCCAGATCAGAGGCAGTAGGTATGACCAGGGATGGTCTATTGATAAGTGCGTGAATTGGCCAATTTTCCTGTCCTGCTAAACATTCGAAATGTAAGGAGTACTTTTGGGTGTCAGGGAAAATCTATGGAGTAAATAGTAAATTATTTTCTTTAGGAATGTAGTGAAGTAAAAGTAAAAGTAGTCAAAAATATAAGTCGTAAAGACCCCCCCCCAAAAAACTACTTAACTAGCACTATTTTTACTTAAGTACACCTTACACCTATTTTTACTTAAGTACACCTTTGACTAAGCCTGTCCTTGGAGACTAAGAGGTTATTCAGACTGTGTTAATTATAGTGAATTATCGATTCCATTTTCTCCACTCCACTGCTCCAGAGGAGCTTTCACAGACCTATTCATTCATTGCTATTAGATATTTAACTCTGAGCCTGGCTAGAAGAAAGACCAGTCATGGACCCTAATGTCAGTTTTTGTAAAACTAAAGTCACTGTAATGCACCCGAACCCCACCCCTTCATCAATAAGGTCCAGTTCTTTATGCTTCAACAAATAGTAAATATTTACATAACCAGTTATAATTAAACAAACAGTAAATAATTACATTGCTTTCCCTGAGATTAGGTTTGCAAAAATTGACTCGGGGCTCCTGAGTGAAGCAGTGGTCTTAGGCACTGCATCTCAGTGCTTGAGGTGTCTTTACAGACACCCTGGTTCGAATACAGGCTGTATCAAACAGATGTGATTGGGAGTCCCATTGTTACATCTGTTCCTGCCACGCCCTCTACTTCTCATCCTGTGTCTGCCTAACCTGCCGCCACACCCCCAGTGCTCTCTCCCTCTTCCTCTCTGTTTGTGTGATTGTGTGGGTGGAGACAGGTGTGCTGGAGGCAAAGAAGATCCCCACCAGCTGCAATCTGTTCCATAATCAAGACCTCTACAAATACTCAGCCCTGACACTTCCATGCTACCAGATCGTAACCTCTGCTGTGTCAGTCTGTGGTTTTAGCCATTTGTTCCTGCTTGGATTTTGGTTTCCCTTGCCTGACACTGTTTTCCTCTCCGCTGCCCACTCTGACTTTGGCCCGTCTACAGTCCCACGTCTCGTCAGTCCTGCTACTCTGTCCTCTGCCCCCCCTCCCCACTGCACTGTGTCCTTGGATTCCTCTCCTGACCTGCTTACCTAGTCCCAACTCCCCTCACTCCAGCTTCCGCACCGGGCTTCCCCTGGCCTGCACCCCATCTTCCCCCTGTGTTTCAATAGATACCTTGGTTACCTCATCCCAGTCTCCTCGCCTGAGTCTGCTCTTGGGTTCACCTGTTCCGCTACGTGACACCCATAGGGCGACGCACAATTGGCCCAGTGTCTTCTGGGTTTGGCCGGTGTAGGCCGTCATTGTAAATACGTTTTTGTTCTTATATGACTTGCCTAGTACATTTTTTAAAAATGAAATAAATAAAAAGTGGCAATATGTCATGTGTAATAGCCCGAGTATTGAACTTGCATCATCTGCACATTTCAAGACAACATTAGCCCACTAAGCTAACATTGGTTTTCAGGCCTCAGGCAAAGTTACTCCATGTGAGGATAGTTGGGAGAACATCCTTTGTTATACTTCACTGCTGAATGTTTTTATGAATCAGTTTGGATTAGAACGCCTGTGCCCTGTGTAAATGCCTATCCTCAAGACACCAGTACAATACACTACATCACTCATGTCCATATACAATAGTAAGTGCGCCAGATGGCGTGCTGACTGTACCCTTTTCCCTCTGGGCCAAGCACTGCCAGCAGCACCTGTAGTAACAGCCTCTGAACCCCCTGCTTGCCCTGGGCTGAACGATCTGCCTCTCCCCACTGCTGCCAATAATACATGGAGTGCTACACAACACATTCTGCTTGGCCAAAGGTGTTGGCATCATAGACAACTATATAATACTGTATATTTACTATATAATGTTTGCACCTGTTTTGTTGAATTCCACCTTGAACATATAGCTGCTTTTACTGCAGAGGGAAAGCACAGACGGCCACCCAAAAAGGAGGTAGTAACACTATTCTGGTGTCCTTTTGTTGGTTACTGTACATTATCGCAGTTCCTCTTAAGATTGCTTATTACATGGGTTTTAGAACACTGCATGTATTGTTGAGGTCTGCTTGTGAAAAATGTATGTTGCTGCCATGGGTGTGGTAGATATGACACTGAAATGGACTGTGCACATCCCTGTAGCATGTAGAAAGCTGTAATATTGTCCTCTTGTTGCTTTCAAGAGAAGAAAGAGCAGGGATCCCAAGAGTCCTCTGCGGAAGAGTAGGAGGATGAGGAAGAATAGCTGTAACTTCTTTTTACAATCAACACTACCTCATCACCGTACTCATATTCTCCATGGTGCCCGTTACGGAGGGGTGGGGAAATACTTATACGATATTTAACATAGTCAGTAGTATGTAAATATAATAACTTTAGCAACTTGAACTCACCTTAGAATACTAATCCACAATTGAAAATTAGGCTCTAGTAATTTCTTTAATTTCATATTAAAGGGTAATATTTGGGGAATGTCCTCACCTTGGAGACGTTTCTTCGTCTCCTGTTCTCTGCATCTATGCACAAGGTACAAATTACTTCCCGAGTTTTGTTTTTAAAATGGTTAATATTTCACACTGTCTTTCAGAATTCATGCAAGACACTACAAAACATTTGAATCGGTTTTTGTTACATCTATCTAATCTATTTTATTGTGGTCGCGGTCACATACTGTTCAGGCTGTCCATAACGTCACTATGAAATTGATGCATAAAACATAAATGAAACAAATAATGTAAAGCATTGAATAAATATATAATACTTTAGGCTAATCAATTTATTGCAACATTGAAGTATATTATTAGATATGCATAAATGGACATAAGTAGCCGATAGAAATTTCCCACAAATATTTGTTTTTTTACTTGTTTGATCTTAGGTAATAACCTACCAGGTTGCTGTCCATTGGCTGGTGTGCTGAAATATTGTCTGAAGTTTCGCGTGAACACACGTTGTATATGTTATTGTGGTTCATTTTACAAGCTCGGCGTTAACGTGCCATTTAGTCATTGGTATGAATTACAACCAAAGATAGGATATCGGTCTGTTGATAGTCAAGGCGATGAATTCTTCCAGCATCTCCATGAAATATATCAACAGAAACTAGCGTCATTAGCGTAAATTCTCTACTTCGTTTTAGTTTTTTTGGCATTCAATATTGTATTCCTCAAAACAAGATACGTAATATCCTAATGCCACCATCGTTAAGATATGCCATGTTACGTTGTTTACGCAGTTATCTTCATAATGGCGACCGTGCTGGAGATGTGCTTATGCTTATGAAAATGAAGCGAAGAA
Source organism: Oncorhynchus kisutch (assembly GCF_002021735.2). Classification (NCBI taxonomy): domain Eukaryota; kingdom Metazoa; phylum Chordata; class Actinopteri; order Salmoniformes; family Salmonidae; genus Oncorhynchus; species Oncorhynchus kisutch. The sequence goes on along the minus strand of NC_034178.2, from coordinate 26,896,625 downwards.
GAAGTTATTTCTCATAAGAAAACGCCGGGGTTCCTCAAAGGAGGACTTTGCGTCGAAGACAGCGTCTTTCCCAGTGTTTGAATTACAGTTTTGGTCCATTGGTACCCGAAATGATGAAGCTCAAGTCAAACCAAACCCGGACATACGATGGGGATGGCTACAAGAAGCGGGCCGCCTGTCTATGCTTCAGGAGTGAAAGTGAAGAGGAGGTGAGGCCAAGGATGCTGGGGTGTAGGGTGGGCCGCAGTTCAGGAAAGCACAGATAACATGGTAGATAGATGTTTGTCGCAGTACATTTTTATTACTTTGCTAATTACGAAGATGAATTAGATAGCTAGTTAACGTTAGCTAACTATCTAACTGGCTGGTTGTTACTGGTTTTGGTTTGCTTTGTTGAATCAGCGACCACCCAGGGATAATTAACGTTGAGTTAGCTAACGGAAGCTAGCTAACTGTTTAGCTAGCTGGCAGCTATACTGAGTATGCTATTTATTCTTGCAGCTAACCAAACATTAAAGTTAGAAAGATTATAGCTAACGTCATTCTCTTTTGTTAGATTGTTAGGTAATTGCTAGCAAGGTAGCAAGCTAGTGAACGCGTAGCCAGCAAACATTATTGCAACAACATATATTGGTAACCGGCTACTAGCTAGCTAACGCGCTAGCCAGCAGTGAGACGTTATCGTCTTGCTAGCTAGCTTGAGCGCTAACAAGCACTACATGACAAAAGTATGTGGACGTCTCATTCCAAAATCATAGGCATTAATATGGATTTTGGCAAGTCAGTTAAGAACAAGTTCTTATTTTCAATGTCGCCTAGGAACAGTGGGTTAACTGGGGTGTTCAAGGGCAGAACGACAGATTTGTACCTTGTCGGCTCAGGGATTCGAACATGCAACCTCTTGGTTACTAGTCCCTAGCCACCCCTCTTCTGGGAAGGCTTTCCACTAGAGCATTACTAAGGTCGGGCAACGATGTTGGGTGATAGGGCCTGGCTCGAAGTTTGTTTTCCAATTCCTCCCAAAGGTGTTCGATGGGGTTGAGGTTATGGCTCTGTGCAGGCCAGTTAAGTTCTTCCACATCTTGACAAACCATTTCTGTATGAACCTTGCTTTGTGCACGGGGGAATTGTCATGCTGAAACAGGAACCCCAAACTGTTGCCACAAAGTTGGAAGCACAGAATCGTCTAGAATATCATTGTATGCTGTAGCGTTAAGATTTCCCTTCACTGGATTTAAGGGGCCTAGCCCGAACCATGAAACAGCCCCAGACCATTTTTCCTCCTCAACAAAACCTTAGTTGGTACTATGCATTCAGGCAGGTAGCGTTATCCTGGCATCCGCCAAACCCAGATTCGTCCCTCGAACTGACATGGTGAAGCGTGATTCATTACTCCAGAGAATGCTTTTCCACTGCTCCAGAGTCCAATGGCGGTGAGCTTTGCGACACTCCAGCCAACTCTTGACATTGCGCATGTTGATCTTAGGCTTGTGTGCGGCTGCTCGGCCATGGAAACTCATTTCATGAAGCTCCCGACAAACAGTTATTGTGCTTCCAGAGGCAGTTTGGAACTCTGTAGTGTGTGTTTTAACTGAGGACATACTATTTTTACGTGCTTCATTACTCGGCGGTCCCGTCCTGTGCGCTTGTGTAGCCTACCACTTCGCGGCTGAGCCATTGTTGCTCCTAGAAGTTTCCACTTCAAAATAACAACACTTACAGTTGACCGGGGCAGCTCTAAGCAAGGCAGAAATTTGATCAACTGACTTGTAAGAGAGGTGGTGTCCTATGATGATGCCACGTTGAGTCACTAAGCTCTTTAGTATCCTACTGCCAACATTTCGATATGGAGATTGCATGGCTGTATGCTTGATTTTATACACCTGTCAGCAGTGGGTGTGGCTGAAAAAGCCAAATCCACTCATTTGAAGAGTTGTCTACATACTTGTGTGTGTATTGCTACTGCTAGTTAGTATCGTTCTGGTGATAATGGTAACATAAAACACTGACAATCAATGTTTAGCAGCATTATCAATGGCTCAAAACTCATGTCAACTTGTGACATTAGAGCTAGCGCTAGTTAGTTAGCCACATTTACTAGATAGCTAGTTAGATATGGGCCTTGCTTAGATTGCCTAGAAGTTGGACTAACAACGAGTTATTTTACTCGACCGACCACTAGCTAACCGTGCTTGTGATCAAACTAGCTAGCTACCTACCCATTCAATATAACGTTAGCTAGAAAATAGTCTGATGTAGAGGTCGACCGATTAATCGGAATGGCCGATTTCAAGTTTTCATAACAATCTGTAATCAGCATTTTTGGACGCCGATTATAGATATATTGCAATCCACGAGGAGACCACCTGTTACGTGAGTGCAGGCAGCAAGGAGTCATGGTAAGTTGCTAGCTAGCATTAAACTTATCTTATAAACAGTAATCAATCTTAACATAATCACTAGTTAACTATATATGGTTGATGATATTAGTAGTTTAATTGGCTTGTCCTGCGTTGCATATAATCAATGTGGTGCCTGAAACTGTGTCACTTCTCTTGTGTTCAGTGTAAGCAGAGTCGGGGTATATGCAGCAGTTTGGGGTCACCTGGCTCATTGTGAACTGTGTGAAGACCGTTTCTTCCTAAAAAAGACTGTAATATATTTGCCAGAATTTTACATAATTATGACATAGCATTGAAGGTTGTGCAATGTAACAGCAATATTTAGACTTAGGGTTGCCACCCGTTCTTTAAAATACACAACGGTTCCGTATTTCACTGAAATAAACTTTTTGCTTTCGAAATGATAGTTTCGGGATTTGACCATATTAATAACCTAAGGCTCGTTTTTCTGTATGTTTATTGTAATTAAGTCTATGATTTGATAGAGCAGTCTGACTGAGTGGTGATAGGCAGCAGCAGGCTCATAAGCATTCATTCAAACCGCACTTTCCTCCGTTTGCCAGAAGCTTTTCGCAATGCTTGAAGCACAGAGTTGTTTATGCCTATCAACTCCCGAGATTAGGCTGGCAATACTATAGTGCCTATAAGAACATCCATTAGCCAAAGGTCTATGAAATACACTGCTCAAAAAAATAAAGGGAACACAATGTAACTCCAAGTCAATCACACTTTGAAATCAAACTGTCCACTTAGGAAGCAACACTGATTGACAATACATTTCACATGCTGTTGTGCAAATGGAATAGACAACAGGTGGAAATTATAGGCAATTAGCAAGACACCCCCAATAAAGGAGTGGTTCTGCAGGTGATGACCACTTCTCAGTTCCTATGCTTCCTGGCTGATGTTTTGGTCACTTTTGAATGCTGGAGGTGCTTTCACTCTAGTGGTAGCATGAGACGGAGTCTACAACCCACACAAGTGGCTCAGGTAGTGCAGCTCATCTAGGATGGCACATCAATGTGAGCTGTGGCAAGAAGGTTTGCTGTGTCTGTCAGCGTAGTGTCCAGAGCATGGAGGCGCTACCTGGAGACAGGGAAGTTAGGAACCAATATACACAGGCAGTTAGGAAAGCAAAAGCTAGCATTTTCCAGCAGAAATTTGCATCCTGTAGCACAAACTCCAAAAGCTTCTGGGACACTGTAAAGTCCATGGAGAATAAGAGCACCTCCTCCCAGCTGCCCATTGCACTGAGACTAGGAAACACTGTCACCACTGATAAATCCACGATAATTGAGAATTTCAAGAAGCATTTTTCTATGGCTGGCCATGCTTTTTCACCTGGCTACCCCTACCCCGGTCAACAGCCCTGCATCCCCCACAGCAACTTGCCCAAGCCTCCCCATTTCTCCTTCACCCAAATCCAGATAGCTGATGTTCTGAAAGAGTTGTAAAATCTGGACCCCTACAATCAGCTGGGCTAGACAATATGGACCCTCTCTTTCTAAAATTATCCGCCGTAATTGTTGCAACCCCTATTACTAGCCTTTTCAACCTCTCTTTCGTAAAGTCTGAGATCCCCAAAGATTGGAAAGCTGCCTCGGTCATCCCCCTTTTCAAAGGGGGAAACACTCTAGACCCAAACTGTTTCAGACCTATATCTATCCTACCCTGCCTATCTAAGGTCAACGAAAGCCAAGTTAACAAACAGATCACCGACCATTTCGAATCCCACCGTACCTTCTCCGCTATGCAATCTGGTTTCCGAGCTAGTCATGGGTGCACCTCAGCCACGCTCAAGGTCCTAAACGATATCATAACCGCCATCGATAAAAGACAATACTGTGCAGTCGTATTCATCGACTTGGCCAAGGCTTTCGACTCTGTCAATCACCACATTCTTATCGGCGGACTCAACAGCCTTGGGTTTCTCAAATGACTGCCTCGCCTGGTTCGGAGGGCCTGTTGTCCGGACCTCTGGCAGTCTCTATGGGGATGCCACAGGGTTCAATTCTCAGGCCGACACTTTTCTCTGTTTACATCAATGATGTCGCTTATGCTGCTGGTGATTCTCTGATCCACCTCTATGCAGACGACACCATTTTGTATATTTTTGGCCCTTCTTTGGACACTGAACACAACTCTCCTTCCTTGGCCTCCAACTGCTCTTAAATGCAAGTAAAACTAAGTGCATGCTCTTCAACCGATCTCTGCCCGCACCTACCTGCCCGTCCAGCATCACTACTCTGGATGGTTCTGACTTAGAATATGTGGACAACTACAAACACCTAGGTGTCTGGTTGGACTGTAAACTCTCCTTCTAGACTTACATTAAGCATCTCCAATCCAAAATTAAATCTAGAATCAGCTTCCTATTTCGCATCCTCCACTCATGCTGCCAAACATACCCTCGTAAAATTGACTATGCTACCGATCCTTGACTTCGGCGATGTCATTTACAAAATAGCCTCTGACACTCTACTCAGCAAATTGCATGCAGTCCATCATAGTGCCATCTGTTTTGTCACCAAAGCCCCATATACTACCCACCACTGCGACCTGTATGCTCTCTTTGGCTGGACCTCGCTTCATATTTCTCGCCAGACCCACTGGCTCCAGGTCATCTATAAGTCTTTGCTCGGTAAAGCTCTGCCTTATCTCAGCTCACTGGTCACCATAGCAACACCCACCCATGGGCACGCGCTCCAGCAGGTATATTTCACTGGTCACCCCCAAAGCCAATTCCTCATTTGGCCGCCTTTCCTTCCAGTTCTCTGTTGCCAATGACTGGAACGGAAAAAAAATCAATAAAGCTGTAGACTTGTATCTCCCTCACTAACTTTAAGCATCAGCTGTCAGAGCAGCTCAAAGATCATTGCACCTGTAAATAGCCCACCTAACTACCTCATCCCCATATTCTTATAATTTTTTTGCTTCTTTGCACCCCAGTATCTCTACTTGCACATTCATCTTCTGCACATCTATCACTATCACAGTGTTTATCTATCACAGTGTTTAATTGCTAAATTGTAATTACTTCATCACTACGGCCTATTTATTGCCTTACCTCCCTAATCTTACCTCATTTGCACACACTGTATATAGATTTTCTTTCTATTGTGTTATTGACTGTAAGTTTATTTACTTCAATGTGTAACTCTGTGTAGTGTTGCTTTGCTTTAATATGTCCAGGTCGCAGTTGTAAATGAGAACTTGTTCTCAACTGGCCTACCTGATTAAATAAAGGTCAAAATAAATCAAGTGGAATTATGTTTTTAGAATTTAAATGTTAATTTATTAAAGTCTTGAGTAAATAAGTATTCTACACCTTGTTTATGGCAATCCTAAATAATTTCAGGTGTGTAAATGTGTTAAAGTTGCATGGACTCTCTCTGTGTGCAATATGGTGTTTAACATGATTTTTACTACCCCATTTCTATACTCTACATATGGAAGGTCCCTCAGTCAGCAGTTAATTTCAAACACAGATTCAACGACAAAGACCAGGGATGTTTTCCAATGCCTCGCAAAGGAGGGCACCTATTGGTAGATGGGAGAAAATAATCTGACAATGAATATCCCTTTGACACTTTTTGATGGTGTCTCAGTATGCCCAGTCAATACAAAGATACAGACGTCCTTCCTAACACAGTTGACGGAGAGGAAGAAAAATGCTCAGGGATTTCACCATGAGGCCAATGGTGAATTTATAAGAGTTATAGGAGAAAACAACTGAGGATGGATCAACAACATTGTAGTTACTCCACAATTCTAACCTAAATGACAAGAGTGAAAAGAAGGAAGACTGTACAGAATAAAAAATATTCCATAACATGCATCCTGTGTTTGGCACTAAATAATACTGCAAAAAATGTGGCGATGAAGTTACATTTTTGTCCTGAATTCAAAGCATTATTTTTGGGGCAAATCTAACACATCTAGTACCACGCTTCATATTTTCAAGCATGGTTGTGGCTGCATCATGTTATAGGTAGTATGCTTGTCGTTGGCAAGGACTAGCACATTTTTTAGGATAAAAAGGAATAGAGCTAAGCACAGGCAAAGTCCTAGAGGAAAACCTGGTTCAGTCTTTCCAAAACACTAGGAGACAACTTTCAGCAGGACAATGACCTAAAACGCAAATCAAAATATACACTGGAGTTACTTACCAAGACGACATTGAATATTCCTGAGTGGTATAGTTAGTTTTGACATAAATTTGTTTGAAAATCTATGGGAGGATTTGAAAATGGCTTTCTAGCAATGATCAACAACCAACTTGACTGAGCTTGAAGACTTTTTAAAAGAATAATGGGCAAATATTGTACAATCCAGGTTTGCAAAGCTCTTTGAGACCCAGAAACACTCACAGCTGCCTAAAAGTGATAAAATGTTACTTATGGGGTTGAATACTTATCTAATCAAATATGTTTTTTTTTTTCATTACAAAATATATATATCAAAACTTTGACATAGTATTTTGTGTAGATCGATGACAAAAAAAATGAAAAATCTATTTTAATCCCACTTTGAAACACAACAAAGTTGAAAAAGTCAAGGGTGTGAATGCTTTGAAGGCAATGTATGTACATATCAAGCTACATTACCTTGTACCCCGTGTATATACAGTTCCTTCAAAAGTATTCGGACCCATTGACTTTTTCCACATTTTGTTACATTATAGCCTTATTCTAAAATGGATTAAGAAAAATCCTCAGCAATCTACACACCACCCTACAAAGCTAAATGTTTTTAGACATTTTTGCAAATGTATAAACTTATTAAACAGAAGTACCTTATTTCCATACGTATTCAGACCCTTTGCTATGAGATTGAAATTGAGCTGAATTGCATCGTGTTTCCATGGATAATTATTGATGTTTCTACAACTTGATTGGGGTCCATCTGTGGTAAATTCAATTGATTGGGCATGATTTGTAAAGGCACACATCTGTTTATATAAGGTCTCACAGTTGACAGTGCATGTCAGAGCAAAAACCAAGCCATGAGGTTGAAGGAATTGTGCATAGAGCTCTGAGACAGGCTTGTGTCGAGGCACAGATCTGGGAAGTGTACCAAAACATTTCTGCAGCATTAAAGGTCCCCAAGAACACAGTGGCCTGCATCATTCTTAAATGGAAGAAGTTTGGAACCACCAAGACTCCTCTTAGAGCTGGCCGCCTTGCCAAACTGAGTAATCGGGAGAGAAGGGCATTGGTCAGGGAGGTGACCAAGAAACCGATGGTATCTCTGACAGAGCTCCAGAGTTCCTCTGTGTTTGATGGGAGAACCTTCCAGAAGACAACCATCACTGCATCACTCCACCAATCAGGCCTTTATGGTAGAGTGGCCAGACAAGTCATTCCTCAGTAAAAGGCACATGACAGCCCGCTTGGAGTTTGCCAAAAGGCACCTAAAAACTCTGACCATGAGATGCAAGATTCTCTGGTCTAATGAAACCACAATTGAACTCTTTGGCCTAAAGGCCAAGCATCATGTCTGGAGGAAACCTGGCCCCATCCCTATGGTGAAGCATGGTGGTAGCAGCATGCTGTGGGGATGTTTTTCATCGGCAGGGACTGGTAGACTAGGCAGGATGGAGGCAAAGTACAAAGAGATCCTTGATGAAAACCTGCTCCAGAGTGCTCAGGATCTCAGACTGGGGCGAAGGTTCACTTTCCAACAGGACAAAGACCCTGAGCACACAGCCAAGACAATGGAGTGGCTTTGGGACAAGTCTCTGAATGTCCTTGAGTGGCCCAGCCAGAGCCCGGACTTGAACCCGATCTAGCACCTCTGGAGAGACCTGAAAATAGCTGTTCAGCAATGCTTCCCATCCAACCTGACAGAGCTTGAGATGATCTGCAGAGAAAATTGGGAGAAACTCCGCAAATTCAGGTGCCAAGCTTGTAGAGTCATCCAAGAAGACTCTGCTGTAATCGTTGCTAAAGGTGCTTCAACAAAGTACTGAGTAACGGGTCTGAATACTTATGTAAATGTGATTTGTTTTTTATTTGTAACAAACTTGCAAATATTTCTTAACCTCTTTTTGCTTTGCCATTATGTGGTGCTGTGTGTCGATTGTAACAAAATGTGGGAAAATCAAGGGGTCTAATTTAGTGATACACCGATATGACATTTTTGGCTGATACCGATATCAATATATTTTCCTTACCAAAAGAAATGATACCGATATTACATTTTGTTCGGCCTTTTAAACATTCTAGTATAGTTAACACACACACACACACACATGGACACAGCGGTCTAAGGCACTGCATCTCAGTGCAAGAGGCGTCACTACAGTCAATGGTTCAAATCCAGGCAGTATCACATCCAGCTGTGATTGAGAGTCCCATAGGGTGGCTCACAATTGGCCCAGTGTCGTCCGGGTTTGGCCGCCATTGTAATTAAGAATTTGTTCTTGACTGACTTGCCTAGATAAATAAAGGTTACACACACACACACTGACCAAAAAGCCATTTCTTTCACTTACTTGCTGTGCTGTTTTGTTGTTCAGTCGTTTCATTCTCAACCAGGATTTCTATGAAACGCCGTTTGGGTCTTTGTGTGTCACATATACTATTTAACACGATTTGACGTGTCAAATAACATTTTTTGATGTGTCAAATAAGCTTGTTGATCAATCAGGACCTGAATATGATTGCACGTCACATAATAATTTAACACGTTCATTAATTTTTTAGGTAGTTATTACAAATTGATTACACTATGACTCGTATTTCATTTGTCAAAAACGATTCATCGATACGTATGCAATGATGCTGGTAAAGTTGTCTCGCGCACCTACAGTGGTGGTCATTTAACACAAAAAAAAAGCTAGCTCATGGATGCAAACAATGTTCTTCCCCAAAAACATAGCAAAACGACACCTGTTTCAGTAGCTATATAGTTAGCCAGCTATCTAAAATAACCCTAATTTATTAGACAGTTCTTATTTGACTAATGGTGGTCGGACCCATCTATGTGAAGCTAGCCACAATTAGGATTTTCCGGTTAGCCTTCAAAATAAAAGTACGGCATAATTATATTTATATTCATTTGCGTCACTGTCAATGACACTTTTATTTCGAATCCTTATTGTGGCTAGCTTCACAACGCGGTTCGGTCGAACCTCACTAGCCAGATGAAGATAGCTGGCTGCTTATAATGTTTGCTTTTGGCAACAGGGTTAAGTAGCTGGCTAGCTAAGTTAAATTTCAATAGGCGAACAACAAGTGGCAACCTAGCTAATACTTACTCACAAGGGTTCCTAAATCATTGATAAGAATAATAAAAATGAGTGCAGTTTCTACTGGTCATTGTTTTCAGGCTGGTTGTATTGGTGCTAGCTAGGTACCCCAGAAGTTGAGATCGAACAAATTACGCTTTATTACCAACGCGATATTGAAAACAAATCGTTCGGGGCTGGTGTTTGCTTGTTTGCAGACTTTTTTGCTTTGACAGTTGCTACTGTATCTTTTTTGACATGCAAAGATCCAAACGGCGTTCCATAGTATGTATGTGTGGATGTATGTATGTATGTTGTGAAGCTAATAGCAGTGACGCTATTACCGTGTAACTGAGGTAGGGCAACACCTAAAAGAATAGCGCACTTGGTGTGTGTACTGGTGCTCGACCAGTCGCAAAAGCCAACATCACTCACGACAAGAGAACGGTTGATTGTCAAGGGCAATGAAATCCATTATCTTGGCTTTAATGGATTTCGCCTTTGAGTTGTCTCACTGAAATGTTCTTACTCTTTCAAATGACTGCTTGACTTGACTGCTCGATCCACACAGCAGTCGTTGTAGGCTAAGTTAGGAACGCTGTGTTGCGCTTCTAGCGCAACATTTTACATGGCGTCATTACGTCATGTGCATACCTATATAACGTAGGTACGTCAGCTTTGACATCGGTTTTGCACATCGGCGTTAAACTAGACATCGGCTGATAACGATGTTGGCATTTTTAGCTAATATCGGCCGATTCTGTGATGTTCACCGATATATCATGCATCCCTAGTCTAAATACTTTCCGAAGGCACTGTAGCCAAGTTATCGTTACTCATTGTGTATTTATTTGAGATTTTTATGTGTTATTACTTTTCTATTACTCTCTGCATTGTTGGGACGGGCCCGTAAGTAAGCATTTCACTGTTACTCTACACCTATTGTTTATGAAGCATGGGAAGAGAATACAATTTTATTTGATGTGTTATTGAGGATATGTCACCTGTAATTTGAATAGGATTGAGGTGTTGTCTTTTAACTGAGTAGAGAAGTTGTCTCAAGCAACCTGAAACACTGGATTTGATTGATGGTGATCAATGCTGTATCGTCTTTTTCTGCAGGTGCTGTTGGTGAGTAGTAGTCGTCATCCAGACAAGTGGATTGTCCCTGGTGGGGGGATGGAGCCAGAAGAGGAGCCCAATGTAGCAGCAGCACGAGAAGTCTGTGAAGAGGTTTGTTTCTTTCCCTCTCATTTCATTGACCTTAGCTTATTATTCAAACTACATTCTCACACTGTTCAGGGAACTTGTGGTGTTTTTCATAGGTGGTTATGGATATTAGAAATGGTCTCTTTGTTTTAAGTGTGGCTTTTTGGGTAGACAACCTCAAATGTTTTTCTTGCAAATCACACCACTCAATTACAGTATGGTATTTGCTGGAATGGCAACCAGATATTAAACTGAGATTTGCCATTGTGACTACTGTCATTGTCATACTTTGAAAAATACACATTTGGCCTGCCATTATTGGTCCCATGCTGATTACCTTGATAAAGCTTGTGGAAACATGGCTATTGAGCTCAACATAGGGATGTGTGATATGGCCAAAGAATCGCTAAATAACCTTTGTTGTACAGTTAAAGGTCAAATATACTGCATTTCAAACAGTCAGCAATAATGTAGCGATTTCAGGGCTTTACGTTGTACCAATGTGACAAACTGAGCAATAATTTTCGAGACTCAATGTTCATTGATACTCCCGTTTTAGTGTTATCTGCTATGTGCGCGATTTGACCAGTTGAGACGTACTGTAAAAAGGGTATCGTTAGGAAGGTTAACTTCTCTATTACAGGTTCTAAATAACAGAACCTGTAATAGGTTCTAAATGTTTACGTTTTTACCCTGTTATTTAGAACCTGACCGACAATTATAAAAGCTCAAACCAAGTTTATTCAGACAAAGACATGTTTCCACCAGTGGTAGTATATATACCCCAATTTGGGTGGAGCATCCTCCTTCCCTCTAAACATTAAATCTTTATTGTTAGGCAGGAAATTAAGTGATGCGGGCAATGAACCCTTTCCTTCTCCCTTACTGTGACCTGGCCTCGGCCCCCATTCCTCACTAAACCACATTTCTCCACCCTTATCAGTGACTGCAACCATGTGATTGCCTTTCCTTTACTCATTACATTCCACGCTTAATTGACTCTACCATATACATTCCTCCTACAGATAACCATTCACTTCTCGTGTAGAAACCAGAGTCTGGCACTCCTCATTGCCTTAGAATACTTGATAATTAACAATATTTCAAGTTTATGAGTCAGAACCCATCACAGTAAAATTGTCTCAATGTGTTTCAGTGTCCATATGACCAACTATGTTGGACCAAACCTCAAATGCAAATAGCGAATTGAAACTGCTTGACAGAAAGGAAGAAGTGATTGCTCATCTTTGTAGTGAGTGGCAGGGGGAGGGGCGTGTGTGTGAGTGTGTAAACAGAGGAAGAGGCGACATGAGAGGTTTCACTCTCGCCAAAATCATTACGTTTCTATAGGTTTATTTTGGACCTAAGCTTAAGCTTTTGGACCTAAGCACCTCGTCATTATATACACATCTCTGGTGTAAATGGGAAGGTGCACACAGCACAGAAGGAGTGAAGGAGACAAGCCCAAAAACCTGAGAACAAGCGGACATATACCATCATAAAAACGCAAAATAGCAAAACTCTGATTCTTGCGATACAGGCGTTTGAAATATCACACAAAACATACATTTGAAAAACATACATTTGAATTAAAGTGATATATTGCACAGAACTAGCTCAACACATTGTTATTTTGATGTTGGTCAAAGCACATTCACTGTTAGCACTTATCCCGAGCCCTGCTGGGCAGAGCAGTTGGTCTTGATCATACTCTGTTTATGTGTACTGAGAAAGCACATCCACAGTAAGCACGCAGCCAAGACTCGTCTCCCAGAGTCATGTTACACAGGAGTGTTAAAAGTGCCAAAGGGCGCATACTGAAATTAAACACTGCCCTTTACACAATGCTGTGGCTGCAGGCCAGACAACCAAGCCACAGGCCCAACTCATGCTCGGAAGGAAGGAACATGTTTCCTCTTTCTATGGAGATCATTTTTGTTTGTTTACATAATGAAGCCTATTCTGTACTAATCACTATTTTAACCATGATGATTGAATATGTTCATTTAAGATTTTTTTTTTTTGCCCACTAAGGGGTAAAGAGGGTTTCTCTGTTGCCAAGTAGTGTCTCTTCAACTAAGGCTTAGGTTCCAGAAAATAATATGATAACTTTCTGAGATAAGGGTTCCAGAAATCATAGCCTACTTACAAGATTGCATGGACACTTTGAAAGCCTGTAGAGTATATGCAGGGCTCTAGACTAATATTTTCCCCTGGTGACCAACTTTTTCAGTTGGTGGCACCAGCCTAGGATTTGGTCACACCCCCCCAAAAATTGCAGCTTCACGCAATAGAAAAAATAAGTAATCATGTTCTAAAATAATTCACAGTGCTTTATTAAAGCTAGAATCTTTCTTTGAAACAATGTCACCCCACCACATCAATTAGATTTGCTCACCACCTGCGTCCTCTCTCGCCTCCTTTTGAAAAAGGTCAAAGTTAATCAATGAGAGTTGGCGAGGAGAGTGGAAATGCTCTTGCTTGAAATGAGACTGTCCTTCTCCACTCGGGTGTCATTCGGCAAATGACGTTACAGGGATGGATCCCAAAATAAATGTGTAAAGTGCTCAAAACAAATTAAGCTAGTTGTGCAAGACATTTTTATAGATAAAACAATAAGTAGCATATTGATTTTAAATGTGTGCATGTTTTTCTCTGAGAAAACAAAAGCTGATTCGAAGGGGGTGTGGCAGATTTCAAAACTCTTCTGCGGTAAGATAAACATTACAGAATCCTCAATGAAAGGTGGCTATTAAGGTGGGCAGGACAGTCATCCATTTGCTTACTAACGATTTGACACACTCCTCGACCACTTATATTTTACTGTTAACATAGGGCTCCAGAATTTTATTTTAGTCAATAGAGATGGATTTGCCTACATCTTTATGTGCACTAACGGGTATCCTAGGCTAATTTTGTTGGGGCTAATTCACCACGGAGTAAGTGGAAACTCAAAACACATTGGCTAGATCGCTAACCTTAACCTCTACGGGATCGGGATGTGTCTGTCCCCCCACGGGAAGCTCTATCTCGCCATCCATTTGGCAAATCTGACCATAATTTTATCCTCCTGATTCCTGCTTACATGCAAAAATTAGAGCAGGAAGCACCAGTGACTAGATCAATAAATAAGTGGTCAGAGGAAGCAGATGCTAAGCTACACGACTGTTTTGCTAGCATAGACTGGAATATGTTCTGGGATTCCTCCGATGGCATTGAGGAGTACACCACATCAGTCATTGGCTTCATCAATAAGTGCATCGATTATATTGTCCCCACAGTGACTGTACGTACATACCCCGACCAGAAGCCATGGATTACAGGCAGCATCCGCACTGAGCTAAAGGCTAAAGTTGCCTCTTTCAAGGAGTGGGTCTCTAACCCGGAAGCTTATAGGAAATCCCGCTATGTCTTCCGACGAACCATCAAACAGGCAAAGCAGAGATAACAGTCTATGACTTCAAGTTTCTTGGTGTCCACATCAGCAACAAACTATCATGGTCCAAACACACCAAGACAGTCGTGAAGAGGGCACACGTTTTCCCCCTCAGGAGACTGAAAAGATTTGGCATGGGTCCTCAGATCCTCAAAGTTCTACAGCTGCACCATCGAGAGCATCCTGATTGGTTGAATCACCGCCTGGTATGACAACTGCTCGGCCCCCGACCGCAAGGCACTACAGAGTATAGTGCGTACGGCCCAGTACTTCACTGGAGCCAAGCTTTCTGCCATCCAGGACCTCTCTTCCAGGCTGTGTCAGAGGAAGGCCCAAAAAATTGCCAAAGACTCCAGCCACCCTAGTCATAGACTGTTCTCTCCACTACCGCACGGCAAACGATAATGGAGTGCCAAGTCTAGCGTATTTATGAGCTTTGAGGGCACTATGGTGGTGAACGCTGAGATGTAGTCAATGAATAGCATTCTCACATAGGTGTTCCTTTTGTCCAGATGGGAATGGGCAGTGTGGAGTGCAATAGAGATTGCATCATCTGTGGATCTGTTAGGGCAGTATGTAAATTGGAGTGGGTCTAGGTTTTATGGGATGATGGTGTTGATGTGAGCCATGACCAGCCTTTCAAAGCACTTCATGGCTACAGACGTGAGTGCTAGGGGTCGGTAGTCTTTTAGGCAGGTTATGTTAGTGTTCTTGGGCACAGGGACTATGCTGGTCTGCTTAAACCATGTTGGTATTTCAGACTCAGACAGGGTTAGTACGTGTCCTGGTAATCCGTCTGGCCCTGTGGCCTTGTGAATGTTGACCTTTTTAAAGGTCTTACTTCGGCTATGGAGAGAGTGATCACACAGTTGTCCAGAACTGCTGATGCTATCATGCATGTTTCAGTGTTGCTTGCCTCGATGCGAGCATAGACATATTTCAGCTCGTCTGGTCGGCTCGTGTCACTGGGCAGATTGTGGCTGTGCTTCCCTTTGTAGTCCGTAATAGTTTGCAAGCCCTGCCACATCCGACGAGTGTCTGAATCATACTACACCGGCTCCATCTTAGTCCTGTATTGATGCTTTGACTGTTTGATGGTTCTTCGGCGGGCAAGGCGGGATTTCTTATAAGCGTCCGTGTTAGAGTCCTGCTCCTTGAAAGAGACAGCTCTACCCATTAGCTCAGTGTGGATGTTGCCTGTAATACATGGCTTCTGGTTGGGATGTGTACGTATGGTCACTGTGGGGACGACGTCATCAATGCACTTATTGATGAAGCCAGTGGCTGATGTGGTATACTCCTGAATGCCATCGGAAGAATCCCAGAACATATTCCAGTCTGTGCTAGCAAAACAATCCTGTAGCTTAGCATCTGCGTCATCTGACCACTTCCGTATTGAGCAAGTCACTGGTGCTTCCTGCTTTAGTTTTTGCTTGTAAGCAAGAATCAGAAGGATAGAATTATGGTCAGATTTGCCAAATGGAGGGCGAGGGAGAGCTTTGTATGCATCTCTGTGTGTGGAGTAAAGGTAGTCTAGAGGTTGTTGTTTTTTACATTTAACATACTGGTCGTTAGCGAGTTGGGTACTAGCAACACATCAGCCCCATTCATGTACAGAGCGCATAGGAGGAGATTACTGTGACTCAACGGTCACATGGAATTTGACTGTGGTCATAACTGCCGGTCACCACAACAGCCTGACAGGATGCTCTCTGGTGCATCTGTAGAAGTTTGTGAGGTCTGAACTGAAAGACATAGGAGCAGGTTAAGGGTTATGCATAGTACCTTGTATTAGTGTCCACAGCCAGTCATCCAGTTAAACGACCTGACACGATGGAGTCAGCTCTACGGCTCATGGAATGCAGCTCTACGGCTCATGTTCTTCACTCATGTTCTCATTATGATATGGACAGGGTGGTCATTTTGAGTAGAGGTGGTTGAGGTTTGCCAACGCTATCCAAACCCTGCCTATTCTCCAGTCACCCCAGTGCTGGTCTTCCCCATATGATCTGGTTGAAGGCATGAAGGGTGTGGGATTGATACTGGGGTACATACTGGTATATATTCACTATGGAGTCCAAGTTTATTAATAGGCTGAAACTGAAACTAGAGGATGCCAGCAGTACGCACCAGCAGCCAAAGCCTATTACCAATGGGACCTGAACCTGCTGGCACAACCATCAGGGAAAAACATGGCCTTCCAAGGCAGTCTGCAGTTCTTTGGACCACTGCTCTGGAATATACTGGACTTATCCACACGGCAGCTAGCTAGCCAGCAGCTAGCTAGCTCAGTAAAAATGCAGCTAGCTAGCACAAAAGAGCTGTACACAAATCTAGTAGGATATGCGAGTGTCATTTTGTATTTATGCTACTGCGTATGATGTGTGTGCTTCTGTGTATGCTGTTTTTATCTAGTCAACTTTTATGTGATGTGTATGTTTTTATTAATTAAATGGAACCCATGACTCCCTAGAAAACAGTGGCAGTTGTTAGTGGACTATCCTGGTAACCAAAAAAGTGTTAATCAAATCAAAATATATTTTAGATTCTTCAAAGTAGCCACCCTTTGCCTTGATGACAGCTTTGCACAATCTTGGCATTCTCTCAACCAGCTTCACCTGGAATGCTTTTTCAACTATCTTGAAGGAGTTCCCACATATGCTAAGCACTTGTTGGCTGCTTTTTCTTCACTCTGCAGTCCATCTCATCCCAAACCATCTCAATTGGGTTGAGGTCAGGTGATTGTGGAGGCCAGGTCATCTGATGCAGCACTCCATCACTCTCTTCCTTGGTCAAATAGCCATTAAACAGCCTGGAGGTGTGTTGGGTCATTGTCCTGTTGAAAAACAAATAATCCCACTAAGCGCAAACCAGATGGGATGGCGTATCGCTGCATAATGCAGTGGTAGCCATGCTGGTTAAGTGTGCCTTGAATTCTAAATAAATCACAGACAATGTCACCAGCAAAGCACCATCACACTTCCTCCTCCATGCTTCACAATGGGAACCACACATGCAAAATTATTCCGTTAACGTACTACTCTGCGTCTCAGTTGGAACCAAAAATCTCAAATTTGTATTCATCAGACCAAAGGACAGATTTCCACCGGTCTAATGTCCATTTCTCGTGTTTCTTGGCCCAAGCAAGTCTCTTCTTATTATTGGTGTCCTTTTAGTAGGCATTTCTTTGCCGCAATTCAACCATGAAGGCCTGATTCATGCATTCTCTTCTGAACAGTTGTTGAGATGTGTCAGTTACTTGAACCCTGAAGCATTTATTTTGGCTGCAATTTCTGCTGCTGGTAACTCTAATGAACTTATCCTCTGCAGCAGAGGTAACTCTGGGTCTTCCTTTCCTGTGGTGGTTATCATGAGAGCAAGTTTCATAACGCTTGATGGTTATTGCGACTTCACTTGAATAACTTTTAGAGTTCTTGAAATTTTCTGGATTGACTGACCATGTGTTAATGGCTTTAACCAAATAGGGCTGTCTTCTGTATACCACCCCTACCTTGTCACAACACAATTGATTGGCCCCAACTCATTAAGAAAGAATGTCCAGAAATGAACTTATTTGTCACAGCTGTTAATTGAAATGTATTCCAGGTGACTACCTCATGAAGCTGGTTGAGAGAATGCCAAGAGTGTGCAAAACTGTCAAGGCAAAGGGTGGCTACTTTGAAGAATCTCAAATATAAGATATTTGTTTAACACTTTTGTTCACTACATGATTCCATATGTGTAATTTCATAGTTTTGATGTCTTCACTGTTATTCTAGAATGTAGAACATAGTACAAATAAATAAAAACCCTGGAATTGAGGTGTTAACTTTTGACCGGTACTGTATATAAAACACCATTTGCTGTGAACCATGACGGGTAGAGGTACTGGTATGTACACTTTATTACATTTTATAGCAGGACAGATGTGTGAAGGATGTTTTATCTAATGGCATCTTCAGGACATATTGTAACACACAAGCTACACACACCTAATGAATCGATTGCCACAGTGACACAGACTCTTAAGATTGAAAGAGTTATGTTTTTAATCCTTAGATAGGATTTTGTTTTGATTCGCTTCTTTGTTTTTTGTTGTTCCACAGGCAGGTGTGAAGGGGACTTTAGGTCGCCTAGTTGGAATATTTGAGGTGAGTTTATGTTATGACATGCTTAGGCATGCTAAAGATTGTTTGGGAGTGGAGAGAAAATATGGACTTTGTTCTGAAAACATAAATAAAGGTCAAAACTGTCTATCTTACAGAACCGAGAGAGGAAACACAGAACCTATGTCTACATTCTTATCGTAACTGAGGTCCTGGAGGATTGGGAGGACTCAGTGAACATTGGTGAGTGGCTTTCATTTTAATCTGATTATACTTCATTGTTTGAATTCTGGTTATAGATGCCTGTCATTTCTGTCTTTCTAAACGTGTGCCACAATGGTGTCTGTTCTTGTCCCTTTTAACAGGGAGAAAAAGGGATTGGTTTAAAATAGACGATGCAATACAAGTGTTGCAGTGTCACAAGCCTGTGCAGGCCACATACTTCGAGCCTCTCAAGGATGGTTGCCTGACCAGCAACGGGACGCCCCTGGTGGCCACGATAGGCGGAGACCTCTCCCCCACCTACAACATCAACCAGAGCTCCGTGTCGGGTATCAGATAACTAAAACACAACCCCAGGAGCTCTTGCCACCACTCTCCCTCTTACAACTTTTTTTTTTTTGTCTCAACATAACATGGTTTGCCTTGCCAACTCATTTGTGCCAGAATTGTGGTACAGACTTGACAAGGGTTGAGTGAAGATTCTGAAACAATTTGGAAATGTAATTTTTGACCCCTTGTTCGTTTCGTTTTAATGAAAATTTCATTAAGCATCCCTCACTCCCTCATTCTCCTACCTTGACCACACCCTTAGTGTGGTGTTTATTGAATGCAAGAACTACTTTTTACTGTTGTGATGTAAAAGTGTATACTTAGTGCTTAAGCGCAAAGCTTTCAGTGGTCTTTTTAATGTCTCCTCTTTTGGTTATTGTCTGTGTATGATTGTGCCCAACAGCGTGTTTTCCCTCTGTTAAGGATAGGAAATGTTCTGTGCATCTGAATAGACAGTTGTAGGAAGTGACTTGTTTTACATGAGCGCTGGCTATGTTTTGCACATTGGGGTCACCTGATACAGATTGTGCAGCAGGGAGTCTTTGGTGGTAACTAAGTTCTTTTGAATTCTCATTTAGCTCCGCATTGTGGTTCTTGGTATTAATATCTTGCAGGTTTCATCAGAAAGACGAGGCCCTTTTCCCCATTTGACCGATTTGTCAAGTAGCCTATACATTTTCCCTTAGTCTGGAAGCTAAGCTAGCCATTTCAATATTCACTTATAGGCAGGAAAAAATATATAGAAAGAATGTCTACTCAACTAAATATGTAGCACAGTCCCCATTTTGGTGAGTTAGCATTGAGAGTTTACCCTGGTGTTTTACCCAATAGACAGAGACCCTTTCTTTCTCTGTTAGTAGTGGTTCACTACAGACACCGAAACAATAAGCAAGACCCCCGCCACCGACCAAAATGTAATAGTTTATAATTTATAATGGCATGGTGTGAACAACTGCAGTCTTCCTCCATTTATTTTATGCCATCCATGGACTGACAATTGCCTTCACCCAACACACACCACCTTTTTATCCAATTTTCAGATTCTCACCCCTTACTTTAACCTCTGTTTTATATCAGATGTTTACATTGCGTTCATAACATTTTATTTTTCACTTAAACAAGCACTAGAAGCCGTATATTTGTATAACGTAGATTTTTTTGGGGGGGAGAATCAGTAAAAAATGTTTTACCCTTTTTAGTATTGCATCTGCATCCCCAAAACAAACACCTGCTTGATATAAATAATTGAATCTAAAATGCTGTCTTTGGCTAGATGCAGAACAAACAAACAAGCCTTGTACAGTCTGAGACCTTGTTTTTAACATGTAAAAATGCTTTGAATACTGTTATTTTTTTCTGAAACGTCTAGCAAATCTCTAGCCAACCTGCTATACTTGCCTTAGATGTGGCATGGAGCAGCTGGCTCAATACTGTGAAACTGGAGGCCCTGTAGATAGCATGTAAGACGTTTTTATTGTAAATTGTTTATTTCTGTATAGATCAAAGGTGAGTACAAATGACAAAACAGTTCCTCTGATGCATTTGTGAGGGCTATATTTTGCTCAGCCATGGCTGTAGTTGACTCGATCCCTAAACAAAGGGTGGCGTTGGCTTTGTAAGGTTTGTTGACGAGTTGCTTTGATACACAGTACATGTTAAGGCTGAAGAACAAGTAAATGTTGCTAGCTTTGTCTTGGGAGAGTGAAGACCCCATTTATCATGAATGATATAAGCAGCAGAGATGCCTCAGATGTTCTATAAAGACCAGAGGCTGAGGTGTAATAAAGTGAAGTCCATCATAGTTGAATTGTTAACATACAAAATTGAGGGTTTCCACTGGGCTGAATGCTGTTTCCAGACCACTTACCATAGAGCTTTTGTCATTATCCTAGTCTTCTGACAGAACCAACTCTTATATGTATTATCTCTTCTGCCCTGTCATTGTTGCAGTAGCTCATCATTCGCCCTCCAAAATGAACATTATATACACTCAGTGGTCAGTTTATTAGGTACACCACTCCATTCCCGAAAAGAGTTTGCTCCTCCAGTGTCATGTGGCTTGCTATTGTTATAAAAACGGAGGCATCCAGTTACCGGATGGGCACAGATGGGCTAATGCGGCAGACGACCACACCGGGTTCCACTCCTATCAGCTAAAAACAAGCATCTCCAGTGTGCACGCAATCACCAACATCACCTGGTCAAATGAATCCCGGTTCCTGTTGAGTCATGCTAATGGCAGTCAGGATTTTACATAAGCAGCATGGGGCAATGGTGTAGGGGATGTTTTCCTGGCACACGTGAGGTCCCTTGGTACCAATTGAGCAATGTTTCCATGCACTGAAGAATTCAGGTTCTGGAGGCAATGGGGGTCCGACCCGGTACTAGATGGGTGCACCTAATAACTGGCCACCGAGTGTATGTTATCCCCAATCCCAGACTCAAGGTCTATTATATAATGTAAGGGTTGAACTAAATTGGTGAGTGGATTACTGATATCAATAGAAATTTTACTTTGAACCATTTATTGCTTTTTTTATAAACTAGGTGGTTCAAGCCCTGAATGCGGATTAGCTGACAGCTGTGTTATACCAGATTTTATTCCACAGGTACAACAAAACATTTTTAACTGCTCTAATTACATTGGTGACCAGTTTATAATCGCAATAAGGTAACTCGCGGTTTGTGATATATGGCCAATATACAATATGGCTAAGGGCTGTGTCCAGTCACTCCGCGTTGCGTCGTGCGTTTAAGAACAGCCCTTAGCCGTGGTATATTGGCCATATACCACACCCCTCTGGCCTTACTGCTTCATTAAATGAGCTGCATCGAAAGGTGTGGGGGGCTAAGTCTTGGAACTGTCTAGTGGAAACCAATTTTTCCAATACCACCTTAGCCCCACAGAGCAGAATAGATTCAGGCCTATTATTGAATTTTGTGGTCAGCCTCCCTTAAAGTCAATTTTCTTTATATGATAACGAGCTATCAATCAAATTAGAGATGGAATTGGAAAATCTCTGATAAAGTGAAGGGGTTCTATTCAAAATGGGCACAATCGAGGGCAATGAATGTGGATATCCATATGTAACAGCCGATGAATGACCACTTGTTCTTTAACCTGTTTGTACTTTTGTCCATTTTCTTGTGTTCCTGACAAGATATCTTGTACATACTAGCTAAAGCAGCACTTATAGCTAGATACACTTACTGACTAAAGCATAAGGTTTATTTTTTCCCCTTTCCTTCCATCTCATACATAGTTCTGTTAATATGAAAGTTGGGTTTAATATTTCTCATTAGGAAAGGGGTAAGTACTGTATAAATATACCCTGCTTGAGTCCTTTAAGAAATGCATTTCTCTCTTCCTTAGGATGATTTCACACAGCACGCAGTGAAAGCCGGAAGGAGTGGATGTAGGCATTTTAAAAGGCTCAAATGCAGCCTCTGCTCAGATAGGCCTGCTTGGTCCTTCACTGGAGTGATGTAAAAACCTGCCTATATCACACCACCTAGTGGTCAGGCAGTATTCTGCAACGCATGTGAAACAGTTTTGCCTCAGTCAGGGAATGTCCACTTGAGGATTCTTGCATTCTCAGCAGTATTTGGATAGTTAACAGCTTGATTATTTTTTCTATTGGACCATCCTGTAGGAGGGGTAATACGCCCTTGCTATATACAAATTGATAAAGCAAAATCACAATCGGATGGGATTCAGTGAAGAAAGCTATTTGGGCTACGTAAAATGTAAGAGTGTGCATTTC
Source organism: Oncorhynchus kisutch (assembly GCF_002021735.2). Lineage (NCBI taxonomy): Eukaryota > Metazoa > Chordata > Actinopteri > Salmoniformes > Salmonidae > Oncorhynchus > Oncorhynchus kisutch. Next base: position 26,873,925 of record NC_034178.2, on the reverse strand, counting down.
CCTAAGTGAAAGCCCTTGACCTTCCCTACATATTTGTAGTAATTGTTTTCTCCAAAGTGTACGTCACTGGAATATTTACTATTGTCATTTGGGACTGTGAAAAACCAGTGAGAAGACTGAAGATTGTAATATAAATGTGCCAACAAATAAACACCAGTATTTCAGATCTGGATTCCATTTGCCTTTTTTTGATCATTGTAAAAGTGTCTAGCTACTTGGTATTCCACTTTTAATACTTGTATTTACTATAGGTTGTTGATAAACCCCTGACTAAAGGACTGTACTTTGAATAACCTCTGCCACGCTTTAGCTAGTATAATTACTGTAGTGTGCAAAATAATACATCTCCAGTCCACACAAACAATGCTACATTAATCCAGAATGGTCCATATTTAAAGTACTGACAAATAAAAAGGACAAAGTTGTGTTGTGTGTTTATTGTAAAGTAATTGATGGACATTTACTCCTGAGGAGGCTGCTGTCCTCGGCCACGTCCAAATCCACCCCTCTGAAAACAAAGAAAAAAGGATAAGCTTCCACATCACAAGATAGTTGGTCAGCAAAACAAGTGTCATATGGTTATGTCCCAAATTTGTCTAGCCGAATAACTTTACTCAATGCGTTAGAACAGTGCGTCTGGCTGCCCCATGTATAATCCATTACAATTGCTCGTGGTAATGACATTTCGTTGAGTCTCAACTTAAACGCAAACAATTAAGGCTTTGAATTGCCTATTCTAGTACCATATAGATGTACAGTATTCAACCTTTCAACAGTAGGCTATACAATAAACGTAATAATTTATGACCATTTATTATTCAGACTTGTCATGGTAACCAGCATACTGAGTCGGTCCCCAGGAACAGAGTTGAGAACACCTGCTTCAGACTACATTACCATTAGGCAATACAGTACTTACAAATTGGAACTCTGTGGCTGAACCAGCACCTGCCTCTGCTTTCTTGTCTCCACCAGCTGTAAAGAAAATACCAGCTTGTAATCAAAACATATTCCAAAACCTTTTAAAGTTTTGCCATTTTCCTGTCTATCGACATTCATCACCATTCATACTAGTCACAAAGGTTGAGGAAACAAGTCATTACCAAGAACAAATGTGCTCACCAACTACTGGATCTCAAGGCAGATATTTGGAGCTACAAAGCACACCAGTCAGCAGATAGTGAAATGCCCAGTTGGTTGAAAGCGATGGTTAGGATTAGAGGGATTCTGTAAAATTATACATACGCGGTGCAGCAGATCTTCTGTAGTTGTCTCTATCACCCCCATCACGGTTGAAGCGGGCAGGCCTCTCTCCCCTCTCTCCCTCCATACCTGGAAAAGAAAAGACGACGCTCAGCTGGGTGGGATGTCAGACTCAAAAACACAGGAAGGAACATCCGGTTTGGGTCCAATCAGCACCTATGACTACACAGTACAAAATCCAATAGTCCTCACTGTCCAGCTCTTGAGGGATGCAGTGTATACAGACTTGTTCCAGCCCGGCTCTTAACACATCTTATTCAAAAAATCAAGGTCTAAATCAAAGACCACGATTAGTTTTATCAGTTGTTAGTACAGGGCTGGTACGAAAGCCAGCACACTGCAGCCCCCCAGGACTGGAGTCACCCAGACCAAAGTTTCAATATGTACAAATAAACTGAATCTGACTAATGAATACACCCCAGATATGGATAATCTCATCGCTATAGCCCATGACAAACACACCTATTTCAACTCATGAAGGGCTTGATGATTAGTTGAATCAGGTGTGCTTGTCTAGGGTTACAATAAATATGTGTACTGTTGGCGGTACTCCAGGACCAGGGTTGGAACACAGCGCCAGGTAGCATTAGCTAACGCTAGTCAGCTGTATATGCGCCAAAACGCCCGTATTTATTCATCCTATAGCTTGTTTTTAAATAGTAAAACCCCCCCCCCCATCACTTTCATTGCCATGACTGATCAAAAATGATCAAGTCCTTGTCTTTCTGAAGCAGACATAGGCAGCAATGTTTGAAACATCAAATCGCAGTATCGAAATGTAATACATATAGGAAGTGAGGATCGCAATAAATATTGTATCGGCAACTAAGTATTGTGAGGTCCCTGGCAATTCCCAAGCCTAATGTGTAACCAGTCCAGGACAGTGCAGCTCATTAGTGTGAAAATGGTTAGCCTATAAGTGGACGTACCCTTGGGCCGGGGCCTCGCGGTCTCAGGACGCATCTGGCGGCGCAGGGTGGCGGGAACAATCTCAGGTGGAAGGTGCAGAAAGTCTCTCAGGTACTGGATACCTTCATTGGTGAGGTACCAGTAAAAATGGCGCCAGGCAAATTGCTCCTTGACATACCCAAGTGACTTCAAGGACTGAAAAACAAACACAAAAAAATATGTTTGTTTTTTATATAAAGACAAAGCCCCAAAATCCAACAGTCATGACATGCTAGGGATACATTTTCCGTAACCCAACTGTGGTTGTAGTCTGAAAATCCACACCAGTAACTGATATGGGCAATTTTCTGTATACAATTATATCAGAGTATTCTTTTGTAATTATCCGTGATACAAAACTTTATTTTATTTTTCGGGTGCATGCAAGTATGTTTCTCATCTCTGTCACAGAGTTTCTAAACCATATTGTACTGTCTTTGAGGGTGGGCCTTGGAGGGCATAGGCCCACCCAATCAGAATTAGTTTTACCCCACAAAATAGCTATATTAGACAGAAATATTCCTCAGCACCCGCCACCCCCCTCAGACGATCCCGCAAGTGAAGAAGCCGGATGTGGAGTTCCTGGGTTGGCGTGGATACACGTGTTCTGCGGTTGTGAGCCCGGTTGGACGTACTGCAAAATTCTCTGAAACGACTTTGGAGCAAGCTTATGGTAGAGAAATTAACATTAAATTCTCTGCCAACAGCTCTGATGGACATTCCTGCAGTCAGCATGTCAATTGCAAGCTCCCTCAACTTGAGAATTCTGTAGAATTGTGTTATCAAAAGTGAATATTTAGGAGTGGCCTATTTAGAGTGGCCTTTTATTGTCCCTAGCACAAGGTGCACCTGTGTAATCAGCTTCTTGATATGCCACACCTGTCTAGTGGATATATTATCTTGGCTAAGGCGAAACGCTCACTAACAGGAATGTAAACAATTTTGTGCATTACATTTTAGAGAAATAAGCGTATTTAACATTTCTGGAATTTTTTATTTCAGCTCATGAAACATGGGACCAACACTTTACATTGTTGTTTTGAGATATATATATATATATATATAAATAAATCACAAGGTGTGGATGTTAGCTACCAAACTATCAATGAGCATAATATCCAACAAGTGGGGAAAGGGTAGGGAAAATAGATTAAACACTAATGCGCATTTTGACTAAGTGATGGCAAACTTAACCACTGCAAATTGAGGAAATAGACATGGTGAGAATGGGTAGGGAGGTATTTTCCCAACATCTATTTAGGCATATTAAAAACACTCCAGTTTTTTCCTATCACGAGTATAACACGATCCGACTATCAACTGTCACTTTACAGATACGATTACGGTCATGTTGGCACCCCCCCCCCCCCCCCCCTAGAATACCCCAGAGATATACATCATTTCATCACTGTGACCCTTTTGTCCACGCACATGAAAATTCACCTTGCTCAAATTCACCCTGCTCAGGTCATCACATCAACAAGTAACACAAATCCCAGAATTCACAGATACAACCCAGTCTTTAACTCAACAGCCACAGTTTAACTGTGGACATCATGCTACTTGACAATAACTGCACCGGTCTCAAAGGACAGAACCAACAAACTCAAACAGTAGAATCAATATCTCCTAAAGTTCAAGTGGCTCTCACCAGCATTGCTTTCATCACATGAAGGTTGGGCACGTTCTTGTCGGCCAATTCAGGGTGCTTGGGCAGATGCACATCTTTCTTTGCCACCATGACGCCCTCTTTGAAGAGGAGCTCATAGATGGCAATACGGTTCTTCTTAGGCATCAGCATCTATTCACACAACCGACAATGAGACAAGCGTTAGTGTACATGCAAAATAACAGGGATGTCCACCTACCCACATACTGGCTGGCTAACAGCCCACTACAAGATTGTAAGGTTACTAACGTCACAAGATTGGGAGTCCTAACTTATGTCAACTAACGTTATCCCAGCCGGTAGGAAAACGTTAAACTAGCTTCTTCGGGCAACTATGGGCTCATTTCCCATGTGAGGTAGGTAAACAAACCTTTACCAGGCTTCTAGAGTCTAATGATAACACTACATTTGGAACGACTCGCATCCGGCAGTGGTTACTAACTATCACACTAGCTTTGAAAAAAAATAAAAAAAGATGAAGTGATACGAGGACATGGCAGGGAAGTCCTTGTAGGTAGCTTGACTACCCTGTGTATTTTAACCTACATCTCGAATAATATAAGGCTTTTGGGGGAAATGTGTGGATGTTTACAACAATGACATACACATCTATCTAAAATTGAGAGTAACAGCTTCATACAATGTAAGATGTCTTAGATTTATTCAGATTATTTTTGCTAGGCATTTGCCTACCTTGCCGCTTGCTAGGGGACCGAAACCGGAAGGAACGACGGAAGGCGTTCAAGAGCGTTTATGCCCAGACGTTGGACCTAAGCAGCTTTAGCGTCATCTACTGAACTGGCGGAAAAAGCGCAGTAGACTAAATGGAATTGCCGATAGACAGGGAATTATTATTCCGCATCGTCATTTTTGCAAATTAGCCTATGGGTAAAATAGCCATGCACTTTTGTTAATCAAATACATGAATTGACACATATCTGCAATAGGTATACACTGTCTAAGCTTACACCACTTATCAAAGTGCTTTTCAACCTGAACCACCACTCGTCCTTTTTTGGAAATAAGAGCTTTTTTTTTATATATATATATATATTTTACGTTACAGGAAGTTTCATATACATTTTCCCGTCTTGTGTGGGGATTCAGCCAGCCGTATTTGTACTGGGGTGTTAATTTAAAGACCATAACATTATTCTTCCATTGGACCATCCAGGGCCGGCTCCAGGCATAACCGACATAAGCAGTCGCTTAGGGCCCCAGGCTGCTAGGGGGCCCACCCCCCAAAAAGTTTTTAGGAACTGTCTGGTTCTCAACTTAGAATATAGAGTTAGAATCGTAGAATACACAAGGTGTAAGTTCAACATTTGGTTGTGCTTCAGCAGTTTCTCCTGTTTTCAAATAAAATGTAATTGGTCACAGGAGGCTGGTGCTACCTTAATTGGGGAGGACGGGTTTGTGGCTCGAGTAGAATAGGTGGAATGGTTACCATGTGTTTGATGCCAATCAATTTGCGCCGTTCCAGCCATTATTATGAGCCGTCCTCCCCTAAGCCGTCCTCCATGAGCCGTCCTCCATGAGCCGTCCTCCATTTACATACACATATTTAGCAGATGTTATCGAAATGCTTGTGTTCCTAGCTCCAACAGTGCAGTAGTATCTAACACTGACAGTCACTCAATTAGCCATGTCAGTTAAAAAAATTTAGTTTGTTAAATTAGTCTAGCCAGTCATCTAAATTCATAGCAATCATGGTCGAATACCGACTGGGCACGGAGAGCACATATCCAGGGGCCCTGACCTCCAGGTGGTCATTGATTTTTGTCGTCACTCTTATTCAGATATCATTAACATGGCAAAATGTGTAAAATTGCAGGAAATTTGCTTTAAAACTGCAAAAATGTATCTCCACACCATGGACAAATCAGTACAACTGCAGAAAACATGCTTTGAAACAGCAAAAATATATCTCTGCCCAGTTACAAAATAGTAGAATTGCATGAAATGTGTTAAAAAATTGCTAAATTTTCTCTCCTCCACACGGCAAAATGTGTAGAATTGCAGGAAATTAACTTTAAAACATACATTTTTCTACCCGCCATCAAGAGGGGGGCCACACTTTTTTTTTATCCGCTTGGTGGGGGGGTCCCCAACCAAATCTTGCTTAGTGTCCCCAAAAAGCTAGAGCCGGCCCTGGGACCATCCCCCATATGTTGCCTCTTGTCCTGCCGCTTTTTGTGCAGCAGAAGGCAAGCTTTCACGCTGTCAATTTACGGAGCAGGGTCTACCTTTTTTTCTAGTTGCTATAACGGGAACTATTTTTATATTTAGGCCAACAGGGGAGGCGGACACATCGCATTGTGTTCTCTGGTATGTTATGCATTTACAGTATATACGCATGCACCATTTCCAATTTGTTTCAGTAGAGACGGAAAGAATAGGCTAAGAACTGCATCTTAGACTGGTAGGCTACGCAACCCATCATATTCTGCTACCGGGGACAGCGAGACTTTTCAACCCTACAGTTTTTTTTTTTTGCATTATTCTTTAGTAAGTGTACATTTTATTACAATATACACTACAAGACCAATAGTACATGGACACCTGCTCTTTGAACATCTCATTCCAAAATCATGTGCATTAATATGGAGTTGGTCCCCCCTTTGCTGTCACAACAGCCTCCACTCTTCTGGGAAGGCTTTCCACTAGATGTTGTAACATTGTTGCTGGAACTTGCTTCGATTCAGCCACAAGTACATTAGTGGGGTCAGGCACTAATGTTGGGCGATTAGGCTTGGCTCACAGTCGGCGTTCCAATTCATCCCAAAGCTATTCGATGGGGGTTGAGGTCAGGGCTCTGTGCAGGCCAGTCAAGTTCTTCCACCCAGATCTCAACAAACCATTTCTGTATGGACCTCGCTTTGTGCACAGGGGCATTGTCATGCTGAAACAGGATAGGGCCTTCCCCAGACCGTTGCCTCAAAGTTAGAGGCACAGCATATTCTAGAATGTCATTGTATGCTGGAGCATTAAGATTTTTCTTCACTGGACCTAAGGGGCATAGCCGGATCCATGAAAAACAGCCCCAGACCATTATTCCTCCTCCACCAAACTTTACAGTTACCACTATTCATTGTGGCAGGTAGCGTTCTCCTGGTATCCACCAAACCCAGATTCATCACTCCAGAGAACGCATTTCCACTGCTCCAGTGTCCAATAGCAGTGAGCTTTTAATTCAACATTTTTTTTTTTACCTTTATTTAACTAGGCTTTACATCACTCCAGCCGATGCTTGGCATTGCACATGGTGATCATAGGCTTGTGTGCGGCTGCTCGGCCATGGAACCACATTTCATGAAGCTCCTGGCAAACAGTTATTGTGCTGACAATTTTTACGTGCTTCAGCACTCGGTGGTCCCATTATGTGGGCTTGTGTGGCCTACCACTTCGCGGCTGAGCAATTGTTGCTCCTAGACATTTCCACGTAACAATAACAGCACTTGCAGTTGACCAAATTTGACAAACTGACTTGTTGAAAACGTTGCATCCTATAACGGTGAAGTGGTAGGTCACACAAGCTCACAGAACTGGAACGGCAAGAGCTGGAGCGCGTAGCACATAGCACGTAAAAAAATTCGCAACACTCAATACTGAGCTCCAAATGGCCTTTGGAAGCAGCGTCAACAAAATAATTGTTTGTCGGGAGCTTCATGAAATGGGTTTCCATAGCCGTGCTGCCACACACAAGCCTAAGATCATCGTGCGCAATGCCAAGCGTCGGCTGGAGTGGTGTAAAGCTCGCCGACATTGGACTCTGGAGCAGTGGAAACACGTTCTCTGGAGTGATGAATTATTCATCACCATCTGGTAGTCCGACAGATTAATTTTGCTTTGGCGGATGCCAGGAAATTGCTACCTGCCCGAATGCATAGTGCCAATTGTAAAGTTTGGTGGTGGAGGAATAATTTTCTGAGGCTGTTTTTCATGGTTCGGACTAGGCCCCTTAGTTCCAGTGAAGGGAAATCTTAACGCTACAGCATACAATGACATTCTAGACAATCCTGTGCTTCCAACATTGTGGCAACAGTTTGGGGAAGGCCCTTTCCTGTTTCAGCATGACAATGCCCCTGTGCACAATGCGAGGTTCATACAGAAATTGTTTGCCGAGATTGGTGTGGAAGAACTTGACTGGCCTGCACAGAGTCCTGACCTCAACCCCATTGAACACCTTTGGGAGGAATTGGAAAGCCGACTGCAAACCAGGCCTAATCGCCCAACATCAGTGCCCGACCTCACTAACGCTCTTGTGGCTGAATGGAAGAATGTCCCTGAAGCAATTTTCCAGCATCTCGTGGAAGCCTTCCCAGAAGAGTGGAGGCTGTTGTAGCAGCAAAGGGGGGGAACAACTCCATATTACTGCCCATGATTTTTAAATGAGATGTTCAATGAGGAGGTGTCCACATAGAGTACTTTTGGTCATTTAATGTAGGTTGGCCTTGGTGATACTAGGCACTAGGCAGACCCAATCATGCCAAAGTTTACCTTAAAGAACAAGGAGTACTGTTTGTCTTCAAAACTTTGTAAGAGTTGGCTCTGTTTAAATGTCCACGTGTTGTTTGGTCAGCAACAAAAAAAACAACCCAGTTAACTGGCAATAGGTATGTGACAGCAAGAGGATTTTGCAGGACTGATGTGTCATTCCTCTCGCCTCTGACGTTCTCATTTTCTCAACCATGTTTGCCTTCAGAGCATAAATGAGCTGCATGAAAGCCATCTGCTGTTTAAAAGAAATGCATGTATTTATGATTTTATCTGTCTGTTATGCTGAGTTCCACAATGTGTCCACACAAGGAATGCTTATGTTGAATGCTTATATAGGACAGGAGGCAACTAGAAGAGCGGAGGGTCATATAGAGTGCAGTCTGTCTCGCTCTTTGTGTATGTGTTTGATTAAGTGCATGCATGTCTCTGCATGCTTCTACGTGTTTGTGTCACGTGTCTGTGTGTGTGTTTCTCTCTGTGTGTGTGTGTGTGTGTAAGCGTGAGTGCCTGCGTGTGTGCATGCCCTGTGTTAGTGTGTCATTTCCTTAAAGGGATGAACGGGGACCAGGGCACACATCTGATTTATACACCCCAATTCAGCCGACCCCACTGAAGGAGGAATGACAGATGCGCACCACTACCAATGTAATGAATTAGCCCAGATCATTTGGATTTCTCTCCTCCGAATGATTGCGCATCTGCCAAGGTAGGGCCAATCCCCATGGAGACATATGTGAATTGTTTGCCTCAGTCATTGTCATTCGTACCTACGAGCCCTTTGTGCCCTCCACAATCTTAACCCTACGCTAATAGACACTGCATTTTACATGGCAGAAATCACTGGTTTTATCCGTTTCCAGATTGTGTAGCCTGAATATGCTTTATTTGGAATAGTGAGGCTCAGCATTGCTGTATACAGATTTTCCAGCTTTGTAGTAGGCCTAGATGGAAATAGATTACCTGGATCCATATTAAAACATATTTGGGTGGCAAAAACGGAATATGCTACTTTTCAGTATTGTGTGTGTGTGTGAATTTCACATGCATGTTATTCATCTACAAGATGCCTTTTTACATGGCTTCCTATTACTCTAGAATTAACCACATCCATCTTCATAATATAAACAACAATGTTTTCTGTGATATCCATGGACTTTTTTGGCATCAAATGGCTTTGATGAAATTGACTAGTAGCTCTCATGTCTTACTTGCTTCAACCATTTGCAACATACAGCGTTATACTACCATGTCCTGACTCTCCTCTCGGAGTACTGAAGTTCAAGGGGATTTCCCCCCTCAACCAACTACACCATTAAATTAAAAGGTTGCTCCTAACACGTTCTGTGTGCTTGATCTGAACCATAGAAATTGAATGACTAGACCAGACAAAGCCCCTCAGACCATGGCAATTTATTCTTTGTTATTCTAGTCTAGTTCTATGGTCTGCCTGGTGGTGGAGGCTGAGTGCAAAGTTTAGGATTGAGCTGTTTGGTAATTGGACATAGGATACTCACATGGGACAACTGGAGTGGACAGAGAGAGAGGCTTGCATGCGGTGTCCTTAAAGGCCCAGGCCCAATATTTCCCATCGACTGTTATTTTTTTTCTTTACATTTGACATTTAAGACATTTAGCAGATGCTCTTATTCAGAGGGAGTAACAGTGGATTCATCTGAAGGTAGTTAGGTGAGACAAGCACATAGCCTATCAAATCAAATTGTATTTGTCACCTGCACCAAATACAACAGGTGTAGATCTTACCATGACACTCTTACTTACAATCCCTTAACCAACAATGCAGTTATGAAAAATAAGATTAAGAAAATATTGACTAAATAAACTAAAGTTAAAAAAAATAAAAGTAACAACAAAATGACAATAACAAGGGCTATATACAGGGGGTACCGGCACCGTGTCAATGTGCGGGGGTACAGGTTAGACGAGATAATTGAGGTAAAATGTACATGTAGGTAGGGGTAAAGTGACTAGTCATAGCAAGCAATTCCTTCTCTCAATTAAGCAGCTATTAGCAAAGTCAGTGCTAGTTAGAAAAGACAAGTACAAGTGTTAGTGCAAGAAAGGCAATTATTTTCTGTTGTTGTTATGCTCACGTTACATCACTGCCTAGTTCACTGTCTGCATCGCAGAATGTGACTGGGGACTCGCTTACTTCAGGTATAGTGTTTTGTGGAGGCCCCTAAAATTAGCACTTAGAAATGGTTACACAGGTTGTTCCAAGTAAAGCACATCATGTGCTTTCATGAATTTGGTTGAGTCCTTCTCCTTCTTTGTTCATTTCTCCTATACACAACAGAACGACCTTTGCAAAATGTCCAGCAAACATAGGTCAGTCTCATCTGACGTCACAGCCATAACCCTTGCCTCTTTCTCTTGGATGAGGAGAGGGCAGACAAGCTGTTGGCAGACTGAGAATCTCTGTCTATCTTTTCTGCTGTTATCTCCTGTCTGAGGGACAGACAGACAACGATGGCGAGCGACATTTTTTATTTTATTTTTTATTTTTTTATTTTACCTTTATTTAACCAGGTAGGCAAGTTGAGAACAAGTTCTCATTTACAATTGCGACCTGGCCAAGATAAAGCAAAGCAGTTCGACAGATAAAACGACACAGAGTTACACATGGAGTAAAAACAAACATACAGTCAATAATGCAGTATAAACAAGTCTATATACAATGTGAGCAAATGAGGTGAGAAGGGAGGTAAAGGCAAAAAAGGCCAAGATGGCAAAGTAAATACAATATAGCAAGTAAAATACTGGAATGGTAGTTTTGCAATGGAAGAATGTGCAAAGTAGAAATAAAAAAATAATGGGGTGCAAAGGAGCAAAATAAATAAATAAATTAAAATTAAATACAGTTGGGAAAGAGGTAGTTGTTTGGGCTAAATTATAGGTGGGCTATGTACAGGTGCAGTAATCTGTGAGCTGCTCTGACAGTTGGTGCTTAAAGCTAGTGAGGGAGATAAGTGTTTCCAGTTTCAGAGATTTTTGTAGTTCGTTCCAGTCATTGGCAGCAGAGAACTGGAAGGAGAGGCGGCCAAAGAAAGAATTGGTTTTGGGGGTGACTAGAGAGATATACCTGCTGGAGCGTGTGCTACAGGTGGGAGATGCTATGGTGACCAGCGAGCTGAGATAAGGGGGGACTTTACCTAGCAGGGTCTTGTAGATGACATGGAGCCAGTGGGTTTGGCGACGAGTATGAAGCGAGGGCCAGCCAACGAGAGCGTACAGGTCGCAATGGTGGGTAGTATATGGGGCTTTGGTGATAAAACGGATTGCACTGTGATAGACTGCATCCAATTTGTTGAGTAGGGTATTGGAGGCTATTTTGTAAATGACATCGCCAAAGTCGAGGATTGGTAGGATGGTCAGTTTTACAAGGGTATGTTTGGCAGCATGAGTGAAGGATGCTTTGTTGCGAAATAGGAAGCCAATTCTAGATTTAACTTTGGATTGGAGATGTTTGATATGGGTCTGGAAGGAGAGTTTACAATCTAACCAGACACCTAAGTATTTGTAGTTGTCCACGTATTCTAAGTCAGAGCCGTCCAGAGTAGTGATGTTGGACAGGCGGGTAGGTGCAGGCAGCGATCGGTTGAAGAGCATGCATTTAGTTTTACTTGCATTCAAGAGCAATTGGAGGCCACGGAAGGAGAGTTGTATGGCATTGAAGCTTGCCTGGAGGGTTGTTAACACAGTGTCCAGAGAAGGGCCGGAAGTATACAGAATGGTGTCGTCTGCGTAGAGGTGGATCAGGGACTCACCAGCAGCAAGAGCGACCTCATTGATGTATACAGAGAAGAGAGTCGGTCCAAGAATTGAACCCTGTGGCACCCCCATAGAGACTGCCAGAGGTCCGGACAGCAGACCCTCCGATTTGACACACTGAACTCTATCAGAGAAGTAGTTGGTGAACCAGGCGAGGCAATCATTTGAGAAACCAAGGCTGTCGAGTCTGCCGATGAGGATATGGTGATTGACAGAGTCGAAAGCCTTGGCCAGATCAATGAATACGGCTGCACAGTAATGTTTCTTATCGATGGCGGTTAAGATATCGTTTAGGACCTTGAGCGTGGCTGAGGTGCACCCATGACCAGCTCTGAAACCAGATTGCATAGCAGAGAAGGTATGGTGAGATTCGAAATGGTCGGTAATCTGTTTGTTGACTTGGCTTTCGAAGACCTTAGAAAGGCACGGTAGGATAGATATAGGTCTGTAGCAGTTTGGGTCAAGAGTGTCCCCCCCTTTGAAGAGGGGGATGACCGCAGCTGCTTTCCAATCTTTGGGAATCTCAGACGACACGAAAGAGAGGTTGAACAGGCTAGTAATAGGGGTGGCAACAATTTCGGCAGATAATTTTAGAAAGAAAGGGTCCAGATTGTCTAGCCCGGCTGATTTGTAGGGGTCCAGATTTTGCAGCTCTTTCAGAACATCAGCTGAATGGATTTGGGAGAAGGAGAAATGGGGAAGGCTTGGGCGAGTTGCTGTTGGGGGTGCAGTGCTGTTGTCCGGGGTAGGAGTAGCCAGGTGGAAAGCATGGCCAGCCGTAGAAAAATGCTTATTGAAATTCTCAATTATGGTGGATTTATCAGTGGTGACAGTGTTTCCTATCTTCAGTGCAGTGGGCAGCTGGGAGGAGGTGTTCTTATTCTCCATGGACTTTACAGTGTCCCAGAACTTTTTTGAGTTAGTGTTGCAGGAAGCAAATTTCTGCTTGAAAAAGCTAGCCTTGGCTTTTCTAACTGCCTGTGTATAATGATTTCTAGCTTCCCTGAACAGCTGCGTATCACGGGGGCTGTTCGATGCTAATGCAGAACGCCATAGGATGTTTTTGTGTTGGTTAAGGGCAGTCAGGTCTGGGGAGAACCAAGGGCTATATCTGTTCCTGGTTCTAAATTTCTTGAATGGGGCATGTTTATTTAGGATGGTTAGGAAGGCATTTTAAAAAAATATCCAGGCATCCTCTACTGACGGGATGAGATCAATATCCTTCCAGGATACCCCGGCCAGGTCGATTAGAAAGGCCTGCTCGCAGAAGTGTTTCAGGGAGCGTTTTACAGTGATGAGTGGCGGTCGTTTGACCGCTGACCCATTACGGATGCAGGCAATGAGGCAGTGATCGCTGAGATCTTGGTTGAAGACAGCAGAGGTGTATTTAGAGGGGAAGTTGGTTAGGATGATATCTATGAGGGTGCCCGTGTTTAAGGTTTTGGGGAGGTACCTGGTAGGTTCATTGATAATTTGTGTGAGATTGAGGGCATCAAGTTTAGATTGTAGGATGGCTGGGGTGTTAAGCATGTTCCAGTTTAGGTCGCCTAGCAGCACGAACTCTGAAGATAGATGGGGGGCAATCAGTTCACATATGGTGTCCAGAGCACAGCTGGGGGCAGAGGGTGGTCTATAGCAGGCGGCAACGGTGAGAGACTTGTTTTTAGAGAGGTGGATTTTTAAAAGTAGAAGTTCAAATTGTTTGGGTACAGACCTGGATAGTAGGACAGAACTCTGCAGGCTATCTTTGCAGTAGATTGCAACACCGCCCCCTTTGGCAGTTCTATCTTGTCTGAAAATGTTGTAGTTTGGAATTAAAATGTCTGAGTTTTTGGTGGTCTTCCTAAGCCAGGATTCAGACACAGCTAGAACATCCGGGTTGGCAGAGTGTGCTAAAGCAGTGAATAGAACAAACTTAGGGAGGAGGCTTCTAATGTTAACATGCATGAAACCAAGGCTATTACGGTTACAGAAGTCGTCAAAAGAGAGCGCCTGGGGAATAGGAGTGGAGCTAGGCACTGCAGGGCCTGGATTCACCTCTACATCGCCAGAGGAACATAGGAGGAGTAGAATAAGGGTACGGCTAAAAGCTATGAGAATTGGTCGTCTAGAACGTCTGGAACATAGAGTAAAAGGAGGTTTCTGGGGGCGATAAAATAGCATCAAGGTATAATGTACAGACAAATGTATGGTAGGATGTGAATACAGTGGAGGTAAACCTAGGTATTGAGTGATGAAGAGAGAGATATTGTCTCTAGAAACATCGTTGAAACCAGGAGATGTCATTGCATGTGTGGGTGGTGGAACTAATAGGTTGGATAAGGTATAGTGAGCAGGACTAGAGGCTCTACAGTGAAATAAGCCAATAAACACTAACCAGAACAGAAATGGACAAGACATATTGACATTAAGGAGAGGCATGCTTAGTCGAGTGATCAAAAGGGTCCGGTGAGTGGAGAGGTTGGTTGGTGATTTAGACAGCTAGCCAGGGCATCGGTAGCAAGCTAGCATAGGATGGAGGTCTGTTGTTAGCTACCTCTTGCGTTCCGTCAGTAGATTAGTGGGGTTCCGTGTGGTAGAGGGGATTAATCCAAATCACACAACAACAACAAAAATAAAAACAATAGATATAGTTATAGAGGCCCAAGAAGAAAACATAATAATAATAATAAAAAATTAAAAAATATATATATAAAAAAAAAAAAATGTCCGATTGTCTATTCAGATAGCAGCCGGTAAGACAGCTAACGGTTAGCAGGCCGCAGATGGGCGTTCAGGTAACGTCGCGACGGAGGAGCCAGCCGAATAACTCCTTCGGGTAGATAACGTCGGCAGTCCAGTTGTGAAGGCCCGGTGGGGCTCCGCGAAAGCAGTAAAACGGGTCCGGATAGGTGACTGCAGCCCAGGTGTGATTGATGGAACTCAGGAGTGATTGACGGAGCTTGCTAGCTCCGGAATAATTGATGTTTGCTCCGGAATCGACGAAGGCCGATAGTCACACGGATAGCAGCTAGCTAGCTGTGAGATCCGGGTATGAATGTCCAGAGAGCAGTCGAAATCCAGGGACATGGAGAGAAAAATTGGTCCGGTATGTTCCGTTCCGAGCCGCGCTGCGCCGTACAGAACTGGCGATAGATTTTCGAGCTAAAGGATAGCTGATGACCACAAACCGTGGTTAGCTGAATACTAACGATTTGCCAGTAAAGGAGCTAACTAGCTTCTGAACTAGCTTCTGGATTAGCTTCTGGCTAGTTTCAGGCTAGCTTCTTGGAGTTTCTGGCTAGCTTCTTGGAGGATTACAGATCTGAGGTAAATAATACTTTTTTATAAATATACATTGGTGAGGCGGGTTGCAGGAGAGTGTTTTGAAGATGAGTTGATGGAAAATAAAAATAAAACGTATGTGAAAAAGTTGTAAATATATATATATACAGGACACGACAAGACGAGGACAAAAGACGTCTGAACTGCTATGCCACCTTGGTATCTTTTGGAGAGAGGAGTAAAGGTCTGGGTTGATATTGAGGAAGAGAGGGATTAGAGGAGATAGAACTGACGACTCAGAGATTCATCTATCTGTTTGTTTGTCTGTCTGCCATTTTGTTTTATTTAGAAATCTTTCATCCTCTCTCTCTTGTCTCCTTAGGTGTGCCCCTTCAGGGGAAGGGATTCTATAGGGCTCAGTCCTAACCTGTGGTGGAAGGGTATCCTAGTGGTTAGAGCGTTGGGCTCGTTCAAATCCCCGAGCTGACAAGTTACAAATCAATCATTCGGCCCCTGAACAAGGCAGTTAACCCACTGTTCCTAGGCCGTCATTGAAAATAATAATTTGTTCTTAACTGACTTGCCTAGTTAAAT
The DNA here is from genome assembly GCF_002021735.2 of Oncorhynchus kisutch. Taxonomy (NCBI): domain Eukaryota; kingdom Metazoa; phylum Chordata; class Actinopteri; order Salmoniformes; family Salmonidae; genus Oncorhynchus; species Oncorhynchus kisutch. The sequence continues at coordinate 26,857,898 of NC_034178.2, read as the reverse complement.
AAAGGTTTTAAAAAAAAAACTGGGGTTATATGGAAACCTGATTGACCCAATTGAGAAGGTAAAGGTTTTCACTGGTTTCTGATTAGGCTAGGGTTGTGACAATGATGGAATATTGATTAATTGTCATGCAAATAACCACAGTTAGTCATTTTTGTAGATTTGTTTTTAGCTTGTAATCATCATAATCCATTTTTGAAAATATACCTCAAGAAATACCTAATAAACGCAGCACAGCTTTGGTGTCTCAACAAATGTATGGTTTTTAACCGCTCGGAAGTATTGGAAATTAAGCTTCTCCTCCCAACCGTGCCGTTCTGCTATTATAATGAACTTTACCCACTTCATGTAAAAATGTAAAACTGCTAATGGGTTAACTATATTTACTTGAATATAAAATTGAATCCACCCTTCTTCTAAAATGAACGTATTAACGCAATGATGATGATTTTTTTCAGTTCACAGTTATTCCATAATTGTCGGTTACACGATTATACAATAACTGTGTCTGCCCTAGATTATGCGCTCAATGCATTCCACATAAACGTACTACACTATGAGCATCTGTCATGCGGGACTAGGTGGGTGAAGGAATCAGGCGCAGAGAGTTCCAGTTGTGAAAAGTGCTCTTTAATATGGCACACAAAAATAATAAGCCCAACAACAAAGTGACTACCCAAAAACACAGGGTGCCAAGTCCCGAAAATATATCCACCTCTACCTAAAACGCACACACGTAACATAAAGACAATCCCGCACAAAACAAGGGCGGGTACACGTACTTAAAATAGGGAAGCTCATTAAGCCATACAACAGAACACAGGTGAAACTAATAAGACAAAACAAACAGACAAACGAAAAAGGGATCGGTGGCGGCTAGTAGGACGGTGACGACCGCTGAGCACCGCAGGGGAGCCAACTTCGGCGGAAGTCGTGACAGCATCATGCCCTCTGTATTCTACTGGTTACACTTCCTCTATAGATGCTGGCCTTGAGCTTCTTAAACGCGTCCCTACTTTCTCAAACATATCACTGGTCAGGCACAGTTCGATAGGGAGAAAGGAAGATCTGTAGTTACTCCAAGAAAGGGAGGATGAATGGATTTCTGGACTATGCAACCACGGCCATTGTATTATTGGGATCTGGCTGAGTGGAGGTGAGGGCAGCAGTAAGGCCCAGATCAGGCAGGCCCGGACACCCAAACCAACCAGGCTTGTCAGTAATTGAGCAAAGGGCCTAATAAAGGCTCTGATAGAGCCTAATGGGCCTGGTCAAAAGTAGTGAACTGAATAGGAAGCCATTTTGGGATTCAAACAAAGAAGAACCCCTGTGGATGTTGGCTGCAGGTTTTAACTGTTCATCTATAGTATTGATTTAGAGTGTCACCTGGAGCCTGGGAGTGGGCAGTGAGGGGCGAAGGGGGGGGGGGGGGGGCTTTATGTTGCCACAGCAACTGGATTTATTCAAGTTTGGTGCAGTAGACAGAGCTAAGGTATTTCCTTGGTGTGTGCCTGTGTGCATGAATTTGATCGTGTGAGAGAGAGAGACAAAGAATGAAATACCCTGGTAGCAGAGAGCGCTTGTTTGATTGTAGACTGCTCCAAGGCCCCGTTTAATCCTCTGAACCCATGTTAGCACGTCGAGGGTTTGTCACTTTTACAAGGGCCAGTCTGTGTTAATGTACTCTAATCTGCGCCTTAATTGTGCTTTGACTCCAGCATCTCTGATAATGTCGATAGGTAGGTATTTGTTTACCTGCATCCTTGAATGGTTTTCCCTCTCACTACGCAGCCGAGAGAGCTCATTCATGAAAAGACCATCAGAGAATCTCTCTCTGTGTGGATAGTCACCGTGAGCAGCTGCAGTGTGTATTTGAGTGACTAATTTCGCCAAGTTGGCACTGTAATCTCTGAAACGATTGGCTGCCTCTCTGCTGAGCTCTGTAGCGTTCCTGAGTATGGTTGCTCTAGGCCAGGGCGAAGCACCGGCGCAACGTGTTTCATTACGTTTCGACCAGAAGCGGTGCCTCGCTCCAAAAGATTGGTCGCTTTGTGGGCATAGACGTGAACCTATTCAAGTAAGTAAATACATTAAATATATATATATACGGACAGTACCAGTTAAAAGTTTGGACACACCTACTCATTCAAGGATTTTTCTTTATTTTTACTATTTTCTACATTGTAGAATAATAGTGAAGACAGCACAGCCAGACATCACAGCCGGCACACCCAGAAGAGGACTGGCCACCCCTCGTAGCCTTGTTCCTCTCTAGGTTTCTTCCTAGGTTCCGGCCTTTCTAGGGAGTTTTTCCTAGCCGCCGTGCGTCTACACCTGCATTGCTTGCTGTTTGGGGTTTTAGGCTGTGTTTCTGTACAGAACTTTGACATCAGCTGATGTAAGAAGGGCTTCATAAATACATTTTATTGATAAAAAAAAGTAACACATATGGAATCATGTAGTAACCAGAAAAACAAATCAAAATATATTTTATATTGGAGATTCTTCAAAGTAGCCACCCTTTGTCTTGATGACAGCTTTGCACACCCTTGGCATTCTCTCAACTAGCTTAATGAGGAATGCTTTTCCAACAGTCTTAAAGGAGTTGCCACATATGCTGAGCACTTGTTGGCTATGGCTTGTTGGCTGCTCTGCGGGCCAACTCATCCCTAACCATCTCAATTGGGTTGAGGTCGGGTGATTGTGGAGGCCAGGTCATCTGATGCAGCACTCCATCACTCTCCTTCTTGGTCAAGCCTGGAGGTGTGTTTTGGGTCATTGTCCTGTTGAAAAACAAAGGATAGTCCCACAAAGCACAGACCAGATGGGATGATGTGTCGCTGCAGAATGCTGTGGTAGCCATTGTTATGTATGCCTCTTGGAGGGAACGCAACACCCTGCTACACTCAACTCCCCGTGGAGTGAAAGAGGTATGTGACTGCAGATGCGGGTAAGGATGACAGAGGCAGGAGGCCTCTGTCATTTCTCTAATCAAAAACAAAGTCCTATGGCATACACAAACGTCAGCAGGACCGGCTACAAAATACTATACAAATTATACAGACTAACAAAGAAACACTGGATCTTTCTCTCTCTCTAACAACCAACACAGAACATACCAAGAAGCTTTCCCTTCCTAACAAAGGAACTCTGGCTTTTAAAGCCATGCTGGCTGTCACTGACAGTTCCACAAACAAAGCACCCCCATGCCATCACACCTCCTATATACTTCACGGTGAGAACCACATAATGTATGTTGAGATCATCCGTTCACCTACTCTGCGTCTCACAAAAACACGGCGTTTGGAACCAACAATCTCAAAATTGAACTCATCAGGCCAAAGTACAGATTTCCACCGGCCATTGCTCGTGTTTCTTGGGACAAACATGTCCCTTCTTCTTATTGGTGTCCTTTTAGTAAAGGTTTCTTTGCAGCAATTCTACCTTGAAGGCCTGATTCATGCAGTCTCCTCTGAACAGTTGATCTTGAGATGTGTTTGTTACTTGAACTTTGTGAAGCATTTATTTGGGCTACAATCTGAGGTGCAGTTAACGTTAATGAACTTATCCTCTACAGCAGAGTTTGATTTGAACTCTGGGTCTTCCTTTCCTGTGAAGGTCCTCATGAGAGCCAGTTTCATCATAGTGCTTGATGGTGCTTGAAGAAGCTTTCAAAGTTCTTGAAATCTTCCGGATTGACTGACCTTCATGTCTGAAAGTAATGATGGACTGCCGTTTCTCTTTTCTTAGAAGAGCTGCCATAATATGAATTTGGTCTTTTAACAAATAGGGCTATCTTCTGTATAGCACCCCTACCTTGTCACAACACAACTGATTGGCTCAAACTCATTAAGAAGGAATGAAATTCCACAAATTAACTTTTAACAAGGCACACCTGTTAATTGAAATGCATTCCAGGTGACTAACTCATGAAGCTGTTTGAGAGAATGCCAAGAGTGTGCAAAGGCAAAGGGTGGCTGCCTTGCATCATTTGTTTAACACTTTTTTGGTTATTACATGATTCCACGTGTTATTTCATAGTTTTGATGTTTTCACTATTATTCTACAATGTAGAAAATAGTCAAAATAAAGAAAAACCCTTGAATGAGTAGGTGTCCAAACTTTTGACTGGTGCTGTATATACACAATGCCTTTCAAATGTTTGGGGTCACTTAGAAATGTCCTTGTTTTCCATGAAAACATACAATGAAATGAGTTTCAAAATGAATAGGAAATATAGTCAAGACGTTGACAAGGTTATAAATAATGATTTTTAATTGAAATAATAATTGTGTCCTTCAGACTTTGCTTTCGTCAAAGAATCCTCCATTTGCAGCAATTACATTCTTGCCGACCTTTGGCATTCTAGTTGTCAATTTGTTGAGGTAATCTGAAGAGATTTCACCCCATGCTTCCTGAAGCACCTCCCACAAGTTCGATTGATGGGCACTTCTTATGTACCATACGGTCAAGATGCTCCCACAACAGCGCAATAGGGTTGAGATCCGATGACTGTGCTGGCCACTCCATTAGAGACAGAATACCAGCTGACTGCTTCTTCCCTAAATATTTATTGCATAGTTTGGAACTGTGCTTTGGGTCCTGTTGTAGGAGGAAATTGGCTCAGGGCCTCTACACCAGGCTGTGTCAGAGGATGGCCCTAAAAGAAGACTCCAGCCACCCAACTTATAGACTGTTCTCTCTACTACCGCATGGCAAGCAGTACCGATGCATCACGTCTGGAACCAACAGGACCCTGAACAGCTTCTACCCCTGTAGCGGTATTGTTAGAGGGGTAAAGATAATGATTTTTGTTTGGATGCCAGGCAGGTATTAACCCTGCTGAAAGAAAGATTGTAGGATATATCAAATAAAATACATTTTTATTTGTCACATACACATGGTTAGCAGATGTTAATGCGAGTGTAGCGAAATGCTTGTGCTTCTAGTTCCGACAATGCAGTAATAACCAACAAGTAATCTAGCTAACAATTCCAAAACTACTACCTTATAGACACAAGTGTAAGGGGATAAAGAATATGTACATAAAGATATATGAATGAGTGATGGTACAGAGCGGCATAGGCAAGATACAGTAGATGGTATTGAGTACAGTATATACATATGAGATGAGTATGTAAACAAAGTGGCATAGTTAGTGGCTAGTGATACATGTATTACATAAAGATGCAGTAGATGATATAGAGTACAGTATATACGTATACATATGAGATGAATAATGTAGGGTATGTAAACATTATATTAGGTAGCATTGATTAAAGTGGCTAGTGATATATTTTACATTTCCCATCAATTCCCATTATTAAAGTGGCTGGAGTTGAGTCAGTGTGTTGGCAGCAGCCACTCAATGTTAGTGGTGGCTGTTTAACAGTCTGATGGCCTTGAGATGGAAGCTGTTTTTCAGTCTCTCGGTCCCAGCTTTGATGCACCTGTACTGTCCTCGCCTTCTGGATGATAGCGGGGTGAACAGGCAGTGGCTCGGGTGGTTGTTGTCCTTGATGATCTTTATGGCCTTCCTGTGACATCGGGTGGTGTAGGTGTCCTGGAGGGCAGGTAGTTTGCCCCCGGTGATGCGTTGTGCAGACCTCACTACCCTCTGGAGAGCCTTACGGTTGTGGGCGGAGCAGTTGCCGTACCAGGCGGTGATACAGCCCGACAGGATGCTCTCGATTGTGCATCTGTAGAAGTTTGTGAGTGCTTTTGGTGACAAGCCAAATTTCTTCAGCCTCCTGAGGTTGAAGAGGCGCTGCTACGCCTTCTTCACGATGCTGTCTGTGTGGGTGGACCAATTCAGTTTGTCTGTGATGTGTATGCCGAGGAACTTAACTTACTACCCTCTCCACTACTGTTCCATCGATGTGGATAGGGGGGTGTTCCCTCTGCTGTTTCCTGAAGTCCACAATCATCTCCTTAGTTTTGTTGACGTTGAGTGTGAGGTTATTTTCCTGACACCACACTCCGAGGGCCCTCACCTCCTCCCTGTAGGCCGTCTCGTCGTTGTTGGTAGCCTACCACTGTTGTGTCGTCCGCAAACTTGATGATTGAGTTGGAGGTGTGCGTGGCCACGCAGTCGTGGGTGAACAGGGAGTACAGGAGAGGGCTCAGAACGCACCCTCGTGGGGCTCCAGTGTTGAGGATCAGTGGGGTGGAAATGTTGTTGCCTACCCTCACCACCTGGGGGCGGCCCGTCAGGAAGTCCAGTACCCAGTTGCACAGGGCGGGGTCGAGACCCAGGGTCTCGAGCTTGGAGGGCACTATGGTGTTAAATGCCGAGCTGTAGTCGATAAACAGCATTCTCACATAGGTATTCCTCTTGTCCAGATGGGTTAGGGCAGTGTGCAGTGTGGTTGAGATTGCATCGTCTGTGGACCTATTTGGGCGGTAAGCAAATTGGAGTGGGTCTAGGGTGTCAGGTAGGGTGGAGGTGATATGGTCCTTGACTAGTCTCTCAAAGCACTTCATGATGACGGAAGTGAGTGCTACGGGGAGTACCTGTATGTTGTTATGATCACACCACGTCACGTTAACCATGAAGCATACGCCCCCGCCCCTCTTCTTACCAGAAAGATGTTTGTTTCTGTCTGCGCGATGCGTGGAGAAACCAGTTGGCTGCACCGATTCCGATAGCGTCTCTCCAGTGAGCCATGTTTCCGTGAAGCAAAGAACGTTACAGTCTCTGATGTCCCTCTGGAATGCTACCCTTTCTCGGATTTCATCAACCTTGTTGTCAAGAGACTGGACATTGGCGAGAAGAATGCTAGGGAGTGGTGCACGATGTGCCCGTCTCCGGAGTCTGACCAGAAGACCGCTCCGTTTCCCCCTTTTACGAAGTCGTTTTTTTGGGTCGCCGGCTGGGATCCATTCCGTTGTCCTGGGTGAAAGGCAGAACACAGGATCCGCTTCGCGAAAGTCATATTCTTGGTCGTACTGATGGTGAGTTGACGCTGCTCTTATGTTCAGTAGTACTTCTCGACTGTATGTAATGAAACCTAAGATGACCTGGGGTACTAATGTAAGAAATAACATGTAAAAAAACTAAAAACTGCATAGTTTCCTAGGAACGCGAAGCGAGGCGGCTATCTCTGTCGCAATGACAACAAGCTCAGTCCGATGATGCTGTGACACACCGCACCAGATGATGACAGACCCTCCACCTCCAAATCGATCCCGCTCCAGAATATAGACCTCAGTGTAACGCTCATTCCCTCGACAATAAACGCGAATCTGACCGTCACCCCTGGTGAGACAAAACCACGACTCGTCAGTGTAGAGCACTTTTTGCCAGTCCTGTCTGGTCCAACGACGGTGGGTTTGTGCCCATAGGTGACGTTGTTGCCGGTGATGTCTGGTGAGGACCTGCCTTACAACAGGCCTAGAAGACCTCAGTCCAGCCTCTCTCAGCCTTTTGGGGACAGTCTGAGCACTGATGGAGGGATTGTGCGTTCCTCATGCAACTCGGGCAGTTGTTGTTGCCATCCTGTACCTGTCCCGCAGGTGTGATGTTCGGATGTACCGATCCTGTGGAGGTGTTGTTACACGTGGTCTGCCACTGCGAGGACGATCAGCTGTCCGTCCTGTCTCCCTGTAGCACTGTCTTAGGCGTCTCACAATACGGACATTGCAATTTATTGCCTTTGCACATCAGCAGGCCTCATGCCTCCTTGCAGCATGCCAAAGGCACGTTCACGCAGATGAGCAGGGACCCTGGGGATCTTTCTTTTGGTGTTTTTCAGAGTCAGTAGAAAGGCCTCTTTAGTGTCATTAGTTTTCATAACTGTGACCTTAATTGCCTACCGTCTGTAAGCTGTTCGTGTCTTAACGACCATTCCACAGTTTATTGATTATTTATGGTTCATTGATCAAGCATTGGAAACAGTGTTTAAACCCTTTACAATGAAGATCTGTGAAGTTATTTGGATTTTTACGAATTATCTTTGAAAGACAAAGGGTCCTGAAAAAGGGACATTTTCTTTTTTTGCTGAGTTTAGTTCTAGAGGTTGTCAGGGTCAGATCCAGGCTTTTTAAGTACTGGTGTGACAGCGGCCAGTTTGAGCTGAATAGGGACACATCCAGTGACGAGTTGAATTGTTGATCATTTCTGTGAAGAAAGGCTCCAGAGAAGGTAAGCAGGTGGGGATAGTGTCAAGTGTGCAAGTGGTGGGCCTCATTGTTTTAACCAGCTTGGTTGCATCAGCTGCAGTTACTGTTGTAAAGGTGGAGAACCTGGACTCAGGGAGTGTAGGACTGGGTATCTCAACTACCGGGCCAGGAGAGGATAGGATGATGTTATTGATGTTTTCAATTTTGCGTTGGAAGAAGCACAGGTATTGATTGCACCGTTCTGGGGAAGCTGAGGTGGCAGAATTGTTCAAAGGTTGGAGGAGCTTGCTCACAGTAAAGAACAGATCCCGGGAGTTACCACTACTGATCAGTTGAGAATAATAGGATGTCTGAGCTGCATTTAATATATATATACTAGATGTATACTTATATGTACATATCTACCTCAATTACCTCGTACCCCTGCACATCGACTCGCTACTGGTACCCCGTGTATATAGCCAAGTTATCGTTACGCATTGTGTATTTATTATGACCTTTTTATTATTATATTACTTTTTATTATTTCTCCATTTTCTTTCTCTCTGCATTGTTGAGTAAGCTTGTTAAGTAAGCTTGTTAGTCTACACCATTTTTTTTTTTTTTACAATGTGACAAAAGAAGATTTGATTAGAGCATCAGAGGGAAACAGATGCAATTAACACGGAAATATTTTACAGCAGGCACCTCACCAGACCTGTCCTCGTGTCTGTTAGTGCTACTCCCACTATGTTCAGGAATTACAGTCCGGATACATGCGAGCTGATGGGGAGGTCATGGGTCGAGAATAAAAACAAAAATAAGTCAATAAAACGCATGCAGGTGGTATAGTATATTATATGCTGCTCCCAGGTGCTTTGATTCAACTGCACCACAATACACAGACAATGTTTCAGCTCGAATGGCCTTCATCAGGTGGCTTTAAGTCTTTCGTCATATGAGCGTCATTTACCGTGTGCAAGCTTTCTTTCTTTTTTCATCACTATTTACTCTTGGCCCAGCACCCAGTGTGGGAATTTGGGATGTGCAAATCATTTCCACATCCAACAGAAAGAAAAGATCGAGGTCAGTCTTGTGCAGTAGCCAGCAGGAGAGAGAAGCATTTGTGTTTGAAGTGTAGGAGAATTAGTTTGATCCCCTCTCAATCTGAGTCAGTCTAGCTACACATTCTCTCAATCATTCCCCAAAGTGCAGCCAGAAAGGGAGGGAGGTGTGCGTTGAAAGCAGACTGAGTCTATGAAATGAGGCTGCTGCTGTTGCTTATACATTATATGCTCTGCTCTAAGGCAAGCTTTTGATGGGTGGGAGTGATTCCTCACCCAGTATTCGATAAACACACACAACCCTCCAGCCAATTGTAATGTGTCCTTAGATCGCCACGTCAGCTTTGATCTGATCCGCTGCTGCTTCCTGCCAGACAGCACACCTAACAGGACTCTTCTGTACCTATACGCACGTCCGGATTTTGCCATAAAAAAAGGTTTATTGCCTATTTCCTTCCTTCAGCCCCTTATTTCCTTCCTCTCTTTTCTGTTTACCTCTTTCTCTCGTGCCCTTGATCTCTCCAACCTACCTCTCTCTCTCTCCTGGCCCCTCTCTCCTGCCATCCTCTCTCTCAATGACCTTCCTTAAATTCCTGCCTCCCTCTTTCTCTGCTGCCCCTTTCTCCCCTCCTGCCTCTTTTTCTCCTGTCCATTTTCTCTCCTGTCCTTTTCCCTCTCCATGACAACGGTTCTCCTTGAGACTTCCTAGGAATGTGTCAGACAGACAGGGAGGGAGTGCCCTCACTGGCAGCTGGCTAATTATTGATGGCCTTGCCGGTCTTCATGAGGATGTGTCAAAGTTCAGTCGGTGTGTGTGTGTGTGTGTGTGTGTGTGTTGCGGGGGTGCTTAGACAACAGGGTGTGTCGTCTCCTTCAGGTGCAAAGCTGTGCTAGTTGCCTCTAGCCTCTAACACTGTCCGTCTCGAGTGACACATCTCGCAAGCTTGGACACAGATCGTTCCCGAGTGTTGCTCACAAGGACTTAGCCAGCTCACACAGACAAGAGTGACCAGGTACAGTACTGTTGTTATGTTACTTTAAGATACACAATATAGATCAATATATACTTTCTGAAATATTAACCGTTTTAATAACCTAGTCTACGTATACGTCATGTAGAATGTTAGAAAAATCCGAGTTCTTTAGAGAACTCCTGTGCTTACGATTCAGTGGAGGCTGCTGAGGGGAGAACGGCTCATAATAATGACTGGAACAGCGCAAATGGGAATGGCATCAAACCATGTGTTTGGTGTATTTCATACCTTTCCACTGATTCCACTCTAGCCATTACCACGAGCCTGTCCACCCCAACTAAGGTGCCACTAACAACCTGTGTTATGATTTGTTGACTATGTGAACAATGCTCCTCCACTGAATTATGTATTAAGATCACTGCAGACATTCAAACAGGACGCTGTGCCTTTGGATAACATGTTGATTTATCAATCCGTTTATCAAAAAAATATGTTATTTTCTCTCTCAAAAAAAAGGGTACACTTGTTTAACTTGAACTGCTTGCACTCTTGAAATCCTCTCTCTCATTATTTCCAGTGCTACTTCCAGTGCCCATCTTTAGTTTTTGGATGTTGGCCAAGCACTAACTTCGTCCTAAACATCCTGATCTCACAATCTGTTTTGCTTACATTCTGTTTCGAAGGGAGGGGCTCAAACGGTTTGAATCCAAGGGACCAGGGATCCAGTCTAGAAGCACGGCTCCCATTGTTTTGCTTCGGTACTGCAGTTTAACTGAAGCCTGGCCCAAAACGACAATTTCCGTAGATGGCCACATAGTGAAGTCTGATTTTTTAAAAATCCAATTGTCGCTGAGGCTGATTGTTTTTCCATCAATCACCGTTGAAGATATTAACATTACATATTCATCCAAAGAATGCCATGTTTTTGGATGATGTCATGATGATGTCGTCGCTGCTCACACGGCTCCCTGTGTGCACTAAGGGCTAGTGTGCATGTGATGTTGATCCGTATAAACCGGATGCAACCCGGATATAGACGGTCCATGAATCGGCGTATGCAAATGTGTGTAGATAACCTTGAAAACAAAGGTCGGACATATTGGACGCAGTCTCCAGTTAATATTACATCTCAGTGATTGAATCTGGTCGTGGCCAGACTGTATCTATGTAGCAAAACAGAAGCCTGCGAGATCAGGATGGATGGTACGAGTCTAAAGCATTCCCATCCCGAGGAGAAATCTGTCAGGAGCAGCTCTGTTTGCTGTTTCCTTCCCTGTTAGTCAACCTGGAGTGTGACTCTCACGCTTTTACTCTTATCAATGGTGAACGTATATAAAGATGGCAAAATTCAGATATGACGTCATTGTTTTAGCACTATCCACGAGGATTGGGCGATGTCTGGAATGACTCATCATCCCATCGCTGAACAAACGATTGTATATGGTATACGATTACGCACGGGCATTCTTTATACGTTACTAATGTTTTCTTGTGTTTTTTTTAGGGAAAGTTTTCTTAATGTTCTCAAATCAAATTGTATTGGTTATATACACATTTCTGGCAGATGTTATTGCGGGTGTAGCGACATGCTTGTGTTCCTAGCTCCAACAGTGCAGTAATATCTAACAATATACAACAATACACACTAATTTAAAAAGTTAAATAATGTAATTAAGAAATATAGAAATATTAGGATGAGCAATGTCGAAGTTCAGAGTATAAATATATATATGGGATGTATAGACAACATGGACAGTATATGGATAGAATATGTAGTATATTTGAAGAACAGTATATGTACAGCAATAGTTAAATAGGATAGGTCTTGACTAGAATACATTATATACATATGAAGTGGGTACAACAGTGTGTAAACATTATTAAAGTGACCAGTGTTCCATGACAATGTACATAGGGCAGCAGCCTCTAAGGTGCAGGGTAGAGTAACAGGGTGGTAGCCGACTAGTGACTGAAGTTCAGGACAGGGTACTGGGTGGAGGCCAGCTAGTGGTGACTATTTAACAGTCTGATGACCTTGAGATAAACAGCTTCTTTCAGTCTCTCCGTCCCAGCTTTGATGCACCTGTACTGACCTCACCTTCTAGATGGTAGTGGGGTGAACAGGCAGTGGCTGAGGTCCTTGATGATCTTCTTGACCTTTCTGTGATACCGGGTGCTGTAGATGTCCTGGAGGGCAGGCAGTGTGCCCCCGGTGATGCGTTGGTGATGGAAAACTACAGTTGCACGCCTCTGATCACTCTATTGAAGCAAAAACACACGGTTAACTTTCAATCTAAAATGCGACCCCTGTCAACACACAGCTGGACTCACCTACTCCCGGCTTTCTTCCATTGAGCTATTTAGAAACAAACACTTGACTGGCTCAACTTTTCTGTGAAACTAAGGTAAGCCTCCTAATGTAAAATAATGTGACAGGTGAAATGAAGAATGTGATCTGCTTTTATTGCAGAAGTTGACTGAAATGTCGATTCGGATTCAAACAACTTTCTGAGATAGAAATCCGTTAGGCCTATAGATTCATTCAATGGTTGATTGTGAAAGAGTAGGCTATAGCTAGGCCAAGAAGTCACATTCAAATGGAATGGGGATTGGGGAGAAAAAAAGGAAATTAAGATTTTAAAACAATAAGACAGACAATGGAGTGTCCTCAGCAAAAGGCCCATGATCAACCGACATTGGAGAGGGAAAAAATCACATTAGGCCTTATCTGACATTTTGTGCTACTTTGGTGCTCTCCTCTCTTTCTACAATCTACATTGTTCTCTTGCATTATGTTAATAGTCTAACTACCACATACACTACTGTTCAAAAGTTTGAGGTCACTTAGAAATGTCCTTGTTTTTTGAAAGAAAAGCATATTCTTTTATTTTTTTAAATAACATAACATTTATCAGAAATAGTGTAGACATTGTTAATGATGTAAATGAATATTGTAGCTGGAAATTATGTATTTTTAATTAAATATCTACATAGGCGTACAGAGGCCCATTATCAGCAACCATCACTCCTGTGTTCCAATGGCACGTTGTGTTAGCTAATCCAAGTTGATCATTTTAAAAGGCTAATTGATCATTAGTAAACCCTTTTGCATTTATGTTAGCACACTTGAAAACTGTTTTAAAGAAGCAATAAAACTGGCCTTTTATTTATTTTATTTTTTATTTATTTCACCTTTATTTAACCAGGTAGGCAAGTTGAGAACAAGTTCTCATTTACAATCGCGACCTGGCCAAGATAAAGCAAAGCAGTTCGCCACAGAGTTACACATGGAGTAAAACAAACATACAGTCTAATACAGTAGAAAAATATGTCTATATACAATGTGAGAAAATGAGGTGAGATAAGGTAGATTTGCAGTGGAAGAATGTGCAAGGTGGAGAGAAATAATATGGTGCAAAGGAGCAAAATAAATAAATACAGTAGGGGGAGAGGTAGTTGTTTGGGCTAAATTATAGATGGGCTATGTACAGGTGCAGTAATCTGTGAGCTGCTCTGACAGCTGGTGCTTAAAGCTAGTGAGGGAGATAAGTGTTTCCAGTTTCAGAGATCTTTGTAGTTCGGTTTTGTTTTGGGGGTGACCAGAGAGATATACCTGCTGGAGCGCGTGCTACAGGTGGGTGCTGAAATGGTGACCAGCGAGCTGAGATAAGGGGGGACTTTACCTAGCAGGGTCTTGTAGATGACCTGGAGCAAGTGGGTTTGGCGACGAGTATGAAGTGAGGGCCAGCCAATGAGAGCGTACAGGTTGCAATGGTGGGTAGTAGTATATGGGGCTTTGTTGACAAAAAGGATGGCACTTTGATGGACTGCATCCAATTTATTGAGTAGGGTATTGGAGGCTATTTTGTAAATGACATCGCCGAAGTCGAGGATCGGTAGGATGGTCAGTTTTTACAAGGTTATGTTTGGCAGCATGAGTGAACGATGCTTTGATGCGAAATAGGAAGCCTAGATTTAACTTTGGATTGGAGATTTGGAGTTTGATGTGAGTCTGGAAGGAGAGTTTACAGTCTAACCAGACACCTAGGTATTTGTAGTTGTCCACATATTCTAAGTCCGAACCGTCCAGAGTAGTGATGTTGGACGGGCGGGCAGGTGCAGGCAGCGATCGGTTGAAGAGCATGCATTTAGTTTTACTTGTATTTAAGAGCAATTGGAGGCCACGGAAGGAGAGTTGTATGGCATTGTAACTCATCTGGAGGGTTGTTAACAGTGTCCAAAGAAGGGCCAGAAGTATACATAATGGTGCCGTCTGCGTAGAGGTGGATACTCAACTACTAGTTGAGTATCTGGAGCGTCAGCATTGGTGGGTTCGATTACAGGCTCGAAATGGCCAGAAACAAAGACCTTTCTTCTGAAACTCGTTAATCCATTCTTGTTCTGAGAAATGAAGGCTTTTCCATGCGAGAAATTGCCAAGAAACTGAAGATCTCGTACAACGCTGTGTACTACTCCCTTCACAGAAAAGCGCAAAAGGTCTCTAACCAGAATAGAAAGAGGAGTGGGAGGCCCCAGTGCACAACTGAGCAAGAGGACAAGTACATTAGAGTGTCAAGTTTGAGACACAGACGCCTCACAAGTCCTCAACTGGAAGCTTCATTAAATAGTACCCACAAAACACCTGTCTCAACCTGCAAAACACCAGACTCTGGGATGCTGGCCTTCAAGGCAGAGTTCCTCTGTCCAGTGTCTGTGTTCTTTTGCCCATCTTAATCTTTTATTTTTATTGGCCACTCTGAGATATGGCTTTTTCTTTGCAACTCTGCCTAGAAGGCCAGCATCCCGGAGTCGCCGGATAATGTATACTCTGCTAATGACGATAGAAAGTGCATGGGGGCCGCCATCTTCATGCACCTCAATTGGACATTGATGGTGTGGCCAGAGAGAGCTAGGCCATTACAGCTCCCTTCAGCTCTGTTCAGCTGGGGAGTGAAGTGGGGTGTGCAGAGCATCAGCATAGTCTCCCAGGGAGGGACGGGTCAGGGTATCCTGTCATTGTTGGTAGAGACCCGAGCGTGCCAGGGCATTTTAATGGCCGTGTTTTGTTGTAGGAAGGTGTGGTCCGGTTAGTTAGTGTCTGATCGGTTTCTGAGGGCAGGCTGGACTTGATATTAAGTTCCAGAGAGAGAGGGAGGCGGTGTATGTCACAAGTCGAGTCAGAGGTAAGATGAGGATTATACACTGGGTATACAAAACATTAAGAACACCTGTGCCTTTCCATGTCATAGACGGACCAGGTGAATCCAGGTGAAAGCTATGATCCCTTATTGATATGACTTGTTAAATCCACTTCATTCAGTGTAGATGAAGGGGAGGAGACAGGCTAAATAAAGAGTTTTAAGCCTTGAAACAATTGAGACATAGATTGTGTGTGTGTGTGTGTGCCATTCAGAGGGTGAATGGGCAACTCGGTGTTAGGAAGGTGTTCCTAATGTTTGGTACACTCAGTGTAGATGCAGTGTGTGAAGACAATACCCAGCATATTTCACTTCCTCTATAAACCTAAACACTTCATCTGGAGTTTTGTTGTCTCCTTGGATGTCTCTCTGCTACAGTATTCAGAATGGAAGACGTTGCGTAGAAAAGTGAGTGGAACAATGGAACTAAAGCTGATAAAGACTAACCCATACACTCAGCTGGCTCATAGTGATGGACTTTACCATTCTATCTGAGTTTATAATCTAGTATCATGGGTAGGGCCATCTGCGAGCAAATCTGCCGGTTTAGAATATCCTCAGAACCCCAGAAATGATTTGAATAGACAGCATCCCTCCTGATTCAGTCTGGCAGTGTGTGTAGCCTATGGGTAATGATTCAGTCTGGCAGTGTGTGTAGCCTATGGGTAATGATTCAGTCTGGCAGTGTGTGTGTACTGTATGGTAAATTATATGGGATGAGTTGGAATTGAAGGGCCCTGGCTGAGGCCTCCAGGTACATAGGGTTGGTCATCGCTCCTATCTGTTTACACAGTATGGCTGAATAATTGATGATATCTTCTGTCTCTATATAATGAGCAGGAATCTGAGAGCAGCAGGACGCAGCGTCTCCTGCAAGGTCGGCTCCAGGTATAAGCGACACAAGTGGTCGCTTAGGACCCCAACTTATTATGGAGAGTTAGCATAGTAGAATATACAAGGTGCAAGTTAGACATCTGGTTGGGCATCAGCAATTTTTATTTTGTTATGGCAGTCACTAACAGTCACTCAATTAGCCATGTCAGCTCACAATATTTTGTTTGATAAATTAGGCTGCCAGTTATCTAAACTAGGAGTCATCATGGCCGAATACCAACCGGTCACAAAGGGCACGTGCCAAGGGGCCCTGACCTCCAGGTGCCCCCCATTGATTTTAGTCACTCACTCAGATATCATTAACATGGCCTAAGTCATGGCAAAATATGTAGAATTTCAGAAAGTTAGCTTCAAAACTGAAAAAAATAGTCTCTCCACCCCTTGACAAAATAGCACAAAATGTGCTGTAAAACTGGAGAAAAAAAGACCTTTGTAAAACTGCAAGAAATGTGCTTTAAAATTGTAACTTTTTTTTCACGGATATGCCCAACGTTGCCAAGATCCTACTGTAGTGGGATTTGCGATGCAACAGGGGCAGCAATAGTTGGGGACTTGAGGAAGACACAGAAAGTGAGGTGTGTGTGCATGCATGCCTTTTCTTTGGCTGAGGGTAATTGAGCCCACAAGACCTACACTTGCACTCCCATTGGGTGCATTAGGTAGGCCTATTTGAAATAGCTTCCTTGCCTCCTCTGTCAGACTGAAAACATCTTGTGGTTGTCAGTGTAATAATATTCCATGTGTCAGACTTCCGCTTCGCTGAACACTGTTTTAGAAGCTGTCAGCAACCTTTCACACATGCTTTGGTCTTTGAGTACTGAATCCTGTTACAGATTTGGATGAAGTCATCAGGTACTGACAAAGCTATTTAAAAAAAAAATAAAAAATTGTCTTTTGATGTTGTTTACAAAGTGACATAAGTGAATGACGGCATGTGTCTCTCTCATTTCTTACCCTGAGGAGAAACGTTTTATATTATGATGCCTTTTTGTTTTTCCATTACCTTGGAATGTATTACTGTTAATGTTATGTTAAAAGTTGTTATAACGCGACATGAACTGGCTAATGCAGTCGCCATATGAACTAGTCCAATGTGTCAGGAATGGACGAAAGCCTTTTCTACAGATGACGGTTTACAGCCATTCAGAGTAGCTCTTCAGGAGGTGGAATACAACGCACTAACCACTGGCCCGAAGAATATGAGTCGTGTTGATCCTGCTTGTTGTTTGGAAAATAGCTTTTTGAACAGAATAAGATTACATTTGGACTCAGCGCTGCAGTCAGAGAGATGTTTAGGCAGCATATTAAGTGTTTATGATGAATAGCTGCTGTGCTGCTGTGGGTTCTGAGGTGCAGAGGACCTGTCCTGCAGTGGGATTTCACTGTGGCTGGCTGGGAACGGTTGCTGTGGACCCCTGATATTCCCACACTGCCCTCGTTCTCCCCCATCCTCCCCCTCTTCTTCCCCCTCTATCCTCCGATGTCCTTACCCTCTTCCTCCGTCCCCCTTTCTTCACACTCCTTCTCCTGTCCTGCCCCGCCCTGCTCAGCATCACTCTGTCTGGCGCTCTACCCAGTGATGATCAAGCATCAGGCCAGGGTGAGTCTCACGATCCCCTCTCCTCTTCTACTCTCTGGCCACTGGGTCTACACAGGAAAGCACAACTGGTCACATTCACAGGAATGACATTTTACACAGGCCTATCAGCTGTAATAACAGCATCGTCATGGTACCCTTTCTTTCTTTCTTTCTGGAATGTCCTGATAGCTTTTCCTGGCTGCTGATTATCACTCATTTATTGCTGTCTTATCACAGCACCGAGTTGCTTTCTTGGGCTCATGAATATTCAAATCAGGATTTTATTGTTGGCTTTCTGTCTGCATGGCATATTGCAGCTTTCTTTTATTTAAGTGGCGTCAACCTCTTGTGTAGTATCAATTCCATCTATTACCTGTCGTATAAGGCCACACCTGTACTCTCTCTTTCTCTTTCATCACCTCTCCTACTTTACCTCCTTCCTCTCCTCTTTCTACTCCAGGACATTCCAGTGCAGTGGTTTTATAGTGCCCTCACTCCTTCATCTATCTGTATGTCTGCTTCTCTGTTCACTCCTCACTGCGTCTCACTCTCTCCCCTAACCATGATGTCACCCTACATCTCCACTATGCTCTCTTCTTCGCACTATATTTCTCTACCTCCATTTTCCCTGTCTCTCCCACCTCCTTAACCCTAACTGTCTCTGGTCCTACCAATCACTGTGACCCTGTGCCCTCATGATGCCATGGTTAGTATATCCCGGCCATAAACACCCCCCCCCTCTTCTCCTCATCCCTCCTTCTGCCTCCCTCTCCCCCTCTGTCTCTTTACCCTCCCTCTCTGTCTGAACCATTCAAGCAAAACACCAGAGGATTATCCCCCAATTATTGAGAAACACTCACACTCACTCTCTCTCTCTCTCTCTCTCTCTCTCTCTCACACACTCACACTCAAACTCACACTCACACTCACACTCACACTCACACTCACACACACATTCATACAACCATACCCTAAAACACTGACACACTTCCACTCAACACGTTGCCTGGCCAGAAGTGTCTGTGCTCTTGGATAAGACAGTGTCTACGTCGGTTGCCTGTTTGTGGTGTGATAATGCTTGCTCAGCTCTCTGAGAAAATGGGGCTCTGAGCTGAACAAAAACAAAGGGGCGAGAGGAGAGAGAGGAGTGGAGCCCACGTGCCTCAGAGCTGTATCTGTAGCTAGCCGTCACATCTCGCCTTGCTGATGGGGGAATGGGGGTAAGGCTTTTGTTGCTATGACGGAGTAGAGGGAGGGAGGGAGGCTGCCTGCATTCTCCATAATTTTGGGTGCATTCATTTGTCTTGGCTACAGCCTAGAGTGGTTTCTCACTCTGGTTAATGCAGTCGGTTGATGGGCTGGTGTGTTTGAGGTTGAAATGTCTGTGTGTGTATATTTGGTTGTGTGTGTGGAGATGGAGAGATGGAGGTGCATGGTGTGCTTAGTTTACGAGTATTAATGAAATGGGTTGTGATCTTCTTCGTGGTGTTGCAGGGGGATGTAGAGGAGGAGACGTGAACTTCGTGTTCCTTTCAATGGTGAATTTGATGAATCAGAATGAATGGGTGTTTACTGCTTTTCTTTATGTGCGTAACAGTATAGGTGGACTACGTGTTATTTTGTGCAAAAGACTAGTAGGCCCTAATGTACATCAATTTTAGTTGATTTCAAATGTTGATTTCTGTACATATTACAATGGTTTATGACAGACAGAATTTAGAAATGTGCTGTCTGTTGAAAAACTCTCTCTCCTTAATCTTATTAAATGCGTTCAGGTGTGTTGGCCGTGCACACTAATTGGCCACACTGGATGTGTGTGTGTGTGCGTGTGTCCTACCATCTAGCCTTGTTCCTAGAGAAGGCTGTCCTACATTAGAACAAAATCCTCCTCTTGTGGTTTGATGGATTAAACAACTGTAGTGCACATCCAGCTCGCACACTTTCCCATGCAGTCAAAGCCCCGTTTTCAACCAAAGCCGTTCTGCTTATGTTTTGTCTGGGGAGAAACAGAATTTTTGAGTATTTATCGCTCTCTTTCTCTCGCTCATTTTCCCTCTTTCCTTCTCCCATTACCAAAAATATTCTTCCACCCATTGGTTTAGGACTGCTGGGTGACCCAAATACACATGTAGTGCCTCCTCCTCCCCCTGACCACCACACTAAAGTGGGAGCCCTCTTATTGTTTTCAACATGTCTCTCTCTCACAGCGTTGCTGAACCTCAGTCCTCAGGAATGGAATAGTTTCAATATATATATATACAGGGCTGAAGATGTGTTATTGCCCACTGCAGGGCAATAGAGAGACAATGCTGTGGCTGCTTTACTGTATGCCTGACTGTCTCTCGTGGACACTCCCCTAGCCAGGATTGGTGTTAGCGCTGTGAGGCTCTTGGATAGGAGGGGACCTGCCTGAGAAAGAAAACGGTCTAATCCAATGTATCAGAAATCAACAAAGATCCATTGACAGAAAGGAAGGCTTGTGAGATCTGATGGAGGTATGTATCATGGCTAAGACCCATGATGCAGACACAGGAGGTGGATAGTACGAGTCTCAGAGTTTATTACAGTACAAGGGGCAGGCAAAAGGTAGGTCAAGGCAGGCAAGGAGTACAAATCCAAATCCGAGTCAGGCAGGTACAGGACGGCAGGCAGGATCAGGACAGGCAGGATCAGGGTCAGGACAGACAGACAGAAAGAAAGAAAGGTCAGAACTGGGAAGACTAGGAAAAGAGAGAACTCGAGCACAGGTTCCGCGTTAACACGCTGGTAGGACTTGACGGGACAAGACACACTGGCAACAGACAAACAGAAAACACAGGTATAAATACACATGAGGTAATGGGAGACACCTGGTGGGGGTTGGAGACAATCACAAGACAGGTGAAACAGATCAAGGTGTGACAGTATGAAACTATTAAGTGTTGGAAGCCATACAGAGCTACAGATCTTTGTTCCAATCCATAGTGACTCACCACTTGTCTCCAACCCCACTCTCAGTGTGCTCCCTTCTCCCTTGAGCGCGGGCTTGTTTCCCATCTAATGTGATGCTGTATGGCAGGCAGCTCTGTGTTCCACAGAACAGAAGTAGGCACTCGTCACGCACTGTATCTATAACTCAACCAAGGCTCAGCTCTCTCCGGTGGGACTGAACAGATTCTGTTGCGTATTAACCTCGCCTGCAAGGGTTACACTGCGGTAGTAGTGAAGACACACGACTGGGAACGAGACTAGATGTGTGGGTGTGTGCGTGCGTGCACAAGGCCTTCCCCGGTGAGATTGCAGGGCGGATGGGGTGGGGAGTTGCAGTATCGGTTGTGAAAGAAACATCCTGTTGCTCTTGGAGTACAATCTGTAAATTGTAGGCTCTACTGCCATAAACATGACAGAATATGAGCTTTGCCTTGATTAAGAACTTGAACCAACCAGCAACCCTATGACCTCTAGACCTCAACAGCACTGTCTCTCATTAGTGGAAAGCATTTTCCCTACTAGCATGTTAGCCTTTCTACTAAGCACTATGTCAATAGTAGAGGCACTGCTGTTCAATAATAACTATTATTTTGTTCTGAAGCTAATTATTCAAATTATTCCTGAGGTGTTTTTATTAAGGTTTTGAGAAACAGGAACAGTATCTAGCTGGCTCTAGAACCAGCAACCTTTTGGTTACTGGCCCAACACTCTTAACCGCTAGGCTACCTGCCTGGCAGACAGACTGAGAGTGTTGAGAATCAGACATGCAGACAGACAGTGACCCCTAAAACTCTCTTGACGCGGCTGGTGGACAGATAGGCAGACAGAGAGGGATACAGACAGACATACAGTAACAGACTCCTTAATCTGATAAAAATTGAGTGGACAGCATGCAATTATGTTATTAATTACCCAGTTAGCACATAATGTTCTGAGAACGATAGGTTTTTTATAGCTTGGTGGGAGCGTGGTTGTCCTATGGTTATTTTGCGTACGACCTTCCCACAACTGTCTGGGAATGGTGCAGGATAGTTACTTAGATATTCAGCAATTTATTTAGAAATCCAGGTATTTTCAAAGGGTTCACATACTTTTTCTTGCCACTGTACATTCTGTTCTCAGCATCAATAAAACTCTCTCTCCTTAATCTTATTAAGTACGTTCAGGTGTGTTGGCCGTGCACACTAATTGGCCACACTGGATCTTAATGAGTGATTGATTCATTTTGAAATGGGGTCTGAATAGAATCAAATGAACAACTTTGTATGCATAAAATAAACATGGCAAGCAAGCTCCATCCTGGTGACACAGTGTACTAATTCCATGGATAGAGAACAAAAGATCATAGGTACTGCCACAATAAAAAAATAAATGTGTTGGCATGATGTGGCATGGTTAATGCCTAAGCAAATGAATTCCCATGTGTACTATCTGTGCTTGGTGTTCAAAACAGTTAACCCAAACTAAGCTAGCAGTGTTATTAAAAGTCTTATTGAAACATTAAAATCATATCAAATCAAATTGTATTAGTCACATGTGCCGAATACAACAGGTAGACCTTACAGTGAAATGCTTACTTACGAGCCCCTAACCAACAATGCAGTATAAAAAATATAGATTAGAATAAGAAATAAAAGTAAGAAGTAATTTAAAGAGCAGCAGTAAAATAACAATAGCGAGACTACATACAGGGGAGTACCGTTACTGAGTCAATGGGCGGGGGCACCGGTTAGATGAGGTAATATGTACATGTAGGTAGAGTTATTAAAGTGTCAATGAATAGATGATAACAACAGAGAGTAGCAGTGGTGTAAAAGAGTGTGTGTGTGTGGGGGGGGGGGGGGGTGGTTAGGTGTTCAGGAGTCTTATGGCTTGGGGGTAGAAGCTGTTTAGAAGCCTCTTGGACCTAGACTTGGCGCTCCAGTACTGCTTGCCGTGCGATCACAGAGAGAACAGTCTATGACTGGGGTGGCTGGAGTCCTTGACAATTTTTAGGGCCTTCCTCTGTCACCGCCTGGCATAGAGGTCCTGGATGGCAGAAATCTTGGCCCCAGTGATGTACTGGGCCGTACGCACTACCCTCTGTAGTGCCTTGCGGTCGGTGGCCGAGCAGTTGCCATACCAGGCGGTGATGCTCTCAATATTGTAGATGTAGAACCTTTTGAGGATCTGAGGACCCATGCCAAATCTTTTCAGTCTCCTGAGGGGGAATAGGTTTTTGTTGTGCTCTTTTCTGACTGTCTTGGTGTGCTTGGACCATGTTAGTTTGTTGGTGATGTGGACACCAAGGAACTTGAAGCTCTCAACCTGCTCCACTGTAGCCCCGTCGATGAGAATGGGGGCGTGCTCGGTCCTCTTTTTCCTGTAGTCCACAATCCTCTCCTTTGTTTTGATCACATTGTGGGAGAGGTTGTTTTCCTGGCACCACACGGCCAGGTCTCTGACGACCTCCCTATAGGCTGTCTGGTCATTGTCGGTGATCAGGCCTACCACTGTTGTGTCAACGGCAAACTTAATGATTGGCCGTGAAGTCATGAGTGAACATGGAGTACAGGAGAGGACTGAGCACGCACCTCTGAGGGGCCCCTGTGTTGAGGATCAGCGTGGCAAATGTGTTGTTACCTACCCTTACCACCTCGGGACGGCCCGTCAGGAAGTCCAGGATCCAGTTGCGGAGTGAGGTGTTTAGTCCCAGGGTCCTTAGCTTATTGATGAGCTTTGAGGTTACTATGGTGAGTGGTAGTCAATGAATAGCATTCTCACATAGGTGTTCCTTTTGTCCAGGTGGGAAAGGGCAGTGTGGAGTGCAATAGAGATTGTATCGTCTGTGGATCAGTTGGGGTGGTATGCAAATTGGAGTGGGTCTAGGGTTTTTGGGATAATGGTGTTGATGTGAGCCATGACCAGCCTTTCAAAGCACTTCATGGCTACAGACGTGAGTGCTACGGGTCAGTAGTCATTTAGGCAGGTTATCTTAGTGATGTTGGGCACAGGCATTATGGTGGTCTGCTTAAAATAGGTTGGTATTACAGACTCGGACAGGGAGAGGTTGAAAATGTCAGTGAAGACACTTGCCAGTTGGGCAGCGCATGCTCGCAGTACACGTTCTGGTAATCTGTCTGGCCCAGCGGCCTTGTGAATGTTGATCTGTTTAAAGGTCTTACTCACATTCGCTGCAGAGAGCTTGATCACAGTCTTCTGGAATAGTTGGTGCTCTCATACATGTTTCAGTGTTATTTGCCTCGAAGCGAGCATAGAAGTAGTTTAGCTCGTCTGGTAGGCTCGTGTCACTGTCAGCTCTCTGCTGTGCTTCCCTTTATAGTCTGTAATGGTTTGCAAGCCCTGCCACATCCGACGAGCTTCAGAGCCAGTGTAGTACAATTCGATCTTAGTCCGTATTGACGCTTGCCTGTTTGATGGTTCGTCGGAGGGCATAGCAGGATTTCTTATAAGCTTCCGGGTTAGAGTCCCACTCCTTGAAAGCAGCAGCTCTAGCCTTTAGCTCAGTGCAGATATTGCTTGTAATCCATGGCTTCTGGTTTGGGTATGTACGTACGGTCACTGTGGGGACGATGTCATCGATGCACTTATTGATGAAGCCAATGACTGATGTGATGTGCTCCTCAATGCCTTCGGAGGAATCCCAGGAACATATTCCAGTCTGTGCTAGCAAAACAGTCCTTTAGCTTAGCATCTGTTTCATCTGACCACTTTTTAATTGATCGAGTCACTGGTGCTTCCTGCTTTCATTTTTTGCTTTTAAGCAGGAATCAGGAGGATAGAATTATGGTCAGATTTGCATGCATCTCTGTGTGTGGAGTATAGGTGGTCCAGAGTTCTTTTTCCTCTGGTTGCATATTTAACATGCCAATAGAAATTTGGTAAAACGGATTTAAGTTTCCCTGCGTTAAAGTCCTCAGCTACTAAGACCACTGCCTCTGGGTGAGCGTTTTCTTGTTTGCTTATGGCGGAATACAGCTTATTCAAAGCTGTCTCAGTACCAGCCTCTTACTGTGGTGGTATGTAAACAGCTACTAAAAATACAGATGAAAACTCTCTAGGTAAATAGTGTGGTCTTTAGCTTATCATGAGATACTCTACCTCAGGTGAGCAATAGTGTGAGATTTTCTTAGATATCATGCACCAGCTGTTATTTACAAAAATACATAGTCTGCCACCCCTTGTCTTACGAGACACCGCTGACCTCTCCTGCCGGTGAAGCTTATAACCAGCTAACTGTATGTTGATAGCGTTCATCCACGACTCTGTGAAGCATATGATATTACAGTTTTGAATGTCCCGTTGGTAGTTTAATCTTCCTTATAGGTCATCTTTTTTATTCTCCGAACATTGCAAGTTTGATAGCAGAATGGAAAGAAGTGGGGGTTTATTCGATCGCCTACAAATTCTCAGAACGCAGCCCGCCCTCCGGCCCCTTTTTCTCTGCCTCTTTTTCTCTGCCTCTTCTTCACGCTTGCGTCGTTTGCGTCGGTCTCGTCAGACTCATTAAAGGAAAAAAAATCTGAAAAAAAAAAGATTCTGCCAGTCCGTAGTGAGTATTTTTCAGTCATAAGAGACGGAAGCAGCAATATTATGTACAAAATAATTAAAACAAATCACTTACAAACAATGCAAATAAACTAAATAAACTTAAATTATGCTTAAAACAATCACAACACTTAAGGAATGTTATCTGAACCATATTTAATACTTTCAAATAACCTATAATTTCCTTTCTCAGAATGTTAATTACACTTCACAGGAAAACTTTCAAGGAACCTCAGTAAAGTGTTCTCAGAACCTCCCTGCAACCTAAACATTTTAGTTTCCAGAACAGGCAACATTTTCACTTCTGTTTTCAGAACATTTAAAAAGTGTTCAGTTCCACCTGTCAGGAAACGTATGGCTTCATTCCCTGAACCAATGGGAAACCAAAAACATACGTTCCCACAACTTCCAAGGAACCAAATGTGCTAGCTGGGTAACGTTGACTCCTCCATAATGCAAGGGGCCACATCAGGGATTCCTTTATTAACAGACAAACAGTGCTTTTTTAACAGATAAATCATGTGTCTTGGCACAATGTCTGTGTACATTCTCAGGATGAGCAACTTGATCACTTTCTTAATACTACCTCCTGTATTTGAAACTGGTAGCTTGCCTACTGTATATCTGAATTTGAAGGGACTGAGCGAGGACAGTGACTGAATAAAACTGTTGTTTTCTGTTGCTCTTCTGTCATTAGTTCTTTCACATCTTCTACATCTGAATAACATGTCATGATATTATGAAAGGGAACATTATATTCACATGGACCACTTAAATAGTTGGTTTTCAATTCCCACACGCAATCTCTGAAATGGCCTCTTTGCATATTTTTTGTAGTTTGGATAAAAGCAACTGATCACCATTATATTGCTATTATTGATGATCCTCTCTCTCCTCCCCTCAGTGCATGACGACCGTGACTCTGCTGCAGACTCCCACAACCTCCTCAAGCCATCTAGGATCATGTCTGGCATCTATGATGAGTCGGCCAGCCAGGAGGATGGCACAGACAGCTTCTGGGAGGTG
This sequence comes from Oncorhynchus kisutch, assembly GCF_002021735.2. NCBI lineage: Eukaryota > Metazoa > Chordata > Actinopteri > Salmoniformes > Salmonidae > Oncorhynchus > Oncorhynchus kisutch. Next base: position 26,831,548 of record NC_034178.2, on the reverse strand, counting down.
AGAACAGACCACAACTGTTTGCCTACAGAGATACATTCATATAAAGTCAGTCATCCCTTTAAGTGGAACTGGGATTTGGACCAGTAACCAAGGTGTCCACGCTCTGCATCACCCTCCTATGGCTTTGCGGCAGAGCTGGCAGCGTGACAGGCCGCTGACTAGGGCTGCGGTTGTAGAGGGATTGTGTGTGTGTCTGTGTGTATGATACAGTATCCCACTCTAGGGACTACTGCTGCTGTATATTACACGTTTGACAGGTGACCGGAACGTCAGTATGACGTCGTTATATGACGTCTTATTCTGGTAGCAAACTAGTTGAAAAAGGAAGTATTTTTACTGACCAGAATTACATATTTTTTTGACCCGCCATACAACCAGTTGGTCATAATTGTAATCTCTACCTGACTAGCTGGTCATAAATCATAAATGTGGATATTGAAAAGATTGTTCATTACATTTATATTTGTTTCCATAGGCACCAATAAAGTTTAAATCTACAACATATTCTTACTTTTAAAATCGATCAAGCAATGGCAAAAACAAATCTACAACATTTTTATTTTTTGTTTTTACATCTGCATAAAGTAAAGGAAAAGTAAAGTTACAAATATTTTCACATGATTGTAACACCCTCCCCCTTCATAGAATTAATCCAAAATAATGTTTACGACCACAAATAACAATAACTGTAGCGACCCTGTGTTTATAAACGTGGATATCGACTTCGCCACTTCAGCATGCTTTTGTGGCACAGTCGATTCTACGTGAGGCTACAGGCCAGAAGGTTGAGGGTTCACCACAGACCACCACAGACAAGCTCACTCTTCCTGCCTGTTTCGTTACACTATGATCAGAGCCGGATGCAGACAATGATCAGTTAGGGGTGAAATCGGATTGTCAACATTTTGATGCCATCTTTTCCCGAATGTCATTAAATGTTTTGGTGTTTTGTGACAGATGTCGCTTTCCATTCATCAATTGGCCGTTGCACAATTTGAATTGATTGTTTGATTTTATTTGTCAGTTAAAAAATACATACAGTGGGGCAAAAAAGTATTTAGTCAGCCACCAATTGTGCAAGTTCTCCCACTTAAAAAGATGAGGCCTGTAATTTATCATAGGGACACTTCAACTATGACAGACAAAATGAGAAGGAAAAAAATCCTGAAAATCACACTGTAGGATTTTTTATGAATTTATTTGCAAATTATGGTGGAAAATAAGTATTTGGTCAATAACAAAAGTTTCTCAATACTTTGCTATATACCCTTTGTTGGCAATGACAGAGGTCATACACATACTTTGCATTCTCCTCCACCATGGCGATCAGGGGCATATTTTAGGACTTTCCAGAGGGCCTGCAACACATCAACCTCTTGAGTTTTCTGGCTTTTCATGCCACTTTCTCTAAGCATATTTTTTTTTTTTATAAACGATTGGCATAATGTGGGTATGCAGGACACAACAGAACAGTAACACACAGTAAAATATTCTTAAGAGAATCTACCCAAAAAATGTAATTGTCTATGTCAAATGTCTTAACAGCTCACATTTACTTACCAACTACAATGGAACACACATGAGTGGTAGCGAAGGCATGTTCGCTCCTCTGTCCCTTCATATTGAAGTGGGTCATTAATTCATTGGTCATCACTCTGAAACATTTTTTAAAAGAGAATATCAACATTAGACAGGAGTTGGATAATGACAGTATTTTACTCATCTCTAAATGGTAAAGTTATGCTTGATAAATAACTTTTTATAAACACGCCGTCCCATAATCCTGTGGACATTGTCCCAGACAAGAGGTTCCCCCAATTGAGAACAGCTTGGCAGTCTTAAAAAAAAAAAGGTAAATGCAAAAAATGGAAGTATGCGTAAAGAGACAATCCAATACTATATATTTCAAAAGCTGTGTTTGTCATATCACTCCTGCCACAAACATAGTTAGAAATGGGTGTAATTGGCAAAGCTATTCCTCTTATCTCCATTCTGCACACTTGTTTGTATATTTCTTTATTAATTTCATATGCATATACTGTATTCTATTATACAGTGTCTTAGTCAAATACCACTCCGACATCGCTCATCCTAATATTTATATATTTCTTAATTCCATTATTTTACTTTTAGATGTGTGTGTATTGTTGTGTATTGCTAGATATTACTGTACTGTTTTAGCTAGGAACACAAGCATTTCGACACACCTGCCATAACATTCTTCTTGCGCTTCATCAGCTGAATAGCATGTACCTCTTGGGGAATCCAGTCCCTGTGAGACCTGATGCAAAGGAAGGGGTAGTTCTGCTCACTCCTTTCCATGGGATGTGGCAGAATAGGTCACAGCTAACTGAGTGGGTGGCCAAGCACTGCTGTAGAGGCCATGGGAGAATCTCAATGTCATACTCTTTGCATCCTCTCCCCTCACTTCCTTCTCAAAACCCATTGGATGAGAAAGTGAGGTGTATGCAATTGAGATTCTCCCCTCGCATCAGGTCATTGACATGTTTCCGGAGCTATAAAAACTGAGACTAATCATAATTAACCATTACCTAAGGTCTTCACTAAGTTAGTCAATGTACTTGCTATTCTAAGTCTGTTGCCCCTCAGCAATCTTGCAGTCAGACAGACGGACTTAGAGAGATAGACTGTTTACATTTCTCAGTCAGCAGACTGGATAACTAATGTACTCCTTCCCTTTGTTCCCTCCTCTATCCTTCCTTCCAAGCTAGAATATTCCTGTTTTTAAAAAATAATCAGGAAATGAAATAGGCACTTGACAGGTGTATTGTTAGAATTCGTGTTGAAGGGGAGTAGGGATAGGCAAAATGTATTGTATTGTCAAATTAAAATTCACATCCACATTGGGGGTACACGTTTCAAGAATTAGGCCAGCTTATGTCTCACACACAATCAATGTTTCCTGTATGTGTATTCATTAACCATCTCTCTCCCACACACACACACAGCTAGCATGACAAAATGTTGACATGACAATATTCACACACACACATGCACACAATTACTGTCACTAACTAAACAGATATCAAAAAGCTAGCTAGGTACAACCAATGCCTACAACAGGTACAAATGTAAATGTACATGGACGATTAGCCAGAGAGCTAACGTTAGCTAGCTATAAAATCTGTCAGTTTCCTTGATGTTCTTCTCCCCAACAAACCACTGCTTTACTTACAAAAGTAAAACAAGAATGCAGGAGAACAGGGACTACCATTTAGCAGATTAGAGATCTATTGCTGCAAGCAAGGCACAGATTCCAATCCAAGTTTTATGCCTACCTCCTTATTTAGCTACTGAAATATGCCCTCCTTATTTAGCTACTGAAATATGCCCTCCTTATTTAGCTACTGAAATATGCCCTCCTTATTTAGCTACTGAAATATGCCCTCCTTATTTAGCTACTGAAATATGCCCTCCTTATTTAGCTACTGAAATATACCCACCTCATTTAGCTACTGAAATATGCCCACCTCCTTATTTAGCTACTGAAATATGCCCACCTCCTTATTTAGCTACTGAAATGAAAATACAACTACTGCACACATTATGTTAATTGCTTAAAAGCTTTAAGGGAAAATATAATAGTCATATTTTCAAGGTCAAATTCAGGTGCAATAATATGACTAATTATTGATTTTTAAAAAAGGGAGTTTTGTAAACCCTGGTAAATTGTAATAGGATATTGAAATAAAATGCATAGGCCTATGTGTTACTTGTTCAACCCTGAAAAGAAATGTAGTTAGTCATAAATGAACATCAAAATTGCATTCAATTGAACAGAAGAAAATGTGCAGCATAATAAACCGTGTAATTGGCTAACACAGACAAAGTATTACCATTAGAAGCCAACACACACAGTAAGCAACCAGATGCCATTAATAAAACAACCATTATTTCATTGTACCACAGTTTTACTGCATTTTAACGGCAGTGCATTGTTGTAAGGATATCCTGTATTATTGTGCACTTTTATCTTACATGCTGGTTGCCTAGAACAAACGATATGGAAGTGAATGTGCACTTTTCAATTAGGTGGACAGCAACTACAAAAAACCCTACAATGGCCTGTAGTAAAAGCATTCATACCATCAGAGATTCTCTAAATTAGGGACCATCTCTGACAGCTTTAGGACCGCAGAGACTATCACACAGTTTAGCTTTTAATGAGCTAGCAAATTCGATAGAGGTTAAATATCACATTTTTTTTTTTTTTTTTTTTTAATTTGTATTTCATCCCCTGCTGAATAAAAAACTAAAATGGCCCTACTCCTGAAAAAGTGAATCGTGCTGGATGAGCTGAAATGGACTCGGCCCGAGTACCATTAGCCAGAGCCCAGAGTAATATGATTCTGCCGGACTCGGGAAGAGCTCTGCCCGCATGAAGCCCTCCGAGTCCGAGTCCATGCCAAATACGGTACAGCCAATGTAGATACCGGAATTACCATAAATTTGCTTTTAAGGTGGAATGTGTTGAACGTAATTGAAATGCCTCTCATTCTGGTGCCTATGAAAGGTGGGGAACTACAAGCGTGCTGTGAAGCGGATTGATGATGGCCACAGGCTCTGCAATGACCTGATGAACTGTATACAGGAGCGTGCCAAAATTGAGAAGGCCTACAGCCAGCAGCTGACCGACTGGTCCAAGAGATGGAGACAGCTGGTGGATAAAGGTACGAGGGGAGGGAGGGGGAAGACACAAACCCAGAAGCTCACAATGCTTTGGAGAGTTACTGCCACATGTTGGTGCCCAGTTAGCAAAAACAAAAGACGTCGAAAAGACGTATTTTCCAGACGTTGAAGTTATGTTCATTTTAGGTTCAGAATAAAAGGTCAAAATAAACACATTTTCTGGATACATTGTAAGGCTGCATGATGCAACACTAATGATGATTTGAAAAATGTTGCATGAAAGGCATGAGCTCAGCTTTGATTTTTGCACAGGCTGTACACACTTCATCAGTCTCTCATTTACAATTTGACAAGCACTTGATAAGGCCTCCAATTTCCCGGCGGTATCCCCTTTGTGTGGCCATAACGCCCCCTAAAAGAATCCATGCCTTTTCGGGCCAGTAGCCGTTGTGCCCTTCTCCCTGAGTGTTGCGTGCTCTGAAGGTCTTTCTCACAGGCTACAAGTGAAGACAGATACATCAGGGACGCAACTGTGCGAGTACGTATCCACTTCCGAGGTGCATATTGAAGATAATGGAAGAACTGTCCACATTTACTTTTTGTCAGCCAACAAGATGAGTAGACCTAATGAACATCAAAAGCACTAGCCTATGTCAATCTACTATCCCCCACAAAAGTTGACATATTCTATTCTGTGCGAGAAATAAATATTCCAAACATAGTCTGGGGCAGTTGTGGGATATGATAGATCCCAAATTAATACAACCACTAGCATAAAAAAAAGGCTGACACAACAGATGAACGTTTAGCCTAATAGTTTATCAACATTTTAAGCTATTTCTTCACATTATAAGCGCTGCAATGCACACAAGGCAGTATGCTATATTAATTTTCCGTTAGCGGGAAAACACCATTATCAAAAGTTACTGCAAATGCGATTATGCTTTTTTTATAAAGGTGCATTTCTGTGAAAAAAATCTTCCCCAATCTTGAAACTCATGCACTGCTTACATATGTCAGTTAGGCTCTACACCCCTTGTAAAGCAGATTAATGTGCTTAATTTTAAGAAGTTATTTGGCCACTTTAGTTGTGATACAAACCTTGTCACCCATCAGACTATTCTTGATTTAATCTTGTCTTTACATATACTAAATAATATATGTGTGAAATTTGTTTTGATTTAGAATGCACCATTATAATGCACCGGTCTCGAAACAGGGGCAGTGGAAAAAAATACATGTATGCACTTAAATGCACCTATGCACTTAAATAGCGAAAGGAGGACACTTTTCCCGTGAGTGTATAGCCTTGTTAGTGTGCAAATAGTCACTGCAGATAGTCCGGGTAACCATTTAATTAATAATTTTGTCTTATGGCTTGGGGGTAGAAGCTGTCTCTCAGCATGTTGATCCGAGAGCCGATGCTCTGCTACTGTTTTCCAGACAGGAGCAGAGTGAACAGTCTATTGCTTGGGTGGTTGGAGTTGGGCCTTCCTCTGACACCGCCTGACATAGAGGTCCTGGATGGCAGGGAGCTCGGCCCCAGTGATGTACTGGGCTCTCTGCACCCCCCTCTGTAGCGTTTTGCAGTCAACTGAGGTAGATTTGCCATACCAAGTGGTGATGCAACCACTCAAGATGCTCTCGATGGTGCAGCTGTAGACATTTTTGAGGATCCGAGGGCCAAAAATGTTCAGCCTCCTGAGGGGGAAGAGCCGCTGCCGTGCCCTCTTCGGGACTGTGTGGACCATGTTCATTTAAGTCCTTAGTGATGTGGACGTCAAGGAACATGTAGCTTTCTACCCACTCCACTACAGGCCCATCGATGTGGATGGGGGCATGCTCTTGCACACCCGCAGCAGGCCACCCGCGTAGGCCAGACCTATTGTTCGACTAACGGCAAAAGGAATGGACAGCAGGGGAAAAGGAAGACATTTACACTCCATTCACCCACTGGTTTCAATAAGCAATAACCACAAATTAATTTCAAGATGATCAGAAACCATCATCACCCAATGTGAATAGCTCACAACGGCCTCAACCACCGTCTCCATAATATAGGAAAAAAACTAAACCGGTTCATGTCTCAACTGTCCTGCAGCAAAAACGACAGACCATGTCCTCTTTCGCTGTCAAACCTAACGACATCAAAGGCAAACGATCAGAAGAACGATCACATCCCTGGGAATAAGTTTCACCCTCTCCAACTTACCAAAAACCTGTCCAGAATAGGGCTGTTACGGTGACCGTATTACCGTATTACCGGTCACAAGTCACGAAGGCAGTCAAATTCCATGTAACCGTTTAGTCATGCTAAATAGGCGTTTTCAAGCTATGATGCTGCTGATGGTTAGTAGCCTACCAAACTTGCTAACTGCCTGGCACTCTAATGTCCCTCTAATCACCCTGACATCAATGCAAATGTAATTGAAAATATAATCAAAACACTTCAAGAGAGCCCATGAGCTCATTTTGTGCAACATTTCTATAGGCTATGCAAGAAAACAGAGTGATGGCCTCTATTAAAAAGAGGAGAATCCCATGAGCTTTCTACAGGCTAGGCCTACTATGTTTATTTCTCAACTTTTCTAATATTAAGTACATTGCTTATATTTACAACAGGAATATAGCCTACCTGGCTGTCATGAAAAGTCCAGTTTAGTAGGTATACCACCCCGTTCACAGTGAGTCAAGGGGCCGTGGCTTGCAATGTAAAGCAGGCAGACAGGCATCGAGGCATTTAGTTATGGTTTGATTCAACCAGCCTGTCCCAGGCTGAAATCCCCACCTGCTTCAAGGAGAACACCACCCCAGAGCCCAAGAAAAGGTGACATGCCCAAATGATTATCCCCCTGTCACACTCACCCCGGTCAACAGGAAGCACTTTGAGAGGCTGGTCATAGTCCACACACTGGACCCACTCCAATTTGCCTACTGTTCCAACAGATCTATGGAACATGCCATTTCCAACACTATTCACACCGCCGTAACACATCTGGACAAGATTAACACCTGTTTGAGAATGCTGTTCATTGACTACCTTTCAGCATTTCCTCCAAGCTCGACACCAAGCTCACAGCCCTGGGTCTGAACACCACCCTCTGCAACTGGAACCTGTACTTCCTGTAATTATGCTTATGTTAACATGAATATATTATTCTATTGAGAATTTTACATTTACTTTATGTTTGTATTCTTATCTTTTATTATTTCTTATTGTTGTTGCTTTGTCGAGAAGGAACCTGTAAATAATAATTTCGTTGGTACCATGTGTATCCCATACATACGACTAATAAAACACTCTCACACAAAACCCACACACATTCACATACACTACATATGCACACACACACACACAACACCAACACTCATACCAACACACCACAAACCCAAACCCGGACACCGAAACAACACAAACAAACAGAGACAACTAAACGCGCACACACTTTTTGCACTCATAATATGCTGCTGCTACTCTGTTCTTTATTTTACTCTTATTAATATCTATCCTGATGCCAAGTCACTTTACCCTGCCCTCATGTACATACAGTATCTACCTCAAACACCTCATTCCCCTGCACATTGATCTGGTACTGATACTGATATAGCTCCATTATTGTGTCTTTTATTCCTCTTGTGTTACTATTTTTCTTTGTATTATTATTTGTTATAACTGACTCACTGGGACAGGCACGTAATCAAGCATTTCACGGTAAAGTCTACACCTGCTGTATTCTCCACGTGAAATGTGACCTTCGTCCAGTGTTTGTAGGCCTGAGGTAGAGTCTGTACAGATGAGTGTGCTTGGTGGTCTATTCTCTTCTATCCAGGTTAGGGTTAAGATATAGGCCAACGAGTTCAGAGGTGAATTACCAAAGGTTATTTGTTAGTCTTTTTTTCTTGGCGAACTGTATGGGATAGTGAAGGCTGCTGAGAATGTGTGTTAGAGGCGTAGTATTGTGGCTTTTCATACTCTGCTGTCAGCAGTCCTACCGCCTCTTTACCCTCTCCTTCCCGAATCATCTACAGTAGGCTAAAATCGACTTTTACTAGTCCAACCTACAGAATAAACCAACAGCCCACTTCAACTGCAATAACATTCTCAGTAGCGGTTACAGACATACAAATCTGTTCAGCCCGGACCAGACCAAATCTGAACGAAACACAGACATCTACGCTATGTTTCACAAGTTTGAACAGCACAGTACAGTATGGCTCAGTACAGTAGAGTACAGCATGGTACGGTACATTTTATTCAGTAGAGTACGGTACAGTAGAGTTTAATTCAGTAGAGTACAGTAGTGTACAGTCGAGTACAATACAGTACTTTAAAGTACTGTACAATACAGTACATTATACTGTGCCATGCTCTTCTGTGCCGAACTGTACTGAACTTTACTTTACTTTTCTTTATTTACTGTACTCTGCTGTACTGTATTGAACTATAATATATTTTTCTTTACTGTAGGGGGAGAGTGGGGTAAGTTGAGCCAAAGGGTTAATTGAGCCACCCCTTGTTTCTCGGAAACCATACACAAAATGAATAATTTGCCCAAATGTTTAGGAAGAGGTCATCACTTCAAGTTGTAAGTAAAAAGTATTTTCACAAAGTCTCATTCATTTAGTGTTTATAGGTTCTTTGATGCTTGTATCTAAACCAAAGTAGATGGTTTTAAGATTGTTTTGTGCTGGGTTTTGAACCAACAATGAAAGTGCATCCTTTTATATGTGTGGGCTAATATAGTGAATATGTTAACCTTGGGGTAAGTTGAGCCAATGGCCACCATACCCCATACAAATGATTTATTGCATTTTGTCAGTTTTATTCACATGCATAATGTTTTTGCAACCTGTCATGCATATGAACTCAAGATAGTGTATTTGTACTGTTCCAGAGCAGACATCATCATGTCCCGTGCATACAAATGTAAAACAAGCAGAGGTCTGGCCCCCCCACTTGAGGTTCTTGAGAGAGCAGCCAAGAAAGTGAGAGACAGAGGGCTCTACATGGAATCCAAAAGTGTTCTACGTGGAACCAAAAAGGGTTATTCAAAAGGTTCTCCTATGGGGACAGCCAAATAACCATTTTAGGTTCTAGGTAGCACCTTGTTGTAGCTTCTCTTTCTCACAGGAACATGTTTGTTTTCTTTTCTTGTTGTCAATGTGCCTCTTCAGTGTCATTCAGTCTATTTGTTAATCCCTTGCTGCTGCTCCAATGGACTTATTCCCTTCTCTCACTTCCTTGGCTGTTCTCTCAAGAACCTCAAGGGGTCTTGACCGGTAACTGCCGGAGTACCGTTTTGGAACCCATTTTTTTGTGTAGCAGAGGCACACACAAGGTCTTAGCTGATGACATGGAGTCTGAGCTTGCTAAACATATCAAGAACCTCGCAGACCAGTTTTCATGGGCTTATTAGCTTCAAATGCAGAGAACTTGCCTACGAATTGGCAAATCAAAACAACATCCCTTTCCCCAGATAACTGGTAAAAAAATGGAAGGGAAATTAATATCGAAAAGAGGGATCCATATCTGAATGTAGGCATACATTTAAGATATACAATATACCACACCCATATTCCATGTATTAAACTTTGACCTATCAACACCATCACCCACTGTCACATGACACATTCAGCCACATACTCCTCTCTCCTCTCCTGTACTGTAGTGTGCTGTACTGTGCTTTCCAAACTTGGGAAACATGGATTTCTATGATTGGTTCAGATTTGGTCCGGACCGACCAAAGCTGAACCAATCATAGACGTCTATGTTTGGGCTAAATATAGGCCAGTCCGGACCGGATGTCTGTGGATGTTGAAATCGAGGCCACTCCGGACCAGACCAAATCTGGACCAAACATAGATGTCTATGATTGGTTCAGAAATCAAGGCCGGTCCGGACCACACCAAGAACAGACCAAAAAAACATGTCGGGACAGGACCAAAAAAAGTCATCGAAACAACGTCGGCATTAGGCTGTGCTTAGTGGGTGCATGCTATTTTTAAGCAATAAAGTCTAGGGGGGTGTGGTTTATGGCCAATATAACAAAGATAAGGGCTGTTCTTAGGCACATATGTCACAAACCTCCGAGGTGCCTTATTGCTATTATAAACTGGTTACCAACGTTAATTAGAGCAGTAAAAATAAATACATGTTGTGTATACGGTCTGATATACTGTACCCCGGCTATCAGCCAATCAGCATTCAAGGCTTGAACCATCCATTTTAGAATTTGTAATAAACTCTTTCTAGTTTTGTCAGTACCGTAAACGCAATGTGCGGGATCTTCTTTTCTCTAGACAGTTTTGCCATGGAATAAAACTGCTATTAGTCATGAAGTAATACTGGAATATTCTGTTTCTAAAATTGCTAATGGACCTCCCCCTTCTCCCTCTCCCTCAGGACCCCAGTACGGCAATGTGGAGAGGGCCTGGGTGGCAGTGATGACAGAGGCTGAGAAGGTAAGTGAGCTGCACCAGGATGTGAAGAACAGCCTGGTCAACAATGACTTTGAGAAGGTGAAGAACTGGCAGAAGGACTCCTACCACAAACAGATGATGGGAGGCTTCAAGGAAACCAAAGAGGCAGAGGAAGGCTTCAAGAAGGCCCAGAAACCGTGGGCCAAGAAGCTCAAGGAGGTGAGGGGCAACCACCTGAACTACACTTAGAATGATGTAGCATTTTCCCCATATTGAGCTGTCATTGACGTTGAGGTCCGGATCAGAACATGCACCATGCTCTGCTGTAACCTTGAAGTCGTTTGCATAGAAATGATGTCCCCAAAGGGTTCATGTCCTTCTAAAATATACAATTTCTTCTCTCCTCAGCTTGAGACTGCCAAGAAGACGTACCACCTGGCTTGTAAGGAGGAGAAGGTGGCGTCGATCAGAGAGGCCAACAGCAAGGCAGACGCCTCAGTCGCGGCCGACCAGCAAAAGAAGCTCCTGGACAAGGTGGACAGGTGCAAGCACGATTCTCAGAAGGTGAGCTACCCAGACCCCTACTGCCCAGATCAGGGCGTAAGAGCTTACATCCACCAAGGCATAGCAGTAGCACCCACCTGGCTGAGACACGACAGCCATTTTGTGCCGGAACACTGATTACCACACATCAGCTATCATCACATGAAGAGTCCTTTCTGCTAATCAGTATTCACACTGAGAGCTGCAATCACGGCGAGTGGAGAGGAGAGAGTGAATCAAATCAACTCCAGCTATTTGAAGACTAATCTGGGTCACACACTGCAGAGCTTAATCCTGCAGTTGCCACCTTCTATTGCTCAATCCTCCTCTTCCTCCTCCTTCTTTTTTTTATACATCTTTAAATGTTTATTTCACCTGTATTTAACCAGGTAGGCCAGTTGAGAACAAGTTCTCATTTACAACTGCGACCTGGCCAAGATAAAGCAAAGCAGCGCGACAAACAACAACACAGAGCTACACATGGGATAAACAAAAGTACAGTCAATGTTAGTGAGGCCTCTCATCTCATTGCCATTACTAGTTCCAGGAGTATTTCTTGACCAGTTAAAGAACTACAGCCCAGAGAGGACCTATTTACTAGTATAGTGGACTTTACTCTGCTGGGATGATTTCACGGCCTTGCTGCCCCTTGACCCACTCGAGCCATGACTTATGTTCAATAACACTGTCATAGAACTACTGAGAGGACCCCTAATTATCATTCAACCTTGGTCAACATCAATCACCACCACTTCTCAGTAACCCCAAGCCTCTAAAGACCTTGCTATGCAGAGGCTAGAACGATCTAACTGAATAGAAAAAGAAAAGTCACTGTAGAATGTGTAGAATATTGACAGTAAAATACCCCGTATGAAAAGTCCCTGACACATTAAAATACAACAAATGTTAAGCTCACTGTGTAGGGGTCAATGACTCCTCAGCTCTGAACTGTACAGCCAAGTGTGGTTGTTTATCCCTTAACACGTTATTAACATACTGTGTGATCTTCCCCATGCAGGCTAAGGAGAAGTATGAGAAGACTCTGGATGAGCTGAGGAACTGTACGCCCCAGTACATGGAGAACATGGAGACAGTGTTTGACACGTGTCAGCAGTTTGAGGAGAAGAGACTGCGGTTCCTCAGGGAGGTGCTGTTGGACATCAAACGACACCTCAACCTCACCGAGAACCAAAGGTAGGGCCCTACTCACACACGTGCACACACGCACGCACGCACACACACACACCTTGGCCCACCACCTGGGCACCACCATAATGGTACACTGAGTCTTGATGAATGTGTCAGAACAGAGGTGTAACTGCTGTCTATCTCTGTCTGTCTTCAGCTATGCCACAGTGTACAGGGACCTGGAGCACACCATCGCCTCTGCCAGCGCACAGGAGGATCTGAAATGGTTCAGCAACAACCACGGCCCTGGCATGCATATGAACTGGCCCCAGTTTGAGGTACACAACCACCGCTTCCCAGTTAGCCTCACAATACATGTTTAATTGATCACTTTTAACTCATGGTATGAATGAATTTGAATTCACTTCCCCCATTGACTGAACAGGAACAACCAGGCTTCGACTGGTAACTATGGCTTGCTCCCTGTCTTCCCTCCGTCTGTCCGTCCTTCCTTTCTTTCTTTCCGTCCTTCCTTCCAGGAGTACAACCCTGAGATCACTCACATGATCAGCAAGCGAGAGAAGTCAAAGAAAGGGGCAGACGGTATCATGCTGACCAACGTGACAGCGGCCCCGGACTATGTGGCTGCATCGGCTGGAGACAGGGGCAGGTAGGTCTCAGACACCTCCACCACTACGGTTAACTTCTGTAGTAGAACAGATATGCCTCTCTAACGTGTAGAATAACTGCGAGTGTCATCACAGAGACCATTTTAATTTTTTTAACGATACTAACAGCAGAATTTATCTCAAAACATCTCGTTTTTACATTGTGCAGTATGTCAGTGATGTAATTGGCATTTTGCAATAGTAAGCAAGTACTGTAAGTCTTGGACAAGCAAGCTTTGTCCGAGCCAGAATGACCCATAGGTGCAATGGGGAATTGTGCTATAGGCAAAGTATGAATTCTGTGTATGAGATGTTATATCTGTTGTTTGCTCAAGACCATCTTCCCACGTATTGGATGGGGGCTATAAAATGTATCTTGTCTTGTCTTATCGGATGTCCTTGCGATAGCAACAATGATTCATGTGGATGTAAAGTCAACAGTTCATAAATTGCAAAGCACGCAATGTCATCGCAAGCTAGAGTATCATTAACTTGATGTGAAATGTCACAGTTGAGTTTGGTAATATCTCCCACAAGGGCTGTTTATAGTGGCCAGAAGATGATGTCACTCCAGTTGTTTTTGCATTGTCCGTATGATCATAGCAGAACAGTGAAGTGGGGGGTGTATTCTGTTGCATGTTTTCTCGTGCTGGGTCAACATGAATGTACGAGAGATCAGCTCTTAAAGGACAATGGAAGTGAAACATCCAGTTTGTATCTCCAATTCACTCAGCTTGGTTCGACTGGGGCAGCAGCCCTTTCTCCTCTGTGCTGGTCACATGATGACCATGATGATGGATAGTGGTCCTAGTTACTGGAGGAAACTTGTGTGGAAACTTGTGGTCAACTGTTCTGCAACGGATGATGAAGGTCCATGATGTTGAAACATCTCCTCCTCCACAGTGTGAGCAGCTCTGATAAGAACCAGGCCTACTCCTCCCAGGACCAGTCGGCAGAGTGGTCAGACGATGAGCAGGCCGCGCCAAACTCCGGCTCAGACACCAATGGGGGTGGGGCCAACCCCTTTGAGGAGTCAGCGAAGGGTGTGCGGGTGAGGGCGCTGTATGACTATGACGGGCAGGAACAGGATGAACTCACCTTTAAAGCAGGTGAGAATCCCAACGAGAACTAACAACTCGATTTGGTTGTTTGGTTGTAATTCTGTGTTTTTTTGTCATGTTGCCATGTCTATCTTTTTCAAATGTAATGCCACAAATCAATTTTCCATTTGGGACAGTAAAGTTACTACTATGACTACTACTACTACTACTACTACTACTAAGAACTGAACATTTTAGAAACAGAGCCTGTTGATTGGATGCTGTTAAGAAAGACACTAAATTGTGCCCTGAACTTTTCAAATATATTTGTTTTGTTATTTATTTTATATATGATATAAACCAAACAGTAGGATACGAGGTTTCCAGAGATAAAAAGGAAGTTATTTTTTGTCTCATTACATTTTTCATCCCAAAAAGAAAACAAACAATAGCAACACCCACGGCCCTGGCATGCATATGAACTGGCACCAGTTTGAGGTACAGTTTGCAAAAAGTCATCAACACACACATCTCAGATTTAACCCAGATTTCAACCAAAAATCAACAACAGAGTTTCAAGGTTTGGTTGATTTCAAATAGAATTGTAATTGAATTCATGTTTGTTGATAACTCAATCTAATATAAAATCCAAAATCGTACAGTATGTCAATATGATGTCTCTTTCTACCTTTACCTTCCTCTCTCTCCCTCCTTCTCTCTCGCTCTCTTTCTCTTTCTCTTTCCTGTGTACACAGGAGACGAGCTGACTAAACTAGAAGACGAGGATGAGCAGGGTTGGTGTAAAGGCCGGTTGGACAGTGGCCAGCTGGGCTTGTATCCTGCTAATTACGTGGAGCCCGTCTAGCTGCTTGTGTACGTGGAGGACACTGCCCCATTGGTTAGTCACCCAGACTGAACCGTCTGATCATACTGCATATTACCAGAGACTTCAAAGCAATGCTTCTCCATCCCTCCTCTCTACCTGTGCAATCAACACACAGACTGAGCCGTCTTTATTTAAACACTCCCCTAGGACCCACATCAGACAAAGGCAGTACCAACACGACCAACACATATCAACCACAACACTGGGCTTGGGACCATGGTCGAACCACGTCAGTATACGTGTGCCAACAACAAACATCACAACCGAGAAGCGTAGGAAAACAATTCAGCATTTTTGTGTAGCTGTGTTCTATTCCAATGTTGTGCAGTGGTTATGATGACATTCACATGGCAGAAAGTACGTTCCCTCATAACATATGACATGGTTTAGTCCATGGTGCTTGCATAGCCAGAATGAGCTATGTAAATGAGCTAGGTGCATTGTAAATATGTGCTGACGGGTCTGTCATTCCATGTAAGGTTCTAAAAGTCCCCCTGTGAAACAGCAGCAGCAGCAGCATGTGCTGCTGTATGACATTAATGACCTTTAGCTGTAGGATCACTGACAAATCACTGTTGAGCAGAGCATAGCACAGCAGTACTACGCTGTTGAGCCTTGTTCAGTGTAATGGCATCGAACAGTGTTTCTCTACCCTCGTTGTACCCGAGACTGGCAAGCTATGGTTCTCCTCTTTGGATGACCGTTTAGTTGAAAAGCTTCTCTCAAGATCAGACGATGTTGGTGTCAGACAGATGAGGGACCACTCAGTAACGTCTCAGGGGCCCGGTGCCAGACCAGGGACCGAGGGTTGAAGAAACACCGGTATAGGACATATTCTTTCCCTAAAGCAGCATTGAGATAATGTACTTGTAATACCTCCGATCATACCATGTTGATCATGTGCTTGTAATTTCCTGACCCCACTGCTTTCTGGACTCATCACTTTATGTCGTTTTTCTTTTGTCTTAAAGTGCACACTGTGTTCATTGAGAAATATGAAAAATACGCTTTATTGTTTTGATTTCTTTTGTCCCTTTTTTCTTTAGCACATATTGGGTTTAGGCTGAGGAATGCACTACCTATGTGGGCCTCCACAAGGGTTCAGCGCAATGATAGCATTGACCCAACTCCACTAACGGGTTAAACGGTTTGTCATCAGAAATGAACTGTTGCCGACCAAATTAAAGGAGACAAAGACATTTAGGAATATGATAGAATCCTGGGAATTCACTGTAGCAAACTAACGAGAGTCCCACTGCCCCATGCGAGATACTAGATTCTATCCATAGATATAAAACACATGCATCTTTTTATGAATGAAAAGGAGTCACTTTAACTGTATCCCTGCTCAGTCTCTGTCTCTCTCCACCTTGCTCTTCCTGATCTAACAGTCATTGCATACTAGATCACAATACGCTGTTAAATACTACTGAAAGTGAGCCTACTGTACATGTTGACCAATTCATTCCTTCTTTTTAGTTTATGTTTTTATCCTGTCAGTTGAATCCTTAATCCTTAACATCATTTTCGAAAACTGATGCCAATGATTTGTGTCTCTTGGCAAAATTGAGACTTATCCAAATAAAGGGGATAACGTGAATCTATACAGCACACAATCCTTAATCCTTGTCTACTGAACTTGTGAATCAAAGAGAATGTGCAGCGGAGATAATACCTATAAAATGTGTGACTGTTATTATATACATACTGTGTGTGTGTGTGTGTGTGTGTGTGTGTGTGTGTGTGTGTGTGTGTGTGTATATATGAAACAGTGTTAACCCTTTAAACACCAGGGATGTACTCTTAATGACAATGACATGGGGAGAGAACGCTAAAGTACACTGTAAAGAAAGGCAGAAAGTGTAAAATATTGATGAGGAAACTGTCTTTTGGAGATCTGGGATATAGCTAACGGGGGACATTTTGGGACTGCACTTCCGATAGTGGGATAAAACATTTTAACCATCAGCTCTCCAAATGAAACCCAAGCCTAGCTAAATCAGTAAATGCTTCACCTGAGCCACACCGCCCATGCCCACCACACACACACACACACACACACACACACACACACACACACACTAACAGAGAGAGAAGAGAGCCTGTGTACACAGACACTGGCTCAGTGCATCTGGAAAGACCCAGTTAAATTACCACCATGAAAAGACATAACTAGGGCACATGCTCTTTTAAACTATTGTAGACTCCTTTAGCCAGTTCAACGGCCCAATAAAGTGCAGATAGTACACTATTGTCCGTATACCCAGCAAACACAATGCATTGTATCTAAATCAGAATGAGATTGTTTACAATACTGTTGTACACATGTCATCTAATTTGAATATGATTATGATGTAAAGTACAGTCATTTACATCATGACCATGGTGTTCACACAGAAATGCACGTGAAGCCGCGACAGGATGGTGAATATGTAAAGATGTTTTAACCTTTTATTTGACCTTGTCTTGCATACAGTATGTAGGGGAACCAGTGGTTGTGGGAAAGCCCTAGTGGTCTACAAGGCTGTCTGTTAAGAATAATAGTTCTGTAATCTTCAAACTGTAGTGCCTGTTCATCTGCATACAACAAAATAAAAGGCTTTATCAGAGCATTGGAACGACTATTGTGATGATAGGTATATGCATTATGTGGATAGAGGGGTGATATACACACATCCATTAAAAAAAATGTTTTTTTTGTACACTGCGAATTGACCGTTTGATTACATTGAGGCAAGATCACTTTTTGTTGTTGTTGCTAAATTCCTGGTGATTTGACTATTTGTTGACCAAAAATGTTGGTCATGAGACTCTATAATGTATTTTGGCAAGTCTTATAATAATGAATTATCCTGCAAGCTGTAAATAAAGCCTTACCTAAACACACCACTAGAGGTCATCAGTAAACACAAAGAACTTCAGCTCCGACTCTTTCTGAATCAAATGCCCCTAACAACAATCACTATTTGGGTTGACATCTAATGGGGGAGGAACATCTACAAATACAGGTGCTATGACTTTTTATGTATGAATGAAATTATGGTTGCAGATTTTTTTTTAAAGTAAATATCATATTTTATGGCACCGTTACTTTTTGTATTTATTCCCTGAGCGAGACATTCTGACCTTTCTATCAAGCCGCCATATTCACCTCGAGGTGATATATGTTGAACTTGTTATGACCTTATAGATGACTATCATATTTCAACCAGTATTTAAATAGTGTAGATCTTACGGTGTCTTTTCTTACAGGAACTTTTTTTGGTAGCTGCATTCATAATAAAGACCCAACGACGAATGAAAATATATTTTTTAAATATGATGATTTTACAGTTCATGGTAATAAAAGACCAATTAAAGCCAACAAATAAAATGTAACAAACAATACACCAGTTGCGCGTTTAACATAAAGATAAATATTTGAGGATAGCATGATAAAATAGGTATGAACAGGCAGGGTAGACAGCAGTATAGAGGCTGGAGATGGAATATTTTATGAAGAGATGACCCTTGACCCTGGTGAAATCTGACATCACATACAGTGCTTTCAGAAAGTATCGCATCCCTTTACTTTTTCCACATTTTGTTGTGTTACAGCTTGATTTTAAAATTGATTAAATTGTGCCACTGGCTTTCACACAGTTGTGTGAAAGTGGAATTATGTTTTTAGATGTAAAAAAAAAATGAATTAAAAATTAAAACCTGAAATGTCTGGCGTCAATAAGTATCCAACACTTGTTATGACAAGCCTTCAGGAGTAAAAGTGTGCTTAACAAGTCACAATAAGTTGCATGGACTAGAGTTTTGAATGACTACCTCATCTCTGTATCCTACACATACAATAATCTGTACGGTCCCACAGTTAAGCAGTGAATGTCAAACACAGATTCAACCACAAAGACCGGGGAGGTTTTTCAATGCCTCGCAAAGAAGGCCACCAACTGGTAGATGGATAAAAAAAATAAAAAGAAGCAGACACTGAATGTCCCTTTGAGCATGGTAAAGTTATTAATAACACTTTGGATGGTGTATCAATACACCCAGTCACTACAAAGACACAGGCATCCTTCATAACTCAGCTAAGCAGAGTCAAAATCCTAGAAGATAACCTGGTTCAGTCTGCTTTTTAACACTCTGGGAGACAAATTCACCATTCAGCAGGACAATAACCTAAGACACAAGGCCAAATATACACTGTGGTTGCTTACCAAAATGACATTGAATGTTCCTGAGTGGCCTAGTTTCAGTTTTGACTTAAATCGGATTGAGAATCTATGGCAAGAATAGAAAATGGCTGTCTAATGATCCTCAACAACCAACTTGATAGAGCTTGAAGAATTTTTTTAAGAATAATGTGAAAAATTGTACAATCCAAGTGTGCAAAGCTCCTAGGGACTTACCCAGAAATACCCACAGCACAGTGCACTTGGAAAATATTCAGACCCCTTTCTACATTTTGTTACGTTACAGCCTTATTCTAAAATGGATTCAATAATTAATTTTTCTCATCAATATAAGGACAAGATTTTGCACATTTATTAAAAATTAAAAACAGATAACTTATTTCCATGTATTCAGACCCTTTGTTATGAGACTCGAAATTAAGCCGAGGTGCATCATGATTCCATTGATCATCCTTGAGATGTTTCTACAACTTGATTGGGCTCTGGCCCAGCCAAGACAACGCAGGAGTGACTTCGGGACAAGTCTCTGAATGTCCTTGAGCGGCCCAGCCAGAGCCCGGACTTGAACCTAAATTGAACATCTCTGGAGAGACCTGAAGATAGCTGTGCAGCGACTCTCCCCATACAACCTTACAGAGCTTGAGAGAATATGCGGAGAATGGGAGAAACTCCCCAAATACAGGTGTGCCAAGCTTGTAGCGTCATACCCAAGAAGACTTGAGGCTGTAATCGCTGTCAAAGGTGATTCAACAAAGTACTGAGTAAAGGGTCTAAATACTTATGTGTAAATGTGTAAATGCTAAAAAAAAAAGTGCTTTATCATTTTGTGGTATTGTGTGTAGGTTGATGAGGGGAAAAACTATTCAGTCCATTTTAGAATGAGGCTGTAAAGTAACAAAATGTGGAAAATGTCAAGGGGTCTGAATACTTTTCCGAAGGCACTGTATTGACTCAGAGATGTGAATACGTACGTAAATTAGATATTTCTGTATTTCATTCTCAATAAATTTGAAAAAAAATCTTTAAACATGTTTTCACTTTGTAAATATGGGGTAAATAGATTTTTGAAGTAAGTCAAGTTGTATGAATACTTTCTGAAGGCACTTCCCATCAAAATATATCCTGTGTTCTGATCTTGTCCACCTTCTGATTGTGCCCACATGTTTAGACAGTTGTAGATTACTAAAACACTGTGTTCTGATTGTGATCCAATCTTCCTGACCATCTCCGGAGGTAGTCAGGGACCCATTGTCTCTGTAAACAGACCTGGATTTAAATCATAATTATTCCGCCCTGTAAAATCATGGACAGGTAACACCATTGACTAATGGAATCTATAACTATCTTACTTCTGCCAAATAATTTGCATACAGGGAGGGACCAGAAAATCTGATCACAGTGCAGATTAGGTTGACAGATAAGAGCAGGGGTGCAACTTTCACTGGGTACAGACGGACGGGGTACGGACGGACATGACCCCTCCCACATTCTGAAATTGCATTTTTGGCTTCTCTTTATTTGACTGATATAACTGGCCAGGTAACAGCTGTTTGACTCAACAGAAGAAAAAAATATTCCCAGTGCTGAGCTAGTAGTGCAACTGACATGTTAGATAATGTTTCATCCCCTCTAGTTCTATTTGAAATGAATTAACTAGCTAGCCAGCTAGTGTACCACAGTCAGTTCAGCTCTAGCCTCTAGCTATCCGTCAGGTAGCAGTATCTAACAGCTGTTGTGTGTATGGAAATGTTTTGTAGCCTTTGTTTGGTCAACAGAAGTAAATTAACTTGGCTCGTTTATGCCAGTTAATGTACCATTGGAGCTAGTCAAAAGTTGGCTAAAGTTAGATATCATTTTGGCCCCAATCACAGTCAGTATAGCATTGATCTGTCAGTTTCCCTAGCTAACTCCCTACTTTTCACACTGACACGGTATAAACAGCTCTATAGGCTTCACAGTCACGATGCACAGTCAGCACACAACACTATGCTCATCATCTCTTAGCAGGATCAGATGGTGACAGCTGTTGGATCAGGGTCAGATAGCCAGGGAAGAGCAGTCTATAGAGCTCAGGTGAATTTTGCAGTGTATTATAACAATCAGTGAATGGATGATAGGGGTCTCAGCAGGAGACCTCTCACCATTACAATAACAGGGGAGGTTAGCATTTTGACATTTGTGCATCTATAACTTTCTCACTCATCATTATTCACAATTTATTCAGGATTATTCATAATCATGGTAGCATCCACATTCATGTAGAAGTATTTAGAAACATATTCTATTCTTATTTTCAATATAAGTGACCCCAAAAGGGTCATATTCGATTTTGTGGAAATGTGGGAAATGAGTTTAAGATGTCCATAAATTCTGAGGGAGGACCTCCAGACCCTCCACCAGATTATGTCCCCCCCACTTCTAAAACCAAAGTTGTCCCCCTGTATAAGAGATACATTTTATTACCATTTGCAGACTTAACAAACCTTAATCAGATAGTGATGGAATCATCTTGATCAGATGATGAAAGCCTCATGTTAGAAAGCACAAGGTGTGAATGAGGCTTTAGTTTAGACTGGATTGTATGCTCAGACGAATATATCCAGCTAGCTGGAACTATGCAGGTTACCAAGAATGTGCTTGAGATCGCAATAATACATGGGGACAACAAGACACGAGCCGAAGTCAGCCACCTACGATTCCCCACATTGCAGCTTCTTGTCATTGTTGGTAGCTGACTGTTCAGAATCATAACACCACACGGCCATCTACCTCATCGATGCGAGCTCATTATTTCCGTGAAGTTGTCAGCCAACCCGTTTATATGTGGAACTATTCTTCTATAAAAGCCATGCTCATAATGTTCTAAATGGAGCCTGTATGGTGCTCTAAAGAACCCGTTCCTAATGTTTTATAAAGAAGCATAAAAAAGGTTCTATATAGCACCAAAAAAGGGTTCCGCTATGGTTACATCCCTTTTTGGGGCAATATAGAACCCTTTTTTTATGGTTTCGATATAGAACCTTCACGGAGACTGCTTCTATAAAGAACCTTTCTCAATCTCAGTGGTTCTTTGTAGAAACATACATGGGTTTTTATTCTGGATTAAAAGCCATAATATACGGTTAAAATGCAATAGTTTTTATTATTGTGTTTATTAACAAGTTCAATCAGGTGTGGTAGCTCTGGAACGGCTGGGGGTCCCTGAGGAGAGAATTGAGAACTACTGACTTAGTCAACCATTCTCAATTGACACAAGGCCATACATGAGTCTTTCACAAGACACTGTCACTGACCATAGTCATACATAACATGTAATAAATAGCGTAACACAACAGATTAGATCAAATGGAAGGACAGTCACTTACGGTTGCACAGAAAGAGCTGTGAGCAAGCCAAGTCCCAAAGTATTTGAATGAGCTGCTGCTGCTACATGTACATTTTTTGAACCTCAAAGAACCATTGAAGGTCTACAAGTGTTCTTTGGGTCATTATGGTTCCACATAGAACCAGCACCCTTACCAAAAACCCCTCGAGGAACCCACATTTTTTTTATTGTATACTTCATAGAATTCAACAGAATTGGCACTGATCAATTATGAGATTAGTGATGCTGCTTGTTTTCAAGAATTGAACCTGTATTGCAATGGTAAAGATGGTGGAGGATACAGTTTTTGATGTAGATATTCCTATCTATATTTGGTTACATTTCAAATAAAAATTGCTATTACAACTAAACGCAAGCAAAAGGTACAGAGCATATGACATATATGGTAATATACAGTGGTCTGGTGCTTTCTAGATGTTTTCTACGGCAGGGTGGAAAACCAACGGCTTTTACCAGTCAGTTACAGACTTGGACTGCATGAGTTTATTATGAGGGGGTTGTTGCTGCACTCCCATTCGGGTTCAGCGAAATGCTCTATTGTAAAAGCCTTTCGGGAGAGTTCCGAAGTGTGCCATGTGAATCATTTAAAAAAAGAAAGAGTGAGCTGTTTGCCTCTCTGGGTGACAGCCAAAAGCCAGAGCTGAACCCTATAGCTGAAGCAAAACTCCTAACCACATTCCCAGAGGAGGTACATAATGTTAAAGGTATAACTGTGGGCAATGGCAATTTCTCTTCCTTATGTTTGATGCCAATCAAATGTTGTCTTCCGGTGTTTTAAGATACGGGTTATTGATTAAATGATATGATAGGGAAAAGGACAGGCAGATCGTGCAAATGAAAAAGGCAGTTCAAAAGTTGTTGTTTTTTTCTTTCTTTGTTGTTTTGTGGTTCTGAAGAGGAATCAGCCCGGAGAAAAAGCACTTTCATTTTAGTCTCAAGTTTCTTCTCTGCATTAAAAAAAAGCAAAATATTAATTCGCCAACTTTGACTGCTGACACTTACTGGCAAAGACTGGCAAAGGCTATGTGTACTTACAGGGGTTGGTCAGTGCATGCTTGTTAGTTTCACCCCTTTTCAGCTTGGCGTTGGTGTAATGTACAAGTGCAAGGTGTGATCGTGTGGCCCTTTCCTTGGAGACCTCTGTCCTCCTCCGTCCCCTCATACTGGGTGGACAAACTGATAGACCAGTCTCTGGGAGACATCAGGCTTGCGGATGATGCCCTTCTTGTAGTACTGCCGTATGGAGCGGCTCAGCTTGTCGTAGTTCATCGCTGGACGGTTCTTCCTCAGTCCCCAGAGTCTCGCCACGTGAGCCGAGTCTTCGATTTTGAAAATACCTGACAGACAGCAGAGTGAGATTAGATATGGATTACTTTGTCACTGCATTAAATTGTCATTCCCCGTCTTTCAAAAATAAAATAAATGCTTCTGAACTAATCCCATCAGTTCTTGGCAGTCACACAGTCTGTCCTGCTCACCTTTCTCCTTGTTGAGCCATCGGATACAGCGTCCGTAGTTGTGGGGTTTGAGGAGCAGCTCTCTGAGGAACTGCCACAAGTGGATGGGCTGGCCTGAGCATGACGAGTCTGCCTCCAACCACAGCTCCTCTCCGCCTGCACAGAGGGATGAGCTATGAACACACGCGCGCACCCCCCCCCCCACACACACACACATATTTTCTAACAAAACTGCACTATACATGACCCTCTGGTCTTCTTCCTAGGAGCTATGAACCCACACAACTGCCACTACTCCTTCCCAAGGGCCATGAACACTCTGGCCCTCGAGAAATGAGATTCATGTCACTTTCTTTCCTAACAAAGCTAATAAAGTAGAGGCTAAACCTACCTGTGATTTTGCTGTCTCCAACGGAACACCTCTCTTTCATCCAGGCAGCTGTAGAGAGGGAAAGAAGGGAGAGAAAGAGAGAGATGTATTGTTGTATTGTTTGAACGGAATGATAAAAGCTGGAGAAAACAGTAGTAAACTACAGTTTGTGCAGAATATCTGTCTAAACCAGTCATCAGGGCCAGCCCCATGCATAAGCAACAAAAGTGGTCACTTGGGGCCCCCGCAAAAAACATTTGTAATAATAATGGCTGAATACCGACCAGGCACGCAGAGCATGTGTTTAGGGGACCTGACCTTCAGGGGGCCCCAATTGATTTTGTTAGTCTTTCTCACTCATCTATCATATTAACATGGCATAAGCTTAGGGCCCCCAAAAGTCTAGGGCCCTGCCAGTCATACAGCTATTATAACACACCTGACTTCCAGATGTCCAGGTGGGCGTGCAGGGTGTCTCCACACTGAGGGGACCTCTGCCTGAAGTCCTCTTCACTCATGGCACACAGGTCTTTTCCAGTGAGCTCCTGGAAGGCCTTGCCGGCCTGAGGCAGTCTATACAGGTGCTCTGTCCACAGCAACCACTTCTGGACGTTCCCCGAGCTCCACTCTATGGGGTCTGGGGATAACAGATAAGAACGGTCGCAACAACACTCTATTTTGAATTGTACCCTATACATCTATTGATGTTGAACAAATTATTAGCAAACTAGCAGTAACATTTACTGTAAATGTCAACTGCATGTCTGTTGGCCTGCAATAGGGAGGGATCTATTCAGGATAGGGGGTTACCAAAACAACCATGAACACAGTGGAGACCCTAGATGTGTGTGCTCCCCACACTGCAGAATCAGTTTATCTCTGGTCACACACACACACACACACACACACACACACACACACACACACACACACACACACACACACACACACACACACACACACACACACACACACACACACACACACACACACACACACATACACACATACAGAGTGCAATCAAATGCTGTAAATCAGAGGCCAATTACTGTCTTCACCATAAAGTGTTTATTTGCCTTGTATTTTCTCTGCGAGCTTCGCTCTGGGTGAACTCTAATCGCAGGCGTGGCCTAGGGAGTGGTTTGCATAAGGTGGGGTACTGTTCTGTTGTGTACAATCATTTTCATCAGTTGAAACGCACCACGAGACCACATTTTGGATACAGCGGTAGCAGCAGGAGGAGAAGAAGTAGGGTCTCTGTGATGAAAGGGTGTGACTGACAGAAGACATCTTACAATGCACACAGTACTGTATGCCCTTGACCTGCTGTTTGCTTTGCCAGTTGAACAGACCTCACCCATGCACTGTGTACACTGCTGTTGGCAGGCAAGCAGTACCGTCATTCCCACTAGGTCCTGTTGGGTATTTGTTAAACACATGCAAAGGTTGGGATTATACAGATCCTGGAGCAAACAAGCATGACTTGCGTCAGCGAGACATAGTTCATCATTAAGAGCTGTCATCCAGCTCATTATCATCTTGCGGCAGGCGGATTCTGCAGATGTGTCTGCTCTGAATCAATATATCAATACCTTGTGTCAACACCTGATTGGACAGTATGCATGAATAGGCTAGAATGAATGGCTCTGGTGTTTTTAATGCTCATGAAAGGGAGACAGGATCATGCAGTAGAGGCAGCCATAGATGAAGAATTAGGAAAAAGTGTAAAGTCCCTCAGTCCACGGACTATGGCTCATCAAGCCTAGTGGTTGGAGCATTGGGCAAGTAACCGAAAGCATTGGGCAAGTAACCGCTGGATCAAATCCTCAAGCTGACAAGGTAAATATCTGTCCCCGGGCGACGAAGATGTGGATGCCCCCCCCCCCCCCCCCCGCACCTATCGGATTCAGAGGAAGACACGTTTCAAAGGCGGAAGACACGTTTCAGTTGTACAGTTGTACTGCATTCAGTTGTACAACTGACTAGGTATCCCCCTTTCCCTTTTCCAAAATATGGACGGCACAGAACGCTGATGTGACAAGGATCAATTAATCTTACATAGAATCGGTACCCACCACAAAACATATCTTTTAAACAGGAATGTCTATTCTACTAACTCCACTAATTCTAGCACGAGAGTGGCCGTTTGCTACTGTAACAGTACCTACCTGGGATGATGTTGAGCAGCTTGCAGGCCGTCTCAATGTCCTTCAGCACCTCCCCGACCACCATGCTTTGGACCTGCTCCAGGGATCGCTCCTCCTCCTGGCCCTCCAGCCCCGGGGAGAGCCCCAGGGCCTGGCTGTCGATGACGGGGCACTGCTCTGGCTCGTCACGGTGCTCGGTCCTGGTTATGGGAAGAGGCACGGGACAAGCCTGACCCGAGGAAGCCTCGGTCACCTTCACCAGCCAGGTGGAGTCCTCGGTGAAGAGCATGTCGAAGCAGGACAGGTGGAGGCCCGGAAGGCCGCGATGCTCAAGAGCCTCCATGCAGGGCTTGGTGTCCTCCATCTCCCAGGCCATACCAGCCTCTGCACCTGTCCTGTCTCCCAAGGGGCTATCAGGCAGACCTAGGCGGGACGGAAACAATGGGCTGCTGCCCTCTGATGATAGACTCTCCCCTGGACTCGACATGGCTGCTGCCTCCTTGTGAGGGAAGAAGAATGGATATTTAGTTTACAATAGTCATAAAGATTTGCAAATTTCAAGAATGTGATAGTACCAACAGTATTTCCTATTTGATATGTTAATATATTGTGTGTGTGGAGATCAGTGTAAAAATACTTAAGTACTACTTAAGTAGTGTTTTGGGGTATCTGTACTTCACTTTACTATTCATATTTTTAGCAACATTTACTTTTACTTCACTACATTCCTAAAGAAAATGACTTTTTACTCCATACACTTTCCCTTACACCCAAAAGTACTTATTACATTTCGACAGGAAAAGGTCCAATTCACAAACTTATCAAGAGAACATCCCTGGCCATATCTACTGCCTCTGATCTGGCGGACTAGGTAAACACAAATGCTTTGTTTGAAATTATGTCTGAGTGATGGAGTGTGCCCCTGGCTATCCGTCAATAAAAATAATTTTAAAAGATTAATATGAGGAACTTGAAATTATTTATACTTTTACTTTTGATACTTAAGTACATTTGAGCAATTCCATTTACAGTTGATACTTAAATATATTTAAAACCAAATACGTTTTTTACTTTTACTCAAGTGGTATCTTACTGGATGACTGTCACTTTTACTTGAGTCATTTTATATCAAGGTATCTTTACCTTTACTCAAGTACGACAATTGAGTACTTTTTCCACCACTAGTGGAGATACAGGGCATTGACCACATTCATACAGTTCATGACGGGATAATGAAAACCAGCCGTTTGCCATCAAACTTGGTATGATCCTGCAACACCTGTGTGCTATGTGGATAATTATCTGACAACTTCCCATAGCCAACTTGTTGACCCAGGGTAAACAAGTGTTTCTTCATTTGCGTGGGAAAGAGCAGAATCAAGCTCTAGTTCTCTTTCATATATCCAATTCAGTTTGATGTAAGACTTGAAAACACAAATACTTATTTCACTGAAAACCCTGTAAAGAAAGTGTAACCAGTGACCTACATGAACATCATGATAGCCAAACTGTAACAACCTCTTGGAATTAGTCAAATTCGACTAAGAAGTATTATTTTTTTTAAACAACATTATACAGTAGATGATGTTCTTGCAGTAAATCAAAAGCACAGTACCTTCAAGAAACTATACGTTCGCGCCCAAAGATCCGGCTGCTAAACGTGCAACAGTTTCGAAAACGTTAAGAAAGCCCATCAGAGGGACTGCGGGTGTGACTCCTCCAGAGTGATGCACAGTGAACAGAACAGAAACTGAGGTGAGAGCATGTTTGCAGAGGCTCTTTAAATGTGTCCTGAGTCAAGTGAAGACACAGGGGGAATGACCCTTTAGAGAGTGCACAGAACCAGCAGGGCAGGCATGGGGCAAAATGGATTGCACTGAGTCTCTTACTTGTGGGTCAGTGGCCCAGAATGGGTGGTGACTTGGGGGTAGGTGACTTGTATTGAGGCCTAAAGCGGTACGACCGCCTGCCTTTTCCTTTCAAGGTGCCGTCTCCACAGCCCTCTGGCTCCACTGTCAGCTGGAATTTTTAATCAAATGAAAGAAAGATTGTGTGGAGGAGAAGTCACCTCAAATGTAGTATGACAGTGGGCCAGTGTTGTTGTCTGCTAAGGAACAGTCCCATAAGAATTTGGAGGAATTTGTACTTCTTGTGTCAATTCACTCTGTTTACGTACACGCTGGTTTCAAGGGTTTTGCCCTGCCTCATGTAAAGCGGCCCAAAGTTATTCCTCACCATGTGACCTGAACAGGAAAAACGCCTTTCCTTAGAAACTTTCCACACAGCTGCAATACGACTGGCATCAGAGTGGCATCCTAAGTCAACATCAGAGGTTGTCAGCTGTACCACTGACCAGTGTAATCTCAGGATGACCTCACTTATGGTTCACAGTGTACCTGGCTACCTGCTGCCACAGGTGGTAAATGGGAAGAAACTTAGCTGTCATAGAGACAGGGGTTATCAGTAGTTGTGCCGTGGTAAAAGACGCCTGCTATCGCACAGCACATGTTCAAGGAGAGACATGGTTTGTTTGCCCAGATAGACTGTAAGCCACTGTATTCATAAAACAGCTACAACACTATTGTACCACACCCAGCAACTGCAATCCAAACCATCTATATTTATGTTGATCAATTGTTCCACTTGTTATATGGTTGTTTTTCAAAGAAACTAAGAAAGTGATTGAACTGATCAGACTTTGAATATTCCTTGGGGTGAGAATACGGCTACTTTAGCATTGATGATCCTTGCGGGAACACAGTTGACAGACTGTACCAGTCCTATTAACCCGAAAGGAAATTAAGTTATCCTCTCCAAAAGAGCCCTCCTCTCTCTCTCTCTATTCTCCACATCTCCAAACCCCTCCCCATTCCTCCTTTTATCTCCCAATTTCCCACTAAGGGTCTGGGGATAACCCAATATCTCTTCTCTTCATCAGGAGTCAGATTAAAAAGCGCCAGGCGGTGTACCGGCCAGCCTGCTGTGTGTCCACTCTCCTCTGTAACAGCTTGCGCTAAGCCCATTAGCCCGGCAAATTTAGCCACATTAGTTTTTTCCAAAAGGGGAGGGGACGGGAGAAAGAGGCACAAACATGCTCCCCAGGGGAAGGCTTAAGGGCCTGACTGATCTCTAAATGAGTTCGGTCAAGATGGTGATATTCATTTCAGGAGAATTAGGCTTCGCTCCATTTGCTAGCCAGGCCTTAGACACACAGTCAGATGAACCATAGCCATGAAGGCATCCGTCCTCCCTGGTAACCATTTAACCACTTTTTATTTATCTTTCTTTAAAAAAATGTGACATTCTCTGTATCAAGCCTGCTTGTAATCAAAGCATGGATGAGTCTCTCTGTATCAGACTGAGAAATGAAACAGCAGTACCATGGCAATGTTCCTCAGGTGGTAAAATTTTGGTCACATTCCTAATGTGTGATTCAAAATTGTGTTCAGAATCTAAAATAACACCTAGGTTTTTACCTGGTGTTTTTTTGTATTGCCAGTGAATTAAAATGTGTGGCCATTCTCTCTCTGTGCTTTGGCTCCAACAATAAGTACATCGGTCTTGTCTTGATTTAGCTGGAGGAAGTTGTGAGCCATCCACGTATTTAAATCCCTAATACAGTCTAATAACTGATCCGTGGAGCTAAAATCCTCTGGTGACAAAGAAATGTAAAGTTGTGTATCATCTGTGTAACAGTGAAAATCAATGCTGTGCTTCCTGATAACACTGCCATTTTTTCAGGAACAGGAGTTGAATACCCTGACTGCTATATATTCTGTAAAATAACTTTTGAAACAAAGGAGTGCATCAGTAATAGATATAGGGAGACACAACAGTCACCAGATTTCACTTGTTGAGTCCTCTCCCTGTGCACTTCCAAAGAAAGGGCTCCCTTGTTTGATTTTGTAGTTAAAGAAGTATATACAGTCAGGTGTGACTGTTTGCTGTGTGTGTATGGTTTAAAGAGAGATTTGGGGCTCTATTCAATCAGATCTGCTTTAGTCGACATCTGCATAGCGGATGCAACAGCTGTCAAATCCACAAGAGGCTCCTGGCATTATACCTAAAGCGGGCATTGCCATTAGCAGCACGGAGTCGCATTATGAGAAATCCCATGCAGCCTTGTTCACAAGTTCAAAGTTTGAACACTACACTAAACTGAGATGTAGGATTATCTACACCTCCATTAGGCTGATGGAGAAAAAAATATATGTATCCCCTTCCTCTCCCCAATTTTGTGATATTCAATTGGGATCCAATTATGATCTTGTCTCAACTCCCCAACGGGCTCGGGAGATGGCGAAGGTCGAGTAATGCATCCCCCGAAACATGACCCGCCAAGCAGTGCTTCTTAACACCCGCCCGCTTAACCCGGAAACCAGCCACACCAGTGCTACAGCACCTACATTTAAATGTGTCTACCATGTCCACAGTGTGTCCGGATTCCCTTTTCCCGCGGTACATTCAAATGCCAGTATGCATTCTACAAATGGTGGAATAGGCAAAACATGATAATAACGCAATAACAACTGATGGGAGTAGCTAAATACTGTAGCTAACTAACTTGGGCTCCCAAGTGGCACAGTGGTCTAAAGCACTGCATCAAGGTGTCACTATAGAAACGCTGCTTCGAATTCAGGCTGTATTGGGTGCCCCATAGGACGGTGCACAATTGTGGCCCAGCGTTGTCCGGGTTTGGCTGGTATAGGCGGTCATTATAAATAAGAATTTGTTCTTAACTGACTTGCCTAGTCAAAGGTTAAATAAAAACATTTAAAATATGTAAACTAGCCAGCTGACATCTGTAGCAAGCAATGCTGAAGGAATTGCGAACGGGTTAGCATAACTCTAGCCAAACAATTCTAGGAACGTATTTCCTCCATTCGGTCGCAAAACACCGTCTTCTGCAGACTAGTGGGAGTAGTGCTGATGACGTCATCCACTGTATGGGCTTTCCGATTTTGTCCAGACTGAGAAGAAAACCGAACACAATGCATACCTGACAGCCTCATGAAGTGGTCAGCCAGCTCTAAACACAATCAGACCACAAAGTGACTTTTGTGCGTCTAGACCCGTCTTTTCAATGCGTTCTTCGTATTCTGATAGCGGAAGTCGTGTGAAAGTGTCAAGTGTAAGACATGACCATAGTGAACGGTTTCTTTGTGTGCCTCGCTGTTTTGCAGTTGTTGTAACATGGGACCATTTTCACCTGTAATGCAGGTGCATTGGCATCAGGCCAGGTACTTCAGAGAGGAACACCCTTTTGAGTGGGTGGCTACAGTTACCTATAGGGGTGTGCCAACCTGAAAATACTGGTATTCATAATCGTAGGACTATTAGTAATTGACAGTTAATAGTTGGATCGGATGATACTTGTGATCGGAAAACACACAAGTGTTTTAATATGCCTAAAATAGATGTTGGCAAAATACCAATCTCTCTGCGAAATAAACTGCAGATTATGAGCAGCGCGTGGAGGGGTTTGTGTCCTCAATTTGCAGCAAGCAGTTTGCTGTCACTCATTCAGAATGCGCATCCACGTTTAATCTTTTCTCCGTACCCTCGCCCCGCTTCCGTTAGATACAGTACACTGCACATTGATAGCTTGAGCAAACGTCCTACCCATTTGATTTATCATAGCAGCAGGAAGCAGCAAGAAATGATCAGACCGAAACATGCAAGGAGAAGTGGTTAGTTGAAAATACGAGGCGAATCCAGTGGATTTAGAAATACAGCTTAGCTCTATCCAATCAGAGCAGCTAGATCAACGTACAGCCCGCCCTTCTATTTACAGACAGCCAGACTAACCAGTTGAGTTATTTAGACCACGTAGCACCTTGCATTTTATTGAAAGATCTGAACCGGGTCTGGCAACCTAAACGTACTTTTTCCCCGATCATGGATAGGCTAATAACAAAAAAAAATATTAGCCTACCCATTGCCCATATCTGTTCAAATACTTGTTTTGTCCGATTAGGCTACTCGGCACACCATACTTTTGACCTTTTCCAAATGCTCACATAACACTCAATCTTGACAGAATATTATCCTTACAGAACTACACACGCACGTTTTGAGTGTTTAGTGCTATTGAGCAGCTGTACCCTTAATATTTCCTATCTCTATAGAGGCCGTTGCTACATGCTCAAGTGCTGTGGTGTTATGGTTTGGGTAGCAGCCAAACCAAACCATTGTCACTTTTCTGATAAATGTACAGTGCCTTCAGAAAGTATTCACACCCCTTAACCTTTTTCACATTTTGTTGTGTTACAGCCTGAATTTAAAATGGATTACATTTAGATGTTTTTGTCACTGGCCTACACACACAACCACATAATATCAAAGTGGAATTATGCTTTTGTCTACATTTTTTACAAGTTTATAAAAATGTTTAATCTGAAATATCTTGAGTCAATAAGTATTCAACGCCTTTGTTACGGCAAGTTTAGTAAAAATGTGCTTAAATCTGTTAGGATCCGCCCCTTTTAAAATGTTTCGCCTAAAATGACATACCCAAATCTAACTGCCTGCAACTCAGGCCCTGAAGCAAGGATATGCATATTCTAGGTACCATTTGAAAGGAAACACTTTGATGTTTGTGGAAATGTGAAAGGAATGTAGGACAATATAACACAATAGATCTGGTAAAAGATCATGTAAAAAAAATGTAATTTTGTA
Source organism: Oncorhynchus kisutch (assembly GCF_002021735.2). NCBI lineage: Eukaryota > Metazoa > Chordata > Actinopteri > Salmoniformes > Salmonidae > Oncorhynchus > Oncorhynchus kisutch. The sequence goes on along the minus strand of NC_034178.2, from coordinate 26,797,992 downwards.
TTTTTTTTGTACCATCATCTTTGAAATGCAAGTGAAAGGCCATAATGTATTATTCCAGCCCAGCTGCAATTTAGATGTTGGCCTCTAGATGACAGCAGTGTATGTGCAAACATTTAGACTGATCCAATGAACCATTGCATTTATGTTAAAAATGTTGTCTCAAGACTGCTCAAATGTGCCTAATATGTTTATTATTAACTTTTCAAGATCAAAACTGTGCACTCTCCTCAAACACCAAGGAAGTGAAAAAGAAAGCCAAGTTAACAAACAGATTCCCGACCATTTCGAATCCCACCGTACCTTCTCCACTATGCAATCTGGTTTCAGAGCTGGTCATGGGTGCACCTCAGCCACGCTCAAGGTCCTAAATGATATCATAACCGTCATCGATAAGAGACATTACTGTGCAGCCGTATTCATCGACCTGGCCAAGGCTTTCGACTCTGTTGAGCACCACATTCTTATTGGCAGACTCAACAGCCTTGGTTTCTCAAATGATTGCCTCACCTTGTTCACCAACTACTTCTCTGATAGAGTTCAGTGTGTCAAGTCGGAGGGCCTGTTGTCCGGACCTCTGGCAGTCTGTATGGGGGTGCCAGAAGGTTCAATTCTCGGGCCGACTCTCTTCTCTGTACACATCAATGATATCGCTCTTGCTGCTGGTGATTCTCTGATCCACCTCTACGCAGACGACACCATTCTGTATACTTCTGGCCCTTCTTTGGACACTGTGTTAACTAACCTCCAGACGAGCTTCAATGCCATACAACTCTCCCGTGGCCTCCAACTAATCTTAAATGCAAGTAAAACTAAATGCATGCTCTTAAACCGATCACTGCACACACCTGCCCACCCGTCCAGCATCACTACTGGACGGCTCCGACTTAGAATATGTGGATAACTAAAAATACCTAGGTGTCTGGTTAGACTGTAAACTCTCCTTCCAGACTCACATTAAGCATTCCCCATTCCAAAAGTAAATCTAGATTCAGCTTCCTATTTCGCAACAAAGCATCCTTCACTCATGCTGCCAAACATACCCTCGTAAAACTGACCATCCTACCGATCTTCGACTTCGGCGATGTCATTTATAAAATAGCCTCCAACACTCTACTCAACAAATTGGATTCAGTCTATCACAGTGCCATCCGTTTTGTCACCAAAGCCCCATATACTACCCACAACTGCGACCTGTACGCTCTCATTGGCTGGCCCTTGCTTCATACTCTTCACCAAACCCACTGACTCCAGGTCATCTACAACTCTCTGCTAGGTAAAGCCCCGCCTTATCTCAGCTCACTGGTCACCATAGCAGCACCCACTCATAGTATGCCTTCCAGCAGGTATATTTCACTGGTCACCCCCAAAGCCAATTCCTCCTTTGGCCGCCTTTCCTTACAGTTCTCTGCTGCCAATGACTGGAACAAACTGCAAAAATCACTGAAGCTGGAGACTCATATCTCCCTCACTAGCTTTAAGCACCAGCTGTCTGAGCAGCTCACAGATCACTGCACCTGTACATAGCCCATCTGTAAACAGCCCATCCAACTCCCTCATCCCCATCCTGTATTTATTTATTTATCTTGCTCCTTTGCACCCCAGTATCTCTACTTGCACATTCATCTTCTGTACATCTACCATTCCAGTGTTTAATTGCTATAGTGTAATTACTTCGCCACCATAGCCAATTTATTGCCTTATTTATTGCCTTATCTTATCTCATATGCACTCACTGTATCTAGACTTTTTGTTTTCATTTTTTCTACTGTATTATTGACTGTATGTTTTGTTTATTCCATGTGTAACTCTGTGTTGTTGTATGTTTCAAACTGCTATGCTTTATCTTGGCCAGGTCGCAGTTGCAAATGAGAACTTGTTCTCAACTAGTCTACCTGGTTAAGGTGAAAAACAAAAACAAAACAAAAAACAATAGCATGGTATTCTTTCACTGTAATAGCTACTGTAAAGTGGACAGTACAGTTAGATTAACAAGAATTTAAGCTTTCTGCCAATATCAGATATGTCTATGTCCTGGGAAATTGTATTGTTAGTTACAACCTCATGCTAATCGCATTAGCCTACGTTAGCTCAACCGTCCCGTGGAAGGTACACTGATCCCGAAGAAGTTTTAAGAAGTCACATAATAACTGGCATGGACTCACTTTGTGTGCAATAATGGCGTTTAACATGATTTTTGAATGACTACCTCATCTCTGTACCCCACACGTACAATTATCTGTAAGGTCCCTCGGTCGAGCAGTGAATTTCAAACACAGATTCAACCACAAAGACCAGGGAGGTTTTTCAATACCTCGCAAAAAGATGGGTAAAACATGGGTAAAACAAACAAACATTGAATACCCCTTTGAGCATAGTGGTCATTAACTACACGTTGGATCGTGTATCAATACACCCAGTCACTTCAAAGATACAGGTGTCCTTGCTAACTCAGTTGCCGGAGAGGAAGGAAACCGCTCAGGGATTTCACCATGACGCAAATTGTGACTTTAAAACAGTTACAGAGTGTAATGGCTGTGATGGGATAAAACTGAGGATATAGTTACTTCACAATACTAACCTAATTGACAGAGTGAAAAGAAGGAAGTCGATACAGAATAAAAATATTCCCAAACCTGTTTGCAACAAGGTACTAAAGTAGTACTGCAAACAACGTGTTAATAGCAATTCACTTTTTGTCCTGAATACAAAGTGTTACATTTGGTGCCAATCCAATACAACAGATTACTGAGTACCACTCTCCATATCTTCAAGCACTGGTGGCTGCATCATGTTATGGAGATGCTTGAAATCGTTAAAGACTGGGGAGTTTTTCAGGATAAAAAATAAATGGAATGGAGCTAAACACAGGCATAATCCTAGAGGAAAACCTGGTTCAGTTTGCTAGTAGATTAATTCACCTTTCAGCAGGACAATAACCTAAAACACAAGGCCAAATCTACACTGGAGACAGTGATTGTTCCTGGGTGGCCGAGTTACAGTTTGGACTTAAATCTGCTTGATCTTGCAAGATCTGAAAATAGTTGTCTATCAATGATAAACAACCAATTTGACAGAGCTTAATGAATTTTGAAAAGAATAAAGGGAAAATATTGCGCAATCCAGGTGTGGAAAGCTCTTAGAAAGAAAGACTCACAGCTGTCATCGCTGCCAAATGTAATTCTAACATGCATTGACTGAGGGGTTTGAATACTCAAGATGCATTGGTGTTTTATTGTTCATGTGTTTTTTATAAATGTTAGAATATTTCTTCCACTTGGACATTACAAAGTATTTTGTGTAGATCGTTGACAAAACAAATCACAATTTAATCTATTTTAATCCCACTTTGTAACACAATAAAATGTGGAAAGAGTCAAGGGGTGTGAATACATTCTGAAGGCACTGTAAATCCAACAGGCACCTGTGCCATTCTGGTCATCCACCAGGGGAGGGTTTTGGATAATGCCATATTTCTCGTTTTTATTACCTCAGGGAATCCTTCACTATCTATAATTGGCAAGATACCTTTCATGTAATGGCAGATAAATTGGTCTGTGGTCACATTTGTGATCAGTCCCCTCCTTTATTCCCTGTACTCCCTGTTCCCTCATGACTGCACGGCCAGGCACGACTCCAACACCGTCATCATTTGGGGTGGTTAGAGTGGTTAGAGTGTTGGACTAGTAACTGGAAGGTTGCAAGTTCAAACCCCCAAGCTGACAAGGTACAAATCTGTCGTTCTGCCCCTGAACAGGCAGTTAACCCACTGTTCCTAGGCCATCATTGAAAATAAGAATTTGTTCTTAACTGACTTGCCTAGTTAAATAAAGGTAAAAATGAAGTTTGCGGATGACACAGCATTGGTAGGCCTGATCACTGACAATGACGAGACAGCCTATAGAGAGGAGGTCAGAGACCTGGCCATGTGGTGCCAGGACAACAATCTATATGGCAACTGAAAATTGTCAAAGACCCTAGTCATAGACTGTCCTCTCTGCTACCGCACGGCAAGTTGTACCGGAGCACCAAGTCTAGGTCCTAGAGGCTTCTAAACAGATTCTACCCCCAAGCCATAAGACTCCTGGACACCTAATCAAATGGCTACCCAGACTATTTGTATTGCCCCCCTCTTTTACACCGCTGCTACTTTGTTGTTATCATCTATGCATAGTGGCACTTTAATAACTCTACCTACATGCACATATTACCTCAACTAACCGGTGCCCCCGCACATTGACTCTGTACAGGTACCCGTCTGTATATATTCTCACTATTGTTATTTTACTGCTGCTTTTGAATTACTTCTTACTTTTATTTCTTATTCTTATCTCTATTTTTTGTTAGGGGCTCATAAGTAAGCATTTCACTGTAAGGTCTTCTAATTAACAAACATCAGAAGTACTCAGACAAGTGCAATGTTGCAGAGTTGGAGCATACAGATTCTCTAGTACCTTTATGTTGAATAAAATACAATAAAATGAAATACCACATCGTGCTGTATGACAGGAAATTATAATATTTTATCAGCATAAGAGCTGCATCTTTATAAAATGTAACCCCATATACCTTTGAAGTTATCTTATGGGGTAAAGTAATTTTCTTTCAGAAACATTAAATTAAGACCAATGCAGAGCGAACAGCACCTGATTAATTACTGATAAGAACACACCTTGGAGACAATTCTTTGGCTTTTTCACCCATACACACAGACTCCACAAAAAGTATACCCTGTCTACCTGTACGACTCCTTAGCTGGGCCAAGGTGTGCTGGCCTCTGGGTGGTCTCAGGCAGGGCTGAGACTGGTGCTGAGTGTAGACAATACAGGACCCCAACAGGTATAAGGTAGACTTGTGGTGATGATTACCTCTAGTCCAGTTAGCTCAGATTCCAGTCTCTTCTGTCAGTCTGCAGGTGTCTGGTGTTTTATGATGGGCCAGGAGATGCTCCAGGCAGGTGAGCAGGCTGACAGCAGGTAAGGAAAGCAGGCCTATAAGTAACCTAGAAGACTGATGAAGAATCCTCTACCTGGGGGCCTGAGGCAGTCTACTAGTCTCTGCTGGATCTTAAAAGGCGCAGACTTATAAAGGCGCAGCCCAAAAGCACACTAAGGCTAACTAATGCTATCAGTGACAATGTACCTGCTGTGGGTGTGACAGAGGGAGAGTGAGAGTGTGTGAAGGAATTCCAGTACCATTGACTGCAGGTCATATTTATACTAGGGCAGCCTTGTTTACCTAAGCACACACAGTCTGTGTGTATGTGTGTGTGTGTAACACATATAACACAAAGTAATTTCTCAACCCTGTTAGTACAATGGCATCTGATCTTTGTTCAAAGTATGTGGGTGTCTGAGTGTCCATGACAGCTTCCTGTTTAATCTGGAAGATGTTGTACAGGTTAAGTGAAATTTCATGGGGAAATAGACTACGTCAGTTTGAAAAATGATTCAGTTGGTTAGAAAATTATACTTGAAAATAGTTATTTTGATGTACTTTACTCTACTTCACATGTCCAACCATCTTGGGAAATGAATTCAACATAGATATTACACTGAACAAAAATATAAACGTAACATGTAAAGGCCCATGTTTCATTAGCCAAAATAAAATATCCCAGAAATGTTCCAAACATACAAAAAAAATTGTGCCAAAATATTTTATCCCACTTTGTAACAGAACTACATTTGTGCTAAAACGTTGACACACTAAAATGTGTGCAATTGTTTTGGGAGAAATAAGCTTTTTGTGAGTATGGAACATTTCTGGGATCTTTTAGTGTGTGTTTTACCCCTGTTTTAGTGATCATTTCTCCTTTGCCAAGATAATCCATCCACCTGACAGGTGTGGCATATCAAGAAGCTGATTAAACAGCATGATCATTACACATGTGCACCTTGTGCTGTGACAATAAAAGTCCACTCTAAAATGGACAGTTTTGTCGCACAACACAATGCCACAGATGTCTCAAGTTTTGAAGGAGCATGCAATTGGCATGCTGACTGCAGGAATGTCCATCAGAGCTGTAGCCAGAGAATGTCATGTTAATTTCTCTACCATAAGCCACCTCCAAAGTCGTTTTAGTTGAATTTGACAGTACGCCCATCGTGACATGGGTTATGGCATGGGCAGGCATAAACTACGGACAATGAACACAATTGTCTTTTATCAGTGGCAATTGAAATGCACAGAGATACCTTGATGAGATCCTGAGGCCCATTGTCGTACCATTCATCACCATGTTTCAGCATGATAATGCATGTCGCAATAAATCTGTGTTGCTGACAAAAGGCAGCACTATACCTTAAAGATGCAGTCTGGTATCTTAAGCACAAACAATGTGTAACATATTCTATGAATTGGATTAGTATCATATCATACGAATTGCAACAAAAAAAAAGCAGATAGTAACATATCATACAAAATGGATGACGTAGTACACAATTGGATGACGTAGTACACACAAAACGGGGAACCGTTTTGGCTCGTGAGCACCACTTTCAAAACTACTGTCTGAAATTATACAAAAGTTCTGGAGCATCACTTCAATGACTGTACAATCTTCAGTGGATTAAGCTGTTTGTGCTGATACTGAGGATGCATCCTGTTTCCTTTCACTTTCACAAAACCACTGAGGAATGTGTGAAAGTGTGTCATTTTCACTACATAAATTATTACTTCCCTTCACTTGCTGGCATCAATATCTTAGGTGCCACCTACTGCTGACTGTGTATATTGGAGGTGTTGGGCGGAAAAAGCAAAAGACAAATTCTTATTTTTCTTCTTCTTCTTCTTCTTCTCCTGGGACCTGGACCCGTATTCATAAAGTGTCTCGGAATAGGAGTGCTGCTCTAGTATCGGTTTCACCTTTTAAATCAAAATGAATAAGATAACAAGGAGAAGGGGGGACGTGATTCCAGAACATCACTCCTACTCTGAGACGCTTTATGAATATGGTGCCTGATCAGAAAAAAAAGAGGTGGCTCTAATCCCGCCAAATCTAGTGAATGATCTCTAATCAACTGTGCCTTTTCATCCATAAGAGTTCATTTTCTTTTTTTTCTTTTTTAAATAACGAGAGCGTGAGTTAGATATCATTACGCATGCAGTGTTTGAATGGAGTAATTGTGAGATTGGGAGAGGGAGTGCTGCTAGCTGAGTCACAGGATAGACACGGGGCCTTTAAAGAGACTGATCCTGGCGTGTGTTTACTGTTAAACAGACACACCAATACAAACCACACTAACCCTGCTATTTTACATCTGCAATAATCACAGGAATCACGAAAGACGGCCTCCTCTCTCTGGACCTGTCATAATGGACCCAAGGCTGGTGAGTGAGTGTGTGTGTGTGTGTGTGTGTGTGTGTGTGTGTGTGTGTGTGTGTGTGTGTGTGTGTGTGTGTGTGTGTGTGTGTGTGTGTGTGTGTGTGTGTGTGTGTGTGTGTGTGTGTGTGTGTGTGTGTGCGTGTGTGGCTTATTGAATCATGAAGCAGTTAAGTGTGTGAATGAAGACTATTGGAATACTATACAGTATATCCAGACTGAACTTGCCTGCAAAAATTATGAAATATCACGCATTGGAGCTACACTTTAAATTGAAAAATAATCGTAACCACATTCATTCAACGTTACCACAATGAGTCAAATGCCATAAAAAAAAAAGAATCTCAGTTGAGCTGAGTGGTACAGGCATCACTCTCTTCTGTTTGTTTTTGGATTTGCCGACATCCCATATGAAAAAATTTGCATGGCAGTTACTTGAACCATGGGAAGAAAAGGTGTTGTTCTTAAAGCGTTTAGAAAACTTTGCTTTAGAATAACGTTCTCATGGTTGAGGCAAGTATTTTGGAGAGTTAAGAATTCATCAAGTTGTCACAGTTCCAATTTACAAACGTGAACCTTGATGTTATTTAACACACTGTAACCTCCCTCTGTGACTTCCAGGGTTGGAGCCGGTGTTTTTGGCATGAATAATACATTCAGTTATGGGTTGATGGACTGTTCTGGCTCCTTGACTTATTTTATATGCATAGGCATTGACAATCTTCTATCAGTTGATAGAGTGAAATTAATGGGATTATGTCCTCAAATCACTTTGACTAAATGTGGTGCAACAAATTAGCCAACTAAACTGTGTTGACAAGAATGAAAACTTAATTTGGGGAATGTTTATGGTAAATACATTGTTGGGGGTATTAATAACATTTCAACAATATATACTGCTATGTTATGGATAAAACCCTACCCGTTAATCCAGGTAATCCATCTTTAATTGATGTGGTTGTCTGTCAGGCACACGGCTGCCAACTTTGTGAATTCTATTGCCTCCTGGCACAACCGCTAGATGGGGGATTAGGGGTCCTCCTGCAGGAATATTTTACTGTTTTAAATCTAATTTCCTGCAATTCTATGTATTTTGAAATGGCTTAGGCCATTGGCCAGGGTGGAAAATAAAACAATTCAGGTATATATGCTTTGAACATTAAATGAACACTCAAAATTAGACGACTTTGTTAATTTCAAGTATGTAAAAAAAAATAACCGTTTTTTTTAGGTGATTTTGACACACATTTTGTTCTCATGTAGAAAGTTGTATGTGACACATGGGCCATTGTAATATTAATGGTTGATGACCGTGGGTAACAAAATCATAGATTGCAGTCTCCTTGTCCATACACTACTTTCAAGGTAAGGACGCAAACATTTTGTATTTTGTAATTTGGGTAAACTATCTCTTTAAAATAGAGCTAATATCGCAAAATCAGCAAAACTTCAACAAAAATCGAATGAATATCAATATTCAAGTGGTTTATGCCTACTAGTCAAAGATCCTTGCCATCATCTTACTCTACATAGACAAAATAGGATGTGATTATGAGTTGTGAGTACCCCTACAATCTCTGCCTAGCATGTGCAGATGGTTTGATTCTTGGAGCATTTAATATCCAATGCTTATTTGCCAAAACTGTCCATGAATGGCTGCAAAAAATACATAGTCTCGTATAGTTCACTTTCAAAAGGCACAATTAGGCATATCAGATTTCAAATATGTGATTACAACGGCAAAATTGGGAAGAAGTGGAATAATAAAATAACTGTGGCGAATAACAGTAGTTTTCTTGCTGCCAAGCACAGTAGCAACCTTATATTTTAGCCCATTGTTAAAAATGAGAGTTGTTCCTCTGTTCAAACTAAATAAAGTAAATAGATAACAAAATCTCCTGAAGGAAAGATTATCTACATCTCCCCCTATACCCTAACCAAATGAATGTATTGTCCCCTCTCTAGAATCAAATGTACAATTGTGGGTTCGCAACCTGAAATTATTTGACATAGTTACAAATCAGGTCACACTACCAAACTTCCCTGCTAAAACATACTGTAGGTCTGTCTGCTGCCTTTTCGTTGTCACAGCCTAAATGCCAATCACCAAACAAGGGGACTAACACAAGTGGGGATTAAATAGACTTTAGTAAATGCTGTCAAAAAAAGATGCTTTCTGCATCAGGGATAGGGAGTAACAGCAACCTAATTTTGTTGACAACATTGTACAGTAAACTGTGCTGCTACGGTGTTATCTTTCTAGAACGCCTTCTCTCTCCATTCATCTTCACTCTCATCTTGAGGTGCGTAAAAAAGGTGCACCCAATCCAGTTGATCCCTTACATAACTAGACCAATCATAGGTGTCACAGTGCAGCAGTTCACAGTGTTGTGGCAAGACATGACAAAGACAGAGGTTTAAATGCAGGGGCAAGATGCTCCGATTTCTAAATGATTTGCTGCACAGGTGAAAAGTGAATGCACTGACGATACAACAGACTAATTAAAAACATAAAAGCAGGGCTTTTCAATGTCTGAGATGTAAGAGGTGTACAGCGAGAAGAGGGTGAAATGCGTGTGTCTCAAAGCCAATGCGTGAGAGTTGGCAGCTCTGAAGGCATAAAGGTGGAAAACACTCCCAAGAAATGTTTTTCTTATGAAATATTATTTTCAGGTTTCTGTACACAGAGGACGCAAGATGAAATGACCACAGAGAACATGTGTTTATCTTTGTGTTAAAGTTAAAAAATATATATTGTTTTACATTGTACAAGCATGTGTCACGTTCTGACCTTAGTTCCTTTGTTTTGTCTTTGTTTTAGTATGGTCAGGGCGTGAGTTGGGGTGTGCAGTCTATGTTGGTTTCTGTGTTCGGCCTAGTATGGTTCTCAATCAGAGGCAGGTGTCGTTAGTTGTCTCTGATTGAGAGTCATACTTAGGTAGCCTTTTTCCACCTGTGTTTCATGGGTGTTTATTTTCTGTCTTTGTGTATGTCGCCAGACAGGACTGTTTCAGTTTTCGTTTATTCACGTTTATTGTTTTGTTCCAGTTTTGATTAATTAAATATTACATCATGAACACTTACCACTCTGCAAATTGGTCCTCCGATCCTTCTCGCTACTCCTCCTCAAAAGAGGAGGAAGAGATCCGTTACAGCATGCTTTCTTCAAGGACAAACATCATCCATGTTTAACCTCTGACTTCCATACAACACAATGCACTTTCCTCCAAATAATAAAAGCAACCATCCACTTCACTGCCTTGACCTCCTTGTTGAACCAATGCCTATCTTTGATCTGATATTTGCTCTTGAGCCATTTCCTTAGTGTCTGGAACAACAGCTGGGAAGTGTGTCAAGCCGTCAGCCTGTACATGGACATTGCATTACATGGACAAGCCCTATCCTGCAAACATACGACCAAAGTGTGCACGCACTGGCGGATGGAAGGCCATCAACCAGTTGTTTACACATGACGTAGCAATTCAGAAGCATGGAGGCCAATACATTTTCTGAAGTGTAAATACACTAAGAGTGGTTGGTGATAAGTTGAATGAAATTCTAGTGCAAGTTGTTAGCTTGTCCTTTATGAGGTCTTCAGGGGGACCCACGCCCAGACTGATGTTGTCTCTTGAGCTGTTATCACTGAGGCTTACCGAGCTCTCTACCAACCATATGCCATATGGTAGTACATGCCCGCCGCCTTGTTTCATCGTGTCCCTGTTGTGTTAATGAGGGAGCTGTAGGCCTACATCGGCGTCCAGCATTAAGAACCCAGAACACACACTGACTTCAGGGTCATAAACAAAATCAAGGCTTTTCTGAGATTTCAATTCATATTGCTTTTGTTTTAGGTGAACTGTGATGTAATTATTCACCTCTTTATAGACGATTTAGAAAGAATACCTTTACTTTAACACACACACACAAAGACCATGTTGCAACATGCAGGGCCAGCCCACCCTTTAGGCAGGAATAGGCAGTCACCTAGGGCAACAGATTGACAAGGGCGGAATTTCCCAAGCTAACCTTTTGTTTTTGGTGAACTGTGATTTAATCATTCGCCTCTTATTTTTCTTTTTTTTTTCTTTTTGTATTTTACCTCCCTTTTTCTCCCCAATTTTGATCTTGTCTCATTGCTGCAACTCTCCAACGGGCTCGGGAGAGATGAAGGTGGAGTCATCCGTCCTCTGAAACATGACCCACCTAATGTTGCACCTTAACACACGCCAGCTTAACCCGGAAGCCAGCTGCACCAATGTGTCGGAGGAAACACCATTCGACTGCCGACCAAGGTCAGCCTGCAGGCACCCAGTCTGCCACAAGGAGTTGCTAGAGAACAATGAGCCAAAAAAATGTAGCTTAAAATAGTGAACCTTTTTTTGTGGAATACCCATAAGGCAATTCTAGGTCTTGTGGCATATTTTGGTTAAACTATCCCCAATTCAATGGAATTGCAACCCTCTGCATGCACAGTGCATTCTTCCATCACATGTGCAGTGTACTCTTCCATCACATGTACAGCTGATTCTCAAGATCTTGCACACTAATGAGATTATATTGAGCCCACACTACTACACTGTCTGAGCCAAGGATTACATGCTTTCTGGAAAGTTTTGATTACAATACTTGGTGACATGAATATATTTTATATGACATGCATGATTTGTTGTTAACTAGTAAATAGTAGCCTACAGCAAAGTGTGTTTCTAACTTGTCAACAATTTCTGCTAGTTAGTTTTTGCTACCATGTTTTAGCTTACTTGAGCCTGCTAACTGAGTGTTAATTCACCTGTTTCCATACATGTTTCATTTTAAAACATTTATCTTACAAAGGAGTTGTTTAATCTAACTGCTTAACTATTTATCTGTACATGTTATTTTTTTTTTTTTTAAACTAATTTCTTTCTATTCTTTACAGGAAAATGCCATGGGCACTATCTGATGTGTGGAGACATTTCACTGCAGCTAATGTAGAAGGAAAAGCTGTGTACATTTGCAAATACTGTGCCAAATCATATGTGAAGAATGCTACAAAGATGCAGAATCATCTGGCCAAATGCATAAAGTTCCCTCAGCGCTCACAACAAGCAACCTCTGACAAAAGTCCCTCTACTTCTATTCGAGGTGAAAATGATTAAACAGACACCTTATCGATAGCAACAGCTCATGGTCCTCCTGGATCCCACGTTTTTTTGACTCAAGGGAGGAACGTCGTCAGAGAAATGCTGATAAATGACTTTCTCGAGCTGTGTATGCAACTGGTTCAACTCTGATGCTCACAGGCAATGTCTATTGGAAGAGATTTCTGAATGTTCTTCACCCAGCATAGACCCCTCCAACCAGACATGCTTTATCTACTAATTTGCTGGATGCAGAGTTAAAGTGAAGGTCAAGCAAATCATAGAGAAAGCAGACTGTATTGCAATCATCTCTGATGGGTGGTCGAATGTTCGTGGGCAAGGAATAATTAACAACATCATCTCCACCCCTCAACCAGTATTCTACAAGAGCACAGACAAAATGGACAACATACACACCGGTCTCTACATTGCAGATGAGCTGAATACAGTCATCAATGACCTTGGACCACAGAAGGTATTTGCACTGGTGACAGACAATGCTGCGAACATGAAGGCTGCTTGGTCTAAAGTGGAGAAGTCCTACCCTCACATCACACCCATTGGCTGTGCTGCTCATGCATTGAATCTTCTCCTCAAGGATATCATGGCACTGAAAACAATAGATACACTCTACAAGAGAGCCAAGGAAATGGTTAGGTATGTGAAGGGTCATCAAGTTAAAACAGCAATCTACCTCACCAAGCAGAATGAGAGCACCACATTGAAGCTGCCCTTGCAAAACCCATTGGGGTGGTGTTGTCATCATGTTTGACAGTCTCTTGGAGGTCTCTTGGAGGGGAAGGAGTCTCTCCAAGAAATGGCCATATCACAGTCTGCCGATATGGACAGCCCCATCAAGAGGATCCTCCTGGATGATGTATTTTGGGAGAGAGTGGTGTCATGTCTTTACTATCATTAAGTGAAGACTGATAGTTTTTTATCAAAGATTCTCTGTAATTAGTTGTTACGCGATTAAACTGATGACTCATGTAACCGTAATTACTAGGAAGTCGGGGCACCAAGGAAAAATATTCAGATTACAAAGTCATAATTTCCTGAAATAACTTTTCAGATATTTTATCTGATCAATTAGTCTTCGAATTAATGAATTATTTACTTTACCTCACGTTAGTCTCATTCCAAACGTCGTAAATTGTTGGTTATCTGCACGAACCCTGTCTTCACTATGAGTCATCCATACATCAATTGTCTTAAATCATTTATTTATTACTAACTAAGTAATTCACAGAAATGCATAAACAAACAAACAAACAAGGTAAATGTGGTTACATGAAACGATAGGAGAATGTGCCCTAGTGGGCTAAACCGGCATGGCGGCTTGTTAGACAAAAGGGGAAGTGGGGGTCGACTAAGAAGTCACTACAGAGTGATAATTATAACAATTGAAATGCTAATCCTTTGCACATGAACGCTCACTCATTCGGGAACAATTGCAATCAATATATATATTTACGCTCAGTGTGTCGTCTTGATCGCTGGTGAAAAGTTCATTTATTTTGTAGAATTGTCCGTCTCTCTCCCTCTCTCTCTCGGTTGTGGTTAGAGGGGATAGTTCAGAGTGACATTTGTTATAGAATGGATGTTTCGGCGGTTGTCGTTCTTCGCGTTCAATGATGCCAAATTCCTAGCTGCAGACTAGTAATTAATATCAAAGACTTGTTCTTATTCTGTCGGTATCAATCGTCTAAGAGTTTAACCACGTGGTATGGTTAAAAGATTCAGCAATGGTCTGCAACCTTTTTGTCCTCCCTTGATTGAGAGAATCATGGTCTGCAACCTTTAGCCATCTCGTAATTGAGGTAAGCTCGGTCTGCTGATCGAAAACCCGAGTGGGTTTTTTATTTGGAATGGCAGAAAAGGCTGTCCCAGGATGTCTGACCCTAACTGGGCTCAGGGGCGGTCCTCTGATTTAGTTCAAATCCAATTCCCTTTTTGAGTTTTCCTTCATTAAACAGTCCAAAATCACATTGTAAAATTGTGTAAACAGTGTCATACTCACTCATTCATCTTATACAACAATTACATGTAAACCTCATATCTGGGGCTATTATATAAACAGCGTTATGGTAATGTGGCCACACCGTCTCCCATGAGCTTCCCCAAATTGTGACAAACGGACCAGTTTGTAGCTGGATTCTTCACCGATCTTTTATACTTTCTCTGGAACATGAAATTTGTTCGTACCTCAAGTTCTGTGAGGTGGAAGGATTTCCTTTGTTCTCCATGAAAATCTACTCTCTCTATACTGTGTGTCCATGAGGAGATCCTCGGGATTTTACGACCTCTCTGACCACAGCAACCTAGTTGAAGGAGGCAAGGGGGAGGCAGGGAGAGGGTGATGGGGCTTACTATACCCAAAGAGGCCAATGTCATGACAGTGGTAAGTAGCCTGAAACCTATAGCAGTAGCCGTTGCACGGATTGATGGAGACAATGCCATCCTGTCTGATGTTTAGACTCGGCTTGTAGATGTAAGAGAAGAAATCCGTACTGCCCTGCCCACTTCACTGTTGCTTGTTGAAGGAATTCTAAATTCCTCTGTTTTAATTCCCAATCAAAATTAAACACTCTGTCAATGCAAGGGTTTGTAAGACCCTATATTTTATAAGAATGGACAGAGCCCCGGTCTTAAAAGTCAGGTAAAAGCCTTTAATTCAAGAGAGTACTGAGTTCATACACATTTTACCACAGGTTATAAACTGAAAATGGCGTCAGCATTTTCTGAATGTTCCATCTCTTCTTGACACTGGTAGAAAGGCCCTATAGTTCTCAAGCCTTCCCTCCTCACCTAGAGCCAAGGTCAGTCAGTGTAGATTAGCATTCTAGACAGTCTGGAGTTAGTCCGTCCTTGCCATCTGGAGATAGTTCATTCATTTGTACCAAGGCATTGTTCTAAACTCCTGACTACATAATATTCAATACTGAGAGCAAGAGAGAAAATTCATACATGTACAGTAACATAATAGTCCTTTAATTCATCCTGATTGAAATGTATACATAATTAGTCATTATAGATAAAAATTCCCTTAACATTGCTCCAAGCAGAGGAAACTGGAGTTCTGAAATATATCAAAAAGACTTCTGTCTGAAGCCCATACACGCAGCAGCGTACATGTTGGACTCCAAGTATGATGACAAGACCATCCTGTCTGGTGCAGAGATCAACAAGGCCTATGGTGTCATTACTACCATGTCTCGCCACCTTGGCCTGGATGAGGGCAAGGTTCTTGGCAGTCTGGCGAAGTATACTTCCAAGCAAGGGCTTTGGGATGGAGTTGTAATATGGCAGTCATGCCAACATATCTCATCAGCCACCTGATGGAAGTGACTTTGTGGATCTAAGGCTCTTTCCCCTGTTGCCTCCATCATCCTCCAAATCCCACCAACATCAGCCACCTCAGAGCGCAACTGGTCCTTGTTTGGGAACACACACACGAAAGCACGCAACAGGCTGACCAATTCAAGGGTTGAAAAATTGGTGGCCATCCAGGCAAATTTGAGGCTTTTTGAGTCTGACAACAAGCCATCCTCAACGAGGTTGGAAGGTGACAGTGAAGATGAGGCCTCAGAGTCTGATGGTCAAGATGTAGACATTGAGGATGTCCAGGGAGAAGACATGGAAGCCTGAGAGGAAGACAACCAAAGCTTTAGTTTCTAGACTAACATTTTACAGATGAATGTTGAAAACGTTTTTGGGAGATGTAATGGAACATTGAGGATCATTTAATATTCCCTTTCTTTTGTTGTTCAGTGAAATCATCCCATGTGAAGAGTCAACTCATTTAATTAAAGTTAAATTCGTAACTAAATTGTTTTTTTTATTTCTATTGGAATGATTTAATAATTTGCAATTATGTCTACTTATGATAAGGTAAAATGTTTATGTTTTTGTCTCCATATGATATGGTAAACATATCCAATGCAAAAAACATCTACATTTAAATCGTATTAATATTAATTTGCATATATCTCCGTTAATTCCCATATATTCTCGTTAATTCCCATTTATTCCTGTTAATTCCAATGGAAAGTTTCCATCTGTCAATATTCCCCAAATTGTGCAACCCTAATTACAGCCCGCTTGGAGTTTGCCAAAAGGCACCTAAAAGATTCTCAAACCATCAGAAACAAGATTCTCTGGTCTGATGAAACCAAGATTGAACTCTTTAGCTGAATGCCAAGCATCACGTCTGGAGGAAACTTGCTACCATCCCTATGTTGAAGCATGGTGGTGGCAGCATCATGCTGGGGGGGATGTTTTTCAGAGGCAGGGACTGGGAGACAAGTCAGGATCGAGGGAAAGATAAACGGTGCAAAGTACAGAGAGATCCTTGATGAAAACCTGCTCCAGAGAGCTCAGGAACTCAGACTGGGGTGAAGGTTCACTTTCCAGGACAACAACCCTACGCACACAAACAAGACAATGCAGGAGTGGCTTCGGGACAAGTCTCTGAATGTCCTTGAGTGGCCCAGCCAGAGCCCGGCTTTGAACCCGATCAAACATCTCTGGAGACTTGAAAATAGTTGTTCAGCGACGCTCCCCATCCAACCTGATATATCTTGAGAGGATCTGAACAGAAGAATTGGAAAAAGTCCCCAAATACAGGTATGCCACGCTTGTAGCTTCATACCCAAGAAGACTTGAGGTTGTAATCGCTGGCAAAGGTGATTCAACAAAGTACTGAGTAAAGGGCCTAAATACTTATGTAAATGTGAAAACCTGTTTTTGCTTTGTCATGATGGGGTATTGTGTGTAGATTTATTAGATTAGATTTATTAGATTTACCAGCAGCATACCACTCTGCTGACAGTAACCAGATAACCATCCAACTTTTATATGCAAGTAAATTACGTTGAGTCGTGACAGGCCTTATGTAAAACAGAAGATTTGTCGGTTAACTTTCCAAATGACAAAACAAAATATGCTAGACAAGGTGGGATCTTTTTGCGTCTGTAAAAGTAATTGTGTGAGAAATGGCGGTGGAAACACTTTTATGCACAAATGTTTATATAATAGCCATCACGCGTGATGATATGTTGTGTGGTCCTCCCACCATGAAGTAAGCAGTTTATTAGACTACATATTAAATAAATGATGATGAACTTCACAATGTGGTGAAAGTGCACAGTGATGAGTTTGATGCTCCTTTTTTATAAATATTGAGGGTCTTATTCTGGTGATATGATGATTGATTGGCTGCTGTTTGACAAATAAAAATGATCTTGTCTTTTGTCCATAATAGTCTCATCATGTAGGCAAGCCCCACTGTGTCTGCGAGCTGTTGGCTAGAGCGCACTTGATAATACATGAATGGGCACATTCTCTATATAACACATTTTTGTGACAAAATCATCAGTAGAATTTATCGCAAAAGTTAATTGTATGTGTACTACGCCATCACGCACAGCCTTTTATCAATTTGATGGAAACATTGCTGGTGGGAAAATTGTATCATATTTGCATGAAAATCTGTCGCAAATTGGATGGAAACCCAGCTAGTGTCATGAGACAGACACTTTTTACACCATGCAAGTTTCCTCCGATCAAATAGCCTAACCTAAATGGCACCCGATCAATAAAAAAATATGCTTCGATGTGAATATGACATGTTATGTAAGGGATAAACGCCGATGTTCTGTACATTATCTTGGACATAATAGACGACGCAGTGAGACTAGGCAGAGTAAATATTTTTAAGGTAATGTACAGAACGTATGCGTTTATTCCACAGTTGCCAAAGAAAACAAAACTAAAGCACACATATACCGGTCGAAAAAAATTATAATATCGTTGATATTTTACATTTTATAAGAGAATTCATCCTTTTTCATCTTTTGGTTATTAGAGACGCAACCCAGTCGTTTGTTTGATTAGTTTGATATTTATGGACGCGACCCAGTTGTTTGTTTCATATGTTCCATAGCTCGCTCGCTGGAAACGTTTTTCATACATCCATAATAATGAGCTCATTATGCCTGATTTTGCCTGACATAGCAAGAAAAGTTTGCCTTCTCGTCAGGACACGCAACACTGTTAATTACGAGGAGACTGCATTGCATATCAAACACACTACGCTAGAAGCTAGCTAAAATAGTCTGTTGCTAGCAAACCTGCTAATATGACAACTGAATTGAAAAATACCTGTTTCTGAAAACAGCTGGTCAAACTACCCAGGTAGCACAAAACGTTCCTGGAACCTAAACCAACGTTGGACTTAGGTTGGGAAAAGTTGTATATTGGTGTTGCAAAAACAAACGTTGTAACAACGTTCTCTTAACATTCATGAATAAATGTTTAACTTCTTGCGTCGAGCAATCCCGTATCTGGGAGCGTAATCAATAGCCTCAAGCTCATTACCATAACGCAATGTTAACTATTCATGAAAATCGCTAATGAAATGAAAGAAATATATTCACCTACAAGCTTAGCCTTTTGTTAACAACACTGTCATCTCAGATTTTCAAAATATGCTTTTCAACCATAGCTACACAAGCATTTGTGTAAGAGTATTGATAGCTAGCATAGCATTAAGCCTAGCATTCAGCAGGCAACATTTTCACAAAAACAAGAAAAGCATTCAAATAAAATAATTTACCTTTGAAGAACTTTGGATGTTTTCAATGAGGAGACTCTCAGTTAGATAGCAAATGTTCATTTTTTCCAAAAATATTATTTGTGTAGGAGAAATCGCTCCGTTTTGTTAATCACGTTTGGCTAAGAAAAAACCCCGAAAATTCAGTCATTACAACGCCAAACTTTTATCCAAATTAACTCCATAATATCGACAGAAACATGGCAAACGTTGTTTAGAATCAATCCTCAAGGTGTTTTTCACATATCTATTCGATGATAAATCATTCGTGGCAGTTGGGTTTCTCCTCAGAAGCAAATGGAAAAATACATGTAGCTGGATATTACGCAATAATTGCGACGGAGGACACCAAGTGAGCACCTGGTAGATGTAGTGTAAAATGGTCAATCTTCCAATGATATGCCTACAAATACGTCACAATGCTGCAGACACCTTGGGGAAATGACAGAAAGTGTAAACTCATTCCTGGCCCATTCACTGCCATGTAAGGAGACATTGGAACACAGCGCCTTCAAAATCTGGGGTACTTCCTGTTTGAAATTTCATCTTGGTTTCGCCTGTAGCATGAGTTCTGTGGCACTCACAGACAATATCTTTGCAGTTTTGGAAACGTCAAAAATTAAAAGAGCGCCCCCTATATCCAAGAAGTTAAAAATAAATGTATTTGAAACACATTCCAATGTTGCCAATAGGTTGAGATGTGGTACTGCTTGACTTGTATGAAAGGCAACTCTTGGCCAATGTTTCTAAACATTGGTTTAGAGGTTTCAAAATGAACGTTTCAAAATAAATGTATTTGAAACCTATTCCAACGTATTGACACGTACGAGAATAAACTATTGGCCAACGTTTATAAACGTTATCAATGGGTTTCAAAATAAATGTATTTGAAACATATTCCAACGTAGCCAAGGTTGGGATTTGTTACTGTTTGACATGTACAAAAGGGAACGCTTGGCCAACGTTTATAAACATTGTCACTAGGTTTCAAAATGAACTTCTGCTTACACTCCCATTGTCATAGAAAAGCACAGTTCAATCAACTTGTTTGCAGAATGCAAGTGTGGTCGCGACCACTTGAATGCAGACAAGACACTCTTTTCTAACTGTCACTTTAGTGAATTACTGCAGTAACGTCGTCGGGTCACTTGGTAATTTTAATATGTGGTAACATTAGCTTTTAATTATGTAATCAGTGTTGATGTTAGATTATTAAACAACTGAATGCCTGGAGTTAGCAAGCTAATATTAAGTAAGTTATTAACGTTTTAGAACAAGGTAATGTTAGCTAATGTTAGCTTACCTAACTCAGTTCACTTAACATAAGGTTAACTAAGTTGATTAATGTTAGAGTAAACTAGGCTTATTAACACTATCCAACTTTACCATTCTGCCAGTTAACCAGCCAGCTGACCAGCCCTAACGTTACGTTACCCCCTTGCCTTGAGTTCTTCGGATCATCATTCTCCTTTGGCCAAGTAAATTACTTCTGCTTCGGATTTCTCAAGCCAAGCCCGGGGTGTGTTCGCTGACACTGACACAGATGTTTCAATGTAACTTAGATCAAGTCACCTTGCATTGAAACATGGCAATCTCTGTTTTCTGTCTACAGCTGCAGCCCATGGTAACTTACTCATTGAAGGAGTCTTCCTCCTCCTCCAGCTTCCTAACGTAAGGTGATTATCTGAATTATTGAAATGAATTAACCCACCCAATTACTCAACTAAGCACCCCACTAGCCATTGTGTATATATCACAATGACACGATCAATACATTTATTTCAGGATATAATGGATAGAGCGAGAGAATGCTGCTATAACAGGAAATGGATTGCCTCAAGGAGAAAACTACTAAAGGACTGTAGCTTAAATAGGCCAGGGCAAGAAAGGAATATTGATCCTGCGGAGACAGAAATTGCTATGGAATGCACATCAGGTCCTTATGACTTAGACACATCAAACAAAATCAGAGAAATTGACAATCATGGAGCCAACAATGAGGATGATGGGGAAATCAGTGAAGGGGACATTCATGGAGCCAATGATGATGATGGAGAAATCAGTCAAAGGAATATTTATGGGGACTCAGACAATGAGTGATGAAATCCATTCTAAGAGAAGAGTTAGCCTCTTGGCTGGTTGTGAATAATATAAAGCACACCGCAGAAGATGGTTTTCTCAAGATACTGAAAAAACGTGGTGTTGATGATCTGCCATGTAGTGCACGTAGTACACTGTTAAAAACTGATTAACATGTGCAGGTCGAAATGAGGTCTGGCATTGACTATGTGTTTTTGGGAGTAGAGAACATGCTGAAGAAGAACCGGTTTTTGTATTTTTTTGTGAAGAATCAACAACAAATCAATAACAAATGCTCTCCATCCAACCTCACTGAGCTCGACCTGTTTTGCAAGGAGGAATGGGAAAAAATGTCAGTCTCTCGATGTGCAAAACTGATAGAGACATACCCCAAGCGACTTACAGCTGTAATCGCAGCAAAAGGTGGCGCTACAAAGTATTAACTTAAGGGGGCTGAATAATTTTGCACGCCCAATTTTTCAGTTTTTGATTTGTTAAAAAAGTTTGAAATATCCAATAAATGTCGTTCCACTTCATGATTGTGTCCCACTTGTTGTTGATTCTTCACAAAAAAATACAGTTTTATATCTTTATGTTTGAAGCCTGAAATGTGGCAAAAGGTCGCAAAGTTCAAGGGGGCGAATACTTTCGCAAGGCACTGTATATAAAAAATTGCTACTCAGTGGCTATGTGCATTCTTGTCTGTCCAGACCTCATTGAGCAGCACTATGACTATGCAAAAGAACTGCTGACCTATTTTGTCAAGAAGGCCAGGGAGCTGTACATTGCAGATGATGCAATGCAATTTCATGGACAGGACAACTGTTCTGGCTTTCCATTTGAAAACTACAATCAGAAATTAAAGAAGATGGTTCGCTCTGGACACCATCCCTTGGCCCAGATTGTCAAACATCTCTCTGAGACTGTCGCTGTGGTTAAAAGACCTGTGTTTGCCAATGAACAAAAAAGTGTGAAATGCAGGAGGCCTGACAATGTATTCCAGACAGGGAACAAGATCTGCGAAGTGTGCGAGGAAGTGTCACAAGGGCGGTGGGTTCCTCTGCAGGGTGTACTATGACCTTGAGTCATTCTTTTCTGAGCCCTGTGACACAAGATTGATTGGAGTCTACCATGGTAGGACAGGGAATACCTCAATAAGTGTCCTTCCACTGGCAAGCCTAAACAAACCAGTTGTAATGGTCAAGGCGAGTGAGGACTCTGCTATATTTCTGAGAATTCTTCACAAGATGTAACAAGTTGTAAGTGTAATACTGAAATAACAGTGTAATGATGTCTTCAAGGTAGCCTAATCAACGGAGTTCTCTGATGTGTCACTCAACCGCTCAATTAATAAAAGCTTGTCATGGATCGTGAACACTAAGAAGGTGCTAACTTCTTTAGAAGCTGTGAAATAGAACCATAACATAAAACTAATTCATACTTGGCCTGTACTGCGCTGTTAATGCCCATGGATGACAATCAAGTACTTTTTCCTTTCAGGGATTCCTGTGCTACTGACCATCAACAGGCTACGGCAAGAAGCTGAAGAGAGGTGACACTCCAGACAAGGAGAGGTGGCCTAAATATAGCATCCGTGTCCTCCCTCACACAACAACTGGTAAAAGTGTACCACCAATGTAGTTTGTCCTTTATTAACCAAAAGTCACTTTGTCACCGTTACGTTCCTGTTCTCCCAAATGTAATCCTATTTGTCCAAATTTCTCAAATGACTCCTACAAAAAAGTTCATTAAAAAACCTTCAATGTGGAAAGCACTAGCGAAATGGAGGCACGACCACACACCATCCCAGCTCGTTCCCAGACTGGTTGTTCTGATGACAGCAGTAGTAAGATGAGTATATTAATATATGTGTAGATCCGATGCTTATAACATGTTTTCTGTTTTGCTTTTGTAACTAGCAACTGATATAGATTAGTTTTTAATGGAACCCTGCTTTCCAGAGAAAACTTTATGTTTACCTCTACCGCCCGATATCAAATCTAATCAACTTTATTTGTTACATGCGCCGAATACAACAAGTTTAGACTTTACCGTGAAATGCTTACTTATAAGCCCTTAACCAACAGTGCAGTTCAAGAAGAGTTAAGAAAATATTTACCAAATAGACAACAACAAAAAAACAATAATAAAAAGTAACACAAAAAGAATAACAATAATGAGGTTATATACAGGGGGCATCAGTACCGAGTCAGTGTGCGGGGGTACAGGCTAGTTGAGGTAATCTGTACATGTAGGTGGGGTCGAAGTGACTATGCATATATAACAAACAGCAAGTAGCAGCAGTGTACAAAAGGGGGGGTACACGTCTTGGTAATCCATCTGGCCCAGCGGCATTGTGAATGTTGACCTGCTTAAAGCTTTTGTTCACATCGGCTACCGAGAGCGTTATCACACAGTCATCCAGAACAGCTGGTGCTCTCGTGCATGCTTCAGTGTAACTTGCCTCGAAGCGAGCATAAAAGGCATTTAGCTCGTCTGGTAGGCTCGTGTCACTGGGCAGCTCGCGTCTGGGTTTCCCTTTGGAGTCCATAATAGTTTTCAAGCCCAGCCACAATGACGAGCGTCAGAGCCGGTGTAGTAGGATTCAATCTTAATCCTGTATTGACGCTTTGCTTGTTTGATTGTTCATCAGGGCATAGCGAGATTTCTTATAATTGTCCGGATTAGTGTACCGCTCCTTGAAAGCGGCAGCTCTAGCCTTTAGCTCGATGTGGATGTTAACTGAAATCTATGGCTTCTTGTTGGGATATGAGACTTCTTTAATATTAGACATCGCGCAACAGCTGTTATTGACAAATAGACACACACCCCATCCCCTCGTCTTACCAGAGGTAGCGTCTCTGTTCTGCCGGTGTATGGAAAATCCCGCTAGCTCTATATTGTCCATATCGTCGTTCAGCCACGTCTCGGTGAAACATAAGAGGTTACAGTCTTTAATGTCCCGTTGGTAGGATAATCTTAATCGTAGGTCATCAATTTTATTTTCCAATGATTGCACGTTGGCAAGAAGAACGGATGGCAGTGGGAGTTTATTCGCTCACCTACTGATTCTCAGAAGGCTGCCCGATCTGCGGCCCCTTTTCCGGAGTCTTTTCTTCACACAAAGACGTGGATGTGGGCCTGTTCCAGTGAAAGCAGCATATCCTTCTCGTTGGACTCGTTAAAGGAAAAAGTTTATTTCAGTCCGCGGTGACTAATCGCTTTTCTGATGTCCAGAAGTTATTTTCAGTCATAAGAGACTGTAGCAGCAACATTATGTACACAATAAGTAAAAAAATAAGTTACACAAAATGCAACAATGTTTTACAAAATAGCACAATTGGTTGGGAGAATGTAAAACTTCAGCCATGTTCTGCAGCACCTTCTTTTTCATTTTTTTCGGGACACAAATGAAGGTGTCTTATATGGAGAAATGATTTATGATTGCACAACTAACAGAATTTTGGCCCAATGCAATGCCAAATAAAACATGCTTCTTATGATTTGTAATTACCCACAAACTGTGTTACTGTCCATTTATCTTTGGTGTTGACTGTAATAGCATATTGAATTCACATACCTGAGTTTTATCTGAACTTCCTACAGGCCTACCAGCCAAAACAACAACTGGTGGAATAGCGCTACCTGCAGCATCCAGTAAGAATTTTGCATATCTGTTACAGTACATAGTCAACCTCCCTTAGTAGTGCCCAACAGTATCGACACACCCATCTCTACTTTTCCCCTCAATCAAAGCCGTTGTGTTTTTCTGAAATGTCACAATGCACTGTTAAGAATGAATGAATTGCTTCACGCTAAACCTCCTATCCAGCCTCATAGGTCTCCAACAAAAGGAATCTGCATTCACAAGTGCTGTGCAATCCCAGGGGATAATTGCAATGATGTCTGGTTAGTACTGTACATGTTCATCTGTGATTTAACAGTGCTTTGGTCAAAATAGCAACTCCCCTTTAATCCTTTCTGCTAAACCAGCTGGTCAAGGACTCAATTTTATGTCTCCGTTCTAATCAACGATGTTGTCTTGTTATTAAGCATTCCAGACAAAGGTACTGATGAAGCTAGACATTATAATTGAGAACCAGCAAGAGCAACTGAGGCTCCTTATTGCTACAAGGCCATCGACCACGGCTGAGGACCTCGACATTCTGCCATCACCGTTGATCTGAAGCTACTGTTTAAGAAGGGTAGCCTAGTGGTTAGTGGTTAGAGCGTTGGACTATTAACTGGAAGGTTGCAAGTTCAAATCCCCGAGCTGAGAAGGTACAAATCTGTCGTTCTGCCCCTGAACAAGGCAGTTAACCCACTGTTCCTAGGCTGTCATTGAAAATAAGAATTTGTTCTTAACTGACTTGCCTAGTAAAATAAAATAAAATCTCAACAGAGGATAATTTTCACAAACAATTGGTATGTTCTCACTGCAAGTACTTCTTCGCCACAAAAAGATAAACACCGGCCGGTAACGTATTATAGGGCTACTACTGTAGGTCACATCTTCTTCATTGTTTCAGTCAGACATACCAGGAATCAAATTCTCTATTACTTTGGTATTGTCCATATGTAGCTCGTTTTTGGTCACAGGTCCAGGAATGGCTGAAGAATTGCAACATTTGCCTAGAACTAACACTGCAGATAGCAATACTGGGTGATTTGAAAAGCCATAGACAATCAATCAATAATATAATCATTATTTTAGCAAAAATGATTATTTTTTATTTACAATCTGTAGAAGCTATGAGAATAGAAAGGTTCAGTACTTTTGTGAAGCATCACAGCACAGTTGAAAAATATATGGCAAATATAAATCCAAAATGGAAGTGGAATGGGAGGGGTTGAATGGAGCTGAAGGGTGGGACTAATAACAAGATAACCAATGTAAAATGGAATGGGAGGGGTTGAATGGAGCTTTAGGGTGGGACTAATAATAAGATAACCAATGTAAAACATACGGGTCTGTAAAATGTATATGGGTTCAGAAATGTTGTGAAATAGCACAGTTACAAGAAGAAATCAAACTGGATGGACATCAGAAATAGAGGAAGGGCTAAAAACAAACAAAATATAACTATTGTAAAATAGATTGTCTGTAAAATGCATATAAGATGTATAAACTGAAGGTAGAAGCCTAAGTGTTTATTAGTTTACTCCAATTGGGGGAAGGGTGGTAGGGTTTGCGGGGAATAATAAAGGTATATTCTTTAAAAAGTATGTATATCTATATAGGTATGTGTATGTATATATGTGTGTATGTATGCATGCGTGTATGTATATGGATATATATATTAACCCAAAAAATATATGGGAGATTGGAAATGATGCAGACAATTACATTGATGGAAGCAACCATCTTTCCTCAATATTAAGCTGTCAGAGCAGCTCACAGATCACTGCAACTGTTCATAGCCCATCTGTATACAGCCCATCTATCTACCTCATCCCCATACTGTATTTATTTATTTTGCTCCTTTTGCACCACAGTATCTCTACTTGCACATCCATCTTTTGCACATCTACCATTCCAGTGTTTAATTGCCATATTGTAATTACTTCGCCACCATGGCCTATGTATTGCCTTAACTCCCGTATTTGACCTAATTTGCACTCACTGTATATAAACTTTGTTTTCTTTTTTTCTACTGTATTATTGACTGTATGTTTGTTCATTCCATGTGTAACTCTGTGTTGTTGTGTGTCGAACTGCTATGCTTTATCTTGGCCAGGTCGCAGTTGCAAATGAGAACTTGTTCTCAACTAGCTTACCTGGTTAAATAAAGGTGATTTAAAAAAAAAAAGTTTTTTAATTAAGCTGATCCACCCCTTAATAAAAACAAATAAATAAATAATTCAAACAATTCTCAATTACTCCACTAGACATTCTATCTCAGTATGTATGGGTCCAACACAGTAGGGAAGACTGTGAGGAGGATCATAGGGCACATTGGGACCAACAGACTGTTGTCCCAGTTCAGTATGAAAGGGAGAAAAAAGTTGGCATTCGAAGACCTGCCTCTTTTAATAAGAGTAATGACAAGTAGGTGCACATTTATACCAGATACCCTAATAGAACCTGTATTATTTATAGCTCAGAAGACAACCAGCATCTATTTACCCAGAATAGATTGGCCTCCTTGTCCAAGATCTACAATAAAATACCATATTGTGCTGCATTACTACTAATTAAACTGAATTATGATGTGTTTCAATCTCATTCAGAGGCCTGCAGCAGATGCCACAAATAGGCCAAAATCACTGTGTGAGACCGAAATAGGTGCCTGAAGCATGCACCATTTAAGGAAGGGGGCAACAAATACAGATCGAATGTAGGACAGGTGGAGTTCCACATCAGATATTTTGTGTTCATTAACCATTAACAGCACACAACAGCAGCACAAGTGTTTTACTTACATGAAAATGTTGTTCTTCATTGTAATTTATCTGAATAATTCAGTTGTATGATCGACTCCCTCGTAGCTCACTAACACAACAGCTGGATGTTTAGCCTAGTCGAGCTAAAAACCGTAGTAATCCATGAAGCAAAACATTAGCGAAGTAACAGCAGTAGCTACGACTTACCACATGCAAGTTATGCCTAACTGTACATTAGTAATTATACAACCTATTAAGCTGTCGACAGGTCTACTTCATGGGTACAGCCATGTTTGTTTAATTCACCACTAGCCCATAAAGCTAGGTAACATTCTTATTCTGTAACGTTACTTGTCAAAATTGACACATCTGTCTCCAGAGAAGAAGATAGTCGCAGATAAACAGAAAGAGCTCTGTGTGCCAAAATGGTGTGAGAGAGCATTAGCTGACTGTGCCCCTCAAATAAATGCTAGCCCAATGATGAGTTTTAACACTCAGTTACTTTGTTTCAGACCACAGCACCTGAAATAATGGAGAGCGACGGAAGCACGAGCCCAAGAGACAGAAGCCCGAGAGAGAGGAGCACAAGCACAGAGTCGACCCTAATGCTTTTTGACTGAATAGTACATTTTGTAACTCCAGTGATTTTATTAAATATGTCCAGCAGTAAAAAAAAAGAGAAAAAAAAGGAAAATACTAGGGAAATAGAAATGTAATTATAGTACATCAAGAGTTTGTAATTGTAACAGTTTTATATTGTATTTCCTTGTTGGTTAAGGAAAAAAAAAATCCTGTCTTATATAGTTGGAATTTCCTGTCTTTATAAGTTGAAGCCATCATCGCAAATAACACCTATTACCCACATTTGTTAAACGTTGTTGGATGTTCATTAACGTTTAAAAAGAAACTAATGGCCAACGTTGTAAATTACACTAATACCAACATTTAACAAACGTTGACAAATGTTTACAAAATGTAATCTGTCCCCTACACTTGAACTAAAATCAAACGTTTATCTGAATGCATTCTGAATGTTTAGACAACCAATCCAACACCTAAAATAAAACATTTATAAAACGTATTTTTGCTACCTGGGTAAAAACATGTGGGAGGATTTGACATAGCGCTGCATCATGACTGCAACATAGGGACCAGAGCAATTCATGTTCATCACTCACCACATTAGGTCATCAGATGCTCCAACAAAATATGTTTCAGCAAAAACCAATCAGATAGTTAGCTAGCTGCGTTTTTCCTCATTGGATCTGCATTTCCAATGTATCCAATTTCGGTTTGTGTGGTTCTTGGTTTAGCTTTCTGTAACTTCGGTCAGCATGTGTAGGCGCATATTGCGTCATGATTGCAAGGTGTCCCAATATCTTTTCCAACTGACCCATTATCTGGTTATAATTTCCATTCTAAAATGCTCTTCTAACCAATCAGTATTGAGTATTCAACAATGCTGTGCTAAAAACAGGACAGTTCAAAGTAAAATGGACAATATCTAGAAGGGGAAATCTGGCTAGTTATAACTTCTGTCTGGGAGTTTAACCCTGTGGGCTAAATTATCATAATAATCAGTGATTTTAAAGTTTATATCAGTAAATTTTTCAGGAGCTGCATCATAGCGAAAAAGAAAATACCTCTGCATTTCCCGTTGTGTACACATATGGATTCTCATTGCAAATAGGCTCAAGATTACTCCTGATTAAATTGGGTAGCTGATATTTAGAGATTATAAACCCAAAATTATTAGTCATAGGAATCAGGACTAATGAAGCCAATGCAACTGTCTGTTTTACAAACGGTAGGCCTACCACATGGATGAGCATTTATAAAATGTCATTGCAATCTGACACTGTAGGCTACACTATTGTCGTTTTTCAGGGGAGGAGGGCGGCAATGTTTCTGTCTCGACTAAGGCGGCAGAACGGCCAGGACTGGCAACATGGTTGCTTTTTTCAGATCAATCAAGTTCATATTCAATGTTCTCGTGCTGGATCTTTACATCAAATTAAATTAAAGTCAAACTAAATAATACAGTCCATGCAATATGTGAAAATGTAGGTCATTCATTAATGTGCTCCTTATTGGAGCCAAGGTCTTAAGTCAAGTCAAGCAAGATATGTGAAAATAATGTTCATGTTTTCATAAAAGCATGAAACTTGGTACACTTATACAGTTTGGGGCCATAAACACATCGCAAAAAACTCCCTCTGGTGGCCGTGGTGGGCATTTTTCTATTCCGCCATAACCACACAATGTATTTTCCTTCATATCTAATCAATCATTCTGTTGACTTAAATGCACTTGCAGATCCCAGATATGATAAGCAGCAGTTTGCCGTGTCTTTCTTATTCAAGTTGCTCAATGTACAGCAGAGAGTTAAAGTCAATATTTGTCCTCATTTGTTCTGTTCACACCATATTTGCACAGTCCCACTCAAATAATCACATATTATTTATTTAATAATTATTACATATTATTATGGCACCTGTCCATCATTTGGTCAGAGAGACCCTTTCTATTTTTTGTCTACAGTCAGGTCTATGTTATTGTATATCATATTTTATATATCATTAATAAATTGTACCTCTAACTTTTTACATGAAACATCTAAAAATATGTTTGGACACACCTACTCATTCAAGGGTTTTTCTTTATTTGTACTATTTTCTATATTGTAGAATAATAGTGAAAACACCAAAACTATGAAATAGCACATATGGAATCATGTAGTAACCAAAAAAGTGTTAAACAAATCAAAATATATTTGAGATTCCAAATAAGCAAAGAGAAACGACAGTCCATTCTTACTGTAAGACATGAAGGTAAGTCAATTCAGAGGAACTCCTATTATTGAAGCCAGGCTGGTTAGGGTCAAGAAGATTGTTCTGAGAGATAACGACAAAGTTGATCAGAGACAGCACGCTCACATGTTTTGGAAATAAAATTAAAAAAGAGATACAGGTCTCTGATCCACTTTCTCGTTATCTTTCAGAACAATCTTCTTGACCCTAACCAGCCTGGCTTCAATACTAGTAGTTCCTCTGAATTGACTTACCTTCATGTCTTACAGTAAGAATGGACTGTCGTTTCTCTTTTCCCTGTGTCACGAAGGCACTCCACACTGCCAAAGATGACTGTCTCTCTCCTCCGTTCTCATCCTCCTAGATCTTTCAACTGCCTTCGACACCGTGAACCATCAGATACTCGACAAGATGGAGCTGCTCTTCCTCCTGGTGAAGGCCTGTCCGCTCCATTACGGTCTCCATTACGGTTGACAACTCCACAGTGCCACCCAACCACAGTGTAAAGAACCATGGTGTGAGCCTGGACAACACCCTGTCATTCTCTGCAAACATCAAAGCAGTGATTCTACAACATCCGTAGAGTACGGCCCTACCTCACACAGGAAGTGGCGCAGGTCCTAATCCAAAATCAAATCAAATCAAATGTATTTATATAGCCCTTCGTACATCAGCTGATATATCAACGTGCTGTACAGAAACCCAGCCTAAAACCCCAAACAGCAAGCAATGCAGGTGTAGAAGCACGGTGGCTAGGAAAAACTCCCAAGAAAGGCCAAAACCTAGGAAGAAACCTAGAGAGGAACCAGGCTATGTGGGGTGGCCAGTCCTCTTCTGGCTGTGCCGGGTGGAGATTATAACAGAACATGGCCAAGATGTTCAAATGTTCATAAATGACCAGCATGGTCCAATAATAATATGGCAGAACAGTTGAAACTGGAGCAGCAGCACAGACAGGTGGAGTGGGGACAGCAAGGAGTCATCATGTCAGGTAGTCCTGAGGCATGGTCCTAGGTTGCAGGTCCTCCTCCGAGAGAAAGAAAGAGAGAAAGAGAGAATTAGAGAGAGCACACTTAAATTCACACAGGACACCGAATAGGACAGGAGAAGTACTCCAGATATAACAAACTGACCCTAGCCATAAATACTGGAGGCTGAGACAGGAGGGGTCAGGAGACACTGTGGCCCCATCCGAGGACGCCCCCAGACAGGGCCAAACAGGAAGGATATAACCCCACCCACTTTGCCAAAGCACAGCCCCCACACCACTAGAGGGATATCTTCAACCACCAACTTACCATCCTGAGACAAGGCTGAGTATAGCCCACAAAGATCTCCGCCACGGTACAACCCAAGGGGGGGGCGCCAACCCATGGAACACTTGTCAACTCCCGTCTGGACTACTGAAACTTGCTCTTGACTCGGCTTCCCGGTTGTGCCATCAAACACCTGCAACTTTTCCAGAACGCTGCAGCTTGCCTAGTTATCGAGTTCCAAGTTCTCCCATGTCACCCCGCTCCTCCACACACTCCACGGGCTTCCAGTTGAAGCTCGCATCCACTACAAGACCATGGTACTTGCCTACGGAGTAGCAAGAGGAACTGCCTTTTCCTACCTTCAGGCTACGCTCAAACCCTACACCCCAACCCGAGCACTCCGTTCTGCCACAACTCATCTCTTGGCCCTCCCACCCCTAGGACAGCATAGTCCCTGCCCATCTTCCCGGAAGCACCTGAAACCCTACCTCTTAAAAGATCTTATGAAATAATCCCCCTCCTCTCCTCTCCTCTCCTCACCTCACCTAGACCCCCACCCATTTACTCCACCCAAAAGTCCTTTTTTTGTACGGAGGTCCATGAGAGAGGGTCGAATTGCAGGAGGCTTATTTGATCAAATACAAGTTTGGTCATGTTTTGGCTATTATCAATGTACTGATATACACTACCGTTCAAAAGTTCGGAGTCACTTAGAAATATCAGTGCTGTTGAAAGAAAAGCAAATTTTTTGTCCATTAAAATATCTCCAAATTGATCAGAAACGCAGTATAGACATTGTTAATGTTGTAAATGACTATTGTAGCTGGAAATGGCTTATTTCTTCATGGAATATCTACACAGGCATTCAGAGGTCCATTATCAGCAACCATCACTCCTGTGTTCCAATGGCACATTGTGTAAGCTAATCCAAGTTATGATTTTAAAAGGCTAATTGATTATTAAAAAACCCTTTTGCAATTATGTTAGCACAGCTGAAATATGTTGTTCTGATTAAAGAAGCAATACAACTGGCCCTCTTTAGACTAGTTGAGTATCTGGAGCAGCTTCATTAAATAGTACCCGCAAAACACCAGTCTCAATGTCAACAGTGAAGAGGCGACTCCGGGATGCTGGCCTTCTAGGCAGAGGTCCTCTGTCCAGTGTCTGTGTTATTTTGCCCATCTTAATCTTTTCTTTCTATTGGGCAGTCTGAGATATGGCTTTTTCTTTGCAACTCTGCCTAGAAGGCCAGCATCCCGGAGTCACCTCTTTACTGTTGATGTTCAGACTGGTGTTTTGCAGGTACTATTTAATGATCCTGCCAGTAGAGGACTTGAGGCGTCTGTTTCTCAAACTAGACACTAGTGTACTTGTTCTCTTGCTCAGTTGTGCACCGGGGCCTCCCACTTCTCTTTCTATTCTGATTAGAGCCAGTTTGCACTGTTCTATGAAGGAAGTAGTACACAGCGTTGTACGAGATCTTCAGTTTCTTGGCAATTTCTTGCATGGAATAGCCTTCATTTCTCAGAACAAGAAGAGTTTCAGAAGAAAGAAAGTTATTTGTTTCTGGCCATTTTGAGCCTGTAACTGAACCCACAAATGCTGATGCTCCAGATACTCAAGTCTAAAGGCCAGTTTTATTGCTTCTTTATCAGCACAGCAGTTTTCAGCTGTGCTAACATAATTGCAAAATGGTTTCCTAATGATCAATTAGCCTTTTAAAATGATAAACTTGGATTAACTTGGATTAGCTAACACAACGTGCCATTGGAACACAGGAATGACGTTTACTGATAATCGGCCTCTGTACACTGACAGTTGAAGTCGGAAGTTTACATACACTTATGTTGGGAGTCATTCAAACTCGTTTTTCAACAACTCCACAAATTTCTTCTTAACAAACTATAGTTTTGGCAAGTCGGTTAGGACATCTACTTTGTGCATGACATAAGTCATTTTTCCAACAATTGTTTACAGACAGATTATTTCACTTATAATTCACTGTATCACAATTCCAGTGCGAAAGAAGTTTACATATAATAAATTGACTGTGCCTTTAAACAGTTTGGAAAATTCCTGAAAGTGATGTCATGACTTTAGAAGCTTCTGATAGGCTAATTGACATCATTTGAGTCAATTGGAGGTACCTGTGGATGTATTTCAAGGCCTACCTTCAAACTCAGTTCCTCTTTGCTTGACATCATGGGGAAATCAAAAGAAAACAGCCAAGACTTCAGAAAACAATTGTAGACCTCCACAAGTCTGGTTCATCCTTGGGAGCAATTTCCACATGCCTGAAGGTATCACGTTCATCTATACAAACAATAGTACGCAAATATAAACACCATGGGACCACGCCGCCGTCATACCGTTCAGGGAGGAGATGCATTTTGTCTTCTAGAGATGAATGTACTTTGTTGCGAAAAGTGCAAATCAATCCCAGAACAACAGCAAAGGACCTTGTGAAGATGCTGAAGGAAACAGGTACAAAAGTATCTATATCCACAGTAAAATGAGTCCTATACCGACATAATCATAAAGGCTGCTCAGCAAGGAAGAAGCCACTGCTCCAAAACCGCCAAAAGAAGCCAGACTACGGTTTGAAACTGCACATGGCGACAAAGATCGTACTTTTTTGGAGAAATGTCCTCTGGTCTGATGAGATAAAAATAGAACTGTTTGGCCATAATGACCATCGTTATGTTTGGAGGAAAAAGGGGGAGGCTTGCAAGCCATTTGGTCTTCCAAATGGGCAATGACCCCAAGTAATACTTACAAAGTTGTGGCAAAATGGCTTAAGGACAACAAAGTCAAGGAGTGGCCATCACAAAGCCCTGACCTCAATCCTATAGAAAATGTGTGCGCAGAACTGAAAAAGTGTGTGCGAGCAAGGAGGTCTACAAACCTGATTCAGTTACACCAGCTCTGTCAGGAGGAATGGGCCAAAATTCACCCAATTTATTGTGGGAAGCTTGTGGAAGGTTACCCGAAACGTTTGACCCAAGTTAAACAATTTAAAGGCAATGCTATCAAATACTAATTGAGTGTATGTTATCTTCTGACCCACTGGGATGTGATGAAAAAAATTAAAGCTGAAATAATTCCCTCTACTATTATTTTGACATTTCACATTCTTAAAATAAAGTGGTGATCCTAACTGACCTAAAATCGTTTTTTACTAGGATTAAATGTCAGGAATGGTGAAAAACTGAGTTTAAATGTATTTGGCTAAGGTGTAAGTAAACTTCCAACTTCAACTGTATGTTGTTATTCCATTAAAAATCAGCCAATTCCAGCTACAATAGTCATTTACATGAACAATGTCTACTCTGTATTTCTGATAAATATGTTATTTTAAATGGACAAAAAAGTAGCTTTTCTTTCAAAAACAAGGACATTTCTAAGTGACCCCAAACTTTTGAACGGTAGTGTATGTGAATGCATGTATCATTCCAGCAATATTGAGAAGAACTACTTGGTTGTGCCTGTTGTTCACACACGTATGCCCTTTCATTGGCTAGAAAGGCCCCACCAGATCTCATCTGCCTTTGAGGACATGTATTTACATTGTTTGAGTGGTCACTTGGCTCTTTTGTCAGTATAATAGATAATCTTTCTAGAAAACAATGCTATGCTACCTGATCCATAAGCTCAAAGGCACCACCTATCCAGGTGTCAATGAGGCCAGAGTTCACCCCTTTCCTACACACTCAGGTATGGTCTTTTTAGAATAATCTTTAGTGTTTTTGTTTTTCATCATCCATACTCTTATCTCCAACACGAATTTGGATTATTTAAGAATAAATAAGTAGCGTCTCCTTTTGAGGCACTACATCTTGAATTATGAATAATGCTTGTGATGAAATGTACATTATATTGTCAATCTGCAAGAAGAGATGTGTTGTTTAATGAGAATGAAACATTTACAACCATTTTCCTACTGTAAAACATACTGTGGGATTATACTTTAATCATGATGACACCACTTACAGTAAGTCAGTGTACAGTAAGATTGCCTATAACATAACTGTTACCCTGGACTGAAGAGCCCACTGTGAGGAAACATCATACCTTACAGCTTATACCATAAACCAACGGCCACACCATTAATGTGGGAAGCAGCCCCTCCGTCTCAAATACCGCTTACCTCTCACAAATAGACTTGCAGTTTCTCTTGGACCCAATGCCTATTTTTGTTGTCATTTGGGGACCACAGCCTCATCCTGGCAAAATAGGACATACAACTGTGCTGTGGTCACTGCCAACACAGTGTATTACACGAGTCAGTGAGTCAATCAACAAAAAACAAAAAAAACACACATGGTGCCACATTATTTGTGTCAGTGTTAATTTAATCATACAAATCTTACATTTATACATACAGGAAATATGCTTGAATTTGACATTTTTTCTTCTCATAAATGTTCTATCATAAGACTATGCAAACTCTCCATTCATCCACTCACCATGCCACACCGCTTAAAAAAAGAAAATTAAAAACTCCCCATCGAACACAAACACAAGCAAAGCAGACAGCAGGGTACTCTGATAAAAAAAAGTAGTAGTATAAAAATAAAAATAAAGTTTGGGAAGACTAACAGTATGACCTCGAGAAATACAGAAATATGAAAGGCTTGTGTGAAAACACCATGCCCACAAGAAAACAGACACCGTACATCAGAATAAACCATAAGAGACTATTGTACGGCAATCTACAACAGCTTTAGTCGATGAATAACAATTGTCACAAATTTCCTTTTTTCTTTTTACTCAACCTGTTGGAACATAGGAGGCAGACAAATCAGGATTGCTTGAAGGGTGTGATAGAAAAAGGGTTAAAAATGACAACATTCCAAATGGTAAACAAATTGCAGAACATGATGTTAACTCAGTTTGGTTGATATTTGTAAACAATGATTAACATAACAAAACCTCATACAGCAATTTATGCAGAGTACAATGAATTCCAGGGTTGAACCTGTTTTTAATATAAGTAGTACCAAATTTACCTAATTTGACAATCAAAATGGGATTCAATGTTGTGTAAGAAAAAACGAGTATATATAAAAACAAAATACGCTCTAGATCCTGATAGTACATCGAATCACCACTTGCAAACATCTGAAGTGGCATCTTGCAAACTGCAGAAACTGCAGAAATAAAACAATGGTGTTGATATTGCTGATGGCTTGAGAAGTCACAAATCCAGAAGTCTCTTTCGATGCTGTTGTCTGTCGTGACGTGTCAGAGACAATTTGGTTTGGTAGTTTAATTAATAGCACCATCTGCTTGCTCTAAAGAACAAGCTTTACCACTGAACTATGCATCTCTGTGTTAGAACAGTACAGCAAAGCCTTACTTACTGGGCTACTCATTCACAGGCCTGTATCCTAAATTCTGAAACATCAGTGGAGGAATTGTTTTAGAATGAGTATTATATTTATGTGTACATAGGTCACCACTTTCTTACCGATGTAGTAACCACCATTTCATGTTTAGTAAAATCCAGAAGGAAACCATACACATATAGTAACAGTCCAACATTTGGACACACCTACTCATTCAAGGTTCTCTCTTTATTTTTGACTATTTTCTACATTGTAGAATAATAGTGAAGACATCAAAACAATGAAATAACACATATGGAATCATGTAGCAACCAAGAAAAACTGTTAAACAAATCAAAATATATTTTATATTTAGGAATCTTCAAAGTAACCAACCTTTGTTTTGATGACAGCTTTGCACACTCTTGGCATTCTCTCAACCATCTTTGCGTAGAATGCTTCTCCAACAGTCTTGAAGGAGTTCCCACATGTGGTAAGGGTAGGCCACCCCCAGGTGGTAAGGGTAGGCAACATAACATCTGCCACACTGATCCTCAACACTGGGGCCCCTCAAGGATGAGTGCTTAGTCACCTCTTGTATTTCCTGTTCACCCACGACTGTGTGGCCAGCACGACTCCAAAACCACCATTAAGGTCTGACGACACCAACAAAGATGAGACAGCCTATAGGGAGGTGGTCAGGGACCTGGCAGTTTGGTGCCAGGACAACAACCTTTCAATGTGAGCAAGACAAAAGGAGCTGATCGTTGACTATAGGAAGGCCGAACAGGCCCCCATTAACATTGACGGGACTGAAGTGGAGCGGGTCGAGAGTTAAGTTCCTTGGTGTCAACATCACCAAACTATCATGGTTCAAACACACCAAGGCAGTTGTGAAGAGGCACAGCAACACCTTTTCCGCCGCAGGAGACTGGAAAGACTTGGCATGGGTCCACCTCCCCCTCCCTTTGTCTTTACACTGCTGCTACTCGCTGTTAATTTTCTATGCATAGTCACTTTACAAATTACCTCGATTAACCTGTACCCCCACACATTGACTCAGTGCTGGTACCCCCTGCAAATAGCCTCGTTATTGTCTTATTTTGATTGTTTCTATTTTTTTACTTGAGTTATTTTAGTAAATATTTCATTAACACTACTTCTTGAACTACATTGTTGGTTAAGGGCTTGTAAGTACGCTTTTCACGGTAAGGTTGTATTCGGCACACGTGACAAATACAATTTGAAATGCTGAGCTCGTTGGCTGCTTCTCCTTCACTCCGCGGACCAACTCATCCCAAACCATCTTAATTGGGATGAGGTCGGGTGATTGTGGAGGCCAGGTCATCTGATGCAGTACTCCATAAATCTCCTTCTTGGTCAAATAGCCCTTACATAGCCTGGAGGTGTGTTTTGGGTCATTGTCCTGTTGAAAAACAAATGACAGTGGGACTAAGTGTAAACCAGATGGGATATCGCTGTAGAATACTGTGGTAGCCAAGCAGGTTAAGTGTGCCTTGAATTCAAAATAAATCACAGACAAGGTCACCAGCAAAGCACCCCCACCCCATCACACCTCCATGCTTCACGGTGGGAACCACACATCCGTTCACCTACTCTGTGTCTCACAAAAGAACCAAAAATCTCAAATTTGGACTCATCAGACCAAAGGACAGATTTCCACCGGTCTAATGTCCATTGCTCATGTTTCTTCTCCTGTTTCTTGGCCCAAGCAAGTCTCTTCTTATTGGTGTCCTTTAGTAGTGGTTTAACTAGGAACAGTGGGTTAACTGCCTTGTTCAGGGGCAGAACGACAGATTTGTACCGTGTCAGCTCGGGGATTTGATCTTGCAACCTTTCGGTTACTAGTCCAACGCTCTAACCACTAGGCTACGCTGCCATTTCTTTGGAGCAATTCGACCAAGAAGGTCTGATTCACAGTCTCCTCTGAAAAGTTGATGTTGAGATGTGTCTGTTACTTGAACTCTGAATTATTTATTTGGGCTGCAATTTCTGAGGCTGGTAACCCTAATGAACAGCAGAGGTAACTCTGGGTCTTCCTTTCTGTGGCGGTCCTCATGAGAGCCAGTTTCATCATAGCACTTGGTTTTTGCGACTGCACTTAAACTTTCAAAGTTCTTTACATTTTCCGGATTGTCTTAAAGTAATGATGGACTGTCATTTCTCTTTTTGTATTTGAGTTGTTCTTGCCATAATAAAGACTTGGTATTTGACCAAATAGATTTATATACTGTATACCAACCCTACCTTGTCAACACAACAGATTGGCTCATACGCATTGAGGACATGAATTCCACAAATTAACATGGCACACCTGTTAATTGTATTCGAGGTGACTATCTCATTAAGCTGGTTGAGAGAATGCCAAGAGTGTGCAAAGCTGTTGTCAAGGCAAAGGGTGGCTACATTGAAGAATCTCAAATATATTTAGATTTGTTTAACACTTTTTTGGTTACTACATGATTCCTTCCATGTGTTATTTCATAGTTTTGATGTCTTCACTATTATTCTACAATGTAGAAAATAGGAAAAATAAAGAACATTGGAACTTTTGACTGGTACTGTACATATGCAGACATTGATTTAAAACCTACAGTTGGAAGATTACATACACCTTAGCCAAATGCATATAAACTAAAATTGTCACAATTCCTGACATTTAATCCTAGTAAAAATTCTCAGTCTTAGGTCAGTTAGGATCACCACTTTAATTTTAAGAATATGAAATGTCAGAATAATAGTAGAGAGAATGATTTCTTTCATCACATTCCCAGTGGGTCAGAAGTTTACACACACACTCGATTAGTATTTGGTAGCATTGCCTTTAAATGGTTTAACTTGGGTCTAACGTTTCGGGTAGCCTTCCACAAGCTTCCCACAATAAGTTGGGTGAATTTTGGATTCCTCCTGACAGAGCTGGTGTAAAACTGAGTCAGGACTGTAGGCCTCCTTGCACGCACACGCTTTTTTAGTTCTGCCCACTATTTTTTTTATAGGATTGAGGTCAGGGCTTTGTGATGGCCACTCCAATACCTTGACTTTGTTGTCCTTAAGTCATTTTGCCACAACTTTGGAAGTATGCTTGGGGTCATTGTCCATTTGGAAAACCCATTTGCTACCAAGCTTTAACTTCCTGACTGATGTCTTGAGATGTTGCTTCAATAAAACCCCATAATTTTCCTTCCATGATGCCATCGATTTTGTTAAGTGCACCAGTCCCTCCTGCAGCAAAGAAACCCCACAACATGATGCTGCCACCCTTGTGCTTCACGGTTGGGATGGTGTTCTTCGGCTTGCAAGCGTTCCCCTTTATCCTCCAAACATAGCGATGGTCATTATGGCCAAACAGTTCTATTTTTGTCTCATCAGACCAGAGGACATTTCTCCAAAAAGTACGATCTTTGTCCCCATGTGCAGTTGCAAACCGTAGTCTGGCTTTTTTTAATGCCGGTTTTTGAGCAGTGGCTTCTTCCTTGCTGAGCGGTCTTTCATGTTATCTCGATATAAGTTTTCCTGTGTATATATACTTTTGTACCCGTTTCCTCCAGCATCTTCACAAGGTCATTTGCTGTTGTTCTGGGATTGATTTGCACTTTTCACACTAAAGTACATTCATCTCTAGGAGACAGAACGAGTTTCCTTCCTGAGCGGTATGACAGCTGCGTGGTCCTATGGTGTTTCTACTTGCGTACTCTTCTTTGTACAGATGAACGTGCTACCTTTCGGCATTTGGAAATTGCTCCCAAGGATGAACCAGACTTGTGGAGGTCTACAATTTTTTGGCTGATTTATTTAGATTTCCCCATGATGTCAAGTAAAGAGGCACTGAGTTTGAAGGTAGGCCTTGAAATACATCTATAGGTACACCTCCAATTGACTCAAATTATGTAAATTAGCAATCAGAAACTTTTAAAGCCATGACATAATTTTCTGGAATTTTCCATGCTGTTTAAACACACAGTCAACTTTGTGTATGTAAACTTCTGACCCACTGGAATTGTGATACAGTGAATTGTAAGTTAAATAATCTGTCTGTAAACCATTTTTGGAAAAATGACTTGTGTCACGCATAGTAGATGTCCTAACTAACTTGCCAAAACTTTAGTTACTTAACAAGAAATTTGTGGAGTGGTTGAAAAACGAGTTTGAATGACTCCAACCTAAGTGTAGGTAAACTTCCGACTTCAACTGTACAATTGCTCAACAGGCAAAATAGTTTTAGATGGCTTTTTTCACTCACACGTCATTTGCTCAAGCTCACACGCATCCATCCCTTTGCTAAACTCATCCAGCAGTCCTTACTCACTGAGGTGTGTTGACAGCTAAAAATAAGAAAGAAAACTAAAAACAGCTGTGTAGTAGTATGACAACTTTTTTTTTAGGATTTATAGCACTCATTACGTAGCATTTACACATACAGATCTCAGGAGGGTGCTGATGATGTTGGTAGGGGGTTATTCGCTGGGGTAGGTGCATCCTTGTTCTCTCTGTAGCTTGTGTTTTGGTGGATTGGGGGCAAGGAAGAGGGTTGTCTGGAGTCTGTATGAAATGTGTCACTCCCCTCTCCGGTGCCCCTGCCTCAACATACCCAGGTCAGTTCAGCACCGCCTGGATCTCCATCTTTTTAACTCTGGCCAAACGGATAGGGGCCATGAATACCCTGGGGAGAGAGAACACAGTGCACAATTTTATGCTGAACGGCACATGCCTCTTGCGGAGTTGGCGTGCTTACGCCCAGGTTTTCATTGAATTTAATAGGAGTTTCTCAAGGTTTGCAAAAGTTACGTTTCTGGTGTCGCAGGCCAGTAAGGAAGCAGCACCCTCCTGAACAGGGCAGGCCCTTACATAAAACACATGTGTATTCCTCAGAAAGATAAGCTCAGCAGTACCTCAGTCCATTATTGAGTCAATAAAAGCTGTGAATGAGCAACAGAGGCATGGGTTTCTGAACAGTCAGGTGTACCCAGCCAGGAGTGGCAGTACATTTACAGTCTGGAATAAAAAAAAATAAAAGGCCAGCCATAACAGAACTATGAGGTGATTTAGAGCAGGCACGGAACACACACATATCCAAGCATCTGAGGGCTATATGGTGGCAAACTGACAAGGGTTATCATCTTATATACAGGTAAATCCATAAAAACAAAAATGACTTGCATCATTAAGGGCAATAAACTTGGCAAAGCAGGTGGTGTACAGCAGCTGTAGTGGTGGATGTTGTAGCTCAGTGAGGATATTTTAACCACGAACTGACATATAGGGCTGGTTTTCCAGACACAGATTATGACTACAAGGAGAACCTCCACTGAGAATGCTTTAGTCCAAGACTTAAATAAAAAAAAAAAAGGGCCAATGCAGCAGTGTTTATCTCAATAGCAAATCATTTCTCAGTAACAATTAAGTACTATGGATGAATATTTTCCCCAAAATCTACCCGCATTTCAATACCAAGAATAATTCATATTTATACCGAGAGTGTAACGAGTGTGCACTGAGAGTCGGGGAGCAAGTTCAGAGAGTGAGTGTTTTTATGAATAAAAGAAACAATGAACACGAAACAACGCACCGACATGAAAACAGAGTCAATAACACCTGAGGAAAGAACAAAAGGGGAGTGACAGATGTAGGGAAGATAATCAAGGAGGGGATGGAGTCCAGGTGAGTGTCATGAGGCGCAGGTGCGCGAGACGATGGTGACAGGGGTGCGGGATAATCAGCAGCCTGATGACCTAGAGGCCGGAGAGGGAGTATACGTTGCAGAGAGTCCCGGGAAATACCACAAAAAAAATCTTTAAAACAAAGATATGGTTACTTTGCCAGAGTTCTCCCAATATATACATAAAGATTTCACCGAAAGTGAAACTGATATTTAGTAATGATACAGTAACTTTGATCGCCAGTGACATTGTTGTAAAATTGCGAAAGAGGGAGTTCATAAATTATGAGCATTATTAATTAATTCAGGCATAGAGCACACCCCGAATAGGCTATAGCGTTGTCGAATCATACCAACTTTAACGGCGGTCAAACAAAAGTCAAAATGCTCAAAGTTGACAGAATATCTCCTATTTGGCAAAATCAATATTATTATTATAATAATAGTAATAATACAGATCAGCTCGTGAAATAATAATAATAATCCACTTGAGCGCTCATATGGGCAGCAATAAGAGACAGTGCAGAGAAGCAGGATAAACGTTACAGCTGTATTTTGACATGCATAGGCGAGACATGCTTTGATAATGCAACCTATGGATTACAGAATAAAGTTAGGAATTTTAATGTGAGACAGGAGTCAGGATTTTGGGTTTCGGTGGGATTGGCACAATAGGAAAATAGCCTAGGCTTGATATTTTAAAAAAGGCTACAACGCAAGTCAATATAGAAATATACACTGGATTTAGGCTACATTATTGCACACTAAATGTTTCTGATCAGTGATAGCTCATTTATTTTTTTGCTCATCTACCACATGTCCTGCCAGAGATCAAATAACCAAATAGAGATTCAGTGACACAAAATCACATTGATTGATTATCAGACAAGTCACAGGCTTTTGGTTGAGAGTAGGACAGGCTACTACATGAGTGAAGAGCAAGCAGACTTGTTCAAAAATGTTATCAGCTAATATACAGTGGCAAGAAAAAGTATGTGAATTACCTGGATTTCTGCCTAAATTGGTCATCAAATTTGATCTGATCACAACAACAATAGACAAACACAGTGTGCATAAACTAATAACACACAAATTATAGAATGTTTCATTGTCTATATTGAATACATCATTTAAAAATGAACCCCTAGGCTAATGACTTCTCAAAAAGCTAACTGGAGTCAGGAGTCAGCTAACCTGGAGTACAATCAATGGGACGAGATTGGAGATGTTGTTTAGAGCTGCCTTGACCTATCAAAACAAAACAAATAAATAATAAAAATGTAAAAAACTAAATTTGAGTTCGCTATTCACAAGAAGCATTGCCTGATGTGAACCATGCGTCGAACAAAAGAGCTGGAAAGGATTACAAAAGGATCTCTAAAAGCCTTGATGTTCATCATTCCACGAAATGTCTAGAAATGGAGGAAGTTCAGCACTGTTGCTACTCTCGCTATGAGTAGAGGTTAAGAAGAATCCTGGAGTCTCAGCTAAAGACATCTCTGG
The DNA here is from genome assembly GCF_002021735.2 of Oncorhynchus kisutch. Taxonomy (NCBI): domain Eukaryota; kingdom Metazoa; phylum Chordata; class Actinopteri; order Salmoniformes; family Salmonidae; genus Oncorhynchus; species Oncorhynchus kisutch. The sequence continues at coordinate 26,753,902 of NC_034178.2, read as the reverse complement.
AACATGCTAACATCTCTGTTGAGGAGTCTACGATATGGAAAACACTAAACAAGAATGGTGTTCATGGGAGGACATCATGGAAGGAGCCACTGCTGTCCAAAAAAAAAACATTGCTGCACGTCTGAAGTTTGCAAAAGTGCACCTGGATGTTCCACAGCACTACTGGTAAAATATTCTGTGGACAGATGACACTACAGTTGAGTTGTTTGGAAGGCACACACAACACTTTGTGGAGAGAAAAAAAAGGCACAGCACACCAACATCAAAACCTCACCCCAACTGTAAAGTATGGTGGAGGGAACATCATGGTTTGGAGCTGTTTTGTTGCCTCAGGGCCTGGACAGCTTGCTATAGTCAGTGGAAAATTGAATTCAAGTTGATCAAGACATTTTGCAGGAGAATTTTAGGCTGTCTGCCTGCCAATTGAAGCTCAACAGAAGTTGGGTGACGCAACAGGACAACGACCCAAAACACAGAAGTAAAATCAAAAACAGAATGGCTTAAACAGAATAAAATACACCTTCTGGAATGGCCCAGTCCTGACCTCAACCTGATTGAGATGCTGTGGCATGACCTCAAGAGAGCAGTTCACACCAGACATCCCAAGAATATTGCTGAACTGAAACAGTTTTGTAGAGGGGAATGGTACAAAATTCCTCCTGACCATTGTGCAGGTCTGATCTGCAACTACAGAAAATATTTGGTTGAGGTTATTGCTGCCAAAGGAGGGTCAACCAGTTATCAAATCCAAGGGTTCACATACATTATCCACCCTGCACTGTGAATGTTTACACAGTGTTTTCTGTTTGTCTATAGACTGTTTGTCTATTATTGTGACCTAGATGAAGATCAGATAACGTTTTATGACCAATTTATTTGACCACACAACAACTGCTTTAAATTAGTATAATGGTTGGATTCAACTTTAGGAGTTTCAGTATAAGCAAGAATTTGATAGATGCCTTCAATTGCATTAGCCTACTTTATTCCAATATTTTCATCATTCAGTTGCGCATATCTAAAAGGTGAGTTTCCATTCTCTGCGCTTTTTCTAGGCCCAATGGCTGTTTCCTCACTCCATTGCCGCCCGCCTTCACTGTGTTGTTCTCAACACCCGTTTTAAATCAATATAGCCTACTGTTTACTAGAAGTCTGGCTTTTCATTTTTTTCCCCCCAGGTTCAGACTCATTTCATTTCTGTGATGGTGGAACAGGCCTGGGCTCGGGCTTCTGCTCACCGGGCCTGGATCAGAATAAAATTTTCAGGTCTAATTAGAACTCTAAATTGCATTTGGGTCTTGTGTGCAGTCCGGCAGTTTCAATTATGCATGTGCTTTGAATTTATGGCGACTTTGTGTGAACTAAATCCACGAGGCTAAAGGCTTCCATGTGACAACCTGTTTAGATAATGCGCCATTACATTTTTAGCCAATCTGCTGCGGCGCATGTTTTGTATTTTGTGGAATTGCATTAGTGCCACATTGGGGGGAAATGTTGTAATTTCCCAGGTCTGGTCATAAAAACAAAATACATTTTTAAAAATCAGAAAATGTGAAGAGTGGTTATGGGATCCAGGTTACTGGTGTTAATACCTTTTAAGTACACACACTCATAAGTTTGGGTCACTTAGAAATGTCCTTGTTTTTGAAAGAACAGCACTTTTTTTGTCCATTAAAATAACATCAAATTGATCAGAAATACAGTATATACATTGTTAAAGTTGTAAAAGACTATTGTAGCTGGAAATATCTAATGGAATATCTACATGGGCCTCTGTACACCTATTATCAGCAACCACCACTCCTGTGTTCCAATGGCATGTTGTGTTAGCTAATCCAATTTTATCATTTTAAAAGGCTAATTGATCATTAGAAAACCCTTTTGCAATTATGTTAGCACTGCTGAAACTGTTGTTCTGATTAAAGAAGCAATAAAACTTGCCTTCTTTAGACTAGTTGAGTATCTGGAGCATCAGCATTTGTGGGTTCGATTACAGGCTCAAAATGGCCAGAAACAAAAAACTTTCTGAAACTCATCAGTCTATTTTTGTTCTGAGAAATGAAGGCTATTCCATGCGAGCAATTGCTAAGAAACTGAAGATCTCGTACAACGCTGTGTACTACTCCATTTCCAGCTCGAATAGTCATTTACAACATTAACAATGTCTACACTGTATTTCTGATCAATTAGATGCTGTTATTTTAATGGACAAAAACAAAACAAAAAAAGTGTGCTTTTCTTTCAAGAACAAGGACATTTCTAAGTGACGCAAAACTTTTGAACAGTAGTGTATATACACACAAAAGTATGTTGAAACCCCTTCAAATTAGTGGATTCTGATATTTTAGCCACAAATCAGGACATACAAAAAAAAAAAATTGAGCACACAGCCATGCAATCTCCAAAGACAAACATTGGCAGTAGAATGGCCTTACTGAAGAGATCAGCGACTTTCAACGTGGCACTGTCATAGGTTGCCACCTTTCCAACAAGTCAGTTTGTCAGGTCTGCTCTGCTAGAGCTGTCCCGGTCAAATGTAAGTGCTGTTATTGTGAAGTGGAAACATCTAGGAGCAACAACAGCTCAGCCACGAAGTGGTAGGCCACACAAGCTCACATTTGGCCCTTTCCTGTTTCAGCATGACAATGCCACCGTACACCAAGCGAGGTCCATACAGAAAGTTTGTTGAGATCAGTGTGGAAGAATTTGACTGGCTGGAAACAGAGCCCTGCCCTCAAACCCATCGAACACCTTTGGGATGAATTGGAACACCGACTGCGAGCCAGGCCTAATCGCCAACATCAGTGCGCAATCTCACTAATACCCTTGTGCTGAATGGAAGCAAATTCCTCAGCAATGTTCCAACATCCAGTGGAAAGCCTTCCCAGAAGAGTGGAGGCTGTTATAGCAGCAAAGGGGGACCAACTCCATAATAATGCCCATGATTTTTTTTTATGAGATGTTCGCCCGAGCAGGTGTCCACATACTTTTGGTAATGTAATTGTTTTTAATAGCAGAGAAGCATAAATATGGAGCCCCCATGCACTTACCACAAATACCTTGTTTGCGGTATTGTACATTCCTCTCAGCTAATGACGTTACATTATCTACATTTTTGCTCCAAGACGCTGGCAATTTGAAAAAAAATGTAGCGCTGTAGTTTCAAAACTCTGTGGATAGTGCTAAAAAAAAAAAATTGTCAAAAAGAAACACAAAATGGCTTCTTAGCAAAGGGCAATTTCTCAAGCAAGAATTTTGCTAGGACTGTCTGGGAGTGGTCTGAGGGGGAAACTGAAAATGAGTTGCGCTCTATCCAACAGCTCGCAGATACAGTGCCCGTATAGATCACAGATTACTGCAACTGTACATAGCCCACCTATAATTTAGCCCAAACAACTACCTCTTTCCCAACTGTATTTAATTTTAATTTATTTATTTATTTTGCTCCTTTGCACCCCATTATTTTTATTTCTACTTTGCACATTCTTCCATTGCAAAACTACCATTCCAGTATTTTACTTGCTATATTGTATTTACTTTGCCATCATGGCCTTTTTTGCCTTTACCTCCCTTCTCACCTCATTTGCTCACATTGTATATAGACTTGTTTATACTGCATTATTGACTGTATGTTTGTTTTTACTTCATGTGTAACTCTGTGTCGTTTTATCTGTCGAACTGCTTTGCTTTATCTTGGCCAGGTCGCAATTGTAAATGAGAACTTGTTCTCAACTTGCCTACCTGGTTAAATAAAGGTAAATAAATAGACTACATAATGAAATTATTATGGACAAAAAGAGTGAAATTATTTGTATTTGTCAAACGGCAACCAAGCATCGATCTCAATGTCACAAGGTTAAGACCCTCAATAATTATTGGAAAGGAGCATCAAGCTCATCTCCGTGCACTTTCACCACCCTGTGAAGCTCATCATAACTTACTCAATCTGTAGCCTAATAACATCAGTTTCATACACATGCTACGTTAGGTTATGTTAAATACTGTACCCCTGAAAACCAGAAATATCCACTTTCTGACAATGGCTAGTAGCCTAATAAACTGCATGCTTTCCCGAACAATCGGTCTGTGCTACAATTCAGAGCAGAGATCTATTGTGTTTTCCACACATTCTGTAACTGTACAGTAGTGGCAACGCCTGGAAAATCAGAGAACTTCACTAACAATGTACTTTCGTGACAACAAAAAACACTATATTGAATCGGCGGTTTCAAAGTCAGCCATGAAGAGAGATGTTCTTATCCACATCCAAACGTGGCACTGAAAAAAAAATTACATAAAAACCTCAAGAAATATTGTAATAACTACTCACTTCTCACACAAGAGGCCCGATGTTTAAGCAGATAACAATGAGGAGTGGACGTCACCTTGTTTTGAGTCAAGCCAAACTTGGTTCATTAATTCATACATACCTGACTGTAAGTCACTACTGATAGATTGCTTTGGAGCCCATTCGATGCTCTATTTACAGCATTGTGAGACAGTCCGTTTTGATCTTGCTGGATGGCGTCCTGCGTGCCCTCCCAGGCTCCTCCAGGGTCTTTCAAGTTGTTGTGGTCTCCGGAGTTGTGTTTGCTCTTCTGTGGTGAGGCGAAGGGGTTGAAGTCTCCCTCCACGTTGCGGTGCGGCTGCGTGTTGAACTCTGTCTCGAAGGAGGACAGCTGCTGTGTCACGCCCAAAAGGCCCCCCACCTCTACACTGAGGATCACCCAGATCACATCTGTGTGGACGGAGAGAGTGACACCCACCAGGAGTTAGGGGTGACGTGTTCTGTCCAGGAGACAGAGTGCTGTGAGTTAAATACCCCAATGCTCAGTAAATCAAGGATAAAAAGTCAAGTTGACCAATTTCAAGACATTGATTGACCACTTAAAAATCTTGAAAAAGGACTACACAGCTAAACAGTTGCACACAAATGTATAAAATGATTCAAATAAAAACTAAAAACTGCAGAGGTTAACGTGTCTGGATAATTTCTAGAATGAATTACACCCTTATGGGGAAAAAAACGTGTCCACAAAACAGTGCATCCGCGCTGTTTGGGACCTACCTCCGTAAAACAGTCCTGTGGCTGTGCACATCCTCCATTGGCCCTGGTACATGCCAGGTGACACAGGGCTGTGCATCTGCACACTGACATCTGAGATCTCCTGGGGGTCTAGACAACGCACCATCACCATGTTGATGTGGCCAAACTGGTCCCCTCCAATGTACTTCAGACATACCCCGGGTGGCCAGGACTCTGCACCTGTGAAACAGACAGACAAAGATATTTGATACACATTTTTAAGACACAAAGCTCCCTTGCCAAACATGCAGTCAGTTACCTTACCTGCACCACACACACGTTTACAGGCCAGTGGTTTCCTTCCGGGTCTTACATTGCAGTGAAGGTTTTTCTTCTTTTGTGACTGAATCATACGTATGGTGATATGAACTGGATGAATAAAAGGTAACCCCCACCTGTATTCTGTATCCTCCAGGTCTTTGTGAACGGTGTGTCGGGGGGAACAGACTCTCCCTCACCAATCGTCACATCCTCCAAAAAGGACATGGATGGTGTGTTGATGCTGGGACTCTCAACGTCATAATATGCACCGATGGCTGCCTGTAGATTCCTGTTTTAATGGCAAAAGACATTGAGGAGAGTGGGTGAGTCAATTCCATGTTTAAACTAGGAAGTATTCAACATGATCTAGTTCCTGAAACTACTTCACAACAACCATTTAAAAATATATATATTTAATAAGTATCTTGCTGATAATGATTTTCCCTGGCAAAAATATGAGTCAAGGTCATTTCAGGGTTGTTTTATTTTGTTCAGTGATAAAGTCGTGATCACTAGCCTACCGTAGCTCACTACCAATCGAATGACGTCATCATATCACAAACACTCACTAGCTAGGTGTTCAAAAATGTACTCCTAGAGCTTGCACATGGTTGTTTAGCTGGACCACAAAAAAATACAAGTTAAATGCGATGGAAACCCATTTTCAGCTCTACTGATGTTTTTTAAAATTGTATATATTAAAAAAAAATGTTTTATAGGAAGTGTGCCTACTACGGTATTGGCAAGTGTTAGCTACATGGCATGTATAGCCTGCATGATTAAATTATTATGGACCAAAGAGCAAGATCATTTTTATTTGTCAAACAGCTGCCAAGCATCGATGATCATGTCACCAGAATTAGACCCTCGATATTTGTTGGAAAGGAGCATCAACCTCACTTGCGCCACCTTGTGAAGTTCATCTTAATTTGTTCAATCTGTAGCCTAATAAACTGCATGCTTTCCTGACGAGTGGTCCATGACTCCCAAGTTCACTTCAATATGATGGTTATTATATCAATATTTGCACATAAAAGCATTTCCACCAGCATTTCTCGCATAATTCACTAACAACAAAAAGATTCCACCTTGTCTATCATGTTTTGTTGACAATCGGAAAGTCCATCAAAAAAATGTTTTTAAAAAATGCTGTTTCCATCAGACATGTCATGACATTTTTTATCCAACATGTACTTTACTGGCATAAAAATGTTCTATGGAAACCTGGTTACCGCTGCCTTGTTATTTTTCATACGATATGACTTTACTCACATAAAAGCTAGATGGAAGTGTGGTTATTGAGGTGATTCGATGAATCTGGTCCAGGGAAAATGTTCACTACATTAGTTTGAGCCAGGTGCCCCAGTTCAAATCAACTGGGAGCTGGTATATCTCCGACTTCCGATAGTGTGATCAAGGCAGCTGGGAAAAATAGTTTTGAACGGTCATCCAACTCAGAATTCCAAGTCAGAACATCTGGCATCTCTCTAGAAGTCCGACTTGAAGATCAATGACCCCATGATTTTACCTAATTATTTTCCAAATTCCCAAGGTGCTTTCAAGACAACTGGGAACTCTGAAAAATACGAGGTCAAGTCATGACTTCAGTGCTCTTCAGGTCAGAAAGTCAGAGCTCTAGAAAGAGGCCCAAATTCCTGAGTTGGAATTCTGAGTTGGATGACAGTTAACATCGATGTTTTCCCAGTTGGAGCTCGTTTTTTCACGTTCACAGTTGTCTTAAACGCACTGACGTCAGAAGTCAGAGATTTCAGAGTTCCCAGTTGTTTTGAACACAGCATAATGAGTAGTATTCTGTGTTTACACATGCAAACGTGATTGCATTTGACAATAACGTTGTATCTGCCTTCCCAATGAAAACTTGTTTTAATGGACAATATATGTTGTATGCACCATGCTGCCTGGTTGACAACATGACCGAGCAGCACAGATTACTGTTTATTTGAGAAAGGCTCTCCTCCCTCACCGCTTTTGCCCGTTCACGGTCGCGGTCCATAGACCGGTCCCCCTTAGCATAATCGAATCAGCACAATTTTTCTGGCGTTAGCTACAGTTTCACATAACTAACGTAACTATTGCCGCGTTCACATACTAATCGAAACTAGGAAACTCGGAAAAGTCTGACTCGTTAACTAGTTCGTTATGCATGTGCAGCGTTCACCGAATAAACTAATCGGAAATGTTCGAGTTTCGACTAGCACACGAACACGGCATTATTCCCAGCAATGACATAGCCAAATACAAAGTATCGGCACAAGTAGATATAGCTATAACTACATGAAAGAGAACGAGAGAGACACATACAACCACAATAAATAACAGCTAGCTCACTCTGGCACTAGTCCAAATGTAGCTAGCTACTAGCCAAGTTAGGCCCCATATCCACGAACTCACCAGTTGGTCATGTCAAGGAAGAAGGCGCATCCTGCCGGGTTGAGTTGGAACCCCAGCAGTCTTTGGAATTCTGAGATGAGGACATCCTTGTCAGTGGTGCCCATACAGTTGAATTTCTGCATGAGCTCCGGGTCCAGGTCTATGTCCATGCCCTCCATCGGCAGGTCTACCGTGGCAGCGACGGCGGGGTCTCCTAATTTAAACCGAGGCCTTGTCCAGTCATAACAACCACTCCAACAACAATACATTTAATACGCATGGTGGAGGGCAACGTTTGACGTCGGTGCAATTGAACGTCACCTTGCGTCGCGGTGTGTGAGCCAAGGTGTGGACACAGAGTTTCTAAACCCAGAGACGCAAAAGCGCAAGCGTTCGAAGCAGACTAAGTAGACCAGGCCGGGGTTTGGGGTTGGAGAAGTAAATGAAAGAAGTGAAAAAATATTACTTATTTGTTCATTTTCTAAAGGCAATACCTAGATTCGAGACAATGTCTTCAATGGATTAACGTGTTATTACTCGAAATTCGTAAAAAAAAAACACTGTATCGAAGCGGTGCCTTTTGCGTTGAAGGCCTGCACATGCGCAGTTCATCGCGAGGCGACCGTTAGCCCAATGACGTTTCCCGCGCATGCGTTTGGCTAGCCAACGTTGCCATGACATCGCCTTCAAGCGTGATCGGGGATTTCTATTGGAGAAGCTGTTTATGCACAGATAGAACAACGATACAGATATTTCACCAGATGTATAAAATGTGAAGAATCCGCTTGGCGTTTCCACTCACTACCAAATATGGCCGGCAGTGGGAGACGATGGAAGGAGATGGATTTTGGCTGAAATTCAGCAAATTTTCTAATCAATGAAACATTGGATCTCAATACAGTTTTCTGTTCCCCCAGTTAGAATCCGTTATGAACAAAGTGGACTACGTTTTTCAGACTTTAACCTTTGCCAAAGTTGCAAAAAATTGCGGAGTCCAAATGCGAATTGAGTTATTGCACACGCGGAAATATGCAGATATATACAAGAAGGATCTAGGCTAATTGGATCTCACTGGCTCGTGTTTGGCTCTGCCCACCTCCTTGCTTGTTCTGCCCACTATGACTAATGTATTCCCATTAGAAACGACAGGCTGTGGTCTCTTAGTTTAGTCATAAACATATTTGGTTTGAGCCTATCTTCACACTCTTCTGTCAAATCAAGCTTTATTTATACAGCACCTTTCAGACATGGAATGCAACACAATGTGCTTCACAGGAAAAATATATATAAAAACAATGGAAATAAAAACTGCAATATTTACTACATAGGCTATATTATTTCAATTATTTCAAGGCTAGCATACAAATAAATACATTGTGAAGCATTTGCAAATGTGACACAATAGGCTGGTAGAGATATATAGCGCTCAGCATTTAAATAACATTTCCTTGTATTATATGATTATAGTCTATATATTGCGCTTATAGGCTGTGACTTAGATAGAATTAAATACAAAGTCAACAAAAAAAGACGTATTAGTGAATTTGAATTCATTTTTAGAAACATAAGTTGGGCCAGTGTCTGGCTACAGGCTCACGCGATGCTGCCTGCGAGCCGGCCAGCAGTGGAGAATATCTGAGGCACTGGGGATGGTAAACACCCTTTTGGCCACTCTTACCAGGCTGGGCAGAGATGCAGAGTTGTTTTATTTTTATATAGATAGGCTTAAAGGTTTTTAGGCAAAACAACCCAATAAAAACGTAAAGCTCCTTGAACGTGGGAATATGCCAGGCCTATTGTGCCAAAATCAAGTATGGCCTATTGTAAAGATAATAGAATGAAAATGAACTAAACGTTTAAGGGATCTGATGTTTTATTTATAAATACTTTGTTACAATGACACAGTTATATACCCACCTCCTTCCTTTCTTAAAGCATGCTCACATAGTAAGTACACCATCAAGTGTATTGTCAGATTCCACAATGATTCTTTAGTTGTGGACACTACATCACCACACTCCCTATCTTGCTCTTGGTCCTCATCTTTGTAAATCACCTTAATTTAGCCCCTGTGTGTTTTACTAACTTCTTTATGAAAATATTTAGGGAACTCAATGACAGTAGCTAAAGCAAGGGGCTATAGCAGCACACAAGTAGACTACAAATGCATGCCCTGAGCTCGTCAAGTGAGCTCTACTGGACGAGATGAGAAGGCCGATGCTCAAGTCTCGCCCAACGCTCCAGTCAAATTGGGCACTCTCAGCTCTGCTCACATACTCTGCTGGCAGGCTATTCCAGAGGCTGGGTATTACTAACTGAAGGCTGCCTCTCCATGCCTCTTGGTCCTAGGCTTTGGGATAGTTAAAAGGCTAGTGTTAAAAGGCTAGTGCCTTTGAAGCATGTCAGACATGTTTTGGGGTGCACAATCGTGGATTGTTTAAAAACCAATAGAATAATCTTAAAATGAATTCTAAAACTGTCTTTGTCATCGGTCATCTGTTGCTATTTGAATTGTTTTTTAAATTAGCTTTTCATTAGCTAATGATGGTTTCAAACCAATAATCTGTGTCGTTCTAAGGAAAAACACAATTAAATAATCAGAAGTCCTTTATTGCATTAATTAATTAGACTAATCAACAACTCTCCACAGGGAAATCATAATTTGTGATGAGAAAAAGTATGTAAATTATTAGGCGGAACTATTTATGGGCAACCTTTGAATTTTCGAACAATTGAAAGTGGGAACACAGGCAGGGTTGCCATGTCCACATTTTCCTAAAATTGGTTTCTAGGAAAAACGATATCACCGGTTAAAATGTATTGGTTGCGAGGTTTGGGCTATTTCTAAATTGCATCGCGACCGCCATGGAATTTCTCTTATGTAAAAAAAATAAATCCCACTGTGACCTGCTGATGCTGACTATCAGGCTGTGAGTGAGTAAGTGAATGAATAATGGGGAGGGCCGGAGGGGTGTCTATGTGTGTGTTGAGAGCACTGGTTGAGAGAGCTCTGCAGCAGGCAGCTGAGTCACGGAGACTTGTGACAACTTTGCCAGTTGTAGGTAGGCTACTTCGTTTGGTCATTATGGAGCCACCTATTTCCAATCCCTTTTCCATAAAATATATTACCAACGTAATTAAAGCAGTAAAAAGACATGTTTTGACATACCCGTGGTATACGTTCTGATATGCCACGGCTGTCAGCCAATCAGCATTCAGGGCTCGAACCAACCAGCTTAATCATAGCAGCCAGAACAAGTGAAATTGAAAATGATCTGGCTAGTTTAATAAAGGAGAAGTCTATTTTCTCTTGCAAAGCTCTCAATAATAATAATAATTTTAATGAAAACCGAATTAAATTAAGTCTATATTATTTCTTAATTCCCTCGAGGTCGTTATGGGAAAGGGTTTATTGGATAAAAGTGGAAACTAATATTGCTGCTGGTTTTCAGGCCTTATGACCAATTTACATTTGCGAAGGCCTGGCAACCCTCAACACAGGAAATGATCTCACTGAGCGTCTCGTGAAGAACACAAAAATATGCCTAAGTAAGTTGCGAAATCCCTCAATTCAAGTGTTATTTCCAAGTATTTTATCGCTGCGTCACCTGCAATATTTACATGTTTCAATGTTTTAAAACTTATGTTTGGGAACGATTATTTTTAAATCGAGATTGTGTATATTTTGTGTCTGCCCCCCAATAGTAAACGTTAGCATTACGACCTTTAGCGTTTCCATTTAGCTCATTATTCATTCCCATCTAGCCAGTTCGCTGTTTTGATACTAAGCTATTTGTTCTCATTTAGCTATGCCATATCGTGGTAATGATCTCCTTTGCCTTAACTAAAGTTCAATTGTGTATGTGAAATATGTTTTATCTAGACTAGCTAGCTAACCCCATTCATAGACGCTAACTGCTTTAGCGCCTGACGATAGTATCTTTTTGTAAAGATCCCCGAAAGCAGTAACACAGACATACACATGGAGTAAACAATAAACAAGCCAATAACACAATAAACAAGTCAATGACACAGTCGGAAAAAAAGTCAGTGTGTGCAAAAGGCATGAGGAGGTAGGCAATAAATAGGCCATAGGAGCGAATAGTTAAAATTTAGCAGATTAACACTGGAGTGATAAATGAGCTAGATGATGATGTGCAAGTAGAGATACTGGTGTGTAAAAGGGCTGAAAAGTAAATAAAATAAAAACAGTATAGGGGTAGGTAGATTAGGTGGGCTATTTACAGATGGACTATGTACTAGAGGTCGACCGATTATGATTTTTCATAAGCCGATACCGATTAACCGGGCGATGTAAAAAAAAAAAAAAAAAAAAAAATGTTTTAATTCATTTGTAATAATGACAATTACAACAATACTGAATGAACACTTATTTTAACTTAATATAATACATCAATAAAATCAATTTAGCCTCAAATAAATAATGAAACATGTTCAATTTGATTTAAATATTGCAAAAACAAAGTGTTGGAGAAGAAAGTAAAATGTGCCAATATGCAATATGTGCCATGTAAAATATGTGTCATGTAAAAAAGCTAACGTTTAAGTTCCTTGCTCAGAACATGAGAACATATGAAAGTCGGTGGTTCCTTTTAAGATGAGACTTCAATATTCCAAGGTAAGAGGTTTTAGGTTGTAGTTAATATAGTATTTATAGGACTATTTCTCTCATACCTTTGACTATTGGATGTTCTTATAGGCACTACAGTATTGTCATTGTAACAGCATAGCTTCCGTCCCTCTCCTCGCCCCTACCTGGTCTCGAACCAGGAACAGGCCTTTGGTCATTAATATGGTAGAATCCGGAAACTATCATTTCGAAAACAAAACGTTTATTATTTCAGTGAAATACGGAACCGTTCGGTATTTTATCTAACGGGTGGCATCCCTAAGTCTAAATATACTTGTTACATTGCACAACCTTCAATATTATGTCATATTTATGTAGAATTCTGGCAAATTAGTTCGTAATGAGCCAGGCAGCCCAAACTGTTGCATATACCCTCACTCTGCGTGCAATGAACGCAAGAGAAATGACACTATTTCACCTGGTTATTATTGCCTGCTAAACTGGATTAGTAGTTATAACTAGTGATTATGATTGATTGTTTTTTATAAGATAAGTTTAATGCTAGCTAGAAATTGACCTTGGCTTCTACTGCATTCGCGTAACAGGCAGGCTCCTCGTGGCGTGTAATGCATTTTTTGAACGGAGCATGCTTATCTAAGATGGTGAGGAAATTACTTTTAAAGAATGACCAGGCATCCTCGACTGACGGGATGAGGTCAATATCCTTCCAGGATACCCGGGCCAGGTCGATTAGAAAGGCCTGCTCGCTGAAGTGTTTTAGGGAGTGTTTGACAGTGATGAGGGGTGGTCGTTTGACCGCGGGCCCATAGTGGATACAGGCAATGAGACAGTGATCGCTGAGATCCTGATTGAAAATAGCGAGGTGTATTTGGAGGGCAAGTTGGTCAGGATAATGTCTATGAGGGTGCCCATGTTTGCGGATTTAGGGTTGTACCTGGTGGGTTCCTTGATGATTTGTGTGAGATTGAGGGCATCTAGCTTAGATTGTTGGACTGCCGGGGTGTTAAGCATATCCCAGTTTAGGTCACCTAACAGAACGAATTCTGAAGCTAGATGGGGGGCGATCAATTCACAAATGGTGTCCAGGGCACAGCTGGGAGCGGAGGGGGGTCGGCAATTTTTTTTACATTTGTAGTTCAAACTGTTTGGGTATAGACCTGGAAAGTATGACAGAACTTTGCAGGCTATCTCTGCGGTAGATTGCAACCCCTTTGGCAGTTCTATCTTGACAGAAAATGTTGTAGCTGGGTAGGAAATCTCAGAATTGTTGGTTGCCTTCCTAAGCCAGGATTCAGACACGGCAAGTTCATCAGGGTTGGGGGAGTGTGCTAAAGAAGTGAGTAAAACAAACTTAGGGAGGAGGCTTCTGATGTTGACATGCATGAAACCAAGGTTTTTTCGATTACAGAAGTCAACAAATGAGGGTGCCAGGTGAGACGCAGGGCCTGGGTTTACCTCCACATCACCCAAGGAACAGAGGAGGAGTAGGATGAGAGTACGTCTAAAGGCTATCAAAACTGGTCGCCTAGAGCATTGGGGACAAAGAATAAAAGGAGCAGATTTCTGGGCGTGGTAGAATGGATTCAGGGCATAATGTACAGACAGGGGTATGGTGGGGTGTGGGTACAGCGGAGGTAAGCCCAGGCACTGAGTGATAATAAGGTAGGTTGTATCTCTGGATAAGCTGGTTATAATGGGTGAGGTCACCGCATGTGTGGGAGGTGGGACAAAGTTGGTATCAGAGGTCTAATGAGTGAAACTAGGGGCTCCATTGTAAACTAAAACAATGATAACTAACCTAAACAACAGTATTCAAGGCATATTGACATATGAGAGAGACATACAGCGAGGCATAAAGCAATCACAGGTGTTGATTTGGAGAGCTAGCTAAGACAACAATGGGTGAGACAACAACAGCTAATCAGCTAAAACAACGACAGCTAAAATGGCGATGAATGGGCAGAGAGGGTCGGTTAACTACACACAGAGCCTGAGTTCGCGGCTGGGGCCGACAGATAAACAACAAAAAAATGTACAAAAAACATGTACACACTAGTGATGCACCGATATTACATTTTTGGCCGATACCAATATGCAATATTTTCCTGCCTTTTAGCGGCCTTTTAAGCATTCTAGTACAGTTATAGTTAACACGCACACATGGATGCAGCGGTCTAAGGCACTGCATCTCAGTGCAAGAGGTGTCACTACAGTTCTTGGTTTGAATCCAGGCTGTATCACATCTGGCCGGGATTGGAAGTCCCATAGGGCGGCTTCATATTTGCCCAGCATCGTCCGGGTTTGGCCAGGGTAGGCCGTCATTATAAATAAGAATTTGTTCTGAACTGACTTGCCTGGTTAAATAAAGCTTACAGATATACACACCACACTGACCAAAAAGTAATTTTGTTGGCATTTACGTATGTCCCTGTTACCAGTAAAACATCATCAAAACCTATTTCTTTTACTCACTTGCTGTGCTGTTTCGTTGTTCATTTGTTCAGTCGTTTCATTCTCAACCAGGATTTCTATGGAACGCCGTTTGGGTCTTTGCGTGTCAAAAAAGATACATATCAAAACATTATTTCATGTGTCAAATAACACTATTTGACGTGTCAAATAAGCTTGTTGACCAATCAGGACCTGACATGACAGCACATCAAATAATAATTTAATACGTTCATACATTTTTATGTAGTTATTACACATTGATTATACTATCACTCGTATTTCATATTTTGCAACGATTCATTGATAAGTATGCTATGATGCTGGTGAAGTTGTCTCGCGCACCTACAGTGATGGTCATTAAAGGAAAGCTAGCTAGCTCATGGATGAAAACAATGTTCTTCCCCAAAAACATAGCAAAATGACCCTAATCATCTAAAATAAACCTAATTTATAAGACAGTTCTTATTTGATTAATGTTGGTCGGACCCATCTATGTGAAGCTAGCCAAAATAAGGATTAGCCGCAATAGTGGACTTTGCGGGTTAGGTTTCAAAATAAAAGTATGTAATTGACAGTGATGCAAATTGATTGAATAGATCATGCTAAACGAGGTTGGAATGTTGTCTTTCTACTCAGTGACACCCAGAGAACATTAGCGTCGTAGCTCTTATTGCGGGACTCTGAAAAAACTGAATTGAGCCACGTTTATTGTCAACCTATGTGTATTGAACACTATTCTTGAGGAAAAACAATAATGCATGGATGTTTTGGAGTCTGATAACTGAGGAGGACGTTGGGAAAAATGTATTGGGTATTGAGTAGACTGATACCCCATTTCATTGATCCTCAATCCTTAGGTAAAGTTGTACAGTGCAACATGAATGAATGTCAATACACACAATAGGATGGCTGGGGAGGTGATTTCACACAGTCAGTGTGAGAGCTACAACGCTAATATTTGCGTAAATTCTTCAGAGTTGTGTTCTGTGGGTGGCACCGAGTAGACTGATAGCTCATGTCATTGCTTCACATTCCAACCTTGTTTGTCATTATCTAGTCTAAATATGGCATAATACCACCAATTGTAACCTTCTGCATCACTTTCAAAGGTACTTTTATTTTGAAGGCTAACCGCAAATTCCACTATTGTGCCGAATCCTTATTGTGGCTAGCTTCACATCACATAACCCGGTCCGGTCGAGCCTCACTAGCCAGATGAAGCTAGCTGGCTGCTTATAACCTTCGCTTTGGACAACAGGGTTAAGTAGCTAGCTAGCTAAGTTCAATTTCAATAGGCAAACAACAAGTGGCTGCCTAGCTAATACTTATTCTCAAGGATTCCTAAATCATTAATAAGAATAATGAAAATGACTGCAGTTTCTATTGGTCATTGTTTTCAGGCTGGTTGTATTGATGCTAGCTAGGCACCAAGCTAAAGCTACCCCAGAAGTTGCGGTCGAACAAAAAATGCTTTATTACCAACGCCGTATTGTAAACACATTGTTCGTGGCCGGTGTTTGCTTGTTTGCAGACTTTTTGTTGAACAAACAAGGTCGACTCATGATGACGTCAGTGATCTTCAGGTCGGAGCTCTAGAAAGAGGCCTGAGTTCCCGACTTACAATTTCAAGTTGGATGAACCTTCAAAACGTATTTTCCTACTCGGAGCTCGTTTTTTCCAGAGTTCCCAGTTGTCTTGAACTCACTGAAGCCAGATTTCCCATTTCTGAGTTTCCTGTTGTTTTGAGCGCATCAGAAGTCATGCTGGATTGACAGCATGGCCAATGTTGAATGTTTATCCTTTTAAGCTTGGAAAAAAGACCCTTAAACCCAGACTTGAGACCACACACCCACTCTACTGAATAGCAGGGTAGTGATTGCTTTGCAATGCTTTCAGGTAGCCACTGATTCCTTCCAAACCACTCATTGTTGAATTTGCGATTTTCAAGTTGTTGTGTAATGTTTATGGTCGATGAGCACCGATACGTTTTATCTATAATTTCTCTTCATTATTTCTCTTCATATGACAAGGATGAAAAAGGATTTGGCAGTAGATTGTCGACTTGATTCATGATAATAACTGCTAGCTGAGATTTTGAATGTATGATGTTGACCTGATCAGTCCAATCAAACTGTACGTATAGCGTGATTTTACAAAATGTTATCTGTGGCCAATGACCTTGAGCCTTTTTGGATGGGCACTTCTAATATCACTCTCTGGCAGCACTCAAGGGGCTTGAATTTGTGAGCTCTACCCTTTGATTTGGTGGTGGCATAGTGTCCCCATGAGTGACAGAACACTGAGCCTATCACGGCGCAAATGGAGAACATTACCAACCCCTGTGCTCCGTTTTTTTCCCGCTGACTGCCCCACCACCACAGAATGCACTGAGCTAGGCTGAAACACTTGCATTTTGGAGCTGCCTTACTCAAGAAAGCAAAAAAGAAACCATGTTTGTATGTGGCTTTATTAACTCAATGATTTTACAAAAAAAAAAAACTATGTAACACATATTAATGCCAAAATAACATGCAACCCCCTCCCCAAAAACAATATATACAGTACCAGTCAAAAGTTTGGACACACCTACTCATTCCAGGGATTTTCTTTATTTTTACTATTTTCTACATTGTAGAATAATAGTGAAGACATCAAAGCTATGAACTATATATAAGATGGCGCCCGGAGAACAAGGCTGACCTTTTATGTATTCCTAACTGTGGTTTATGTTCATTTCTTTGCAAGTTATTTTGTACATAATGTTTCTGCTACCGCCTCTCATGACCAAAAATAACTTCTGAACATCAGGACTGCGATAATAAACCCCCACTTCCTTCCATTCTACTAGCAAACGTGCAATCTTTGGAAAATAAAATCGATGACCTACGCGGAAGATTAAACTACCAACGGGATATTCAAAACTGTAATATCTAATGCTTCATGCTGTATCGGCGGGACAGAACAGCGGCGTCTGTTAAGACAAGGAGCAGTGGAATATGTATTTTTCTAAATAACAGCTGGTGCACGATATCTAAGGAAGTCTTGAGGGTTTGTCTCGAGGGTTTGCCTCGAGGTAGAGCATCTCATGATAAGCTGTAGACCACACTTTCTACTTATCTACTAGAGTTTCATCTGTATTTTTCGTAGCTGTCTATATACCGCAACAGACTGATGCTGGCACTAAGACCGCACTGAATGAGCTGTATTCTGCCATAAGCAAACGTGAAAATGCTCATCCAGAGTCGGCACCACCAGGGGACTTTAATACAGGGAAACTGAAATGAGTTTTACCAAATTTCTATCAGCATGTTACATGTGCAACCAGAGGGGGAAAAAACTCTGGAACACCTTTAATCCACACACAGAGATGTATACAAAGCTCTCCCTCGCCCTCCATTTTGCAACTCTGACCATAATTCTATCCTCCTGATTTAAGCAAGCACCATTGACTCGATCAATAAAAAAAGTGGTGAGATGAAGCGGATGCTAAGCTACAGGACTGTTTTACAAGCACAGACTGGATAATGTTCCGGGATTCCTCCGGTGGCATTGAGGAGTACAACACATCAGTCATTGGCTTCATCAATGAGTGCATCAATGACATTTTCCCCACAGTTGACCGTAGGTACATACCCCAACCAGAAGCCATGGATTACAGGCAGCATCCGCACTGAGCTAAAGACTAGAGCTACTGCTTTCAAGGAGCGGGACTCTTACCCGGAAGCTTAAGAAATCCCGCTATACCCTCGGACGACCCATTAAACAGGCAAAGCATCAATACAGGACTAAGATCGAATCGTACTACACCGGCTCTGATGCTCATCGGATGTGGCAGGGCTTGCAAACCATTACACACTACAAAGGGAACCACAGCCGAGAGCTGCCCAGTGACACGAGCCTACCAGATGAGCTAAACTACTTCTATGCTCACTTCGAGGCAAATAACACTGAAACATGCATGAGAGCACCAGCTGTTCCGGAAGACTGTGTGAGCATGCTCTCAGCAGCCGATGTGATTAAGACCTTTAATCAGGTCAACATTCACAGGGCCGCAGGGCCAGACAGATTACCAGGATGTGTACTGCGAGCATGCGCTGACCAACTGGAAGTGTCTTCACTGACATTTTCAACCTCTCCCTGTCCGAGTCTATAATATCAACATGTTTTAAGCAGACCACCATAGTCCCTGTTCCCAAGAACACTAAGGTAACCTGCCTGAATTACCTCTGTCTGTAGCCATGAAGTGCTTTGAAAGGCTGGTCATGGCTCACATCAACACCATTATCCCAGAAACCCTAGACCCACTCCAATTTGCACACCGCCCCAACAGATCTAAGGACTTTGGGACTAAACACCTCCCTCTGCAACTGGATCCTGGACTTCCTGATGGGCCGCCCCCAGGTGGTCAGGGTAGGTAACAACACATCCGCCTTGCTGATCCTTAACACGGAGGCCCCTCAGGGGTACGTGCTCAGTCCCCTCCTGTATTCCCTGTTCACTCATGACTGCACGGCCAGGCACGACTCCAACACCATCATTAAGTTTGCCGATGACACAACAGTGGTAGGCCTGATCAACGATGAGACAGCCTATAGGGAGGAGGTCAAAGACTTGGCCGTGTGGTGCCAGGACAAGAACCTCTCCCTCAACGTGATCAAGACAAAGGAGATGATTGTGGATTACAAGGAAAAAGAGGACCGAGCACCCCCCCCATTCTCATCGACGGGGCTGTAGTGGAGCAGGTTGAGTGCTTCAAGTTCCTCTATACCAGGCGGTGTCAGAGGAAGGCCCTAAACATTTGTTGGACTCCAGCCACCCTAGTCATAGACCGGTCTCTCCGCTACCGCACGGCAAGTGGTACCGGAGCGTCAAGTCTAGGTCCAAGAGGCTTCTAAACAGCTTCTGGCTACCCAGACTATTTGCATTGCTCCCCTTTTTATACCGCTGATACTCTCTGTTGTTATCATCTATGCATAGTCACTTTAATAACTCTACCTACATGTACATATTACCTCAACTAACCGGTGATCCCGCACATTGACTCTGTACCGGTACTCACCTGTGTATAGTCTTGCTATTGTTATTTTACTGCTGCTCTTTAATTACTTGTTACTTTTATTTCTTATTCTTACAAATTTTTGGGGTTATTTATACTTTTTTTAACTGCATTGTTTGTTAGGTGCTTGTATGTAAGCATTTCACTGTAAGGTGAACAGGTGAAAACCTGTTGTTTTCGGCTCGTGACTAATAAAATTAGATTTTAAATAACACACATGGAATCATGTAGTAACCAAAAAGTGTTAAACAAATCTACATATACTTTAGCTTTTTCAAAGTAGCCATCCTTTGCCTTGATGACAGCTATATATAAGTGAAATAATCTGTCTGAAAACAATTGTTGGAAAATGTACTTGTCATATACAAAAATCTAGTTTGTTAACAAGAAATTAGTGGAGTGGTTGAAAAACAAGTTTTAATGACTCCAACCTAAGTGTATTTAAGCTTCCAACTTCAACTGTATGTATGTGTTTGTGAGAATCTCATCAATATTTGAAGCAGTTGGTGATATTATCTCTCTAGGAGCTTATCCGTCATCAGTAATGTAGAATAATTCTAATGTTTGGGAGAACGCTGATCCGATACAGAGAGCAGTGTTGCCTTTTTTTTTTTTTTTTATCCTGTCAGTATTGACAAATGACTCAATGATGCACTCAGTGAATGTTCTCTCTGCGTGGTGTTATGGGAAAAGCATGTTACAATTCGAACTGTTGTATAAAAAGTTGCATCGGTAAAACATGAATAAGTCAAAGTTCCATCGCTGCCCTAAGTTTCAACCGGGCCAAGATGTCTTTGGAATCCAGCTGTGTTAGTTTCTGCTGAGCTATCATGTCACCACATATGGATACTGATCATCTTCCATACTCATTTGCGTAGCTGTGCTCCACCTTAATGACATTGAATAGTTGAACGTTTCTCCTCTAATTTGTTTTACACAAGCTACTGTATGTTAAAGTAATTTCGGAGTGAGGTTGGGTTCATGTAGGCCACATTCAATGTGGTACATTGACAATATTTCTATTTTATACATTTTTTTAATGATTTCTCCCAGAGGGCTTAGAATAAGGCTGTAACGTAACAAAATGTGGAAAAAGTCAAGGGGTCTGAATACCTTCCGAATGCACTGTATATGCAGCAATTTCAATGTTTTTACTGAGTTACAGTTCATATAAGTAAATCAGTCAATTTAAATTAATTAATTAGGCACTAATCTATGGATTTCACATATCTGGGCAGGGACGCAGCCATGATGGGCCATAGGCCCACCCACTTGGGAGCCAGACCCACCCATTTTGGAGCCAGCCTCAGCCAATAAGAATAGGTTTTTCCCCACAAAAGGGCTTTATTACATACAGAAATACTCCTGTTTCATCAGCTGTCTGGGTGGCTGGTCTCGGATGATCCCGCAGGTGAAGAAGCCAGATGTGGAGGTCCTGGGCCGGCGTAGTCACGTGGTCTGCGGTTGCAAGGCTAGTTGGACATACTGCCATATTCTCTAAAACAACGTTGGAGGCAGTTTATGGTAGAGAAATTAAACATTTAAATTCTGGCTACCAACTGGTGGACATTCCTGCAGTCATCATGCCAATTGCACGCTCCATCAAAACATCTGTGGAATTGTGTTATGTGTCACAACTGCACGTTTTATAGTGTTCTTTTGTTGGCCCCAGCACAAGGTGCGCCTGTGTAATGATCAAACGCCTGTGTAATGGTCAGCTTCTTGATATGCCACACCTGTCAGGTGGATGGATTATCTTGGCAAAGGAGAAATGCTGACTAACAGGGATGTAAACATTTCTGCACAAAACTTGAGATAAATTATATATTTTTGCGTATGGAACATTTCTAGGTTCTTTTTTTTCCTGCTCATGAAACATGGGAACAACACTTTACATGTTATTTTTGTTCTGTATAGAAACTTCAGAAATGAGCTTTTAAGTGTTTTTTTGTTTTGGATCTATACTATTCATGTAATCTATTCAATAGTTTAGCTATAATGAATCCGGTCTAATGAATGTCATTTGACCCAATATTTTAGCCATAGATTAGAAAATTTAACTGATTATATGTATCAAGTTACATTTTAAAACAGTTGTAATTGTACAATTATTTTTGAATGGTCCGAGTCATGGTTTTGCATATGTAAGATTCTTCTGTTCATTTAAAATAAGTTTTATTTTTGAAACATTTTATATAGAATAAATGATAGTTATTTAGTCGTTCTACCATTTATCAACATATTGTTCAATGATTCGACCAAATGATTATTCCGTGACTAGCTAATACGCTTTCTTTTTTTCCCCGTGGTATCGTTTTAGTACTGAGTATCGTGATACTAAACCTGGTATCGAAGTCAAATTCTGCTATCTTGACAACACTAAACAGCACAGATATTTATAGTGTACTTCACTGTGGAAAAGAGGCCGCAATGTTGATATGATTTTGCGTTTACGTCCATATGGTTTCACATTCGTCTCCAAGGATCATAAGGAAACATCCTAAAACAATGGCTTTGTTTATTTACAATCCCGTTATCCAAACTGATTACTCATTTTACCTCTTTAACAATTTATAAATTACAGTGCATGGAGAATGGTGTTATTATTTTTCCACTTGGAACCTGTAGGTTCGCTCAACCTTATTCATGGTTTCCTTCCGCGTAAAGGTGGTAATGGTCAGAATACAGTGCATCTGCCTCCCGAGTGATGCAGCGGTCTAAGGCATTACATCGCAGGGCTAGTTGCGTCACTACAGATCCTGGTTCGATCCCAGGCTGTGTCGCAGCCGGCCGCGCCCGGGAGACCCTTGAGGCGGCGCACATTTGGCCCAGAGTCGTCGGGGTTAGGGGGGGGGTTTGGCCGGCCGGGTTGTCCTTGTCCCGTCATGCTCTAGGGACTCCTGCCACAGGAGCCAGGCGGAATGCACACTGACACGGTCGCCAGGTGTACGGTGTTTCCTCTGACATATTAGTGCGGCTGGCTTCCAGGTTAAACAAGCATTGTGCCAAGAAGCAGTGCGGCTTGGCGGGGTCATGTTTCGGAGGACGCACGGCTCTCGCCCTTCGCCTCTCCCAAGTCCGTACTAGAGTTGCAGTGATGGGGCAAGACTAACTTCCAATTGGATATCACGAAATTGGGGAGGAAAAAAACAAACAAAAAATACACACCCCTGCCACACCTTAATTTCGCTGACATCCACCCCAAACTAACAGCTGGTGAATAGCATAAATTCAAGGTTAGAATACAAAGAGAGAGAAGAGCATAAAAGGGAATTACAGTCCATTCGTGTGCGCTTAACTTGGGTCGGAATTTCCCCCATGGAGCCAACTGTAGAGAAATATACCTGCTACCCTACATACTAAGAAGGGTTTTCGAGAGCTACTAGCTAGCATCTTCTTCACTCTCCCAGCCAGAGCATTCTAATTGCATAGTAAAAAATATAAGGCACTGCTCCAAGCTAGTTTGTTCTGGTCCATGGCCCAGCTAAAGTTTTTCTTTTTTTTTGTTGATTTCGGTGAATTGGTTAACTTGCTTTTTTGTATCCCCCAGATTTTATTGTGACTACTGTGATACGTACCTTACACATGACTCGGTAAGCCAGACTAATTTTCAGTCTCTGCACCCTTTAACAATAGCGAGCACATCATAAATTGCACCCTGTATTAACATTAAATTGAACATTATATATTTTTACAGCCATCGGTGAGAAAGACTCACTGTAGTGGACGAAAGCATAAAGAGAATGTGAAAGACTACTACCAGAAATGGATGGAGGAGCAGGCACAGAGCCTCATCGATAAAACAAGTAAGCAGATATGAAGGGGGTAGCTAAACATTCAGCCGATTCTATGCGGTTTCGTTTATAAGCAACAGTTTGTGCAGATACAAAACATACACAAGCCCCACACACCCATACTTGCATAATAAGCGTGTAGCGTTTGAATTCGGGGGTAGCAGTGACCTGGATTCGAACTCTGGTCCAGCGACTGTCAACCCAACACCTTAGCCGTTACTCCAAGAGATCCGAACATCTTTTAAGGTCGCTACACTACCTACGTGCGTGTCCCCATGCTTTTCTATACGAAGTCCCTCACGTGAACAGTTGCATCTCCGATGGCCTCATGGGTGCCATCCCACGTCGGACACCGACGTAGTGAATTCAGGGATAGCGCCCTGGTCCAGCGACTGTCAACTCTACAATAGGTTAACATGTTGCCTTGTGTTTTCCTCCTCAGCGGCTGCCTTCCAGTCCGGTAAGATCCCTCCTACCCCATTCCCTGGAGCCCCTCCCCCAGGCGGAGCCATGCTCCCTCCTCCAAACATCGGTACGTAGACTGGACCAACCACAACAGTGCTAGTCTAGTATTTTGAGAATGATTTATATTTAAATGAGATACTGATAACTTGGTGTGTTGGGGACTGAGCTTTAAATTGTCATTTGTGAACCAGGTGGCCCTCCACGCCCAGGCATGCTACCAGTGCCCGGGCCCCCTATGGGTGGACATGGTCCTCATATGATGCAAATGATGGGGCCCCCACCACATGGAATGATGCCTGGAGGTGAGATTATTTCCCCAACACCTACATCATGTATTGTTGATGTAAACAATGTGTGTGTGAGTGTGTCTAAAAAAAAAATTCCGATGGCCATTGAATTAAAGATCTGCAAGTTCTCACCCAAAATGTATCTGCTGCTGTTCACAAATCTTCACTGAACTTGAACAGTTCATGCCTGGTCAAAGTCATAGCTTTGAGATATATTTTTCACCAAGATTTGATGTGATGTATTCATAATAGTCCATAAGGGACATGTATACTGGACCATGATTAGGGTACAATGTGAAAACCAAGTAAAGTCAAATATGTTTGCTGTCCTGTATGTTCAGGTATGCGACCACCAATGGGCCACATGCAGATGATGCCTGGCCCACATATGATGCGCCACCATCGGCCAATGATGCTTATCAGACCGGGTATGATTCGGCCGGACAGATGAGACCCAAAATCAAGAGGCGCTCCTGTGTTCTACACTGCCATATACATGATCTTTGGAGGACACTGCACCAAATGCATTGTTTTTTTTTTTTTAAATGGCCACCTATTGTCTCCACCTTAAAACCCATTTGGTAGAGTTCCACATCATCTCTCTTTATCGCCACCAAACCATTTTGACAGGCTATTTATTGTGGTTTCACATAACCAAAACTTCTGGGGTTTTTTTGTGTTTAGTGTATAGGTCATATTTTTGTTTTGATGCATAGTTGTATTGTTTACACAAGTAGGTTTCTGTTTCCCCCTGCTGCTCTAATAAGAATACAGCTGTGGAGGTTTAACGTGGCACCAGTTGCACAGAAGCACATGCATGTCAGAAAGAGCAGGTATTATTTTGTCACTGTTCTGATGTAAATGCCTCATGTGATTTGTTTTTCAAAGTAAAATATGATTATTTTTTGGGCCCACAGTCTTTTTATTTTTGAAAGAAATAAAATGAGTAGACTTGAAAGTGTATGTTGGTCTTCAATCATAAAAATAAAAAAAATAGACTATTTTTCTCCGCAGGTCACTTATACATCCTTTTCTTGTCCGTATGCTGCATGTGGTATAAGGGCATTTGTCCGACTGAAGTATTTGCCACAATCATTGTAGCTAAATGGTTTCTCCCCAGTGTGTAGCTGCATGTGCTCCGTCAGGGCTCCTTTCAGTTTGAAGCATCTTCCACAAACGTGTCCTTGCCCATGTGAAGTCTCAGGTGTGTTCTTTTTAAAGTACCTACCTACAAAGCCTTTGTTACATAGGGCATGTAAATGTTTTCTCTCCTGCATGACTCATCATATGCATAAGGCTTTTCTCCTTCTTGAGGAATTTGCCAAATACACTACATTGCCAAAGGTATGTGGACACCCCTTCAAATGAGTGGATTTGGCTATTTCAGCCACACTCGTTGCTAACAGGTGTATAACATTGAACACACAGCCATGCAATCTCCATAGACAAACATTGGCAGTAGAATGGCCCATACTGAAGAACTCTGACATTCATAGTGGATGCCACCTTTTCAACAAGTCAGTTTGTCAAATTTCTGCCCTGTTAAAGCTGCCCTGGTCAACTGAAAAGGGCTGTTATTGTGAAGTGGACTTCTAGGGGCAACAACGGCTCAGCAGCAAAGTGGGAGGTCACACAAGCTCACAGAATGGGACAGCCGAGTGCTGAAGCGCGTCTGTCCTCTGTTGCAACACTCGCTACTGAGTTCCAAGCTGGCTCTGTGAGCTTCATGAAATGAGTTTCTATGGCCGAACAGCCACACTCAAGCCTAAGTTCACCATGTGCAATGGCAATCATTGGCTGGAGGGGTGTAAAGCTCGCCGCCATTGGACTCTGGTGCAGTGGAAACTCGTTCTCTGGAGAGATGAATCACGCTTCACCATCTGGGAGTCAGACGGACAAATCTGGGTGTGGCGGCTGCCAGGAAAATGCTACCTGCCCAAATGTATAGTTCTAATTGTAAAGTTTGGTGGAGGAGGAATAATGGTCTGGGGCTGTTTTTCATGGTTCTTTCTTAGTCCCTTTGTTCCAGTGAAGGGAAATGTTAACGCTACAGCGTACATTGACATTCTAGATGATTATGTGCTTTCAACTTTCCTGTTTCAGCATGACAATGCCTCTGTGCACAAAGCGAAGTCCATACAGAAATAGTTTGTTGAGATCGGTGTGGAAGAACTTGACTGACCTGCACAGAGCCCTGACCTCAAACCAATCAAACACCTTTTGAAATGTATTGGAACGCCGACTGCGAGTAAGGCCTAATCGCCCAACATCAGTGCCCAACCTCACCAATATTGTTGTGGCTGAATAGATGCAAGTCTCCGCAGCAATGTTCCAACATCTAGTAGAAAGCCTTCCCAGAAGAGTGGAAGCTGTTATAGCAACAAAGGGGGGATCAACTCCATATTAATGCCCATGATTTTGGAATGAGATGTTTGATGAGCAGGTGTCCACATCATATTGGTCATGTCGTGTATGTCATTACCCTAGGCTATTTAGGCCAATATCAAAAAAAATTCTAGAATGTTTAACAAGGTATTCTCTCTGCTCTGGCAGGGATGCATAGCCACCTAATATTTACTGGTAGAATTTCAATTGCATATCCTTCATTCCTCACCTCGTCACCTTCTCAAAACCCATTGGATGAAAAGGTCTGATGTCCATCCCCTCTATACTTTCATCCGATGGGTTTGAGAAGGTGGCAAGAGGATGTGAGGAATCAATCAAAATGAGATTATCCCACTGTCACTGCGGAGGCTGGCTTTTTTGTTGGCGGTACCACATGAGACCATGGCGTAGACATAACACTTCAACATAACACTTGTTTTTCATTAACTTTATTTTATGCATAATGAACTTGGCTATTATGATATTCAGTGGCCTAAATAGACTACTTGTTGGAGTTTAATGACATATTAGTTTTGGTCATCAAGCTGAAATAATTATTCACTCTGAATCAGTCATACTGCACAGCAGATTGCGATAAAAACTAGACTGCGGATATAGATCAGTTTATTTGCATTTGGGAGCAGAAATGTAATGAATATGGTTGATTCTGTGGATGAATAGATTAACGTTATTTATCTGAAAATGTCCAAACTGGAGCTGGAAAGACTACAAACTAGCTGCACTAAATTTCGTTCTACCTGTTTTCTATTGATGTTTCTATATCCATAAAATTTACACTGATTCATGATTTCGACTGGCTGAGAAAAGCTGCCTGCCTGTTAAATGCGTTTCTCACTGTGCGATTAGAACAGCAGCGGCTGTTAGGATATTTGGGGCAGGAAGAAATCTCCCCTTCGTCTACAGAGGCTTCTGGATATCATTGTGAGTCTCATCAGCTATACCTGCACTGTATACTATCTGCGAGGGGTTGGCTATTATACAGTGCCTTCAGAAAATATTCACACACCTTGACTTTTTCCACATTTTTGTTGTCATAGCCTGAATTTAAAATGGATTTACATTGAGATTTTTGGTCATTGGCCAACAAGTGCAATTATGTTTTTTGAAATCTTTGTAAATTCAAAAAAATTAAAAGCTGAAATGTCTTGAGTCAATAAGTATTCAACTCCTTTGTTATAGATGACTACCTCATCTCTGTATTCCGCACATACAATTATCTGTAAGGTCCCTCAGTTGAGCAGTGAATTTCAAACCCAGATTGACATAACATTGAATATCCCTTTGAGCATTATGAAGTTAGTAATTACACTTTGGATGGTGTATCAATGCACCCAGTCTCTACAACGATACAGGTGTCCTTGCTAACTCAGTTGCCGGAGAGGAAGGAAACCGCTCATGGATTTCACCATAAGACCAATGGTGACATTAAAACAGTTAAGGAGTTTAACGGCTGTGATAGGAGAAAACTGAGGATGGATCAACAACATTATATTTACTCCACAATACTAACATAATTGACAGAGTGAAAAGAAGAAAGCCTGTACAGAATAAAAATATTCCAAAACATGCATTCTGTTTACAACAAGGCACTAAAGTAATACTACAAAAAAATGTGTGAAAGCAATTCACTTTTTGTCCTGAATACAAAGTGTTATGTTTGGGGCCAATCCAATACAACACATTACTGAGTACCACTCTCCATATTTTCAAGCAGAGTGGTGGCTGCATCATGTTATGTGTATGCTTGGAATCGTTAAGGACTGGGGAGTTTTTCAGGATAAAACAAATAAACATAATGGAGTTAAGCACAGGCAAAATCATAGAGGAAAACCTGGTTCAGTGCGCATTCCACAAGAACCTGGGAGATTAATTCATCTTTCAGCAGGACAATAACCTTAAACAAAAGGACAGATCTAGACTGCTTACCAAGTGTTGCTTACCAAGTGACAAGTGAATGTTCCTGAGTGGCTGAGTTACAGTTTTGACTTAAATCTACTTGAGAATATATGGTAAGATCTGAAAATGGTTGATTAGCAATGATCAACAACTGATTTGACAGAGCTTGAAGAATTTTGAAATGAATAATTGGCAAATTGTCACACCCTGACCATAGTTTGCTTTGTATGTTCTATGTTTTGTTTGGTCAGGGTGTGATCTGAGTGGACATTCTATGTTGGATGTCTTGTTTGTCTGTTTCTGTGTTTGGGCCTGATATGGTTCTCAATCAGAGGCAGGTGTTAGTCATTGTCTCTGATTGGGAGCCATATTTAGGTAGCCTGTTTTGTGTTGGGTTTTGTGGGTGATTGTTCCTGTCTCTGTGTTTGTTGTCACCAGATAGGCTCAGTCACTTTGGTTTTTCTTTTTTCATTGTTTTGGAAGAGAAGAGAACGAGCGCCATTCTCCTTGCGGAGATGGTGCTAAATCCATCAACACGGTCGGTCCCTGGGATTGGGCTGGCCAACACGATTCGGTTTGCTTGGAAGGAAAAGGAGTTGGAGCCTTTAGGACGGGAAACTTTTGGAAGGATAATATTGATGGGGATTCTAAAGCTGACGGTGAAGGACGTGTTTTGTTTCCAAGGCAACTCGTTGGAGGGAGCATACGACGTGGCACCATATACAGAGGAGAAACACGATGATATCCTGAGAAGGGCAAGAGCAGTGGGAGGTGAGAGGCCGATGAGCCACTATGAAATAACAAGCCTCGTGAAGAACAACTTTAGGGTTGTAACTGTCAATATTTACAACCCATACGTTAAGGACGAAGAGGTGAGGGCCTTTCTGGGGAGATACATGGATAACGTCTCCTCAGCAAGGCACCTCAAAGACTCCCTTGGGTTTTGGAATGGGAGGAGAGGCTTCCAGGCCCTCCTCAGGGAGGACCCAAAGGGACATGGTGGCTACCTCCATCCTCCTGCTATGTTCTCCCTAGGGGCTGACAGGGGGACGTTGTTTTATGCACGTCAGCCCCCATTTTGCAGGCGCTGTATGGCCTACGGCCACATTTTCGCCTCGTGCAGCACAAGAAAATGCAGATTTTGTGGATCTGAGGAACATGAGGCGAGGGATTGTGACAAGCCTAAGGCGTGCCACGGGTGTGGATCGTCAGCACACCTGTGGCGGGGGTGCCCGGCTCGTCAGAGGTCATATGCGTCTGCGGCTGGGGGGGAGCAGGAGCCTGGGATGGGGGAAGAAGAGGAGGGGAAGGAAGCATGCCTCATGACCAGAGTACAGGTCCAGAGGGGAAGGCCGCAAGGAAGGAGGAGGAGCAAGAAGAGGCGGATGGAAGAGAGAAGGAAACGGAAGGCACGGGAGTGGGAGAACCAGGAAAGCGGTGGAAGAAGGCAACCGAGTGGAGGAGCATGAGAGAGAAGAAAGCGAGGGAGGAGTGTTGGAGAAGGAGACGGTGGAAGAGCAAGTGGACTGGGGGGAAAGTGCCCTGGTGGAAGAGATGAGGGGTATGGTGGAGGAGCTGGCGGGGGGGGAGGGTGGTATCTCTCCACTGCCGCCATCACCAAAGAAGAGAATGAAGAGGATGGTGCGATTGGCCGACAGTGAGAGGGAGGGGATGGCCAAGAGAGTGATGGGGGTGGGAGAAACCTCTGGGTTGCTGCTGGTTTCCCCAGGCCCTCAACTTCTGTTGGGTGGGGACACACCTAACAAGACTCAGGACTGGGTACAGGAGGAGGTGGGGAGTTTTTTGTTTGGGGACTCAGCCTCCCCGATTTTTTTTCTCCAAACCAGCTGCACCACTGGGGAGGGGGAGGAGTGTGGGGGTAGACCCAGGGTGCAGGGCACCCCGGAGCCAAACACTATTCCTGCATCCTGGGTTGGTGAGATGGAGGAAGAGGGGGGGATGTCGGGAGTACGGATGGTGTTTTCACCGGTAGATATGGAGCAGGGGAGCATCGGGTGAGTCTCCTGTTTTTTTTTTTTTTTTCTGTCTGGGTTTAGAATTTGAGTGTATTACATGTTTTTATTTGATTCTTTCATGGGGTCTAATTTTACTTTTGTTAGTTTAAATGTAAGAGGTTGAAGGGATTTTGTTAAGAGGAGGGCGGTTTTTAGTTATTTGGAGGGTGTGGGGTTTGATTTTTGTTTGTTACAGGAGGTTCACCTGAGGGATGGAGGGGATGTTAGTAGGTTTAAGAGGGAGTGGGACAAGGGGGAGTCGGTTTGGGGTATTGGGGGGATGCACTCATCGGGGGTAGGGATTTTGTGTGGGCACAGGGAGGTAAAAGTGGAGGATTCTTTTGTGGTAATGCAGGGGAGGGTTATAGGGGTGGATGTCACGATAAGGGATTGTAAATTTAGATTAGTGTTGGTGTATGGGCCACAGGTGGTGGCAGACAGGAGGGAGATGGTGGACTGTCTGACGCCCCTGTGTGTCACAAATAGGAAATTAGTGATAGGGGGGATTTTAATACAGATTTAGGAATAGGGGGGATAGCAGTGCAGGCGCCATTACCAGGCTAATGGCTTGCCATGGTCTGGTTGATGGTGGTCTGCACACTACTCCGAAAATGGCCGGTCCTACATGGCGCAACTCCAGGGGGGTTGAGCGGAGGCTCGACTATATTTTTGTACCCAGGTCTTTGGGTAAGTTGTCTGGGCGGTTGTTGCCTGTTTTCTTTTCGGATCACGACGGGGTGCTCCTGCAGGTGGGGTCGCCAGTCTGCCTCTTTGGTAGGGGGTACTGGAAGTTAGATCGGGATGTGCTGGAGGAGCAGGCTTTTGTTGACGGGTTTTATGGTTTCTTTTGGAGGCTTGAAGGCCTCCGGTCCATGTGCGAGGGGGTGTTAGAGTGGTGGGAATTAGTTAAGGTGAGGATTAGGGCTTTTATAATAGGGTATTGCAAGAGGAAAAAAAGGGAGGAGAGGAGGGAGGTGGATCGTATCCAAAGGTTAATTGAACTCGAGTACGAGGCAGGCAACCTCGGCGGGTCGTTTGACTGGGAGAGATCCGCTACCCTAAAGGCGCAGCTCAGGGAGTTGCAGGAGCGGAAGGCTCGAGCTTTCCTGGAGCGTGCGCATAGTGGCTTTCTAGAACACAATGAGACTTGTTCCGCTATGTTCTTTAAGTCGGTTAGGGCCAGACAGAGTAGGAAGGTAATGCATGGCGTTAGGGAAGAAAATGGTAGTATAGTTAGAGAACCAGAGGATATGGTCAGGGTGACAACTGATAATTTCCAAGGTTTATTTAAGGAAAGGGAAATAGATGTAGAGCAGGGAAATGTGTTTTTAGAACACTTGTCCAGGCGGTTGCCGGAGGACATTAGAGAAGTGATGGAGGCCCAGATTTCACTAGAAGAGGTTGAGGGCGCTCTTAGGAGGATGGGGAAAAGGGAAGGTGCCTGGGATGGATGGACTGCCGGCTGAGTTTTATCTCAAGTTTTGGGGTATACTTGGACCAGTGGTCCTCGAAGTCTTGAAGGCCATCCTTGAGACGGGGGTCCCGGGGGGATCAATGGCTGTTGGTGTGCTGTCACTTTTATATAAGAAGGGGGAAGTAACAGACCTTGGCAACTGGCGGCCGTTGACCATGCTGTGCGTAGATTACAAGCTACTTGCAAAGGTTTTAGCAGACCGGTTGCGCACAGCCCTTCCCTACGTCGTTCATGAGGATCAGACGTGCGGGGTAGAGGGCTACAAAGTCCACCTTCTTAGGATCCCCCTGTTGACAAGGAACATCATCTTGTCTCTCTACTACGACCATTAATTCTTCAAAAGTCTTTCTTCCACTCTTCATCAAAAACTATAGAATGGATGGACTGGGCTTCCGCACTCTACCATGCGGGTCAGTCGTTGTGCACCAACCACTTGATCCAATTCTTCGTGTGTATCCTTTGCATTTACTTCGAGCACCACCCCAGAGATAACACCCTTGATAGGCGCCCTGTTTCGAAGATCTACACAAGGGACATTCCAATCCGACATCTTCTTGAGAAGCAAAGCATGCTCCTTCTGTTCCATAGAAACACAACAAAACGGAATCAGCCAACTTATCGTTTTTTTCCCTTCATCAACGCCACCTCATCCAACGCATCTACAATTTTAATAGAGACTTCAAACGGATCTCCCAGGTAACAACATCAATCCAAAACCCTTGTTCCTACCGTTTTCCTACAAGATTCCACTACCACTTTACTGCGCTTATTTCCTTTTGCATTCGCCACTGTAATCCAGTTCTTCTCACTCTCATCTCCACTCGACACACGTCATCCGATTCAAACAGAACATCCGCTTCCAATATTTTCCCCGAGACTAACTGTCCTGTTGCGTAACAATCACATTTTGGAATAGCGAGGGCATTCTGACCTCACTCGCATGACAAAAAAAAAAAAAAAACGTGTTTTTACTCGCGCTGGGGTGACCGTTAGAGATATTTGGAACCCAGGAGTGACAAGGTTAGTGACAATAAAATATAATATTTTTCAAAAGTGATGTCTGTCATATCACTGCTGCAACGAACATTGTTAGAAATGGGTGTAATTGGCAAATATCTTACTCTTCTCTGAATCTACACGTGTGTGAGTTTGAGTGAGCGACAGGGAGAATGAGATTGAGAGAAATGGTAGAAACTTTACATAACTCACCAGTCTGTTGAATCAGGACACAAGGGTCTTGTCAGTGAAAAGCATCTAAAATATGTGTGAAGATAATGTGTTTTGAGTATAATTTAATATGTTGCAACAAGAAGAAGGGGATAGGTGTGTGGCGAAGATATGGAGTGTCTCAGAATGCATGCACTCAGCTCTCCAGAATGTGCTCAGCTGTCTCCCGCCAATTCTTGCGCATTCATTGTTTCATTCTGTGAATTGTTTGCCCTTTAATCGTTTATTTTTTATCAATTCCCCATTGTGTATGTAACCAGTAGGCCTAGTAAATGTACCGTAAATCCCCCGTCATTTGGTTTACATTCATTTCTGTTACTCCATGTATTTATTTAAAAAAAAATATTAGCGGGTAGATCATCTTTAATATTGCAGATAGATTGTGGCTTCCATCGATGTAATTGTCTGCATCATTTCCAATCACCCATATATATTTTTGTTGGTAAATATACTGTATCTATCTATATATATAGTGGGGAAAACAAGTATTTGATACACTGCCGATTTTGCAGGTTTTCCTACTTACAAAGCATGTAGAGGTCTGTAATTTTTTATCATAGGTAAAACAAAAATCCAGAAAGTCACATTGTATGATTTTTAAGTAATTAATTAGCATTTTATTGCATGACTTAAGTATTTGATACATCAGAAAAGCAGAACTTAATATTTGGTACAGAAACCTTTGTTTGCAATTACAGAGATCATACATTTCCTGTAGTTCTTGACCAGGTTTGCACACACTGCAGCAGGGATTTTGGCCCACTCCTCCATACAGACCTTCTCCAGATCCTTCAGGTTTCAGGGCTGTCGCTGGGCAATACGGACTTTCAGCTCCCTCCAAATATTTTCTATTGGGTTCAGGTCTGGAGACTGGCTAGGCCACTCCAGGACCTTGAGATGCTTCTTACGGAGTCACTCCTAAGTTGCCCTGGCTGTGTGTTTCGGGTCGTTGTCATGCTGGAAGACCCAGCCACGACCCATCTTCAAGGAGGTTGTTGGCCCCTGCATGTAATTCACTGTAAAAGACCCAAGTGCAGTTAAAACGGGGTTTTCCTATGTTTTATATCATATTGTACTACAGCTGATGAAACTAACATGGTAAGTGTTATTTCCTTGTAGTTGCTGGTTGAAATTACAATCTACACAGGACTTTTTAATCAGCAGGTTTGATTTACATGGGCGAGAGTTTAGTCTTTCCATGGTGACATCACCATGCTGTAAATTGGTTAATAGACCAATAACAAAGAGAGTTCCAAACCTCTCTGCCAATAACAGCTAATTTACATTTTTTTCTCTCACCACTTAGACCACTCCCAGATAGCCCTAACAAAATTCTTGCTTGAGAAATAGTTGATAGCCAAAAAGGTATTTTTGCAAATGTTTCTAGAAATCTATTACAAGTACCAGATTTTTACCCAGAAATGATTTGATATTGATTTAAGAATTAACGTTAAACTTCCACACTCATCTTCCATTTTGATAGATTGCAATGGACACCTTTGAGCCAACTTGGGTTTATTTTGTCCAAACACATAGCCTACAGATAAATGAGACGTACATAACAATAGGTTCCTAGAAAATGTTTACAATTTTGCCCATCAGAGTAGCGTACTATTGTATGCAAATGTATTTTCTAGCCACAGGCATGATGCATATCACAGTAAATTGTTGATGTGATTCTGGCAATTTGAACTGCTTTTTAAATAGTTCAATGACAATATAATGTTTTAACTGGAAAACTATTGAAGACCCACCTTGTAAGAAGAATACACATTTGAGAAATTAAAAACACCAAATAAAATTTACAAAACCAGAATTCACATACAGTATTATTTTCACAAAAGCTCGCAATAAGAGAAGTTCTTGAAAACACATTCTCTGCAGGTCTGAAACATCAGAATGTAACCAATTGCATATCCAACAAAGATGAGTTAATTACATAATAGTGTATACTGCATACCCTTTACGGTATGTACCGTTTAGGGTATGGATATTCAAATGAAACTTCTTTATCCAATATACCAGAATTTATAGTACTGACAAGGAACTAAATCAATTGTTTTTTGTGCTTTTATCAGTTTGAATTTCATTCAAGAGTACATAATTATTAATTTATTTTTCACTTGCAATGCCAGATAAGTGGTTAATGTCTCAGGATTAGTGTCCTCCAAAGTTGTTTCCAAATCCACCAGATGATGCTGAGCCGAGAAGTATTGGATCTACCGGGCTTGGACAACCACTGCCTGAGTCCAGCAATGCCAGAGTGGACGACCATATCAAGTCCAGGCAACATGACCATGTCCTTCAGTATGGGAGGTTGCTTTATATCTAGAGTTGAGTCAGTCAATCAGTCCGTCTGCCAGGCATCAGGGGTCTCAGTCGGAGCCCCTGCACAGTCACTCTCTGACAACTACAGAAACGGTCTATACTCCTAGTGGTGGAGACTGAGGTGGATCCTGGGAAACAGAGTCCTACAAGCTGTTTTTCTCAGTGGCGGTGGAGCCGGTGGCATCGGTGCATTCTGCAGTCTCTGAGCTGCGAGGGAAGTAGACAGTAGTCTTGTGCTCTTCGTAGGTGTCGATGTGTTTGAGGTGCACCACCATGTGCAGAGCGTATGCCAGGACCAGGAGGAGGATGAGGGAGGTGATCAGACCCATGAGGATTGCCGGAGTGAAGAACGTAGCGCAGTCGCTGGCTGAGGCAAACTTGTTGGACAGCACGTTGAACGATTGTAACTGTCAGGCAAAGAGAAATATAAAGGTGAGATGTTCAAGTAAAGTAAACAAGGCAAAGATTACATACATAACACATAAAGGTTATTACATCGAAACTATTCTTGTGGATTTCTATATTAAGTAACTCTTTAAAAAAATAAACATGAATATTTCTGGGTTCATACACAAACACAATTAAATACAATACATTAACAATGTAGTGTAATGGTATAACAATGGCGGTATGACTAGAAACTGTCCTGTATTATGGAGAGTTAAGTAAAGCCACACACAAGTTGGAGTCCTGTTTACCAATCATTCATTATTATTTTACAGCAATTTTCACAAATCATGGTTTTAACAAACAGTACAAGTTATCCATTACATTTCAACGGGAGTAGCTACAGAGGTTCCGACAGAACCATTAGAACGTGCTCCTCTACCAAAACATCACTCCCCTCCTGCCATAAAATGTTGCCTTCCCGCAAAAACAATGCATGCCAACCTGGAAGTCGGTGAATGTGATGTGCCAGTTTGCGGAGTTGTCTGTGATGGAGCTTGGTACAAGCAGCGTGTCGTACTTCTGCAGACTGCTGACGTGTTGACAGTGGTAGGAGTAGGTACTAGGAGCGTACACGTCGCTGGCATTGAACGTAGCCTCGTGGGTCCAGTTGTAGTGGATGTGTACGCTGTCCAGAGTAAACCAGTTCTGCCCTGCCGACTCATAGAATGTGTTGGACATCTGTAGCCTGTCGGAAGAGTTCATACATTGATTATACATTTACATTTGAGTCATTTAGCAGATGCTCTTGTCAAGAGAGACACAGTTAGTGTACAGTACACAGAATATATAAATATCAAGTATCACAACCAAACTGTAACACACACGATATACTTCAGACCAACATGTGACCTGCCAGGAAAACCCTGGGCCAATCTATCATTTTTATACTGGTCTTTCAAGCCTAAAATTGGCTGTAAAAATGAATGAAGAAGTAAACCTTATGGCAAGTCCTCTCAAGTCCTCCACATCTCCAAATCGTAGAATAAGCCTGTTGGGGAAAAACAAATTCAATAGCACTGTCATTACATCATCCTTCAAAATGTCAGGAGAGCGAGGAAGAGTCATGTACCTTGAACTGCAGCAGGAATATCTACAGCCGCTAAGCAGACTTACGTAGCTTTATCTTTGCTGCACATAGAGCCTTTGGTGTCAACCGGTGCGTCGGGGCCGAATGCCTTCTCTGTGAGATCCACTGAAGTGCTGTTCCTGAACCTTATAGCAATCTTCCTGGCCCTAAACAGGATACATGTTTTTCCATTGTAAACCACGCTCAGAGGAGAGTAAGGAAGAGTGCTCGATGTCTGCAGTAGCCTCCTTTTGGTTCTGTGTGGGGAGTCCAGCTGCCACCCATAAAGCTGATGGCGGGAAAGAGAGGATGAAACAGGATGGGTTGAAAGAGGGAGAGAGGGAAAAGAAGAGAAGGAGAAGGGGAGAAAGAAATAGATAAGATGGTGGCTCATTGATTGACAACCAACAGTAATCTGAAGTACTATTACAGATTGCTTTTCATCTCATTGTGGGTGCTGCAGCGGGCGTTCATTGACCAATAAGACGTTGCGTAAGGGTGCTGTTGTTAGGAATAATCTAATCTGTTTATTCATTTCCTTGATGACAATATATCTAATGGTTTACCTCACTGAGATTATGCCTTCTGTCTGGGATTAATATCAAATGGCTGGGAATAAAACCTATTCTCAATGTACAAGGTCCTTTTCGATAACTAAAAACTTCTGTCTGGTGTAGTCTCGCACACAGTAGTCTACACTGAGTATACCAAACATTCGGAACACCTTCCAAATATTGAGTAGCAAATCTTTCGTCTTGCCCATTCACAATCTGAATGGTACATATACACAATCCATGTCTAAATTGTCTCAATGCTGAAAAAATAATGATTTAACCTGTCTCCTTCTCTTCATCTACACGGATTGAAGTGGATTTAACAAGTGACAATAAGGGATCATAGCTTCCACCTGTATTCACTTGGTCAGTCTGTGTCATGGAAAGAGCAGGTATTCTTAATGTTTTGTATACTCAGTGTATTTCTCCATTACGCTGAAGTGTGCCCTCGTTCACTATGCTTTGCGTAAATATGAAAGCATTGGATTGATGGAGGCATGGGCTAGTGGGAGTTTCCACCATATTTCTTCTACCAGTCATTTCCTTTCAGGGTCAGTGAAGTGAAGTGAACAAGTGCACACTTTGAGAATGAGGAAAGATAATTGGGACATAGTACCTGCAGCACTCTTCTGAGAGGGTGCTCCACCACAAGTAAAGAACTGTCCCCATCGGAAGCAGCACTGTGGCTCTGGGAAGCCAATCCATCTGTATACAAGGAGAGAGAGAGAAATACAATTCATTTTAAAAAGAAGATGACTGCTGTATTAGCAACGTTAATACAGCGTTGCTACGGGAGTTATTGCAGTGTTACTACTACACAGGTACACGAGCAACGTGAAGTGAAGTGTTACCAGTGAATTTAGTGTGTTTTCTTTTAATACGCATCTCAAAATAGAATTAAAAAGTTCACATAAATCAATTGACAATAAGGGAAAATAACTCACTGTTTTGAACCCTGATACCTTGGGATGTGGGTCCCCCTAAACTGTAAATATAAGACAATAAATCATTATTTCAGATGGTAGGCTGTAAGGTACTGGCTACAGGACATCAACGTAAATCTCGCTTATATGATTACTAGGACAGGAGATATAGGGATAATGGTAGGATGAATATCAGGCGTATACTATATACAATCAAATCCATTTCCAGCATCGGGTTTGATACAGTTTATTACATACAGTGGTAAGAAAGGGTATGTGAACCCTTTGGAATCACCTGGATTTCTGTTTAAATTGGTGATTGTTGGTTAGAGCTGCCTTGCCCTATAAAAACACTCACAAAATTTGAGTTTGCTATTCACAAGAAGCATTGCCTGATGTGAACCATGCCTTGAACAAAAGAGTTCTCAGAAGACCTAAGATTAAGGATTGTTGACTTGCATAAAGCTGGAAAGGGTTACATAAGTATTTCTAAAAGCCTTGGTGTTCATCAGTCCACAGTAAGACGAATTGTCTATAAATGGAGAAAGTTCAGCACTGTTGCTACTCTCCATAGGAGTGGCCGTCCTGCAAAGATGACTGCAAGAGCACTGAATGCTCACTGAGGTTAAGAAGAATCCTAGAGTGTCAGTTAAAGATATCTCTGGGACATGCTAACATCTCTGTTGACGAGTCTACGATACGTAAAACACTAAACAAGAATGGTGTTCATGGGAGGACACCAAGGAAGAAGCCACTGCTGTCCAAAAAAAACAATGCTGCATCTTTGAAGTTTGCAAAAGTGCACCTGGATTTTCCACAGCGCTACTGGCAAAATATTCTGTGGACAGATTAAACTACAGTTTAGTTGTTTAGAAGGAACGCACAACATGATGTGTGGAGAAAAAAAGGTACAGCACACCAACGTCAAAACCTCATCCCAACTGTAAAGTATGGTGGAGGGAGCATCAGGGTTTGGGGCTGCTTTGCTGCCTCAGGGCCTGGACAGCTTGCTATCATCGACGGAAAAATGAATTCCCAAGTTTATCAAGACATTTTGCAGGAGAATGTTAGGCTATCTGTCCGCCAATTGAAGCTCAACAGAATTTGGGTGATTCAACAGGACAACGACCCAAAAGACATACTTTTCTCACCCTGGACTGTGAATATTTACATGGTGTGTTCAATAAAGACATGAAAATGTATAATTGTTTGTGTGTTATTAGTTTAAGCAGACTGTGTTTGTCTATTGTTTTGACCTAGATGAAGATCAGATAAAATTTTATGACCAATTTATGCAGAAATCCAGATATTTCCAAAAGGTTCACATACTTTTCTTGCCACTGTGTATATATACAGTACCAGTCAAAGGTTTGGACACGCCGTGACCGGGAGGCCCATGGGGCGGCGCACAATTGGCCTAGCGTCGTCCAGGATAGGGAGGGTTTGGCCGTCAGGGATATCCTTGTCTCATCGCGCACTAGCGACTCCTGTGGCGGGGCGGGCGCAGTGCACGCTGACCAGGTCGCTAGGCATACGGTGTTTCCTCCGACACATTGGTGCGGCTGGCTTCCGGGTTGGATGCACGCTGTGTTAAGAAGCAGTGTGGCTTGGTTGGGTTGTGTTTTGGAGGACGCATGTCTCTCGACCTTCGCCTCTCCTGAGTCCGTACGGGAGTTGCAGCAATGAGACAAGACAGTAACTACTAACAATTTGATACCATGAATTTGGGGAGAAAGGGGGGGTAAAAAAATGTTTTAAAAAGTTTGGACACACCTACTCATTCAAGGGCTTTTCTTTATTTTTACAATTTTTTTAGATTGTATAATAATAGTGAAGACATCAAAACTATAAAATAACACATATGGATCATGTAGTAACCAAAAAAGTGTTAAACAAATCGAAACATATATTTTACATTCTTCAAAGTAGCCACCCTTTGCCTTGATGACAGCTTTGCACACTCTTGACATTCTCTCAACCAGCTTCACCTGGAATGCTTTTCTAACAATCTTGAAGTAGTTCCCACATATGATGAGCACTTGTTGGCTGCTTTTCCTTCACTCTGTTGTCCAACTCATCCCAACCATCAGAATGCTGTGGTAGCTGTACTGGTTAAGTGTGCCTTGACTACTAAATAAATCACTGACAGTGTCACCAGCAAAGCACCCCCACACATCACACCTCCTCCTCCATGCTTCACGGTGAGAACCACACATGCGAAGATCATCCATTCACCTACTCTGCTTCTCACAAAGACACGGCTGTTGGAACCAAAAATCTCAAATTTGGATTCATCAGACCAAAGGACAGATACCGCTCTAATGTCCATTTCTCATGTTTCTTGGCCCAAACAAGTCTCTTCATCTTATTGGCATTCTTTAGTAGTGGTTTCTTTGCAGCAATTCGACCATGAAGGCCTGATTCATGCAGTCTCCTCTGAACAGTTGATGTTGAGGTGTTTCTGTTACTTGAACTCTGTGAAGCCTTTATTTGGGCTGCAATTTACAAGGCTAGTAATTCTAATAAACTTATCTTCTGCAGCAGAAGCAACTCTGGGTCTTCTTTTCCTGTGAAGGTCCTCATGAGAACCAGTTTCATCATAGCGCTTGATGGTTTTTGCGACTGCACTTGAAGAAACTTTCAAAGTTCTTGAAATGTTCTGGATTGACTGACCTTCATGTCTTAAAGTAATGATGGACTGTGGTTTCGCTTTGCTTATTTGAGCTGTTCTTGCCATAATATGGACTTGGTCTTTTATCAAATAGGGCTATCTTCTATATACCACTCTTACTTTGTCACAACACAACTGATTGGCTCAAACACATTAAGAAGGAAGGAAATTGCACAAATTAACTTTTAACAAGGCACACCTGTTAATTGAAAGGCATTCCAGGTGACTACCTCATGAAGCTGGTTGAGAGAATGCCAAGAGTGTGCAAAGCTGTCATCAAGGCAAAGGGTGACTACTTTGAAGAATCTCAAATATAAAATCTATTTTGTTTTGTTTTTCTGGTAACTACATGATTCCATATGTGTTATATCATAGTTGTGATGTCTTCATTATTAATCTACAATATAGAAAATAGTAAAAATAAAGAAAAACCTTCGAAGGAATAGGTGTGTCTAAACTTTTGAGTGGTACTGTATTTAAAAAACAACAACACTGGAACCATTGGTTGGCCAAGCGGACATTGTGAGATGGTACCTTCTACATGGAAAACAAAATGTATAATAGTGTTTTAGAAATTTGGACGTGGCTAAAAAAGAGACAACACTTTCCCTAATAATGTATTTGGCCTAGTTTGCTCTTATTGTGTTTTCCTCAACAGTGCAAGAGATTATCCTGTGACTAACTGTTTAAGCATCTAATCACTGCCATAATGCCAGATTAAATGAGCTTTGGGGAAACGCTAAAACCTGATTAAGGTTCTGCTCGATTAATCCTCCCAGACCATGGTGTCCTTACTGGGACTTAGGGGGGCTAGCAGCCAGACCATGGTATCCTTATTAGGGCTCAGGGGGTTTAGTGTAGCTAGCAGACTGCCCACCAGATCTGAGGCGGCTACCGAGGACTGGCAGGCAGCAGGGTTGTGGTCCTCAGGCAGTAAACTGAAATTCCAATTCCATTCTTCTTCATTGCTTCTCAGTTAGGTACATTGGAATTTCAGTTAGGTTCCTGAATTAAAATGGAATTGACCCTAACCATGAATGGCAGACATTTGATGTGTCTATGCACTTTAATATCAATGCAAATTTCAGTAATTTAATGTGCAAAGCACTTTTTCTACAGCTTTCGTCTTCGGGTACCCAGTAGATTTCTCCATTGGCGCACTACTGGTCTATCTGAGCAGTGGGTGGTGAGCATCTGTAGTCATACACTGTGCTTATATTCTGCATGAATCATAATCCCTTATCTGATATGTTTATTATTAAAAGCATGAGGGCAACATTTGGCTTGACCCTGTAATAAGGCACTATGTTACTGCGTTGTTTGTGGTGATTTGTTTAATACTATTACAGGCAGTCATATACTACTGTTAAATAATGTATTATTATCTATAACAGGAATAGATCATATTCAGTGTACCTCAGTGTAAAAGTGTAATTCTCTGACATTTGTTATTGAAATCCCATCTGTGGGTGTATCTGTGTTGGGCTTGCTCAGTGATGTAACAAGACATTTGGGAGTTGACGAGGAGGGAGTGCTCTGTGTTCTTGTTTGCCAGCAGATGCCATTCTTACATAATAAAAAGTGACAAAACAATGAGTAATAATTTATCTGAACACAAGTGTCAAACTGAATTTGCTACATAGACCCACACGTCCTCACCAAAATCCCTAAACCAAGCAAAAATTGAGCTTTAATTCAAACGACTGAACCAATTGTGATGATCAAGAGTGGATAGCAAAATCCTCCTCCCTTCTCCTCCCTCTATCCCAACCCCACCCTATCAGCAGCTTACAAATCCACTCTGTTCTCTGCCCTGCTGCCATCACTGACTGGC
This sequence comes from Oncorhynchus kisutch, assembly GCF_002021735.2. Classification (NCBI taxonomy): domain Eukaryota; kingdom Metazoa; phylum Chordata; class Actinopteri; order Salmoniformes; family Salmonidae; genus Oncorhynchus; species Oncorhynchus kisutch. Next base: position 26,710,655 of record NC_034178.2, on the reverse strand, counting down.
TGCACCTGAGCATGTTATGGACCAGCCATTATATAATCAATATGATCCGTTGGTCATCTCTCTCTTTCACTTCACAATGCCTGTCATGTCATGTATTCTGAGGGTAAGAGGGAATATTGCGGTGGACGCGCTGCTTTTAGACTGCCCCCTGTGCTCAGCTCAGCACGCTCATGCCTAGCTAAATCAAATCTGCTCTAAGACTAAAGCCCGTACTGCCCTACATGTTGCCACAAAGTCCCATCTGTGCAGGCGCGAATGCAGACGGGCTAAATAGCCTAATGCCCTTGAGGCAATATGTTGCCAATTACACATTCGTTTTTTAAATTTATTAAGTCAGATATTCACTAACAGATGAGCCCAAAGCACATATGTATTACAGGTGCTGGGACACAGGGCTGCGAATAATTACTTTGGTAAACAAGGAGGGGAACGAATCTTTGTCTTTTTTAGTTAAAGATACATATGTTAAAATGTTAAGTAGTATTGTCCACACTAAATACACAAAAGACAGACACTGTGACAAGTGAAATGAGGCTGAAATTGTTTCGTTGATGTTTCTTCATTGTTGCAATTGGAATGATCCTCACCTCTTGGATCATCAGTTGACTTTGTTTACTGTATTCTGTGTATTCATCGCCTGATTTAATCACAATATCACACTGCTCTCCTGTAGAAAGCATCAGAAGCCCCTGCTGTCTATTAAGGAGAGGTTCACAGTTGGTTGTAGCCTAGGCAGCTGAATAGAAATATTACTAAGAATATGATGTGGAATTTTTGGGGGGCAGTACATTCCCACAATACTGCCGGAAATGTCAGGACATGTTGACAGGGGGCTATTGTAGCCTGTGCAGTAGCTGAGGTAAGTGTCAGGGTCATGACCACATGCCACATGTCAAAGCAATATGATTAAAAAGTAAGCAGGGGTCAGAAGGTAGTACATCAAGGCACCAGGCATCTACTGGAGTCATCTACCTGGCAATCTGACATCTCATCTTTCAGTCCAAATATGGCTCCCTACTGTATTCATTGAAGTTATATAAAACGCAATTCATGGGATACTATATCCATGCTACTGAAATAACATAAACTGCAATGACATTGTCGATCAAAATAACCAAAATCAATGAATTGATGTCCAATGAAACACTACAAACAAATAAACGAAGTAACTGAAGTAACAAATCTGTAGTTAACATCATAGTTAACATATTGTATTTAATATATATATATATATATTCAGTAAAACTCATAAAAATAGATGTTACAGAAATGACAAAATGTCTGTTGTTATATTATTTATTTTTACATTTTGATTACTAGATTGACAGCAGTGCAAGAGCTGAATAGAATAGAAATACTCAATCTAGCATATATGGATCTGCACTCAAATAGTGTAATTCTCAGAGGAAGGATGGCTCTGCGATATATAGCATGTGAGCATACAGAATATGACTCCATCTCATCCCTGATGTAACAGCTTTCATTCCTGCCTATTTTTGTAGTGCATATATGGATTTGCCCTGTAAACTGATGCCTTCAGAGCAACACCAATGGATTTTCTCTTGTGTTTCACTGGCAAATTCCTAGAACATTATAATTGCAGATGTGCACACTACAGTATAGTACAGTACAGTGCAGAACACAAGGTAAGAGGGAAATCACTACCACAATTGTTACAGATAAAAATAGATAATGCTTTTGCAGATTCACAAATGCATTTTAAAACTGTCTGTTTCTCCTCATTCCCACGATCTCAATCACACTATGAAAGAACCTCATTCTCCCCCCACCCCCTGCACATCCATCCATCCCCCTGCCTGACTCCAGCCTAGAGTTGAAATACCTCCTTTCATGCCTACCTTTTCTCCACAACAGCAGGCACTTGATCAAAAGACAAAGAAAGCTGCAGAAAAACGACAGAAAATAAATGCAAATACATAAAGAGGTCTTGTTTTGCCATGGAGCCGGCCAGATGAGACTACGACTGATGATGACTGCTTCCTAATCTGCTTCGAAAACAGCCGAAGCCTAAGCCTACTGATTGACAAGGGCAGCAGCCAATAGAAATCTAGATGGACTGGTAATTATGTGTCACGGTCACACCCACTCTCAGAACACACACACACACACTCACACACAAAGCCCAGCAGCTGTCCTCAAGAAAACTGATTCATAAATACACTGTTAAACATTCAGAATGTTCAAGGTCAGTATGCTTGCCGTTTCTTTCCCACAGTGAACGTGCCCCCTTGATTAAATGCCCTAGATACCAGGCTGTCTCTATTGGAATTAATTTAAAGTATAAACCAGGGTTATCTGAAGAATTAAAAAAAAAGCTCTGCATGAGAATGAGATCATGGGTTAATGAAGCAGTATGAAAATGAAATATGACGAAAGACACGTTCATTCAATGGAATTACATCCTCGTCATTGGCATAGAGTTGACACTGGATGGATCTATTCTCTTTCCTAGACTGGCCTACCCTTCTGTCTGTACATCAGTAACCTATGAATGAGGAGATTGTACTACAATTGAAAAGTGGGCTAAAAAACAACAACAATGGAATTGTTTCATATTCTAATAATCAAAATAGTGATATAAGAATAAAATTGTGCAAAAGCATCCTAATATACTGTAAACTGAACAAAAATATAAACATAACATGTGAAGGGTTGGTCCCATGTTTCATAAGCTGAAATAAAAGATCCCAGAAATGTTCCATAAGCACAAAAGGCGTATTTCTCTCAAATTTTGTTCACAAATATGTTTACATCCCTGCTAGTAAGCATTTCTCCAAGATAATCCATCCACCTGGCAGGTGTGGCATATCAAGAAGCTGATTAAACAGAATGATCATTACACCAGTGCACATTGTGCTGGGGACAATAATAGGCCATTATAAAATATAAAGTTTTGTCACACAACACAATGCCACAAATGTCTCAAGTTTTGAGGGAGACTGAAATTGGCATGCTCATTGCAGGAATGTCCACAGTATGTATGGTAATTTCTCTACCATAAGCCGCCTCCAACGTGGTTTTAGTAAATTTGACAGTACGTCCAACCGGCCTGACCACGTGAGACCAGCCACCCAGACAGCTGATGAAACTGATGAGTATTTCTGTCTGTAATAAAAAAAATATCATTCTGATTGGCTGGGCCTGGCTTTCCTGTGGGTGGGCCCCAGCCCAGTCATGTGAAATCCATGAATTAGGGCCTAACAAATTTATTTAAATGGACTGTTTTCCTTATATGAACTGTAACTCAGCAAAATCGTTAAAATTGTTGCATGTTGTATTTATATTTTTGTCCAATATAATAGCAAATGCTCATGATATGTGTCATTTGAAAAACATTAAGGGGTGGTGGCACCTGTCAATTTAACATAAGTTAAGAGGTTTAATTATAGTGCCTGCTGCTGCTTACCGCAAATAATGTACATCCCATTGGGTTTACTGACATCAAGCCTATGACTCCTTGAATTATGTAGCTCTGTAGTGTTTTTAATTAGACCACTAATAAAGCAAGACGGCTTTTAGAGCTTGTCTTATCAAATTAGTCTAGTGATGGGCGGTCCAGTAGACTGGGACAGGCATGAGCCACTGTCATCTAGGCTACTGCTAAAAACCTATTTTAAAAGCACCTCATTTACTTCACCAGTGGTGAAGAACATGTTACTAGTTGCAGTAGAGGCTAATATTATGATCATCTGTGGTAGAGGTTTGGGATTTCACCCAATCATCTTCACCCAAGATTGTTTGGACTTTTCCTCTCTGTTACAATCAGTAACATCTGCATTGACCCTATCTTGCACTAACTCTATGCACACTCACAATACTACACTCACTCACATATACTACACTGATACTCTCACACAAAATCCCCACACACATATACACAACACACACGCATACCGACTCATCATATGCTGCTGCTAATCTGTTCTTTACTTTACTCTTATTATTATCTATACTGATGTCTAGTCATTTTATCCCTGACTTTATGTACATACTTACCTCAAATACCTAGTATTCCTACAAAATTATACGGTACTGGTACTTCTTGTGATTCTACAGAAGTGGTGCAAATTGCAGTCCCACCCCCAAAAAACTATTTAAAAAAGCAATCAAGCCTCCAAAAATGTTTTTACATCATGATATGTTTTATTTCTCTCACACCCTGATCTGCTTCACCTGTCTTTGTGCTTGTCTCCACCCCCCTCCAGGTGTCGCCCATCTTATATTATCCCCTGTGTATTTATACCTGTGTTCTCTGTTTGTCTCTTGCCATTTCGTTTTGTTCGTGAGACCTACCAGCGTTTGTTCCCCTGCTCCTTTCTGTTTCTTGCTCCTGCCTGCTGTTCTATACCTTTCCACCTCATTGAATTATTGACCCCTTCCTGCACTGACCCTGAGACTGCCTGCCGTTCTGGACCCTTTGCACCTTCTCTAGATTACTGACCCCTGCCTGCCTTTGACCTGTCATTTGCCTGCCCCAGTATTAAAAATAAACTTTTGTTTCTTCGACACTGTCTGCCTCTGGGTCATACCTGAAATGTGATCATTTTAATACAAGTAAATAACAAACATATTGTTATATTAATATATTACAAAAGTTTAGTTTTTTTAACAGAAAGGTGGTGCATATGTATGCACCCCCTTTGATATGAAGCCCCTAAATAAGATCTGGTGCAACCAATTTCCTTCAGAAGTCACATAATTTGTTAAATAAAGTCCACCTGCGTGCAATCTAAGTGTCACATGATCTGTCGCATTATCTCAGTATACCTGTTCTGAAAGGCCCCAGAGTCTGCAACACCACTAAGCAAGGGGAACCACCAAGCAAGCAGCACAATGAAGACCAAGGAGCTCTCCAAACAGGTCAGGGACAAAGTTGTGGAGAAGGACAGATCAGGGTTGGGTTATAAAAAAATATCTGAAACTTTGAACATCCCATTGAGCACCATTAAATCCATTATTACAAAATGGAAAGAATATGGCACCACAACAAATCTGCCTAGAGAGGGTTGCCCACCAAAACTCACGGACCAGGCAAGGATGGCATTAATCAGAGAGTCAACAAAGAGACCAAAGATAACCCTGAAGGAGCTGCAAAGCTCCACAGCGGAGATTGGAGTATCTGTCCATAGGACCACTTTCAGCCGTACACTCCACGGAATTGGGCTTTTTGTGTTTGCCAAAAGGCATGTGGGAGACTCCCCAAACATATGGAAGAAGGTACTCTGGTCAGAGACTAAAATGTTGCTTTTTGGCCATCAAGGAAAAAACTATGTCTGTCGCAAACCCAACACCTCTCATCACCGCGAGAACATCATCCACACAGTGAAGCATGGTGGTGGCAGCATCATGCTGTGGGGATGTTTTTAATCGGCAGGGACTGGGAAACTGGTCAGAATTGAAGGAATGATGGAAGGCGCTACATACAGGGGAATTCTTGAGGGAAACCTGTTTCAGTCTTCCAGAGATTTGAGACTGGGACGGGGATTCACCTTCCAGCAGGACGATGACCCTATGCATACTGCTAAAGCAACACTCGAGTGGGGAAACATTTAAATGTCTTGGAATGGCCTAGTCAAAGCCCAGACCTCAATCCAATTGAGAATCTGTGATATGATGTAAAGATTGCTGTACACCAGCGGAACCCATCCAACTTGAAGGTGCTGGAGCAGTTTTACATTGAAGAATGGGCAAAAATCTTAGCGGCTAGATCTTCCAAGCTTATAGAGACATACCCCAAGAGACTTGCAGCTGTAAATGCTGCAAAAGGTGGCTCTGCAAAGTATTGACTTTGGGGGAGTGAATCGTTATTCACGCTCAAGTTTGTCTTATTTCTTGTTTGTTTGACAATTAAAAATATTTTTTATCTTCAAAGTGGTAGGCATGTTGTGTAAATCAAATGATACAAACCGCCCAAAAATACATTTTAATTTGAGGTTGTAAGGCAACAAAATAGGAAAATGCCAAGGGGGGGTGAATAGCCACTGTACTTCTCCAAATAAAATGTTAAGGTTTTGAAAATCAGGTTAAGGGTCATGTCTTTACTGTTTTGTTAATTTGGTATGCAAATAGTTTTTCTAAAATGTATCTGTAATAGAAGGTTAATCAAAATGATCATTTCTGTGCATGAAGGGTAATTTCTACCTTTATTGCAACTTTTTCACTGTTTCAATAGTGACAAATTTAGTGGTATGGTAAGGAATTCAGGTAAATAGTATTTCAAATATGCAATACAAACAAAGTGTGTGAGTAGTATATTACTACCTGACATATGTTGGAAGACGTGTGTGCTGAAATTTTGGGGAAAATAAGATACAAATGCATTCTTTTCCAACACCCAGTTTGCACAAAACATTATTCTCCATTGGGGACAAGCTAGCTACAATTTGCTAATATACTTTCTACTGAGCACTACATTACTTGATGTAAATACAAATATGAATTGTGTTATCAGCTAGTAATATTTCCCTCATGGAACTCAGTGGCTAGAGGTCCGTGTATGGAGGTTCTGAGTACTTGCTGTTTTTCTTATTGCACCCACCTGGTGTCCCATCTCTACCAGTCCCTGATGGGGAAGAATGGACATCTTTATATCTTTCATTTCATATACTAACTAGCCATCAGACTACAGAAACTAAAGCAATGGAACTGAAGTAATGGAATAGCAATAACTATAATGTTAGCAATGAGAATGTGGCATGAGAGAGAATATGGCTGCTTAGATTTCATTTATATATTTTTTTCCTTAAAAAAATAAATAAAATAAAAATAACTGGAACTCTTAAAAAGACCGGAAACATTGCTCTCCTAATATAAAGTAGAAGTCTCTCCACCCCATCCTCTCCCCTTTTTCTCTTCTCTCTAGTGTCTCCTCTCCCCTCCTCTCTTTTGTCTCCTCAACCCCCCCCCCTTCCTTTCCACTCCCCTCAATTTTTTTAATCTCCTTTCTCTTCTCCTGAAAAAGTAAAAAAGTGTGTCTGTAGATGGATAAGTTAGACCTAACCCTTATGCACTTGTAGATATGTTTGGATAGGCGTAAGTATTATGATAATGGCTGATACAACCCTAACCCTTGTTTGATTGGTTAGTCTATAGTCCTATATTTGTTTTATCTGCTTTGTTGTTAGTTTTTGTTTTTTCACCATTATTTTGTGTGGTGTTTTGTATGTTAGGATGTGTTGTGTATTTTTAGATGTGTGTGTGTGTGTTAACTCCAATTGATCTTGTTCCCAGCATCTGGGTTCTTGTGTTTTTCTCCTAAGCCTTCTGTTCTGTGAGAGACAAACCACACCACAATGAGTACATTTTCTTTGTCAGAGGTCATATTGTAGAATGGAAATGTTAAATGTCCCATAGATAATCATAGATTAAGAGTTACCTGTCTAACAGAACACAGAGGGTGTTCTTTAATGGAAGCCTCTCCAACATAATCAAGGTAGAATCAGGAATTCCCCAGGGCAGCTGTCTAGGCCCCTTACTTTTTTCAAACTTTACTAACGACATGCCACTGGCTTTGTGTAAAGCCAGTATGTCTATGTATGTGGATAACTCAACACAAAACACGTCAGCTACTACAGCGACTGAAATGACTGCAACATGTTTTAAAAACAAAACAATGATTTAACAAGGCAAGTCAGTTAAGAACAAATTCTTATTTACAACGTCGTCCGGGTTTGGCGTCGTCCGGCCAAACCCGGACGACGCTGGGCCAATAGTGCGCCACCCTATGGGACTCCCAATCACGGCCGGTTGTGATACAGCCTGGATTCGAACCAGGGTGTCTGTAGTGATGCCTCAAGCACTGAGATGCGGTGCCTAGATATATTATATTTTGCATTGTAGATATGTGGTGGTGGAGTAGTGACCTGAGTCCACACACTTAATGCGTTGTGAAATATGTTGTGAATGTTATAAATTATTTTATATTTATATTGAGCATGCTTTTTTTATGGATCCCCTTGGCAGCATCTACTCTTCCTGGGTTCCAGCAAAATTAAGTCAGTTAAACAATGTTTTTGTTATTTTTAAATTGTTTAACTGACTTAATTTTGCTGGACCCCAGGAAGAGTAGCTGCTGCCAAGGGGATCCATAATAAATACAATTACAAAACAATCTTTATTTTGATAGCATTCTGGAATAATCTCATTGTCTACAGTATGGGCTGGTTTCCCGGACTCAGATTACACCTAGTCCTGGACAAAAAAAGCATGCTCAATATAAATGTAAAATAATTTATTTGTCCAGGACTAGGCATAAGACAGGAGAGGACATAGGAGGAGAGGAAGAGGGTGAGGTGGAATGTACAGTATGGGCCAGGCACGTCGTAGAAAAATACAAAAGAAGGGGGTTAGTGGGAGCATGCCGATAAAACAGATAAAACCCAGTACACCAGATGAGACAAGCTGACCATGGCCCCATGGCAAATAAACACTACTGTAGTATAAACACTGGAGACTGGGACAGGGAGATCGAGAGACAATGTGGCTCCGTCCAAACCCACCCCTGAGTGCAACAAGCCATGCACTCAGCACCCGTAATCGAGTCAGCGGTATGAAATTCCAGTTGAGAGTGGGGAGCCGACCAAGCAGAGACAGAAAGGATGGTTTATCAATCCAGTAGTTTTGGACCTGATGACTCTCTGCTTGGCTCTCAGCATTAATGAATTAAGGAACTAACGCCCTGTCCATTTTCAGACTTGTTTGACTGCACTTTAAATCAGGCATTTAAAACACCACCTCCTTATTACACTTACTTAATCAAACATAGCTATTCATATAGTATACATGTGATATTTCCTTAAATTGTGTATTTTAAAACGGGTTGCTTAAAATGGAGCTATATTTAAATTGTATTTTGAAAAAGAACTAGCTCAAAACAGGCACTTTATTACCCACCTCTGGGGTCCTGAGAAGGGACATTGCCGCGGAGGAGTCTGGGATTCTTCCTTTCTAGCCTGGGCTCGTAATCTGCAAACATGGGTACGATAATTTTCCCTTTTTAACGGAACGATTACAATATATAGTCATATTCCTTACATTGATATGGAATAAGGATGTCCTCTTACCAACTTCCAGTATAATTGTGGAAAAACGGGCTGTTATTTGTAGGCATATTTTCTAAATTTTACGGACAAATAGCGCGAGTTTCGCAACGTGGAGAGGGCCAGTAGCATGGCATGGGGTTCGGCAAGCACTTCCCCTCTCTGCCTTACGTTTCAGTCACCAAGCATTTACGAAGCCTGCTGGCTAGTTACAAAGTGATAGAAAAACAAGTGTTTAGCAGCGAACTGCATCCATTTGACTAATTGGCGAAAATATTTAGCAATGAACTAGCTAAATTGTTAGCTGCTAGATTGTCCGCACTTAACCGTAGTCATATGCGTTAATAAGCTACTGTAACTGGTTGTATATTCTAGCCAACGTTAGTCAGGTTCTCTAGACTCCATTTGTAGGTATGTATCGACCTATGTTTTGTTAGTCGACTTAGTTCACGCCATGATTTTAAGTTTACCGTTCTATTTCCCCAGGAAAGTGTCGCGGTCTGCGTACAGCCAGGAAGCTGCGTAACCATCGTCGTGAACAGAGATGGCATGATAAACAGTACAAGAAGGCCCATCTCGGCACTGCCCTGAAGGCTAACCCCTTCGGAGGCGCTTCCCACGCTAAGGGAATCGTACTTGAGAAAGTGTAAGTAGTTAGCTAACGTTACATCACAACGCCCCTAATGAGTGTTCACTAATAACCATGCAAACTTTAATCCAGTGAAAGCTATGTGAATGCTGTATGATCAACTATGTACAGTGCACTGGATGCCATCTTTCATATACTGTCAGTGCGAAGTGTCATACTCCTCTCCCCAATTCTTACAGAGGTGTTGAAGCTAAGCAGCCCAACTCTGCCATTAGGAAGTGTGTCAGGGTCCAACTCATCAAGAATGGCAAGAAGATCACTGCCTTTGTCCCAAATGATGGTTGCTTGAATTTCATTGAGGTAAGAGTCAAACCCAACATTGCATTCATCTTACCAAAGAACAGTGTACCGGTAACTATTTCTAGGATGTTGTGGATTGCCTCAGAATAAGAAGAGATTGATGAATTCCTAGAACATTAGCTAACTTGACAGATATTTTAGGATCTGACGGACATAGTTGGGTAGCCATATAAACCAGTATCTTATACTCTGCCTGATGTCATTATAGTGGATAATTGTAAGACTCCCCATAAGTAATCTAAGAATATGCACGTGTTCAGGGACAATCATTTTGATATTCAAAGTTGACTGGTGCGTGTTGTCTGTTGTTGTCCTGTGTATTTAGTTTGTTTCCTTTGGTCTTTCAGGAAAACGACGAGGTTCTGGTGGCAGGATTCGGTCGTAAGGGACATGCCGTCGGTGATATCCCCGGTGTCCGTTTCAAGGTGGTCAAAGTGGCTAACGTCTCCCTGCTGGCCCTTTACAAAGGCAAGAAGGAGAGACCCAGATCTTAAACAGTTCTTACTGTGAAATCAATAAATTATGTTTTCACAATTTGTCGGTTTGTTGTGCTTTTTGTTTTCCCCCATATACATATTTTAGTTGCAGAGATGGGTAACTGATCCTGAGGGCTGTATGTAATGGTGTTTTTTGTATTTTTTCCGAATCTGTGTCTTCTTTAGACCTGGGATACATACCACTTGTGCACTTGAAAGAACTGGCTGTTACACTGTCCCCAGAGGACTTGGATGCCCATCCTTGTACCAGTTTTGTTTGAGTGGCTTCTCGGATTCACTTGTACATGTCCCAAGTTGATGGAAAACTATTTTCATTTGAAGAACAACAAGTTAATGGTTTTAGGATTTAGGTTGTTAGAAAGCGTTTCTCTTGGCTCGTATGTTTAACTTCGGATCATGCCCGATTGCTTTGTGTGGGTTCAGGCATTTGCTGCTATACTTATGCTCCATTGGAAGTTTTATTTATAGCTTGTCAGGAGGGATTGTAATGGTTTGACATCGTTTGGTTTCTTGGTTGTTCATAGAACAGATGCATTTTATACTCAGTCAAGTTGTCATGTATCCCCTCAGGTAATTTGATGTGCAGTCTCATTTTGATTCATGCCGTGCAGTCGTCGAATTCAGGCATGGCTGCCACAGACGGCTGCCAATTTACCTATTGTGCGTTTGTGTTTGATGAGCCAGATGCCTTTTTGATTTTGCTCAACCCTTTCTGTACAAACTTGCCAGTTCCTAATTTAGCCACACCTGTCTACATTTATAATTTCTGCAATTTTTAGCTAGGATAAAAGCCTTCCGTCAACTGATTGTGATCTTAATTTTGTTGTGAAGTGCTATAGCAAATATGATTTTAAAGTTAGGAGCATATTGCGTTGGGTGGAACCTTTCACTGAGGTTTGTTGAGCTCATAGGACCAGACCATTGAATATGGTAAAGGGGATCTTAGGACATTTTACACAATCATACAAATCCCATCTGTTCCTGCATGTAACAACCTCTCTCCTTTCATCCAAATAATTCATAAGATTACATTTTGATGCGTGATGCCATGACTTGTCTGGACATTATACATTAAGGAGACATGCAGTGTTATCCTGAATGACAAATTAATTGGTATTGGGGTGGAAGAGGATTTGCTGCAGATTAGGGAAGTGACATGGTTGGGAAAATAGACAGGATATGCACAGTTTGAATCAAATGGATCACCCAGACTAGTGGTCTGCTGCTAGAATGACAAGTGAAGAAGTTATTTTAGTACTTTGCCAGACAACGAACGTGCTGTCAGATGATTTTGATCTGTCATGACAATCGGTACTGTACTTTTTAGACTGATGACTGTATTTGACATTGCCACCTAGTGGAGTTGCTGCCAGATACATGGATTCCTTTAACTCAAACCCATGTTTTGGCATGAATCTCTGCTCTCAGTGGTCAAACCAAGTAACATTGAATTACGGACAAAAACTGACACACATTTCAATATGTGATTGTCATATTTTGTGTAAATAATTTCAAGTGCAACTTGGCTGCTGTATACTTCTTGTAAGGTTATCAGGATCAATGAGACAGGCCATGGTTGCTGCCAAGAGTGATCTTACGGTTCTCTCCTTCACAGCCTTCCTTCAGAGGAGGCAGCGAGGATGATATTGAATTGAATCCCTTCAGAGGTGGTGAGTGTTGAGAGATGGGTGATAGTGACAGGAAACCAGCAGCCACAGCCTGTGCAGGGCAGCAGCCCATCCATCCTCTCCACAGGCCACAGCATTGTGACCAGACAACTGGAATGTCATAGGGAAACAGTTGATGATAGTAACACTCCCTGGGTGATGCTGTGTTTGAGTAATGATGGACAGGCATTACTCAATTTGTATTTTATGTTTAATTTGTATATTAGGATATTGCATTTAATGTTTTTGAATGTTTAATGCACAAATGTAATAATGGAATTAATAAATGGAACTTGTATTTCATGATTTGAAACTGAATTGAATGAATATGGTTTCATTATGCTAGATATTGCATTCATTGTTTGTATCAAACCATCATTTCAAAGTTTCATATATTTAAACATCTCAGATGCATTCAGATTCAGTTTTCAAATTCAGTTCTTTAAATTCAGATTCAAAACCAACATCCGGGTACTTTTCCAGACTTGAAACTTAGGGAAGAACAGATATAAACAAACGCTCTCTGTGGTAAACATAAGCTTCTGGCAGTTTGAAGCCAATGTGGCATGTTCAATTTATTTTCTTCTTATGAATTTGGCTCTAGTGTTTGAACCACTTTTGCTATAAGCTATTGACCCCATTCCTGAAAGCTAATATACTCTGGAACATGGACGTGCTTTCTGTTCTATGATTATCACAGGCTGCATTAGAAGAGTGTCACAAAATTTGACCCACATGAATATATACTGAATTTAAAAAATATAAACTCAACATCCAACAATTTCAAAGATTTTACTGAGTTACAGTTCATATAAGGAAATCAGTCAATTGAAATAAATGAATTAGAAATAAAGAAACCGGCAAAGTTTCTGTTTACCACAGTGATTCTGTTATCCTACTTTCCTTGCTGGCAGGCAAAGGATGTTGACTGGTTTTGAATCTGAATTTTGAAAACTGAATATATCCAACATTGATCAACTTTAAATTATGGTTTATAAACTTGATACTCATACAATGAATGCAATGTCTACCATATTGAAACTGAATATCTAAATATTGAACTTGAATATTCAATGAAATTGATAATTTGATAAATTGATAATTTGTTTAGATTCATTTTTTTTTAAATTAAAAAACAAGTTAAATTATGGAATTCAAATACTATTTCTGTTGGCACTGAGATAGCTAATAATTAACGCCTGCCTCAGACCACTCCTAGAATAGCTAAGTGTGCCGTTAGATTTTTTTTTTGCCCTCCCTCGTCACTTTACACACAGAAGGATTCCGCTAAACATAAAATCACATGGTTTATCTGTCTTTATGTGGCCCTGATAACTTCAGAACAAAATTCTACAAATACAAAGTTGCCAATGTCTTTGCAAGCGATGTATAAAAATGTGGTTAAACATATGTAGCCTAATGTGCGCAATGATGTGCCAAATCGGTGATTTCGTGCATTTTCATTGGGTAAGCGTTATAATAAGCTGCCTCAATATTTGCGGCCATAGGTAGTAATATCTCCAGCAGTTGTAAAATAATTCTTAAATCAAGGAAATATTGAATGGTATGGAAGTCCAGAGGACAAATATATATATAAATAGATTGCTACACTAAGATATGGTACATTTCATGCTAGCATCGTGCTTGGAGTTCATTATCAGTTTATACGTTAGAAAGTTAGCCAGCTAAATACTTTGAGCTAAGAGCTGGTGGGACATTTAAGCCCTAAACAATGCCTGACAGGCAACTTCCACCCAGGCTGTATGCCACCCCCAAGACCACAGCCAATCGGCTAGTCTTGTGAGCTAGCCGTCTGGTTGTTAGCTTGCATAACTGATATGTGTATAATTGTAAGGGACACGTCATGTTTTATGGATAATATTTACAGAGTGGGTGAGCTTCATTCCCGACAAGCTGATCAGATTAAACATTTTGCCTCAGAGCTTGATCAGATTCAGCAGCCTAAGAGGTTGATAAATCAGGATGATGCCTTGTAGGCTGTTTTTATAGGTAAAGCACCTTGCAGGCAGATTAGCAGTCAGTGCATTATGTATATGATCAAGAGTGGGTGTGCTCTATTCATGCCAGGCTGATCAGATTCAATAGCAGCTTCAGAGGCTGATTTGTCAGGGTGCTGTATTGTAGGCTGTCTGCAAGGAGCCTTACACATGAAAGAGCCTATAAGGCAACTTCCTGACTTATCAGCTTCTGAGGCTGAAATTGAAACTGATCAGTCTGTCACCCATTGTAAATGTGAATATTATCGACAAAACATGAAGTGTCCCTTATAATTATACACATCAGTTATGCAAGCTGACAACCATCATAGATAATAATCTAGTAAGACTAAGTAGCTAACTAGCTAGCTCATAAGACTTGCCAACTTACTGTGTTGTTCCTTGCATGTGATTGGCTGTGGTCTTGGGTATGGCAGGCAGCCTGGGAGACAGTGCATGTTCAGGGCTTAAATGGCCCATGAGAGCATAGTGATTAACGAATGGCTCCTTGATGAGGTAGGTGGTTATTTTAGGGCTCCCGAGTGGCGCAGCGGTCTAAGGCACTGTATCTCAGTGCTAGAGGCGTCACTGCAGACCCTGGTTTGATTCCAGGCTGTATCACAACTGGCTGTGATTGGGAGTCCCATAGGGCGGAATACGTCGTCCGGGTTAATGGTTGTACAGTCGTCTCAAATAAAACTGTGAAGGACCTCGGCGTTACTCTGGACCCTGATCACTCTTTTGAAGAACATATCAAGACCATTTCAAGGACAGCTTTTTTCCATCTACGTAACATTGCAAAAATCAGAAACTTTCTGTCCAAAAATGATGCAGAAAAATTAATCTATGCTTTTGTCACTTCTAGGTTAGACTACTGCAATGCTCTCCTTTCCGGCTACCCAGATAAAGCACGAAATAAACTTCAGTTAGTGCTAAATACGGCTGCTAGAATCCTGACTAGAACCAAAAAATTTGATAATATTACTCCAGTGCTAGCCTCCCTACACTGGCTTCCTGTCAAAGCAAGGGCTGATTTCAAGGTTTTACTGCTAACCTACAAAGCATTACATGGGCTTGCTCCTACCTCTCTCTCTGATTTGGTCCTGCCGTACATACCTACACGTACGCTACGGTCACAAGACGCAGGCCTCCTAATTGTCCCTAGAATTTCTAAGCAAACAGCTGGAGGCAGGGCTTTCTCCTATAGAGCTCCATTTTTATGGAACGGTCTGCCTACCCATGTCAGAGATGCAAACTCGGTCTCAACCTTTAAGTCTTTACTGAAGACTCATCTCTTCAGTGGGTCATATGATTGAGTGTAGTCTGGCCCAGGAGTGGGAAGGTGAACGGAAAGGCTCTGGAGCAACGAACTGCCCTTGCTGTCTCTGCCTGGCCGGTTCCCCTCTTTCCACTGGGATTCTCTGCCTCTAACCCTATTACAGGGGCTGAGTCACTGGCTTACTGGGGCTCTCTCATACCGTCCCTGGGAGGGGTGCGTCACCTGAGTGGGTTGAGTCACTGATGTGATCATCCTGTCTGGGTTGGAGCCCCCCCCTTGGGTTGTGCAGTGGCGGAGATCTTTGTGGGCTATACTCTGCCTTGTCTCAGGATGGTAAGTTGGTGGTTGAAGATATCCCTCAAGTGGTGTGGGGGCTGTGCTTTGGCAAAGTGGGTGGGGTTATATCCTTCCTGTTTGGCCCTGTCCGGGGGTGTCCTCAGATGGGGCCACAGTGTCTCCTGACCCCTCCTGTCTCAGCCTCCAGTATTTATGCTGCAGTAGTTTATGTGTCGGGGGGCTAGGGTCAGTTTGTTATATCTGGAGTACTTCTCCTGTCCTATTCGGTGTCCTGTGTGAATTTAAGTGTGCTCTCTCTAATTATCTCTTTCTCTCTTTCTTTCTCTCGGAGGACCTGAGCCCTAGGACCATGCCTCAGGACTACCTGACATGATGACTCCTTGCTGTCCCCAGTCCACCTGGCCGTGCTGCTGCTCCAGTTTCAACTGTTCTGCCTTATTATTATTGGACCATGCTGGTCATTTATGAACATTTGAACATCTTGGCCATGTTCTGTTATAATCTCCACCCGGCACAGCCAGAAGAGGACTGGCCACCCCACATAGCCTGGTTCCTCTCTAGGTTTCTTCCTAGGTTTTGGCCTTTCTAGGGAGTTTTTCCTAGCCACCGTACTTCTACACCTGCATTGCTTGCTGTTTGGGGTTTTAGGCTGGGTTTCTGTACAGCACTTTGAGATATCAGCTGATGTACGAAGGGCTATATAAATAAATTTGATTTGAAATAAAAGGTTAAATAAAAAATAAAATAAAAATTATTGTATAAATGAATGATGCATGGTACTTTTGTTATTCTCGTGATCTCAATAAAACTTTTATGTTGCGATCGTGATCTCAAAGTAATGAGGGAATAGTTTTTTAAATTATTCATATGTCCTCTCTGGACTTCCCTAGTAAGGAGAAAGCTGATTGAAGAGCAGCACTTCCTTTCTTTAGATCCTATCAGTATCGACACATGCTCAAAAGATGCACTTAGCGACCGTTAATTGTCTCTGCATGTTTTGGGAAAGGTATGTTACATCTTCGGAGATTGTAGGAAAGAAGCATGTTAAAACACTGGTAAGCCTAAGTTCCATCACTATCGGGAAACCAGGCCCATGTATTTATAGCAGGGGAGTTATAAATAGAAGTGGCGACTCATGACCGAAATCGACCGACCGGCCCGCCACAAGGAGTCGGTAGAGCACGATGAGACAAGGATAACCTGTTTTGAGGCCCACCTGATAAGCTTAAAAAATATAAATTCTGTTCTGCATGTTATTTTGGCATTAATAAGTGTCACATATCAGTTTTCCTAACAATGTACACTTTTTACAACTCATTAAGTTCATAAAGCCGCATACAAACATGGTCTCTTTTTTTGCTTTCTTGAGTAAGGCAGCTCCAAAATGCAGATGTTTCAGCCTAGCTCAGTGCTTTCTGTGGTGGTGAGGCAGCCAGCTGTTAATACGGAGCACAGGGATTGGTAATGTTCTCTAGTTGCGCTGTGATTGGCTCAGTGTTCTGTCACTCATGGGGACACTACTTAACCGCAAAATCTACAGGTAGTGCTAAAAAATTCAAGCACCTTGGGTGCTGCCATAGACTTACATTAGAAGTGCCCATCCAAGAAGGCTCAAGGGGGCCAGGAAAGTTTGAATACATTGGCAATGCTGTCAATCCAGGATGACTTCTGCTGCGTAAAAAAAAGAAGGAAACTCGGATATGGGAAATATCAGACTTCAGTGAGTTCAAGACAACTGGGAACTTGGAAGTGCCCATCCAAGAAGGCTCAAGGTAATTTGCCACAGATAAAATGACATCAAATCACGTTATATCTAACTTAGCATTGATTGAACTGATCATGCCAAGAATGAATCTTTCAAAATCTTAGCTAGCAAGCTAGACAAGTCATCATAACTGCATCAAGTTGACAATCTACTGGCAAATCCTTGTCACATGAAGAGAAATAAAGAGATAAAACATATTGGTGC
The DNA here is from genome assembly GCF_002021735.2 of Oncorhynchus kisutch. Lineage (NCBI taxonomy): Eukaryota > Metazoa > Chordata > Actinopteri > Salmoniformes > Salmonidae > Oncorhynchus > Oncorhynchus kisutch. Next base: position 26,692,941 of record NC_034178.2, on the reverse strand, counting down.
TCATCGGCCATTGGACATAAACATCACACAACAAGTTTGAAATTGCAAATTCAACAATGAGTGCTGAGGCGCGACTGCAGCCTTGGGTTCGATCCAAGGCTGTGTCACAGCCGGCCGTGACCCGGGAGACCCATGGCCCAGCACAATTGGCCCAGCGTCGTCCGGGTTAGGGGAGGGTTTGGCCGGCCGGGATGTCCTTGTCTCATCGTGCTCAGCGACTCCTTGTGGCGGGCCGGTCGGGGGAGTTCGGTCGTCAGTTCGACAGTGTTTCCTCCGACACATTGGTGCGGCTGGCTTCCGGGTTAAGCGAGCAGTGTATCAAGAAGCAGTGCGTCTTGACTCTCGACCTTCGCCGAGTCCGTAGGGAAATTGCAGCAATGAGACAAGATCGTAACTACCAATTGGATATCACGTGAAAGGGGGTAATGCCATGGGCCAGAAAAGTTAGAAAACATTGGCAATGCTGTCAATCCAGGATGACTTCTGCCACGTTCCAAAAAACTTTAAACTTGGATATGGGAAATCTCAGACTTCAGTGAGTTCAAGACAAATGGGAACTTGGATAAAACTAGCTGCGACTGGGAAAATAAGGAAAATAATTTTGAATAATAATTTAGATTTTGGGCCTCTTTCACTACAAGCTTGGCACACCTGTATTTTTGGAGTTTCTCTCATTCTTCTCTGCAGATCCTCTCAAGCTCTGTCAGGTTAGATGGGGAGCATTGCTTCACAGCTATTTTCAGGTCTCTCCAGAGATGTTCGATCAGGTTCAAGTCCGGGCTCTTGCTGGGCCGCTCAAGGACATTCAGAGACTTGTCCCGAAGCCACTTCTGCGTTGTCTTGGCTGTGTGCTTAGGGTTGTCCTGTTGGAAGGTGAACCTTCGCCCCAGTCTGAGGTCCTGAGCGCTCTGGAGTAGGTTTTCTTCAAGGATCTCCCTGTACTTTGCTCCGTTCATCTTTTTCTTGATCCTGACTAGTCGCCCAGTCCCTGCCGCTGAAAAACATCCCCACAGCATGATGCTTCCACTAGCATGCTTCACCATAGGGATATTGGCAGATTTCCTCCAGACGTGACGCTTGGCATTCAGGCCAATCTTGGTTTCATCAGATTTTGTTTCTCATGGTCTGAGAGTCTTAAGGTCCCTTTTGGCAAACTCCAAGCGGGCTGTCATGTGCCTTTTACTGAAGAGTGGCTTCCGGAAGAGTCTAGGAAGAGCCTTGGTGGTTCCAAACTTCTTCCATGTAAGGATGATGGAGACCACTGTGTTCTTGGGGATCTTCAATGGTGCAGACATTCTTTGGTACCCTTCCTCAGATCTGTGCCTCGACACAATCCTGTCTCGGGGCTCTACACACAATTCCTTTGACCTCATGGCTTGGTTTTTGCTCTGACATGCACTGTCAACTGTGGGACCTTATATAGACAGGTGTGAGCCTTTCCAAAATCATGTCCAAACAATTAAATGTACCACAGGTGGACTCCAATCAAGTTGTAGAAACATCTCAAGGATGATCAATGGAAACAGGATGCACCGGAGCTCAATTTCGAGTCTCATAGCAAAGGGTTTGAATACTTATGTAAATAAGGTATTTCTGGGGTTTTCTTTCTCAAAAAATGTATAAAAAACTTTTTTGCTTTGTCATTATGGGGTATTGTTTGTAGATTTCTGAGGATTTTCTTTCATTTATAACATATTTTAGAATAAGACTAACAAAATGTGGAAAAAGTAAAGGGGTCTGAATACTTTCCGAAAGCAATGTATATTATTAGATTTTTTTTGTATATTTAAGTATACTTTAGTTTATTTGTAATATATTAAAATATAATTTTTTTCCCTCGCTTAGGCAGATATATGGCTCATTACAATCTCGGAAATCTACTGACAGTTCCTTGGACTTCATGGTATAGTTTCTGCTCTGACATGCACTTCTTCGGTGGAGTTTAACCGGCGGTTGGCATCCAATATGTTGCATTAGCACCCCCAACTGAACTATAGAATTAATCCATTACTCTTTGTGATACAAAATGGGAAAAGGGAAAAAGTAAATCAAAATATTTAAAATCACCCTACCAACTAACCCTACACTCATTAAAACCTACAAACCTTTTCCACTACTTTCCACTAATCCTATCTGAATCTACCCCAGGCCAGTGACCTGAGAGGACGGGACACTACCCCTCAACACATCATGTTACTCTTCTGAAGTCAAATCTCTTCCCCCAAGTACTTTTCTGAAGCTGCCACCACAACATATATTTTCTGTGACTCACGTTCCATCTCTGCGGTACAGTTGATAACCATTGCTATGAATGCTAAGAAGCCAACCTTACTGAAACATATAACTCATTGGCCTAACCCTCTGTTCTGGCACAGATCTACTATTCAGAAGGATCCTCTCAGAATCCCTCACCTTTCCTCTACTTTCTTCACTGCCTCAGCATATGACATCTTCTGCACTACTCTGACCCTGGCCACCTCAACCTGCCCCTCTCACACCGGACACCTCCAATCCCCAGCAACATGGGCACCCCTACAGTTAACACACACAACTTTTTCCAACAAAACTACACATTCCTCTGTCCCATGTCCTCCTGCACTCCACCCACATCTTGAAATCTCCCTCCTACACACTGCTGCCCATAAACGTGACACCTATAACACTGCAGTGTATTTGGCACAAAAGCTCTAACAGCATAACTCATGTATCCTAACATTACTTTGTCAGGTAAAGACTCAATCAAAGCTTGAAAGAACAGAATGCCAAAGCCTTTACCATATTCTTACCTCTTTGTTGATTGATATTCATTGAATTTTAAAACGGAGAAAGTGTCAAACAACACAGCCATTTGCAGAAATATGAAAAGGTAGATGGTATCATCATAAAATTGAACAATCTCCTCAGTTTAACAGCACCTGCTGTTGTCTCAAATTCACATTTTTCAGTTAGGCAATTAGGTTCCTACAAGAACCTGCATAATCTAAGGAGGTTCCTCAATGAATCTCACCTCATATTTTTTTTATTTTACTGGGCAAGTCAGTTAAGAAAGGCCTAGGTTAACTGCCTTGTTCAGGGGCAGAATGACAGATTTTTACCTTGTCAGCTCAGGGATTCGATCTTGCAACCTTTCAGTTACTAGTCCAACGCTCTAACCACTAGGCTACCTGCCACCCGTGGTTCTTGAAATAAACTTTTGGGGGCATTTTTCAGTGCCAAGAACCATAAGGTTCTTCGAGGAACTTGGCGGATCTTAGAAGAACCCTTGTTGAACCCCACATTTTCTTGTGTAGATCAGCTCCTAGAGAGATGTTACCACTTACGGGTGCGCACGTTAGGCTACACATCATTAAATATATTGAGACAAATTACAGACAGTAGCCTACAAGTAGCAAAATAGAACTCAATAGATTGAACATGAACTGTATTTCAATATGATTGAAATAGGCCTGTAGCCTACTGTTTATAATTTAATGCAGTCATCTCGGTTTTCTCGAACTGAGTTGTAAACAGTATTACAATTGTTGACATTATACTGCAAAAACAGGACTTGGGCTGGTCTTCATACTGTACTGTATAGCAATGCTATGAACTTGTCACTGTGAATTAATTTTCTATTGTATGTACTGTTTTTGTCCCTTGAAATACATTTTAAACACGAATGACGATGTGATATTGATTGTAATTCAACATGTTTGCTAAGACTTATCTTATCCCTCATTTGCACACATTGTATATAGACTTATTGTTCTACTGTATGTTTGTTTTACTCCATGTGTAACTCTGTGTTGTTGTATGTGTCGAACTGCTTTGCTTTATCTTGGCCAGGTCGCAGTTGTAAATGAGAACTTGTTCTCAACTTGCCTACCTGGTTAAATAAAGGTAAAATAAAATAAAATAAAATAAATAAAAAAGACAGGGTCCAGCAGTTGTTTTTAGAGCTCCAACAAAGAAAGAAAATATTAAAAGAAACAACAATGTTCTAGTGTGTCTTTTTTGCCTTTCTTAATGCACCCTTGACAACAATGACCTGCTTTACCAATTCATTATTGTACTTTAGACAAGCATCCATAGTTTTTGGATAGTTTGACGTATACCTTGCCATTCCCCACACAGGACTTCTATTTTTTATTTATTTTTTATTTCCACAGTGCGACAGCGTAGACCGCACAGAGCCTGATTGGCTGACTATCCTTAGTTGTTCAAAATGGCTGATGTGGCTTTTGCTATGAGGACAAAAAGGGCAGCTTTGCAGAAAAACAAGCAGTTGTTCAATCTTCCCGGAGTAACAGTTGGGATAGTGGGACAATTCGGAGTACAATGCATTTATCATCCCGAGATTAAGGTACATTTTCCAAGCCATATCTAGTGCTGGCCCCGTGATGTCTTGAGCTACACAGTCATGCTGTCAGTGCGATTCAGTGTTAAGCATTACAGGAATCGTCTGGCAAGCATTACCCTTTTGAACCTTCAGATGCATTTTAGACCTAGACAGAAACTTTTTTTGTGTGCATATATGACCTGAATAAATCATGTTGATGTGCTTCCTGAGATGTTATAATACAGTACTTCTCCACATGTGGTAATCTGTGCAGATTAGGATTGTGACTTTTTCTTCCACAGTCAAAGTATGTCAAGACCTTCTCTGCCATAAGAAAAGGCGAGTATTAAATAGGCCTATTAGTCCAGCAGATAAGAACCAAATAAACCTAAGATCATGCATTTTATGATAAAATTATCAAACTTGGTACACTCATATTTTTTATGATTTGAGGCAGTCTGGGAAGCCTTTAAGTCAACTAAGGTGGCCATTTTAATAAAATGGCTGCCATTTGTATTTTCATTTATTAGGGATCCCCATTAGGTGCTGCCAAGGCACAGGTATAAGTACACAGGGGATAATGAGAGGAGATGGGAGACATCTGGTGGGGGTAGAGACAAGCACGAAGACAGGTGAAACAGATCAGGGTGTGACAAAAAGATAAAACAGTACATCATATAGCAGTATTACACCCCTACATATATACAATACAACATGTATTGTGTATATATAGGCTTTACTCAAAGCCAGGGGCTTGTCGATAATAAAGATTGAAAAAAGTAAGGGGCCTAAACAGCTGCTATGGGGAATTCCTGATTCTACCTGGATTATGTTGAAGAGGCTTCCATTAACCATTTGACGCGTAAATTCTAAATATTAATAATGGCATGAGTTCTTTTTGCACGCGGTACCAGAATTATATGCTGCTCTTCTAGAATTTGATTGCTGCATTTTGCTGCTAATCTCTACACCCCTCATTGTATCAATACTGCAATGTCTGCTTCCTGAGGCTTCATAAAACATTCTTCCTATAGTAGTAGCAGTGACTATCTACAGTAGTATTGATAATTTTATAATTATTATTATCATCTATATTACATGTATTAACATCTGAAAGAGGCTTTGGTATTAACCTGTCTGAGGGGCTGCACGTGTGAGATAGGGTGGTACACTGGTGGCAAACAAAAAGTGCGAGCAGGGAATGAGCATATATTACATATGCCGACCATGGCTAAGGCCGGGAAAGGCTGGCATCCTAAATACTTTTTCTTCATTTTGAAAAATATATTTCATTTATCACCACTGGACGTGTAGCCTACAGATGCCTGACTCATCACCAAGCAAGGAAGATTTCTCATCAATTGCTGTGAGTATTATGGCTTGGATAGGTTTTAGCCTGGTCGAGGCAGAGGATAATGAGTACAGAGGGGTTGGACAAAGTCCTGTAAGCAACAAAGTGAGGTAGTTTGTGCGTGCGATCAGATTGAATGGTGTGCGAGTGTAATCAGCTATATTGTGTGCAGAGACTGTGGCATGAGTAAAGCGAGGTTGTAGATATAATTGGTTATCATAAACTATGGCGCTAGACAGGATGATCTAAATTTATATTTTGGCGCCATCTACAGGCTGAATGTTACATGGGCGGACCAGTTAGTTATCGCTCTCCATCCAAAACGTGGTTACATATATAAACTTCAAGTATTACTAACTATACAGTACATTCCTAGGAAAAGTCTATGTAAATTAACAAACCAAATCGTACTCTTCGGTCTACAGTAGTCTACAGATTAGGCTAAAGTTCGTTGTCTAGGGAAAATGTTTATTTGATTGAAATAATCTAAATCATATTTTCCCTAGCCAACAACCATTTGGCCAAATGATAAAACATAATTGCTAGAATGCATTAGAAATCAAGTAATATATACTTTTCTTTTTCATTTCAGAAATGTAGCCCAGGAGTCCATTTCCAGGGGTGTTATTTTTATTCAGCTTTTAAACTTCTCCTGTGTTTGCCTCTCATTAATTGATCAATCCCCCATCATAGTAATATTTCCTCCATCATATCCCCCCCACGATACCTTCCCCCATTTCCAGCCCTCATGCACCTGAAATGACCCCCCCCCCTCCCCCTCCCCCTCCCCTTAGATTTGTAATATGCTGAAAAGTGGCCAAACTAAATTGCTATTTTCTGGGCAATGGGCGGAGCCATCTTTGACTTTGTTTATTTGCCTCTTATGTTGGTTCAAAACAACTGGGCACAAGGTAAACAAGGTAAATTCATGACATCAGTGATCTTCAGGTCGGAAAGTTGGAGCTCTAGAAAGAGCCCAGAGTTGGAATTCCGATTTGGATTACCTTTCAAATCTATGTTTTCCAGTCTGAGCTCATTTTCTTTTCAGAGATCACAGTCGTTTTGAAATCACTGAAGTCTGAGATTTCCGAGCTTCCAGTTGTTCTGAATGCGGCATTACATTAGTCCCTATACATTTAGTCCCTTGTGCTCACCAGATATGTGGTATATTGTAAACTAGTCTAGCTATTAGGTTGCAAACTTATGTTTTGTTTTTTTGTCAGCGCAACTTGTTATTTAGACTGGTTTATGGAATGAGTTTGGCTGTGGATGTGTTCCGTGTGATGCTTAGATGATGAAGTTAGTGTTTATTTTTCACAATAAAAGGTCAAATTGAGGAATAAAGATAAAGACCTTTATTTTCCATCAGTACAATACAATATTTAGATGCTGTTCAGACAACAATGGTGTTTAGACTCCTTTGTTGTGTCATACGATCTGTTGCTACTGTTCCAATCACATATTTGAGATCGTAAGCTGCAGGGACCACTCAACAATGATCACAAATATGTGATTGCATGTGTCAAATGGTTAAAGAAAACCCTCTGTGTTCTGTTAGACAGGTAACTCTTTATCCACAATAAAGCAGTGGGTGTAAAGCCATAACACATTTGTTTTTCCAGCAGCAGAATATGATCGATAATATCAAAAGCCGCACTGAAAAAAAAAAAAATAGCCCCCAATTTTTTTAATCATCAATTTCTCCCAGCTAATCATCAATAATTTGTGTAAGTGCTGTGCTTGTTGAATGTCCTTCCCTATAAGCGTGCTGAAAGTCTGTTTGTTTGTCAATTTGTTTACTGTAAAATAGCAGGCTTTCCTGTTAGAAGGAAATACGGTAAAATCATTCCAAACAATATCAAAATGACTTTGTAATGTTATCTACCCACCAAATAAAACCCACAGATATTATAGACAATAATCCTGATCATAAAGTACTTTTAAGATCTTCATGGGGGTCATATTAAGGTCTTTTTGACCATAATCCAGAGGCTACACAGTTGTTGGGGTAACTTTGTGATAGAGCATCACATTTCACACACAGCTAGGGCATGTCGAAAGATGTATATTTGGCTATAGTGTCATTGCAGATTTTGTCCATTACCACCCTGGCGGCCATTTGGGGTTTCCACTAAATAGCACAGCCACAAAGTCCAAATTTATGAAAACAAAGATGAGCTTTTTGGTCTTAATTTAAGGTTAGGCGTAAGGTTAGCAGTGTGGTTAAGGTTAGAGTTACATGCTGACCACACCGGCTCTGTTGCGTGCGCGAGCATTGAAAATAAATGTACACATACATGTTATTCAATCATTTCATCCAAACTGCTGATGCGCGTCAACAAGCGCTGCAAGTCCCGTATCTCCCATCTCCTCATTGGTTTTTAGGAGCATATACCAACGTGGCTGATTGAAAGATGAATGAGGTCCACACCCCAGTCCAGTTAGTTGCAGTAATGCACCTTAAAGTTGATTGCAAACAGCCATATAAATCCACAGAAGAAGAAGACTGAACCAGGAGAGATTGCTAGAAACTGACTGCTTTCCCTTTTACTTGTAGATTAATTGTTGTATAGTAGAGAACACATTTTATGTGACAAAATGGATCGATATTCTACAAAGATCCAGCAAAAACAAGGACCTTGTATAGTTCAGGTAAAATAAACAACCCAATGTTTATATTGCAGGACAAATTAGCTAGCAACTGCGAGCTTGCTAGCTAAATGTCCATGAACGTTTTATGTGTTTCGACCCGTCTGGTGTGGATGGACAAAATCAACATGAGCTCGATGGTGCACTCGTGTGGTCGGTGTACTCAGCATGTTAGGTTTAAAATGAAATTTTAAATAGATACATTTTAGAAATAGGCAGGGTTTATGATATTGTGGCTATGGTAACTAGTGACAACCACTGTATGGGAACATATTGGACACGATTCCCATGGCCATATCTCTCTCTGTGCAGCAAACACTGGACAAGCCAGAAGCTTCACAGTTTGAAACTATTTTAAGGCAGACTGACAAACCTCAAGTTGATTTCCAAATTGTATAAAGGGTTGATAGAGGCTTTTCCCGATGACACAAAACATGTCAAACAAAAATGTGAGGAAGAACTGGGAGACACTACTGATGATGATGAATGGATACATATATGTTTGAATGCCTAGCCATGTTCATATAATCGCAGTCATAAATGACTATAGTTTAATACCATTCATAGAACGTACTATTTGACTATGAAACTGAATATCAAGCACTCAGAAATGTAATTCCTCTGCTGGAGGTGTAAAACACAAAAGGGGACATACAGTGCATTTGGAAAGTATTCAGACCCTTTTACTTTTTCCACATTTTATTACGTTTGCCTTATTCTAAAATTGATTAAATAAATATTGTTCCTCCTCAATCTGCACACAATACCCCGTAATGACGAAGTTAAAACAGGATTTTATAAATGTTTGCAAATGTATTAAAAATTAAAAACAGAAATACCTTATTTACATAAGTATTCAGAACCTTTGCAATGAGACTTTAAATTGAGCTCAGGTACATCCTGTTTCCATTGATCATCCTTGATGTTTCTACAACTTGATTGGAGTCCACCTGTGGTAAATTCAATTCATTGGACATGATTTGGAAAGGCACACATCTGTCTACATAAGATCCCACAGTTGTCAGTGCATGTCAGAGCAAAAAACAAGCCATGAGGTCAAAATAATTATCCGTAGAGCTCCGAGACAGGATTGTGTCGAGGAACAGATCTGGAGAAGGGACACCAAAACAGAAGGTCCCAAGAACACAGTGGCCTCCACCATTCTTAAATAGAAGAAGTTTGGAACAACCATGACTCTTCCTAGAGCTGGCTGGCCGCCCGGGCCAAACTGAGCAATCGGGGTAGCAAGGCCTTGGTCAGGAAGGTGACCAAGAACCCGATGGTCACACTGAAGGAGCTCCAGAATTCATCTGTGGCGATGGGAGAATCTTCCAGAAGGACATCCATCTCTGCAGCACTCCAACAATCAGGCCTTTATGATAGAGTGGCCAGACAGAAGCCACTCCTTCGTAAAAAAGGCACATGACAGCCCGCTTGGAGTTTGCTAAAACAAGAAACAAGATTCTCTGGTCCAATGAAACCAAGATCAAACTCTTTGGCCTGTATGCCAAGCGCCACATCTGGAGGAAACCTGGCACCATCCCTACGGTGAAGCATAGTTGTGGCAGCATCATGCTGTGGGGATGTTTTTCAGCGGCAGGGACTGGGAGACTAGTCAGGATCGAGGGAAAGATGACAGTACAGAGAGGTCCTTGATGAAACTTGCTCCAGAATGCTCAGGACCTCAGGCTGGGGCGACGGTTCACCTTCCAACAGGACAATGACACCAAGCACACAGCCAAGACAACACAGGAGTGGCTTTGGGACAAGTCTCTGAATGTCCTTGAATGGCCCAGCCAGAGCCCAGAGTTGAACCCGATTGAATATCTCTGGAGAGACTTGAAAATAACTGTGCAGCGATGCTTCCCATCCAACCTGACAGAGCTTGAGAGGATCTGCAGAGAATAATGGGAAAAACTCCAAATACAGGTGTGCCAATCTTGTAGCGTCATACCCAAGAAGACTCGAGGCTGTAATCGCTTCCAAATGTGCTTCAACAAAGTACTGAGTAAAGGGTCTGAATACTTATGTAAATGTCATATTTCAGCGTTTTTTTTGTTTTGTTTTTACATTTGCATTATGGGGTATTGTGTTTAGGTTGATGAGGGGAAATAAACATTTAATCAATTGTACAGTAAGGCTGTAACATGACAAAATGTGGAAAAAGTCAAGGGGTCTGAATACTTTCCAAATGGACTGTATTTAAATATGTTATGCTCTTGTAAAGGCTAACCAAATTCTGGGAAAGAGTATGTTATTTTATCTCAGCATGTATACAGATTCTCCCTTCTTCCTGTTTTAGGGTTAGGGTTAGGGTTTTTGTTTGCTTGGAAATGTTGATACTGGAGACTGTTATCAGAAGAAACTGTGTCACCTAGCATTTATAGTGTCTAAGAAATGCATTGCCATTAATTGGAAGATTGGTTATCCTCCCACAATGTCACAATGAATGTCAGAAACGTCATGTTATGTGTCACTAGATTTCATTTATTACAAATTAAGGGTATACTGTGCAACTTTCATAAGGTCTGGATGCCTTATAAGGAGTCTGTATCGAAAACATGCCCACGGTCAGGGGAGACTTGTTTAGGCAATCCCTAGCTGCTAGGCTGCTCAGTCCTGGCCCTGGGGGTCTGCCAAACTGTTGGTTGTCACTCTGGCCTCGGCCTAACACACCTGAAACAAACAATAATAAATGTTTCACTAAGATCCTAAAGCTGAGTGGGATGTGTTGGGTTGGGGTGTTGCAGAGCAGTGAACCCCTAGAGGCCAGCTATATTGTGTGCAAGTAAGAGAGCTCTACAGTACTATCAGGCCCTCCGTAATTATTGGGACAGTGAAGCATTTTTTTTCTGTTGGCTCTGTACTCCCTAAGTTTGGATTTGAAATCAATGAAGTTAAAGTGCTGATGGTAATCTTCATCCATATCGGGTGAACCATTTAGAAATTACAGCACTTTTTGTACATAGTCCCCTTATTTTAGGCCCAAAAATATTGGGACAAATTTACTAGTATGTGTATTAAAGTAGTAAAAAGTTAAGTATTTGGTCCCACATTTATAGCACGCAATGACTACATCAAGCTTGTTACTCAACACATTTGTTGGCTGCATTTTTTGTTTGTTTTGGTTATTTCAGATTCATTTCTATTGGGCACAAAATAATGTATTGTGCCATTTTGGAGTCACTTTTATTGTAAATAAGAAAATAATGTTTCTAAACACTTCTACATTAATGTGGATGGCCTTCACGATTACAGATCATCCTGAATGAATAGTGAATAATGATGAGTGAGAAAGTTACAGATGCACAAATAAATAAACTCTTTTTTCAGGAGCCTGTCTTTCAAAGATAATTAGTAAAAATCCAAATAACTTCACAGATCTTCATTGTAAAGGTTTTAAACACTGTTTCCCATGCTTGTTCAATGAACAAGCTTGTTCAATGAACAAGCATGGGGCGGCAGGTAGAGTAGTGGTTAGAGCGTTGGACTAGTAACCGAATGGTTGCAAGATTGAATCCCCGAGCTGACAAGGTAAAATATGCCGTTCTGCCCCTGAACAAGATAGTAAACCCACTGTTCCTAGGCTGTCATTTAAAACAAGAATTTGTTCTTAACTGACTTGCCTGTTTAAATAAAGGTAAATATATATATTTTTAAAATTAACCATAAACAATTAATGAACATGCACCTGTGGAACGGTCGTTAAGACACAAACAGCTTACAGACCGTAGGCAATTAAGGTCAGTTATAAAATCTTAGGACACTAAAGAGGCCTTTCTACTGACTCTGAAAACTACCAAAAGAAAGATGCCCAGGGTACCTGCTCATCTGCGTGAACGTGCCTTAGGCATGATGCAAGGAGGCATGAGGACTGCAGATGTGGCCAGGGCAATAAATTGCAATGTCCGTACTGTGAGATGCCTAAGACAGGGAGACAGGATGGACAGCTGATCGTCTTCGCAGTGGCAGACCATGTGTAACAACACCTGCACAGAATCGGTACATCCGAACATCACACCTGTGGGATAGGTACAGGATGGCAACACCAACTGCCCGAGTTACACCAGGAATGCACAATCCCTCCATCAGTGCTCAGACTGTCCGCAATAGGCTGAGAGAGGCTGGACTGAGGGCTTGTAGACCTGTTGTGAGGCAGGTCCTCACCTGGCAACAACGTCACCAATGGGCACAAACCCACCGTCGATGGACCAGACAGGACTGGCAAAAAGTGCTCTTCACTGACGAGTCGCGCTTTTGTTTCACCAGGGGTGATGGTCGGATTTGCGTTTATCATCAAAGGAATGAGCGTTACACCAAGGCCTGTACTCTGGAGCGGGATCGATGTGGAGGTGGAGGCTCCGTCATGGTCTGGGGCAGTGTGTCACAGCATCATCGGACTGAGCTTGTTGTCAGTGCAGGCAATCTCAATGCCGTGCGTTGCAGGGAAGACATCCTCCTCCCTGACATGACCCTCCAGCATGACAATGCCACCAGCCATACTGCTCGTTCTGTGCGTGATTTCCTGCAAGACAGGGATGTCAGTGTTATGCCATGGCCAGTGAAGAGCCCGCATCTCAGTCCCATTGAGCATGTCTGGGACCGGAGGGTCAGGGCTAGGGCCATTCCCCCCAGAAATGTCTGGGAACTTGCAGGTGCCTTGGTGGAAGAGTGGGGTAACATCTCACAGCAAGAAATGGCAAATCTTGAGCAGTCCATGAAGAGGAGATGCACTGCAGTACTGAATGCAGCTGGTGGCCACACCAGATATTGACTGTTACTTTTGATTTTGAACCCCCCCTTTGTTCAGGGACACATTATTACATTTCTGTTAGTCACATGTTTGTGGAACTTGTTCAGTTTATGTCTCAGTTGTTGAATCTTGTTATGTTCATACAAATATTTACACATGTTAAGTTTAACTGAAAATAAATGCAGTTGACATTGAGTGTGAGTTTTCTTTTTTTGCATTTTATAGACGCACAATTATGATAACCCCCCCAAAAAGCTAACCTCCATATCAGATTGTGAAGAAACAGCGAAAACGAGCTTTAGATGCCCAAATAATTCTGAGGGAGGTTATGTCCCACCAGTTCTAAAACAAAGTTGCGCACCTGGATCTGAGGAACCATTTTAGCAGCTACAGAGTAACTTGCTTGGCCCTAGCGACTGCTCCATAATGGCTGCGTGTCAACCTCCCTCTCCTCATGGTGTGCCAGTTGGGGTTGGTGCGCTGTCCAACAGTTGCCTGTCGAATAGCCTCATGCTGCTCCACCAACAGCGCCATACCAGCTAGGTGCCCTTGTTTTTTAACAGACAGGAAGGACAGGGAGGGTAGCGGTTGTTCTGGCTCAAGTTCAAGGAGCCATGCCATTCCACTGAAAATGCCCTTGTCGAACGTTGTATACATTGTATTGCTAAGATGCTCAAAGTAGCTACACTCACTGACACAGGAGAAACTTTATCCCTCATGCTGGCCCTGACCAAACCAGTAAGTTGCCCCTCACTATAGCTGCACTTTTCCACATGGCCAGAGTTATAGAGAGTTATAGAGGTCTTCTCCCTTTTGAAAAATGCCACAAGTTTTGAAATGAACACCAAAGTCAACATACTGTACAAACAATTACAGTATCTAGGCTAAGTAATACAAAATACTTTTTTGATCTACTGCCCTGCTAACTAGCTAGCTAAAGTGTAATCAGTGGCTAGATAAGACAGAGAAAGGGGTTGGGAAGAAGTTTCACACTTCAATTCATTTCAATACATCACATGGATTCTTCATGGATTGGGCACAGGTCTCTGATTGCGCTGGTGAACAGTAGCTGACAGTGTCAACTAGAGATTACGTGCAGGATCTTCCTGCAGCAATTAATAGTCTTGATGAGGTCTTCTCTGTCGCTAAAAGTGGAGGCTCCTCAGAGGAGGAAGGGGAGGAACATCCTCCTCAGTGAATTTCATAAAAATAAACATAGTGAAACATTAAAGTTATCATTTTTAGATAAATATATTTAGTATAGTTTTTCATGTCACTAAATCATTTATTAAAACACACTGTTCTACAATGAAGGTCTACATTAGCCTCACCAGCACTCTGTAGGGTAGCACCATGGTGTAGCCGGAGGACAGCTAGTTTTCGTTCTCTTCTGGGTACATAGGCAATACAAAACCTGGAGGAGCATGCTTGTCACCCCCTTCCATAGAAGACTTACACAGTAATTAGAACAATTTATAGAGGACGTCCTCCAACCTATCAGAACTCTTGCAGCATGAACTGACATGTTGTCCAACCAATAGAATGAATCAGAGAATTAATCTAGTACTGAAAGCATATGCTACAGCTAGCTAGCACTGCAGTGCATAAAATGTGGTGAGTAGTTGACTCAAAGTCAGGGAAAGACAAGAGTGTCTGTCAGAACAGGTCTCCAGAAGTGTACCACGCGGTGTTCAGCAGGCCTTGTGCTCCACTCGGTTTGATTATAATAGATACCTATAGTGGTAAGAGGAAATTGTTCTTTGTCTCTCATCTTCAGGCTGAGTTTCCTAGGCTAAAAGTGCATAAACAGCTGCAGACTGAATGTCCCTGTGTAGTCTTCTTCGAGAGAGTTTCAAAGGGTTTAACCATTTTCTGGTATTGTAGTCTTAAACCATGGTTTATACTGATCTTTATTTTTAAACCATTTCTCAGCGCTGTCTGGTCTGTAGAGATTCCAACCTGTGGATGATCCTCACGTTCTCTGGTCTAAATGGTTGATTATTCAGGGTACAGCTAAGACCACTGTCCACACCGGCAGCAACCCGGCATGTTTCGGTCTCATACACTGGTTCTCAATCCTGGTCCTTGGGACCCAAAGGGGTGCACATTTTTGTATTTGCCCTAGTACTACACAGTTGATTCAAATGATCAACTCATCAAATGGCTTTGATGATTTGAATCAGGTGTGTAGTGCTAGAGCAAAAACACAAATATGCACCAGTTTTGGATCCCCAGGACCAGGATTGAGAACCACTGGTCTAATATATTAATTCTTTAGGAGTCCTTTATAAGCACTCTGGCAAAAGGGGTGTTCCCTCCTTTTTGCATAATGTCTGTGCTCGCGTGAGCTTGGTTACTGACATGAAAAACTATTCTCATCTAGAAGGCTAAAATCACATTTAATCTTCTCACCAATAGTTTAATATTTAATCATATAAATTCCACAACATTTAGATGTAAATCTAATAACTGGGATATAGACATTTGTAGAGTTACCGTTATTTGGTTACACCGTCCTTCATGACTTATTTGACATGATTATTGTTTCGAGCCCCACCAAACATTTCCCACATTATTTACATTAGAAATATTGTTTCAATGTCCAAACTTTTGATGTTAAAGTTTTGGCCAAGTGTCTCTCTGTTGTAACACTCAGACATTACATTTTCAATACTGCAGAGATCAAGGCAGGTATTTATGATCTGGTTGTTAAGTCATAAAACCGGGCCAACTTCATCCCTCTCCCCCTCTGCAGGAGAGAGAGGGCGCTGTAGAGCTGACCCACTGCAACCTGATCCTACGAATCCTCACAGTAGAGTCATGACAGTCCCCCTCTGGTGGATTCAACTTGGAAGGATCCTGCAAGTTGCAACCCACCATAAGAAATGTCCTGGTTTGTGGATCAGCATAGCAGTCTCCTCTCTCTCCCCCCCCCCTGCAAACCACCACAAGAGTGGCCAGGGGATGTCTTGGTTGGTGACCTCTGGGGGGGGGGACCACAATGGGACCACAATGTGCGCTTACATACTCTAAGCGCACATTTAAAAAAATCTATTGACCCTTTATTTAACTAGGCAAGTCAGTTAAGAACAAATTTTTATTTACAATGACGGCCTACCCCAGCGAAACCCGGACGACGCTGGGCCAATTGTGCACCTCCTATGGGACTCCCAATCACGGCCATATGTGATGCAGCCTGGATTCGAACCAGGTAGTGCAGATAAATCAAACCTGTATAGACTATTTGGGAATTCCACTTTAATTAACCTGAAGGCAGTGTTGTGGGATCTAGGTTAATGTAGGAACGTTTAGATTGTCTCATAGACAGAAAGAAATCCATTTGGATATTATGGTCTCCTGAAAAGATTTGTTCGGCAATTTACTTCTTAGTTAAGGGGGATGATACAACGATATCCAATCAGTGGAGACTGGCTGGATATCAGAAGATTAACCACTTCTTACAAATGTGAGACAACGTTGGACCTCAATGGAACATTTTGTTTTTAATCTTTACCAGCAGGGGTCACTTTTCCCTGAGGGCTGAAACCACATGGGATTCCCGTGAAGGCGGGACTTCCGTCAATACTAGATCAGTGAAGTGGGAGTTGGACTCAATGATCTTGCTAAAGCAAATTGAATTGATTAATCAATGTTAATGATAAATCAAACCTGTATAGGCTATTTTGGAGTTAATCTTTAATTAACCTGAAAGCATAGTGTGGGATCTAGGTTAATTTGGAAAAGTTTAAAATTGTCTTATTTGTAGAGCCCAATGAATTTGGATATAATTCACAAAGATCCACCTGAAAAGGTAAGTCTGTCAATTTTGACTTCTTAGTTAAATTGAATGAGACGACGATATCCAATCAGGTTGAAATTGGTTGGATATGATACAGTGTACCCCGTTTCAAGAATTTTGCACGCCCAATTTTTCAGTTTTTGATTTGTTAAAAAAGTTTGAAATATCCAATAAATGTCGTTCCACTTCATGATTATGTCCCACTTGTTGTTGATTCTTCACAAAAAAATACAGTTTTATATCTTTATGTTTGAAGCCTGAAATGTGGCAAAAGGTCGCAAAGTTCAAGGGGGCCGAATACTTTCGCAAGGCACTGTACATACATTTTACATATACATGGTAATTTTATATAAAGCAGTCACATAACAATAATACAATACCAAACAAACTCTTTAATCCCAACCTTCAGCCAATCTTAGCCCATCCCACCTATCACCAGACCACACTCGTTTGGTTTCCATGTGCCATATATTTTTAATTTTGTTTTAGACAATTTTTGAACCTATCATATATTATCCACAAATTGTGAGCTAACGATAAAAACCTTTCCCACAAGTATTATTACATTATTTATTGACTGCCTATGGCTTTCAAAATCACTCAACACTGCTATTTGTAAGGTTACTTTTATGTGCATGTTGTGATTTTTTTTACTATTCCTGAACCAGTGACCAGAGACAAGCTACAGTTGAAGTTGGAGGTTTACATGCACTTAGGTTGAAGTCATTAAAACTTGTTTTTCAACCACTCCACAAATTTCTTGTTAACAAACTATAGTTTTGGCAAGTCGGTTGGGACATCTACTTTGTGAATAACACAAGTAATTTTTCCAACAATTGTTTACAGACAGATAATTTCACTGTATCACAATTCCAGTGGGTCAGAATTGACATACACTAAGTTGACCGTGCCTTTAAACAGCTTGGAAAATTCCAGAAAGTGATGTCATGGCTTTAGAAGCTTCTGATAGGCTAATTGACATAATTTGAGTCAATTGGAGGTGTACCTGTGGATGTATTTCAAGGCCTACCTTCAAAACTCAGTGCCTCTTTGCTTGGCATCATGGGAAAATCAGAAGAAAACAGCCAAGACCTCAGAAAAAAATGTAGACCTCCACAAGTCTGGTTCATCCGTCGGAGCAATTTTGAAATGCCCAAAGGTACCACGTTCATCTGTACAAACAATAGTATGCAAGTATAAACACCATGGGACCACGCAGCCGTCATACCTCTCAGGAAGGAGACGCGTTCTGTCTCCTAGAGATGAATGTACTTTGGTGCGAAAAGTTAAACTTAATCCCAGAACCACAGCAAAGGACCATGTGAAGATGCTGGAGGAAACATGTACAAAAGTATCTATATTATCCTCAGTAAAACGAGTCCTATATCGACATAACCTGAAAGGCCACTCAGCAAGGAAGAAGCCACTGCTCCAAAACCACCATAAAAAAGCCAGACTACGGTTTGCAACTGCACATGGAGACAAAGATCATACTTTTTGGAGAAATGTCCTCTGGTCTGATGAAACAAAAATAGAACAGTTTGGCCATAATGACCATTGTGATGTTTGGAGGAAAAAGGGGGAGGCTTCCAAGCCGAAGAACACCATCCCTACCGTGAAGCACGGGGTGGCAGCATCATGTTGTGGGGGTGCTTTGCTGCAGGAGAGACTGGTGTACTTCACAAAATAGATGGCACCATGAAGAAAGAACATTTTGTGGAAGTTGAAGCTTGGTCACAAATGGGTCTTCCAAATGGATAATGACCCCAAGCACACTTCCAAAATTGTGGCAAAATGGCTTAAGGACAACAAAGTCAAGGTATTGGAGTGGCCATCACAAAGCCCTGACCTCAATCCCATACAAAACTTGTTGGCAGAACTGAAAAGGCGTGTTCAAGCAAGGAGGCTTACTAACCTGACTCAGTTGCACCAGCTGTCAGGAGGAATGGGCCAAAATTCACCCAACTTATTGTGGGAAGCTTGTGGAAGATTAGCCGAAACGTTTGATACAAGTTAAACAATTTAAAGGCAATGCTACCAAATACTAATTGAGTGTATGTAAACTTCTGACCCACTGGGAATGTGATGAAAGAAATAAAAGCTGAAATAAATAATTCTCAACTATTAATCTGACATTTCACATTCTTAAAATAAAGCAGTGATCCTAACTGACCTAAAACAGGGAATTTTTACTATGATTAAATGTCAGGAATTGTGAAACACTGAGTTTAAATGTATTTGGTTAAGGTGTATGTAAACTTCTGATGAGGGGCAATACCAGAATAAATTATCTATTGATTCTGTCTTTTCGCAACAAAATCTACAGAGATGAGATTGTTGTATGCTCCATATATAAGCACTCTGTTGGTGACACGAATTGTATATAATAATTTTAATTGAAAAACTCTAAGTGATGAATCAAGTGTAGTTTTTTTGTACCAGTTCAAAAACCATGTGCCATGGAATTGGTACATCGAAAATCTCCTCCCATTTATTTTGCAACCCATTTATTTTGGTCGGAAATGAGAAGTTGTAATCTGTATGAAGGCAAAAAGGCCATTTTTGAACAAAGGATGAGCCTTTCTTAATAATCTGCTAGAGAACCATTTGGGGTTTAAGTATAACTTATGTATGAGTGAAACTTTTAGTGAGAGGTTTAAAGCTTTAATATTTAATAATTGTATCCCCCCCAAACTCATATTCATTGTATAAATAAACACGTTTAATTTTGTCTGGCTTAGCATTCCAAATAAAATGAAATTCTTTTTGCTCATATGATTTAAAAAACGAGTCATCCGGAGTAGGCATTGCCATTAGTAAGTAAAACTGTGATAGGACCAGAGTTCATCAATCTGATTTTTCCATAAATAGACAAGTATTTACCTCTCCATGGTTGCAGAATCTTATCTATTTTTGCTAACTTTCTATTGAAATGAATTATGGTAAGTTGATTTATATTTTTGAAGATGTGAATACCAAGTATGTCTACTTCACCATCCGCCCATTTTGTTGGTAAATTACAAGGTAGTGTAAACACTTTTTTTTACGATACAATATGTAATATGGTACACTTGTAATAATTAGGTTTTAATCCAGAGTCTAGAAAAGTGATCAAGATCTTCAATGAGACTGTGCAGGGATCCAGATTGTGGATTTAAGAAAAAAAAATTGTCATCGGCATACATTGACACTTTTGTTTTTATCCCCCTGGATTTATTGATGATTCTAATTTTAATAGCTAGCATTTCAATGGCCATAATAAATAGATATGGAGACAATGGACAGCCTTGTTTTACTCCTCTTAAAAGCTCAATACTTTCTGAGAAGTAACCATTATTTACTATTTTACATCTGGGGTTGCTGTACATAACTTTAACCCTTTGTATAAGAGATTCACCAAAATTAAAGTAGCCCATGCATTTATATATACATTCTAGTTGTACTTTATCAAATGCCTTTTCAAAATCTGCTATGAAGACCTGACCTGGTAAACTTCTGACACACTGGGAATGTGATGAAAGAAATAAAAGCTGAAATAAAATCACTCTACTATTATTCTGACATTTCACATTCTTAAAATAAAGCAGTGATCCTAACTGACCTAAGACAGGGAATGTTTACAAGGATTAAATGTCAGGAATTGTAAAAGACTGAGTTTAAATGTATTTGGATAAGGTGTATGTAAACTTCTGACTTCAACTGTAAGTTATCCTGTACAAGATTTTGTACCGAATACATTACGTTGTTACAGGTGTCAAGCTTATGGGCATATGGCAGCAGTGTGTAGGAGGGAGGTTCCTAGGTGTGAGAAGTGTGCAGAATGGAATTTATTGTATGCCAACCTCCGTTAAACCTCATCGAAGAAGAATTCTAGCATGTACACGCTCATTCATGCTCTTTACAAACCGCTTATTGTTTGACATGGGCTGTGTTTCAAACTCATAAAAGACACCCTCGTCCACTTAATCTCACTGATGCCCTTGGCGGAATCTCTGTCACCATCTTGGACGTCGGTCCAAACTATTAGCCAAACAAGGGAAGTTCGCAACGTAAGCCCCTCAGCCCTCATTCTTGATTGAGTTTGCAAGTGTACAATTATGTTCCCTTCGGGGCCTGAAACGCCCCATAATTCCATTCGCGATGATTGTACATCCAGTAAGAAAAGTCAGCCAAAACTTAAAACCTCAACGGCAATATGGAGAAGTCAAGAGTAAGTCAAAACAAATGTAAAAAGGTTACAAATTGTGCTGCTAATGCACATGATGGCACAAACACATCTCATAAAAGAAAATGTTTTTGTTTGGTTAGCTTTTGGAAATTTTTGAAATAAAAACATTTTCCTTCTTCAGAAGTTCCAGCTAAGCAGGCTAACATTAGTTAGTTAATTTGCTAGCTATCATACAGTAGGTGTATAGTAATAATTATATAGTTTATATAAGTAGACATGCAATCAAAATTGACTGTAGCGCATATAAAGCAACCACAACCTACCGGTGGCTGAAAACACAATAATCCCGGGATGAACGAGTTACGAATTTCCAGGCAAGGGCGGTCCATTTAAAAATCATTCCTTCCTCCCTTGCCCTGCAAGTGTATACTCGTCCGAAGTCATGATACGTCATCAGAAGTGTCCACTTAATTTGAGGGCTGAGGGGATAGGGTGTATTTTTTAAGTGTTTGGAATGCAGGCATGGATTTAATGGTAGTTTCTCGCCAAATTGTTAATGTACAGGCCGTCATATCAAGGGCACTCCTTCGATTTAAAGTTGTTTTTTGACGAAAATCTAAAAGTGTCAGTTTGTCACTTTCACGAGGTTGAAGTAATATCATGTTCAACTACATAAGACATTGGCTCGAATGTAGGTTGTGCCTTTAGATTTCAAGAAAATGAACAACTACGGAATCTTTTTTCACTTCTCATATTGACTTCTCAAACCCCGGCATGGTCTGTTTCGGAAGTTCCCGGAAGTATCGCGATGTTGCGCCTCTGGGTTTAGAAACTCTGTGGTTTAGCCATAATTATGACTTCGTGACTGAGGTAACTAGTGACTACCGCTCCAAGTGTGTCCCATATCCGCATGTGGGAGGAGCTGTTTGGGGTGTTGTGGATCTATCTGTAAAGGGAAAAAAATTCAGTGGGAGTGATTGTCAGCTCTTTTGTTTCTTATTGACATATTACAGTTCATATTGATACGAATTGAAATAGCTAGCTATAGCCATGCCTGGAATAGATAAATTACCGATAGAGGAGACATTCGAGGACAGTCCGCAGGTAATATATTTCACGCTATGCTCTGTAGCCTGCTAGCTTTATATCTCTCGTCTTTGTGCCGTGCAAAAGCGCAGCAAAAGCTAGCCCTGCTAACTCGCTCGAGCAAGCATCAAGAGTTGTCAAATTGCTCAAAAAGTGATAACTGGCCTCGTCATATTTGCCAGCTGTCAATGGTATTATCTATTTATGCAACATTATTAATATCGGCCTTTGCACCACCTGCTAAAAGTATGCACGCGAATGGTTTTCTAGTGAAACACATCACACCCTTGTGTTGATGAACACATAAATGAGCTACTGCCAGGTTACGTGACCATCCTTACTCTATCTGGCTGGCTACTGTTAGTCTCTGGCAGGGTGCACCACTTTCTCCTGCCTAGGGACGAGGTTGCCAAATAACAAAGCACAGAATGTTTAATGAAATTACGTTTGACCATACTCTACCGCATGTTGTTGTCTGTGTGGTTGGTCCTTCAGCTGGTCGACATGTTTTTTTTTAAATATCCACAAGACACTATTATTTACCCGATTTTTTGGAGCGCATGTACTGAGGTTGACATTTCACCTGGCACATGCGCAAACATTCCTTACCCCAGGATACTTCAACTGGCGATAACCCGGGAGAATAAAGAAAAGGAGCACACTCTGTTGCTGCGTAAATCTGGTAGATTTATTGACGGGACAAGTAAACGATCAGATTTATGCTGCAACAGAGCGCTCCTTTTTTTATTAACCTGGAAAGACACTAGTTGAAGTATCCTGGGGTAAGGAATGTTTTGGGGATTTTCAAGTCCCTCAGTCTAGTACCGGATTTCCCCTTTTTCATTTAAGATGGGCTGAAGCGAGTTTGGGTATACCTTCGTTCCATTGATATACAGTACCAGTCAAAAGTTTGGACATACCTACCTATTCAAGGGTTTTTCTTTATTTTTTAATTTTCTACATTGTAAAATAATAGTGAAGACAAAACTATGAAACACACATGGAATCATGTATTAACCAAAAACGTGTTAAACAAATAAAAAATGTATTTGAGATCCTTCAAAGTAGCCACCCTTTGCCTCTATGACAACTTTGAAAACTCTTGGCATTCTCTCAACCAGCTTCATGAGGTAGTCACCTGGAATGCATTTCAATTAACAGGTGTGCCTTGTTCATTTGTGGAATTTCTTTCCTTCTTAATGCATTTGAGCCAATCAGTTGTGTTGTGACAAGGTAGGGGTGGTATACAGAAGATAGCCCTATTTGGTCAAAAAACAAGTTCATATTATGGCAAGAACAGCTCAAAAAAGCAAAGAGAAATGACATTCCATCATTACTTTAAGACATGAAGGTCAGTCAATCTGGAAAATTTCAAGAACTTTGAAAGTTTCTTCTAGTGCAGTCCCAAAAACCATCAAGCGCTATGATGAAACTGTCTCTCATGAGGACTGCCACAGGAAAGGAAGACCCAGAGTTACCTCTGCTGCAGAGGATAAGTTCATTAGAGTTACCAGCCTCAGAAATTGCAGCCCAATTAAATTCTTCAGAGTTCAAGTAACACACACATCCCAACATCAACTTTTCAGAGGAGACTGAATCAGGCCTTCATGGTCAAAGTTTTTCAAAGAAACCACTACCAAAGGACACCAATAATAACAAGACTTGCTTGGGCCAAGAAACACAAGCAATAGACATTAGACCGGTGGAAATCTGTCCTTTGGTCTGATGAGTCCAAATTTGAGATTTTTGGTTCCAACCTCCCTGTTTTTGTGAGATGCAGATTAGGTTTACGGATGATCTCTGCATGTGTGGTTCCCAACGTGAAGCATGGAGGAGGTGTGATGGTGTGGGGATGCTTTGCCGGTGACACTGATTGTGATTAATCAGCATGGCTACTACAGCATTCTGCAAGAATACGCCATCCCTTCTGGTTTGCGCTTAGTGGGACTATAATTTGTTTTTCAACAGGACAATGACCCAACACACCTCCAGGCTGTGTAAGGGCTATTTGACCAAAAAGCAGGGTGATGGAGTGCTGCATCAGATGACCTGGCCTCCACACTCACCCAACCTCAACCCAATTGAGATGGTTTGAGATGAGAATCTAAAATATATTTAGATTTGTTTTACACTTTTTTTGGTTACTACATGATTTCATATTGTTATTTCATAGTTTTGATGTCTTCACAAATGATTCTTCAATGTAGAAAATAGTAAAAAAATAAAGAAATTATTACGTTTTTCTTCCATCGAAAGAGAGTCGGACCAAAATGCAGCGTGGTTAATTCAATACATCTTTAATAAACGAAAAAACACAAACAATACAAAAACAAGAAACGGAACGTGAAAACCTAAACAGCCTATCTGGTGACAACTAACACAGAGACAGAAACACTCAAATAATATGGCTGCCTAAATATGGTTCCCAATCAGAGACAACGAGAATCACCTGCCTCTTATTGAGAACCCCTCAGGCAACCATAGACTTTGCTAGAACACCCCACTAAGCCACAATCCTAAAACCTACGAAAAACCCCCATACATAAATACAACACAAAATAAACCCATGTCACACCCTGGCCTGACCAAATAAATATAGAAAACACAAAATACTAAGACCAGGGCGTGACAGAAATACCCTTGAATGAGTAGGTGTGTCCAAACTTTTGACTTGTACTGTATATTCATGTCACCAGTCAACTCCATTACACTCAAGTTACTTTAACTTCAACCAGTGAATTCTAGCGATGGCTAGCTATGCTAGTTATTCTACCAGTCTGCCTTAGTGGGTGTTAGCATGCTAATAGCACACCCTGCACATGAAAATTTGATTTTGTAAGGGGTATGCAGTGGGTTGAAAGCTATGTCACCAACGTATGTTGTATCGGACATTTCAAACAACACCCCCAGCTAATGCAATAACAGTCATTGTATTTCATTTAAGAGAATGAACCAGATTTATCAAGGCAACCTTCGGCCTAATTTGACTGGGTGCCAACGGCAGATTTAGGTCTTTTTTTCCTCATCTGTAACCCCAGTATGATCCATGTGAGCGCAGCGAAAGTTCACTCCGTGAGGAACTAATGTGCAGCGCTGTATTTGGTGTCCACCGCCTAGCTCACGCAACTCTAAGAACAAAGGAATGTTTGGGCCAAAAAGAGGGTCCGACCACTGAGATTTGAGCTAATGATCAACATCTACATAGGTGTGAATTGCAGTATATTACCAGGTGCCATGTACTCAGGTAGAAGCCACATGAGCCTAGTCCAAACAAAGAAAACCATGTTTCAAAGCTGACACGTGCATCCAGGTATAATTGTGTGGGTGAGTCAATTTATTTTAACGACATTGTTTACCATGATTTAATACATGTTATTAACAGTGTACTCCATTTTAAAATAAACTTTATTTACATGAAACAAAATGTTTAGCCTAAGGGCATTTCCATCGAAAAGGACGCGTGAGCACCAACATGTAAAGTTCTTAGGAGCATATCAAATTGGGGGTTAAATGAAAGCGAAGACTATGTTTTTGGTAAATGAAGTCAATGATATATTTTGGGACAATTTTCCATCTTAAAAATATGGCATAAGTTCATGGTTTCATTTTCTCAATGAACAGATGGAAAGGGGTTCTTAGACAACATCTACCAGAACAAGTTTTAAAGGGAATCAAATGAATCGAAACACAATCATGTTGACGTAAAGACCCCTACCAACTAATATCAACACTTATCTATAGTGTAGAAGAAATTGTTTACCTTCTGTAAGATATGTTGCCTTGTAATTCTGTTACCAAAAACCCACATCTTTAATATATTTTCTAATGTCTCTCCCTTACAGAAGTAACAAGTAATGGTAGACCTACCAATGGTAGACCTATAGTGATTTTACTGATGTCAATTTTGTTTATGAATTATGAATTGATTCAAACTCATTACCTCTCCCAGCTCTTACGGACACCTAGCCATGAGCCCCCCCTCTTTCCATATACTGTAACCATCATTGGATCGTACAGTACAGTGGGTAGAGTAAAGTACAAAACAGTAGAGTATAGTACTGTGAGTAGAGTAGAGTACAATAAAAAAAGAGTACAGTAGAGTAATGTAATGCCTTTTATAAATAGTTTTTGGCTTGACTATGAGCGCTGCACAGAGAGAACCATCACATTCATGCATTTTAATTTTCTAAGCATTTGATATGTCATCCAATCCCTATCAGCTACTGTACTGTATGTAGCTAGCTACCTAGAGTATCCAACAAAACATGTACAATACAGTTGTAGGCTATTCGTCAGTCTTTCCTGTCTGTTGCAGAACAGTCTGGCTCTGAACAGCAGTGTCAATGGAAATAGGCCATAGAAATAGAATACATTCCATTCTAGTCATTCTATTTCTATGGTTGAGGCGCTATACTATACTAGAGTTGGTCCATATTGCGATAAATTACCTGAATTAATGCGATAACAATAAAGTGCACCACAATTATAAATATTTATTATCCTTTAAACTACTACTCACTGTTGTCGTGCTCGAGACCGTTCTCAAGTCTGGACTCAAGACCACATATTGAGTGTCTCGGTCTTGTCTCGGATACATTTTTACTCGGTCCCGGACAAAGAGGACTCAGGCAAGACCAGAGGAGTAAAAAATACACTGCTCAAAAAAATAAAGGGAACACTAAAATAACACATCCTAGATCTGAATGAATGAAATATTCTTATTAAATACTTTTTTCTTTACATAGTTGAATGTGCTGACAACAAAATCACACAAAAATGATCAATGGAAATCAAATTTATCAACCCATGGAGGTCTGGATTTGGAGTCACACTCAAAATTAAAGTGGAAAACCACACTACAGGCTGATCCAACTTTGATGTAATGTCCTTAAAACAAGTCAAAATTAGGCTCAGTAGTGTGTGTGGCCTCCACGTGCCTGTATGACCTCCCTACAATGCCTGGGCATGCTCCTGATGAGGTGGCGGATGGTCTCCTGAGGGATCTCCTCCCAGACCTGGACTAAAACATCCGCCAACTCCTGGACAGTCTGTGGTGCAACGTGGCGTTGGTGGATGGAGCGAGACATGATGTCCCAGATGTGCTCAATTGGATTCAGGTCTGGGGAACGGGCGGGCCAGTCCATAGCATCAATGCCTTCCTCTTGCAGGAACTGCTGACACACTCTAGCCACATGAGGTCTAGCATTGTCTTGCATTAGGAGGAACCCAGGGCCAACCGCATCAGCATATGGTCTCACAAGGGCTCTGAGGATCTCATCTCGGTACCTAATGGCAGTCAGGCTACCTCTGGCGAGCACATGGAGGAAAGAAATGCCACCCCACACCATGACTGACCCACCGCCAAACCGGTCATGCTGGAGGATGTTGCAGGTAGCAGAACGTTCTCCACGGCGTCTCTAGACTCTGTCACGTCTGTCACATGTGCTCAGTGTGAAACTGCTTTCATCTGTGAAGAGCACAGGGCGCCAGTGGCGAATTTGCCAATCTTGGTGTTCTCTGGCAAATGCCAAACGTCCTGCACGGTGTTGGGCTGTAAGCACAAACCCCACCTGTGGATGCCGGGCCCTCATACCACCCTCATGGAGTCTGTTTCTGACCGTTTGAGCAGACACATGCACATTTGTGGCCTGCTGGAGGTCATTTTGCTGGGCTCTGGCAGTTCTCCTCCTGCTCCTCCTCCGCACAGGCGGAGTTGGCGGTCCTGCTGCTGGGTTGTTGCCCTCCTACGGCCTCCTCCACGTCTCCTGATGTACTGGCCTGTCTCCTGGTAGCGCCTCCATGCTCTGGACACTACGCTGACAGACACAGCAAACCTTCTTGCCACAGCTCGCATTGATGTGCCATCCTGGATGAGCTGCACTACCTGAGCCACTTGTGTGGGTTGTAGACTCCGTCTCATGCTACCACTAGAGTGAAAGCCCCGCCACAGCATTCAAAAGTGACCAAAACATCAGCCAGGAAGCATAGGAACTGAGAAGTGGTCTGTGGTCACCACCTGCAGAACCACTCCTTTATTGGGGGTGTCTTGCTAATTGCCTATAATTTCCACCTGTTGTCTATTCCATTTGCACAACAGCATGTGCAATTTATTGTCAATGTTGCTTCCTAAGTGGACAGTTTGATTTCACAGAAGTGTGATTGACTTGGAGTTACATTGTGTTGTTTAAGTGTCCCCTTTGTTTTTTTAGGCATGTTATATAATTACCAGCTCCCGTTCAGTCGGTATATGAAACTTCTTGGTCGGGTCAAACATCCACACTCCTTTCATGACACATACATTTTTCTCAATCACGTACAAGCATTTTCTGATCTGTTGAAACAGCAATGAGCAAGTGCTCAAATACATTTATATAACTTATGATATTTTTTTTTAGCCTTTGTGCCTGTTGAATATCTTAGATCCCCTTATGCCAACCTTTAAAAACCAATATCATCCGTGAATACAAAATTCACTGTTAACTGTTTTGTTCACAGAATCTTAAGACATTGTTTTGATCAGAAGAGAAATGTGTGCAATTGTCTTCACTGTTTCCAGCAATCAGTAAATACTAGTGCACAAATGTCTAAATCCCCCCCCCCCTCCCCATCAGTGTCCCACCATGTACAATATAGGCAACGAGCTAGGCAATGGTGATTGTTTAATTTTATATTGCAGAGAATGAAGTTGGATTACTTCTAAGTGACTTTGGGTTAGTCCTAAATCGTCTTAACCAACATTGTGACTTTCCAATTATAATATTGCTTTGGTGTGGATTGAGGCCTGTACAGTGCATTTGGAAAGTATTCAGACGTCTTGACTTTTTCCACATTTTGTTACGTTACAGCCTTACTCTAAAATTGATTCAATCGTTTTTTTCTCTCATCAATATACACACAGTACCCCATAATGACAAAGCAAAAACAGGTTTGGAAATATCTCATTTTACATAAGTATTCAGACCCTTCACTCAGTACTTTGTTGAAGAACCTTTGGCAGTGATTACAGCCTCAAGTCTTCTTGGGTATGCTTGGCACACATTTATTTGGGGAGTTTCTCCCATTTTTCTCTCTGTCAGGTTGGATGGGGAGCGTTGCTGCACAGATGTTCGATTGGGTTCAAGTCTAGGCTCTGGCTGGGCCACTCAAGGACATTCAGAGACTTGTGCCGAAGACACTCCTGTGTTGTTGGCTGTCTGCTTAGGGTCGTTGTCCTATTGGAAGGTGAACCTTTGCCCCAGCCTGAGATCCTGAGTGCTTCGGAGCAGGTTTTCATCAAGTATCTCTCTGTACTTTGCTCTGTTTATCTTTCCCTCGATCCTGACTAGTCTCCCAGTCCCTGCCGCTGAAAAATATCCCCACAGCATGATGCTGCCACCACAATGCTTCACCATAGGGATGGTGCCAGGTTTCCTCCAGACGTGTCGCTTGGCATTTAAGCCAAAGAGTTCAATCTTGATTTTATCAGACCAGAGAGTCTTGTTTCACATGGTGTGAGAGCCCTTTAGGTGCCTTTTGGCAAACTCCAAGCGGATTGTCAGTTAAGAACAAATTCTTATTTACAACGGCAGCTTAGGAACAGTGGGTTAACTGCCTTGTTCAGGGGCAGAACGACAGATGTTTTACCTTGTCGGCTCGAGGATTCGATCTAGCAGTCTTTCAGCCACTGGTCCAACTCTCTAACCACTAGGCTACCTGCCGCCCCTGTAACGTAAGTGAGTGTATATACTGTACTCGATACCATCTACTGCATCTTACCTATGACGTTCTGTACTATCACTCATTCATATCTTTATGTACATATTCTTTATCCCTTTACACTTGTGTGTATAAGGTAGTAGTTTTGGAATTGTTAGGTTAGATTACTCGTTGGTTATTACTGCATTGTCGGAACTAGAAGCACAAGCATTTCGCTACACTCGCATTAACATCTGCTAACCATGTGTATGTGACAAATACATTTGATTTGATTTGATTTGAAATGTGGAAAAAGTCAGAGTCTGAATACTTCCCGAAATGCACCGTATATGTGGGATACAGCGTTGAGGTAGTTATTAAAAAATAATGTTAAACACTATTATTGCACACAGAGTGAGTCCATGCAACTTATTATGTGACTTGTTAAGCACATTTTTACTCCTGAACTTATTTAGGCTTGCCATAACAAAGGGGTTGAGTACTTCTTTCCAATTTGACATTAAGGGGTATTTGCAAATTAATACATTTTAAATTCAGGTTGTAACACAACAAAAGTCAAGGGCTGTGAATAATTTCTGAAGTCACTGTCATTTTTAATGATTGTACAGTGCCAGTCAAAAGTTTGGACAAACCTACACATTCAAGGGTTTTTCTATAGTGAAGACGTCAAAACTATGAAATAACACATATGAGTCATGTAGTAACCAAAAAAAGTGTTAAACAAATCAACATATATTTTAGATTTGAGTTTCTTCAAAGTAGCCACCCTTTGCCTTGATGACAGCTTTGCACACGCTTGGCATTTTCTCAACTAGCTTCACCTGGAAAGTTCCCACATATGCTGAGGACTTGTTGGCTGTTTTCCTTCACTCTGCAGTTCAACTCATCCCAAACCATCTTAATTGGCTGGAGGTCGGGGGATTGTGGAGGCTAGGTCATCTGATGTTGTACTTCATCAAATCAAATCCATTTTTATTAGTCACATGCGCCAAATACAACCAATGTAGACCTTATAGTGAAATGCTTACTTACTTAACCAACAGTGCAGTTAAAAAACAATCAGAATAAAAAATGAAAGCAACAAGTAATTAAAGAGCAGCAGTAAAATAACAATAGTGAGACCATATACAGGGGGGTACCGGTACAGAGTCAATGTGTGGGGGCACCGGTTAGTTGAGGTAATACAGTTGAAGTTGGAAGTTTACATACACTTAGGCTGTAGTCTTTAAAACTAGTTTTTCAACCACTCCACAAATTTCTTCTTAACAAACTATAGTTTTGGCAATTCGGTTAAGACATCTACTTTGACCACACAGCCGTCATACCACTCAGGAAGTAAACACGTTCTGTCTCCTAGAGATTAATGTATTTTGGTGCAAAAAGTGCAAATCAATCCCAGAACAACAGCAAAGGACCTTGTGAAGATGCTGGAGGAAACAGGTACGAAAGTATCTATATCCACAGTAAAACGAGTCCTATATCGACATAACCTGAAAGGCTGCTCAGCAAGAAAGAAGCCACTGTTCCAAAACCGCCATAAAAAAAGCCAGACTACAGTTTGCATCTGCACATGGGGACAAAGATGGTACTTTTTGAAGAAATGTCCTTAGGTCTGATGAAACAAAAAGGAAGTGTTTGGTCATAATGACCATCATTATGTTTGGAGGGAAAAGAGGGAGGCTTGCAAGCCAATGAACACCATCCCAACCGTGACCCACAGGTGGTGGCAGCATCATGTTGTGGGGGTGCTTTGCTGCACGAAGGACTGGTGCACTTCACAAAATAGATGGCATCATGAGGTAGGACAATTATGTGGATATATTGAAGCAACATCTCAAGACATCAGTCAGGAAGTTAAAGCTTGGTCGCAAATGGGTCTTCCAAATGGACAATGACCCCAAGCATACTTCCAAAGTAGTGGCAAAATGGCTTAAGGACTACAAAGTCAAGGTATTGGAGTAGCCATCACAAAGCCCTGACCTCAATCCTATAGAAAATGTGTGGGCAGAACTGAAAAGGCGTGTGTGAGCAAGGAGGCCTACAATTCTGACTCCGTTACACGAGCTGTCAGGAGGAATGGGCCAAAATTCACCCAACAATCGTGGGAAGCTTGTGGAAGGCTACCTGAAACGTTTGACTCAAGTTCAACAATTTAAAGGCAATGATACCAAATACCAATTGAGTGTATGTAGACTTCTGACCCACTGGGAATGTGATGAAAGAAATAAAAGCTGAAATAAATCATTCTCTCTACTATTATTCTGACATTTCACATTCTTAAAATTAAGTGGTGATCCTACCAGCCTTAAAACAGGGCATTTTTACTATGATTAAATGTCAGGAATTGTGAAACTGAGTTGAAATGTATTTCGCTAACGTGTATGTAAACTTCCGACTTCAACTGTATATACATGTAGCTAGAGTTATTAAAGTGACTATGCATATATGATAATAACAGAGTAGAAGCGGTGTAAAAGGGGAAGAGGGGGCAGTCTGCGTAGCCATTTCATTAGATTTTCATTAGTCTTATGGCTTGGAAGTAAAAAACTGTTTAGAAGCCTCTTGGACCTAGACTTGGCGCTCCGGTACCCCCTTGCCATGCGGTAGCAGAGAGAACAGTCTATGACTAGGGTGGCTGGAGTCTGACAATTCTTAGGGCCTTCCTCTGACACCGCCTGGTATAGAAGTCCTGGATGGCAGGAAGCTTTGCGCCAGTGATGTACTGGGCCATACGCACTACCCCCTGTAGTGCCTTGCGGTTGGAGGCCAAGTGGTTGCCATACCAGACAGTGATGCAAAAAGTCAGGATGCTCTCGATGGTGCAGCTGTAGAACCTTTTGAGGATCTGAGGACCGATGCCAAATCTTTTCAGTCTCCTGAGGGGGAATAGGTTTTATCGTGCCCTCTTCATCACTCTCCTTCTTGGTCAAATAGGCCTTACACAGCCTGGAGGTCATTGTCCTGTTGTCATTGTCCTGTTGAAAAACAAATGATAGTCCCTATAAGCGCAAACCAGCATGGCTACCACAGCATTCCTCAGCAATTAAACCATCCCATCTGGTTTGCGCTTAGTGGGACTATCATTTGTTTGAGTAGGTGTGTCCAAACTTTTGACTGGTACTGTATGTATTTTGCGAAATTTGTGTTTTGAGAAGACAACTACATTTTAAAAACGCATTTACTGTTTTACAAAAGGCCACAGACTTCTGTGTCTTGTGGACTCTGTTTTGAAAATCTACAACATTGTTCTGAAAAATGCTTGTACACGATTGAGAAAAGACATTACAGTTCATCTATTGAAACCTGGGCATCCTACTTTACTTGTGACATTACTGTCCTTTTACTTTCATTGAAACATATTCTCAACCTTTCCTTCATTCGCTGGTAGGGAAGAATGGGGGAAATTGTTTGAAAGTTGGCGCATTTACTATTATTAGGGGAGACCGGGGAAGTTGTAACATATTTAGTCTTCATCTATTATGGACCTGTTTGGGAATTTTTGTACTTGTTTCATTCCGTTTGCATCTTTTTAAGAAACGTTTTGCAACAGAATCGGCAGAATGTGCAATATACGACTGATTGTCGTATATCTCCCTGATCACACACGCACACAGTTCACTTTCATAGCAGTCACATAAAGCATAACTTTTCTCGTTATATAATTCCTTCTTGCATCTACACACTCTCCTCTCTTCTTTTCCCTTCACTTGTGGACTTCACAACATAACACAACAGCTGTCTGTGACCAGGCGCAAACACCTCTCCAAGCCAAACCTTCATACCATAACCGCTAACCAGCCTACATCGTTGTTACCATATTAACTTTATAGTCAACAAACTAGAACTAACGCAGTAGTAAACCCACAATCTAATCCATGTGTACAATCACGCAGTACAGTGTACAGCAAGCAGTTTAACAGTTACACTGGTGGTCCCCGGTGTCAATAAATTAATAAAACCGAAAGCTTACCTTGGCTTGGAAGAGTTGCGTTGTTGGTTAGCCTTAGCCAGCTAGCTAACATAAATAGCATTCCTCTCTGTTTGAGCCAGGTTGAGTATGCTAAATTAGCTGCTTTAGCGAAGTAAGTGAAAGGTAAACTAAGAAGAAGAAAAAATACAATTAAATATCTCTCTTCTCTGCTGCTTCTCAATTTTTTAAGAAAATAATTTGTTCAAAACTGTTCAACTATTGCCTTCCTCTCTTTGAGTCAACTACTCACCACATTTTATTCACTGCAGTGCTAGCTAGCTGTAGCTTATGCTTTCGGTACTACGTTCATTCTCTGATCCTTTGATTGGATGGGCGAGATGTTAGTTCATACTGCAAGAGATCTGATAGGTTGGAACACGTCGTCATATTTACTCTATAAGTCTGTGGAAGAAGGTGTGAACCATGAGCCTCCTAGGTTTTGTATTGAAGTCAATGTACCCAGAGGAGGGTGCTGTTGAGGCTACTGTAGAACTTCATTGCGAAACAGTGTCTTTAATCAGTTATGTAGTATTTAGTCAAATTGAATTTAAAAAGGATTAAACATTTTATGATCATTATTTCAATTTTTATGAAATTCACTGAGTCGGATGGACCTTCCATTCCACTGAGGAGCCTCCATCGGTGGCTATAGTCAGAGGGGTTGGCTAAAGCTACAGATCTGGGACCAGATTAGCCTTGCACAAGGGTGACATAAGTGTGCCATCTAAGCTACCTACTTCAGGTAAACCTAACCTGAATGTTTCCTGAGTTGAGTGCTTCCTTCATCCAGTGTGTTTCTCTGTTGCCAGACGCGCTCCCTGCTCGGCGTGTTTGAGGAGGATGCAGCTGCCATATCGAAATACTCCCAGCAGCTCTTCCAGGCCATGCACAGAATCTACGATGCACAGGTGAGCAATGACCTCTGGGATATGCTCATGCCAGTTAGTGTCCGGGCTTTTAAAAACAAGCAAAAATGCAAGCATGCACACACTCAATACTCTCACTCACACACACACACACACACACCTTTTCTTTATATTGCTCCTACAGCTAGTTAGATGAAACGGACATGACTCTTTTTTTTTCAGAATGAGTTGAGTGCTGCCACCCATCTCACCTCCAAACTTCTGAAGGGGTATGAGAAACAGGTAGGCCTATGTTCTCAGTGTCAACATGCTGGAATGATGTACAGTATGTATGTATTTCTTTTTCATGCATCTTCCAAGAAACCCTTACGGTTTGAACATTAGTTGAATGCGCTGACTATGTCCCTCCAGATAAGAGCGTCTGATAAATGGCTGAATTCGCAAATGTAAAATGGTTTAGGGCTGACTGGGCTGTCTTTGCAGCGTTTCCCTCTTTGCTGCGATGACGAGGTCATGAGCTCCACTCTGCAGCAGTTTGCCAAAGTCATAGACGAGGTGAGAACACACGCAGCGTGTCCACTGCTCTGCCCTCATTAACTCATCCTCCTCACTGTGGCACGCTGCTGCTCAAATAGGATTACACCGTCTTAACCTTTTTCATCTCTACATTTTCTTAATTACACCACACTATACACACTCTCCCACTTTGCACATTCACCTCTCCTCTACTCTTCTTTTCTCTGTTCTCTTCATCTTAACCTTTTTCTTCTCTCCTTTCCTTTTCTTCCTTCTTTCTTTCTCTCTGTGTCTTAACCTTCATTAGTTACACCACACTGTAAACACTCACACTTTAACCGCTCCCTTCCTTTCTCTTTCTTTCTTTCTTTCTTTCTTTCTTTCTTCTATTGCTTCCTCCATTCCATCCATCTTAACCTCTCCCTTTCTGTTCTCCTTTCCTCCTGTCTGTCTTAACCTCTCCCTTTTTTTCTCTCCTTTCCTTCTATCTGTCTTAACCTCTCCCTTTCTGTTCTCCTTTCCTTCTGTCTGTCTTAACCTCTCCCTTTTTTTCTCTCCTTTCCTTCTCTCTGTCTTAACCTCTCCCTTTCTGTTTTCCTTTCCTTCTCTCTGTCTTAACCTCTCCCTTTCTGTTTTCCTTTCCTTCTCTCTGTCTTAACCTCTCCCTTTCTGTTCTCCTTTCCTTCTGTCTGTCTTAACCTCTCCCTTTCTGTTTTCCTTTCCTTCTATCTGTCTTAACCTCTCCCTTTCTGTTTTCCTTTCCTTCTGTCTGTTTCAACCTCTCCCTTTCTGTTCTCCTTTCCTTCTGTTTGTTTCAACCTCTCCCTTTCTGTTCTCCTTTCCTTCTGTCTGTCTTAACCTCTCCCTTTCTGTTTTCCTTTCCTTCTGTCTGTTTCAACCTCTCCCTTTCTGTTCTCCTTTCCTCCTGTCTGTCTTAACCTCTCCCTTTCTGTTCTCCTTTCCTCCTGTCTGTCTTAACCTCTCCCTTTTTTTCTCTCCTTTCCTTCTCTCTGTCTTAACCTCTCCCTTTCTGTTTTCCTTTCCTTCTGTCTGTTTCAATCTCTCCCTTTCTGTTTTCCTTTCCTTCTGTCTGTCTTAACCTCTCCCTTTCTGTTCTCCTTTCCTTCTGTCTGTCTTAACCTCTCCCTTTCTGTTCTCCTTTCCTTCTGTCTGTCTTAACCTCTCCCTTTCTGTTCTCCTTTCCTCCTGTCTGTCTTAACCTCTCCCTTTTTTTCTCTCCTTTCCTTCTCTCTGTCTTAACCTCTCCCTTTCTGTTTTCCTTTCCTTCTGTCTGTTTCAACCTCTCCCTTTCTGTTTTCCTTTCCTTCTGTCTGTCTTAACCTCTCCCTTTCTGTTCTCCTTTCCTTCTGTCTGTCTTAACCTCTCCCTTTCTGTTCTCCTTTCCTTCTGTCTGTCTGTCTTAAACTCTCCTTTCCTTCTGTCTGTCTTAACCTCTGTCTTAACCTCTCTCTTCCTTCTCTCTCTTCCATCTCTCTAACCTCCCCCACCTCTCCTCTCCACCTGTCTGATGAGGAACACAAGACACATTTCCCTGAGGAGATTCAATAACGTAACTAACCTGTCTTCTCTCCCACAGCTGAGTTCCTGTCATGCAGTGCTGTCCACTCAGCTGGCTGATGCCATGATGTTTCCCATCACTCAGTTTAAGGAGAGGGACTTGAAAGGTAGGACTCTAAACGAGTTCCATTCTCATGTTGTATTGTTTATACAGAGATCATGTACATTAACGAGAGATGGAGACAGATTAGAGGGATGACTGGTGAAGAGGTGGGACTGGGGATCGGAGCCCTGGTCCCCAAGGGCATGTCGTTCAAGGGTGGCTGCGCTTGGTAGTGGCAGAATGTGAGCCGTTTGAAATGGACGTTAACCTTCTCTCTCTCTCTCCCCTACAGAGATCCTGACCCTGAAGGAAGTGTTCCAGATTGCCAGCGATGGTGAGTGAGAACTATTCAGTAAAACATGAACATTTAATGTTGTGATGTTGGCATGATGTCTTGTTACAAAGCCCATGTTGTAAATGTAATAACACATTTTCTGTCGACAGATCACGACATGGCCATCAACAGATACAGCCGTCTCTCTAAAAGGAGGGACAATGAGAAGGTAAGGTTTCTTAATATAACGTGACGTTGTTGTATCAATAACTTCCTCGCCAAATAAAACCTGATATTTGTGTGCGCGCTTCCGTGTGTATGTCTGCATGCGTTTGTTGTGTATGTGTGTGTGCGTGTCTTCTCTCCAGGTGAAGGGCGAGGTGATGGAGGATGTGTACACCTCCAGGAAGAAGCAGCACCAGACCATGATGCACTACTTCACAGCCCTCAACACGCTGCAGTACAAGAAGAAGATGTCCCTCCTGGAGCCACTGCTGGGATACATGCAAGCACAGGTACATCAGCCTTACTTTCTCTCTCTCCTCTCTCTCTCTCTCTCTCTCTCTTCTCTCTCTCTCTCTCGCTCTCTCTCGCTCACTCTGTATTTCTTTCTCTCTCTCTCGCTCTCTCTCTGTATTTCTTTCTCTCTCTCGCTCTCTCTC
Source organism: Oncorhynchus kisutch (assembly GCF_002021735.2). Classification (NCBI taxonomy): domain Eukaryota; kingdom Metazoa; phylum Chordata; class Actinopteri; order Salmoniformes; family Salmonidae; genus Oncorhynchus; species Oncorhynchus kisutch. The sequence goes on along the minus strand of NC_034178.2, from coordinate 26,655,213 downwards.
TGTATTTCTTTCTCTCTCTCTCTCGCTCTCTGTATTTCTTTCTCTCTCTCTCTCGCTCTCTGTATTTCTTTCTCTCTCTCTCTCGCTCTCTATATTTCTTTCTCTCTCTCGCTCTGTATTTCTTTCTCTCTCTCGCTCTCTGTATTTCTCTCGCTCGCTCTCTGTATTTCTTTCTCTCTCTCACGCTCTCTATATTTCTTTCTCTCTCTCGCTCTGTATTTCTTTCTCTCTCTCGCTCTCTGTATTTCTTTCTCTCTCTCGCTCTCTGTATTTCTTTCTCTCTCTCGCTCGCTCTCTGTATTTCTTTCTCTCTCTCGCTCGCTCTCTGTATTTCTTTCTCTCTCTCGCTCGCTCTCTGTATTTCTTTCTCTCTCTCGCTCGCTCTCTGTATTTCTCTCTCTCGCTCGCTCTCTGTATTTCTTTCTCTCTCTCTCTCCCTGCTGGAGCATATATTCAGACCAGCATGTCTGTCTCTCTGTATATCCCAGATCAGCTTCTTCAAGCTGGGATCAGAGAACCTGACCCAGCAGTGGGAAGACTTCCTCACCGACATAGGAACCAGTGTTCAGAAGTAAGCTTCATCTCCTATCCCCCAACCCCTTGAGATTTGTAGAGATCTGAAAAGATTGGATAGTCTTCAGCAATGGTGGTAGCTCCATCTTGCCCTCTATGAGGCCAAGTGGAATTGTCATAATGCTTAAAAAAAATGAAGGCCGGGCGTGTAATGTGTTTGGTTGTGTCCAGTGTCCGCAGGGAGATGGCCGGGGAGATGGATGTGATGCAACAGACCATCCAGGATATGGAGCAGGCCAATGACCTCCTCTACATGCCTGACCCTGACCCCAGCCTGGTTCCTGTCAACCGCAACCTCACACGCAAGGCCGGCTACCTCAACACTCGCAAGTAAGAAATGACTGCCTAGCCAAACAAACTGACCTTCCTCAGTCCTGCAACACTGTAGTTCAAGACCAACATATATTTTAAATAAACCCCTGGGTTAGTAAATCAAATAAAAAGTCTGCTCGTTTCTATTTGAAGCAACAGTAGGGCAGCTCCTGCTTGTTTTTAAACTGATGCTTTTATTCATTTCTAGTGAAAGTGAATACGGTCCAAAATGCCTTAATCGGAACGGCAATATGTTTCTACCATGTTTTTACTCCTAAATGTGTTTCCTAAGTAAAACGGGCTTAGTGTCTTCATCCTGGGAGCGGCAGTACTTCTTCACCCAGGGAGGGAACCTGATGAGCCAGGCGCGGGGGGACGTGGCGGGGGGTCTTGTCATGGATATAGACAACTGCTCCGTCATGGCCGTGGACTGTGAGGACCGACGCTTCTGCTTCCAGATCACATCCTTCGATGGCAAGAAGTAATTGACTGCATATTAAAGCTTGTTTTGTTTTTTTACTAGCGATAACCGCTTTATGAAGTGTTGTTGTTACCTGAAGATTTCTAACTTAGTCACAAAAGAAAATGTGAATTTCCACAGACGTTACTGATGCGCTCGGTCTTTGTTTCAGAGTGGCCATCTTGCAGGCAGAGAGCAGGAAGGATTGTGAAGAGGTGTGACAGTAGTTTTAATGAAATGTATTGTGGATGTGTTTATGTATTGTATAAATGTATAATGTAGCTGTGGTATCTCTTAATTACACTGTCCTGTGCTCCTCTTTCCTCCCTCAGTGGATTGCAACGATTAACAACATCTCAAAGAGGATATATCTCAGTGAGAACCCAGAGGTGAGTATCTTGCTATGCTCTGGAAAAGCCTGTGCTTGCATCATCTTTATATTTAGTTGATATTATTATAGATAGAGCAATGCTCCAACACCCCTGTGTGTGTCCATGGTGTGACATTCACCTAGCCAGTGCTGGATGTCTGGGATGGGATGTGGTTAGTGTGAATCTCATCTGCCCTCTTTCTCTCTGTTGCCAAGTGCATTTCCTCTTTGCTGAAATGCCCTCTTTCTATTGGCAGGAAATCGCAGCCAGAGTGAACCAATCAGCTCTTGAGGCTGTGACACCATCTCCCTCCTTCCAGCAGAGGCATGAGAGTTTGCGGCCGAGCACGTGGGTTTCTGAACCGTCTCTCCTCACACAATCATAGACTTCATTATTTGGGCCTGGAGTTTTTCCTGATCTGACTACGAAAATCTCTAGGCTTGGTTATACACATTACAGCCTATAACTAGCCTAGCCTAGCTCACCCTGTAACTTGGAGACAAGTGTTTTTCCTGGTTTAGTCAAATGGTCTGGAAAAACTCCTGACCCTACTGTAGTGAAAGGTTTCTTGAGTACACCTTTTTTCTTATGTTCAATGAGGCTAGCATCCCTCGTTTCCATCTCTCTAACCTCCATCTCTTTTCTGTTCCCTGGGTCTCGTCCATCCGTCTCTACATCTATCCGTCCCGTGTAGACAAGGGCGGCCACCGGCAGCGCGGGCCAGCAGTGTGAGCTCGGCAGGCTCTGAGACGGCCTCCCCGGCCCTCTCCGTCCTCTCCTTGGACGCACTGGTGGCTCCAAACACGCCCATCCAGTTTGACATCATCTCTCCAGTCAGCGAGGAGGACGCAGGACAGGCGAAGGCTGCCGGACTGGGAAGGTCAGTACTACCCAGGGTTTCCTTAACGGTGTATAGGGGCAGGACTAGCCCATGGTATGTGTTGAATGGAAAATAGTTCTGAGTCTACTACACTGTGCCAGTCACGTTCTTAAGATGTGGGTGTGTTTCTTTGCTCCCCCTTTTTTGAAAGAAGGACCAATCCTTTTGGTGAATCCGGAGGCACACCAGCTCAGGAGAGTGAAGGTAGGTGTGTGTGTGTGTGTGTGTGTGTGTGTGTGTGTGTGTGTGTGTGTGTGTGTGTGTGTGTGTGTGTGTGTGTGTGTGTGTGTGTGTGTGTGTGTGTGTGTGTGTGTGTGTGTGTGTGTGTGTGAGTGAGTGTGTTTCTATCTCAGGTTAAAAGCGAAAGATGAATTTCTGTGAAAAAGAAAAGAAAATTGACAATATGTGTCCATCCAGGCTCTATCCTGCACCAGCTGTTCTTTGCGCGTTTCCTGGGCTGTATGGAGGTGCAGAATGCGGAAAGCTCTGACGTCATCTATGAGACCATGAGACAGATCCTAGCAGCCAGAGCCATACACAACATCTTCAGGATGACAGAGTCTCACCTGCTGGTCACCTGCGAATGCCTCAAGTGAGACACAAGCTCTTTGCCCTTATTATACAGGCATGGAAATTCATTAAATTCACAGACTTATCCTGTGTGTTGTTTTTGTTTTCAGGCTAATCGATCCTCAGACACAAGTCACACGGCTGAGGGTAGGCATGTGACTGATTGATTGTACAGTTGAAGTTTACAAACACTTAGGTTGGAGTCATTAAAACTCATTTTTCAACCACTCCACAAATTTCTTCTTAACAAACTATAGTTTTGGCAAGTCGGTTAGGAATATTTCCAACAATTGTTTACAGACCGATTATTTCACTTATAATTCACTGTATCCCAATTCCAGTGGGTCAGAAGTTTACATACACTAAGTTGACTGTGCCTTTAAACAGCTTGGAAAATTCAAGGAAATTATGTCATACCTTTAGAAGCTTCTGATAGGCTAATTGACATAATTTGAGTCAATTGGTGGTGTATCTGTGGATGTATTTCAAGGCCTACCTTCAAACTCAGTGCATCTTTGCTTGACACCATGGGGAAATCTAAAGAAATCAGCCAAGACCTCCACAAGTCTGGTTTATCCTTGGGAGCAATTTCCAAACGCCTGAAGGTACCACGTTCATCTGTGCAAACAATATTACGCAAGTATAAACACCATGGGACCACACAGCCGTCATACCACTCAGGAAGGAGACGCGTTCTGTCTCCTAGAGATGAACGTACTTTGGTACGAAAAGTGCAAATCAATCCCAGAACAACAGCAAAGGACCTTGTGAAGATGCTGGAGGAAACGGGCACAAAAGTATCTATATCTACAGTAAAATGAGTCCTATATCGACATAACCTGAAAGGCCGCTCAGAAAGGAAGAAGCCACTGCTCTAAAACCGCCATAAAGACACCAGGCTACAGTTTGCAACTGCACACAGGGTCAAAGATCATACTTTTTGGGGAAATGTCCTCTGGTCTGATGAAACAAAAATAAAACAGTTTGGCTATAATATCCATTGTTATGTTTGGAGGAAAAAGAGGGAGGCTTGCAAGCCGAAGAACACCATCCCAACCGTGAAGCACGGGGGTGGCAGCATCATATTGTGGGGGTGCTTTGTTGCAGGAGGGACTGGTGCACTTCACAAAATAGATGGCATCGTGAGGAAAGAAAATTATGTGGATATAATGAAGCAACATCTCAAGACATCAGTCAGGAAGTCGAAGCTTGGTCGCAAATGGGTCTTCCAAACGGACAATGACCCCAAGCATACTTCCAAAGGCGAACAAAGTCAAGGTATTGGAGTGGCCATCACAAAGCCCTGACCTCAATCGTATAGAAAATTTGTGGGCAGAAATGAACACGCGTGTGTGAGCAAGGAGGCCTACAAACCTGACTTAGTTACACCAGCTCTGTCAGGAGGAATGGGCCAAAATTCACCCAACTTATTGTGGGAAGCTTGTGGAAGGCTACCCGAAACGTTTGACCCAAGTTAAACAATTTAAAGGCAATGCTACCAAATACTAATTGAGTGTATGTAAACTTCTGACCCACTGGGAAATCATTCTCTCCGCTATTATTCTGACATTTCACATTTTAAAAGAAAGTGGTGATCTTAACTGACCTAAGACAGGGATTTGTTACTAGGATTAAATATCAGGAATTGTGAAACTGAGTTTAAATGTATTTGGCTAAGGTGTATGTAAACTTCCAACTTCAACTGTATGTAATATCACTGTCAAGATATACATGAGGTTGTCGAGACTTGATGTTTCACGTGACTTCTTGATTTCCTTCTCTCTCTGCCCCAGTTCCCTCTCTCCAGCGTGGTGTTGTGTGCTGCCCACCAGGAGAACAAGCGTCTGTTTGGATTTGTTCTGCAGACTGCAGAAGGCAGGGTAGACGGACGACCAATCATTGTCTGCTACATCTTTGAGTCCAACAATGATGGGGAAAAGGTAGATTCTTCTCTGCTGTGTAGGTAGAGCATGATATGTAGGTAGAGCCAGTAGTTTAGGGCTGTAACTAGGGCATAGTTACACCACATTTTCCTGGTCAACCACACATGCCAATGTATTTTTATGATCAGGAACAAGTCCTGGCTAGGAATAAGCATATTGTGTCTATGTAGTAATGGCACTATCAGTTAAAACAGCTTATAGTTTCCGTGTTGTGGCAAAATGAAGACATTTGCATGTGTGTCTACTGTTACCCATGGTCATTTCTCGTTATCTCCGAGTGTATGTTGTGTTGTCCTCCTTTCAGATCTGTGACAGTGTGGGGCTGGCCAAACAGATAGCGTTCCACTCAGAGATGGTAAGAAATGTGAGAAGTCGAGGTCTCTGTTCTAGTGGAATTCATTTGTTAAGATGAACCGTCGTTGCTCACGTGGGACCTTTACTGTTTTCATTTTTTTTTTTTGCTGACTCAGGATCGCAAAGCCACGGAGAAGAAGAAGGAGCAGGACAGGGCCAAGGAGAAACAGCAGGAGGAGCTGAGTAAACAGAAACAGATTGAAAAGGTGTCCCAGAAATTCTATCAAAATCACAATATAGTATCCTATTCTCGTTGACTCATAAATCAACGCCTATCTTGGCCGGTTTCTTGTCTGTAATCACAGCTGTATTACATTCTGTGTTCAATGATGTTACAGTAAACGGAATGATTTGATTAATTGATTTGATTAATCAATGAATTTTCATGAACCCACAGGACCTAGAGGAACAGAGCCGTTTGATTGCCGCCTTCAGTCGCCCCACCCCCCTTGCCGCTGGCACTGACGGACAGTTCCTGGTGCTGAGCAACAGCCAGTCAGAGGACAGCGATGCAGGAGTGGAGGGGCGGGAGAAGGGTGAGTCAGAGGCCTAACAGAATGGAACCGAGAGATGTTACTGTTGGCTTTCACTGAATACTACTTTGGATGACCAAACCACTGGAAGTCAGTCATTTTCAATGGAGGGAGGCAACTTGAAGAGGTGACTTGAGGAGACCATGAGAGATGCAACCATTGGGGACAATTTCAACTTACAAGCCAAAGTTCAACTTTTATGCAAATCATCAGCGATGCAACTGCTGGCTTTGATCCTCTGCTGGATAGGCTACCCCCCCCCCCCCCCCCAATGTGCTGTTCAGAGGAAACACCCACGAGAGACATAGCCTTGTCCCAGATCTGTTTGTGCTTTTGCCTACTCCATTGTCATTGTCGAACCAAACAATTGCATGACAATTCCAGAAGGAGTTGGCAAGAGAGCAGAAACAGACTCGCACCCAGGCTACAAGGGACAGGCTTGACTATGTGTTACCACAAAGTAGTATCCCATGAAAACAGACAGTTAGAGATGGACTTGGTTCCTCTCCAGACGCCCACCTTGGCTCCTCAACCCTGGGCCTGCACAAATACAGCCTCTCTGGTTTCACCTCTGGCTCCTACTGTTGGTCAATGAAGGAACAGGATTCAGAGTGCAGATAAACTTGATCAATAAAGGGCAAAAAAAAATACTTCATAACATAAAAAAATTGGAAAAAAAAGACCCCACAAGCTAAGAAAAGAAGAGTAGAAAAAGAACTGTGTGACTGAACAATCAAAAGAATCCTTCCGGATCATTCTCCACCTTGTGTAAATGATCATGTATTTTATAGTCGCAATTATATAGAAGTATACTGTCAGATAATATGGAAGAAGAAAAATAATGCTTTTCTGGTTTTGTTTATTTGGAAATTCAGGTGCAGTTCTGACTGAATACTATGGCTTCCTAAAAGTTAGAGATTATAGAGTGTACTAATATGGAGGGAAGACATTGCACATGTTAATACTGTAATAATAGATTTCTGTATTGTTTGCGTAAACAGTATACGTATTGTCTAATTAAGCAATAAGGCCCGAAGGGGTGTGGTATATGGCCAATATACCATGGCTAAGAGCTGTTCTTATGCACGAAGCAACACCAAGTGCCTGGATACAGCCCTTAGTCGTTAGTCGTGGTGTATTGGCCGTATACCCCCCCCCCCCCCCCCCCCCAAGGTGCCTTATTGCTATTATAAACTATTTACCGATATAATTATAGTAGTAAAACATGTTTTGTCAAACCGCGGTATGCGGTCTGATATACCATGGCTGTCAGCCAATCAGAATTCAGAGCTCGAAGCACCCAGTTTATAATCTACAGCTGTGAAAAAGTACTTGCCCCCTGTATGATTTTTTTCTGTTTTTGCATATTTTTGATACTAAATGTTATCAGATCTTCAACCAAAACCTAATATTAGATAAAGGGAACCTGAGTTTACAAATAACACAAAAAAAGTCATACTTATTTTATTGATTTAATTAAAAAAGTTATGCAACACCCAATTCCCCTGTGTGAAAAAGTGATTTCCCCCTTACACTCAGTAACTGGTTGTGCCACCTTTTAGCTGCAATGACTGCAACCAAATGCTTCCTATAGTTGTTGATCAGTCTCTCACATTGCTGTGGAGGAATGTTGGCCCACTCTTGCCTGCAGAACTGCTTTAACTCAGCAAGATTTGTGGGTTTTCATGCATGAACTGCTCGTTTCAAGTCCTGCCACAACATCTCAATTGGGATTAGGTCTGGAATTTGACTAGGCCATTCCAAAACTTCAAATGTATTGCTTTTTATCCATGTTCATGTAGACTTGTTTTGGATCATTGTCTTGCTGAATGACACAGCTGTGCTTCAGCTCACAGACGGATGGTCTGACATTCTCCTGCAGAATTCATGGTTCCTTCTATTGAAGAAAGTCGTCTAGGTCCTGAGGCAGCAAAGCATCCCCAAACCATCACACTGCCACCACCATGCCTGATCGTTGGTATGAGGTTCTTACTGTGAAATGCAGTGTTTGGTTTTCGCCAGGCATAATAGGACCCATCTCATCCAAAAGGTTGACTCAAGTTTGCCAAAAAAGCACCTGGACGCACCTGGATGATCATCAAGACTCTTTGAATGATGATTTATGGACAGATGAGTCAAAAGTATGACTTTTTGGACGGTATTGGTCCCGTTATGCCTGGTGGAAACCTAACACAGCATTCCGCAGTAAGAACCCTGGTTCTCGGCGGTGGTGTGATGGTTTGGGGATGCTTTGCTGCCTCAGGACCTTGTCTACACTCAGCCTCTCGTCGTTAGCTAACAGGTTTGCATGTGCTTTGGATCCTATCATGAAGATAAATAATTGTCACATACATCCTTGTCAGTTCTTTTTTTTCTCCATAACATTATTACTACCATTTGAATGAACCATGTTTTGTTTGGAGTGTGTTTTGGTTTCAAGATGATGATGTTGATCTTGTACCCCTAACACCAATAGTGGTATGCTCATAAATGAATCAACTTATTGCTATACCTTCTTCCTGAAGTGTCAATGTATTCATCTGCCAGGTTGAAGCAAGAACAATACTGTATTACAAAGTGCTAAATTAGGGCTGTGGCTTTAAGGTGTTTTTAACCCGTTAAGTACGTTAATCTGTAATGTATTGGAATGGTTTGTATGTTTCTCAGATCATTTCTGTATAAAGAAGCACACTACGTATGTATGCTATGTATAGGGCATATTTCCAGAGGTGTTCGCCGACCTTTACCCATTGCTCAGATGTAAATTTGTTCTGAGCTCTGGCTGCAAATTTGATCAGCTCATAGAGAATACAACTACCATATCAACAAAGTGAAATTGATTTGGTTTATATAAATAGAAGTGATATCCCAGAAGGGTTGAGAATATTTATTATTTCCATTTTGGGGAAAGGTTTTGGGAGTGGAAAACTGGGTTACCTAGATGTTAATATGGGGGACTGCACTTTAGTACTTTATGCAGTGGGGGATATGCACCTATTTAATGTACATATTTCAGTGATTACTGTTTCAGTGTCCTAAAATAGCTTTTCAACAATAAATATACACTAATTCAAGGATTAGGGTTGTGTTTTATCGCTCCTGGTTCAAAGTGGTGTGTGTGTGTGCGTGCGTGGTAGCCTATAGGCTGCAAATAAGCCATATTAAGTATTGCTCTTCTTTCAAAACAAAAAGACTGGGCGCGCCCGTGCACATTGACGTCCCTTGTGTTCAAATCCTCTCCGTTCCATTCAGAGCGAAAAGTAAACAAGTGAGCTATTTGTTTAAAGCTCCCGTTGTTCTGTTCGTTAAGGCGAGCGAGCACTAATCTGCTTTTGAATAGGTCGATTCGAGGAGGAACAAATGTTACACACGATTTTCCAGCAACACGCCAACCTGCCGCTTTGACGGCTTTTGTTTGTCCCCAACATAATTCACCGTCCTATATGCATCACAACGGCAGGATGAGAGAATATTCATCAGGATTAAACCTAATAGTATTAGAGGATTATTATTAGGATTGGAATTATGTGATACTTGACTGGTCCCGCATAATAATGCCTGCAGACAGTAGGCCTATCTAAAATAGTGCCCAGGTTTGGCGACATGTGGGAATGGGTTTGATTTTCTACCTTGGTAGTTTTGAAGAAAAGGATGGCATTGCTTTTTTGTTTCAGTTCTAATATTACGTTTGACGAATCCACTGTCCTTAAGAGATAACACATTTATGCCTAAATCTATTTACAACTCCCCTAATCTGAATCCGGTAACCTGCGACTCATCGCGCCCAGTGGTGGGGGGTATTCGATTCACATGCTAAACTTTTTAGAACCTCTGATTTTAATTAGTGACGTATGAAAATCCCTGATTCGTTTAAGTCGTCACCTGAGCAGCCAGCATTCAGAGGCCAGTAACTTTTCAGAAGAGAGTTGGTTGACAGTATGGCTGCACCTACCGTTAGTTGCCAGATCAGGCTGGTTGACGCAAAGCCAGTTTTCACCATAGACAGCATCCTTGGGTTGAATTTGGACAGGCCAGGCCTACAAAATGTGTCTGTGAAGCTGTATCGACCTTGGACAGGTAAAACACTATTTATTTCTCTCAAGTAAATTCTGATAATAACGTATGTCATTGTCTGTGGAGTTATATTAGGTTTTGTCTGGTGTTTTTCAGAATTGGAACCAACGCAACAGAGAAGTCACACCATAGTCAATAGACCATCGGAGCCTTCCGCAGAGATAAAGGGGATAGTAGAAGAACAGAAGCTCAACTGTAAACGACACTTTACGGAGTCCTACAGGAGAACATTAAACTGGTACATTGGGCGCAGGCCGCGGACGGCATTCAGTAGCACACAGGTAAAAAAAAATATATATGTTTCATGCACAGATATGCGCAGTGTTCACATGCCTCCATCGTGGTGCATCAGTAACAAAACATTTTAATAACACATTTATTGTAGATAGCCTATATATCGGCTGAAGGGCAGTTAAAGTGTTTTATTTTACCAACATTTTGTTTGTATGATGTCATAACTGTGGGATTTTGCTGCAGGGTTACAGTTATCAGTATTTACATTTATCAGTATATACATTTGTGTTAAATGTGTATCAATTTGTGACAGATGTTTTCATGGAAATACAATTTGATATGATTTATTGATATGATTTCTTCTTGGGGAGCAGATTGAAGTCTTGGAGAGTGTGTTTCTCATCAACTCATATCCGGGTATTGACATCAGAGATGAACTGGCACAAAGGTTACATCTGGAGGAAGATAGAATACAGGTAGGCCTAAAATGAGCTGTTTCGAAATTACATTTAAAATCGGCATGTTTTTACCCTGAGGCCTAACAAAGTAAATTTACTGTTCAATATGAAAAATAAATCAAATACAAGTTTTTTTAACAATGAATTTGATTCATGTTAATTTATATACAGTTGAAGTCGGAAGTTTACATACACTTAGGTTGAAGTCATTAAAACTCGTTTTTTAACCACTCCACAAATTTCTTGTTAACAAACTATAGTTTTGGCAAGTTGGTTAGGACATCTATTTTGTGCATGACACAAGTAACTTTTCCAACAATTGTTTACAGACAGATTATTTCACTTATAATTCACTGTATCACAATTCCAGTGGGTCAGACAGAAGTTTACATACACAAAGTTGACTGTGCCTTTAAACAGCTTGGAAAATTCCAGAAAGTGATGTCATGGCTTTAGAAGCTTCTGATATGCTAATTGACATCATTTGAGTCAATTGGAGGTGTACCTGTGGATGTATTTCAAGACCTACATTCAACCTCAGTGCCTCTTTGCTTGGCATCATGGGAAAATCAAAAGAAACCAGCCAAGACCTCAGAAAAATAATTGTAGACCTCCACAAGTCTGGTTCATCCTTGGGAGCAATTTCCAAACGCCTGAAGGTACCACGTTCATCTGTACAAACAATAGTACGCAAGTATAAACACCATGGGACCACACAGCCGTCATACCGCTCAGGAAGGAGACGCGTTCTGTCTCCTAGAGATTAATGTATTTTGGTGCGAAAAGTGCAAATCAATCCCAGAACAACAGCAAACAGCACCCCTGAATAAGGCAGTTAACCCACTGTTCCCCAGTAGGCCATCATTGTAAATAAGAATTTGTTCTTAACTGACTTGCCTAGTTAAATAAAGGTTAAAACATTTTTTATTTTTTTATTTTTAAACTGGACAGAGGAACTTTTCCTAGAAAGCCAGCATCCCGGAGTTGCCTCTTCACTGTTGCCGTTGAGACTGGTGTTTTGAGGGTACTATTTAAAGAAGCTGCCAGTTGAGGACTTGTGAGGCGTCTGTTTCTCAAACTAGACCCTCTTGCTCAGTTGTGTACCGTGGCCTCCCACTCCTCTTTCTATTCTGGTTAGAGCCAGTTCTGTTCTGTGAAGGGAGTAGTACACAGCATTGTACGAGAGCCTCAGTTTCTTGGCAATTTCTTGCATGAAATAGCATTGATTTCTCAGAACAAGAATAGACTGACGAGTTTCAGAAGAAAATTCTTTGTTTCTGGTGATTTTGAGCCTGTAATCGAACCCACAAATGCTGATGCTCCAGATACTCAACTTGTCTAAAGATGGCCAGTTGAATTGCTTCTTTAATCAGAACAGTTTTCAGCTGTGCTAACATAGTTGCAAAAGGGTTTTCTAATGATCACTTAGCCTTTTAATATGATCAACTTGGATTAGCTAACACAACGTGCCATTGGATCACAGGAGTGATGGTTGCTGATAATGGGCCTCTGTACGCCTATGTAGATATTCCATAAAAAAGCAGCCGTTTCCAGATACAATAGTCATTTACAACATTAACAATGTCTACATTGTATTTCTGATCAATTTCATGTTATTTTAATGGACAAAAAGTGTGCTTTTCTTTCAAAAACAAGGACATTTCTAAGTGACACTACATTTTTGAAAGGTAGTGTGTATATATGCAATTATATTTTTATTAAAAAACTATTCGCTTGATCGCTTCACTTTACAAAATATTAATTTATATAAATTTGTTTAACAGTAAATCAACTTTGCAAGGCCTAACTTAATTGTATTGGGATTCTACTTTGATTATTGAATTATAATTGCATTGTAATAGCTTTCAGCAGTTCTTGTTATTACACAGAATATGGACTCTTTCTTCTTGTAACAAACATGAAATAAAAAATATGTTAATTACAATGTAACATAAAAAACAAAAATATGCCTGAGTACTTACAGCAATAACCTACTAGACAGGCATCTGCTCTAAAACTAAAGCTCATTTTTTGTTGATAAAATTTACACCATAAAGGCTGTTCTTAAAATCTCTGACACTGTTCCGTTCTCCACAGATCTGGTTTCAGAACCGCAGGGCCAAGCTGAAACGTTCTCACAGAGAGTCACAGTTCCTAATGGTGAAAAAAGCCTTTGCAGATCTCAAGGACAAAGAAGAGGAATAGTCCTTATGATAAACACAGACCTTATAGGGGCCTTAATTACCTTAATTAAGCTTCTCACTCTTTCTCCCTCTCTCTTGCTCTCTCTCTCTCTCTCTCTCTCTATATATATATATTTAATATATTCTAATGATGTAAATGTACATTTTTCAAGGGCAGCGTTTCCCAAACTCGGTCCTCGGGTCCCCAAGGTGTGCACGTTTAGCTTTTTTCCCTAGCGCTCCTAACCCTACACAGCTGCTTCGAATAATCCAAGCTTGATGATGAGTTGATTATATGAATCAGCTGTGTAGTGCTAGGGCAAAAAAGTAAACAAAACGTGCACCGAGTTTGGGAAACCCTGTTCTAGGGTATGTTCGTTTTTATAAACAGATAAGACCATTGTCAAATACATTTGTGGGTCCGGCGTTTGAGCTATATTGGCAAGAATGTTTATCTTCTCCCTCCAACAACCGAATACATTTCTGAAAGTTTAGATTATTAAATTATTTAGTTTGCAAGCAGCTGCAGGTTGTGGGTTAAGCTCTCCTTATTGTTCGAGAAACACCCCGGTAGGAACCAATTTGTCTCCTTCAGTAGCGCCTCAGCAAGGCAATTAAGTTTAGGGGAGTGAGAGACAAAAGAGTAGCAGTGAGGAAGCCTGCCCTGCAGGCAACAGGAAGGAGAAGGTATAAAGGTTTAGATCGTAGAGAAAGCTTTGAGAAAAGAAAAGAAAAAAGTAAGATAATTTCAGATAATTGCATTTATGCTCTGGCAGGCATCCGCACCTCTCTTTTCTGACTAAAGAAGTAGGCCCATAAACCTCTACTTGTGGTGTCATGCAGTAAAATAAAGATAAGGAACAGGGAATTTAAGTTTACAACTCAAACCAATAGGCAACCTCTTGATTAACCCACTACTCTACTAACATGGTATGGCTGCAGTTTCAATGCCTTAACACAGGAGGGTGCTAAAGAATATCAAACGATTCTGTCTGTCTGTCTCTCTCCTCTCCTCTCTCTCTGTCGAGTCCTTTGCCCCCCTACTCTGACTCTCTGGGTCTATTCTACACTAATAAAATATAATTTCCCACAGAAAGAGTGAGTGATTCTGTTTTTTGTCCACATGTAGGCTACTGGACTCCTGTGTGATAATGTTTCCAATGCTCAGCGTTCATGCAGCAGTAAAGAGGATATTTTTTTCATGACTTCAAATCAAACTTTTTGTCACATGCGCCAAATACAACAAGTGTAGACTTTACCGTGAAATGCTTACTTACAAGCCCTTAACCCAACAGTGCAGTTCAAGAATAGTTAAGAAAATATTTACAGAGTAGACTAAAATAACAAGCAACACAATAAGAATAACAATAACGAGGCTATATACCGGTACCGAGTCAGTGTGCCGGGGTACAGGTTAGTGAAGTAATTTGTACATGTAGGTGGGGGTGAAGTGACTGCATAGATGATAAACAGCAAGTAGCAGCAGTAAACAAAATGGAGGGGAGGTCAATGTAAATGGTCCGGAGGTGATTTTATTAACTGTTCAATGGAGACACCAGATCACCTGAAATGTGTGATGGGTGTAACTGCACAGATACTGTCCCACATGCATCACTTTCCCATTAGGTTCTGAGTCAATTCCCACTTTGATCTTCTACCATCTTATGTCTGTAGAAATCAGAGAACCTTGGCCAGCAGGAGTGCCACCGTTTCTATGTCTCAGCATCCACTATGAAGGAAGTTGGAGGTCGTTTTGAGAGGCAACTAGCATACTACCTTAGACTTCCAGTCATTGCACTAATGATATTTAGCAACTTCCTTCAAACTACACACAGAGACACAAAAATGGTATCCACAAGTTTCTGACACTAGAGAAGTAGATAAAGGGCTTCATTGTAAAAATCCCAAACTGTCCCTTTAATTGATAATTGCTTAACCATTTACCGACTGAGTTGTCTACTACAGATTATGAGAACTACATAATGAAAATGTATGTTTGCAAAGTATAAAAATACGAACTATTGTACTATTATGCCTATTTTGATTTTACTTCACAGTAAGTAAAACAAATCTGATATTGACAGAGATTTACTGTATATAATAACAAATGCATCCCCAATACATAAAAAATGTATCCACAATGAAGTTGTTGGGGTCTTTTTGATAGTGGGTGGGGGGGGGGGGTCACACTGCTTACTGAAATTGCAATAGTCAATACAGTACTGTCATACCATAATATATGCCATTATGTAGAACCCGCTTTTATCAAAAGTACAACCGTGAGTCCACACATTTTCATATATGAACTCATTGGGAATCAAATCCACAACTCTGGTGTTGCTAGTGCCATACTCTTCACTTTTTTTCTCACTTTGGTGCAATTCTCACAAGTATCTGGTACACTTTCACAACTCTATGCACAGAAATCAAAACAGATCAAAATGGCACTTTTTTAATAGACTTTTCCCTGCACCAAATCACTCTTTAAATTGATACATATTCAATCTAAGTATAGTTTTTCAAAATGCAATATTCACTTTACTTTAGATTTTTTTTGTCATGTGTTAATACAATTACACTGTAGAATTTTTAGTTTTACCTCAAATGTATCAATTTGGCGTACATTTATAGTAGAAAGAGGAAGGGAAGCGCTACTAAGGTACACAACAGTACATTTTGGTAGACAGAAGGTGCTCTTTGGTAAAAGGAGTAAATTGGTCATCAAAAAGGAGGACCAAGGCACTCTTCACATAATTAATTAAAATGCCTTTATTAGTATGGCATGTTCAATAGAAACAAAGTTTATTTTTAAACGAGGAACCGTACTTCCTGACGAAGGTCATGCAGCCGTAACGCGTCGGTTTAAAACAAAAACAAAAGAAACTTGTTTCTATTGAACATGCCATACTGATAAAGGCATTTTAATTAATTATTTGAAGAGTGCCTTGGTCCTCCTTTTTGTTGGCACACATTTATGTTCGAAGTTGAAACAAAATCATATATGGATGCGCCTGTAAATACATCATTCTCCATCACCCAGTGTGCTACAATAAGACAAAGTGGAAAGAGTCACTATGTCAAATCAAATTTTATTGGTCACATACACATGGTTAGCAGATGTTAATGTGAGTGTAGTGAAGGACTTGTGCTTCTAGTTCCGACAGTGCAGTAATATCTAACAAGTAATCTAACAATTTCCCAACAACTACCTAATACACACACATCTAAGTAAAGGGATGGAATAAAAATATGAACACATAAATATATGGATGACTGAGCGGCATAGATGAGATGAGTAATGCAAGATATGTAAACATTATTAAAGTGTCATTATTAAAGTGACTAGTGATCCATTTGTTAAAGTGGCCAATAATTTCAAATCTGTATGTTGGCAGCAGCCACTCAATGTTAGTGATGGCTGTATAACAGTCTGATGGCCTTGAGATAGAAGCTGTTTTTCAGTCTCTCGGTCCCCGCTTTGATGCACCTGTACTGACCTTGCCTTCCAGATGGTAGCGGGGTGAACAGGCAGTGGCTCGGGTGGTTGTTGTCCTTGATGATGTTCTTTTTGGCCTTCCTGTCACATCAGGTGCTGTAGGTGTCCTGGAGGGCAGGTAGTTTGCCCCCGGTGATGCATTGTGCAGACCGCACCACCCTCTGGCAGAGGTGTGGACTCGAGTCACATGACTTGGACTCGAATCAGACTCGAGTCACATATATGATGACTGGCAATACCCAATAGACCAACATTAGATGTTATCCTCATAATAACTGCACATGGTTTTACTGCAACAGAGTAGCGCTACACCCTTCAATTGACACGGAGGGAAACAAACGAAAGTGGGCACATCTCTCACAAAAACGGATAAAAAAATGAAATCAAGGATAATTATACAAAACAAAAATTTAAGCGCAACATGTAAAGTGTTGATCCCACGTTTCCTGATGTGAAATAAAAGATCCCAGCAATTTTCCAGACGCACAAAAAAGCTTATTTCTGTCAAATGTTGTGCACACCTTTGTTTACATCCCTGTTTGGGAGCATTTCTCCTTTGCCAAGATAATCCCTCAACCTGACAGTAGTGGCATATCAAGAAGCTGGTTAAACAGCATGATCATTACAGGTGCACCTTGTGCTGGGGACAATAAAAGGGAGCGTGCAATTGGCATGCTGGCAGTACGTTCAACCGGCCTCAAACACACACACACGTGTAACTACACCAGGGGGAATGTCCTACCAGAGCTGTTGAAGGTTCTGTGCAAAGAATAAATATTCCAAACAATCCTGGACAGTTGTGGGATGAGAGACCCCGAATTAATACAACAACTAGCATTAAAAAAAAAGACAACAGATCAGAACGTTTAGCTTAAAATGTTGATAAACTGAGGCTATTTCATCACATAAGCAGCAATGTGCTAACGTTTTCCATTAGATGAAAACATTATCAAAAGTATTTTGTGTTTCTTTATTTGGTCAGGCCAGGGTGTGGCATGGGTTTTTGTATGTGGTGTGTATGTATGGGGATTGTAGCTAGTGGGGTGTTCTAGCTAAGTCTATGGCTGTCTGAAGTGGTTCTCAGAGGCAGGTGTTTATCGTTGTCTCTGATTGGGAACCATATTTAGGCAGCCATATTCTTTGAGTTTGTCGTGGGTGATTGTCCTTAGTGTCCTTGTTCCTGTCTTTGTTAGTTTTCACAAGTATAGGCTGTTTCGGTTTTCGTTCATTACGTTTTGTTTTGTAGTGTTGGTATTAATTTGTGTTTAAGTTTGTTCATTAAACATGGATCGCAATCTACACGCTGCATTTTGGTCTGATCCTTGTTCCACCTCTTTGTCAGAGGAGATAGAAGAGAACCGTTACAATAGGTACACTTCAACTATGACAGACAAAATGAGAAGAAAAAAAAATCCAGAAAATCACATTGTGGGATTTTAAATTAATTTATTTGCAAATTGTGGTGGAAAATAAGTATTTGGTCACCTACAAACAAGCAAGATTTCTGGCTCTCACAGATCTGTAACTTCTTTAAGAGGCTCCTCTGTCCTCCACTCGTTACCTGTATTAATGGCACCTGTTTGAACTTGTTATCAGTATAAAAGACACCTGTCCACAACCTCAAACAGTCACACTCCAAACTCCACTATGGTCAAGACCAAAGAGCTGTCAAAGGACACCAGAAACAAAATTGTAGACCAGTACCAGGCTGGGAAGACTGAATCTGCAATAGGTAAGCAGCTTGGTTTGAAGAAATTAACTGTGGGAGCAATTATTAGGAAATGGAAGACATACAAGACCACTGATAATCTCCCTCGATCTGGGGCACCATGCAAGATCTCACCCCGTGGGGTCAAAATGATCACAAGAACGGTGAGCAAAAATCCCAGAACCACATGGGGGGACCTTGTGAATGACCTGCAGAGAGCTGGGACCAAAGTAACAAAGCCTACCATCAGTAACACACTACGCCGCCAGGGACTCAAATCCTGCAGTGCCAGACGTGTCCCCCTGCTTAAGCCAGTACATGTCCAGGCCCGTCTGAAGTTTGCTAGAGAGCATTTGGATGATCCAGAAGAAGATTGGGAGTATGTCATATGGTCAGATGAAATCAAAATATAAATTTTTGGTTAAAACTCAACTCGTCGTGTTTGGAGGACAAAGAATGCTGAGTTGCATCCAAAGAACACCATACCTACTGTGAAGCATGGGGGTGGAAACATCATGCTTTGGGGCTGTTTTTCTGCAAAGGGACCAGGACGACTGATCAGTGTAAAGGAAAGAATGAATGGGGCCATGTATCGTGAGATTGAGTGAAAACCTCCTTCCATCAGCAAGGGCATTGAATATGAAACGTGGCTGGGTCTTTCAGCATGACAATGATCCCAAACACACCGCCCGGCAACGAAGGAGTGTCTTCGTAAGAAGCATTTCAAGGTCCTGGAGTGGGCTACATCAAGTAGGCTACATCAAGTTCTGTGTATTGCTTAAAATGGCAGGTGTATCATGGAAAACAAAATGTATTTGTTACGTTATATACCAGATCAAATTGTGAATAAGCCACTAGGCTGTCATTTGTTGTCATTATATCCAGAATAATTTATCAAGCAGACAGAGGATCAACATCAATTAGATCCTACTAAGGAATGAGACACTAAAATATTCTGAACATTCCTCGCGAACACCATTTTTCCCTGCACTTGGGCTGTTGTTGCATCGCATTCTCTATCACAACAGCTGCTCACCACTTGAATGTCATTTGGAAAATTCCTTCCTTGTAACGGCTTTCTTCCTGGGAAGGAGAGGCGGACCAAAACGCAGCGTGGTTATAGTTCATGTTTTTTAATAAGAAAACTAAACATGAACAGAATACAAAACAATAAACGTGGCAAAACCAAAACAGTCCTAACTGGTGCAGAAAACACAAAGACAGGAAACAACCACCCACAAAACCCAACACAAAACAGGCTACCTAAATATGGTTCCCAATCAGAGACAATGACTAACACCTGCCTCTGATTGAGAACCATATCAGGCCAAACATAGAAATAGACACACTAGACACACAACATAGAATGCCCACCCAGCTCACGTCCTGACCAACACTAAAACAAGGAAAACACACAAGAACTAAGGTCAGAACGTGACATTCCTTGACCAGATGATGTGAAAATATCAAGGCATAGCTAAATCAGCTGGACACCAAATGGTAATCCAACAAATATTATGCATAATTATAGACAAACCACATTAATGACTATCGATTTAGGGTTTAAGTATTAAGGTAAGTTGACTCTTTCATTTAGAAGCATTCAATTTTGCAATCACATTTATTGTTTTGGATTTGTGTCCCCATGAAAACTGTCTTCACCCAGTAACACAAGACACAAAATGTTATGTACATAGTTGCACTGCATTTCTTAGATCTCTATACAAAAAAACTCCCTGACAGTTCAAATTTAACCGATTAATACTTAATATACTGTATGTTTTTTATTTTTTATTTTTTATTTTACCTTTATTTAACCAGGTAGGCTAGTTGAGAACAAGTTCTCATTTACAACTGCGACCTGGCCAAGATAAAGCAAAGCAGTGCGACACAAACAACAACACAGAGTTACACATGGAATAAACAAACATACAGAAAATAGTGTTATAATGACGACTTACACTCCCATAAACGTAGGAACATAAAAATTATGTTTTTATGGAACACGATTTTAGACAAATCCGTTGTCGTAGAAATTCCCGCTAAGGACTCAAACTCGATGTATATGATCAATCTTTATTAACACGGCCGGAGAGGTTCACAAACTCAATCCAAGCTTGATGAAAACTCTCAAAAGGGCCTTTCAATCCTTGTACACCGCTACACAAACAAGTCATATAAGCATGATTTACATGATTCATTCCTGCACGGCAAACGAGACCGGAGCGCCAAGTCTAGGTCCAAGAGGCTTCTAAATAGCTTCTGTTCCCAAGCCATAAGACTCCTGAACATCTAATCAAATGGCTACCCAGACTATTTGCATTGCCCCCCCCCCTTTACTCTGCTGCCACTCTCTGTTATCTTTGCACTTTAATAACTCTACCTACATGTACATATTACCTCGACTAACCTGTGCCCCCCCGCACATTGACTCTTTACCGGTACCCCCTTGATATAGCCTCGCTATTGTTATTTTACTGATGGTCTTGAATTATTTGTTACTTTTATTTGTGATATTTTTCTAAACAGGTTAAGGGCTTGTAAGCCCTTAACTTGTAAGTAAGAATTTCACTGTTGTATTCAGCGCATGTGACAAATAAATTTTGATTTGATTTAACTGACAAGGCATCTTCTCTCAAACTTAGGACCTTGAAACTGAGATACTCCTTTTGGATCCCAGAGCAATGTTCTGGGGGTACTGCCAATTGGTCTGAGGAGGAGGTCAGAGTCACCTGCATGAACCAAGATAGAGTGAGAGGAGATTTTTTATTTTTTATTTTTTTACCTTTATTTAACTAGGCAAGTCAGTTAAGAACAAATTCTTATTTTCAATGACGGCCTAGGAATAGTGGGTTAACTGCCTGTTCAGAGGCAGAACAACAGCTCGGGGGTTTGAACTTGCAACCTTCCGGTTACAAGTCCAACGCTCTAACCACTAGGCTACGTCACCCCAGATGCTGTGTACAATTCAAGGCAATCTCTTTAGGCAACAACATTTTCTCTCACACCGTCAAGATACCAATGATGATAAAGGATAAACCTACAGTACCAGTCAAGAGTTTGGACACCTAATCATTCAAGGGTTTTTCTCTATTTTTACTATTTTCTACATTGTATAATTTTAGTGAAGACATCAAAACTATGAAATAACACAAATGGAATCATGTAGTAACCAAAAAAGTGTTAAACAAATCAAAATCTATTTTAGATTTGAGTTTCTTCAAAGTAACCACCCTTTGCCTTGATGACAGCTTAGCAAACTCTTGGCATTCTCTCAACCAGCTTCACATGGAATGCTTTTCCAACAGTCTTTAAGGAGTTCCCACATATGCTGAAACCTTGTTGGCTGTTTTCCTTCACTCTGCGGTTCAAATCATCCCAAACCATCTCGATTGGATTGAGGTTGGGTGATTGCGGAGGCCACGTTTGAGTTTGAGTTTATTTTTATTTTTACAGGGACAGTGCACATTAATCAACATTTCAGTAAAAGTGCCGGTTTTAGCCAACCGGCTAATTTTCAACCGCAGTCCCTGGGCAGGTTATTAAAAACAATTACAATATAGACAATAGCAACATAGAACAAGCAAGACATAGCAACATAGGACAAGCAAGACATAGCATACAGACAGAGCAACATAGGACAAGCAAGACGTAGCATACAGACAGAGCAGCATAAAACAAAAAGCAGCAAGACAAAATTTATAAAAGCAACAAAGTGTTTCCACACCTCACAAGCTACAGACAACAGACAACATGGAGTGGCAACACACAGCTAGGGACCATGTTCACAAATCTGATTGACCTTTAGCCATGTCTTCAAGCATTTTGTGAAAGTGTGATATGTGGTGCAGTTATGTGTGTCTGATGGCAGTGTATTCCAGACATGGGAAGCTCTCACAGAGAATGCAGATTTACTAAAGGTGCTTTTCCTTAGGGGAACTATACAGTCACCTCTCATGGCAGACCTTGTGGATCTGCTGCCATATGTCTGGGTTTTCTGTTTAACAAAAATATTGAGTGGAGGGGGAGCCAGGCCATTGAGGATCTTGAATACAAGACATGCGTCGGTGTATTGCACAAGATTTTCCCAACTCAAGAGCTCATGCTTTCTAAGGATGTGACAATGATGATGGCTATTGGGCTTCCTATCAAGCACTTTGAGAGCCTGTTTGTAGACAGACTGAATAGGTTTTAATGTTGTACAGCAAGCTTGGGCCCAACTAGTCAAGCAGTATGTTAAGTGGGGGAGTATCATAGATTTGAAGTACAGTTTTGCTACCTCTGTAGTCAAACAATTTCGTATAAATCGGAAATTAGCTAGGTTGAATTTGGTTATTTGAATTACCTTTTTCACATGCTTTTTAAAAGAGAGGTTGGAATCAAGTATGATGCCAAGGTACTTATGTCATCTTACGTCATCTGATGCAGCACTCTATCACTCTCGTTCTTGGTCAAAAAGCCCTTACACAGCCTGGAGGTGTGTTGGGTCATTGTCCGGTCGAAAAACAAATAGTCCCACTAAGTGCAAACCAGATGGGATGGCGTATCTCTGCAAAATGCTGTGGTAGCCATGCTGGTTAAGTATACATTGAATTCCAAATAAATCACAGACAGTGTCACCAGCAAAGCACCCCCACACCATCACACCTCCTGCATGCTTCATGGTGGGAACCACACATGCAGAGATCATCCGTTCACCTACTCTGTGTCTCACAAAGACACGACAGTTGGAACCAAAAATCTCAAATTTGGACTCATCAGACCAAAGGACAGATTTCCACCAGTCTAATGTCATTGCTTGTGTTTCTTGGCCCAAGCAAGTCTCTTCTTCTTATTGGCGTCCTTTAGTAGTGGTTTCTTTGAAGCAATTCGACCATGAAGGCCTGACTCAAGCAGTCACCTCTGAACAGTTGATGTTGAAATGTGTCTATTTCTTGAACTCTGTAAAGCATTTATTTGGGCTGCAATTTCTCAGGCTCTAATGAACTTGTCCTCTACAGCAGAGGTAACTCTGGGTCTTCCTTTCCTGTGGCTGGCCTCATTCAAGCCAGTTTCATCATAGCGCTTGATGGTTTTTGGGACTGCACTTGAAGAAACTTTTAAAGTTTGATCACCCTTATGGTCACCCTTATATCTTATTGTAACAACATGAAACAAATTGACAGATTATTATCAATGATTTACGAAAATCTGTAACAAGTTGTCCAGTGTAGGAATTTCTCACTGGTAATCAGTGGAGATTTTAGCATGTACTGTACATTTTGATGGGGAAAAAAAAAAAAAAAAATGAAGGATGCATGCCAGAAAAGCCACTACACAACACAACACAACACAACACATTAATTGCACTATAATGGTGACAACAGACTGTTAGGACCTGCATAAATCAGTCCCAACAGTAGAGTCCCAACAGCAGTCCCAACACCTTATCATTGCTACACCTGGCTATCAGCAGAGCCTTGTCTCGCATTAAAACAGTTCCTTCAGCTTCATTTGGGGCGGCAAGTACCCTAGTGGTTCGAGCATTGGGACAGTAACCGAAAGGTTGCTAGATCGAATCCCCGAGCTGACAAGGTAAAACTCTGTCATTCTGCCCCTGAACAAGGCAGTTAACCCACTGTTCCTAGACAGTCATTGTAAATAAGAATTTGTTCTTAACAGACTTGCCTAGTTAAATAAAAAAAGTACTACTTTTATAAAAAACATTGCTGACATGGCTGACTTACTTAAACAAATGTGGTTTCTACTGACAATTGAGATGTACAAACTGTGGCATAAGGGGACGACGTGTGGATAAGAGGCAATCTGCAATTTCTATTAAGACATCCTTGAGATGTTTCTACAACTTGATTGGAGTCCACATGTGGCAAATTCAATTGATTGGACATTATTTGGAAAGGCACACACCTGTCAATAAAAGGTCCTAGTTGACAGTGCATGTCAGAGCAAAAACCAAACCATAAGGTCGAAGGAATTGTCCTTGGGTACCAAAACATTTCTGCAGCATTGAAGGTCCCCAAGAACACAGTGTCCTCCATCATTCTTAAATGGAAGAAGTTTGAAACCACCAAGACCCTTTCTGGAGCTGGCCACCCGGCCAAACTGAGCAAACGTGTACTCCCTTCTGGGCCTTGGTCAGGGAGGTGAGCAAGAATCTGTTGGTCACTCTGACGGAGCTCTAGAGATCCTTTGTGGAGATGGGAGAACCTTCCAGAAGAACAACCATCTCTGCAGCACTCCACCAAACAGGCGTTTATGGTAGAGTGGCCAAATGAAGCCAACCCTCAGTAAAAGGCACATGACAGCCCGCTTGGAGTTTGCCAAAAGTCACCTAATGACTCTCGGACCGTGAGAAACAAGATTCTCTGGTTTGATGAAAAAAATATTGAACTCTTTGGCCTGAATGCCAAGCGTCTAGAGGAAACCTGGCACCATCCCTACGGTGAAGCATGGTGGTGGCAGCATTATGCCATGGGGATGTTTTTCAGAGGCAGGGACTGAGAGACTAGTCAGGATTGAGGGAAAGATGAACTGAGCAAAGTACAGAAAGATCCTTGATGAAAACCTGCTCCAGGCACTCAGGACCTCAGACTGGGGTGACGGTCACCTTCCGACATGACAACAACCCTAAGCACACAGCCAAGACAACGCAGGAGTGGCTTCGGGACAAGTCTCTGAATGTCCTTGAGTGGCCCAGCCAGAGCCCAGACTTGAACCAGATCTAACATCTCTGGAAATACCTGAAAATAGCTATGCAGCAATGCTCCCCATACAACCTGACAGAGCCTGAGAAGATCTGCAGAGAATAATTGGAGAAACTCCCCAAATACAGCTGTGCCAGGCTTGTAGTGTCATACTCAAGAAGACTCGAGGCTGTAATTGCAGCTAAAGGTTTTCAACAAAGTACTGAGTAAAGTGGCTTCATCAATGTGCATTGATGATGTCATCCCCACAGTGACTGTACGTACATACCCCAACCAGAAGCCATTGATTACAGGCAACATCCACACTGAGCTAAAGGGTAGAGCTGCCACTTTCAAGGAGCGGGACTCTAACCCGGAAGCTTATAAGAAATCCTGCAACAACAGTCCTCCAACAAGCCATCAAACAGGCAAAGCATCAGTACAGGACTAAGATCAAATTGTACTATACCGGCTCCAACACTCGTCGGATGTGGCAGGGCTTGCAAACCATTACAGACTACAAAGAGAAGCACAGCCGAGAGCTGCCCAGTGACACGAGTATACCAGAAGAGCTAAATAACTTGTATGCTCGCTTTGAGGCAATTAACCTTGAAACGTGTATGAGAGCATCAGCTGTTCCAGACAACTGTGTGATCACGCTCAGTGAGTAAAACCTTTAAACAGGTAAACATTCACAAGGCCGCAAGGGCAGATGGATTACCAGGACGTGTACTCCGAGCATGCGGTGATGAACTGGCAATTGTCTTCACTGACATTTTCAACCTCTCCCTGTCAGACTGTAATACCAACATGTTTCAAGCAGACCATCATAGTCCCTGTGCCCAAGAACACTAAGGTAACCTGCCTAAATGACTACCGACCCGTAGCACTCACGTCTGCAGCCATGAAATGCTTTGAAAGGCTGGTCATGGCTCACATCAACACCATTATCGCAGAAACCCTAGACCCGCTCTCATTTGCATACCGCCCCAACAGATCCACAGATTATGCAATCTCTATTGCATTCCACACTGCCCTTTCCCACCTGGGCAAAATGAACACCTATGTGAGAATACTATTCATTGACAACAGTGCAGCGTTCAACACTATAGTGACCTCAAAGCTCATCAGTAAGCTTAGGACCCTGGGACTAAACACCTCCCTCTGCAACTGGATCCTGGACTTCCTGACAGGCCGCCCCCAGGTGGTAAGGGTAGGTAACAACACATCCGCAAAGCTGATCCTCAACACGGGGCCCCTCAGGGGTCATTGCTCAGTCCCCTCCTGCATTCCCTGTTCACTCATGACTGCACGGCCAGGCACGACTTCAACACAATCATTAAGTTTGCCGATGACACAACAGTGGTAGGCCTGATCACCGACAACAGGAGGTCAGAGACCTGACAGTGTGGTGCAAGGTAAACAACCTCTCCCTTAATGTGATCAAGACAATTGTGGACTACATCAAAGGAGGACTGAGCAGGCCCCCATTGTCATCAACGGGGCTGTAGTGGAGCAGATTGAGAGTTTCAAGTTCCTTGGCATCCACATCACCAACAAACGAACATGGTCCAAGCACACCAAGAGAGTTGAGCAGAGGGCACGACAAAACCTATTCCCCCTCAGGAGAGAAAAAAAGATTTGACATGGGTCCTCAGATCCTCAAAAGGTTCTACAGCTGCACCATCAACAGCATCCTGGTTGCATCACTTCCTGGTATGGCAACTGCTCAGCCTCTGACTGCAAGGCACTATAGAATGTAGTGCGTACGGCCCAGTACATCACCGGGGCCAAGCTTCCTGCCATCCAGGACCTCTAGGCGGTGTCAGAGGAAGGCCCTAAAAATTGTTAAAGACTCCAGCCATCATAGACTGTTCTCTCTACTCCCGACTGTTCTCTCTGCGGTACTAGAATGCCAAGTTAAGTCCAATAGGCTTATAAACAGCTTCTACCCCCAAGCCATAAGACTCCTGAACATCTAATCAAATGGTAATCCAGACATATTACCTCAATTACCTCAACTAACCGGTGCCCCGGCACATTGACTCTTTACCGGTACCCCCTGTTTTTACTGTTGCCTCGCTATTGTTATTTTACTGCTGCTCTTTAATTATTTGTTGATTTTATTTCTTACTTTTTTAGGTATTTTAAGTAAGCATTTCACTGTAAGGTTGTATGTTGCATGTGACAAATAACATTTGATTTGATTTGATTTTACTTATGTAAATGTGACATTTCGTTTTTTTTATACATTTGCTAATATATATATATATATTTTGCTTTGTCATTGGGATATTGTGTGTAGACTGATGAGAAAAAACAACAATTTAATCAATTTTAGAATAAGTCTGTAACTTAACAAAATGTGGAAAAAGTCAGAGGTCTGAGAACTTTCTGAAGGTGCTGTATGGTTTATTATGTGTAGGTCCCTATGAGTCACATGTTGAATGCAAGAGTCATGACTTTACTTTGGCCTACAAGACTATTTGGTCTGTAAAGCTAAATCACATGTTAGATGGGTATAGTAGGATATAAGGTAGGCTTTTATAAATGAATGATGATTTGGGTGCCCATTTTGGCCCACCTACATTTGAATGGATGTCTGCCTACGCCACTGCTTTTGTAGTTTACCCCTGGCTGAACATGTTGGGCAACATCAGGAAATAGCGTAGCATTAGACACATTAGCATGGTGGTGGTAAATTGTGTTTTATTAAGACAGTATGCATATTTTCCCATTTTTTTCGATTTAAATCGATTTTCCTGTGTTTTGTATGTTTTTCCACACTATGTGGTTGGAATAATTCTGTGACATTGACTAGGTAAACATTTTACGATTTCGGGTGTGTTCGTAAATTCAATCTGCAGTCCCAGAGTGTGCTCTGGGTGTTCCAGAGCGTTATCAGATTGTAAATTCAGAGCGTTTCGCTCTTGGAGAGTTCAGAGCGCACACTGGACTCACTGGGCGAGGAGTAGGGTTGATCTGAACGTTCAACAGCAGTCAAGCATCCAAGCCAACTGCCTAACGTTGGCTAGCTACTTCCAGACACAATTGAGAGAACACCTCACTCTGACCATTTTACTTGCCATAGCAGAGCTGGTTTCATGTTATCCAGAGCGTTGGTGACTGTAAATGTGCTGCTAGCAAGAATTTATTACACTTTTTTCCCCACACGTTTACTGACACTGGCCATATTCAACGGGGCGCTAGAGTGCTCTGAAATTTAACAAGGAAAAGTACAGAGTCTTTTTTTCAAGGGAGACCTGGCCAAGAAGGCAGCAAAAATCAATACATTACATAATTATAACATACAACAATACAATACAACATTTTTAAAAGCATTTACACTCCTCTGCAATAGAGTCTCCCATCAATATTTTTAATTCATTCAGTGGCACTAGCAGACCGGGTATGGTAACTGCTGGTGGTGAAGGCGACTAGACTACAGAGGTAAAGAGGGAGTTTACCCAAAAGGGCTTTGTAGATACATATACCAATGTATCTTTCTGCGTATATAAAGTGTCCTGAATAAGCTTCTTTCTCGCCATAAGCAGGAAGCAAGCCTTATTACAAAAAAATAAAAATCCAATTTAATTTTAAACTTTGTCACAAGATTATCCACATGAAATTTAAAGGACAACTTGTCATCCAACCAAATACCTAGGTATTAGTAGGTTGACACTTTTTCAACGGGTAAGCCACCAGATGTGACAATGCTAAAGTTCTCAATGTCCATTGAAACGCATAACGACTATACCACTTAGCTAAGAATGATGTGAATAGTCAAGTCAATAAACGTTGGTTAGTTAGTTAGTTAGATAGCAGATAGTTAATATACTGCCTGGCAAGTTCGATGTATTAGTATCCAACTAATGTTATGTAACTGCTGTAATGCTATGTGGTTCGTAAGGATAGTGTTTCTAACAAATTGTTAGCCAACATAACGTGCAACATAACTTATTTGAAAAGTCATGCCTTTATTACATTGCTCAACATTTTCTTAACATTTGCCATTAGTTAGTTCAATGAATTTCTATTCGCTCTGGTCGGACTTCGGCTGCATTTTTCCACCATTTTCTTCAAATCTGCAAACGTTGTGAAGCCACGCCCACTTTCGGATGAATTGCATTATGGGCCCCAAAAGTACAAAATAGTGCCCTCTGTATGTATACTTTGTATTTTGGTGAATTTAATACAAAATCCGGGAACTTTTGGCATACTAACTATATCCATACTATGACCAATATGACCAATAAGCATACTATATACTCAAATCACGTCACAAATAGTATGGTTAGTGCGGTAAGTATGAGTATTCCAACACAGCTTTGGTAAAAGGAATAATAGAGCCATCTTGGTTGTTGTTTTGTAATATGTAAATAGTGTAAAATGTAGGCTACAGATACCGGTAGCCCCTCGGGAAACTTGAAAAATGTAAGGTTTTCAACCCATAGGAGTCAATTATTGTCAAATGTTCTCTGTATTCGCATAAGTCAACAGCCTTGGTTGGGATGCTTCAAGACATATTACAGGTTGAAAGGGGGCGTATACCTGAGGAGCAGGTGGGGACAATTTAGGAACTTTATTGGAGAATTCTAAGACAAATCTGATGAGATTGTTTAAAAAAAATGTAAAATGGTCACTTCATTTGTACAATTCCAGAGTGAAAGAACAGGCTCACATATTTGCGGTGGGCGGATAGAAAGTGACCAAATATACTAACTTTATGCCAACCAACTTCAAGAGCTGTAGGTAGGCTACTACAGGCCACAGCCCCCACTTTGGGGGGGAACATTAGACCAGCATCACAGAGACATTCTGGGACGGATCGAGCTCCACAGTAGATAGTCTGCATGGACTAGAGAGGGTATGGCTGCGCGAGCGAGACTATTTCATCTAGCCACAATTGTATTCCTGTTTTCGAACTACTACTCCGCCTCCCAGGCACCAGGCACCGATAAAGGAAACTCGGACAAATGCAACAATAAGGTAAAAATGTTTTTTACATTTTTAAAATCAGGGGTTTCTGAAAAAGCTGCAGATAAACGTCGTGTCATGAGCGCGCGTCAAGTTCCAAGTCTCGTAGCTTGCTGAGTTCTTCTCATGCTCAGTTTGGACATTTTCTTTAAACATAGTTGTGGAAATGATAGGAATTATAGCTATTTATCCCAAAACATTTTGGGCGGAAGTTTTTTTTAAACAAATGAAATGAACACTTCATGAAGTCAAAGCTTTGGTTGAAAGATATGTATATTCTACTTTACCTTTTTTTCCCAGTCTAGTTTACAGTGATATTTTATAATAATAGTCTATCCCAATAAACCCACGAAGGATTTACATACAACCATGTTACCAGTGGTGGGAAAAGTACCCAATTGTCTTACTTGAGTAAAAGTAAAGAACTTGTTTTTAATTTATGGATAGGCGGGGGCACGCTACAACGCGCAGACAATTTCCGAACGAAGTATTTGTGTTTAGTGAGTCCTCCAGGTCAGAGGCGCTAGGGATGACCAAGGATGTTCTCTTAATAAATGTGTGAATTTGACAATTTTCTTGTCCTGCTAAGCATTCAAAATGTAAAGAGTAATTTGGGTGTCAGGGAAAATGAATGGCGTAAAAAGGACATTTATTTTCTTTAGGAAATGTAGTGAAGTCAAGTACAGATACTACTTAAGTAGTACTTTAAAGTGTTTTCACAGAAGTACTTTACACCTACAAAAACATGGAAAGGGGAAAAACGAATCTAACTAGTTGTGGACAGTTGGAAATGGCTATTAGTTGTATAAGGTGAAACTGTTGCAGGTGAGAAGTGGTGTGTGTGTGTGTCTCCGATCCACTGTCTCCAAAAAGCTGTTGACCTTAGTACAGTCCCATTTCACTGCCAATTGTCATGATAATTGATAATGTTGTGACAGTAGACATGGCACAAGGGGTGTTAGGGACCTGTTATTTTAGAGGGGGCATGAAGAATAATGATTAGAGAATAATCATTATGCCTATTTCTGTGTATAAATAAATAATAATAATTCAAAAAGTGCCAAGAAACATTCAAAGTCCTTGAAATTTTCTGGATTGACTGACCTTCATGTCTTAAAGCAATGATGCACGGTTGTTTTCTCTTTGCTTATTTGAGCTGTTCTTGCCATAATATGGACTTGGTATTTTACTAAATAGGGCTATCACAATACAACTGATTGGCTGAAATGCATTTTGAAGGAAAGAAATTCCACAAATTCAATTTAACAAAAATGTATCATCACCGACTGCACAAACTGTCATTCTGTAATGTCAGCCAAACTATGAAACATATTCATTTGCAAGTGATGGACAGTTGAAGAATCAAACTTTTTCATAATGGATATATCTGGGAATTGCATCCTAGGTTTCAGCGGAAGTCTGGAGGAAAAATGCAATCAACCCATTTATATATAACAGGTCATGTGTCCCAAATGGCATCCTATTCCCTAATATAGTACCCAACTTTTGACACAGAGAAAGTAGTGCACTATAAAGGGAATAAGGTTCCATTTGGGACGTAGGCCAGGTGAAATCACCCCTTTGGTTTCCTTTTGTGCTTACAACCACAAAGTCCCGCCATACTACATGGGACAACGAGATAGTTGTTTGAAGAGGGTCCCTGTCGTACCTCTATGGGCCGGTTATTTTTTTTTTAAACATAGCAGAGAACTCGACACATACTGTAACGTTTCTCTGAACTAAATTACATAAGGGAAATGCATTAGTCTATTTTGAAGAGTACACGGTCCACACATAATGTGTATTTTGTTGGCATAAAATAAATGTTCTGGTTGTACTCTTCAATGGTCTGCTGTACTTCTTATTATGTGGACAGCCATGTGATCAGAGGCAACAATAACATTGATAGCAGCAATAGCACTAATCACAATACGACTCTGTTTTCGGTTCCTTGTTGTGAATAGACTCCAAAAGACAAAACCATAAAACAAGATGTCAATTTGTGTCTGATGTATGAGAAAAGACCGAATTGTGAATTCCCGGAGTGTAACCCTACATTAGTGTGTTTTGCACCCATCGTCAATGTCCCTATTATTCCTAGTCATGCCTTGATTTACAGTGTCAAAGGGATGGAAAGAAAAAAGACAATGTTTTACAATGTCTCCAGACGTACACAAACAGTGGCCTGGCCAAGTCTTTTATTGTGGTGGCCTTGGGATCTCTTACCAGCCCTGGCTTGACTGCACATGTGGGACACATGTTTCCTTCACTTTGTCTTTGTTAATCACAAACTCTCAAAAGAAATAACCCCCTCTTGTTCTCTCTTTTCTTATGTCTGTAACATCTGGCTGCAGATGATTGATGTCGGGTGGGAGGTGCATTTGCTTCATAGTGTTGATGGTGTGTGGAGGGAGAGAGAGTTTGTAAGAGGGAGAGTGTTTTCATGCTGAAATGTGTTCTGTTTATTTTTTTTATTTAACCTTTTGTTTAACCAGGTAGGCCAGTTGAGAGCAAGTTCTCTTTTAAAACTGTGACCTGGCCAATATAAAGTAAAGCAGTGCGACACAGAGTTACACATGGAAACTGTGTGTGCGCCATGCTCGCACCTGTGTGTGTGCATTGTGGTAACAAGGTTTAGAGTTATTCCTCTCCACCTCCTTGAGGGAGCATTGAAAACCACCCAACCAACTCGTATCCTTGGAGGCAGTTTTGTGTCTGTTCTGTGGGAAAGTTCCTGGTTGGCTAGCTCTGAATCGGGACAGAGCCATTGCCCCGGAGCTTTTCTCAATGAGGAGGCCTGGGCCTTTCAGATGCATGGCTGCCTGCCTTTGACAGGGAGGGAATCCTGCTCCTAGGGAAGAATGGCTGCTTGGCCCTGGTAAACGGGAGGTATGTTAAAAGTGAATGAAAAGTCCAGTGTGTCTGTCCACCCTACCAGGGTGCACTGTATTGTTGATGGGCTGGTCAGAAGCTAGCTTTATGAATGAACCCGTGCAAGAAATGAATAAATAATGAAATGTTCAGAGTTAGAAATAAGTTTTGCTTTTGTGTGGAATTGTTTTATCTAATTAGATTTTGTACAAACGTGCGCAGCCGCGTGCACACACACACACGTACTTTCAATGACTGGCCGTGTCCGAATACCCATATTAGCGTTTTAAATACTATGTGAATTTTTTTTTAATAGTATGTGAAATTTGGAAAATAGTACTCTGAATGTGTCATTTAATGTGCGATTGCGTTGAGTCAGCTGTAGTCAAACACCCAAGTCGGGAAAGACCAGTAACCTCTACTAGATCAAATGCCGAATTAGTATGCAGTTTAAGTATGTAGTACGCTAGTATGGGTATTCAGATACAGTGAGTCTTTATGAGTCTGACAGACTGAAGTCATTACCACCAATTATCCAATCTTTCCTCTTTACCTCATCAGTGATCTGCTACCCCGGGCACTTCCTACTTCCTGCCAAAGGCTCAGAGCCCAGAATGAGATTATACAGTGGTCTCTTCAAAAGCTCCAGAGTCAGACATCTCTATGAAGTTACGATACAAGGTACTCGCCTGTGTTTCAATATGACCCGACTGACCAGTAATTTAATTATGACTACTGTGACACAACGGCTCAGACCCCCAAAGTGAGATTACACAGTGCTCCCTTCAAATGCTAAAGAAACACAAGGTACATTCCGGTGTTCATTGTTACTCCTCAGTAGTTATTTTATGACTACCACCATACAATGTGGGCAGCCATAGAGGTTAGGGTGCTCAATATAGTAGTTTGTTACCTTGTGTTGCTGTGGGAAGTGTTACTGCACTTTATGTTGTGTTGGTTTGGTCGCTCAATATCCACAATTTTAGTTGTTTTTCTTCCATGGAGTTGAACAAGTAAATATAATTTATGCATTTATTTGATTAGGGAAGAGACAAACGTGTGTATGCACATTTCGTTTCTATTTCGCCCTGTCTTAATCATTATTTCACCCCCCCCTCACACAGCTTAATGTGGGCTCTCACATTTTTCAACATGTTTTGTTTTACAAAAGGATAGATTTGGAGTGAGAGAAACTTGGATTTTTCGGCAGGTACATATGCAGGATGCTACACTCCACAGCATGGCCTTCGCTCCAGATCAAAACTCCAAACCTACAACCTAATTTTGACAAATTTAACCAGATAAATTACTGCTTCCAAGTTTTTATTTTTGCAAGCTATACGGAGGGTGCTCTAGTCAGCAAACAGCAGAGACCTGAGGACACCATTCTAACCTGGAACTGAGCCAGATACAAATTCAATTAGCACTACGGTGTGAAGTAAAAGGTATTTGGGCCAAACAAGTGTGAGTCTTTGAAGTGTCCTCTGAAGCCCCTTCCTGCTGTTCAAAGACCATTCACTGGCAGTTTCAACAAGAAATCTGCCTCCAGAAATAAAAGCTTCTCCCAAGTGGGTGGGACACCTACTCCCATTCCCTGCTGCACTTCTAGGATTCTACCTGGCGATCTGTTCACCGTCTGGCCTATCTCCCCTTCTGGTACAGGTACCTCCACGACACTCACCCCTCTCACCCGAGCTTTCACTCACTTCCAGCACACACACACTGTTGGGGCGAGTGACTCTGAACTTACGATGCCTAGCTCCAAGTCATGTGTGTGTATGTATATATGTATGTATATGTGTATATATATATATATATATATATATATATATATATATATATATATGTATATGTATATATGGCCTCTATAACACTTATTTTAACTTAATATAATACATCAATAAAATCAATTTAGCCTCAAAGAAATAATGAAACATGTTCAATTTGGTTTAAATAATGCAAAAACAAAGTGTTGGAGAAGAATGTAAAAGTGCAATATGTGCCATGTAAGAAAGCTAATGTTTAAGTTCCTTGCTCAGAACATATGAAAGCTGGTGGTTCCTTTTAACATGAGTCTTCCCAGGTAAGATGTTTTAGGTTGTAGTTATTATTGGAATTATAGGACTATTTCCGAGTGAGTGAAGTTTGAAACGCTATTAGCGCGCACCCCGCTAACTAGCTAGCCATTTCACATCGGTTACACCAGCCTAGTTGATAGGCTTGAAGTCATAAACAGCGCAATGCTTGAAGCATTGTGAAGAGCTTCTGGTAAAAAATGCACTAAAGTGCTATTTGAATGAATGCTTACGAGCCTGCTGGTGCCTAACATCGCTCAGTCAGACTGCTCTATCAAATCATAGACCTAATTATAACAACATAACACAGAAATACGAGCCTTAGGTCATTAATGTGGTCGAATCCGGAAACTATAATCTCAAACAAAACTTTTATTCTTTCAGTGAAATACGGAACCGTTCCTTATTTTATCTAA
This sequence comes from Oncorhynchus kisutch, assembly GCF_002021735.2. Lineage (NCBI taxonomy): Eukaryota > Metazoa > Chordata > Actinopteri > Salmoniformes > Salmonidae > Oncorhynchus > Oncorhynchus kisutch. Next base: position 26,620,042 of record NC_034178.2, on the reverse strand, counting down.
CGGGTGGCATCCATAAGTCTAAATATTACTTTAACATTTCACAACCTTTGATGTTATGTCATAATTACGTACAATTCTGGCAAATTAGTTCGCAATGAGCCAGGCAGCCCAAACTGTTGCATATACCCTGACTCTGCGTGCAATGAACGCAAGAGAAGTGGCACAACTTCACCTGAGGGTAGTTGGGGCATTGCCTGCTAACCTGGATTTATTTTAGCTAAATATGCAGGTTTAAAAATATGTACTTCTGTGTATTGATTTTAAGAAAGGCATTGGTGTTTATGGTTAGGTACATGTTGGAGTAACCACAGTCCTTTTTCGTGAATGCGCACTGCATCGATTATATGCAACGTAGGACACGCTAGATAAACTAGTAATATCATCAACCATGTGTAGTTATAACTAGTGATTGTTTTTTATACGAAGTTTAATGCTAGCTAGCAACTTACCTTGGCTTCTTACTGCATTCGTGTAACAGGCGGGCTCCTCGTGAGGCAGGTGGTTAGAGCGTTGGACTAGTTAACCGTAAGGTTGCAAGATTGAATCCCTGCGCTGACAAGGTAAATCTGTCGTTCTGCCCCTGAACAAGGCAGTTAACCCACCGTTCCTAGGCCGTCATTGAAAATAAGAATGTGTTCTTAACTGACTTGCCTAGTTAAATTAAGGTGTAAAAAAATCTGCAAAATCGGTGTCCAAAATGACCGATTGTCATGAAACCTTGAAATCGGCCCTAATTAATCGGCCATTCCGATTAATCGGTTGACCTCTAATGGAATGTCAAATCCTAATTGACTAAACACAGCTATTGTGTCACATTTGAGCAGCTGGGGGTCAGGTCAGCCCTGCTCTGCCCATGTCTGCTGGGTAAGACATGGGGGTCAGCTACTCTCTCCCCCTGTCTGCTGGGTGAAGCAGAGGAGTCAGCCTTGCTCTGCCCTTTTTGCTACATGGACCAGGGGGTCAGCCACTCTCTGCCCCTGTCCACTGTGAATACCAGGGGGTAAGCTCTGCCTCTCTGTCCCTGTCTGCTGGGCTATGTCCCAAATTGCACCCTATTTCCTATTTAGTGCACTACGCTCTGGCCCTGTCTGCTGGTCAGGAGATTGGGTTAGCAACCGTCCTCCACAGGCACGTGTGGTGTGACTGCTAAGGTCAACTGTGCAGAAGCTCCCTAAATCCATTTAACATGGAGAGGAGGGGAGAGAAGAGACTGTGTGTGGTTTCAAAGCTGTAAAAGCCATCAGCTTAGCAGAGAAGCCTGACAAAGAAGTCAAGCTTTCATGGAAGGATAGGACTGTGTCTGGTAAAGTCATGAGTGTTAAAACGCATGTGTTCACTTGCACTTGGCATCCCACCTCCTGAGGGAGCATTCTTGGGGCATTCTTCACTGCCACGGAGATTTGTCTCTTGCGGATACCAAGGAGGCCCACATTTGTGTGTGTGTGTGATCATTCCTCCGTGTCTAAGCACCTGTTTTTGCCTTTTGTGAGAAACTTGGCCCTTCCGCAGGTTAAAAACAGGCCGTGTTTACAAAAATTATCCAGTGAGTTCTTGCTCAGTAATGTCATAGCATATGGTAATGTTTCAGAGGGTCAGGCATGCAGGCCGGAAACAAAAGGGCATGTGTCCCAAAATGCATCCAATTCCCTATATTTTAATGCACTACTTTTTATCAGGGCCTATATGCCTCTAGTCAAAAGTAGTGCACTTTGTAGGGACACTGGCATACCGGACAACGCCACAGCCAGTTATAAACCTTTTTAATTTCTGCATGTACTCAGAAGCTAAGTATTTGTTTCTTGGGCTTTAAGAATGCAACTGATCAAAGTGAATCAGGCCTTTGAAAAATAAATAATTTAACTGATTGCATGTAAGGGGATATCTGTAATCAAATTCCTTGGTCAAGGCTAAGACGACGCCAGCGCATTAAGTCCTGGGTTGTTGCCCTCCTACGGCCTCCTCATGTTCACTCATGCTCACTCATGTTCAAAAGCGCATATCAGACCGAGAGGCTGATGCTTCTTAGGTAGACCTTTTTTCAGTTTAGAAAACAATCTCCTCGCAGAAGTGACAGTTACAAGGATGGTTAAAAACAGCTTGATTGCCATAGCAATGTCAGAGCGTCTGGGATGAAGGGAGTGGTGTTGCAGAACTGCTATATTTGAAGCATCTTTAATTGAGCATCACTTTTGAGTGCAACTCGAGGTAAGCAACCTGTATTCGAAATAATGCTGGGATTTTTATAGTTGATCCGAAGCAAACTATAGTTGCATGTTTCAATAGCATACACAAAGTTCTTAATGATCGCTACCTGACCTGAGACAGTTCACATTAGTTAGCTAGGTTAGCTTCTAAGTTGGCAAGTTAACAGTACCATCCGCTTTCCTCAGAACTCTGTTGCCTCCGCTTACTTCACTTCTGTGTAATAACCCACGGAACACTTATAAGCATTGGAGGAAGCAAGGGAGTACATTTATAAGCTTGGTTTCTGTATTACGTAGCACAGGTAGCACAGGGGGTGTGACGTTCCAATACTCTTAACAATGAATTATGGTGTTTCTCATATCAAAATGAATGACAGAGCACAGAATGCATCCCTATGCGTCCTACAAATAGAATATCAGAGTAAAGAGCGTGATGTCATATCAGAATGAGTGCTTCAACCACTGCCATAGAGGAGCACAGTGACTGTCATAACTACTCAACAGTTATGCTCCATAAAGCTCGCTGACACTGGAGCAGTGGAAACGCGTTCTCTGGAGTAATGAATCACGCTTCACCATCTGGCAGTCCAACAGACGAATCTGGGTTTGGCAGATGCCAATAGAATGCTACCTGCCCGAATGCATAGTGTTAAGTTTGGTGGAGGAGGAATAATGGTCTGGAGCTGTTTTTCACGGTTCGGGTTAGGCCCCCTTAGTTCCAGTGAAGGGAAAACTTAACGCTACAGCCTACTATTACATTCTAGACGATTCTGTGCTTCCATCTTTGTGGCAACAGTTTGGGGAAGGCCCTTTCCTGTTTCAGCCTGACAATGCCCCCATGCACAAAGCAAGGTCCATACAGAAATGGTTTGTCGATCAGTGTGGAAGAACTTGACTGGCCTGCACAGAGTCCTGACCTCAACCACATCGAACACCTTTGGGTTGAATTGGAATGCAGACTGAGAGCCAGGCCTAATCGCCTAACATTAGTGCCCGACCTCACTAATGAATGGAAGGACATCCCAGCAATGTTCTAACATCTAGTGGAAAGCCTTTGCAGAAGAGTGGAGGCTGTTATAGCAGCAAACTCCATATTAATGCCAATGATTTTGGAATGGAATGAAACAACTAAATGACCATGCATTTTTCTTCTATTGGAATATTAATGCTAGGTTCCAATGGAGAACAGACACTGCCACATCCATTTGGGATATTATAACAATGAAGACTTAAAAATAAAAAATTCCCCTTGGACCTCTATGTATTTCAAAAAACATTAACATAGGTGTGGGGCAAACAGTGGTGCCGTTTTCCCCAAATGCGGATTCCATCTTTAAGACGACTTAACTTATTCAACCTCCATACCCCGAATCCAGAGAGAATTCAGTCTGGATTTCATGTGACGCATGCCTATTCATGTTCTTACCAGTCGAGGCTGCATAGGGGAGGATGGCTCATTAATATTAACGGAGAAAATGGAATGTCTTCAAACACATGGAAACCATATGTTTTGACGTATTTGATACCATTCCAGCCATTTCCACCAGCCCGTCCTCCCCAATTAAGGTGCCACCAACCTTAGGTGGTTCTTACATCGTTGTGTGTATGAAATGCCAAGTGGAGAATTTGTATTTATCATCTCTGCATATGAATGTGGCGGTTTAAGACATCCATGACATTCTCTTTAATGCTAGTCTGTCAGTGTGAAGAACGTATTGGGTTTTGACATGGGTCTACGGAGTGGTTTCTTGAACCAGACCCCTAGAGAGATGGAACTGGGACTCCAGTGAAGCATATACCACCCCTGGAGCATACATCCATTCATGCACGTACACACACATTTGCTTGCACACACACACACACACAGCCGTGAGAGAAGGGAAAAGGAGGGGAGTAAAGAACGAGTGATTAATTAGCGTTAATAGAGCTTGATAAAGGACACAAAGGTAATTGTCCCAGGAAAAAAGGTTGGGAATGTGAAATGGGAGCCATATGTTGGGGTAATGAGAACCGCATGGTGGATAGGTACTGGAGAGCAGCTCAGGGAGGGAGAACTCTGATTAGTCCAGCCCTGCCCTGTTGGAGGATGGGACTGGAGTTAGGGGAAGAACCACGGCAAAACCATAGATCAGTATCATTGGGATAGGGCTGAAATAAAACCATATAGCCAGGGGAGGGTTAGAGGAAGGACTGAAACCAGCATGGGCATCTATGGTAGGGGCTGGAATAATAATTGTATGTTTTATTTGTTTATTTAACTAGGCAAGTCAGTTAAGAACAAATGTCTTATTTCAATGATGGCCTACCAAAAGGCCTCCTGCGGGGACAGCGGCTGGGATATAAAATGGAACAAAACACACATCCCAACATTTGTAGAGAGGGTCAGGGGTGGAATGATTTTTTTTATTAGGAATTACTTTTGGTACTGAAAGCATCTACAATTTGGATCTGTCGTCAACATTCTGATGTCAAGCCAACAGAATCACATCTGCTACAGTGAAGCTCTGATTTAACTCTCTATAAGAAGGACCTTCAGGCCAACAATCTCTCAGGCATAATCTACTATGACTATTTATACTGCCTCACGGATAAATAAACACTGTTGAACCTTCCATTATTTAAACAATCCAAGTGTGAAAGTAAGTAGATGTGGCTGCTGCATGTGTTCTCCGTTGTTGTTTTGCTGTTCCTGGTGATTTGTTGGACAAACAGAGAAGGGGTCTAGCGTTTTGGGTTTGTTCGTTTATCTTTCATCAGTCCAGTTCAGCCTTGGACTTAGTCCCTCTGGGAGCTGGCTAGCTAAGAACATCATTATCTGAGCAGAACAATCAGGGCCTGGTTTCCCAAAAGTGTCTTAAGGCTACGTTCAATAGAACCTTTTTGTAGGAGCAACGTTAGATTCTGAGTGTCCCAAAACCAATGTTACTAAAGTTGATCTTGAAAACAATCGTTATTTAACGACTGACTCAGACCAGTGACGGAAAAAGTACCCAATTGACCCTTCGCTAAACTCCGCCACTGAACGGTGATTGTCCAATCAGAGAATTGCAACCGTAAACAATGACTTGGACCTCAGACACTTTTTGCAAAAAATCCTCATGGCGTCTATGGGCTGCAGGCAGAAATCCTTTCTCTGCTACAAGTGAACAGAAAATTGTGAAATGGTGGGGCACATGTAAAGGCTGGTTTACAGTTTGTCTATCAACATGTTGCTATGACAATTGTCTACAGACATCATGAACAATCTACTGTCGTCTGACCTCACTTGTCATTGTAGTTTAAAAAAAGTATACTGCTCAAAAAAATAAAGGGAACACTTAAACAACACAATGCAACTCCAAGTCAATCACACTTCTGTGAAATCAAACTGTCCACTTAGGAAGCAACACTGATTGACAATACATTTCACATGCTGTTGTGCGAATGGAATAGACAACAGGTGGAAATTATAGGCAATTAGCAAGACACTCCCAATAAAAGAGTGGTTCTGCAGGTGGGGACCACAAACCACTTCTCAGTTCCTATGCTTCCTGGCTGATGTTTTGGTCACTTGAATGTTGGCAGTGCTTTCCCTCTAGTGGTAGCATGAGATGGAGTCTACAACCCACACAAGTGGCTCAGGTAGTGCAGCTCATCCAGGATGGTACATCAATGCGAGCTGTGGCAAGAAGGTTTGCTGTGTCTGTCAGCATAGTGTCCAGAGCATGGAGGCGCTACCTGGAGACAGGCTAGTACACCAGGAGATGTGGAGGAGGCCGTAGGAGGGCAACAACCCAGCAGCAGTACCGCTACACCCGTCTTTGTGCAAGGAGGAGCACTGCCAGAGCCCTGCAAAATGACCTCCAGCAGGCCACAAATGTGCATGTGTCTGCTCAAACGGTCATGAGGGCCCGACGTCCACAGGTAGGGGTTGTGCTTACAGCCCAACACTGTGCAGGACGTTTGGCATTTGCCAGAGAACACCAAGATTGGCAAATTCGCCACTGGCGCCCTGTGCTCTTCACAGATGAAAGCAGGTTCACACTGTGCACGTGACAGACGTGACAGAGTCTGGAGATGCTGTGGAGAACGTTCTGCTGCCTGCAACATCCTCCAGCATGACCGGTTTGGCGGTGGGTCAGTCATGGTGTGGGGTGGCATTACTTTGGGGGGCCGCACAGCCCTGCATGTGCTCGCCAGAAGTAGCCTGACTGCCATTAGGTACCGAGATGAGATTGTCAGACCCCTTGTGAGACCATATGCTGGTGCGGTTGGCCCTGGGTTCCTCCTGGGTTCCTCCTAATGCAAGACAATGTTAGACCTCATGTGGCTGGAGTGTGTCAGCAGTTCCTGCAAGAGGAAGGCATTGATGCTATGGACTGGCCCGCCCGTTCCCCAGACCTGAATCCAATTGAGCACATCTGGGACATCATGTCTCGCTCCATCCACCAACGCCACGTTGCACCACAGACTGTCCAGGAGTTGGCGGATGCTTTAGTCCAGGTCTGGGAGAAGATCCCTCAGGAGACCATCCGCCACCTCATCAGGAGCATGCCCAGGCGTTGTAGGGCGGTCATACAGGCACATGGAGGCCACACACACACTACTGAGCCTCATTTTGACTTGTTTTAAGGACATTACATCAAAGTTGGATCAGCCTGTAGTGTGGTTTTCCACTTTAATTTTGAGTGTGACTCCAAATCCAGACCTCCAGGGGTTGATAAATTTGATTTCCATTGATAATTTTTGTGTGATTTTGTTGTCAGCACATTCAACTATGTATATAAAAAAGTATTTAATAAGAATATTTCATTCATTCAGATCTAGGATGTGTTATTTTAGTGTTCCCTTTATTTTTTTGAGCAGTGTATAAATACAAAACGTCAACCTCTGCATGACATCAGCAGCCCGTAACTCCAGATAGCATACTTTCTATTTTAATACCAGTAAACTACTCAGTTAAAAAAAAAATGATTTCGGTAAATGTCAACATAACAAGCTAGGAAAGTAAAAGCAATTTTCTAAATGTTTTGGTTCGTTCCTAGCTAGCTGGATAGCCAGTTAAAATAAGTACAAGAGTATAGCTGACAACATCTTCAGCTGCTTTTTAAAAATGAATTATTACAGGAAAATACACCCACAACATCATTTACAAGGTAATGGAGAAATTACAGAAAATTTCTCCACAATGTGACTAAATAAAAGTAGAATAACCTATCTGAGAATTTTAGAACTCCTTGCATCTTGTCACGAGGATTTGGTCTGGTTGCTGTGGCAGTCCGGTAACCATGACAACAGATCTTGACAGTCGCAGAGACTCAGTGGCAATATGTGACTTTTTGGGCGACCTGACCAAATTCACATCGAAATTGTGAGTTTTTGGTCTATCATTTTACTTGGAAGCAAATCTAAGAAGGTATGTTCTGTGTGCTATTTCTATTCATCCCGTTCCTAATTTTTTTTTGTAGTTATTTATTTTTTTACACCAGCTTGAAACAGCTGAAACAACATTTTTGTTTATGGAAAATATACTGAACGAAAATATAAAGTCAACAATTTCATATAAGTAAATTAGTCAATTGAAATCGTTCTGCCCCTGAACAGGCAGTTAACCCACTGTTCCTAGGCCGTCATTGAAAATAAGAATTTGTTCTTAACTGACTTGCCTAGTTAAATAAAATAAAGGTTAATTTTTGTTGTTGTTGAAATGTATAAAACAAATAAATATAAAACAGCTCTGGTGTACATTCCTGCAGTCAGGATGCCAATTGCACGCTTGCTCAACTTGAGACATCTGTGGCATTGTATTGTATGACACAACTGCACATTTTAAAGTGTCCTTTTATTGTCCCCAGCACAAGGTGTAAATAATTGTGCTGTTTAATCAGCTTCTAGATACTCCATCCACCTGACAGATTTGGCATATCTTGGCAAAGAAGTGCTCACTAACAGGGATGTAAACACATTTCTGGAATTTACTTCAGCTCATGAAACATGGGAACAACACTTTCACATGTTGTGTTGTGTTTTATTTTTGTTCAGTGTAGATTGCACAGAGTTGCAGATGGAGTAACCAAGCTCACTGCTACTGCAACATCAAACTTATTACAACTACAAGTCTACCAACACACCGACGCCTCTGATGTGATCCACATGACTCAGTTACATTTGCATCCACCAGGATCCATTTCTGACAGAGAAATATTTAAATGGTGTAATATCAGAGTTACTGCAAAGTCCGCTTCAATGTGGCTACCTTAAGAGAGGTGATGGGCTCATGGCAGACAAGGGGGTTCTCATTGAGAAAGGTGAGGAGGAAATTGGCCTGAGATTGAACATTCCTTCCTTTGCAAAGTCCAACCTACAAATGCCAGAACCAGATGTCAAGATGACAAAGAGCAAAGCATAGGGTGCACGTGGAAAGGACAATAGCCAAAATGTAAGATTTATTTTTATATATGGTAAGATCCCTAACTACAGATTCAAAACATAAACCAGATATGACTTGTGGTTAGTACGCTGTCCAACATCCAGCCACACATTCTTAAGAAGTAGACTCGTCCTCACACACCCATGCAGACAGACATCTGTATAGGTATTCTTCCTAACATACAGTTGAATTTAAACTCAGTTTTTCACAATTCCTGACATTTAATCCTAGTAAAAATATCTGTTTTAGGTCAGTTAGGATCACCACCTTTTTTTAAGAATATGAAATGACAGAATAATAGTAGGTAGAATGAATTATTTCAGCTTTGATTTATTTCATCACATTCCCAGTGGGTCAGGAGTTTACATACTCATTGAGTGTATTTGGTAGCATTGCCTTTTAAATTGTTTAACTTGGGTCAAATGTTTCAGGTAGCCTTCCACAAGCTTCCCACAATAAGTTGAGTGAATTTTGGCCCATTTCTCCTGGCAGTAATGGTGTAACTAAGTCAGGTTTGTAGGCCTCCTTGCTCGCACACACTTTCAGTGCTGCCCACACATTTTCTATGGGATTGAGGTCAGGGCTTTGTAATGGCCACTCCAATACCTTGACTTTGTTGTCCTTAAGCCATTTTGCCACTACTTTGGAAGTATGCTTGGGGTCATTGTCCATTTGGTAGACCCATTTGCGACAAAGCTTTAACTTCCTGAATTATGTCTTGAGATGTTGCTTCAATATATCTACATTTTCCGTCCTCATGATGTCATCTATTTTGTGAAGTGCACTAGTCCCACCTGCAGCAAAGCACCCCCACAACATGATGCTGCCACCCCTGTGCTTTACGGTTGGGATGGTGTTCTTCAGCTTGCAAGCTTCCCCCTTTTTCCTCCAAACATAATGGTTATCATGGCCAAACAGTTATATTTTTGTGTCATCAGACCAGAGGACATTTCTCCAAAAAGTACGATCTTTGTCCCCATGTGCAGTTGCAAACCGTAGTCTGGCTTTTTTATGACAGTTTTGGAGCAGTGGCTTCTTCCTTACCGAGTGGCCTTTCAGGTTATGTCGCTATAGACCTCGTTTTATGTAAGTATGAAACACATACTGTTGTACCTGTTTCCTCTTCACTAGGTCCTTTGCTGTTGTTCTGGGATTGATTTACACTTTTCGCAACATAGTATGTTCATCTCTAGGAGGCAGAATGCATCTCCTTCCTGAGTGCTATGATGGCTGTGTGGTCCCATGGTGTTTATACTTGCGTACAGATGAACGTGGTGGCGTTTGTTGGTGTTTGGAAATTGCTCCCAAGGATGAACCAGACTTCTGCCCAGACAGTCTACCATTTTTTTTTTCTGAGGTCTTGGCTGATATCTTTTGATTTTCCCATGATGTCAAGCAGACGTGCTGAGTTTGAAGGCAGGCCTTGAAATACATCCACAGATACACCACCAATTGACTCAAATTATGTCAATTAGCCTATCAGAAGCTTCTAAAGCTATGACATAATTTCCTTGAATTTCCCAAGCTGTTTAAAGTCACTGTCAACTTAGTGTATGTAAACTTCTGACCCACTGGAATTGTGATACAGTGAATTATAATTTAAATATTCTGTAAACAACTGTTGGAAAAATTACTTGTCATATACACTAACGACTTGCCAAAACTATAGTTTGTTAAGAAGAAATTTGTGGAATGGTTGAAAAAGGAGTTTTAATGACCTCCAACCTAAGTGTGTGTAAACGTCCGACTTCAACTGTAGCATGTCCTGTCCTTGCCTCCAATCTGGCATTGACGCAGCGACCTTCTGCACAACGGAGAGGGCACTATTTCTAGGTCTCAGGAATGCTGTAGTGATGCACGAATACGTCCATGCACTCACACATACGTCTTTAATTATTATGCAGCATTTGTAATCCTGCTGTAACTCTTGTTTGTAATATTATTTCTTAGTATTATCACTGAATATGCTTGTTTTCCATGAATTCTATTTAAAAAAAAATAATATGTAAATCAAATGTTTGTTTTAAAAATGTCCTCAATTGCTTTACCTGGTAGCTCAAGCCACTGCCTATTGGGTACTTCTCCTTACCTACTGCTACTTCTAATGGGGGCCTGTTAGCAACGTCAGGCACACCTACGAGCTAACTTTCTTTCAGTACGTTTGAATCTTCATCTGTTACTTCTGACACTGTCCTGAGAACATAAACATTACAAAAATGGGAGGTGCACAAACATGTTCATGCATACCCTGCCGTTTCTGCTGCGAACCATGGATTTGTGCATATACAGTAAGAACCAGCCCACGTCTAAAACACGGGTGTCTTTTTTGATATGTAACAGTTGAAGATATAATGGACTCGCCTGTGTTTTATAATTTGTGGTTGAATTGGTTATTACATGCGTAAGACGTAAATGGCGCATTCACGTGTAAGCTCACCTGTCACAGTTGGAAACTGCAGTAGACAGGTCTTCTCCTCACACTCACTTTTGCCTTTGCTACCATCCCCTCTGTAAGAGGCTTGGCATTCATCTTCTTGCCTCATGGTTTATGCCACTGTTGTGGCAAGCTTGTAGTGGACATTTCATCTTGGGCTCTCCAGAGGTCCAGGGTGTGGATCAGCCTGGCAACATGTGTGCAGTAACCTGTGAAGTTAGCGTAAAACGGTGTGTTTGTTGGGGCGAGGCTGTTGGTGGTTTGTTAGCATAATCGCTATCTACAGCTGATATTGTACACAACGTAGTATCAGTTTGAAAAATCTATAGTTGGGAGACCTACCCTGCAGTGCAGGAACAATGTTGCTCCTTTATTTCATCTGCCTCTGGTCAGCTGGTGAGTTTTCTCCCTATTACACTGGGACCGGTAGGCTTTTGCTTCGATCTTATTCCTCCTGCTTGTTGTGATGTGCTCCTGCTTCATTTATTTTTTATTTGTGTGACTATAAATCAAATCACTTTTTTTTTGTCACATACACATGGTTAGCAGAAGTTAATGCGAGTGTAGCGAATTGCCTGTGCTTCTGGTTCCGACAGTGCAGTAATATCTAACAATTCCCCGACAACTACCTAATACACACATCTAAAAGGGGTTATGAGAATATGTACGTGTAAATATATGGATGAGTAATGGCCGAGCGGCATTGGCAAGGTTTAAAATATGGAGACGTTATTTAAAGCGGTATTGTTTAAAGGGACTAGTGCTCCATTTGTTAAAGTGGCCAGTTATTGGGTCTCCATGTAGGCAGCAGCCTCGGAGTTAGTGATTGCTGTTTAGCAGTTGGATGGCCTTGAGATTGAAAAACAGCTTCTATCTCGCCGTCCCAGCTTTGATGCATTTGTACTGACCTCACCTTCTGGATGGTAGTGGTGTGAACAGGCAGTGGCTTGGGTGCTTGTTGTCCTTGATGATCCTTTTGGCCTTCCTGTGACATCGGGTGTCATTGAGGACGGGTAGTTTACCCCCGGTGATGTGTTGTGCAGACCGCACCACCCTCTGGAGAGCCTTGCGGTTGAGGGTGGAGCAGTTGCCGTACCAGGCTGTGACACAGCCCGACAGGATGCTCTCGGTTGTGGATCAGTAAAAGTTAGTCAAGGTTTTGGGTGACAAGCCAAATTTCTTCAAACTCCTACTTTTGTGGGTACTATTTAATGAAGCTGCCAGTTTAGGACTTGAGGCGTCTGTTTCTCAAACTAAACACACTAATGTACTTGTCCTCTTGCTCAGTTGTGCACCGGGGCCTCCCACTCTTTCTATTCTGGTTAGAGCCAGTTTGTGCTGTTCTGTGAAGGGAGTAGTACACAGCATTGTACAAGATCTTCAGTTTCTTGGCAAATTCTCGCATGGAATAGCCTTAATTTCTCAGAACAAGAATAGACTGACTAGTTTCAGAAGAAAGGGGATTGTTTCTGGCCATTTTGAGCCAGCAATCGAACCCACAAATGCTGATGCTCCAGATACTCAACTAGTCTAAAGAAGGCCAGTTTTATTGCTTGTTTATCAGCTCAACAGTTTTCTAATTTCTAATGATCAATTAGCCTTTTTAAAATGATAAACTTGGATTAGCTAACACAATGTGCCATTGGAACACAGGGGTGATGGTTGCTGATAATGGGCCTCTGTATGCATAAGTAGATATTCAATGAAAAAATCTGCCGTTTCCGGCTACAGTCATTAACAATGTCTACATTATATTTCTGATCAATTTGATGTTATTTTAATGGAAAAAGGGTGCTCTTCTTTCAAAAACAAGGACATTTCTAAGTGACCCCAAACTTTTGAACTGTAGCATACACACACACAGTTGAAGTCAGAAGTTTACATACATACACCTTTGCCAAGTCAGTTTTTCACAATTCCTGACATTTAACCTTAGTAAAAATTCCAGTCCTAAGTCAGTTAGGATCACCACTTTATTTTAAGAATGTGAAATGCCAGAATAATATTAGTGATTTATTTCATCTTTTAATTCTTTCATCACATTCCCAGTGGGTAAGAAGTCTACATACTACACTCAATTGGTACCATGGTCCCATGGTGTTTATACTTGCGTACTATTGTTTGTACAGATGAACGTGGTGCCTTCAGGCGTTTGCTCCCAAGGATGAACCAGACTTTTGGAGGTCTACATTTTTGTTTATGATGTGATGTCTTGGCTGATTGCTTGACATCATGGGGAAATCAAAAGTAAAGAGGCACTGAGTTTGAAGGTAGGCCTTGAAATACATCCACAGGAGGTGGAGGTGTACCTATCAGAAGCTTCTAAAGCCATTACATTTTCTGAAAATAATTTTGGAAATAATCTGTCTGTAAACCATTGTTGGAAAAATTACTTGTCATGCACAAAGTACAGTGCCTTGCGAAAGTATTCGGCCCCCTTGAACTTTGCGACCTTTTGCCACATTTCAGGGTTCAAACATAAAGATATATAACTGTATTTTTTTGTGAAGAATCAACAACAAGTGGGACACAATCATGAAGTGGAACGACATTTATTGGATATTTCAAACTTTTTTAACAAATCAAAAACTGAAAAATTGGGCGTGCAAAATTATTCAGCCCCTTTACTTTCAGTGCAGCACACTCTCTCCAGAAGTTCAGTGAGGATCTCTGAATGATCCAATGTTGACCTAAATGACTAATGATGATAAATACAATCCACCTGTGTGTAATCAAGTCTCCGTATAAATGCACCTGCACTGTGATAGTCTCAGAGGTCCGTTAAAAGCGCAGAGAGCATCATGAAGAACAAGGAACACACCAGACAGGTCCGAGATACTGTTGTGAAGAAGTTTAAAGCCGGATTTGGATACAAAAAGATTTCCCAAGCTTTAAACATCCCAAGGAGCACTGTGCAAGCGACAATATCGCCAGCCAAACTTGTATAGTTAGCGAGCAGCTGCTACTTACTAGCTAGCTAGGTAAACTCTTGCTGTATCACCACCATTTCACCAGCATCAGCCCATCCAACATCTCCCAGCAGTCAAAAAGCACATTTTTGGTCATGAATTTGTACTATATAGCCAATTTGACTTTGATGCTGTGGTAACTAGTGACAATGCCCACACGTGTTAGCGCTAACATGTTTGTACGTAGGTGGTTCCAAATGAACTAAAGCCAGCCCTATAACTAACACGTAAGTCAAAAAACGTACACGTCATTGACACGTATTTCCGCAAAGTTCCTACTTCAGATTTCCGACATTAAGCCAAAATATATCATACTTTTAGTAAAAGGTTGAAACATGGTGAAACGGCCACGTCCATTTGCGATATTGCATCAACAACGAAGGTACTGCGAACAGTTAAAAAAAAAAAAAAAAAAAAAAAAATCCACCCCTTGGACAACATTGTGCTCTTGTATCGCGTGTGCAATGTCATACTGCTCGAAGTTCCTAAACTCTGCACCAAAAACAATGATGGTGGGGCGGCCAGTGGCGCTGTTTTCCCCCTACTTCAGATGGGTTTAATTTTCTCTTTTATTTCCTATTTGTGCTGTCCATTTGATTTCTGATTTAACATATTGCTCACACAAACAAGGTCTGGCCTGTCCCTTTTCAAAAGTGGGGTGATTTGTAGTTTACAAGACACAACCAACAAATGTTACTGGTTTTAATTAAGAGCAAGTCTTTCTTTCCTTCCCTCCAGGCAGTAAGATTAGTTGCCCCCCTCCCTTTTCCTCCCTACCTCTTCTTCCTGCCCTCCTATGCCCCCCTCCACCCTCTCCCTCGCCTCCTCCCTCTTTCCCCCCCTTTCCCTACTCCCCAGTGGTGTAAAGTAATTAAGTAAAAATACCTAAGTACTAAAGTATTTTATCTGTACTTTACTGTTTATTGTCCCAACTTTTCATTTTACTCCACTACATTCCTACAGAAAATAATGTACTTTTTACTACATACATTTTCCCTGACACCCAAAAGTATTCTTTACATTATGAATGTTCAGCAGGACAGGAACATTTTATAATTTACACACTTAACAAGAGAATATCCCTGGTCATCCCTACTTCCTCTGATCTGGCGGACTCACTAAACACAAAATCTTAATTTGTAAATGATGTGTAAGTGTTTCAGTGTGCCTCTGGCTATCTGTAAAAAAAAAATAATAAGAAAATGGTGCTGTCGGTTTTGCTTAATATAAGGAATTTTAAATGATTTACTTTTGATACTTAAGTATAGTTTAGCAATTACATTTACTTTTGATATTTAAAACAAAATACTTTTAGACCTACTCAAGTTGTATTTTACTGGGTGACTTTCACTTTTACTAGTCATTTTCTAGTAAGGTATCTTTTACTTTTACTCAATGACAATTGTGTACTTTTTCCACCACTGCTCCTCCCCTTCATCTCTCCCTCCCTCCCAAGGGTGAAGCTGTAATTGAAGTGTAAATTAATCAGTGTTTGGGATTTCTCTCAACGAGGCGTGCAGTCTATTTACCAAATGAGAGATGATGGTGGACATGTTTCTTCAAAAAGTCTCTGATGTTCAGGAGAAGAAATGGATGGGGGCAGAGTATAGGCAGGAGATCAAAGAAATAGTTGCCTTTAATTTTTTTTTTTTTTTTTTTTTTTTTTACAGATTTCTCAGTTTGTGTGGAGTTGTCTCCATATGTTCAGCTGCTAATGGGTGATTTTGAAAGGGAACCATATCCACCTGTAATAATGCTGGATCTGCTCAGTTCTGCTGTGTTCTCTTCAATTAATTACACGTGTTGTGAGGATATTAAGCCGGAAAGAAAAATAAGTTGTCTTTAATCCTCTTGGCTCTTCTGAACACTTTGCACAACTGTGACCAACCGATATAAATAATGTTCTCTTTTTGCTTTTAACTACATTATAATTTTGACCAACCTAAACATCTGTCCTTGTGAGTGGATTTAGCATAGAGGCCTGTGTTTAACGATATCCTAACAGGGTGAGAGATGCACATGTTTCCTTAACCGAACAAGCATCTTGAAGGGTTTTGCTGGGCTCGGGGCAGAAGGCTGGCGTGCGTGTGTGCGTGAGAAGCGGCTGTCTCTCAGATGATATAATTATTGTTATTCTGGAGAGAGGAGCAGGAAGGAACACCTGGTTTTGATAAGTCTGGTTCCGGCAGCTAGAGAGGAGGACGCCCATAGCAGACCTGGGTTCATATTGTATTTGAAATCATTCCAAATACTTTAGCTGTGCTTGATTGAGAACTGGAGACAGGCTAATTACAAACGTGAAAGTATTTGAACCCAAGTCTGGCCCGTAGATAGCAGCCCTCACCTACTGTCTACCTGCTGCTGCAGAGCTGTATTCAGACAAGTCCCCACTGAGATTTTGCGCACTCCTTATGATCATACACTGTCCTGGCTACAAAGCTACTGCTGCCCACATGTTGTCTGTATAGTGGTGCAGGTTGGGTGTAGCATAAGTGCCGTTGTCTTTTATTCCTATTGTGTTCAACCACAACTTCCTGGTTTGTCTCTCTTTGATCTTGGAACTCATTCCGTAGTAGTTAGGAGTCCTCTAAAGCACGTTGACAACCTGTTGAAAAAGCACTATATGAATCGAAATCTATATTTAAAATTTGTATTGATTTTAGTTGGAATTGTGGGCCCGCATTACCAGTTGATCCACAACTAATTAAACCCCTTTCCTCCCCTCCCAGCTCCAGAGAGTATGGTATGTTATTAGTCCGGTCCGGCCCAGCCCCCCTGTGTCCTCTACAGCCCTATAATATTCAGGGAGCAGTGTGACCGGGGCCTGACCCTCCCCTCCATCTACCTCACGCTCGGCCAACAACATGGGACCCCGCTGGTCTGCCACATGGGATACAGCCAGTTAATTGCACCACACCACCACCTCACCCCCTCTCACCCTGAGCTGTTCATTTGAAGTTTTAAGATGCCAGTTGCCTCTTGAGGCCATTTGACACACAGGGGTAGAGAAGGAGAGGAGAGGGAACATCAGAAGGAAGTAAGGAGTGCCTGGAGTCTCCCCTCCCTCTCTCAATTCAATTCAAGGGCTTTATTGGCATGGGTTACATATGTCAACATTGCCAAAGCAAGTGAAGTGACCATTACACTCACAAAGTTCCAAAAGAATAAAGACATTTCATGTCTTTCATATTCACAGTGTTGTACTGATGTGCAAGTACAAAAGGGAAAATAAATAAATCAAATCAAATCAAATGTATTTGTCACATACACATGGTTAGCAGATGTCAATGCGAGTGTAGCGATAATGCTTGTGCTTCTAGTTCCAACAATGCAGTAATAACCAACGAGTAATCTAACTAACAATTCCAAAGCTACTACCTTATACACAAGTGTAGAGGGATAAAGAATATGTACATAAAGATATATGAATGAGTGATGGTACAGAGCGGCATAGGCAAGATACAGTAGATGGTATTGAGTACAGTATACATATGAGATAAGTATGTAAACAAAGTGGCATAGTTTAAAGTGGCTAGTGATACATGTATTACATAAAGATGCAGTAGATGATGGAGTACAGTATATACGTATACATATGAGATGAATAATGTAGGGTATGTAAACATTATATTAAGTAGCATTGTTTAAAGTGGCTAGTGATATATTTTACATCAATTCCCATTATTAAAGTGGCTGGAGTTGAGTCAGTGTGTTGGCAGCAGGCACTCAATGTTAGTGGTGGCTGTTTAACAGTCTGATGGTCTTGAGATAGAAGCTGTTTTTCAGTCTCTCGGTCCCAGTTTTGATGCACCTGTACTGACCTCGCCTTCTGGATGATAGCGGGGTGAACAGGCAGTGGCTCGGGTGGTTGTTGTCCTTGATGATCTTTATGGCCTTCCTGTGACATCGGGTGGTGTAGGTGTCCTGGAGGGCAGGTAGTTTGCCCCTGGTGATGCGTTGTGCAGACCTCACTACCCTCTGGAGAGCCTTACGGTTGTGGGCGGAGCAGTTGCCGTACCAGGCGGTGATACAGCCCGACAAGATGCTCTCGATTGTGCATCTGTAGAAGTTTGAGTGCTTTTGGTGACAAGCCAAATTTCTTCAGCCTCCTGAGGTTGAAGAGGCGCTGCTGTGCCTTCTTCACGATGCTGTCTGTGTGGGTGGACCAATTCAGTTTGTCTGTGATGTGTACGCCGAGGAACTTAACTTACCACCCTCTCCACTACTGTCCCATCGATGTGGATAGGGGGGTGTTCCCTCTGCTGTTTCCAGAAGTCCACAATCATCTCTTTAGTTTTGTTGACGTTGAGTGTGAGGTTATTTTCCTGACACCACACTCCGAGGGCCCTCGCCTCCTCCCTGTAGGCCGTCTCGTCGTTGTTGGTAATCGAGCCTACCACTGTTGTGTCGCCGCAAACTTGCTGATTGAGTTGGAGGCGTGGGTGAACAGGGAGTACAGGAGAGGGCTCATAACACACCCTTGTGGGCCCCCAGTGTTGAGGATCAGCAGGGTGGAGATGTTGTTACCTACCCTCACCACCTGGGGGCAGCCCGTCAGACCCAGGGTCTCGAGCTTGATGATGAGTTTGGAGGGTACTATGATGTTAAATGCTGAGCTGTATTCGATGAACAGCATTCTCACATAGGTATTCCTCTTGTCCAGATGGGTTAGGGCAGTGTGCAGTGTGGTTGAGATTGCATCGTCTGTGGACCTATTTGGGCGGTAAGCAAATTGGAGTGGGTCTAGGGTGTCAGGTAGGGTGGAGGTGATATGGTCCTTGACTAGTCTCTCAAAGCACTTCACGGAAGTGAGTGCTACGGGGCGGTAGTCGTTTAGCTCAGTTACCTTAGCTTTCTTGGGAACAGGAACAATGGTGGCCCTCTTGAAGCATGAGGGAACAGCACACTGGGATAAGGATTGATTGAATATGTCCGTAAACACACCAGCCAGCTGGTCTGCGCATGCTCTGAGGGTGCGGCTGGGGATGCCGTCTGGGCCTGCAGCCTTGCGAGGGTTATCACGTTTAAATGTATTACTCACCTCGGCTGCAGTGAAGGAGAGTCCGCATGTTTTGGTTGCGGGCCGTGTCAGTGGCACTGTATTGTCCTCAAAGCGGGCAAAAAAGTTATTTAGTCTGCCTGGGAGCAAGAAGTTATTTAGTCTGCCTGGGAGCAAGACATCCTGGTCCGTGACTGGGCTGGTTTTCTTTTTGTAATCCGTGATTGACTGTAGACCCTGCCACATACCTCTTGTGCCTGAGCCGTTGAATTGCGATTCTACTTTGTCTCTATACTGACGCTAAGCTTGTTTGATTGCCTTGCGGAGGTAATAGCTACACTGTTTGTATTCGGTCATGTTTCCGGTCACCTTGCCCTGATTTAAAAGCAGTGGTTCGCGCTTTCAGTTTCACGCGAATGCTGCCATCAATCCACGGTTTCTGGTTTGGGAATGTTTTTAATCGTTGCTATGGGAACGACATCTTCAACGCACGTTCTAATGAACTCGCACACCGAATCAGCGTATTCGTCAATGTTGTTTGACGCAATACGAAACATATCCCAGTCCACGTGATGGAAGCAGTCTTGGAGCGTGGAATCAGATTGGTCGGACCAGCGTTGAACAGACCTCAGCGCGGGAGCTTCTTGTTTTAGTTTCTGTCTGTAGGCAGGGAGAAACAAAATGGAGTCGTGGTCAGCTTTTCCGAAAGGAGGGCGGGGGAGGGCCTTATATGCGTTGCGGAAGTTCGAATAGCAATAATCCAAGGTTTTACCAGCCCTGGTTGCACAATCGATATGCTGATACAATTTAGGGAGTCTTGTTTTCAGATTAGCCTTGTTAAAATCCCCAGCTGCATTGAATGCAGCCTCAGGATATGTGGATTCCAGTTTGCAAAGAGTCAAATTAAGTTTGTTCAGAGCCATCGATGTGTCTGCTTGGGGGGGGAATATATACGGCTGTGATTATAATCGAAGAGAATTCCCTTGGTAGATAATGCGGTCGACATTTGATTGTGAGGAATTCTAAATCAGGTGAACAGAAGGACTTGAGTTCCTGTATGTTGTTGTGACCACACCACGTCTCGTTAACCATAAAGCATACGCCCACCCACCCCTCTTCTTACCAGAAAGATGTTTGTTTCTGTCGGCGCGATGCGTGGAGAAACCAGTTGGCTGCACCGACTCCGATAGCGTCTCTCGAGTGAGCCATGTTTCCGTGAAGCAAAGAACGTTAGTCTCTGATGTCACTCTGGAATGCTACCCTTGCTCGGATTTCATTAACCTTGTTGTCAAGAGACTGGACATTGGCGAGAAGTATGCTAGGGAGTGGTGCGCGATGTGCCCGTCTCTGGAGTCTGACCAGAAGACCGCTTCGTTTCCCTCTTTTACGAAGTCGTTTTTTTGGGTCGCCGGCTGGGATCCATTCCGTTGTCCTGGGTGAAAGGCTGAACACAGGATCCGCTTCGCGAAAGTCATATTCTTGGTCGTACTGATGGTGAGTTGACGCTGCTCTTATATTCAGTAGTTCTTCTCGACTGTATGTAATGAAACCTAAGATGACCTGGGATACCAATGTAAGAAATAACACGTTAAAAAAAACGGCATAGTTTCCTAGGAACGCGAAGCGGCCATCTCTGTCGGCGCCGGAATAAACGTAAATATGGGTTGTATTCACAATGGTGTTTGTACTTCACTGGTTGCCCTTTTTCTTGTGGTAACAGGTCACAAATCTTGCTGCTGTGATGGCACACTGTGGTATTTCACCCAGTAGATATGGGAGTTTATCAAAATTGGGTTTGTTTTTGAATTCTTCATCTGTGTAATCTGAGAGAAATATATGTCTAATATGGACATACATTTGGCAGGAGGTTGGGGAGTGCCCATCTCCCCCTATCCCCCAGGCAGGCAGCGAGGGAGGACCAAACCAACATCATCTAGCCGCAGGAACAAAGGCCTATATATGGGGGCTGTAAATGGCCAATGTGTAGAGAGGGGAGAGGGAGGGTGTCGTAGACACACACACCTACCTCTCGGCCTGTATCAGAGGTGTGATGCTGTGTTCAGGGGGCTGTTAGACTGCTGATTGAATACAGGTGAGGCGGGTGGCAAGGGTTCATTGCATGCAACTGTGTGTGTTTGTCATGTGTGTTGCTGCATCTGTTTGTGTGTGACCTCCAGCCTCCTGCTGAGAGCAGGGTGTTAAACCTCAGGACGGCAGGCCCAGGAGCCCATAAGTAAAACCCCAAGGCACCACTTCATTCCCCTGCTAAATGAGAAATTAGGGAGCTACCGCCTTCCTCTCTGTGGTAGTAAACATTTTGTTAGTTAGTAGTTAGCCTTGTAGCTACCTCCGAAAATGTGCCTTTTAAAACTCTGAAAAAGCCCATGGCAACGTTCATTTGACTCACAATAAAATGTCAGGTCTTTGCTCTGAAGATTGAATTCAGAGGAGTGAAGCCCAAATCACACAGATATACGCTGTCAACCAAGTAAAAATTTGCAGGCGAGAGCAGAGAACATCAATTCACATACACTGTGTAGCGTATGCCAATGTAATTCTCACCAGCACCCATAATAAACAGTTGTATTTGTTATGTTCGCTATGTAGTCAGTGTGAATTATTGTGTGTTCCTTTTTGACTCCCCTTACGTCCTACAGGAGCCACCCTACCGGTCTGCTCTAAACAATATATAAAGAATTTAGCTAGTCTCGTTCTTTCTACTAACAGTATTCTCTCTTGAAATTGGAGTTCCTTTAGTTTCCCAGCCCATAGCCTGCCTAGGCTCTATGCCTGTGATCGACTCAACACTGGTAGGCATAACGTTACTGTCTTCAAATATATATTATTGGCACTGGCATTAATAATATCATCATCAACACTAAATAGACACTTTAACTAAACATGTCATAATTCCAGATGTCACAGTGCACAAAGTCTATTTTCTGGCAATTTATCCTCATATTTTTTCCTGTTGCATAGCCGTGAGAGTATACTTACTTTCAAATTTGACACTCATCAACACTCACGGCCTGTCTATTTTCTCATTTACTACCATGCATTCGAATTCCAGCGTGTACACGCTCGTTCGCACGCGTAAAAAAAAAAGAAAGAAGCTTTTCGTTTTGATTTGGGCTTGTTCAATTGTTAAATTCATCACGATGGAAGGGTCACGCTTCAACAAATGCCTTGCAAGCCTGAGG
Source organism: Oncorhynchus kisutch (assembly GCF_002021735.2). Taxonomy (NCBI): domain Eukaryota; kingdom Metazoa; phylum Chordata; class Actinopteri; order Salmoniformes; family Salmonidae; genus Oncorhynchus; species Oncorhynchus kisutch. The sequence goes on along the minus strand of NC_034178.2, from coordinate 26,597,827 downwards.
GTTTTACATGGCTTATGTACTGTTGCATAATGCACTTCAGATTGGTCGGAACAGAACTACCCATACTTCAAATATGGCGTTAACAAAATAACAAAAAATTCCAAAAATAAAGGCTTCAAATTGGTCACCCCACTCAAGTTTCCTCTCCAGGAGAAGGTGTCTTGGTCAGCAACCTTACTGCCCAGAGTAGGCAGAGCTCGCTTCCAGAAGAATTCCTCAGCGGAGTGGCCCTTTTCTAGCACATCCTGACCACAAGTGACGGGTTAAAACGCACACGGTATCTGACACGCACAGTACTTGAGTTCTCTATTGGGATATACAGTATATTGAATAATAATTAGAATAATTAAGGATAATTTGCTTCAAATCGTAATCTTCAGCTCCTCGTAAAAGACTGAGGTCTGTCTTTAGCCAAAAGTGTTGGATGGAGAGACTGGGAGAAAGAAAAGTGTTGAAATGTGGAAAAACATGTTTAAGAGGATGGAGCCTCTCCATATTGACCTTTGGGGAATCTATTGATGAATAGGTTATGGTTGGGTTAAGAACACATGGAAGTGATACGGATGGTGGTGGAAGGTGGATACCACAGTTAATGACTTCTCCTGTTCAGCCATGGTGGTCTAGTCTCTAGCCGGTCTCCCTCTTTCTGCTTCACTCCAAACACACACAAATGTTTAATTTATTTAACTAGGCAAGTCAGTTGAGAACAAATTCTTATTTACAATGACTGCCTACACCGGCCAAACCCAGACGACGCTGGGCCAATTGTGCACCGCTCTATGGGACTCCCAATCACGGCCGGATGTGATACAGCCTGGATTCAAACCAGGGACTGTAGTGACGCCTCTTGCACTGAGATGCAGTGCCTTAGATCGCTGCACCACTCGGGAGCCCACATCTGTGGGTAGGGGCAGGGAGAGGTGGGAGTTTGTGTGTATGTTGATGGGACCATGTGTGTGTTGATTGGGAGCGTGTGTATGTTGGTGGGAGAAAGGTTTGAACTAGTTGGGTGCCTCCATACACATCCTGAGAGGAGGAGAGGAACAGGCAAGTTCAAGACGTGCTTAAATCATGCATTGACGTCAATGGAACATTTTTGCAAAAACTCAAGTTCCACATGGGGATCTGAAGGTAGGACTCAGGGTTTTGTAAATTTGATAAGTAAATAAATGAACTGATGCAAATTCTGCTCCATTACATGTATTTACTTGATTCCATTTAACTACCATAGGCCTCACAGTAACAAGGCTTACTATGGTCTGAATTAGAGGTCGACCGATTTTGTTTTTCAACGCCGATACCGATTATTGGAGGACCAAAAAAGCTGATGCCGATTAATCAGCCTTTTTTTTTTTTTTTTATATTTAAAAATATATATATTTTTTTTATTTATTTATTTGCTATTTTTTATTTATTTTCTTATTTAAAAAGAAAATGTATTTTTTATAATTTTTTAAAATATTTATTATTATTATATATTTTTTTTAATTTAAAAAATATATATATTCAAAATATATATATTAAAAAATATATATATATATTTGTAATCATGACAATTACAACAATACTGAATGAACACTTTTAACTTAATATAATAATCAATTTAGCCTCAAAGAAATAATGAAACATGTTCAATTTGGTTTAAATAATGCAAAAACAAAGTGTTGGAGAAGAAAGTGCAATATGTGCTAACGTTTCAGTTCCTTGCTCAGAACATGAGAACATATGAAAGCTGGTGGTTCCTTTTAACACGAGTCTTCAATATTCCCAGGTAAGAAGTTTTAGGTTGTAGTTATTATAGGACTATTTCCCTCTATATCATTTGTATTTCATTAACCTTTGACTATTGGATGTTCTTATAGGCACTTTAGTATTGCCAGTGTAACAGTATAGCTTCCGTCCCTCTCCTTGCTCCTCCCTGGGCTCGAACCAGCAACACAACGACAACAGTCACCATCGAAGCAGCGTTACCCATGCAGAGCAAGGGGAACAACTACTAGAAGGCTCAGAGTGAGTGACGTTTGAAACGCTATTAGCGCACGCTAACTAGCTAGCCATTTCACTTTGGTTACACCAGCCTCATCTCGGGAGTTGATAGGCTTGAACGAAGAGCTGCTGGCAAAACGCACGGAAGTGCTGTTTGTATGAAAGTTTATGCGCCTGCTTCTGCCTACCACCGCTCAGTCAGATACTTAGATACTTGTATGCTCAGTCAGATTATATGCAATGCAGGACACGCTAGATAATATCTAGTAATAACATAAACCATGTGTAGTTAACTAGTGATTATGATTGTTTTTTATAAGAAGTTTAATGCTAGCTAGCAACTTACCTTGGCTTACTGCATTCGCGTAACAGGCAGTCTCCTTGTGGAGTGCAACGAGAGAGAGGCAGGTCGTTATTGCGTTGGATTAGTTAACTGTAAGGTTGCAAGACTGGATCCCCCGAGCTGAGAAGGTGAAAATATGTTGTTCTGCCCCTGAACAGTTATTTAACTGACTTGCCTAGTTAAATAAAGGTGTATATACATTAAAAAAAAAATGTAATCGTCAAATCTCCTCCCAAAAATACCGATTTCCGATTGTTATGAAAACTTGAAATCGGCCCTAATTAATCGGCCATTCCGATTAATCAGTCGACCTCTAGTCTGAATGGTCTGTTATTGTTTCCCAGGCTTTGTATAAATCTATTTCCCTAGTTGGGGTTAATTGTGTGGCATTCTGTCTCAGCGATAAGGGCATCCTTTTCTAAAATGGCAGGATAGATAAGATCTTTGATATACTGCCAGTGCCAGCCAGCTATCCAGACTGTCAGTCAGCTATACAGTAGGGTCAGGACTAGTAGCATGGCAAGGAAACAAAACACGAAGTGAATTTAACTTATTTAGGAAAACAGACCTAATGTTTGAAACATACATCATGTTGTCATCCAGAGTCATGTATTTATTTTCACAAGCTATAATACACAATACTTTACATACAGCAGGTTTTTAAAGAACCAGAGTTTGGTCCACTTTGTTAGAATTTTTGCACTGGAAAAATATTGCGATACTGTAATCTTCCCGGCCCTACTATACAGTCAGCCAGTTATACAGCCAGGCAGCCGATCCCCATCCCCCAACTGTAGGGTCTAGTTTACATTGCGTTTTCCTTATTTTGTACAATTCTTTTGAGTTTTTACCTTTTTTAAATTGTAGTAACAGCAGTGGTGTAAAAATACTTTGAAGAACTAAAGTAATTTTTGGGGGTATTTGTACTTTACTATTTATTTTTAACTACTTTTACTGCACTACATTCCTTAACAAAATAATGCACTTTTTACTCCATACATTGTCATTGACACCCAAAAAGTACTCGTTACATTTAGAATGCTTTGCAGGACTTGAAAATGGTCCAATTCACAGATTTATCAACAGAGAACATCCCTACTGCCTTATAAAATATATATATATACAAAAATAATTCTTTACATTAAAAAAATATATATATTTCGCCCCCAGAAACACAAATGAGCATAGAAGTATGTTTAAGCATACATGACTGTTGGGAGTGTGTTGCCATACCTTTTTACCCCCAGGTGCAGCAGAGCCTGCACACTGAAGATGAAGTTGCAGGAGATGTCTTGACCACACCCTGGCTGCTGTCCAGACAGCGGAAGTGCTGGAAGGTGTGTCCCTGGCACTGTTTCATGTCCATGTCACCTCCCTCAGAACCAGTGAATATCTCCAGGTTCTTACAGCGGGGCATCATCAGGAGTGCACAACAATACAGGATATGGAATTAGGTTTAGTATGGAGTTGAATTCTCAATTTTAAAATCCTTAGACATAGGTAGAAAGGTAAACAAATGTCCGGCACTGGAGTTTGAGGAAGGTTGAGCGATACAGTATGTGTTAAGTAGTGTATGCAAGGCATAAGAAGACTTGGTGATTCAATGGTCCAAAACCTGGAGTCCTCTCAGGGCAATGAGGTAGAAGCCATCATTGTCAACTTGAACGATAGTTTTGTTACAAACTGTTGCCTGTGTGGGGTAGGCACTGCGGGTCGGTTATGATGAGATTATTATGGATAATTATGGATAATATTATGGATAATATTTGTATTTGTCAAACGGCATCAAATCATCGATCATCATGTCACCAGAATAAGACCTTTGACATTTATTCGAAAGGAGCATCAAACTCATACTGAGCATGTTCACCATCCAGTGAAATAATTTATTTTTTATTTAAATAAATAATCTGTAGCCTAATGAACTGCATGGTTTCCAGAGTCGTAAATGGGAGGACCGCACTTTTCATCACATGACTCCCAAGTTTACTTCGATATGATGGTTATTATACATTTTTACAGACACAATGTCCCACCATACAGTATAGAAGCATCTTTCTAACCAATAGACAGAAGCTGGTCATCCTCTCTACGTGACAAATGTCCTGTGCACAATGTCTTCATACAGCATCAAAGAAATTGGAGGAACACTCAGTATCACTAATGATTAAGTTACGGGATGATTGGTGGATGACCTGGTTACCTACAGGAAGTCTGTGCTGTGAGTGCTGTGTATAGAGGAAGGCCAAAGTACTCTACTTGGAACAGAATGGACTCTTGTCTCTGTCAGCTGAGCAGAGAACAACTTAAAATTGTATGCGGTTAGACAACATTGTAAACCGCTATCATTTGATTCCAAGCCTGACGTCTGTTGGCTCCCCCTTCTCAGTCACTGACCTCTTCCCTGTCTGTTCTCAACCTACCTCTCTTCTGCCAACCAGTCATGCAAATCCTCCTCCTCTACTAAGCTCCTCGACTTAGGTGCAATGCTCTTAGTTAAACCAGAGTTGTATAGAAAACGAAACCACCTTGGCTTTGGTTAAACCACATGGCTAGATGGCTAACATTAACCTCGCTTGCCCTTATCAATAGCCTGCTTTTAATAACAGAACAAATAGCTACTTCAATTTCAATATTGAAATCCATAGTTGATTATCTAGCTAGTTGGTTAGCTAGTTTCTCTACTGGAAAACTATCAAACTTACCTCTTGTCAGCCATCATTCACCAGCGTTGGGTGTTTTGCCCAACATTTGTGTATAAGGCGTCACTTTCAATCACCAGAGGGGTGACTTCCGCATGTCTTTCAACTCTTAGTCACTGGAAAAGTCCCTCGATCTTCGTTCCTGGCATTCCCTTAGGGGTAGTGGTGACGACAGATGCGTCACTCACGGGCTGGGGCGCAGGTCATCAGGGAAATGCAAAAAAACAGCGTATGGGCCTCATCTCCATATTGCTCACATAAATGACCTTGAATTGCTGACGGTGCTTCTTTCAATGAAAAAATCACGTCTTGATCAGAATGGACAATACGACTGTAGTGGCGTACATCAACAGCCAGGGTAGCACTCACTTCCTGTGCTTACAGACTATCCGTCAGGATTATTCTGTTGAGCAGAGCACACCTACTGTCTCTACATGCGACTCATGTTTTGTGCATACTGAACATAGGAGCAGACTTATTCCCTTATTGAGGGAATCCCCATCAAGCGGACTGGAGACTCCTTCCCTAAGTGGTGAAACGGATCTCTTTGCGTCTCAACAAAACATGCACTGCTCGTTGTTCTTTGCGCTAGCGGGAGATGCACCACTGGGGGTGGACGCTCTAGCACACCCTTGGCCGAGGATTTTACTTCAAGGCTTTTCCTCAGCCTCGTACTTCCCACTCTGGCCAGAGTGAGGGAAGAAGGCTTATCTCTCATCTTGGTAGCCCATCGATGGCAAGGCAAGCTCTGGATAGCAGAGATTCTCCTGCTATACGGTGAGCCTTGGCAACTCCTGTTAGAGGTCTCTGCTGACCCAAGTGAACAGAGCTATTTATTTATTTAAAAAAATAAAAAAATACAACCTCACCTGGAAACCATGGCCCTTTGGGCCTGACCCGTGAGAGGTTAAATCTGGTTTTTAAGACGCTCTGCTGGTCATCCTTACATCCACAAAGTGAGTGAATGAGCACGGTTAGTTCACCATTCGTGCCTACAGTTTGCCCAGGGCTTTTCCAAGGTTACATATTTGCCCAACCCCGCCTTTATGCGTAAGGTTAGCAGCAATTACAATCGTCTCGCCTTGGCGCTTGTGGCGTTCCACCCTGCCGCCTTTTCTATGTCCAGTACGCTCATTGCGCATATACTTGGATAGGATGAGAGCTTTGCACAAGTGTGTCCAACTCTTTGGCCCGGGCACCTCCCTTTCTCGTCAACAATTGTCACATTGCATTGTGAAAGCTAATATATTGGCCCTATAATGGCAAGGTCTTACTGCCTCCGCTGGGCCTATGGGCTCACTCCACAAGGGGTATGGCTCTGTTCAAGGTCATCTCCTTACAGGGTATTTGCGATCCGTCTTGTTGGGCATCCCCTGTTACTTTCGAGGTTCTACCGACTAGACGTCACTGCACCTTTTGTTGGAGCCTACGGTCCTCCGTGTCGAGCCGCTGAGGGTTGATACGCTGGAACTACCTGGCTTCGAGCTCGTGTGCGATCCGAGAGTTGGCCATATATCCCACCGTGAGATGTTGAAACACAAAATTGAAAGAGAACTTAAGGTTCCTTGCATAACCCCGATTCTCTGATTATTATGAGGGAGACATCTCACCACGTTCCCCTACTTGCAAGAGTGTGAGGACGTTTGGTTTGCTCGATTGATCAAAGGGCAGGCGAATAGCTCTTTTAGTATGAAGGTAGGGGCTTCCTCATTCGCCACTCGACCTGTCTCCGACAGACGTGTATGATTTTGGTTCTTCAAGCTATTTAGGAGATTCTGGTGAATCCCGCTGTAAGATGACTCACTCATAATTTAAGAGAACTGGGGTCACTCAAGTGACCTGAAGTTTTTCTTTGGAGTACATTTTAAAGTGAAAAATCTAGAGACCTCGCCGTAATTCTGTTACCGTGGAATTGCCCCTCTTACTTTCAGTTTGGCTGGCAATACAACAGTATTCCAACTGCTGGGTTATTGTGTACTGATCCAATATTTCATGTTAAGTACGTAATTCTATGGATTATTGTTCAGGCTGATTTTCTTCGCATTCCTGTGAGGCCGCAGACTGTCCGTCTGAGCATCGGCAACATGAGGTGGTTGTATTGATGTGTATTACTGTCTGCCAGTTGTCCTTGTGGTTTCACCATCTTTCTTTCTTGCAGGGGCTCCAGGTCCAGTCAAGTTCTGACGGGAATGGTCGGAAGCGAGGGGTCACATTCCGAACAGACAGTGAGTCCTTTCTTTTTCTCTCTCGCTATCGCTCTCAATGTGTTCACTATTTCACATGGCCTTGCATGAAAACTGCCTGCCCTTTCCATTCCATACTAAAGTTGACCTTTTACCACCTCAAGTTGCCAATTCGGTCTCAGACCCTCCACCAACAAGAAGTTAATATCTCGAAGTCAACGTTTTCTCTCCTGTAACAAATCCAGATTTTTTTTTTCCCCCCCACCCACCCACCCACCACCCCAGCAGTCAGCTGCTATTATCCATGACTGTCAGAGGGAACAGCTTTTCTGAAAAGCCCCTCTCTGGTTTAGCATCACAATCGACTGCAGCTCGGAGCCAGGGGGTGTGTGTGACACAGCCCACTGCTCCTCTTCCTATACCTGAGAGGACATGGGGATCATAGTCAAAAGAGATGGGAGAGGAGGGGACAGCTCCTTACATGGCTGCACATTCTTGTCCCCAGGCTTGGCTCAGAGAGAATCTCACCCACTCACCTGTCCATTAGTCTTCATCCAGGGGAGCCCTGTTCTGAGCTTCCCATCTTAACCACGCACTGTGATCTATCCTCTTTCTTCTCTTTAAGGTGTGATTTGGGGGTGATTCTCTGTGTGGTAGAAGAGGAAGGGAGTCTAATTTTAGGACTCAACACTGTAAACAAATGTAATTGTGACTAAGGTTGTTTTGACTTTTTTTTTTATCAACCACCTCTCCTCTCCGTCATTAGCATACTCTAACTTTGATATCCTCTTTCTTGTCATCTCCTCCTCTGTTCTCCTCCGCCAGACTGCTCTGTGAACTGGAGTCCATTGGGGAAGCATGCCATCCATGGGGTGAACAATATGACATTCAGCCACCTCTCCTGTGACAGCCAGGCTGCTGTGGTGGTCCACTGGATGACCAGCCCTCTAGGTATGAACCATATGCCTTACGCATTTTAAATTCTTCCATATGATAAAATAGTCATTATACAGACTAGAGATCAACGGGCAAAATCGAATCCAGTGTCTGAGGTTAGAGTTGAGCAGTCACTCCTAGTGTGCGGAAATCTGTATCCAGAAGTTAGTGGTTGACCTACTTTGAAATGTTTCCACCAAGATTGTTTTGGGTAGATCATATTACATCTGGGAGACACTAACATTTTAAAGCCCTCTGTGTGTGTGCGGGAAGACACGTGTGCTTCCTACACCTGGTTGCACACAGGAGTCGTTTATGTTTATCTTCAGTATCTCAGACCATGGAGAGTCATTTGTAGAGGTAAGAGGTTCGAGAATAGGAGGGTAAAGAAAAGGCTCATCTTCAAAGCCCCGTGCTGTGCTGTGTTTTTGTGCCTGTCCTCATCAAAGACCCAGGGCAGTTTACCTTCCCCCAGTAGGCTTACTCTGCTACCCTGACAATCAGGGATCTGCCCCTCAGAGGGAAGAGAGGAGGAAGGGATCCATATCTTACACAACAACACTGATATGTTTGTGTGTGTGTGTGTGCAAGCGCGCAAGCACTGTGTGTTGTGTTTGTGTGTGTCTTAAGTGTCTCTGTTGGCATGCTATATGTGCGGGTGTGTAACAGAGAGAGCAAGACTGAAAGGGAGGCTTCCTCTTCTTCTGTCAACTGAGGCACTGCTGAAGCCATGGCTGATCCTCATGACAATGTAGCCTGTTATTCTCCAGGGGTTAATCCCTAGGACAGGGGCACCACTGCTCAGGTAGAGGGTTAAAGAAAGAAGTAGGAAAAATAAACTAAAAGGGCAGAAGAGCGAGAAAGAGAGGGGGGGGGGGGGGGGGGATCTTTCCTACTTTGAATCAGGTAGTTAGAAAGCTGAAGCTACCGACGCCAGGGGGGAAAAAACACTCCGGAAGACAGCCCAACCTGTCTGACAGCTTTTTCCTTCCAGTTTTTTTCTCTCTCCTCTGTGTCTGACGGGGAGGCTGATGGTATCTGTTTGGCGGTAGAAGAGGTAAAGGACTGAGTAGAGGAGGTGTAGAGTTACCACCACCACAAAGAGAAGGCTCTTTCAGCTTCTAAGCGTACACACACACAGCCTCTGCTCCCCACAGTGGTAATAGAAGCCACAGGGAATGTGTGTTTTCTGCCTCTGCTGATGCCTCGGACTGATAAGGAAGAAATGTAATTAACGTGGGAGGTGCGCTGGCACACTTTGAAGGGCACGGGAATACTTCCTTGGCACGCAGACACCCTCTCTCTTGTCCTCTGCATACCTGGGTTCAAATACTATTACAAATACATTTCGAATGCTTAGATGTGCTTGCTTGAGCTTGCCTGTTGCTATGAATAAATGGAGAAGTCCTAAAAGTGCAAATCCTGCCCACCTGGTACTCCAGAAAGGCTAAAACAAACACACAGTATTTGAAAGATTTCAAATGGTCTTTGAACCCAGGTGTGGTCCTCTGCCAGGGCACAGCCTCTTTCTCCTGCCAGCTCAAATTATGGTCTCTCATAAAAACAGGTTTGATACTATGCCCTTACCTCAAGTGTGTGTGTGACTAGCTAATGTGTGTGGACTCCTACTAACTTCACAAACAACATCCGCTTCATGTTTTCATTCATTGTTTTGGGCCCCAGTTAATATTGTTTGTGCTTTATGGAAGTTACCCTAGAAGTTAAAGTACAGTTGCTAACGGTAACATATTGTGACCTTGGGTTTTATCTGACATTTTTGGGTTAAAAAATGTGTTATTCACATAGTTGCTCTTTTTAGATGGTCCTTTACATGTGAGATACAGTGAGCTCCTAGTATTGGGCCAGTGACACCATTTTTTGTTGTTTTGGCTCTGTAATGATACAATGCCTGAGGCTGAAGTGCAGCCTGTCAGCTTTCATTTTAGGGTATTTTCATTCATATCGGGTGAACTGTTTAGAAATTACAGCACTTTTTGCACATAGTCCCTCCATTTTAGGGGACCAAAAGTATTGGGACAAATATATATATATATATATATATATATACACACACACACACACACAGACAGAGTTGAAGTCGGAAGTTTACATACACTTATGTTGGAGTCATTAAATCTCATTATTTCAACCACTCCACAAATTTCTTGTTATGACTATATTTTTGACAACTCGGTTAGGACATGTACTTTGTGCATGATTCAAGTAATTTTTCCAGAAATTGTTTACAGACAGATTATTTCACTTAACTCACTGTATTACAATTCCAGTGGGTCAGAAGTTTACATACACCAATTTGATGGTGCCTTTAAACAGCTTGGAAAATTGTCATGGCTTTAGAAGCTTCTGATAGGCTAATTGACATCATTTGAGTGAATTGGAGGTATACCTGTGGATGTATTTCAAGGCCTACCTTCAAACTCAGTGCCTCTTTGCTTGACATCATGGGAAAATCAAAAGAAATCAGCCAAGACCTCAGAAAAAAACATTTGTTGACCTCCACAAGTCTGGTTCCTCCTTGGGAGCAATTTCCAAATGACTGAAGGCACCATGTTCATCTGTACAAACAATAGTACGCAAGTATAAACACCATGGGACCACGCAGCCATCATACTGCTCAGGAAGGAGCCGTATTCTGCCTCATAGAGATGAATGTACTTTGGTGTGAAAAGTGCAAATCAATCCCAGAACAACAGCAAAGGACCTTATGAAGATGCTGGAGGAAACCGGTACAAAAGTATCTATATCCACAGTAAAACGAGTCCTATATCGACAACCTGAAAGGCCGCTCAGCTAGAAAGGAGCCACTGCTCAAAAAGACTACGGTTTGCACCTGGCCATGGAGACAAAGATTGTACTTTTTGAAGAAATGTCCTTTGGTCTGATGAAACAAAAAAATGAAGTGCTTGGTCATAATGACCATTCTTATGGTTGGAGGAAAAAGAGGGAGGCTTGCAAGCCAAAGAACACCATCCCAACCGTGACCCACAGGTGGTGGCAGCATCATGTTGTGGGGGTGCTTTGCTGCACGAAGGACTGGTGCACTTCACAAAATAGATGGCATCATGAGGAAAGAAAATTATGTGGATATATTGAAGCGACATCAGTCAGGAAGTTAAAGCTTGGTCGCAAATGGGTAATGACCCCAAGCATACTTCCAAAGTAGTGGCAAAATGGCTTAAGGACAACAAAGTCAAGGTATTGGAGTGGCCATCACAAAGCCCTGACCTCAATCCTATAGAAAATGTGTGGGCAGAACTGAAAAAGCGTGTGCGAGCAAGGATGCCTACAATTCTGACTCCGTTACATGAGCTCTTTTATATTTTACCTTTTATTTAACTAGGCAAGTCAGTTAAGAAAATATTCTTATTTTCAATGACTGCCTAGGAACAGTTGGTTAACTGCTTTGTTCAGGGGCAGAATGACAGATTTGTACCTTGTCAGCTCAGGGATTTGAACTTGCAACCTTCCGGTTACTAGTCCAACGCTCTAACCACTAGGCTACCCTGCCACCCCTCCTATATCAGGAGGAATGGGCCAAAATTCACCCAACAATTGTGGGAAGCTTGTGGAAGGCTACCTGAAACGTTTGACTCAAGTTAAACAATTTAAAGGCAATGCTACCAAATACGAATTGAGTGTATGTAGACGTCTGACCCACTGGGAATGTGATGAAAGAAATAAAAGATTAAATAAATCATTCTCTCTACTATTCTGACATTTCACATTAAAATAAAGTGGTGATCCTAACTGACCTAATACAGGGAATTTTTACTAGGATTAAATGTCAGGAATTGTGAAACTGAGTTTAAATGTATTTGGCTAATCTGTATGTGAACTTCCAACTTCAACTGTATGTTAAAGTAGTCATAAGTTTAGTATTTGGTCGCATATTCATAATTACATCAAGCTTGCACACAGATTATTTTGTGCCCCAAATAATTGAATGGTAAATAATGTTTTGTCTCATTTTGGAGCCACTTTTTTTGTATATATGAATATATGTTGCTCAACACTTCGACATTAATTTGGATGCTACCATGATTATGGATGGTACGGAATGAATCACACATCATAACCCCTCGTAATCAAAACGTGTTCCTACTTTAATACACACAAGTGCATTTTCCCCAATACTTTTGGTCCCCTACTGTTGGGGGTACTATTTACAAAAATGTCTATACGGTTCTCTCAATGTGGATGAAAATACCCTAAAATTAAAGCTGACTGTTTGCAGTTTAACCTCATAATCATTTCAAAGTCAGTGCTGGCACACTGAGCCAAAACAACAACAAAAAATGTAATTGTCCCAATACTTTTGGCACTCAATATATGTCAGATTTTTTGAAAATAATCGATCGAAAAAAGGGAAAATATGGAAGTTCTCTGTGCAAATACCTTTTTAACTTGGTGCTATAAGGTTAAATCCAATTACACAATGCTTGGTAGGCAGTCAAAAAGAATTGCATGTAAGATCTACTTATTGAGTCATGAAAGATGAAGACGAAACTACAGTGCATTCAGTTTTCAGACCCCTTCCCTTTTCCCACATTATGTTACGTTACAGCCTTATTCTAAAATTGCTTTAAAAAAAAACTGAAATAGCTTATTTACATTTGTATTCAGACCCTTTGCTATGAGACTCAATTGAACTCAGGTGCATCCTTTTTCCATTGATCACCCTTGATGTTTCTACAACTTGATTGGAGTCCACCTGTGGTAAATTCAATTGATTGGATGTGATTTGGAAAGGCACTATATAAGGTCCCACAGTTGACAGTGCATGTCAGAGCAGACACCAAGCCATGAGGTCGAAGGAATTGTCCGTAGAGCTCCGAGACAAGATTGTGTCAAGGCACAGATCTAGGAAAGGGTACCAAAACGTTTCTGCAGCGTTGAAGGTCCCAAAGAACACTGGCTTCCATCATTCTTAAATGGAAGAAGTTTGGAACCACCAAGACTTTCTAGAGCTGGCCGCCCGACCAAACTGCGCATTCAGGGGAGAAGGGCCTTGGTCAGAGAGGAGACCAAGAACCCCATGGTCAATCTGACAGGGCTCCAGAGTTGCTCTGTGGAGATAGTTGTCCTTCTGGAAGGTTCTCCCATCTCTGCAGCACTCCACCAATCAGGCCTTTATGGTAGTGGGCAGACGAAAGCCACTCCTCAGTAAAAGGCACATGACAGCCCGCTTGGAGTTCGCCAAAAGTTACCTAAAGGACTTTCAGACCATGAAAAAACAAGATTCTCTGGTCTGAAGAAAACAAAATTGAACTCTTTGGCTTAAATGCCAAGCGACACGTCTGGAGGAAACCTGGAACCATCCAAGACAACGCAGAAGTGGCTTCGGGACTAGTCTCTGAATGTCCTTGAATCACCCAGCCAGAGCCCGGACTTGAACCCATCGAGCATCTCTGGAGACACTTGAAAATAGCTGTGTAACGACTCTCCCTATCCAACCTGACAGAGCTTGAGAGAATCTGCAGAGAAGAATGGGAGAAACTCCCCAAATACAGGTGTGCCAAGATGTAGCGTCATACCCAAGAAGACTCGAGGCTGTAATCGCTGCCAAATGTGCTTCAACAAAGTACTGAGTGAAGGGGTCTGAGTACTTATAGAAATGTGATATTTCCATTTTTCTACATTTCTAAAAACCTGTTTTTACTTTCATTATGGGGTTATTGTGTGTAGATTTTAAACGATTTAATCAATTTTAGAATAAGGCTGTAATGTAACCAAATGTGGGAAAAGTGAAGGGTTCTGAATACTTTCCGAATGCACTGTTACTATTGTCCCTGTTCTCGCCTAGTAAGCTATAGGCCGTCTAAAATGCATTGGTGCTTTTATTGGAATAGAAACACCATAATATGAATTAAGCTAAAATATGAGAAATACTTTTTTAAGTAATAAAGGCAGAAAAATACGCGTGAAAGCTTAATTACATAACGGAATGTCAGTGGGACTACAGCCATATCGACACCAGAATGGAACGGGGAATTGAATGAGTCGCATTTTAAATTGAAATTACCGACTTTTGTCAGCCTTTGACCATACAAATATTTTATATAATATTCTGCCCATTTTCTATTTTTGATGGACTTGTATGTACAGATGTTTTTAGGTACAGTGAGCTGCAGGCCTACATAGGCACGTTGTAAAATGCAACACAAATTCATTCATGTTAGGGAAACACCATAATATTCAGCTGAAATATCAGAAGTAAATCTTAAAAGGCCAGGATCAGCTTTCTTTTTGTGGAGGAGAAAAGGGAATACATAATCTAATTGCAGCGTTCAAATGGTGTGGTAGATGCGCTCAACCATACCCTCTGGTGGTGTGAACAAGCATTAACGGTAAACACAAAGTGCCACAGCATACCGCGCACGCTATACTGCTGTATGACTCAACTTTTCATCGAGGAACTCCTGTATGTGATACGTGGGGGGGATAGTGTCACGGGTGTGGTGGTGTTATGCTGTCATCTGACATGGGTGCATTTTTGTCACCGATTTTGAATGCGCATGTTTCTATTCAGGTATTGAACGTGTGTGTGTGTGTGTGTGTGTGTGTGTGTGTGTGTGTGTGTGTGTGTTATTCTGTCCAGGTATTGAGCATGTGAAGGGCTTCAGAGTATACCTAGAGGATAAGAACCCAGAGGGCAAACGGTGTCAACACATGATCCTCAAAGACCCACGACCGCTCAACTTCTCCTACAAGACTGTGGTAAGTCACTTCCATGCATCTGGAAGTAAGGTGTGCGAATGAGCTTAGCTCAAGTCTTACCAAGTTATGTGTTTGGGTGCCGTAGCCGTTCAAAGTCTTGATGACCGAAACGCATCCATTTTGACTGCTGATAATACATCGAAGCAATACTTAATTTGTGAGTGCTGGCTGATTTTTACCCAGAAGTATGCGCTGTTATTCCCTGACAGAAGATGAGCTCACAGCCCTTCCCTGGCCTGGCCTATGAGACCGATTACATGGTCCGTGTTGTTCCCTTCCCCACCGTCATGAACGACAGCTTCTTCCCCCCATCCTTCCTGCGCACAAACTGTAAGTGGAATACAGCTCAAATTGCAGGCCCTATTTGTAGGCTAGATCACGAGCTCAGCGCGAAGTCACGACCACCAACTTGGAATGTCAATACAGCCAGGACAGGAGTTTTTCTTGACCTGATCAGGAGGAAAACTCTTGGCCCTATTGATAACGTTGTAGCTAACAGTAATAGTATTATAACTGTTGTCGAAGACTCCTGTTGTCTTTGTTTTCAGCCTGTGATGTTCTACTGGGTCCAGACAACCTGGTCTGCAAACCATGTAAGTAATCAAGTGCTGTTTGCTAATACTGTAATTACTCTCGTAACAGCATTGTGTTAAAATGTAATATTATATCCTAATTGTTTTGTAATTGAGTTGCGTGTCCGCTACTGATTATGGATGAAACCAACAGAAATTCCTATAATGCTCCTATACATGGATTAATCTCTCTCTGTCTCTGTGTCTCTGTCTGGTGGTTGTGTCCAGTCTGGAAGCCCAAGACTCTCAACATCTCCCAGCTGGGCTCCAACCTCCATGTTGTCTTCGACCACGCCCCCTCCACCTTCGGCTTCACCATCTACTACCTGTACTACAAACTACGACAGGAGGGACCATTCAGGCTTAAACGCTGCAAACCGGTAAGAGCATGATTACATTACGAGTTTGCCACGTCGTTTTTACTGGTGAAGCTTCGCTAAGAGTGCCGATCTGTCCAGTGCCGATCTGCCCCAAAGTCCATATCTCATTCATTATTATCTAATACGGTCAAGGTAAAATCCGAGATAAGCACTCCCACTCTGAGACACTTTTTTTTTTGTAATATGGACCCTGAACGGCTTCTAATGTGTTTCCCAGACATTGAGGATGGATGTTGTACGGTTATGGTATGCTGACGTGTCTTGTCCTCGGCCTCTATCTACCGGGCCCCTACCGCCTGGGCCTCTCTCTGACGTCCTATAACCTCCTGGGACACACCATAGACTATCCTACTTTCACAGTCAGTCAGTCTGACAATCAGAATCACTCTGAGGTAGACCACGGTTTTAAATACTATTTTAAAACATTTCAATACTTGACCTGTGCTTGTTTAGGTTTACCTGTTGAAATGGAACATTTAGAAAAGTGAAGGTGCAAACCCTGTCCATCTGGCTGGCAAAAGCTAATCACATTTGAAAGGACGAGTTTGATCAGACTCACTGAGTTACTGAAGATATTCCCAGCAGAACATAACTTCATTATTCAGGGCTGGAGGAGAGAAGAGTCTCTTCTCTCTCACACATGTTGCCAGAACAGACAGCACTTTGTATCCAGGATGCGTTGTTTTAGCTGTGGAGAGAAATCATATCTCCCCTGTTCCTCCTACTGTCGGTCAAGTCTTCTAGCGGCCCTGCCCTACTTCTTCTGTCTTTCGAACAATGATAAAAGCCAAAGCCCCCCCTAGCTAGCTGTAGCTCTCATTCAGGTCCCCTCTCTCTCACATACTGTGTTTTAGAAACAGGACCTGATTAGGTCCTCAACCATATGATTGGTTAAGAGGTGAAAAAAATCAACTATTATGATGTCAGTATTCCAAACCCTCAGTCAGAAATGCATGAGACTCCTCAGCTCTGGACATTGTATCACTACAGAAACGGCATGACAATAATGCACCATTCTACTCTATTTTAGGAGTTTAATCTGCCCATAACGACATGCGTTCTTCAAGATGTGATACCAGGAACCTATGCGATTGAGGTAAAGCATGATTCTCACGGCGCTGGTTAAAAGTAGTGCACTACAGGAAATAATGAGGTGCTATTGTGGATGCAGAACTGATGGAAACCCACTGAAGCCATCTCAGCTGACACACATATTTCCTTCCATATATGTAATTTGTCCTTCAGCTGAGAGATGACACCAACACTACCAGAAGACAGGCCCAGTACCACGTAAGCCAAGGTGAGCTGCCTGCTACTAGCTAACATCACAGTATTGCCTCTAGACTGACACCCTCTTACTAAACTCACATTACATAAGCCTGGATGACTGGGGCTTTGCCAAACTCTTCTGGGTGTTTTATGTTCACTTTGCTGAGTAAAAAGCACATTCATAGTTCATTGGAAATGTATTTGCTTGTTATTTAAATGTCTTTCTGTCTCAGTCCACTCCCCGTGGGCAGGGCCTATCAGAGCCATGGCCATCACTGTCCCTCTAGTCATCATGTCTGCCTTCGCTACACTCTTCACTGTAATGTGCCGGAAGAAACAACAAGGTACTTTTCATCATTCATAATAATGAAACATTTCACGCTCAGGGTTCTATTTGCAGGTGGTATTAAAGCCAGTGCAATTGTCAGATGCAATTTTTTGGCCTGTAATTTACCCGTCTTGTCTTACCAGTCACTTCCGCTGAGGTGGGTTAGGGTGGCAATATCTGAGGTGTGTCCTTAAAAACATGCGCCAAAGTGCCAATTTCAGTATACACTGGTGGGGATATTTAAGACCAACTTAAGTCTGGTCTTAGCGGTAACGCGGTTGGTTATGGCGTGGATTCTGACAATACTCCGTGCCCCCAGCCGATTGAAGTTGATGACAATGCAAATACTGTCAAATCCTACAGAACTAGAGACAAATGCATGCAGTATTAAGCCATGAAATGCCTTGATTGGCCAAGCCCTCGTCACACCTACAACTTGTTTATTCATCAAACCCAGCTCATAATAACGGCTGTTAGAATAGCAACAAAAAACTATCTGACACACCCCCGGACCTATAATGCTACTTACCGCCAGCACTTAGATTTACCAATGACTTAGGTTTGTAAAAAGTCCCTCCGTCTACATTCGGTCTGTTTACTGAATCTACCTTTAAAAAAAATCTGTATCCAACATTTACAAACATTAGTAGACATTTAGTAGAATAGGCCAATGCATTTCCCTTCACCTTTGTCTTCATATTGTATTAATACTGTATATTGTGTTGTAACTTGATCTGTGCAGAGAATATCTACTCCCATCTGGATGAGGAGAGTGCTGAGTCATCGTCTCACACCACAGCTCTGAATGCAGACAGACCCTGGCCCCGGACTAAGGTGTTTGTCTGCTACTCCACTAAGGACTGCCCCAAACACCTCACAGTCGTACAGAGCTTCGCCTTCTTCCTCCAGGACTTCTGTGGCTGTGAGGTAGGAACTAAACTTCCCAAATAATGTTCCTTCAAGCACACAACTTTGTAGCTAGGTTATGGCTCCAAGGGTTGGCTCCAAGGGTTGGCTCCAAGGGTTGGCTCAGGCCAGAGAATTGAATGTGATGGGGTTGGAAAATGTAAATCAGGAGTGTGCTTTGTGCCACCTGCTGGTTGATCCCATGAAGTGTGTGACTTCATAGTAGAATTAGTAGTAGCAGCATATATTTTATAATAGTAATAGTCTCTTCCACCAGCCCGATGTGATGAGTATAGCTCAGTAAATACTCAAAAATGGTTTACTATTCTGTAATATTAATCTATAATAGTGATGATGATACACCATTGGAATCTATGTCTCTCTGTGGTGGTTAGTCCTGCAGGTGATATTATAGTTTAACCTCGCCCCATTCCATTCGCCAGTTCCTATTTTAGATTTTTTTTCAGGTGACTCTGGACCTGTGGGAGCACCTGCAGATCTGTAAGGAGGGCCAGATGTCCTGGCTGAGTCGGCAGATAGATGAGGCTCACTACATCATCACTGTCTGCTCCAAAGGCCTCAAGCACTATATAGAGAAGAGCCGCAGGGGGAAATCACCAGCCAGAGGTGATTTGATATATTTTTTTGGGGGGGAATGATTGTTTGATTTCATTTGTTTGACAAATGAAAACCAAAAGTGTCAAACATTGTCAGACATCTACTGAATTAACAACGGAAGTTACAACAGGTGTCCTTTTGGTTATGTTCAGTCGAATAAATGCATATACAGCCAAGTACATGCATTTTAACAAACTATCAAGGATAAACTCACTCACTGATTTACTATATGTCCATTGTTTCTTTTGGTGTAGGTGGAGCAGCTGCAGCAAACGGAGCAGAGCTCTTCATTGTCGCAGTGGCCATGATTGCAGAAAAGCTCTGTGAGGCGCGCCAGAAAGACCAGGACCTGTCTCGCTTCATGGCCGTCTACTTCGACTACTCCCACGAGGGCGACGTCCCGACCATGCTGAGCCTGGCTCCCAAGTTCAAGCTCATGGATCAGCTCCCTCAGATGTTCGGCCGCCTCCACTCCCGCCAGCTCAGTTTACCGGAACGCGAGCCGCAGCCGCTCAACATCAGCAAGAGGAACTACTTCCGGAGCAAGTCAGGGCGGTCTCTGTACGTGGCCATCTGCAACATGCACCAGCACATCTCATTGGAGCCTGATTGGTTCGAGAGGCAGGTGAAACCCGCTCCTCTGGCACCGCGTGACGGAGTGTCATTGTCATCATCGTCGCCTCGCATGGAGAAGTTTGACTCTGGGTTGGTGCTCAACGAGGTTTTATTTAAGTTGCCATCAGAAAGCGAAGGTACTCTGAAGAGCAATGTGCTGCTCACGTCTCTCCCTCCCAGCCTCAGCCTGGCCCACTGTTCCTTGGACCGACCCGGGGGGCCTGGGAACAGCCTCTCCAGCTCTATCTTTTCTCAGGGGGAATCTGGGTTCACATCGGGGGCCTCGTCTGGTTTGGGTCCTCTGGCTCTGAGGTCTGTCGTACCTCCCCAGGCTGGAGATGGGTCAGCCAGTCCCCCAGAAATGCCCCGGGACTCTGGGATCTATGATTTGTCAGTGCCCTCTTCTGAGCTGTCCATCCCCCTCATGGAGGGCCTGTCACCTGACCAGGCTGACTCCTCCTCCCTGGCCGACAGCGAATCATCTTCTTCCGGAATGGGTAAGAGACCAATGTTTTATGTCTAAAAATGCCTAAAATTATCTGACATTTTCATTGCAAAATAGTAAGCGGTCAAATTGAGAATGATTCAGATTTAAAGCCCTATGCCTAAAATTATGCTGTATGACATTTTCACATTTTAAGTACAATAGGACTGATAATGAACTATGAGTCAGATTTAAGAATGAGTCATCGGATTCGGAGATGATTGAGTCAGTGACATCATTTCAGACATATATGGACATCATATCAAAAATATTTCTTAATCCACTCCTCACTCATTTCCACCACTGGTTGTTTCTATTTCACCATTAGTGCCATTTAGGGTTGCAAAACTACTGTTAATTTACCAAAATGACCAGAATCTTCTGTAATTAACAGGTAATCTATGGTAACTTTGGTCATTTATACTTGAATAACTTCTCCCCAAAAAATTACATGTTTGTCCATGGGTTTCTAGCAGATAGACCAAATGGTTCAAGAGAAATGTGTCTAATTAAAAAGGCATCTAATCAACAATGGCATTTTCAATTATGTCTGCAACTCTTCCAACTATTGACTGCAACCAGTTTGGCACCAAAACATTTAAAACAAAGACATATTGACATAGTAAAATAATCGAAGTGTGTAAAAACAATGTAAAGGATATTTTATGCTGAAACCCTCATATTAAACACCAACGTTATTCACTAGTGAAGTCCAGTGTGTGTTTGTTTGCTGAATATCTCTTCATCTCTAGGTGATGAGGAGCCCCCTACTGTCAGCTCTCTGCACTACGCCGTGCCCACCATCTGTAAAGCTGAGCTTCACCACCACCATCTAGTGCAGTCTGAAGGACTGGGACTCTTTCCTGTTCCTCTCTTGTAGTGAACTTAACAACATTACATTACCTGGACATGCATGGCCTGTTCATAAGTAATCATTGGATCAAGCCCAGTGACCAATCCCATGGATTCTAGCGATGTCATCTGCTTCAGAATCTCTGTGGGCTGATAAAACACGGAGGAATGATGTCACGTTTTAGAACGCCGAGGGTGATGTCACTGTTTTGTGAACCTTCTAAGTAGCGGTTGTGTGACTGAAGGCAATGCATTATTTAACAATGGTTGTATATTGTTTTGCAGTGCTGTCCTGTAATTGTTAGTGGTGTAAAGATGTTGAATTCAGAATACACCAGATCTGCCCTTTAAAACACCCCACCCCATACCAGGTCACAGTTCATCAAATGGCCGACATCAATGTTTCTCAACCTTGGTCCTCTGGTGCATCAAAGAGGTGACACATTTTTTGTTCCAGAGCAGAAACACCTGCTTCAACTCCTCTACTGATAATCAAATCCATGATTACTCGAATCTGGTGTGTTAGTGCTGGGCTTGAACACAAATGTGTGACTTCAACGATGTAGTTTGTTAAATACAGGGACAATTAAATTTTGAATAAAAGAGCATTTGTTTGTTACTTTATTTTAATTTATTGTCAATGATGAAATAACTTTTTAAAGTATTGTACACCAACACAAGGTGCTGGAACTGAGTGTCAAAAGCACTTTTACTTGTTTAAAAAAAAAATGTCATTCTGGCACCAATTTGGTTTACTGATAGAAAAGGTTTTGACAACTGTTGTGTAAGAGAGCAGATAGGTTGGGAGTACTCACATTTTTATCATTTTTCAAACCAGCAGTTATGAAAATGTTATCTCACAGTAATGGACAGGGGTTTGATTTTAGGGGCATTCTAATTTTATAAACTAAATGCCTTTATTTGGAACTTGGAAATATACTGTTATTCAACTCTTACAGAGCAAAAAAGTAAACCCATCTTTGTGGGTCTACTTCAGTGTATGTTCTAACAATGTTTTAATGTTTTCCAGTGCCAGTCATTTTGACAACCACTTTGTTTTTGGAAATAATCCGTTTTATTCCAGTTTTGTATAGTTTTTAGATCCTTTTTTTCTCCACATTTTATATATACACTTTGTACTGTTTTATAGTACTCTAATGTAGGAAATAAGCAAAAAATGAAATTGTAATTTGTTCATTATTGAAGCCTCGGACAACCAAGTCAAAGGAGACAAGATTTAGAAGGATGGCTCGGTGAGACACAACCCATTTTCCTGCTCAAAGTGTGTAACTAAACATGTCATTGCAAGAACACAATCTGAAATATCATTTACACCCTTTACATGGCAACATAGATGTATATTTGATATCTGCCCATTTGAAGTGGCAACTGATTTCACCAGTAGCACCGTGCCAAGTGCGCCGTAAGTCCAAGGTCAAGATACAAACTGGTAGTTAAAATACAATGTAACCTATTGCATGTTTTAGTAACTGTCAAATGTGGTGTAATAATTGGTTGGGATAGAAATATTTTTTATCCCCCACATTTTCTTCCCACCAACCCCTACATTTAAATCACGTTAGTTTGCCTATTATAAACTTTATGGCGTTATGGCAGTCTGTCAGCACTGCTCAAGTTCAGTAGCAATATGGGAAGTTTATTATCCATTAATCTACATTTAAAAAAATATTATGTAGATTACCATCCCATGGTGAATAGACTCTACTATTCAAAAGAGAAAATTACTGTAGAGAGAGGATTAGAAATCACACCAATGACTACATTTCCTATAGGCCTACTTGGTGCTGAGTAATGTAGTGTGTTACACTCTACACAACTCGATTCTGATACGGGGGTCCGGAACATATTTACAGATCATTCGACTGCAAACCTTGCTTACATTTGTATACGATCACGTCTCTATTATGTGTGGGAATACTTGAACAGATTTCCAAATGTAAAATCTCTTGAAGCAGATGTCCAACAGTGAAAAATCTGTAAAACAAGCATGTTTTTATTTATTATGTTTTGCTCAGAACTTGGGGGTCCAAATAAAATCACTGGCCACCAGTTGGGGAACCCTGCTGTACTGTATCTCACTGTAAAAGACCCCTTGGTCGCTCTCTCACTCACACACACACACACGGTAAAAGTAGTTTATATTGGATATTTGGTTTTCTCTCGTCAACAGCAATTGAAACAAGCATGCCAATGACTATGAAAATGTTACATTCTGAATCGGGGTTGCATGGAGAACAAAACACAACTTAAAAACAAATATTTAAAAAATGATTTTGGGTTTCAATCTTCAATAGCTCTTAAAGAGTGCCGTGCCTATGGAAAATTATATTTTCTGAATTGGGAAGATGGCGAAAAATACAACAACAAAAAATTTGCATTTGGATTATCGGATTTCCACATTCAATAGCTCGTAGCCCTTTACACTGGTACCCGTAGACGGGATGCAAATATCCTATATTTTGACAATGATAATCGCCTAAATTGGAATGCAGTGGCTGTACAGTAATATGCTATACATGACATCAGAGCTCATGTTCTCCACTTCACAGCTCTGTATGGGTTTTGACTGACAGACATTCTGAATAGGAGTACAGCGAGCGACAAGAGGTTGCCCCATCCCTCCCTCTAATTGGGCAATGCTGTAAATTACGCTGACTCAATGTATTTTGTAAAATGAGATGTTGAGGATTATAATAAATCCAGCTCTGTCATACAAGCAAGCCAAACACCAGTGTGTCCAAATGTGCACTTCTCATTTCCATATCATAAAACTCTAAATATACCGTGTCAAATGTTTATGATCACAATGTTTGGTGTAACATTCCAAGATGACATGGCGTTATACCCTGGGTTGTCCTGAACAAGAATGAACTTATGTTTGCTTGTTGTACTGTATACTTCAGGTATTGTATATGTAAGTGAACTAAATGACTATCGCCCCGTAGCACTCACTTATGTCATCATGAATTGCTTTGATAGGCTAGTTAAAGACCATCTCACCTTCGCCTTACCTGACACCATAGACCATATTTGACCAAGAAGGAGCGTAATGGTGCTGCATCAGATGACTTGGCCTCCACAATCCCCTGACCTCAACCAAGTTGAGATGGTTTGGGATGAGTTGGACCGCAGAGTGAAGGAAAAGCAGCCAACAAGTAAGTGCTCAGCATATGTGGGAACTCCTTGAAGACCGTTGGAAAAGCATTCCTTATGAAGCTGGTTGAGAGAATGCCAAGAGTGCAAAGCTGTCATCAAGGCAAAGGGTGGCTACTTTGAAGGATCTCAAATATATAAAATATATTTAGATTTGTCTAACACTTTTTTTTGTTACTAGATGGTTCCATATGTGTTATTTCAGTGTTGTCTTCATTATTATTCTACAATGTAGAAAATAGTAAAAAATAAAAACCCTGGAATGAGTAGGTGTGTCCAAACTTTTGACTGGTACTGTATATATATTTATATTTCGCTCTGACATTTGTCATGATATTTCTTAACTGTAAAAATGTTCAGGTTTATGTGTATTTGTTATTTTAATTGTATTGCTTTAGGTATTACTGCACTGTTGGAGCTAGAAACAGAAGCATTTCGTTGTACACGCAATAAAATCTGCAAATCTGTGTCCGCAACCAATAAACCTTTATTTTATTTGTGAAGAAAATATTCCACAGATCATGCATCTGAATGCACTCATGACTCCATTCTAGGTGTACCGGAATTACTGTTTCTCTGAAATGCATTGTGAAAGCCTAACACTTTAAGATCATATTTTATGATTTAGCTAGGCATGTTGGCAAAAAAACAAATGTTCAAATTATGCCCCCCTGACCCAGATTGCAATTTATAATGGAACATTTTGGGATAAGTATTGTTGTTTACGCAATCCCAAAATGTTCCATTATAAATTGCAATCTGGGTCAGGTGGGCATAATTTGTAAAGGTAGGGATGCAGGGCTGTGTTCCAAACAAAACAACTACAAGTGTGCCTCGTCTAGTTCATTGATGGCACAGCTACTGTAGGAGGATTCAAAAAGCATCTTTAAATTAAATACTTTTTTAAACGTTTATTTAACTAGGCTAGTCAGTTAAGAACACTTTCTTATTTACAATGACAGCCTACCCCTTTCTTTGAGTGATACAAGTGCATTGAAATTATTTAGGAACTGTACACACTTTGGAGAGGTGTGGCCATTGAAAACACCAGTTAAACCTCTCACTCAAACCCCATCATTGTTTTGTCCATTGTTGCACCTAACCCATATTTTCCAATAATATTCTTATCATGCTACTGAATGTATCTAGAATATTTTCAGATTTCGTTATCAACAAATACGGTGAAACGTACAGTAAATATAAAATGCACATGAATCAACAGTGTAATGTTTTTGGATTCAGTCTCGTCAGGTGAACTGTTGTGTCCTCACCTTTAGTCTAATAATTGTACCATAATCTCCAGACTGTTACTTTTTAATTGCTACCATGGTTTTTTCCTGTGTTGTAAAGTACTTAAATAAAAAATACTTTAAGGTACAACTTAAGTAGTTTTTTGGGGTACTACTTTACTTAACAATTTATGTTTTTGACCACTTTTACTTCACTACATTCCTAATGAAAAGTATGTACTTTTTAATCCATACATTTTCCATACAAAACTGTGACTCGTCAGTGAAGAGCACTTTTTGCCAGTCCTGTCTGGTCCAGCGACGGTGGATTTGTGCCCATAGGCGACATTGTTGCCGGTGATGTCTGGTGAGGACCTGCCTTACAACAGGCCTACGGGCCCTCAGTCCAGCCTCTCTCAGCCGATTGCGAACATTCTGAGCACTGATTGGGGGGGTTGTGCATTCCTGGTGTAACTCGGGCAGTTGTTGTTGACATCCTGTGCCTGTCCCGCAGGTGTGATGTTTGGATGTACCGATCTTGTGCCACTGCGAGGACGATCAGCTGTCCGCTCTGTCTCCCTGTAGTGCTGTCTTAGGCGTCTCACAGTCCGGACATTGCAATTTATTGCCCTGGCCACATCTGCAGTCTTACATGCCTCCTTGCAGCATGCCTAAGGTACATTCACGCAGATGAGCATGGACCCTGGGCATCTTTCTTTTGGTGTTTTTCAGTGTCTGTAGAAAAGCCTCTTTAGTAGTGTCCTAAGTTTTCATAACTGTGACCTTAATTGCCTACCGTCTGTAAGCTGTTAGTGTCTTAACAACCGTTTCACAGGTGCATGTTCATTAATTATTTATGGTTCAATGAACAAGCATAGGAAACAGTGTTTAAACCCTTTGCAATGAAGATCTGTGAAGTTATTTGGATTTTTACTAATTATCTTTGAAACACAGGGTCCTGAAAAAGGGAGGTTTCTTTTTTGCTGAGTTTACGTGTTGTGATAATTGCGTTGTTGTTCTACAACCTGTTAGTTCATATGTCTTGCCACCATGATATATAAGCCTAAGGCCGAGAAAATAAGAAGACACCGTGGCAAAATAAATTCTACCACACCTTTGTTTCATCAAAAAATTGGAGAGCAACATCTGTCTGGCATATTACATGTAACAAACTGTAACAGGAACCTACCAATCAATCAAGTTAATATTTACGATGTTTACGGACCACAAAAAAACCACTGTAACTTCCTTTCATGGGCAACGATTAGCCAGGTAGTTAGCCTATTAGCCTACTACATCTAGCTACATATTGATCTTTCATTCTTTCAGGCCAGAGGCACAATGTATGAATTTATGGTTGGATCAGAATCACCATTATTATCATTGGCCAGTACGGAGAATTAAGTAAAGTCCAAATCCCGATCTCCATCCATGGTTAATTTAGGAAAGGGCAAGTTTTAGCTAGCTTGCTAGACACCAGAAAACAACAAAACAACAAGATGCAACAATTCATTTTTTTTCTTCTGTAAATTACATTTGGCTTCTGATGTGATTGTTGTGAAGCCAAACCACACAAAAAAATGGTGTGATAAGACAATTCAGACTAGAGCTCACTCAGTTTAGCTCAACACTGAATGGCTATTATTGTTTTTGTTTTTTATCAAGGGAGGCCAAATGCTCGCTGGCTTCCCTTACATTCAATGCTACGGGCAGCAACATTATCATACTATTTTTGACCAGACAGCATCAGATAAATGGGCTACACATACATTGACAGAGGGGTGCTGTTGTGCTCGCTCGGATGCTTTCTCCAGCAAGATACATTCAGTCTCTTTTGAATTGAACGAAAATTAGGAAACACAGAGAGAAGAAATATACATAATTGCTGGGGTTTTTTCATCCTTTTGGCATTCATGAATACACGCCACTGTTTCATCATCATGGCATGTTTGGTTCAATAACTATTGACGAGAGAACCGAATATCCAATATAAAACACATTTTACCTTGGTCTCTCGCGCTCTCGCACACACACACACACACACACTGTTGATGGGCGGTGCTTGTAGCGGCGATACAACTCCACAGTGGACCATAGTCTGTGTTTCATGATGCGTCAACGCATGAAAGAACTGTAGCCACAGAAAAAAATAAACCAAAAACATGATGGTTAAAAAACGAAGCTATGCTACTTCAAGGGCGATGCGTTATGGATGTAGATTTTGAGGAGTCAAAGTGAAAGTTTGTCATTGACGACTTTTTAAAATTATAATCGGAAAAACGGTTTTATTCAGATTTTATGATCGGACTGTTTTGAGTTTACAGTCTATGTATGACGACAGAAGATCATAGTCTTGTTTCCTCTTTCCAATAACTTGACCGTTTTTGGGGAATAACCTACATCACGTTGGAACACGTCTAATCACATGCAAACAGGCAATGGAAACAAAGAAGTTTCAAGGTAAGATGTTTTTTTCTATCATACAAACTTTCTTATGTAGATAGCTGAAACCCAACCAATAGGATTTGCCATAACTGCTTAATCCATACAGTCGACACCAACTACGAAGATGTTATTATATGATACTTTTCGTGGGATACATTGTGATGTTGCAGCCTAGTGTCAATAAAAACAGGTTTTCATCATAAAGTATTATATCCATATTCTGACTTGAGCTAAATTATACCTTGCCTGAACCTGAGGAAACTCATCAACGACACTAAAAATGTACTTCCGGTTCACGGAATTTCAAACCGTTCTAAATAATAGTCCTCTGCTTAATAGTAGAGGGTGTCAATAATCTGTATTTATTAATAATATATGAAAAATAATTAACTAAACAT
The DNA here is from genome assembly GCF_002021735.2 of Oncorhynchus kisutch. Lineage (NCBI taxonomy): Eukaryota > Metazoa > Chordata > Actinopteri > Salmoniformes > Salmonidae > Oncorhynchus > Oncorhynchus kisutch. Next base: position 26,569,669 of record NC_034178.2, on the reverse strand, counting down.
GAATAATGATTCATATTTGTTCATATTTAAGTGACATTTGCATTACATTTAGGTTTTAAAACGTCTTCCAATGAGAAATAAATGCCACCAATGCAAATAACTGTATATGAAATACATATTGGCTTATAGAGCAAAAACGATTCTAGGTGCCACAGTAAAAGTATTGTATTGAATATTGTATTGAATACTCAGTACAAAATTACTCAAGTAAAAGTGAAAGTCACCCAGTAATATACTACTTGAGTAAAAGTGTAAAAGTATTTGGTTTTAAATATACTTACATATCAAAAGTAAAAGTATAAATAATTTCTAATTCCTTATTAAGCAAACCAGATGGCACAATTTTCTTGTTTTTTTGTAATTTATGGACAGCCAGAGGCACACTTCAACACTCAGACATAATTTACAAACGAAGCATGTGTGTTTAGTGAGTCCACCAGATCAAAGGCAGTAGGGATGACCAGCGATGTTCTCTTGATAAGTGCGCGAATTGGATCATTTTCCTGTCATGCTAAGCATTCAAAGTGTAACAAGTACTTTTGTGTGTTAAGGAAAATGTATGGAGTAAAAAGTACATACTTTTCTTTAGGAATGTAGTTAAGTAAAAGTTGTCAAAAATACTTAAGTAGTACTTTAAAGTATTTTTATATAAGTACTTTACACCTCTGCTGTTCAACAAATCCAGTAAATGTATATGAGGAGTGTCGCCAGAGATACTTTGGAAGAGATCGGAAATTACATTTGAATTGTATTAACGGCCATTGTGTATGTTGCCCATGCGTCGTCAATGGGCCATGCGGTTCATTCTGCAATTATGAGACAAGGAGAACTCTCCTTGGAGTCAATTGGGCGCAAGCTCAAAAACTCAACATGAGCATGAATTTCATCAACAAGAGGTACAATATTACAAATCTTTTATGAGATGTGAGAAAATTAACTCTGTAAAATCGTACAGCTTTGGAATCTTGGCATTATGTACTTTTTTGAGGAAAATCGGCAGGTTTCTCCACTCACACCCTGACTAGCTTAGCATAACAATGTGAACGCGATTGGTCGATAGTCTGCTGGGCGTTATGCGTTCCTCCATTCATTGCCTAATTCGATTCCTATCTCCTCCTTTCTCTAATATCTCTGGTGTCAGAGACTAGAACCTGAGTGACATTGAGTAATATTCGTATTCTTCTGTAGTAACATAGTCATTGAGTAGGTTGGGTAGTGCTATGGCCAGTTAGTATATTGTAGACTCAGTTACTGTGATGAGGATGATAATAATATAGTAGTTTATAATAGGAAGTGTATCTCAATAAGGCATCTCCATCTCCAAACATTCTCCAATTGTCTTTTTGTCCACATATTGACCAGAGTGAGGTCAGTATGAGCTTACAGTGTATGATGCCACTAAGGAGTTAAAACGTGTCAGAACATCTCCTTGTTCTACTGTAGCTCAGGTTTGCCTAGTCCTCTGTGATTTACTGTCTGTGTCTGTCTATCTACCCAGCAGAGTCAGTCCTCAGGGTCAGACACTGGTGGCCTCTGCTACTTGTAATGTTTTGTCACATCTTTGTCCTCCCATTCGTGGTCTTTAGGAAAGCAAACATAGCATCAAGGTGTTGATGCCTCTCTGTGGCTTGTTTTTATTTTTTTATTTAAACTTTATTTAACTTGGCAAGTCAGTTAAGAACAAATTCTTATTTACAATGAGGGCCTACACCGGCCAAACCTGGACGACGCTGGGCCAATTCTCCGCCCTATGGGACTCCCAATCACGGCTGGTTGTGATACTGCCTGTATCGTTGGAATCTTCAGGAATGGCAGCTACTGCCTGAGAGTTCTGATTCTTCTTCACAATTCCATTTGTTCCAGTTCTCAGAATGCTTTCTGTTCTATTCTGTCTCATCCACGTGCTTATAACTGTCACATGATGACAGAAATGAACTATAAAGGAACTGTATGATTGTTCTTATCAGCCTCTGCCTTTCATACACTTTTAGATGTCTTTGATTGAGAAATAGGAATGTTTCTCTGGCTAAGCTCCGGTCGGTATACTAAGCAGTCAAAAGCCACCACGACGGACGAGGCTACTGGCTTTTCACCTGTTGTATCTTTCTAAATCAGCAGTTGTTCAGGCCTCAGCTCTTGAGGCAACTGTTAAGTTGAGTTGTGGTAGTACCCTGGTTGTCTACACAGTCTCGGGCTTGTGCATACCAGGATTTGTCCGGTATGTGGGCAAGTCACGTTTTTTGAGGGGCTGTGAACATATGGTGTGAACTGAACAGAACAGCAGTGGGTGAACCCAGGCGCGTGTCCCAATTGGCACCCTATTCCCGACACAGTGCGCTACTTTTGACCAGGGAGAGAATAGGGTGCCATTTGGGACCAGCCAGGCCAGGGGAGAGGACCAGCGGAGCGTGCTCACCAGTAATCCCCAACCTAATCCCCTTTCAATGTGTCAGACAAAATCATCTTTTGATATGGACTGACGGCCGCGCTGGTTCCCGCTCCACGTCCCCTTCCCGGGATTAGCTCTCTCGCCTCTAAATTCTCGCTCTCTCAGAGTCCTTCCCTGTGTTTTCTACAGATGGTAGGAGTTCTCACTCTGTCCGGCTTCCCTCAGCTCAGTCCTCTCACAGTCAGCCTTTACTTGTATGGTTTCTCTCTGTCTCTATTTGCCCCAGGGTAGATAGGGACTTTCTATCTCTTACTCACACACAAGTTCACTCACTGAGTTCAGCATGGCCAGTGAGGTAATGGCAGATTTCGGGGGGATTGTGTGCATGCCTGATTGCATAGTGGTAGTGGGAGTGCTGCTGGAAACCTTCTGCGGAGGACTGGACCATCTCCCTCCCTCTCTACCCTCTCTCCCTCGATCGCCATCACTCTCACTTGTAGGGCAGAAGGTGGCAGTGTGTTTAGTAGCTGTCTGTAATACAATATTCCACTCCCCTCTTTAAAAACAATCCCTATATACTGTAATTATTCATTTTCTGTTACAAATCTCAAGGATCCAATGGACAAAGCATTTCTCTCTGGAAAGAAAGGGAGATTCTTTTCACAGTTACTGTTACAGCACTTCTCTATTAGGTTCAAATGAAAGGGAACGTTCTAACAATCAAGATTATGTCGCCCCTATTATGCCCTGCTGTCCTTAATGAGGAAGAAATTAATTCTGCTCATGTTGCATGCAGTCTCTATGTAGTGCCTCAGTTGATAAAGTGTCTTATTACTATAGTATTATATAGTATTATCATTATATAATAGCTAATTTGATGGGGTTGTCCTTTGCCCTTGAACCATATGTGTTGTAGAGTGAGTAAATGCTGTGTTCCCACAGGAAATGGAGGCAGACGGAGTTCTGAGAACACATTGTGGTGTTTCAATGATATACAGTATCGTGGTCTGGGGCTTGGGGCTGGTCCTCCTAGCAGTTACAGGGAGGAGGTTGTGGGCAGTGTGAATCTGTCCCTCCCTGCCAACTATGGTACACTGCTACTAACAGAAAGGGGGATACCTAGTCAGTTGTACAACTGAATGCATTCAACTGAAATGTGTCTTCTGCATTTAACCCAACCCCTTTGAATTAGAGAGGTGTGGGGGGCTGCCTTAAATCGAGATCCACATCTTCAGCGCAGGGAGGTAAAAGTACAGATTTTTACCTTGTCAGCTCAGGGATTCAATCCAGCAACCTTTTGTTTATTGGCCCAACACTCTAACCACTAGGCCATCTGCCACTCAAATACTAGGGCTGCATGAAATGGGCAGAAAATCTTATTTGCGATTTTTGTACCAAATATTGCAATTTTACACTGAACAGAAATATAAATGCAACATGTAAAGTGTTAATCCCATGTTTCATGAGCTGAAATAAAAGTTCCCATAAATTTTCCATATGCACAAAAAGTTTATTTCTGTCAAATTTTCTGCACACATTTGATTACATCCCTGTTGTAATGGCAGATTTCCTCCTCTTCTTCTGAAGAGGAGTAAGGATCGGACCAAGATGCGGGCGTGGTAAGTGTTCATGACGATTTTAATAAAAAAAGCACTGAACACTATGAAATACAAAAACAATAAATGAATACGTGAAATAACCAAACCGAACCAGAACCGTGTGGCGACAAACACTCACACGGAAACAAACACCCACAAACCAACAGTGAAACCCAGGCTACATAAATATGGTTCTCAATCAGGGAAAACGATAAACAGCTGCCTCTGATTGAGAACCATATCAGGCCAAACACAGAAATAGAAAAAACCTAGAAACACAAACATAGACTGCCCACCCCAACTCACGCCCTGACCATACTAAATAAAGACAAAACAAAGGAAATAAAGGTCAGAACGTGACACCTGTTAGTGATCATTTCTCCTTTGCCAAGATAATCTGTCCACCTGACAGATGTGGCATATCAAGTAGCTGATTAAACAGCATGATCATTACACAGGTACACCTTGTGCTGGGACAATATAAAATAAAAATGTGCAGTTTTGTCACACAACACAATGCCACAGATGTCTCAAGTTTTGAGAGCGTGTGCAATTTGCATGCTGAGTGCAGGAATGTCCACCAGAGCTGTTGCCAGAGAATTTAATATTATTTTCTCTACCATAACCCGCCTCCATCGCAGTTTTAGAGAATCTGGCAGTACGTCCAACAAGCCACAGAACACATGTCCCGGTTAGGGGAGGCCCGGCTGGGATGTCCTTGTCCCATCGCGCTCTAGCGACTCCATGTGGCTATACGGTGCCAGCTGTATGGTGTTTCCTCTAATACATTGGTGCGGCTGGCTTTCGGGTAAAGCGAGCAGTATGTCAAGAAACAGTGCAGCTTGGCAGGGTCGTGTTTCGGTGGATGCATGGCTCTCAACCTTCACGTCTCCCGAGTCCATACAGGAGTTGCAGAGATGGGACAAGACTAACTACCAATTGGGGAGAAAAGAGCTCAAAATAAATACAAATAAATCATAAATAAAAAAATGTAATTGACCCATTGTCAAATGCACTGTTGAAGATCCACTATGCAGAAATCGCTCTGGCATTTTTTGCTTGCAAATTCTTTTGTTTCAGTTTGTGACAAAACAAGCATGTATAGTGTATAGAATCATTGTACCATCTAAACCGCTGTGAAATATGTTGTCTATAACCAAAAATATTGTATTTTCAGCTGGTGTACAAAACCGAAAGTAAAAAATGCAAAAATGAAACTTAAGAATAAGAAGCATAGCATTAACGCACATAGAACAGATCTACTGTTTCTTAGACTTGCTTTCAATGTGAATGACAGATCTATAACACACATTTCGATGTGCATTTGGTTCTTTCCATACTATGGACTTGGTATTTTACCAAATAGAGCTATCTTCTGTGTACCACTCCTACCTTGTCACAGCACAACTGATTGGCACAAACACATTAAGAAGGAAAGAAATTCCACAAATGAACTTTTAACAAGGCAGACCTGTTAATTGAAATGCATTCCAGGTGACTACCTCATGAAGCTGGTTAAGAGAATGCTAAGAGTGTGCAAAGCTGTCATCAAAGCAAAGGGTGGGTACTTTGAATAATCTCATTTGTTGAATACTTTTTTGGTTACTACATGATTCCATATGTGTTATTTCATAGTTTTGATGTCTTCACTATTATTCTGCAATGTAGAAAATAATAAAATAAATAAAAACCCTTAAATGAGTAGGTGTGTCCAAGCTTTTGACTGGTACTGTATGCGCATACAACAGACCTGAGATTAGGGCAGGCTATAGCCATGCCTCTTTCTGCCAACACGTGTGTGTGTCTTTGTGCTGGAAGTGTTTAGATGTCAGTTTCCCTCGCTGCAGAACAGAAAGTGTGTGTTGTTGGAAAGTGAGAGCAGCACCCTTGGGTCTGGGCTGGAAGGCCTGCTGACACACACACACACACACACACACACACACACACACACACACACACACACACACACACACACACACACACACACACACACACACACACACACACACACACACACACACACACATGCTCAAACACTCAACATCCAACAGGCTCTACCCACACATACTGAAAATGTAGATTATGAAGATAAACATTCAGACAATCCAGCCATTCAATTCAATGGCCCCTGTTCAGGGGCAGAACAACAGATTAGTACCTTGTCAGCTCCAGGGTTTGAACTTGCAACCTTCTGGTTACTAGTCCAACACTCTAACCACTAGGCTACCTTGCCGTCCCCTATAGGGCCGAGACTGCAGCTATAGGGCCAAGACTGCAGCTATAGGGCCAAGACTGCATCTCATGACTTTAGCAGGTGTAGACAAATAGCCATAGAGCATAATCCTAAAATAAGACGTATTCTCCCCTGCAGCACATTTGAAGCCTAGGGTCCCAGACACTGGATAGCCCTGTATTGCCGGGCCGTGGACTGGCCTCTATCCCATAATACGTCATATTCTGCTGCTGTGAAGAGAGACTTTCTCAGACTGAAACCTGAGAGCTAGGCCAACGCTTTGATATGGAGCTGAGGGGCGAGAGGGGGAGGGAATGAGGGATAAAGGGATGGGAGAGAGGGGGAGTGTGGAGAGGGAGGGGTGAGGTGAATCGGTGGCATTCTGTCAGATCATAACATACTGCAGACAGGAGCTCTGGCTACCTCTCTCCTCCTCCCTCTCCCTCTCGGTCGCTCTCTCAATTCAAAGCGGCGTTATTGGCATGGGAAACGTGTTGACATTGCCAAAGCACGTGCAATAAACAATAAACAAAAGTGAAGACAAAACAACGTCAACAAAAAAATGATTAGAATTTAACAGTAAATATTGCCCTCAAAAAGGTTTAAAAGAAATATACATATCAAGTGATATGTTATCAGCTATGTACAGTGTTTTAGCAATGTGTAAATAGTTGTAGTACAAATAGGAGTGGAAGATAAATAAACATATATTGGTGGTATTTACAATGTTGTTTGTGTGCCACTGGTTTCCCAAGATAAAATATTTAAGTGCCTTTGAAAGGGTAATCAAACCGGCAAAACGTCAGTACAGAGACAAAGTGGAGTCGCAATTCAACGGCCATGAGACTTATGTGGCAGGGTCTACAGACAATCACGGATTACAAAGTGAAAACCAACATGTCGCGGACACCGATGTCTTGCTGCCAGACAAGCTACAAACCTTCTTTGCCCGCTTTGAGGATAACACAGTGCCACTGGCGGAGCCCGTCCCCAAGGATTGTAGATTCTCGTTCTCCATGGCCAACGTGAGTAAGACATTTAAGCGTGTTAACCCTTGCAAGGCTGCCGGCCCAGATGGCATCACCAGCCGCGTCCTGAGAGCATGTGCAGACCTGCTGGCTGGAGTGTTTACGGACATATTCAATCTCTCCATATTCCAGTCTGCTGTCCCCACTTGCTTCAAGATGTCCACCATTGTTCCTGTACCCAAGAAAGCAAATGTAACTGAACTAAATGACTATCGCCCCATAGCACTCACTTCTGTCATCATGACGTTCTTTGAGAGGCTAGTTAAGGATCATATCACCTCTACCTTACCTGACACCCTAGACCACTTCAATTTGTTTACCACCCCAATAGATCCACAGACGATGCAATCACCATCACACTGCCGTATCTCAAATGGAGAAGAGGAATACCTATGTCAGAATTCTGTTCATTGACTACAGCTCAGCCTTCAACACCATAGTACCTTTCAGGCTCATCATTAAGCTCATCACAGCACCCAATGTCACAGAAAGGGCAAAAAGATCATCAAGAACATCAACCATCTGAGCCACGGCCTGTTCACCCCACTATCATCCAGAAGGCGAGGTCAGTACAGGTGCACCAAAGCTGGGACCGATTGACTGAAAAGCTGCTTCTATCTCAAGGCCATCAGACTGTTAAATAGTCATCACTAGCCGGCTACCACCTGGTTACTCATCCCTGTACCTTAGAGGCTGCTGCCCTGTATACATAGACATGGAATCACTGGCCACATTAATAATGGAACACTAGTCACATTAAAAATGTTTACATACTGCTCATCTCATATGTATATACTGTATTCTATTCTACTGGATTTTGCCACTCTGACATTGATTGTCCTAATAGTTATATCTTTTTTAATTCAATTATTTTAGTTTTAGATTTGCGTATTGTTGTGAATTGTTAGATACTATTGCACTGTTGGAGCTAGGAACACAAGCATTTCGCTACACCCGCAATAACATCTGCTAAATATGTGCATGTGACCAATACATTTGATTTGATTCTAATGTTTCCCATGCTAATAAAGCCCCTTTGAATTGAATTGAGAGAGCAAGAGAGAGAAGGGAGCAAGAGAAGGGAGGGGCACCATGAGAGATTCACAGTGCTCTGTTTCCTGATCTCGCTCACTGTACCTGGGTCAGGAAAGGAAAGTCAGCTTTCACACACACACACTCTCCCTTACAGCTGCTTCCTGAGCAATGTGTGCCCTCCTAACCCCACCCAACATTCTTCAGCATTGCAACTCCTGGGAACACACGGTACACCTCGCGAGGTACACAATATAACTCCAACTCCACACCTCATCAGATCATAAACAACTGATTAATAAAACCCATGGCGGTCGCCGACGGCCTTTCTTTAAATTAGTAAGTCGGCCCGCTAACGGCCTTGTTTTTCTAACAATATCTGTGTCAATATTGCAAAATGAACTTGCTTAACAACTTGTCATCCACCAGAAAATAGGGCATGCAGTCATTTGATATATGCAGTGGGGCAAAAAAGTATTTAGTCAGCCACCAATTGTGCAAGTTCTCCCACTTAAAAAGATGAGAGAGGCCTGTAATTTTCATCATAGGTACACTTCAACTATGACAGACAAAATGAGAAGAAAAAAATCCAGAAAATCACATTGTAGGATTTTTTATGAATTTATTTGCAAATTATGGTGGAAAATAAGTATTTGGTCACCTACAAACAAGCAAGATTTCTGGCTCTCACAGACCTGTAACTTCTTCTTTAAGAGGCTCCTCTGTCCTCCACTCATTACCTGTATTAATGGCACCTGTTTGAACTTGTTATCAGTATAAAAGACACCTGTCCACAACCTCAAACAGTCACACTCCAAACTCCACTATGGCCAAGACCAAAGAGCTGTCAAAGGACACCAGAAACAAAATTGTAGACCTGCACCAGGCTGGGAAGACTGAATCTGCAATAGGTAAGCAGCTGTCGTGTCGTGTCCCTGTATATTTCGTTTATTTTTCGTTTATTTTTCGTTCTTTTACATAGCTATCCCTTTAAAAACATTTTTCTAAACCTAAGCTTCCAAATACGCTGGATCTTCACAACTAGCTATCTAGCTAACCCGCAACCCCGGATGATTACCCCTGGCTAGCGTTTCCACCCACTTAGCTTGAAGCTAGCCCGGCCTGCGCTACCACCGTAGCATACTCCTGAGCTACAATACCCGGGCCCACGACCGGTCTATCGATTTCACCGCATGAAGAGGAATAAACAGACTCACCCCATCGCGACGTCAAAGGCTAACTCTCTAGCCCTCGCTATCTCCCTGCTTGCTAATTCGGCCTGCTAACTGCTAGCTTGTCCAGCTCCGGTCCGCTAACTGCTACCTTGTCTAGCCCGGGCCTACAAACTGTTAGCTTGTTAGCACAGGCCTGCTAACCGCCTGAATCGCCGCGTCCCAAACGCCCACCGGACCCATATTTACTTTCTATCTGTTTTGACTTTTAATTTGTTTATACCTTCCGGAAACCTCCCTCACCCAATGTGATACGGAATCGCTATTATTTTTTATTTATTTTTAGAACACACTCAAGAACCTCCAGAAGCTAACCAGCTAACTAGCTACAAGCTATTTAGTCATTGTTAGTTTTTTTTAACCTGGATAACACTCGCCAGTCCAGCTTCCCTGCCCCATCCACCGCTGCCCCTGGACACTGATCTCTTGGCTACATAGCTGATGCACGCTGGACTGTCCATTAATCACGGTACTCCATTCTGCTTGTTTGTTTTATCTGTTGGCCCCGTTGCCTAGTCTACGCCATTTTACCTGCTGTTGTTGTGCTAGCTGATTAGCTGTTGTCTCACCTACTGTTTTAGCTAGCTTTCCCAATTCAACACCTGTGATTACTGTATACCTCGCTGTATGTCTCTCTCAAATGTCAATATGCCTTGTATACTGTTGTTCAGGTTAGTTATCATTGTTTTAGTTCACAATGGAGCCCCTAGTTCCACTCTTCATACCCCTGATAACTCCTTTGTCCCACCTCCCACACATGCGGTGACCTCACCCATTACTACGAGCATGTCCAGAGATACAACCTCTCTCATCATCACCCAGTGCCTGGGCTTACCTCTGCTGTACCCGCACCCCACCATACCCCTGTCTGCGCATTATGCCCTGAATATATTCTACCATGCCCAGAAACCTGCTCCTCTTATTCTCTGTCCCCAACGCTCTAGGCGACCAGTTTTGATAGCCTTTAGCCGCACCCTCATACTACTCCTTCTCTGTTCCGCGGGTGATGTGGAGGTAAACCCAGGCCCTGCATGTCCCCAGGCACCCTCATTTGTTGACTTCTGTGATCGAAAAAGCCTTGGTTTCATGCATGTCAACATCAGAAGCCTCCTCCCTAAGTTTGTCTTACTCACTGCTTTAGCACACTCTGCTAACCCTGATGTCCTTGCTGTGTCTGAATCCTGGCTCAGGAAGGCCACCAAAAATTCAGAGATTTCCATACCCAACTATAACATCTTCCGTCAAGATAGAACTGCCAAAGGGGGAGGAGTTGCAGTTTACTGCAGAGATAGCCTGCAAAGTAATGTCATACTTTCCAGGTCCATACCCAAACAGTTCGAACTACTAATTTTGAAAATTACTCTCTCCAGAAATAAGTCTCTCACGGTTGCCGCCTGCTACCGACCCCCCTCAGCTCCCAGCTGTGCCCTGGACACCATTTGTGAATTGATCGCCCCCCATCTAGCTTCAGAGTTTGTTCTGTTAGGTGACCTAAACTGGGATATGCTTAACACCCCGCCAGTCCTACAATCTAAGCTAGATGCCCTCAATCTCACACAAATCATCAAGGAACCCACCAGGTACAACCCTAACTCTGTAAACAAGGGCACCCTCATAGACGTCATCCTGACCAACTGGCCCTCCAAATACACCTCCGCTGTCTTCAACCAGGATCTCAGCGATCACTGCCTCATTGCCTGTATCCGCTACGGAGCCGCAGTCAAACGACCACCCCTCATCACTGTCAAACGCTCCCTAAAACACTTCTGTGAGCAGGCCTTTCTAATCGACCTGGCCCGGGTATCCTGGAAGGACATTGACCTCATCCCGTCAGTTGAGGATGCCTGGTCATTCTTTAAAAGTAACTTCCTCACCATTTTAGATAAGCATGCTCCGTTCAAAAAATGCAGAACTAAGAACAGATACAGCCCTTGGTTCACCCCAGACCTGACTGCCCTCGACCAGCACAAAAACATCCTGTGGCGGACTGCAATAGCATCGAATAGTCCCCGTGATATGCAACTTTTCAGGGAAGTCCGGAACCAATACACGCAGTCAGTCAGGAAAGCTAAGGCCAGCTTCTTCAGGCAGAAGTTTGCATCCTGTAGCTCCAACTCCAAAAAGTTCTGGGACACTGTGAAGTCCATGGAGAACAAGAGCACCTCCTCCCAGCTGCCCACTGCACTGAGGCTAGGTAACACGGTCACCACTGATAAATCCATGATTATCGAAAACTTCAATAAGCATTTCTCAACGGCTGGCCATGCCTTCCGCCTGGCTACTTCAACCTCGGCCAACAGCTCCGCCCCCCCCGCAGCTCCTCGCCCAAGCCTCTCCAGGTTCTCCTTTACCCAAATCCAGATAGCAGATGTTCTGAAAGAGCTGCAAAACCTGGACCCGTACAAATCAGCTGGGCTTGACAATCTGGACCCTCTATTTCTGAAACTATCTGCCACCATTGTCGCAACCCCTATTACCAGCCTGTTCAACCTCTCTTTCATCTCGTCTGAGATCCCCAAGGATTGGAAAGCTGCCGCAGTCATCCCCCTCTTCAAAGGGGGAGACACCCTGGACCCAAACTGTTACAGACCTATATCCATCCTGCCCTGCCTATCTAAGGTCTTCGAAAGCCAAGTCAACAAACAGGTCACTGACCATCTCGAATCCCACCGTACCTTCTCCGCTGTGCAATCTGGTTTCCGAGCCGGTCATGGGTGCACCTCAGCCACACTCAAGGTACTAAACGATATCATAACCGCCATCGATAAAAGACAGTACTGTGCAGCCGTCTTCATCGACCTTGCCAAGGCTTTCGACTCTGTCAATCACCATATTCTTATCGGCAGACTCAGTAGCCTCGGTTTTTCGGATGACTGCCTTGCCTGGTTCACCAATTACTTTGCAGACAGAGTTCAGTGTGTCAAATCGGAGGGCATGCTGTCCGGTCCTCTGGCAGTCTCTATGGGGGTGCCACAGGGTTCAATTCTCGGGCCGACTCTTTTCTCTGTGTATATCAATGATGTTGCTCTTGCTGCGGGCGATTCCCTGATCCACCTCTACGCAGACGACACCATTCTATATACTTTCGGCCCGTCTTTGGACACTGTGCTATCTAACCTCCAAACAAGCTTCAATGCCATACAACACTCCTTCCGTGGCCTCCAACTGCTCTTAAACGCTAGTAAAACCAAATGCATGCTTTTCAACCGGTCGCTGCCTGCACCTGCATGCCCGACTAGCATCACCACCCTGGATGGTTCCGACCTAGAATATGTGGACGTCTATAAGTACCTAGGTGTCTGGCTAGACTGCAAACTCTCCTTCCAGACTCATATCAAACATCTCCAATCGAAAATCAAATCAAGAGTCGGCTTTCTATTCCGCAACAAAGCCTCCTTCACTCACGCCGCCAAGCTTACCCTAGTAAAACTGACTATCCTACCGATCCTCGACTTCGGCGATGTCATCTACAAAATGGCTTCCAACACTCTACTCAGCAAACTGGATGCAGTCTATCACAGTGCCATCCGTTTTGTCACTAAAGCACCTTATACCACCCACCACTGCGACTTGTATGCTCTAGTCGGCTGGCCCTCGCTACATATTCGTCGCCAGACCCACTGGCTCCAGGTCATCTACAAGTCCATGCTAGGTAAAGCTCCGCCTTATCTCAGCTCACTGGTCACGATGGCAACACCGTAGCACGCGCTCCAGCAGGTGTATCTCACTGATCATCCCTAAAGCCAACACCTCATTTGGCCGCCTTTCGTTCCAGTACTCTGCTGCCTGTGACTGGAACGAATTGCAAAAATCGCTGAAGTTGGAGACTTTTATCTCCCTCACCAACTTCAAACATCAGCTATCTGAGCAGCTAACCGATCGCTGCAGCTGTACATAGTCTATTGGTAAATAGCCCACCCTTTTCACCTACCTCATCCCCATACTGTTTTTATTTATTTACTTTTCTGCTCTTCTGCACACCAATATCTCTACCTGTACATGACCATCTGATCATTTATCACTCCAGTGTTAATCTGCAAAATTGTAATTATTTGCCTACCTCCTCATGCCTTTTGCACACATTGTATATAGACCCCCCCCCCTTTGTTTTCTACTGTGTTATTGACTTGTTAATTGTTTACTCCATGTGTAACTCTTTGTTGTATGCTCACACTGCTATGCTTTATCTTGGCCAGGTCGCAGTTGCAAATGAGAACTTGTTCTCAACTAGCCTACCTGGTTAAATAAAGGTGAAATAAAATTTAAAAAAATTGGTTTGAAGAAATCAACTGTGGGAGCAATTATTAGGAAATGGAAGACATACAAGACCACTGATAATCTCCCTCGATCTGGGGCTCCACGCAAGATCTCACCCCGTGGGGTCAAAATGATCACAAGAACGGTGAGCAAAAATCCCAGAACCACACGGGGGGACCTAGTGAATGACCTGCAGAGAGCTGGGACCAAAGTAACAAAGCCTACCATCAGTAACACACTACGCCGCCAGGGACTCAAATCCTGCAGTGCCAGACGTGTCCGCCTGCTTAAGCCAGTACATGTCCAGGCCCATCTGAAGTTTGCTAGAGAGCATTTGGATGATCCAGAAGAAGATTGGGAGAATGTCTTATGGTCAGATGAAACCAAAATATAACTTTTTGGTGAAAACTCAACTCGTCGCGTTTGGAGGACAAAGAATGCTGAGTTGCATCCAAAGAACACCATACCTACTGTGAAGCATGGGGGTGGAAACATCATGCTTTGGGGCTGTTTTTCTGCAAAGGGACCAGGATGACTGATCCGTGTAAAGGAAAGAATGAATTGGGCCATGTATCGTGAGATTTTGAGTGAAAACCTCCTTCCATCAGCAAGGGCATTGAAGATGAAACGTGGCTGGGTCTTTCAGCATGACAATGATCCCAAACACACCGCCCGGGCAACGAAGGAGTGGCTTCGTAAGTGGCTTCGTAAGAAGTCTTCAGATCTCAACCCCATAGAACATCTTTGGAGGGACTGCATAACCGAGGGACTGTCATAACTGCATAACCGTTCAGTGTCGACTAGAGATGCATTGGTTGATGTTGGGCACCTTTTGACCACTAGATGGCCCCAGAGGTTTGTTTTACTGAGAGGGGGATTGACTGTTGAATGGAGGAACATGAGTGAAGTTGTGGCATTTTGTCTGCCCTTTCTAAACAGATGGAAACGGTCACCCTATTCTCATCAGGCCTGTTCTAGCCATCCATTTTCAAGATGCATTGTACTGTCACCATTTTATCTAATTATTTTTAAATATCCTGATCTTGCATTCTGAAGTGCTGTTTTGGAAAATGTTCATATTCTGCATGATATTTGTTAATCTTTAGTTATGGAGCTTTCCATTACTTTGCTTTTAATGGATTACATAAAACATGCAAGGGGAATAAGGGAGTACAGTAGTGTGTATGGAACAATGGAAGCAGGACTCCCCTGAGAGTTCTGAGTGAATCACAGACAGAGCCTGTTGAGTGGACATGGGCTCATTAGACCCCAGTCCATTTATCTACACAAGTTGAGCAATTGCATTCTTCTCATATTACTCTATGTAGGTTACTCAGTATGAGAAGATGGTCATCCTCCTGCATCTCACATCTGCCTGTAGTTATTCAACTCTGCCTGCCAGACCCGTGAGGCAAACTCTGTCATATCCAGGATGGAATGTCATGCACTCATGTCCATAACCTGTAATACATTGTATAGATGGAAGGGACTTCATCACCCACTGGAGACATGAAGAGAGAACCTCACCCAGAGAGCTGTGCATGTCAGTGTGTTAGACAGAACCTCACTAACTAGCTAGCGAGCATAGACTAACAATGCTACTGGCTCCCATAAGAGGAGATCTGCAAATTGATACTAATCTATTAGCCCTATAATAAATTATATTCTGAAATTTCATCTGATGGTTTCTTTGAATCAGTACACCACACACACGATTTCTAGCCAGTGACAGCCACCCAGCTGGAACTGACTCGCCCGTACCAAAGCGTAAAAACCTACCTAGCTAGCATTAGCATGAAGCAATATATTTGTGCTACCTGCTCCCAGTAATTTATACTAGCTTTAATCTCTTATCCCTATAATCTCTTATCCCTATAACGAATATAATCCCTATACTTTTATTTGAATCAGTAACATTCCACCACACAAACGATCTCTAGCCAGCTGACAGTCAGTTAGACGTGCACCCCATACTGAATTGTCAAAAGCCACGCTCACTCATTTTCTGGTTGAGCACACACACACACAGCATTGCTACCTCATTCATAATATACAGTGCCTTGCGAAAGTATTCGGCCCCCTTGAACTTTGCGACCTTTTGCCACATTTCAGGCTTCAAACATAAAGATATAAAACTGTATTTTTTTGTGAAGAATCAACAACAAGTGGGACACAATCATGAAGTGGAACGACATTTATTGGATATTTCAAACTTTTTTAACAAATCAAAAACTGAAAAATTGGGCATGCAAAATTATTCAGCCCCTTTACTTTCAGTGCAGCAAACTCTCTCCAGAAGTTCAGTGAGGATCTGTGAATGATCCAATGTTGACCTAAATGACTAATGATGATAAATACAATCCACCTGTGTGTAATCAAGTCTCAGATGAGACTAAAATTGAGTTTTTTGGCCATCAAGGAAAACGCTATGTCTGGCCCAATCCTAACATCTCTCATCACCCCGAGAACACCATCTTTTTCATCAGAAGGGACTGGGAAACTGGTCAGAATTGATGGAATGATGGATGGTGCTAAATACAGGGAAATTCTTGAGGGAAACCTGTTTCAGTCTTCCAGAGATTTGAGACTGGGACGGAGGTTCACCTTCCAGCAGGACAATGACCCTATGCATACTGCTAAAGCAACACTCAAGTGGTTTAAGAGGAAACATTTAAATGTCATGGAATGGCCTAGTCAAATCCCAGACCTCAATCCAATTGAGAATCTGTGGTAAAACTTAAAGATTGCTGTACACGAGCGGAACCCATCCAACTTGAAGGAGCTGGAGCAGTTTTTAATTGAAGAATGGACAAAAATCCTAATGGCTATCTGTGCCAAGCTTAAAGAGACATACCCCAAGAGACTTGAAGTGCTAATTGCTGCAAAAGTTGGCTCTACAAAGTATTGACTTTGGGGGGGTTGAATAGTTACGCACACTCAAGTTCTCCATTTTTTGTCTTGTTTGTTTCACAAGAAAAAATATTTTGCATCTTCAAGGTGACATGTTGTGTAAATCAAATGATACAAACCAGGTTGTAAGGCAATTAAATAGGAAAAATGCCAGGGGGGGTGAATACTTTCACAAGCCACTGTAATTAGCACAACAAGCTGTGGCATGCCCAATGTGTGCTCAATGTGTCTGCTTAGGTGCCATCAATACATGAAAGCGGGAAAAAACTGTTTTGCAAAAATGACTTCCACCAATCCCTGTGGCCTAGATGATTGTAGTATCTATGTGAATCAACGTTGCCATGTGAGGGTGCATTAGGACTGTACAACCACGTCAATACTAGGTTTTTTTCCTGTCAATGTCCATCCATGCAATCTAAATAAGCAATAGGGCAATAAGAGTCCAAGAAGATAGACATCATCACCAAGCTGTGTCCTCTGATGCCTGCAAATCTATGTTCTGGAATGCCTTGACTGTGAACAGCATTGCTGACGATGAGGAGTGATATGGAAGAGCACTGTAGGTTTACTTAATAATGAAATGAAAATGATACTTAAAAATAAAATGTAGCTATTCAGCATTTTATCAATTGTAGCTACTGTAAATGTCGTTTGTGTTCTCTTATTAATATGAAAATGTAAATCTGTTTAAAATACATTTTTAAAGCTGTTATTTATTCAAACGGTCTATGTAACTAAATATATATATATTTTTTAAATATATTCAAATAATTTAATTTGCAATCTCATGCTAATTGTTTATAATTAGTATTACCTTACATCATACTTCTATCATGTTCCAATACATCTTTATATATTGCAAGATAGGTAATCCTTTCATGTAATTCAAACAATTGCAGTGCTGCTTTTCACATTTATTCTTATAAAAAGACATGGGCAACATGTAAAACACAGTATGTTATGTGACTGACGCAGAACCTACGTCTCCATGTAAATGTAACTGGCATCTTAGTGGAAGACACACAAAGGATTCCGTTTCAACCCTGTTACACTGTCAGTAATTACACTGCTATTTTATTAATAGCACAAATGAGAAGTATAGTAAACTAACAAATTAAAATGGCAGATACTGCTTTTTGCTTTGGTATTACCCTGCAATTTGTAAAATATCATGCCAAGAAAGAAGGCAGTAACTGCCATTTAAGGGTCAAAGGTCATGTCAGAGGTCAGGGTCAACATGAATTAACAAATTGCTTACAGTAAGACAACAGATCACTACATCTCCAATCTCCCTAGAATTAATTTGGCTGGAGAATTAAAAAGCCATTTTTCTCAGTTCCACGCTATGAGCAGTTACTGCCTTTTTGCTTGGTAGGGCAGCGTGGTTGTCAGTGTGTTAGACAGACAGAGCCTCACCCAGAGAGCTGTGCACATCAGTGTGCTAGACAGACAGAACCTCGCATAGAGAGCTGTGCACGTCAGTGTGTTAGACAGACAGAATCTCACCCAGACAAATCCTTAGATATGGGCAAATAGAACTAGAACTAGAAATGCCATTCTAGTTCTGTTTAGATAGCTGAAGTTGTACTCTACACACAACTGATTTGTATTTTGGATGAGATGGGTCCCATTATGTCTTGCGAAAACCAAACACTGCATTCCATAGTAAGAACCTCATACCAACGGACCTGGATGACATGCTTTGATAGAAGGAACCATGAATTCTGCTCTGTATCAGAGAATTCTGCAGGAGAACGTCAGGCCATCCTTCTGTGAGCTGAAGCTGAAACGTTTTGGAAAGCTCTAGTCAAAGTCCAGACCTAATCCCAATTGAGATGTTGTGGCAGGACTTCAAACGAGCAGTTCATACTTGAAAACTCACAAATGTTAAAGCAGTTTTGCAGGCAAAAGTGGGCCAAAATTCATCCACAGCGATGTGAGAGACTGATCAACAACTGTAGGAAGCATTTGGTTGCAGTCATTGCAGCTAAAAGGTGGCACAACCAGTTACTGAGTGTAAGGGGGAAATTACTTTTTCACACAGGGGAATTGGGTGTTGCAGAACTTTGTTAATTAAATCAATAAAAAAAGTATACTTTTATTTTGTTATTTGTAAACTCAGGTTCCCTTTATCTAATATTAGGTTTTTGTTGAAGATCTGATAACATTTAGTATCAAAAAGATAATTTTTCATGCCACTGTGTGTAAATACGATTTTTCTGTATTTCATTTTCAATAAATGTTCTAAAATTCAAAAAACATGTTTCTACTTTGTTATTTAGGGGTATTGTGTGTAGATGACTGAGTTAAAAATATCATTTAATACATTTTAAATTCAGGCTGTAACACAACAAGTCAAGTGGTATGAATACTTTCTGAAGGCACTGCATGTAAAGAAGCACGCACTCTTCTATGAACCAACAACACACGGAATGGTCAGATATACACTCTTGTGGAGGGATAGGGTTCTACCAAGAACCGTTTTGATCAGAATAACCCTTTTTGGGAAGGGTTCTTTGTAAGTCAAAGGTTTCTACTTAGAACCTTTAACATCCTAATAACTGTTTTTGGAAGAAAGGTTTCTTTGATGATTCTTTGGAAGGCAAGAAGGATTGTTTGGAAGGCAAGAAGGGGTTCTACATAGAACCATATATAATATTTCCCAGCATGCTCTATTGCAGGGAGATTTAAAGAATTGTTTTTTTTACTGAAATATCTGTGTTTTTGATTGGTTGATACATTTTATACTACACAAAGATAACATACCATTTTCTAAACTAATCCAATCTGTTAGTAATTGGATTTATTGCAACTGTTACTGAGATGGTTGTTCCAGTTTAGATGACTAGGGTAGTCTTAATAGTCAGTCATTCTGAATGCAGGTTTTGAGTAATCAACAATTCCACTTGTTGGACAACCTAACTCTGGATTCCAATAGGAATTACACATCACTTTGCAAGGCAGCATGATGTAACTTGCAGGTGTGATGTGGCCTGTAAACCAGGAGATTCCCAACACTACTGTGTTAGGATACACAGTTAAAGTCGGAAGTTTACATACACTAAGATTTGAGTCATTAAAACTTGTTTTTCAACCACTCCACAAATTTCTTGTTAACAAACGATAGTTTTGGCAAGTCGGTTAGGATATCTACCATGTGCATGATACAAGTAATTTTCCCAACAAATCTTTACAGACAGATTATTTCACAGATTATTTTCACACTCAGAAGTTTACATATGACTGTGACTGTGCCTTTAAACAGCCTTTAAAATTCCAGAAGGTGTTGTCATGGTTTTAGAAGCTTCTGATAGGCTAATTGACATAATTTGAGTCAATTGGAGGTATACTTGTGGATGTATTTCAAGACCTACCTTCAAACTCAGTGCCTCTTTGCTTGACATCATGGGAAAATCAAAAGAAATCAGCCAAGACTTAAGAAAAACATTTTTAGGCCTCCACAAGTCTGGTTCATCCTTGGGAGAATTTCCAAAAGCCTGAAGGTACCACGTAACAAACAATGTTACGCAAACATAAACATCATGGGACCACGAAGCAGTCATACCGCTCAGGAAGGAGAAGCATTCTGTCTCCTAGAGATGAATGTACTTTGGTGCAAAAAGTGCAAATCAAACCCATAACAACAGCAAAGGACCTTGTGAAGATGCTGGAGGAAACAGGTACAAAATTATCCATATCCACAGTAAAACGAGTCCTATATTGACATAACCTGAAAGGTAGCCCAGCAAGGAAGAAGCCACTGCTCCAAAACCACCATAAAAAAGCCAGACTACGGTTTGCAACTGCACATGGTAACAAAGATTGTACTTTTTAGAGAAATATCCTCTGGTCTAATGAAACAAAAATAGAACTGTTTGGCCATAATGACCATCGTTATGTTTGGAGGAAAAAGGGGGAGGCTTGCAAGCCGAAGAACACCATCCCAACCGTGAAGCACGGGGGTGGCAGCATCATGTTGTGGGGGTGCTTTGTTGCAGGAGGGACAGGTGCACTTCACAAAATAGATGGCTTCATGAGGAAGGAAAATTATGTGGATATATTGAAGCAACATCTCAAAACATCAGTTAGGAAGTTAAAGATTGGTCGCTAATGGGTCTTTCAAATGGACAATGACCCCAAGCATACTTCCAAAGTTGTGGCAAAATGGCTTAAGGACAACAAAGTCAAGGTATTGGAGCGGCCATCTCAAAGCCCTGACCTTAAGCCCATAGAGGATTTGTGGGCAGAACTGAAAAAGCGTGTGCGGCCTACAAACCTGACTCAGTTACACTAGCTGTGTCAGGAGGAATGGGCCAAAATTCACCCAACTTATTGTGGAAGGCTACCCAAAACATTTGACTCAAGTTAAACAATTTAAAGGCAATGCTACCAAATACTAATTGAGTGTATGTAAACTTCTGACCCACTGGGAATGTGATGAAATAAATACAAGCTGAAATAAATCTTTCTCTTGTCACGATTCCGCCGAAAGTCGGCTCCTCTCCTTGTTTGGGCGGCATTCGGCGGTCGACGTCACCGGCTTTCTAGCCATCGCCGCTCCTTTTTATGTATGTGACATCTCTCTACTATTATTCTGACATTTCACATTCTTAAAATAAAGTGGTGATCCTAACTGACCTAAGACAGGGAATCTTTACTCGGATTAAATGTCAGGAATTGTGAAAAACTGAGTTTAAATGTATTTGGCTAAGGTGTATGTAAACTTCCGACTTCAACTGTAACTAGGCCCTTAAAGAAGGGCCTTATGGTATACACTATTGGTCCAAAGTTTTAGAACATCTACTAATTTAAGGGTTTTTCTTTATTTTTACAATTTTCTACATTGTAGAATAATAGTGAAGACATCAAATCTATGAAATAACACATATGGAATCATGTAGAAAGCAAAAAAGTGTTACACATCAAAATATATTTTATATTTGAGATTCTTCAAATAGCCACCCTTTGCCTTGATGACAGCTTTGCACACTCTTGACATTCTCCCAACCAGCTTCATGAGATAGTCACCTGGAATGCATTTCAATTAACAGGTATGTCTTCTTAAAAGTTAATTTTTGGAATTTATTTTCTTTCTTAATGTGTTTGAGCCAATCAGTTGTGTTGTGACAAGGTAGGTGTGGTATACAGAATATAGTCTTATTTGGTAAAAGTCCATATCCAAGTCCATAAAAGTCCAAGTCCATAGTCCATATTATGGCAAGAACAGCTCAAATAAGCAAAGAGAAATGACAGTCCATCATTACTTTAAGACATGAAGGTCAGTCAATTCTGAAAATGTCAAGAACTTTGAATGTTTCTTCAAGTGCAGTCGCAAAAAACATCAAGCACTTTGATGAAACTGGCTCTCATGAGGACTGCCACCAGAATGTAATACCTAGAGTTACCTCTGCTGCAGAGGATAAGTTCATTTGAGTTACCAGCCTGAGAAATTGCAGCCCAAATAAATGCTTCACAGAGTTCAAGTAACAGACACATGTCAACATCAACTGTTCAGAGTTGACTGCATGAATCAGGCCTTCATGGTCGAATTGCTGCAAAGAAACCCCTACTAAAGGACACCAATAAGAAGAAGAGACTTGCTTGGGCCAAGAAATACGAGAAAGAAATACGAAATACGGTTAGAGGAAGGAAAGGAAGGAAAAGCAGCCAACAAGTGCTCAGCATATGTGGGATCTCCTTCAAGACTGTTGGAAAAGCATTCCAGGTCAAGCTGGTTGAGAGAATGCCAAGAGTGTGCAAAGCTGTCATCAAGGCAAAGGGTGGCTATTTGAAGAATCTCAAATACAAAATATATTTTAACACTTTTTTGGTTATAACATGATTCCATATGTATTACTTCATAGTTTTGATGTCTTCACTATTATTCTACAATGTAGAAAATAGGAAGAATAAAGAAAAACCATTGAATGAGTAGGTGTTCTAAAACCTTTGACCGGTAGTGTGTGTTATGTATTGTCATAAATCGTTACATTTTAAAGGCTAATAAGGCTGGTGGGTTCTACCCGTTCATAGAAGGTTCTCTGAAGAAACCTCCAAAGGTAAAAGGGTTCTTGCTAGAACCCTTCATAGACGGTTCTAGGAAGAACCTTCAGAGGATAAAATGGTTCTAGGTAGAACCCTTCATAGAGGGTTCTAGGTAAAACCCTCGGTAAAGGGTTCTACCCAGGACTAAAAAGGGTGGTTCCCCTATGGGGACAAACTGAAGAACCTTGTATGATTCTACTTAGCACCTTTTTTTCTAAGAGTGTACTATTCTGTGGAATGATGATGAAAAACAGAGCTAGATGAAGTTAGGCAACAGACTCATATCAAAACATACAAGGAATCGCACAGGATCAATCTTTCATCCAGGGAGTTAGAAGGAGAATCTCAGAAAATAATATTAGTATTATAATATTAGATTATACACTAAGATCATATTAATATACACTTACATCACATTATGATTTTATATTTATCTCATAATTAAGTTACCCTTAGGAAAATGAAGCACAAATCTAATCAGCTATACTGACTAGAATATTATTGGCTTAAGGACTGTCAAACAGTGGGTTAATGTTCTTCCTGAGTGTCCTAAACTGACTTATATTTGTCTAAGGTGTGCAGTAACGAATGGTTAACGTATGTTGTCAGTAGGTGATTTTAGTGGAGAGTTTCGCATTGGTGTCAATAGCTCCTGGTCATAGTTTGGAGCAGAAGCTAAGGTAAAGCTTTTAGTTGAGATACAGGAGTGTTTTCTTCCTGCAAGGGGTGAGGGAGAGAGAGAGAAAGTGTGAATGAGAGAGGTAGATAGAGAGAGAGAAGAGGAATGTTGTAATGTGGATGATGATTGATGCTTGGTGTTCTCAGACAGAGAACAGTAGTCTACTCTACTAGCCTCGTCCTCAGAGCATGCGCAGACCAGCTGGCTGGTGTGTTCACGGACATATTCAATCTCTCCCTATCCCAGTCTGTTGTCCCAACATGCTTCAAGATGGCTACCATTGTTCCTGTACCCAAGAAGGCAAAGAAAACTGAACCAAATGACTACCGCCCCATAGCACTCACTTCTGTCATCATGAAGTGCTTTGAGAGACTAGTCAAGGATCAAATCACCTCCACCTTACCATCCACCATAGGCCCACTTCAATATGCATACCACCCCAACAGGCTATTGCCATCACAAAAGGATTACCTATGTAAGAATGCCCTCCAAGCTCATCATCAAGCTGGAGGCCCTGGGTCTCAACCCCGCCCTGTGCAATTGGGTCCTGGACTTTCTGACGGGCTGCCCCAAGGTGGTGAAGGTAGGAAACAACATCTCCGCTTCGCTGACCCTCAACACTGGGGCCCCACAAGGGTCCATGCTCAGCCCCCTCCTGTACTCCCTTGTCACCCATGACTGCGTGGCCATGCACACCTCCAACTCAATCATCAAGTTTGCAAACGACACAACAGTAGTGGGCTTGATTACCAGCAATGACGAGACAGCCTACAGGGAGGAGGTAAGGGGACTCAGAGTGTGGTATCAGGAAAACAACCTCTCACTCAACGTCAACAAAACAAAGGAGATGATCGTGGACTTCAGGAAACAGCAGTGGGAGCATCCCCCTATCCACTTCGAAGGGACAGCAGTGGAGAAGGTGGAAAGTTCCTCAGCGTACACATCTGAAATGGTCCACCCACACAGACAGCGTGGTGAAGAAGGCGCAGCAGCGCCTCTTCAACCTCAGGAGGCTGAAGAAATTTGACTTGTCACCCAAAACCTTCACAAAAGTTTACAGATGCACAATCGAGAGCATCCTGTCGGCAACTGCATCGCCCTCAACCGCAAGGCTCTCCAGAGGGTGGTGCGGTCTGCACAACGCTTCACCGGGGGCAAACTACCTGCCCTCCATGACACCTACAGCACCCGACGTCACAGGAAGGCCAAAAAGATAATCAAGGACAACAACCACTGAGCCACTGTGTGTTGAGGACAATACAGTGCCACTGACACGGCCCGCAACTAAAACATGCGGACTCTCCTTCACTGCAGCCGACGTGAGGAAAACATTTAAACGTGTCAACCCTCGCAAGGCTGCAGGCCCAGACAGCATCCCCAACCGCGCCCTCAGAGCATGCGCAGACCAGCTGGCTGGTGTGTTTACGGACATATTCAATCAATCCCTATCCCAGTCTGTTGTTCCCACATGCTTCAAGAGGGCCACCATTGTTCCTGTTCCCAAGAAAGCTAAGGTAACTGAGCTAAACGACTACCGCCCCGTAGCACTCACTTCTGTCATCATGAAGTGCTTTGAGAGACTAGTCAAGGACCATATCACCTCCACCCTACCTGACACCCTAGACCCACTCCAATTTGCTTACCGCCCAAATAGGTCCACAGACGATGCAATCTCAACCACACTGCACACTGCCCTAACCCATCTGGACAAGAGGAATACCTATGTGAGAATGCTGTTCATTGACTACAGCTCAGCATTTAACACCATAGTGCCCTCCAAGCTCGTCATCATGCTCGAGACCCTGGGTCTCGACCCCGCCCTGTGCAACTGGGTACTGGACTTCCTGACGGGCCGCCCCCAGGTGGTGAGGGTAGGCAACAACATCTCCACCCCGCTGATCCTCAACACTGGGGCCCCACAAGGGTGCGTTCTGAGCCCTCTCCTGTACTCCCTGTTCACCCACGACTGCGTGGCCACGCACGCCTCCAACTCAATCATCAAGTTTGCGGACGACACAACAGTGGTAGGCTTGATTACCAACAACCACGAGACGGCCTACAGGGAGGAGGTGAGGGCCCTCGGAGTGTGGTGTCAGGAAAATAACCTCACACTCAACGTCAACAAAACTAAGGAGATGATTGTGGACTTCAGGAAACAGCAGAGGGAACACCCCCCTATCCACATTGATGGAACAGTAGTGGAGAGGGTAGTAAGTTTTAAGTTCCTCGGCGTACACATCACAGACAAACTGAATTGGTCCACCCACACAGACAGCATCGTGAAGAAGGCACAGCAGCGCCTTCTTTGGCTTGTCACCAAAAGCACTCACAAACTTCTACAGATGCACAATCGAGAGCATCCTGTTGGGCTGTATCACCGCCTGGTACGGCATCTGCTCCGCCCACAACCGTAAGGCTCTCCAGAGGGTAGTGAGGTCTGCACAACGCATCACCGGGGGCAAACTACCTGCCCTCCAGGACACCTACACCACCCGATGTCACAGGAAGGCCATAAAGATCATCAAGGACAACAACCACCCGAGCCACTGCCTGTTCACCCCGCTATCATCCAGAAGGCAAGGTCAGTACAGGTGCATCAAAGCTGGGACCGAGAGACTGAAAAACAGCTTCTATCTCAAGGCCATCAGACTGCTAAACAGCAATCACTAACTCAGAGAGGCTGCTGCCTACATTGAGACCCAATCACTGGACACTTTAATAAATGGATCACTAGTCACTTTAAACAATGCCACTTTCAATAATGGCACTTTCATAATGTTTACATTTCTTACATTACTCATATCACATGTATAAACTGTATTTTATACCATCTATTGCCCCTTGCCTATGCCGCTCAGCCATCCATATACTTGTATGTACATATTCTCGTTCACCCCTTTAGATTTGTGTGTATTAGGTAGTTGTTGGGGAATTGTTAGATTACTTGTTAGATATTACTGCACTGTTGGAACAAGAAGCACAATCATTTCGCTACACTCACGTTAACATCTGCTAACCATGTGTATGTGACCAATAAAATTTGATTTGATTCAATATTTTACTGACATGTGCGTAGCTTGTTGACAGACTTAGGCCTGAAGTTTTTTTTTTTATCTAACTCTGACCTTACGGAGGAGCCAAGACCTATGGTTGTTTAACTTGGTTATTGTATTTGTGTGCTACTGACTACTGACTGAACTTATTTCCTATTGTGTGACCCTGACTGTTGTTTATTTCAGCTCGTAGCTACTTACTGGCTGGCCACCTTTTGGTCAAAGGTCTGAACCCAGAACAAAATCTCCCGTGCGCTGGCCAGTTAACATCTAAGTTACAGTGTGTCACAGGAGACTAACCTGGGAGTAGAGGTTGGAATCGTGTCTGTCCTTCAGACCAGACCATCCATGGCACACACTCCACTCATCAGACATCAAGGCCTTAATGTAACCTCACTGTAGCAGCTGCAGCTGTTTAAACAAAACCATTTTATCTGTCTCTGTCATTCCTACAGTCTGTGACTCAAGCCTGGCTTCCCAGTTTTTAACTCTTAAGCACACTTTAAACACACCGTCATATAAATACATGGCTCTCGTCACCATCGTCAGGTCTTTGAAGGGTCCTGAATCATCAATGAACCATGTATCATGGCCATCTTCAGACTCTTCAGACAATGCTGCTTCTGTCCATTAGCTCTTACAATCTTAGAAAAAAGGGTTCCAAAAGGGTTCTTTGGCTGTCCCCGTAGGAGAACCCTTTTTGGTTCCAGGTCGAACCCTTTTTGGTTCCAGGTCGAACCCTTTTTGGTTCCATGTAGAACCCTTTTGTGTTCCATGTAGGACCCGCTGTGGAAAGGGTTCTACATGGAACCAAAAATGATTCTTAAAAGGGTTCTCCAATGGGGACAGCCGATGAACCCTTCTAGGTTCCAGATAGAAAAAAAGGTGCTAAGAGTGTACCATAAAGGCACTGGCGTACCACACACCACTGATCCCCAAACTCCCTGGAGAGCTCACCCCCATAGAATTAGGAATTAAAATATTACATAGAAGGGATATGAACCTGCTTATGATGGAATAAAGTTCAGCCATTTTGGTCAGGGAGTTGGTCGACCATGGTTTGCCAGTGCTTTGATAAGATAGTGTAAAATAATGAATTTGAAGATTTTATCTGCACTGTAGGCTTATGTTTGTTAGCTAGTTAGACAGCCAGTTGTAGAGGAATGATTCCAGACATTTTTCTAATTAACTGCCAATACATCAACATTCCACTTAAACAATGCAGTCAATCCACAGCCATACACTGGTTGAAATCAGTAGCTGATAGGACTTAGACCATTTGTAAATGCAACAAGTACTGATATTGTATCATATAATAGCACGCTTAGCTTTCCAGGAAAACAACAATTGAGACATTTATAGTCTGTTTACATATACAGTGTATTTTAGAGGCTATTTATTCAGAAAATTGGTATTAAACCTATAAACACTGCTCTTTCCATGACATAGGCTGACCAGGTGAAAGCTATGATCCCTTATTGATTTCCCCTGTTAAATCCACTTCAAGGGGAGGATTTAATCCTCTTCGGGTTAAAGAAGGATTTTTAAGCCTTGAGACAACTGACACAGGGATTGCGTATGTGTGCCATTCAGAGGGTGAATGGGCAAGACAAAACATTGAAGTGCCTTTGAATGGAGTATGGTAGTACCACGTGCACCGGTTTGAGTGTGTCAAGAACTGCAACACTGATGGGTTTTTCAAGCTCAACAGTTTCCCGTATGTATCAAGAATGGTCCGCCACCCAAAGGACATCCAGCCAACTTGACACAACTGTGGGAAGCACTGGAGTCAACATGGACCAGCATCCCTGTGGAACGCTTTTGACACCTTGTAGTCCATGCCCTGACGAATTGAAGCAGTTCTGAGGGCAACTCAATATTAGGAAGGTGTTCCTAATGTTTTTTTTACATCAATATAAACTGTATTTATGATTATATGACAATATTTTAGGTTGACAATAATTATTTTACACAATTTGTGATATAAGTAAAATCAGATTATGCCTCTACTGCCATTAATTCCACATTCTATCTTTGCCACATTGCAAAATGTGTAGAACTGAAGGAAGTTAGCTGCCCCCCTCCCCCCAGAAAAAAAAATATATACAGTACCAGTCAAAAGTTTGGATACACTTACTCATTCAAGGGTTTATCTTTATTTATTTATTTGTACTATTTTCTACATTATAGAATACTAGTGAAGACATCAAAACTATGAAATAACACATATGGAATCATGTAGTAACCAAAAAAAGTGTTAAACAAATAAAAATATATTTTATATTTGAGATTCTTGAAAGTAGCCACCCTTTGCCTTGATGACAGCTTTGCACACTCTTGGCATTCTCTCAACCAGCTTCACCTGGAATGCTTTTCCAACAGTCTTGAAGGAGTTCCTACATATGCTGAGCACTTTTCCTTCACTCTGCGGTCCAACTTATCCCAAACCATCTCAATTGGGTAGAGGTCGGGTGATTGTGGAGGCAGGTCATCTGATGCAGTTCTCCATCACTCTCCTTCTTGGTGAAATAGCCCTTACACCACCTGGAGGTGTGTTGGGTCATTATCCTGTTGAAAAACAAATGACAGTCCCACTAATCGCAAACCAGATGGGATGGTGTATCGCTGCAGAATGCTGTCGTAGCCATGCTGGTTAACCTCTCTGGGATCGTTCGGGACGCTAGCGTCCCACCTCGCCAACAGCCACTGAAATTGCAGGGCTCCAAATTCAAAACAACAGAAATCTCATAATTAAAATTCCTCAACCATACAAGTATTTTACCCCATTTTAAAGATACACTTCTCATTAATCCAACCACAGTGTCCGATTTCAAAAAGGCTTTTCAGCGAAAGCAGAACATATCATTATGTTAGGTCAGCAAGTAGTCATCGAAAGCATTCAACCATTTTCCAACCAAAGAGAGGTGTCACAAAAAGCAGAAATATAGATACAATTAATCACTAAACGTTGACGACCTTCATCAGATGACACTCCCAGGACTCAATGTTACACAATACATGTATGTTTTGTTCGATCAAGTTCATATTTACAGTGCCTTGCGAAAGTATTCGGCCCCCTTGAACTTTGCGACCTTTTGCCACATTTCAGGCTTCAAACATAAAGATATAAAACTGTATTTTTTTGTGAAGAATCAACAACAAGTGGGACACAATCATGAAGTGGAACGACATTTATTGGATATTTCAAACTTTTTTAACAAATCAAAAACTGAAAAATTGGGCGTGCAAATTATTCAGCCCCCTTAAGTTAATACTTTGTAGCGCCACCTTTTGCTGCGATTACAGCTGTAAGTCGCTTGGGGTATGTCTCTATCAGTTTTGCACATCGAGAGACTGACATTTTTTCCCATTCCTCCTTGCAAAACAGCTCAAGCTCAGTGAGGTTGGATGGAGAGCATTTATGAACAGCAGTTTTCAGTTCTTTCCACAGATTCTCGATTGGATTCAGGTCTGGACTTTGACTTGGCCATTCTAACACCTTGGCCATTCCATTGTAGATTTTGCTTTATGTTTTGGATCATTGTCTTGTTGGAAGACAAATCTCCGTCCCAGTCTCAGGTGTTTTGCAGACTCCATCAGGTTTTCTTCCAGAATGGTCCTGTATTTGACTCCATCCATCTTCCCATCAATTTTAACCATCTTCCCTGTCCCTGCTGAAGAAAAGCAGGCCAAACCATGATGCTGCCACCACCATGTTTGACAGTGGGGATGGTGTGTTCAGGGTGATGAGCTGTGTTGCTTTTACGCCAAACATAACGTTTTGCATTGTTGCCAAAAAGGTCAATTTTGGTTTCATCTGACCAGAGCACCTTCTTCCACATGTTTGGTGTGTCTCCCAGGTGGCTTGTGGCAAACTTTAAACAACACTTTTTATGGATACCTTTAAGAAATGGCTTTCTTCTTGCCACTCTTCCATAAAGGCCAGATTTGTGCAATATACGACTGATTGTTGTCCTATGGACAGAGTCTCCCACCTCAGCTGTAGATCTCTGCAGTTCATCCAGAGTGATCATGGGCCTCTTGGCTGCATCTCTGATCAGTCTTCTCCTTGTATGAGCTGAAAGTTTAGAGGGACGGCCAGGTCTTGGTAGATTTGCAGTGGTCTGATACTCCTTCCATTTCAATATTATCGCTTGCACAGTGCTCCTTGGGATGTTTAAAGCTTGGGAAATATTTTTGTATCCAAATCCGGCTTTAAACTTCTTCACAACAGTATCTCGGACCTGCCTGGTGTGTTCCTTGTTCTTCATGATGCTCTCTGCGCTTTTAACGGACCTCTGAGACTATCACAGTGCAGGTGCATTTATACGGAGAATTGATTACACACAGGTGGATTGTATTTATCATCAATAGTCATATAGGTCAACATTGGATCATTCAGAGATCCTCACTGAACTTCTGGAGAGAGTTTGCTGCACTGAAAGTAAAGGGGCTGAATAATTTTTCAGTTTTTGATTTGTTAAAAAAGTTTGAAATATCCAATAAATGTCGTTCCACTTCATGATTGTGTCCCACTTGTTGTTGATTCTTCACAAAAAAATACAGTTTTATATCTTTATGTTTGAAGCCTGAAATGTGGCAAAAGGTCGCAAAGTTCAAGGGGGCCGAATACTTTCGCAAGGCACTGTATATCCAAACACCTCCGTTTACATTGGCACCATGTTCAGAAATGCCTCCAAAACATCCGGAGAAATAGCAGAGAGCCACATCAAATAACATAAATACTCATAATAAATTTTGATGAAAGATAATGTTTTTACATAGAATTAAAGATAAACTTGTTCTTAATGCAACTGCTGTGTCAGATTTCAAAAAAGCTTTACAGCAAAAGCACAATATCCAATAATATGAGAAAAGCGTTCAGCCACAAAAGCAAGCCATACAGTTACCTGCCAAATTGTGGAGTCAACAAAAGTCATAAATAGCATTATAAATCTTCACTTACCTTTGCTGATCTTCGTCAGAATGCACTCCCAGGACTCCCACATCCACAAGAAATGCTTGTTTTGTTCGATTACGTCCATATTTATGTCCAAATACCTCCGTTTTGTTCTTGCGTTTAGTTCACTATTCCAATCGCACAATGCGCGAGCGCAACATCCAGACGAAAAATCAAAAGAGTTCCATTACAGTTTGTAGAAACATGTCAAACGATGTTTACAATCAATCCATAGGGTGTTTTTATAATAAAACTTAAATAATATTCCAAATGGACAATAGCTTATTCATTACAGAGGAAAAAGAAGGAACGGCGCACCCGCGTGACCGCACAGTAAACAACTGATTGGCCACAGCCTAGTCCACTTGTTGAAACAGCTCTTATTCAACACCCTTCCACAATAGAAGCCTCAAAAACTTTATAAAGACTGTTGATATCTGCTGGAAGCCCTGGGAAGTGCAATCTGGCCCCATAGACACAGCATATTTTATAGGCAATCACTTAAATGAAACTACAAACCCCAGATTTCCCACTTCCTGGTTGGATTTCGCCTGCTATATGAGTTCTGTTATACTGACAGACATCATTCAAACAGTTTTAGAAACTTCAGAGTGTTTTCTATCCAATACTACTAATAACATGCATATATTAGCATCTGGGACAGAGTAGCAGGCAGTTTACTGGGCACCTTATTCATAAAGCTACTCAACACTGCCCCCCTGTCACCAAGAAGTTAAATGTGCCTTGAATTCTAAAGAAATTACAGACAGTGTCACCAGCAAAGCATCCCCACACCATCACACCTCCTCCTCCATGCTTCGCGGTGGGAACCCCACATGCAGAGATAATCCGTTCACGTACTCTGCGTCTCACAAAGACACAGAGGTTTGAACAAAGCATCTCAAATTTGGACTCATCAGACCAAAAGGACAGATTTGCACCAGTCCAATGTCCATTGCACGTGTTTCTTGGCCCAAGCAAGTCTCTTCTTCTTATTGGTGTTCTTAAGTAGTGGTTTCTTTGCAGCAATTTGACCATGAAGGCCTGATTCACGCAGTCTGCTCTGAACAGTTGATGTTGAGATGTGTGTGTTACTTGAACTCTGCGAAACATTTATTTGGGCTGCAATTTCTGAGGCTGGTAACTCGAATGAACTTATCATCTGCAGCAGAGGTAACTCTGGGTCTTCCTTTCCTGTGTCCTCATGAGAGCCAATTTCATCATAGCGCTAGATGGTTTTTGCGACTGCACTTGAAGAAACATTTGAAGTTTGACGTTTTCAGAATCGACTGACCTTCATGTCTTAATGTAATGATGGACTGTCATTTCTTTTTGCTTATTTGAACTGTTCTTGCCATAATATGGACTTGGTCTTTTGTATACCACCCCTGCCTTGTCACAACACTGATTGGCTGATTGGCTCAAACTCATTAGGAAGGAAAGAAATTCAACAAATTAACTTTTAACAAGGCACACTTATTAATTACTTTGAAAAATCTCAAATATAAAATATATTTTGATTAGTTTAACACTTTTTTGGTTACTACATGATTCCACATGTGTTATTTCATCGTTTTGATGTCTTCACTGTTATTCTACAATGTAGAAAATATTTAAAAAATAAAATAAACTTGAATAAGTGTTTAGGGACCTGCATGGGGGTGTCGGTTCCGTCAGCTGTGTGTGTATGTGTGTGTGACTGAGAGAGAGTGTGTGCATGCGTGTGTTCAGGCTCCATTAGCTGTTTCCTGAAGTTCAAAGGGCCACTCCACCAGTGCAAGTTCCCATTAACATTAACAGAGTGGTGATGTCATTTGTTTGGTCTCTGAGGGTATGTCTTGAGTGAATGTGATTAGAGGCTGGGGCTGCTGCAGTATCTTTAGCGTCTTTGTTTGGACTGTATTGTGGTTTAATGGACAGAGATTTACACTGCTTTTCTTTTCTTTCTCTGACCCTCCCTTACTCTCCTCTCCTTCTTCAGGCAGACACTGGAAAAAAAGAGCTCCTTCTCTCTCCGCCCGTCGCCTGACAGCTGGATGTTCAGAGGGGTAAGTGGTTTACACAATGTTAGAACTATTGTTAGTCAGCATCCGAATGAGACTGTGTGTGCGTGTGTGTGCGCGTGTGTGTGCGCGCAAATGGGTGAATGCATTAACACAGTCATATTCATACTCCCCTGAATCTTCCTCAGGGCAATTTCGTTGATTAATTCCCAATCATTCTGACAATGAAGGATCTCTTATCCCCACTTAAATTAAGCAATGTCTGTTTATTTTTAATTTACCAGTAGGACATTATGTAATTTTGTCATGCAAATCATGCATGATTTTGGCTCCCGAGTGGCGCAGCGGTCTAAGGCACTGCATCTCAGTGCAAGAGGTGTCACTACAGTCCCAGCTTCGAATCCAGGCTGTATCACATCCGGCCGTGATTGGGAGTCCCATAGGGTGGCGCACAATTGGCCCAGCGTCGTCCGGGTTTGGCCGGGGTAGGCTGTCATTGTAAATAAGAAATTGTTCTTAACGGACTTGCCTATTTAAATTAAGTAATTTTTTTAATCCTCACCCAGGATGCCCTGCAATTGTCTCTCCCCTGTATGTGTGTCTGGTGTTAGATTGAAGGTCTGCCTCTGCCTGAGAGAGAGGTGCCTGTATGTTCCCTGGTCAAAATTAGTGCACTCTTATGTATGGAAATGGGTGCAATTTCAGCCAAAATGTGTTTTGGCCTACAGAATAATTTTGCTTTCACTCTGAAAAGTGTGACAAACTGGATTGATCTTTAAAGCATTTGATTACGGTTTATATATCAAATGAAACTGAAGGGCAGAGCAATTAAGAACTTGCCGGTTTTGCTTTTGAGAGTCTCGAATTGATTTATCACTACTGTCAGGCAGCGAGGAAACAAAGACATCAAAATGTATGTTGTGTAACGTTTTTCGAACACAATGGCCTTATGTAAGAGCATTTATTATTACATTGTAATGATACGATAGGTAGGCCCAGAGCTTTCTATTTGGATTATATCCAAGACTTCTATAAGGAATATGTTTGGAATATCTAAATGTTAGGCTCTGGGTAGGACTAGTGTCTTTGGATGTAACATCATCTTCAACACTTACACACCGTGGCTGTAGATCAGTTGACTAAGGTCAAAGAACCTAGTAGCTTGAGGACTCTTGACAGTCAATACGAAGACATTCCTGTCCTGCCCTGTCCTGTCCTACCTGGCGGTCAATATGACAAAGAGAGCGATTCATTGCCCCGCCTTTCCTCTTCCTGCCATGGCTTTCGGGCCTCAGCTCAGTCTCTCCCTCCTACACATTGCTGCGACGCTAGCGCCGGGACCGAGACATTGTCGGCTGGGCAAGCAGACGGTGAGTATGGTGGTCGGAACAGCCAACATAAACAAAGGCCAGGGGCTGGCACCTCTCTGGCACCTCACCTCTCTAGGACACACCACTATTTGTCTGCTCTGCTGCGTCTCTGGTCAGGATGTTGTAGAAGATGAAAGTTTGTTTGAGATATTGGTGTTGTATTGTTTAGCCCAACGCATTTTGGAAAATGCCTTCTTTTGGGGTCTAAAGTGTCAGAATGTCATGTTGCACTTCAAGGCTTCGGCGTTTTAAACATTCCAGAGATTTCACGTTGGAGCCACAGTGTATGCTGTGTCTTTGATATATCAAACACTTCATGACCTATTTATTATCTCTTCGGTAATTACTGGCTTGTTACTTATTTGTTAACCTATTATTATTGTGCCTTGAAAAGAACAATCCTGCGGGTGTCAAGTGGATCTTTAACATTCTTGAGTCCTTTACAACAGCTTTGAAGAACAGACCAGCACTTATTCTCACTTGTTTTTCCTTGATTCTCCTCGCAGTTGCTTTTGATTGCATACAGTTTTCGTTTGGGTTCGTATGATTAGAACAACTTAGCATGACTCTGGTGTACATTGGCAGTGAGTGGATGTTTGATGGTATCAGACTCTGAGGCCTTATTGTACCCGTGACTGTGCCAGTCCATGCCTGGAAAGCACACTGTGTTGTCAGGATAGGAGCTGGGTTTGTCTGGGACTGGGAGGGGGTGTGCCGGAAGAGGCATGAACACAAATAGGAGTTTCCCCAACATACGATGCTTTATAGACACAGCAACATCATTTCCAGCAGCCAAGTTATCTTAGAGAACGTTCCAATCAAAGTTATACAGTTAGGATTCCTTCAAATAAAATAGAAGGTTTTCATTAG
Organism: Oncorhynchus kisutch; assembly: GCF_002021735.2. Classification (NCBI taxonomy): domain Eukaryota; kingdom Metazoa; phylum Chordata; class Actinopteri; order Salmoniformes; family Salmonidae; genus Oncorhynchus; species Oncorhynchus kisutch. Next base: position 26,534,010 of record NC_034178.2, on the reverse strand, counting down.
ATTTGTTTTATCTAACTAAAGAATAAACGTTTTGGGAATTTGGAGCACATTGGAAATGTGTCCATTTTTGATCACAGGTCATTAACCCTTGCCTTAGACTTGGGCCTCCTTAATCTAGCTAGGCCTATAGTTCTTTGTCATTGCTATTCACTGTCAAGATATATATATTTTTTGCTTGTCAATGTCTCATTTGGCAGAGTTCTCTCTCAGTTTTGTGATAGTCAGGAACAGGAGATCAGAACAGGGCAGCAGGGCAGGCCTCCTCTGAGTCTGGACCGGGACCTAGTCATGCTGCTGCAGCATTTGTTTCTGTCTGGTCAGCTCCTAACGGACAAGACAGCGTGACCACTGACCGATTCTCCTACCTGGCTCCTCATCAAAGCCTTTTGTCTTCAACACACACACACACACACACACACACACACACACACACACACACACACACACACACACACACACACACACACACACTGACCAATTTGTCTCTGTTTTTTCCCCCTACTCCAACGGAGGGAAAGCAGCCAAGTCGAGTATGAAGAGAATAGAAAGGCAATAGCCTCTACTCTTTGAGATGTCGTATCTATCTAAAAGAGAAGGCCATGTCCTGACTAGATAAATGGGCCTGGAGGCATGCTACATCTAAACCATGGTAACCAGAACAGCTTCTCTCTGACTGTTTTCAATAGCTGAGTAATAGAGGAGGAATGAATGAAACAACGTGTTTCAGCGTCAATCATTCATCAGGGTGTTATCGTCTGATACTTTAGGGTCCCATCACATTGTTAGCTGCTATAAGGGCCTGATCTGAAGGATGTATGTCGTTGTATACAATAAGTATCCTTGCTTGAAGTCACAGAGTGGGAAGAAGACTGTTGTGTAGTATCCTCGCTTGGTGACACAGGGTGGAAAGAAGACTATTGTATAAGTGACTAACTAGTACCTACCTCCTTAGGGACTGAGAGGGTATTCTTGGTTTATTTCAGTCTTTCCTGGCTCCTGGTACATAACAGCACAGAACTTGGGAGTAGTCCTGCCTCAGTCTCCTCCCTGCCTTATTCTGCCTGTTATGTCATAGCAGGGAGAGCTGGAGGGGAGTTGATGCAGTTTTCCACTCATCAACTCAGCCTTCGTCCAACTCAGATTATTTATCTCTGCTTACTGAAGAGGTTCCCTTTGTTTTCTGATTTGTTCATTTTTGAATGACCTGGCTATGTAGCCCAAAATTAGAATGGCACACATAACAAAATGCTCATCCAAATTCATTAGTGCATAGTTCATACACTAAATAGGCCTGCAAATGATTATTCATGATATACTGTAACGTTACAGTAAATCCTTTTAAAGTGAGGCCGTGTTCTTTGTTGCGTTAAGTCCCAAGACAACACTATCTTTCTCCAGGGCATGAATGTCCTGTTCCCTCAACCAGGAGCTCAGCCAACCAGGTTGTGCGTCCCAAATGGCCCCCTATTCCCTATATAGTGCACTAGGGAAAAGGCAGCCATTTTGGACATGGACCTAATGATTTATATTATAATAATTTATGTTCACTGCTGTCCTCACCAACTCTCCCCTCCACCATTTAGACTGACACAGAGTTAGAAGGAAACCTGTTCTGGCTAAATGTTGCTCCATTTCCCCATAAATAGTTGAGTTTGTGCTTTTAATAATTTTCCTCTTGCACTTCTTAGCGAGATGTGTTGCTTGCGTGACCTCTCATTTTAGTGTTATTGGAGCCGGAGCTGTCTGATACATTGGTTTGCCCTGTTCCTAAGAGTGCAATGGACACTATTGAAAATCTCACATATCGTTAATTGCAACGCTTCAACCATAGACGTCAGTTAGCTGGGAACAGTTATCTATTTCTCTCTGAGGATTTCTTTCCCCCAGGGAAAGTGGAATTACGCTCTGGGACATGTGTAGTCCGTGTCGACAGCAGCACCAGTAGACCAGACTCTACCTAGCACCTTCTGAAATGTTTTGCACCCTCGGCACCTGGATAATTGGCTGTGTGTACACTACAGACGAACTGTGTGCGCTGACGTGTGCCCTGTTCTTAACCTTCGGAGTAACATGCAGCCTGTGCAGCCTCCTACCCCGCAGCAAAGAACAAGACCGCAAAATCTTGAAACTATTCCTGTAATCTCGAACCACACGATTATGACAAGACTGTGACATTTTGTTTCCAGTGAGGTTATCTAAACGTTTTTATAACATCATGTCTATGTTGTAGTATTTACGCCTCTTCTCGGCTAGGGCCTCTATTCAATCGGTATTGTTGAAGCGTGACCAGTTCCCGAGATATAAATGTGAAGGTCATTTCTGATTGAGCCGACATATACACCGTGAACGCAGTCTCCACTGACGCGGGAATATTGCCTTTACATTTCAAGTCACGCTGAACTTCCGCGATGCAGACTGTGGAGAGCCCTTTGTCTAGCGTCAACTCAAAATGCTACGTTTCTCATATTGATCAACAAGCACCATTAAGTGTGGCTTTCAGACAGGACTTGGATTAAAGCATCAAGTAACAGGCAATGAATGTGATGACATCATTCATGGTAAATACAGTCGGAGTTATTCAAATGTGAACCTGTACTGCAGCACACAAAACACTTGCTTTAAAGTGGATGTAACTGCACCGTCAGGGGCGTATTTCAGAAATGTATTTTCTAAGATGAGTTATTGTAAGATAGTTGTTACTGACCTTGGCGCACGGCATCACCATCAATGTACCTTGCTGCAGCAAATACATTTCGAGACAATAACTTGAATGCCCCCAACCGTAGAGCTGAAAATATGTGACCTTGTTTTCTCATTTCAACATGGTTTATTTTGGGGTGGCAGGTAGCCTAGTGGTTAGAGCGTTAGGCCAGTAACCATAAAGGTTGCTAGATCGAAAGGCTGTTAACCCACTGTTCCTAGGCCGTCATTGTAAATAAGAATGTGTTCTTAATTAACTGACTTGCCTGGTTAAATATATTTGATTTAATCACATATACTTTATTAATGCACAGTTACACGGGGTGTTTTTCTGACAGACTTGCTTCATTCAAGTTTAAAAGCCCAGTACAGTCAAAAATGTGATTTTCCTGTGTTTTATATATATTTCCACAATATGAGGTTGGAACAATACTGTTCAATTGTAAAACATTATGATAATGCTCTTTTAGTGTAAGAGCTGCTTGTGGGGCGGCAGGGTAGCCTAGTGGTTAGAGCGTTGGGCTAGTAACTGGAAGGTTGCAAGTTCAAACCCCTGAGCTGACAAGGTACAAATCTGTCGTTCTGCCCCTGAACAGGCAGTTAACCCACTGTTCCTAGGCCGTCATTGAAAATAAGAATTTGTTCTTAACTGACTTGCCTAGTTAAATAAAGGTAAAATATGTATTTTTTTAAAGACTGCCTGAAATTTCAGCCTGCTTTGGTGGTTTGGCCTGCCTTGTGACATCACCAAGAGGTAAATTAGTTAATAGACCAATAAGTGTGAAGTAGTAAGGTTGGACCCAGGTGCAGAGAAGAGACCAGACGAGGAATCAGTGGTTTAGCATAAACATAAACATTTACTGAAAAAAACGGTAGCCACAGGATCACAGTACACTGGAAAAAACAAAACACTGCATTTTCAAAAACTGACTCTGGAAACAACCACACATGTTAAACAATTCAAACGTCTGCAAAAGGACAACAGAAAACACAATTATTTTAACAGGGAAATCATAATGAGTAAATTGGACACACCTGAGTGTAGTTAATGTCTCTATGACGGTCTCTGCTGCCCTCTGGTGACAGGTGGAAACATGATAATAACAAAGAGATTTCCAAACCTCTAGCTAATTTTCAGTTTGGTGTATGATTGACTAAATACTTTACCATCCACTGTACAGTATGACATGTGTTTTATAAGGCCTAGCCCAGCTATGTGTATTTATGTCATCAGGGTTAGAATGACACATTTTTGAATAAACTTTATTTCCCCAAAGGAAAGGCAGTGAGATAAAATTGATCGTGAGGGTAAACATTGATTTGCAGGATATAAAAGTATTTCATACTATCATACATTTCCAACAGCATGGATTTTTCTGTGGAAATAGAGCTTTTAAGGCCTGTACTACTGCCAGATCATTATTGACCCCCCAGTAGTGGCCTACCTAATGGATGCATTGTACTAGTCATAGGGAGAGGGCAGAAGCATGGCACCACAGGGCTTTTCACACTACCGAACCAATCAGAACTGAGCCAAACCAAGCTGTAGTTACTGGAAGCCATTACATTGCGGTTCAGGTTGGCAAGATAGTGTGATGGGGGTACTGTGAACTGTCTGCCTGTGTGTCCGAGAGGTTGCAAGCCAGGCAGTTCACAAACTCTCCGGACAACGAAAATAATTTTTTAAAAACAAGGTTGTCTACCGGCCATTGTGGCTCCACAGGCCGATATAGCATCAGCTCAGTTTCCCCTCTTGCTAGCACATCCTGTTGCGAAGCAGCGCAACTCGGCCTCTCTCTCACACACACTCATACGGATACAGACACACACCCTGTGTGTGAAGAGCAAGCTGGATGTGAAATCTTGTGTCCTAGGCTAGCAGAGGAGCAGACTAGATTTGAGTCTGTGTGGCCTGGGCTAACGGTGGTAGAAGCCTGGATCTAAATGTGTGTGTCTGTGGGCTAGCTGGGGAGCTGGATCAGAGCGTGTGTGACCCTCACTATCTAAGGAGCGGGCTGGATCCGGGCTAGCAGTGGCCCTTACGGTGGAGGGAAAGCATTGCCGTGACTTTGTGACTCTGGGGAGCAAACCGGCTCAGGGGTCCCTCATGATGGGGTGCTGTCTATTTGTGCATCAGAAGGTGAGTGAGAGGATAGGTCCTATATGTACCAACCATGCTGTGAAAGATATTTATGGTGAGAGAGTCCTACCAGAGCCGCTCTTTTGTTGAGTACAGTTATTGTCCTACAATAGTCTGGTAACACTGACAAAATGGTACTCCTGATGTTTGAATCAGAACATAGCATGTAATTACCATGTATTTGACAGATTTCTGTTTCAGGCTGCATTATAAGGTCAGCAGTAGTTGAGTTGCATGACTTGTTAGTAGTCGCCAGGCAATGTTAGTACATGATATGCATAAATGCATAAACAAGCATGTCTCAAAATAATAGATTCTTTATTCAACCTTGAATTCTGCAATGTTCTATCGGTAGGTTATCCAATTTTAGCTGACCTTTTTGTTTTTTTTGCTGCATCATCCAATCACATACTTACTACCTTTTAGGACAGACCGGTCACATATTAGTGAGACAAACAGGTGTGCTCAACATCCTCTGGTCTGGAGGGAACAGAGGTAGTTTCACTGCACAGATGTGGGATCTTAATTTAAGCAAGTTTGTTACAGCAGGAAAATAACGTGTAGGGGTTGATACATTTTTTGTTAGGGGAAAATCAAGTCTGACATTTCAAAGGGGAAGTTAAACTTCAGAAGCCTTTTAAAATCTCAAATACACTACAATTGTAACATTTCCTGCATTGCAGGAAAGTTCTCCTGCAACAGGGTGATCAAATTAAGATCCTACATCTGTATAGTGAAACAGAGAGCTACAGTAGTCACCATCTGTTGTGTCCCCATGCACTCAGTGCACTGTGTGTGTGTGTGTGTGTGTGTGCGTGCTAAGTGTGTGCCTGCGTGCGTTTGTGGAGGAAGGCTCTTGTCGCCTGTTACTCTGCACAGGAAGTGTTGTTGCATGTTCCCTGGGGCGGCTGCACCTGCTGTGCCTCTGCAGCAAAGACCTGAGTTACTATAAACTAGGCTGAGTAAAAGTTTTGAAACTAAGTCAGGTCGACAGGTTCTATGTGTATGATTTCTTTCAAATATTGACCGCTGAGTTTTCTACTGGATAAAAATAGTTAAATTGCCTTTTTACCTAGCGATGGGGAGATGGGGGCTGGGAGTTATAGGGCTGGGGAAGTTGCACTGGAGAAGGAAAGGGGGTTGGTGATGGAGATGCTGAATTGTTTCCAGGCTTCATCATATTCTCCATGTCAGAAAGTCTCTCAGCTAACTAACTGCGGAAAATAATGTGTATAGGGGTTGTTCCATTTTTTGCAAGGGAAAATCAAGTCTGACATTTCAAAGTGGAGATTGCATACCGGTAAATATCAAATACAGAGCTCTGGCTAAGGATCGGACCCTTTTTTTAAATGTTCACCTAAAATGACAAATCTAACTGCCTGTATCTCAGGACATGAAGCAAGGATGTGCATATTCTTGATACCATTTGAAAGGAAACGCTTGGAAGTTTGTGGAAATGTGAAATTAATGTAGGAGAATATAACACATTACATCTGGTAAAAGATAATACAAACATTTTCAAGTACATAACTATAGAGAACATACAACAATTCTATGGTAATACAACATTTCTGTTTACACACTCCCAGGAATGTCATACATGATGGATCATTAGCTTATACACTAACTTTCACACATCTAGGTGGCCGGACGGGGTGGGTGTGGAGCCAGAGACAGCAGGGGTTCAAACTGTAGAACCCAGTTCCTACATTTAAAATATAAAATAGATTTTATCAAACAAAACAATGCTATATTTTATCTCTGGGACCCTCAGGATGACAAATCAGAGAAAGATTACTGAATGTAAGTACATTATTTACCTTCAGAGGTGAATGTTTCAGACCAGTTGCCGTGATAAAAGTGTTTTGTTGTTGTGCATTCATCTTAAACAATAGCATGGTATTATTTCACTGTAATAGCTACTGTAAATTGGACAATGCATTTAGATTTACAAGAATTTAAGCTTTCTGCCCTTATAAGACATGCCTATGTCCTGGGAAATGTTCTTGTTACTTACAACGTCATGCTAATCACATTAGCGCACGTTAGCTCAACCGTCCCGGTATAGGGACATCGATCTCATAGAGGTTCAAATATGAGCAGGAAATGTTAATCATAAGGAAATATCTCTGATGCAGATGATAGTTAAACCTTCGGAAATGTATTAAGGCAGTGACCCACTCTTCCATGAACTATTACTAATTATGTTTTCAGTCTGACTGACCAGTTGTTTCTCTCTGAATGCTCAATAAAATAGTTAAAGGATGATCTAGAATAGTCCGATTACAGGAAAACATTTACTTCAGAAACCACAGTAGGCCTATGGGCACCAGTCCTTCCCTGTTAAATCCCCTGTGTATTTCCTGAGCAAAATAAATAGACCTACACCACAGGAGGTTGGTGGAACCTTATTGGGGGAGAACTGGCTCGTGGGAATGAGTGGAGCGGAATCAGTGGAAGGGTTTCAAATACATCAAACACATGGTTTCCAGGCGTTTGATGCCATTCCGTTTGCTCCTTTCCGGCCATTATTATGAGCCATTTTTCCCGTCAGCAGCCTCCCGTGACCTACATTTGTTTGGGTCTGTTGGATGTTGTGTTCAATCAGCAAAAAATTGAATTCTGGAATGAGTTTTCTGGCCAGTCTTCAGCAATCAGAGAAATGAATGTAGCTTTATCTGGACTTCAGAGTTCTTTGAGTTCACATACGTTAAGGAAAAGTGTTTACATCATATGTAACGTAATTGTAACAATGCCCTTTGCGTAAGGGTTCCATACGTAACAACTCCAACCAACACATCTGTGTTGAGCTCCACATGCCCGATTGTTCAGTCTGGAAGATCCGTTGGAGTGTGTTGTGGAAGTTCTGTTGTAGGAACGATGTGTCATTGTTGTGTTCAGCTCCATACGATTTGTGTGGGTCAGCTCTCCTGTTAGAAGGCTATGGAATGTTGTGTTCCATTATAGAAGGACTTCTATCTGTGTCATATAGCAAGTAGTCAGGCCTCAGAAATATGCTGAGTTGTTCTGGGCTCATATTCACCAAGAGTAGGACTGCTGTTTTAGGATATTTGCTTTCTTGTTTGCCTATTCATTTTTTTTTAAATCATACTGAATACGATTATATGGACAGAGGGGACTCAGGGGAGGCGATCCTAGATCAGTGCTCCTAGTCTAAAATATATATTTTTTAACACAGGCTTGAGTTCATACTGTATACATTACGTACCTCAACACAACTCTCTTTCAGACACAACTCCTTGCTTCCCATGTCCCATTGTTCAACTCCTCTCCCTGACCTCAGAAAAGCCTCCCGGTAGCCAGGCAGGAGAATTCTTGTTGTCATGGGAATTAAACTGTTATACGGCAACAATAATAACACACTACAACTTGTGTAGAATACAATGCCAAGTAGAAAGAAACAGTGAACGGAATCCATTTAGATTGACTGCTGCTATGCCTGTAAATATAGCATCCTAGTTTATCTACTAAATGGTTGGAGACGAGCCAAAACTATTAAGTGCTCCACTGATTGGCTTATTATATGTTGGATTTATGTTAGCCTAAAGGCATCAGCATGCTTCAGTTCGGCTGGTGGCTAGCCGAAGTCAGCTAGGCGACCTGAACGAGTGTGCTTGCATACTCCCTTAAAAGACCATTGCTTGAAAAACCTCTTTTGGTTTTCACAGGGCAACCTGTAGTTTAGCAAACGTATTGAGTGTGTGCCAGTAAATTATTTTTATTCAGTTCCTCACATGTTACCTTGCTTCCATGTTCTCTATAAAAAAACTCACCCTTTGTGTTGTTGTTGTTGTGTGTTTACAGAAGAAGAGGAAACAGAGGAGGAGGGATGTGGACTCTCTCAGCCTGTGCAGCCTGGACATCAACGTGAGTACAGCTCATTCTCAGAATACTGGCTTTTCCTTTGCCCCTTCCTCCCCACTCTCTTCCTCTCTCTCTCACTTTCTACTCCCCCCCCCCTTACCTCCTCCCCTCCTCTTACCAATTAGTGATATTGAAAATTGGTGATAATTGAGGAACCTGCAGAAAGGACGATTGAACAACACTGATCAGAGGGAGAACACTGTCTCTCTCTCTCGACCCCCTCCCCTCTCTCTCTTTCTCTCTTTCGATGGGCTGTGTGATTGATACAAACAACAACTTGCATTATGAGACTCTCTGCTTCCCTAAAGGTCAGGCCATTTCCATGCTTATTCCTATTTCCTAAGGTCCGTGCTACGAAGACCCTTTAGTAAATAGCTAGTCTTGACATTCCCAGTCCTATAGTACATTGTGGTAGGCAACCTGTCTGTCTAGGCTAGGGAGACTAGTAAATAGCAGCAGTAATAGCTGGATACTTATTTCACTATTTTGTTCTCCTTGGTTGGGCCTGTGTGTATGAATGCTGTGTATGAACCACTGAATGCTGAACTACTGTGCGTCTTGTACTGAAGTACCTTACAATACTATGCAGCAAATTTTCCAGTGTAAAAAAAGGGCCTCCCTACAGTACTAGAGGCGTCAAACAGATCCGGGTTCGATCCCGGGCTGTGTCACAGCCAGTCGCAACTGGGAGACCCATGAGGTGGCGCACAATTGGTCCAGCATCGTCCGGGTTAGGGGAAGGTTTGGCCCGACTGGGATGTCTTTGTCCCATCACGCTCTAGCGACTCCTTGTGGCGGCCTGGCGAATGCACGCTGACTTCGGTCGCCAGCTGGACAGTTTTCCACCAACACATTGGTGCAGCTGGCTTCCAGGTTAAGCGAGCAGTGTGTCAAGAAGCAGTGCATCTTGGCAGGGTCGTGTTTTGGAGGACACATGGCTATCCACCTTCGCCTCTCCCGAGTCCGTATGGGAGTTGCAGCGATGTGACAAGACTAACTACTGTACCAATTTGATATCACTGGAACAGTGTTAAATTAACACACTGCTTAGTGTAAAGCCTTATTCAAATATTTCCCTGAGCTTTTCCCATTTTCGGTCCTATGGACCAAGTGAGAACTTCAGCGAATGTGTTATCATGAAAAAAATACATTATTTAACACAATACCATACATATTTCATAAAGCCTTATTTTGAGGGCCTAGTTTTACCCTATTTCAGAAGCCTGAAACTTATAAACATCCCTTTGAATCAAAACCACATCAATCATTATCATATTTCCCAGCATGCTCTATTGCAGGTAGATTTTTAGAATGGTTTGTTTCAATATCTATGTTTTTGCATGTACACTGATTGATTAATCCAATTACTTAGTTAGATTTTCTGCACCCGTTTCTGAAATGTTTATTCCAGTTTTAAAGGTGGTCCTCAAAATGTCCGAACCTTGGTACTCATTCTGAATAGAGAACGACTGATATGAATTTGTTTTAGAACCAATACTGATTTTCGGGGGTCAAGGAGGTCAATATTCAATATCAATTAAATTACAAAATGTTGACAAAATTTCCCAGAGACAGCCATGTATGCATTAATGCATACATTTTTTAACCAAACAAAGATTTATCTTGACCAATCTAACTACATATAAACATAATGGTAATAATTGTATTTTAATGATACATTTTTGATAAACTGGGTAAATTAAGATGGCATAGGCCTACTCACAATACAGGTGAATACATATTCAATAGGAGTGTGTGCATGCATTGTGTTATTGAGCTTGTTTTGGCTGATCAGTGGAGTCTATGGTGCCACTGATGACAAACAATGAATATGCCTTCCATTTGGGACAGCTGAAAATCGTTGTGCTGATTTAAAGAAGAAATAAAACTGTCCTTCTTTAGACTAGTTGAGTATTGGGGAGGCAGGTAGCCTAGTGGGGCGGCAGTTAGCCTAGTGGGGCGGCAGGTAGCGTAGTGGTTAGAGTGTCGGACTAGTAACCGAAAGGTTGCAAGTTCAAATCCCCAAGCTGACACGGTAAAAATCTTTTGTTCTGCCCCTGAACAAGTTACCCACTGTTCCTAAAAATAAGAATTTTTTCTTAACTGACTTTCCTGGTAAAATAAAGTATTTGCATCAGTATTTGTTGGTTAGATTACAGGCACAAAATGTCCAGAAACCAATAACTTTCTTCTGAAACTCGTCAGTCTATTCTTGTTCTGAGAAATTAAGGCTATTCCATGCGAAAAATGGCCAACAAACTGAAGATCTCATACAATGCTGTGTACTACTCCCTTCACAGAACAGCGAAACTATAACCAGAATAGAAAGAGGAGTGGGAGGCCCAGGTGCACAACTGAGCAAGAAGTCGAGCATCCCAGAGTCGCCTCTTCACTGTTGATATTGAGACTGGTGTTTTGCGGGTACTATTTAATGAAGTTGAGGACTTGTGAGGCATTCCTGAAGTACCACACAATGCTGTTGGCTCTTTGGCTGCTTGTGTTGATGTGGACATTAATTAGCAGCCATTTCCACATTTTTAGAAGTAAGAGAACTCTACTTAGTTAACAGCATAAAAACCACGACAACATTAATTTGCTCAAAGGCTGTACTTTTAAAGCCCAGACTGAAGAAGCCTTGCTTTCCATCTCAGACAACAGCACAGTCAGAAAACAAAATAGCTTTGGGTGGTGTCAGGAAAATGCTTCCAAAGCATTGGTGCTAAATTATATGCCTTGAACTTGTGTTGGGCTGTTGGCTGTTTCCACAGAGTACATTCAGCGTGTCCTAACACAAAACCAAGCTGTGGAATCTGGTTCAAGGTGTTTTGCTACTTAGGTTTTTAAGTATTGAGGCAGTAGGGAGAGAATAGTTAAGGTCTGTGTGATAAGGGAAGATGTGAGCATCTCTGAGTGGGGTGTCAGTTGATTGACAGGTCCAGAGCTGGGTAAGACAGATCTGGGTGTTTTACTGACACTGTGAGGTCAGATCTGAGGTGGAACTGTGGTGTTTAAATGCAGACCATTGTGATGAGTACCGTCCGATCATTGTTTTTAAAACAGCACTCCTCCCCTTACCGATTCTAATGACTCAAGGGTGTAAACTCAGACAGAAATAGGAAAAAAATGTATCCATGGAATAAATTGTTTATTTAAGATCCAAAATTCTATTAGAAACCGTTTGTATTATCTTGTAAACTCTTCAACGTGTTATCGTCAGCTACAGATAGTCAAACGTGTGCTGTTTTCAGTACTCTAGTCAACATGTCCATTGTATTAAAAAGGTCCCCACAGTACCTACTATTACCAATACTAAACTATTATTTTAGGATTGACAGCCAAGGCAGGTCAATGTAATATATAGGCCCCAGTGTTAGTTAGACTGGAGTCCAGGGTACACAGAGTGACTGTAGAGCCAGGGCAGGGCTAGAGCCAGGGGTAGGGGGAAAGTTGGTGTCACATGCCTGCTTGGCGTGTGTTCAGCAGGGTGACTGACTGGCTGGCTCACACAATGGCCGGGCTCATACCCCGCTGCTGGCGGGGACCACTGGAAAAGGAGGCTAATGCTATTGTTTCTCCCCTTGCTCCTTCTGATGAGGGAAATAGACAATTGGTTGATATCAAACGACTCTAGAGTAAATCCACGTGTATAGTCTATGTAGGACTCAGGACTCTATAAAAGCTCCACTCTCCAAGTCGTCATTGTACATACACAGTTGTTTTTAACTGACTAGCCTGGTTAAATAAAGGTTAAATATATAAACATATGTAATTCTGGACTACACTTTTTTCATCCACTCTTTGAGGACAATTGAACAAATCTGTAGTTAAATTAACCCTAGTCTTGTGCTTGCTCGGATATTGGAACAGACTTGCGAAAGCGGGAAATTGAGGTTAATTTGACTCGAACTGGTGTTTACCTGTCTTGGGGCAGCAGTAAGTAACAACCGTTTATATTTTTCTGTCTAAACCTGTTTAATCCTCTTGTGCTCTCCCTAGATGCTGAGAAAGCATTTGACCATGTGGAGTGGTCTTACCTATTATTTACTCTGACAAAATTTGGTCTAGGGGACAACGTTATAAAATGGGTTAAAGTTTTATATAATGATCCTCAGGCTGCTGTCCTTACTAATGGGCTACGGTCAAATAGCTTTTCTATACACAGAGGTGCCAGACATGGCTGTCCTTTGTCCCCTCTCCTATTTGCACTCGCTATGGAACCACTGGCCGAGGCCATCAGAGTAACGGCTGCTATACAGTGGCTGCTCATTGGTGACGTTCACCATAAAATAAGCTTGTATGCTGATGATGTCCTGATATTCATCTCTAGTCCCGAGACTTCAATTACATCTCTTGTTAATATTATTGAATTATTCCATGAATTCTCAGGCTATAAGATTAACTTAACTAAATCAGAGTCTATGCAACCTGGTAACCTTCATTCTGTACCTAATACTTCTCACCCGTTCCTTTTAAATGGTCTCCTTCAAGTTTTACGTATCTGGGTATATTTGTAACTCCTAAATTCCAGCAAATTTCCAAAGCCAATTTTGTTCCCTTGTTTGATACAATAACACATGATCTGTACCGCTGGAACTCTCTTCCGATTTCATGGTTGGGTAGAATATCCCTCTTGAAAATTAACATTTTACCTAGACTACTTTACCAAATCCAAATGATCCCACTCTTACTCTCCAATAAGGTAATAAAGGATGTACATGGATGGCTAAGTTCCTTTATATGGAATAAACGCAAGCCAAGACTTATATGGCAATATGCCAATATTGCAGCTGCCAAGTTCTATGGGCGGCTTGGATCTGCCCAATATTAGGTTCTATCAGTGGTGTGCCCACCTATGTTATATTTCTGACTGGATCACAAATGATGACTCCTCTATTTGGTTAGACATTGAGACTTCTTTTTCAAAATACCCCTTACAGGATCTTTTATTTTTCAGAAGTTTCAAGTCTGTAAAAGATCACTGCAATAACCCCATTACACTTAACACACTCAAAGTATGGAGATCAGTTCAACGTTTTTTGGGAAGGTCCAAACTAACCTCTGCTCTTACCCCAATTCTTAACAACCCAGATTTTGGTCCAGGATTGCCGGATGCTGGCTTTAACTTTTGGCTTAATAAGGGCACAGGCAGACTAAATTATTTATTTGCTGATACGATTTTATTGTCATTTGAGCAGATAGTTGAGAAATACCGACTCCCAAAGCAGGACTTTTTCCGCTTTCTACAAGTAAGACATTATATTTTGAAGAGCACCAGCATAATTGACAACCCTGATGTGTCTGTCATTGAAAGAATGCTTTTTCCCCCACAAAGGAAAATGCCTGTAAGTTTGTTTTATGATGCTTTAAGGTCCTTTTCTACTGTTGAAACACAGAGGGTGAAACAAGTGTGGGAGAAAGAATTGTCTGTTACTATTGACGAAGAGATGTGGGAGGACATTTGGAGATATGCAAAAACAATATCTATATGTAATCGTACTAAAGCAATTCAGTTAAGAATAATACACAGATTGCATATATCCCCAAATATATCCCCAAATCACAGACATGCTCTTAACACCTCTTCCTCTTCTCCTCAGTGTCTTAAATGTAAAACTGATACAGGCACCCTAACACAAAATACGAAGATACTGGTGGATACCGTGGATTAGTGATCAGGTTCCTTCTATTACAGATTGGCATAAGATACTATTAGAATGGGTGCCACTGGAATATTTGACATGTACATTGCATTCTAAAACAGATCAGTTCTACAAAGTATGGGAACCTCATCTAAATGATCTAGAACCTGGGGTATCAGCTATTATGCTGCAAGGATTTTCTGAGAATGGTGGTGATCTATTTGTTTCAGACTTACACTGTACGTTCCATGTGTTGAACCTAACCTCTTGGTTTAAACTGAGCTTTTGTTTAATTTCTGTTTGTATGTTTGTTTAAAATGTATGTATTGAGAGACGCAATGATGGGGATGGGGTGAGATAAGCGCCGAGCGGGAAGGGGAAGATGGTGTATGTATGTATGTATGTATGTATGTATGTATGTATGTATGTATGTGTGTGTGTGTGTGTGTGTGTGTATGTACTGTTTTTGCTTCGTCTTTGTAGCTCTTAGTTGTGAAATTCCAATTAAATAAATACTGTTTAAAAAAAGAAATTCTGTCTAACCCAGCATGAGAATAGTTTAATCTGGATATGAGGACCATGGCATTGTTTCTAGGAACTAGCTTCCCGCAGACCTGTATAAGGTAGTGGGGAGAATGTGTGCAGGACTTCCATCACCAGACAACAAGACTAATGAGACGTTTAAAGTATCCAATCTGGACCAAACACGATCCCTATATTCTTAGCTACAAATATCCTTTTAAGACAATTACTGGAGTTTCACGTGAGAACGTTGTTCTGGGCTGTTAGTCAAGTTTATGTATCTACTCCTGTCCACATTTACGAGTTGCAGTGTATCCCTCTTGTGTATCCAAGATTGCCTATTTTTGTTTGCAATGATGATCTATGCTCTGTATGTGTGCGTGTGCGTGTGTGTTTGGTTAGATTCAGGAGTGCGAAGAGCTGACTATTTAACAGTAGACAGAGGAATAAACACAACCGAAACAACCTTCAACTGCCAAGACCATTTATACAAACGGAACAGTCTCTCTTTGTCACTAAAATATATGGATGTGTGCGAGAGGGAGACAACAGATTAAATGTCAAATCAAATCAAATTTTATTTGTCACATACACATGGTTAGCAGATGTTAGTGCGAGTGTAGCGAAATGCTTGTGCTTCTAGTTCCGACAATGCAGTAATAACCAACAAGTAATCTAGCTAACAATTCCAAAACTACTACTTTATAGACACAAGTGTAAGGGGATAAAGAATATGTACATAAGGATATATGAATGAGTGATGGTACAGAGCGGCATAGGCAAGATACAGTAGATGGTATTGAGTGCAGTATATACATATGAGATGAGTATGTAAACAAAGTGGCATAGTTAAAGTGGCTAGTGATACATGTATTACATAAGGATGCAGTAGATGATATAGAGTACAGTATATACGTATACATATGAGATGAATAATGTAGGGTATGTAAACATTATATTAGGTAGCATTGTTTAAAGTGGCTAGTGATATATTTTCCATCATTTCCCATCAATTCCCATTATTAAAGTGGCTGGAGTTGAGTCAGTGTGTTGGCAGCAGCCACTCAATGTTAGTGGTGGCTGTTTAACAGTCTGATGGCCTTGAGATAGAAGCTGTTTTTCAGCCTCTCGGTCCCAGCTTTGACGCACCTGTACTGACCTCACCTTCTGGATGATAGCGGGGTGAACAGGCAGTGGCTCGGGTGGTTGTTGTCCTTGATGATCTTCATGGCCTTCCTGTGACATCGGGTGGTGTAGGTGTCCTGGAGGGCAGGTAGTTTGCCCCCGGTGATGCGTTGTGCAG
Organism: Oncorhynchus kisutch; assembly: GCF_002021735.2. NCBI lineage: Eukaryota > Metazoa > Chordata > Actinopteri > Salmoniformes > Salmonidae > Oncorhynchus > Oncorhynchus kisutch. The sequence continues at coordinate 26,517,821 of NC_034178.2, read as the reverse complement.
ACCTCACTACCCTCTGGAGAGCCTTACGTTTGTGGGCGGAGCAGTTGCCGTACCAGGTGGTGATACAGCCCGACAGGATGCTCTCGATTGTGCATCTGTAGAAGTTTGTGAGTGCTTTTGGTGACAAGCCAAATTTCTTCAGCCTCCTGAGGTTGAAGAGGCGCTGCTGCGCCTTCTTCACGATGCTGTCTGTGTGGGTGGACCAATTCAGTTTGTCTGTGATGTGTACGCCGAGGAACTTAAAACTTACTACCCTCTCCACTACTGTTCCATCGATGTGGATAGGGGGGGTGTTCCCTCTGCTGTTTCCTGAAGTCCACAATCATCTCCTTAGTTTTGTTGACGTTGAGTGTGATGTTATTTTCCTGACACCACACTCCGAGGGCCCTCACCTCCTCCCTGTAGACCGTCTCGTCGTTGTTGGTAATCAAGCCTACCACTGTTGTGTCGTCCGCAAACTTGATGATAGAGTTGGAGGCGTGCGTGGCCACGCAGTCATGGGTGAACAGGGAGTACAGGAGAGGGCTCAGAACGCACCCTTGTGGGGCCCCAATGTTGAGGATCAGCGGGGTGGAGATGTTGTTGCCTACCCTCACCACCTGGGGGCGGCCCGTCAGGAAGTCCAGTACCCAGTTGCACAGGGCGTGGTCGAGGCCCAGGGTCTCGAGCTTGGTGACGAGCTTGGAGGGCACTATGGTGTTAAATGCCGAGCTGTAGTCGATGATTAGCATTCTCACATAGGTATTCCTCTTCTCCATATGGGTTAGGGCAGTGTGCAGTGTGGTTGAGATTGCATTGTCTGTGGACCTATTTGGGCGGTAAGCAAATTGGAGTGGGTCTAGGGTGTCAGGTAGGGTGGAGGTGATATGGTCCTTGACTAGTCTCTCAAAGCACTTCATGATGACGGAAGTGAGTGCTATGGGGCGGTAGTCGTTTAGCTCAGTTACCTTAGCTTTCTTGGGAACAGGAACAATGGTGGCCCTCTTGAAGCATGTGGGAACAACAGACTGGGATAGGGATTGATTGAATATGTCCGTAAACACACCAGCCAGCTGGTCTGCGCATGCTCTGAGGGCGCGGCTGGGGATGCCGTCTGGGCCTGCAGCCTTGCGAGGGTTGCGAGGGTTGACACGTTTAAATGTTTACCTCACGTCGGCTGCAGTGAAGGAGAGTCTGCATGTTTTAGTTGCGGGCAGTGTCAGTGGCACTGTATTGTCCTCAAAGCGGGCAAAAAAGTTATTTAGTCTGCCTGGGAGCAAGGCATCCTGATCCGTGATGGTGCTGGTTTTCTTTTTGTAATCCGTGATTGACTGTAGACCCTGCCACATACCTCTTGTGTCTGAGCCGTTGAATTGAGATTCTACTTTGTCTCTATACTGACGCTTAGCTTGTTTGATTGCCTTGCGGAGGGAATAGTTACACTGTTTGTATTCGGTCATGTTTCTAGTCACCTTGCCCTGATTAAAGCAGTGGTTCGCGCTTTCAGTTTCACGCGAATGCTGCCATCAATCCACGGTTTCTGGTTTGGGAATGTTTTAATCGTTGCTATGGGAACGACATCTTCAACGCACGTTCTAATGAACTCGCACACCGAATCAGCGTATTCGTCAATGTTGTCGTCTGACGCAATACGGAAAATATCCCAGTCCACGTGATGGAAGCAGTCTTGGAGTGTGGAATCAGATTGGTCGGACCAGCATTGAACAGACCTCAGCGCGGGAGCTTCTTGTTTTAGTTTCTGTCTGTAGGCAGGGATCAACAAAATGGAGTCGTGGTCAGCTTTTCCGAAAGGAGGGCGGGGCAGGGCCTTATATGCGTCGCGGAAGTTGGAATAGCAATGATCCAAGGTTTTTCCACCCCTGGTTGCGCAATCGATATGCTGATAAAATTTAGGGAGTCTTGTTTTCAGATTAGCCTTGTTAAAATCCCCAGCTACAATGAATGCAGCCTCCGGATAAATGGATTCCAGTTTGCAAAGAGTCAAATAAAGTTCGTTCAGAGCCATCGATGTGTCTGCTTGGGGGGAATATATACGGCTGTGATTATAATTGAAGAGAATTCCCTTGGTAGATAATGTGGTCTACATTTGATTGTGAGGAATTCTAAATCAGGTGAACAGAAGGACTTGAGTTCCTGTATGTTGTTTTGGCCACACCACGTCACGTTAACCATAAAGCATACGCCCCCGCCCCTCTTTTTACCAGAAAGATGTTTGTTTCTGTCAGCGCGATGCGTGGAGAAACCATCTGGCTACACCGTCTCCGATAGCGTCTCTCCAGTGAGCCATGTTTCCGTGAAGCAAAGAATGTCCCTCTGGAATGCTACCCTTGCTCGGATTTCATCAACCTTGTTGTCAAGAGACTGTACATTGGCGAGGAGAATGCTAGGGAGTGGTGCACGATGTGCCCGTCTCCGGAGTCTGACCAGAAGACCACTTCGTTTTCCCCTTTTTCGAAGTCGGTTTTTGGGGTCGCCGGCTGGGATCCATTCCGTTGTCCTGAGTGAAAGACAGAACACAGGATCCGCTTCGCGAAAGTCATATTCTTGGTCGTACTGATGGTGAGTTGACGCTGCTCTTATGTTCAGTAGTTCTTCTCGACTGTATGTAATGAAACCTAAGAAGACCTGGGGTACCAATGTATGAAATAACACGTAAAAAAAAACAAAAAACTGCATAGTTTCCTAGGAACGCGAAGCGAGGCGGCCATCTCTGTCGGCGCCGGAAGTATAAAATGTAGAAACATTTATACGAGTTGAACCATTTACAGTGTGCCATATTGTATACTCTATCCAAGTTGGTCCAAGCCTTCTGTAACAGACTCCCTTGGTATCACGACAAACAAAAACGACACCTCACAAGAATGACAAACAGAACTTCAGTTTTTTAAACTAAAGTAAAAACTTGCATATACCCTGCCCATTCTCCTCCCCCATATCGCAATTTGTGCCACCCATAAGTAAGAAACTTACATGCCAAGTATAGACCATATACTGTATCATATTCCTTACAGATAATAGAAAGAAGTCCTGAATTAGCCATTCAGACTGCAGTCCTACCTATCTACAGGTCATGGAAAATGTGTATTTCTCCAGTAGGTTTCTGGAAGGAGAAAGCAAAAACACTATAGTAAATCCTACAGTAATGTCTACAATAACACTACAGTATACTACAATCTTAAATACTCTTATACCTTAGTATTTATACCCTTGCTATTATAGTATTTGTTCATTTCGGACAGTGCCCAAGAGGTAGCCAGACCCATGCCAAATCTTTTCAGTCTCCTGGCGGGGGGGGGGGGGGGGGTAGGCTTTGTCGTGCCCTCTCCACGACTGTCTTGGTGTGTTTGTACCATGATAGTTTGTTGGTGATGTGGACACCAAGGAACTTGAAGTGCTCAACCTGCTCCACTACAGCCCCATCGATGAGAATGGGGGCGTACTCTGTCCTCCTTTTCCTGTAGTCCACAATCCTCTCCTTTGTCTTGATCACGTTGAGGGAGAGGTTGTTATCCTGGCACCACACGGCCATGTGTTTGTCATTGATCAGGCCTACCACTGTTGTGTCATCGGAAAACTTAATGATGGTGTTGGAGTTATGCCTGGCCGTGCAGTCATGAGTGAACAGGGAGTACAGTAGGGGACTGAGCACGCACTCCTGAGGATCAGCGTGGCGGATGTGTTGTTACCTACCATTACCACCTGGGGGAGGCCCATCAGGAAGTCCAGGATCCAGTTGCAGATTGGAGATGTTTAGTCCCAGGGTCCTTAGCTTAGTGATGAGCTTTGAGGGCACTATGGTGTTGAACGCTGAGCTGTAGTCAATGAATAGCATTCTCACATAGGTGTTCCTTTTGTCCAAGTGGGAAAGGACAGTGTGGAGTGCAATAGAGATTGCATCATCTGTGGATTTGTTGGGGCGGTATGCAAATTGGAGTGGGTCTAGGGTTTCTGGGATAATGGTGTTGATGTGCCATGACCAACCTTTCAAAGCACTTCATGGCTATAGATGTGAGTGCTACGGGTTGGTAGTCATTTAGGCAGGTTACCTTAGTGTTCTTGGGCACAAGGACTATGGTGGTCTGCTTGAAACATATTGTTATTACAAACTCCGTCAGGGAGAGTTTGAAAATGTCAGTGAAGACACTTGCCAGTTGGCAATTCTAGCCTGGCATCGAGCTTGCCAGGTTAGTTAAGCCCTGCAACCAAACTAGCCAAGCCTCAGCAGCTAACCGTGTGATGCTAGCTACAACAGGAGATGAAGCCAACACAAAAGACGAGAGAAAAAAAAACCTGTGAACAGTTCAATTGTAAAACAGATCAAGTCATGCTGAGGAGAGCTAAGTATAACTCTTCTGTGAGGAAGAGAGGTGAGAATGATCAGAAGGCAGGCGAGTGGCTCTTTAATATGAGGGGAGAGGCTCCTTAAATCGCCACCCGACCTGTCTGTCTCCGACAGATGTGTATGATTGGTTCTTCGAGCTACTTAGAGATTCTAGTGAATCCCAGTAGTGAGATTTTAAAACAAATAATTATACAATTGTTTAGGCAGGTCTTAAGAAACATTATACGACTAACAAAATGTTTTTTCAAAATAATAAAATAGCATATTTTGAGTTTAATTATATTACTGGTCTGTGAAAAGCCAATATAGCATGATGAACCATGAACCATCCCTATAGCATGATGCTGCCACCACCATGCTTCACCATAGGGATAGTGCCATGTTTCCTCCAGATGTGCCGCTTGGCATTCAGGCCAAAGATTTCAATCTTGGTTTCATCAGACCAGAGAATCTTGTTTCTCATGGTCTGAGAATCCTTCAGGATTATTTTGGCAAACTCAACGCGGGCTGTCATGTGCCTTTTACTGAGGAATGGCTTGTGTCTGGCCATTCTAGCATAAAGGCTTGACTGGTGGAGTGCTGCAGAGATGATAGTCCAGAGGAACGCTGGAGCTCTGTCAGGGAGACCATCGGGTTCTTGGTCACCTCCCTGACCAAGGCCCTTCTCCCCATGATTGCTCAGTTTGGCCGGGCGCCCAGCTCTAGGAAGAGTCTTGATGGTTCCAAACTTCTTCCATTTAGGAATGATGGAGGCCACTGTGTTCTTGGGGACCTTCAATGCTGCAGAAATTCTTTGGTACCCTTCCCCAGATCTGTGCCTTGACACAATCCTGACTCGGAGATGTACAGACAATTCTTTCGACTTCATGGCTTAGTTTTCACTCTGACTTGCACTTTCAACTGTGGGACCTTATATACAGGGGTGTAAAGTACTTTAGTAAAAATACTTCATTTTTTGGGGTATCTGTACTTTCCTATTTATATTTGACAACTTTTCCTTTTTACTTCACTACATTCCTAAAGAAAAGTATGTACATTTTACTCAATAAATTTCCCCTGACACCCAAATGTACTCGTTACATTTTGAACACTTTTGAACAGCAGGACATGAACATGTTCCAATTCACACACTTATCAAGAGAACATTCCTGGTCATCCCTACTGGCTCTTGTCTGGCGGACTCACTAAACACAAATGCTTGATTTGTAAATTATGTCTGAGTGTTGGAGTGTGTCCCTGTTTGTCTGTCGATTAAAAAACAATAACGTTGTGTCATTTGGTTTGCTTGTACATTGATTGATTAATTCATCTTATGCTACTCAATTATAAATTACTAATATTTTCTAAACTAATCCAATATGTTACGTGGACTTATCGCACCTGCTACTGAAATGGTAGTCCTATAGCTTAGTCTTCCCTACCCTGGCAGTCATTCTGAATACAGGTTGCGGATTATTAAAAACTCTTAGATATCCGCACACCGGGTTTGATCCCTGGCTGTATGACAACCGGCCGTGATCGGGAGTCCCATAGGGCGGCGCACAATTGGCCCAGCGTCGTCCGGGTTAGGGGAGGGTTTGGCCAGGAGGGGGGAGGGGGCTTTACTTGGCTCATCACGCTCTAGCTACTCCTTGTGGCGTCCGGGCTCCTGCAGGCGACTATGTCGTCAGTTGAATGGTGTTTCCTCTGACACATTGGTGTGGCTGGCTTCCAGTTTAAGCGGGTCGGTGTTAAGAACTTCTTAGGGCTAGGCCCCATTTTTTTCTCAATTTCCACCTGAATGACGTGCCCAAAGTAAACTGCCTGTTGCTCAGGCCTTGAAGCAAGGATATGCGTATAATTGGTACCATTGGAAATAAAACACTTTAAAGTTTGTACAAATGTTAAAATAATGTATGATAATATAACACAATAGATATGGTAGGAGAAAGTCCAAAGAAAAACCAACCGGAATTATTTTTTGGAGAGAGACCATCCTCTTAAAATGGCAAGTGTAAGGTCATACTGAAAGTTTGCTCCCTGGATGCAATTCCTACATCACAGGGTGTCAGCAGTGTCAGCAGTCTATGTTCAAGGTTTCAGGCTTGTAACTTCAAAAACGAATAAGAAATAACTGTTTTTGTAGAAGGACACAGTCTTGGAAATTCGTGTTTGCGTGCGCCATGAAGACAGGACACACCTGCTAAAATCGGTTTCCTGTTGAACATACTTCTTTCCATAAGAAATATTATAGTGTGATTACATTTTAGGGTATCTAAGGAGTATATAGAAACATATTTTGATGGGTAGATTTTCTGATTCCTTTCTCTGCATGTTGAACGAGTGGATTACTCAAATCGATGGCTCCAACTAAACAGATTTTTGGGATATAAAGAAGGATTTTATCTAACAAAACGACACTACATGTTATAGCTGGGACCCTTTGGATGACAAATCAGAGGACGATTTTCAAAAAGTAAGTGAATATTTAAGCGTTAATTGTGAATGTATGAAACCTGTGCCGGTGGTTGTGGGGCGCTGTCCTCAAAACAATCGCATGGCATGTTTTCGCTGTATTAGCTACTGTAAATCAGACAGTGTAGTTAGATAAAAAATCATTTAAGCTTTCAACCGATTTAATTAAGACACTTAGATGTGCCTAAATGCGAGCGGGACAACTAACCCTAAAAGGAAGCACGGTTAGGTGTGTCATGTTCTGGAGGATGCGTGACTCGACCTTCGCCTCCCGAGGCCGTTAGGGAGTTGCAGCGATGAGACAAGATAAAAAAATGGGGTACCGCTATTTTTTTAAAGGGTGTAATTGCAGACCGTAATTATGGCTGTTTTCTGATATTGGTGTTTCTCGATGTCAACCTACACCCATTGATGCTCGCCATTGGTCTGTGGCCATTTCTATCGCATCGGGAACAACAGTAATTTGACAACTGTAGCATTGAGGGGATTCGATTAAAACTTCTTAAGGATAGGGGGCACTATTTTCACGTCCGGATGAAAAGTGTGCCCAAAGTAAACTGCCTGCTACTCAGGCCAAGAAGCTAGGATATGCATATAATTGTTAGATTTGGATGGAAAACACTACAGCTTCTAAAACTGTTAAAATTATGTCTGTGAGAATAACAGAACTTATTTGGCAGGCGAAACTCCGAGGACAAACCATCCAGGAATTTTTGTTGTTGTTGAGGTCACTCTCTTTTCAATGGGTTTTCTATGTGGATCTGGATTTCTAAGGCACTTGCTTGCAGTTACTATCGCTTCCACTAGATGTCAGTCTTTAGGAATTGGTTGATGTTTTTCCTTTGAGAAATGAAAAAGTAGGGCTGTTCAGAACGAGGGTCGAGTCTAGTATACTGTGTGGTTGGGGCGCACGACCTGACAGCTCGCTCCACTTTGTTTTCGTCCGGTATTGAACACAGTTTATCCCGTGTTAAATTGTATCGATTATTTACGTTTAAAAATACCTAAAGTTGGATTAGGAAAGTTGTTTGAAATGTTTGGATCAAGTTTACAGGTAACTATATTAGATACTTTGTAGTCATGTTGCGCGAGTTGGAACCGGTGTTTTTCTGGATCAAATGCGCCAAATAAATTTACATTTTGGAGATATAGCGACAGAATTTATTGAACAAAAGGACCATTTGTGATGTTTAATGGACATATTGGAGTGCCAACAGAAGAAGATCGTCAAAGGTAAGGCATGAATTATATCTTTATTTCTGACTTTTGTGTCGCACCTGGCGGGTTAAAATGTGATTTTCATGTGTTTGTTTGATGGGGTGCTGTCCTCAGATAATAGCATGGTTTGCTTTCGCCATAAAGCCTTTTTGAAATCTGACACTGTGGCTGGATTAACAAGAAGTCCATCTTTAAACCGCTGTATAACACTTGTATGATTCATGAATTATTATTATGAGTATTTCTGTTTTTGAATTTGGCGTGCTGCTATTTCACTGGGTGTTGTCAAATCAATCCCGTGTGCGCGAAGGGATCACTAAGAAGGTAATCTGACCCAGGTGCCCAGGTAGATGAGTTTTGCATCACGTGAAAATTTATTGCATTCATTTTGAAAGCAAGCTGCCTCCTGGGTGGCTCAAAACAAAAGTGACGTAATTAAGCACATGGAGAAATGAGGAGGATTCTGTGTTTTCACATGCAAAAGTGATTGCTTTTGATAAAAACGCTTTATCTGCCATCCCAATGAAAACTAGTTTGAAAATTCAAACATATTTTATGGAAAAGAGAAGTATGTTTCTGGACGATGCACCATGCTGTCTTGTTAACAACATGACAAGTAGCGCAGATTACTGTTCGATTTGAGACAGGTGCTCCTCCCGCACCACTTTTGCCCATTCACATCACCCCGTGGCATAGCATAATCAAATCTGCCCATAGTGGCTAAGCCTAACACTAACATTAACCTCCTTCTCCAGAGGGGTTGGGTTAAATGCGGAAGACACATTTCCGTTGAAGGCATTCAGTTGTACATCTGACTAGGTATCCCCCTTTCCCATTTCCCCCTGTTCAGAGAATAGTCCTCTCTGAACAGTTGATGTTGATGTGTCTGAGGCTGGTAAATCTAATGAATTTATCCTCTGCAGCAGAGGTAACTCTGTGTCTTTATTTCCAGTGGCGGTCCTCATGAGAGCCAGTTTCATTTGCTGCAAATAAATGCTCTAAATGACAATATTTTTATTTGGAATTTGGGAGAAATGTTGTAAGTAGTTTATAGAATAAAACTAAAATGTTCATTTTACCCAAACACAAACCTATAAATAGTAAAACCAGAGAAGCTGATAATTTTGCAGTGGTCTCTTAATTTTTTCCAGAGCTGTTAATTTAAAAAAAGATCTAAAACAAAAGTTGCGCCCCTCGCTATTTGTAGTCCCATTTGTTATCGGCTGACAGCAAAACATCTTGATTTTGTGTTTAATGGAGATCTTCTGTGTATAAAGTGATGCGGAAGGGCAAAAAAGCATCTAACCTCCCCGGGACTGCCACACAGAATAAATATTAGCCCACAGAGAGAAGCAGGAGATTGAACTTCACTCAACTTTCTCGAGCAGTGGTCACCAACCGGTCGATCGCAATCGACTGGTCGATCTCCAAGGCATTCCTAGACGATAGCTAAACATTTTTGTAAAAAAACAACAACAAAGATAAAGCCTTGTGTTCCTATTTGTTTTTATTTGTCTAGGGCTGTTAACGGTAGGTGCACCCGATTCACCTGCCCTGCGTGCCAGGTACTATGCAACTGTTGCCATTTTTAACCATTTCATGTGCCTGAAGGTGCAAACTCTTCCATCCCGGCGGGCCAGGAGAGGAAATCAAATGCACTATAGGCTTACCGCTGGCCATTCGGATGTCTCAGATTACCGTGTCTGCAGTAATGTAGCAGACATAAAAGCTACAGCAAAGTTGATACTGTGAGATTTCAAAATGTTTAAAACCATGATTAGAGAGAGACTGTCAACGAATACAACAAAGAACTGCTGTTTTTATGAGTGAGATCATGTTTAAGTTCTTACTCAGCGCTGTCAACACTTTGTATTCAACACTTTTATAAGACATAAAATGCGCATTCTTCCTATTTCCACTCCGCACTACAACAAGCACTGCAGAAGTGACAAATGAGTAGGAAAGTGTATCTATAGGATTGCGTTGTTGTTATTTTTAGCGACTTGGGTCTTTTTTAATATTGAGGAATATTTAACTTTCTCTGTTCATCGGAGTAACAACATGAATTTGTGCATGAGGCAGAAATGATGCAGTGTGACTCGAATTTAGCCATCAGCTGGAAGACGTGATCCCTTTTTGGTGTGTCAGTTGAGGAAAGGAAGAGCTGAGACTGACCATCAGATGCAGGCACCATAAGCCCAGTAAAATAAAAAGGAAAAGCTAATTATTTAAATGTATGCTCACTCAGCTGTGCTTTACAAGTAATACAACAGCAGATCTGTTGCCGGTGCGATCATATAGCCTCAAATTTTGAAACGTGATTTTTTTAAATTGCCAAAACAACAATTCATTGGCAGGGCAATTCAAGCAATATCCAGTGATAATGTATTGGGCTTATAGTTTACTGCACATACATCATTGCTACAGTACTTGCTTTTAATTGGTTAATGTTGCATAGGCTCAGGTTTTTAAGTCATGTTAACAAAACATCTGAGCGGTAGATCTCAGCTTGCATTTTGACTCAGAAAAGGTTGGTGACTACTGTTCCAGAGATTTCCCTGTTTACACTATCAATGTTTCAGGTTTACTGTGGCAATTGTGATCTAATCAACGCAATATTAGTCACTTTCAATACAACATACCGAAACAAAACAAACTATGCAAGAGATTTTGTTGTAAGCAGAATGCATCGAAGTAGGATTCTATTGCATTGACACACACGACTCAGCCCGTATTCTACACAAACCGGTGCAGCATAACCAATCAGAGCTGCAGTAGGCCTATATGCAAATAGTTCATTGCCATATATGGATCTGTGCCATTTACTTTGAACTGGACTGTGTTTATAATATAGTATTAGCGGTCATGAGTAGATGCGCTTGTTTTGAGATCAAAGCGTATGCTGCATGTAGCCATGTGTGCACATTTTGTTCATATCCTTTGTTAGTGAGTTATTAGCCCAGTTATAGAACATTTGTAGTCAGCAATAGGGGAGTGATTGCTTCCTACAAGAACACAAAAGGTGTAGATTTCTAGACATCTTTGAAAAGCGGGTCAAGTAAAGAGCATTTTTTTGTCTTAAAGGGGCAGTGTTGTATTTTGAGACAGGCTTGAATAACCTAAGTAGCCAGAGGTTAGCATAATTTGTCTGATTCTCTGTAATAATAGTATGGGAATAATAATGCATTTTATTTTGTAAAGTGGTTTCTTGCATCAAACAACAACAACATTTTCAGTTACCTCCTTGTCCGAAGGAGAAGTGGATAAACAGGTTAACGTCAAACCCTCTATGTTTTGGAATGGAGGCCTACATTGAACACTACACATTGGCTGCTACTGTAGGCTGAATGAAATAACAGCTATTTCCATATTAAAATGTTATGGGATGCATTTTCTACACTGTTTTTGATGGTAGGCCACTCTGCTAGCCACAGTAGTACTTGGCCACTTAAAACTAACTTAAACTGTGTACTGTAAACGCATGCTGGTAGTTGCACAGATTTTTCCTAACTTTCAAGTTTGCGCTCAGCAGACCTGTAATTTGCTTAGTGTCAAAAGAAATTTGAGGGAACATTGGAAATTACGCACTTAGCTGTTTTACAAGTGGTCTGAGGCAGTTGTTTCAAGTGCAACTTTAGTAAAGATAGTTTTGGGAAACTGCTCTGAAATTTAACGATACTCAGGTATGGCAGGTATCAATGGACTGACCAATGGTAGGCACCAATGGGAGTTTCCTGATATCAAGGAACGCCCACATCAAGAAACGCCCCGAATTGCTGTCTGCTATTATACAATATTGTGTATTAGGGTAAAGCTATGCCTTCAAAATAAGGCCTTATGAAATACGTATGGTAGTGGGAGGGTTGTGCCTGTGTGACAACACACAAGCAGCCGCTCAACAATTTGACAGCTCATAACGCAGTTATCTCCGGTTAACACTTGATCTGATTGAATCCCAGCCTCAGTGTAAAAAATGTTTTAACACGAGAATTTTCTGTGTAAAATAATGAATATGACCACAGTTCTTCAATTTAAATAGTATGGGGACATCTATACATTTGGCAGCCAAGCACAAGTTATCATTGTAGCCGTTTCATCATCGAGACATGATGTTGAGATATCTTCACGCCTAGAATAAAACCCTCCAGGCTTCCATCATAGAATTACAGGGAGCAGTTTGGAAAAACGAATCCTGTGCGAATTATCCTCTAGAATAAAGCACATGCTGGGCTAATAGTTACATAACCAACATCTTTAGTAATAGGAAAATATGAAATGGCATTTTACAGTAATTTCAGGACAGATGGGTTTGTGGTTTACCTTCCGGTGACCCTCAGGCCAGAGTATAGAGACCACTGGTTATCATCTTATAAATAACCTTGGCATGGCGCTACCCCCTCTTTCCACTAACAATGCACCCTAATATAGTCCTGAAGGCATGGTTCAGGTTTGTGTCAAGGCATTTAGGTAGTACTTATGTACATAACATTGAGCTGCATTGAACCATATAATTTGCCAGTTAGATGAATTTCATGTCTGGCATGGCTTTTACTCACTACACCCAATAGAAAACAACAGCACAAACAACAACACACAGTGTGATGATTAGGTGGTCATTGGATATGTATGTAGAGAGTGTAGAATTAGTTGCTAAATCCACACAACAAGCAGTAGTTCTAGGGGACACAACTCCTTATCTCTAGATTACACAACTAGCAGTAGTTAGAGAGGACACAACTCCTTATCTCTAGATTACACAACTAGCAGTAGTCCTAGAGGACACACCTCCTTATCTCTAGATTACACAACTAGCAGTAGTCCCGAAGGACCCAGTCATCAGTAGACCTAGACGACACAACTAGCAGTAGTCCTAGAGGACCCAGTTATCAGTAGACCTAGATGACACAACTGGAAGTAGTCCTAGAGGACCCAGTCATCAGTAGACCTAGAGGACACAACTAGCAGTAGTCCTAGAGGACCCAGTTATCAGTAGACCTAGAGGACACAACAAGCAGTAGTCCTAGAGGACCCAGTTATCAGTAGACCTAGAGGACACAACTAGCATAGTCCTAGAGGACCCAGTTATCAGTAGACCTAGAGGACACAACAAGCAGTAGTCCTAGAGGACCCAGTTATCAGTAGACCTAGAGGACACAACTAGCAGTAGTCCTAGAGGGCCCAGTTATCAGTAGACATAGAGGACACAACTAGTAGTAGTCCTAGAGGGCCCAGTTATCAGTAGACCTAGAGGACACAACTAGCAGTAGTCCAAGAGGACCCAGATATCAGTAGACCTAGAGGACCCGGTTATCAGTAGACCTAGAGGACACAACTAGCAGTAGTCCAAGAGGACCCAGCTAGCACTAGTCCTATAGGACCCAGTCATCAGTAGACCTAGAGGACACAACTAGCACTAGTCCTAGAGGACCTAGTCATCAGTAGACCTAGAGGACACAACTAGCAGTAGTCCTAAAGGACCCAGTTATCGGTTGTCTTAGAAAACACAACTTGCAGTAGTCCTAGATTACCCAGTCATCAGCAGACCTAGACGACACAACAAGTAGTAGTCCTAGAGTACCCAGTTATCAGTTGACCTAGAAGACACAACTAGCAGTTGTGAGTGTGCTCTGGGCGTTGTCAGATTGGCCGTTCGTAAATTCAGAGCGTTTCCCTCACGGAGAGCCCACTCGACGCTTTGGAACAAAAGTAGGGTTGATTCGAGCGTTCTTACCTAACAACAGCAGTCAAGCACCCAAGCTAAATGGCTAACGTTGGCTAGCTTGCTAGCTACTTCCAGATACAAACGAGAGAACAGTTCACTCTGACCATTTTACTCGCCCTAAGCAGTGCTGGTTAGGCTGTTATATTATCCAGAGTGTTGGTGACTGCAGCCGTGCGCTGGCAACAATTTAATCATTATGTTTTTTGCCAACGTGTATTGGCCACAGGTGTTCAGCGTTCGTAAATTCGACAGTTATTCTGCACTCAAATTTACAAGCTATTTCTATCCACAGTGACATTCTAAACATTCTATTGAAATAGTTACTTGCAAAGTGGAGTCTTTTATTTAGACATGTAGCTAACTAGCTAAACAATGAACCCTATTCCCAACTCATAATCTTACTACCGTGCATGAATCTACATATAGACTTTTCTACTGTATTATTGACTGTATGTTTGTTTATTCCATGTGTAACTCTGTGTTGTTGTATGTGTCGAACTGCTTTGCTTTATCTTGGCCAGGTCGCAGTTGTAAATGTGAACTTGTTCTCAACTAGCCTACCTGGTTAAATAAAGGTGAAATATATATATATATATTTAAATGTAGCTAACCAACCAGGTTCAATGCAAATGGCTCTGAGATATGAATAATATTACTACACAGATCATATGTGTAATGTTAACTAGCTAGCCAGCCAACTAACGTTAGCTAGCTAGCTAACAGTACACTTTAACTTGAAATGAAAACGACTTTCTGACAAAATTAGAAACGTGTAATATCTGAAAATGTATCGAGCTAGACTCTCTTACCCATCCATATACATGGATGGACGCTTCTCCCTCTCTGTCACGGATACCATGGTAGCCCTTAGTTTGAATATGTAATCCAGAGCCTTCTGTGTTCTCTTTTTGACTCCAGGATTTTCTCCATCTCCTTAGCTATCATACTCTAATTCCATTGATTTCAAAACTCGGTCCTCCATAAAGTGGAGAGCAACACTTATGCAGTTCTACTATGTGATATCTTTAAAAAAACTGTTTAGAAAGGATTAACTACACATACTGACCAGCTCATATTATAGACATAAGCGTGCTACATGGCAGACCAATCCAAACTCAACTCTTGGCATGTCCAGCCAACTCATTATCTCAGCCAATCATGGCTAGTGGGAAGGTTGCTCACTTTTTCCATGGCTAAACCAGCTAGGCTCGTAATTTAGTTAGGACAAATACAACCTATATTAGACCATGCCACCATATATGCTAATGAGCCCCCTCCAGCACACTGCCCCACCTATATTTCAAAGTATAGTGAAAGTAAGGTAAACAACAAGTCATTTTACAACAATAACACGTTAATTCAACTGTAAAAATACTATATTTTACTACAAATCAGAAGCCAGTAACTTACTGTCAAATGACAGGTCATTTTTAACAGTGTGCCATAAGCACATCTGAAGTATCCTATACGTTTACCTGTAGATGTCATTGGTTCTACCTGGAACCAAAGGGTTCTTCATGAGTGTTCTAAATGGAACTCAAAAGGGTTCCCCTACAGGGACAAATCAAAGGGTTCTACATGGCACCCAGAAGGGTTCCCCCATTGGGACAAATGACAGAACTCTGTAACCATAGGGTCCTTCATGACAGGTTTCTACGTAGAACCCAAAAGGGTACACCTACAGCACATGTCAAACTCTGAGTGGGCTGAGTGTCTGCAGGTTTTCACTCCTCCCTTAGTTGATTGATGGATTGATCATTAAGGAACTCCCCTGGCCTGGTTGTCTAGGTCTTATTTGAAAGGAAAACCCCAAAACCCGCAGAGACTAGGTCCTTCTTGGAATGAGTTTGACACCCCTGTCCTATTGGGACAAAACGAAGAACCCAGGAGTGTTCCTTGTGAGAGAGTTCTAAAAAATCAAAGGGTTCTTCATGGCACCCAAAAGGGTTCCCCCATAGGTACAAATTACAGAATGTTTATTAGTTCTAATCTTTTAACAATCTATATCATACCCACAGATCCAGTGGCATAGCAGGACATTCAGGTCGCTGGCAACCGAGAGGTTATGAGTTTAAATCCCTTGTGAGGTTAACCCCAAAGTAATCAGAATCTTGCTGGTCTGCAAAACCACACCCATCATTATCATATGTCCCAGCATGCTTTTATGCAGTTCGATTTTTTTGTAATTGTTTGTTTCAATATCTGTGCTTTTGCATGTACATTAATTAATTAATGCTATGCTACACAAAGATAAATAACATACATTTTTCTAAACTAATCCAATCTGTTAGTTGGACTTAGTTATACCTGTTACTAAGTGGCTGTTCGGTTTTATTTAAATATTATCATTTATTTATCTATCTATTTAACTCTGGCAGTCATTCTGAATGCAGATTGTGGGAATCCACTCTGACTGAAGTCCAATAGGAATTAAATAGCACTTTGCAAGCCTGCATTATGTGACTTGATGCTGGCTTGGTTTTAGTTTTATGCTGGTCACCAGTGTCCAAAAACACAGCAAAGGCTGGTCACCAGCAAAAACACAACTAAGGCTGGTGACAGGCAAAAACACAATGATGGCTGGTCACCAGTGGCAACACAATAAACATTGGTCACCATTGAAAACACAACAAAGGCTCGTCTGCCAGCATAACCAGCTAGGCCATGCTGGTCAGACCAGCTTGAACAGCTTGGAATTTATGCTGGTTTATGCTGTTTTTTTTAGCCGGGGTTAATGTGCTACTCAGATTCTTCCTTGGCAACTCTGTGTTTGTAGTGGTTGTGAGTTGCCTCTCTCTCGCTCTCGCTTTCTCTCTCTCACTCTGTCTGTCATCTAGACAAACTGTAAACTGTATGTGTATACTCTTAGAGATGTTTTACATATCCAGATGTTTGGGCTTTCAAGAGCTTTCCATTCAAAGTCTGTGTTATCAACCCAGTTGAACAGATTGTCAAATCTGATTTGAGTTCTAACGTCTGTGTAATTAGACACAGAGAGAAAAATCTCTGCTCCTCGATTTTAATCAGCTATGGTTCTGATTCCTTGACGGGTTGTAGTGTCTAGCGCTATCTCGCTGTTGGAATAAAGCAGTGTTTTTCTAAAAGAAATAGACAAAGAAATGCACACAAACACATGCGTGCACACGTACATATGCACAAACAACACACACATATTTTGTTCTATCCTTGTGGGTACTTAAAATTGATTTCCATTCAAAATACTATTTCCCCAAAACCTAACCCTAAACATAACCTTAACCGTAACCGTAACCTAAACCTAACTGCTAACCACTAACCCCTAACTAATTCTAACCCTAACCCTAATTGTAACATTAACATTAACCCTAAACCTAACCCCTAATCTTAAAATAGCCTTTGTACTCATGGGGACGTGGGAAATGTACCCATGAGGGAGCATTTTCCTTGTTTTACTATCCTTGTGGGGTCAAAATAAAATAACCAACCCACACAACACACCCTACTGCCAAGCACTCTACTGCCTGTACCCTACTGCCTGTACCCTACTGCCTTACCCTACTGCTTAGCACCCTACTACCTGTACCCTATTGCCTAATACCCTACTGCATGTACCCTACTGCCTGTACCCTATTGCATAGTACCCTACTGTCTACCACCTTACTGCCTATGCCCTACTGGCTGTACCCTACTGCCTAGTACAATACTGCCTGTCCCCTACTGCCTAGTACCCTACTGCCTGTCCCCTACTATCTGTACCCTACAGCCTGTACCCAACTGCCTAGTACCCTACTGCCTGTACCCTACTGCCTAGCGCCCTACTGCCTAGTACACTACTTGCTGTACCCTACTACCTAGTACCCTACTACCTAGTGCCCTACTACCTAGTACCATACTTCCTAGTATCCTACTGCCTAGTACACCCACCAGCTCCTGACCCAGATTCTAGCAGGTTGTTTGATAAAACAGCAAAGCAAGAGCTGTTTTTACTGCTCTTTGAAGGCCACTTTACTTAGCTGATTGAGCTGAGCCATATCAAAACAACTGTGATCTCAACCTAGATATCTTCTGAAGAGCTTATTCATCTATTCCTTTGCTCAGAGTCACTATCCATCTCTTTTATCCTCTCATCTCATTTCTAGTTCACAGAGATGGTTACAGAGCATGATTACAATTGTGAATTAAATGCACTTAAATGTGAACTACAGCAAGCTCTTGTAAATATAAATATATGGATGAGCAATGACCGTGGCATTGGCAAGATGCAATAGATGGTATAAAATACAGTATATACATATGAGATGAGTAATGCAAGATATGTAAACATTATTAAAGTGGCCAATGATTTCAAGTCTGTATGTAGGCAGCAGCCTCTCTGTGTTAGTGATTGCTGTTTAACAGTCTGATGGCCTTGAGATAGAAGCTGTTTTTCAGTTTCTCGGTTCCATCTAGGATTCACATGTACTGACTTCGGTGTGAACAGGCAGTGGCTCGGGTGGTTGTCGTCCTTGATGATCTTTTTGGCCTTCCTGTGACATTGGGTGCTGTAGATGTCCTGGACGGTAGGTAGCTTGCCCCCGGTGATGCATTATGCAGACCGCACCACCCTCTGGAGAGCCCTGCGGTTGTGGGTGGTGCAGTTGCTGTACCAGGTGGTGATACAGCCCGACAGGATGCTCTCAATTAAGCATCTGTAAAAGTTAGTGAGGGTTTTAGGTGACAAGCCAAATTTCTTCAGCCTCATGAGTTTGAAAAGGCGCTGTTGCACCTTCTTCACCACACTGTCTGTGTGGGTGGACCATTTCAGTTTGTCTGTGATGTGTACGCCTAGGAACTTAAAACTTTCCACCCTCTCCACTGCTGTCTGGTTGTTGTGGATAGGGGAATGCTCACTCTGCTGTTTCTTGAAGTCCACGATCATCTCCTTTGTTTTATTGACGTTGAGTGAGAGGTTGTTTTCCTGACACCACACTCAGAGTTCCTTCACCTCCTCCCTGTAGGCTCTCGTCGTAGTTGGTAATCAAGCCTATTACTGTTGTGTAGTCTGCAAACTTGATGATTGAGTTGGAGGCGCACATGGCCTCGCAGTCATGGGTGAACAGGGAGTACAGGAGGGGACTGAGCACGCACCCTTGTGGGGCCCCAGTGTTGAGGATCAGTGAAGTGGAGATGATGTTTTCTACCTTCACCACCTGTGAGCGGACCATCTAAGTCCAGGACCCAATTGCCCAGGGCGGAGTTGAGACCCAGGGCCTCCAGCTTGATGATGAGCTTGGAGGGTACTATGGTGTTGAATGCTGAGCTGTAGTCAATGAACAGCATTCTTACATAGGTATTCCTCTTGTCCAGTGGGGATAGGGCAGTGTGCAGTGTGACGGCGATTGCATCGCCTATGGACCTATTGGAGCGGTAAGCAAATTGAAGTGGGTCTAGGGTGACATGTAAGATGGAGGTGATATGATCCTTGACTAGTCTCTCAAAGCACTTCATGATGACAGAAGTGAGTGCTACGGGGCGATAGTCATTTAGTTCAGTTACCTTTGCTTTCTTGGGTACAGGAACAATGGTGGCTATCTTGAAGCATGTGGGGACAGTAGACTGGGATAGGGAGAGATTGAATATGTCCATAAACACACCAGCCAGCTGGTCTGCACATGCTCTGAGGACACGGCTAGGCGGGCACCCTTGCGAGGGTTAACACGTTTAAATGTCTTTCGTCAGCCACGGAGAAGAAAATCCCACTGCCCTTGGTAGCAGGCCGTGTCGATGGCACTGTATTATCCTCAAAGTGGGCAAAGAAGGTGTTTAGTTTGTCTGGATGCAAGACATCGGTGTCCTTGATGTGGCTGGTTTTCTTTTTGTAGTCCGTGATTGTCTGTAGACCCTGCCACATATGTCTTCTGTCTGAGCCGTTGAATTACGTGTCCAATTCGTCTCTATACTGACATTGTGCTTGTTTGATTGCCTTGTGAAGGGAATAAGTATACTGTTTGTATTCGGCCATATTCCCAGTCACCTTTCCATCGCTAAATGCTGTGGTTTGCCCTTTCAGTTTTGCACGAATGCCGCCATCTATCCATGATTGCTGGTTAGTGTAGGTTTTAATAGTCACAGTGGGTACAACATCTCATAAACACTTTCTTATAAAGTTACTCACCGAATCAGCTTATGCAATATTATTCTCTGAGGCTACCCAGAAAATTTTCCAGTCCGCGTGATTAAAACAATCTTGATGCGTGGATTCCGATTGGTTTCAGTTTCTGCCTATAGGAAGGGAGGAGCAAAATGGAGTCATGGTCAGATTTGCCTAAAGGGTGGCAGGGGAGGGCCTTGTATGAATCGCAGAAGTTAGATTAGCAGTGATCCAGTGTTTTTCCAGCGCGAGTGCTACAGTAAATATGCTACTAGAATTTCGGTAGCCTTAGGATATATGGTTTCCAGTTTGCATAAAGTCCAGTGAAGTTCCTTGAGGGCCATCGTGGTATCGCCTTGAGGGGGGATATACATGGCTGTGACAATAACCAAAGAGAATTATCTTGAGAGATAATATGGTTGGCATTTAATTGTGAGGAATTCTAGGTCAGGTGAACAAAAGGACTTGAGTTCCTGTATGTTGTTACAATTACACCAATCATGAAACATACACCCCCACCCTTCTTCTTCCCAGAGAGATGTTTATTCCTGACGGCGCGACACACAGAATCCAGGTTTCTGTATCGACTCCGACAGCATATCCCAAGAATGCCATGTTTCCATGAAACAGAGTATGTTACAATCCCTGATGTCACTCTGGAAAGCAACCCTTGCCCTGATTTCGTCAACCTTGTTATCTAGAGACTGGGAATTAGTGAGTAATAAGTGGTGGGTGGTGTGCACGCTTCCGAAGTCTGACCAGAAGACCGCTCCGTCTTCCTCTTCTCCGGCGGCGTTGTTTTGGGTTAGACTCTGGAATCAGTTCAAATACCCTGGGTGGTTTGGACAAGGGATTCACTTCGGGAAAGTCGTATTCCTGGTTGTAGTGCTGGTAAGTTGACATCGTTCTGATATCCAATAGTTCTTCCCGGCTGTATGTAATAACACTTAAGATTTTCTGGGCTAACAATGTAAGAATGAATACATAAAAATAAAAAAATACTGCAAAGTTTCCTAAGAACTAGAAGAGAGTCATCCCTCTCTGTCGGCTCCATCTTGATCTCAGTTTATGTTTTTTATAATCAAATATTTGTCTTTCTCTCCTTCTTAATATCCTCTCTGAAATTGTTATATAATCAGTAAAATGTCACAGAGACCTTTATGGTTAGTTGATGAAAACGGGCCTCACTCAACCCCATTCATTCTACATTCACAGACTGTCACAACGTTGGAAACTAGACAAATTTAGCATGTTTTTTGTTAACTCTGTCTATGTGCAGGTGGGTGATTAGTATCCCCCAGGCTTTAGACCTTCACTTTATACCCAGCATGACCTCATTTATATGTGCTTTCGTTTTCATAATTAATAAAAAATAAAACAAATACACAAAAAATCCATTGTTTTTATGTTAACTTCAGTCTTCTATGATACTGTATGAAAGTGTAATATTGGGATGCAAACTCAAAATTGAATACATTTCAACTCTATATCTGACGCAGTACAAATGTTTTCTTTTCTTTTTTCAAGACACATAATATCTAATACCTTTGTCATCTGGAAAGGGGGGTCGAGGGGTGTCTTTGGGAGTCAAAGCTGCAATAGCTTAGTCACCCAAACACTTTCAAACCACCTTGAAGCAAAGGTGTTGTGTATTATGTTGGCAACAAGAAACTGTAGATGACATGTGGTGCGATGTGGTATGAGAAGGAACCTTTTAATTTCTGTTATATTTCATTAGAGAGCATTGATACATGTATTTTCTATAAAGACACACCCTATGTGTTTGAATAAAATCAACTATATGTACTTAGCTCGTCTGATGCTTTAAGCGCACTGTTCGATTAAATAATTAAAGCACACAAATGGCTCAAGAGGGAGCCTGATGGCCACACTGTGTTAAAAGAAATTACAGCGAATAGGCCTCTGTGACTGGCACACATTGTCTCTCTCTTCCCTTCTGCAGCGAAAAAGTAGCACAGCAAGTGTTGATCGGACTGTCAGTGCTGAAGCTGCAACAATTTCAGACATTTACGGTAGTTTCTTGCAATTTTCTTTGACTGAAAGGTTTTGTTACCGGAATCTCTCATTTGTTGAGGAAAAACATTCCCTATTCCCTCAACCCTTGCTCTCTATACATGAAACATGTTTGCATCGCATGCACGTGACTAATGCGGCCTGACCTATAGCCTATTATAATCACATCAATTGGTTATAACAAACTCTGAACACCGAAAAAATGGAAGTGGAGGACATGAAAAATAAACTTGGAACGGGCGAATGTTTACTGGTTGCTCAGGAGGGAAAGGGGAAGTCAGATCTGTGGAAGACATTTGACTTAGTTGTGGAAACTACTGAAAATCAAGAAAAAGCTACCGTTGCTTGAGTATTGTGTGTGACAAACAGGTGCTGTTAGATTACAATATTATATTTTTTGGTGAACATTTGGAACAGTGTAAACACTAAATACATTATAAGTGTACCAGAGAGTCTGTTCTAACAAGAAAAAAAATATATAAAGCCTTTATTACAGCAAAGACTAAAAACAGTTGCATGAATTCGTGAATTGGGGTTTATTTATTGTTTAAGCTAATTATTCAAAGCTCCCTATTTAATTTTAAAACTAAATCGCTTGATTGCATTTCAAAGCATGAATGACTCGTATGCTGTGTGATGACATGAACGAATGAATGGTTGATTGATTGATACATACAGTAGCCTACATATCAAAATATATCCCTAAGTAAGTTACGGTATTAAGACTAAACAGGACGTGCTCTTAGGCCTACAGCTCGATAGTGATTATACAAGGCTACTACTATACAAAGCCTACTAATGATAATGACATGAGTTATTATTATAATAATGAAGATAATAATAATAATAATTGTAATAATAACAATAAGAACAAGGTCAAGAAAAAAAGACGGTATAGGAGTGAGAGCTGTGTGCATATTATGTGTACTGTTATATTACAATATTATTTTTCTGCCCATTTGGAACTGTGTAAACAACTATAAGTAATACCAATTATACCAATTATAAGTAATACCAGAGAGTCTGTTCTAACAGAAAAAATGTGTATAGCAAAGATTTAAAAACATACAGATTTGTGAAATTGCTTTATCCGACATTTTGCGGTTGCGTGAGGCTTGGTGCTCACGGGATCAGTATGCTATTAAACAAACAAATAGGCAACAGGAGCAGGATCTGTCTTATTTCTGTAGATATATATGGAATATTTTATAAAACAAGGCACATTTAACAGTTAGGCTATTGATTATAGACCTAATTAAGTTGGGGTTTCCTCTAGCCTCAATTTTATTAGACAATTAAGGCAAGGGCTGTTTCCTCGTCTCCTTAGTCCACTGCTGCCTCCGCCACATTGTTCTCAACACCAATATGCTTGTATAACTTTGCTGTTGTGCACATAGCAACATAGGGAAAGGCGCCAATTCAACGGCACACTGAAGCTTATGTTTCAGAACCGCGGTCGCTGTCCAACACAGGAGAATGCACATTTGTTATAAAATAATATTACATTTATTAATGTTGCACCATTATTTTGACACAATATAAGCATATACAATTTCAGTATCACATGTCTTAGAGCAGGCCTGGGCAACTCCAGTCCTCAGGGGCCTGATTGGTGTCACACTTTTGCCTCAGCCCCAGCTAACACACCTGACTCCAATAATCAACTAATCATGATCTTCAAGTTTAGAATGCAATTAGTTTAAAATCAGCTGTGTTTGCTAGGGATGGGGCAAAAGTGTGACACCAATCAGGCCCCCGAGGACACAGTCTTAGAGTGTTGGACTGTGCCATCCCCGTGGCCTCTGCAATGGATTAGTCCGCCGAGACAGGTGTGGCTTAGACAGGTGTCCTGTACCAATGAAAAATATAATACGACTAAAGACATCTCGATCGACCAAAAGCCTAATCGACCAAACAATCGACCAGTTGATTAAATGTGGTCAGTTCTAGATTTGATGTTGAGAGCCAAGGACTCAGTCATACCTTCCACATCCACAGTAGCCTTTAGCAAATAGTCTATAACTGTGTATGTAGGCTTTCACTGTGAGGGCTAAGGACTGGTTTCACCATCACAATAGTCTATAATAGCCAGAAGTTAAACACTTAAGAGTCATAAATGCCCCCCCCCCCCCATCCTGTGTTGCATGACATACCCAGCAAACATGACCCCATTTGCCCCATCTGGGTATTCGGTGGCAACGTGGGCATGGGCTAGCCCACGTCAGCCCAACACGGGCTAGCCCACAACAAGCCCATCATGGGCTAGGCCAGAGTTTCCCAAAGTCGGTCCCCCCTCCCCCAGCTGATTCAAATAACCAAATTAGTTTTGGTTATTTGAATCAGTTGTGTAGTGCTAGGGTAAAAACCAAAACGTGCACCCGGGGGGGACTTTGGGAAACCCTGGGCTAGCCGCCACCAAGCCCAGCTACAGGCAGGGGCTCATTTGATTATTTGGAGGTGTCCACAGTTCTTTTTGTGCAAACTTTACTAAGAGTGTTGTTCCAGTTTAAGGGTTCTGTTGTGCGATGCCCACATTTTTTGTATTGTACACAGCCAATGATGAAGTCTTTAAAAAGATACAGTAAGTGTATGTTACATGCTGTATGAGACGTTTAACATTTTATCTTCCAAAAAATATTTTTGAATGTGAATATGTATGATAGTAATCACCTGATTTGCTTTCTGATACACTGGCCATGTCAGAATACACATACTTGTGTCTTTAATAGTAGGCTGTTTGAGTATGAAAAAAAGTGTTATAGTATGTGACATTTTGAAAATCAAGTATACTTTAAATGCCTGCACATCATACTCATTTTGGCTTTGGGGGATGCACTACCGAAATCAACAAATAGCAGGAAACAATGTAATCGCACACGATTGAGTATGCTTTAAATGCCAGTATGTTATACTCATGTCGGCTTTTCATCTAGTAGAATTCACTGCACACTTTTGGGGAATTTCACAGCCACAGTGCTTTGGAAGGGGGGGGGGGGCTGCGAGTTCTGATTGCTAGATCTGTTCAAGTAAACAACAAAACAACTTGGAAGATAGCGAATAGCGATGCTTCTTCGGTGGTGTTCAAATGTAAGTAGCTTTTGTTCTTCTTATAATGATCACAACTATTTCATTGTAACGTTACATCTTTGAAAACAGATTTGCTGCCTGCTGTGCCTTTTAGCTAGCCAGGTGCTTCAGTAGGACTCAAGGGTGAAAGTAGATTTAATTTCTTCCCAGGACGGGACCTCCAAATAATTTTATGGTTGCAATCAAAGAATTACATTGTAACGTTTTTCTTCCGCTGAAGGAGAGGAGGACCAAAATGCGGCGTGGTTAGTGTTCAACATCTTTAATATAGACGAAAGACGAGAACACTACAAAATACAAAACAATAAATGTGAAAACCGAAACAGTCCTATCTGGTGCAATGACACAAAGACAGAAGACAACCACCCACAAAGTACCCACAGAATATGGCTGCCTAAATATGGTTCCCAATCAGAGACAACGATAGACATCTGCCTCTAATTGAGAACCAATCTAGGCAACAATAGACATACAAACTATCTAGAAAGGAAACAGCCTCAAACATACAAAAACCCCTAGACCAGGAAGAAACACATAAATCCCCCATGTCACACCCTGATCTAACCAAAATAAGTAGTCTTTGTCCGCTTTAGTCTCCTCCTAGGAACGGCGACCCTCGCCGCCGACCTAGGATTGGCAACCCTACTAAATGGCCCCACTGGACTGAGGGGCAGCTCCGGACTGAGGGGTAGCTCCGGACTGAGAGATAGCTCAGGCTGATTGGCGGCTCCTCGACAGGCGGGAGACTCTGGCGGCTCCTCGACAGGCGGGAGACTCTGGCGGCTCCTCGACAGGCGGGAGACTCTGGCGGCTCCTCGACAGGCGGGAGACTCTGGCGGCTCCTCGACAGGCGGGAGACTCTGGCGGCTCCTCGACAGGCGGGAGACTCTGGCGGCTCCTCGACAGGCGGGAGACTCTGGCGGCTCCTCGACAGGCGGGAGACTCTGGCGGCTCCTCGACAGGCGGGAGACTCTGGCGGCTCCTCGACAGGCGGGAGACTCTGGCGGCTCCTCGACAGGCGGGAGACTCTGGCGGCTCCTCGACAGGCGGGAGACTCTGGCGGCTCCTCGACAGGCGGGAGACTCTGGCGGCTCCTCGACAGGCGGGAGACTCTGGCGGCTCCTCGACAGGCGGGAGACTCTGGCGGCTCCTCGACAGGCGGGAGACTCTGGCGGCTCCTCGACAGGCGGGAGACTCTGGCGGCTCCTCGACAGGCGGGAGACTCTGGCGGCTCCTCGACAGGCGGGAGACTCTGGCGGCTCCTCGACAGGCGGGAGACTCTGGCGGCTCCTCGACAGGCGGGAGACTCTGGCGGCTCCTCGACAGGCGGGAGACTCTGGCGGCTCCTCGACAGGCGGGAGACTCTGGCGGCTCCTCGACAGGCGGGAGACTCTGGCGGCTCCTCGACAGGCGGGAGACTCTGGCGGCTCCTCGACAGGCGGGAGACTCTGGCGGCTCTCGACAGGCGGGAGACTCTGGCGGCTCTCGACAGGCGGGAGACTCTGGCGGCTCTCGACAGGCGGGAGACTCTGGCGGCTCTCGACAGGCGGGAGACTCTGGCGGCTCTCGACAGGCGAGGCGCACTGTAGGCCTGGTACGTGGTGCCGGCACTGGTGGTACTGGGCCGAGGACACGCACCTCAGGGCGAGTGCGGGGAGGAGAAACTGGGAGTACTGGGCTCGACACGCACAGCGGGGGGCTGCCACCGGAGGGCTGGTGCGTGTAGGTGGCACTGGATAGACCGGACCGTGCAGGTGCACTGGAGCTCTTGAGCACCGATCCTGCCAAACCTTACCTGGCTCGATGCCCACTCTAGCCCGGCCGATACGAGGAGCTGGTATGTACCGCACCGGGCTATGCACCCGCACTGGAGACACCGTGCGCTCCACAGCATAACACAGTGCCTGCCCGGTCCCTCTCGCTCTCCGGTAAGCACAGGAAGTTGCCGCAGGTCTCCTACCTGGCTTCGCCATACTCCCTGTGTGCCACCCCCCAAGACATTTTTGGGGCTGACTTTCGGGCTTCCTACCGCGCCGCCGTGCTCGTTTCTCCAACTCCATTCTCCTGTAACCCCCCCTCGCACTGCTCCAGTGAATCCCAGGCGGGCTCCGGCACTCTCCCTGGGTCGACCGCCCACCTGTCTATCTCTTCCCAAATTGTATAGTCCAGATACTGCTCCCATGTCCAGAAATCCTGACATCACTGCCTCTCCTGCTCCTGCCCGTTATCACGCTGCTTGGTCCTGTTGTGGTGGGTGGTTCTCTAATTGGTTCCCAATCAGAGACAACGATAGACAGCTGCCTCTAATTGAGAACCAATCTAGGCAACCATAGACATACAAACTACCTAGAAAGGAAACAGCACCATAAACATACAAAAAAACCTACACTAGACAAAAAACATAAATCCCCCATGTCACACCCTGACCTAACCAAAATAATGAAGAAAACAAAGATAACTAAGGCCAGGGCGTGACATACATATAGAATCCCGATTAAGTCAATAGGATCTCTGTGGGCCTAGTCGTAAAGATGTGTGATTTAACTTTTAAAATGTGTTAACTTTTATTGTGGCATAAACACAACCAGTCATGATGTTTTCTTCTGATTGTCAAACAACTACTCAAAACAGTGGTGACTGGAAAGAGACATCTTCTCCACAGAACACCAACAAGTGTAATGACATTTGGCAATTTTCATTAGGCCAGAATTTATGTCCACTGCTGTCTGCAGTGTCGGGCATTTATCTCGGCCTTGGCAAAATGTAGGTGTTCTCGTCGAACCACA
Source organism: Oncorhynchus kisutch (assembly GCF_002021735.2). Lineage (NCBI taxonomy): Eukaryota > Metazoa > Chordata > Actinopteri > Salmoniformes > Salmonidae > Oncorhynchus > Oncorhynchus kisutch. The sequence continues at coordinate 26,490,069 of NC_034178.2, read as the reverse complement.
TCGTATTTTGGAGCATTTTCAAGTCCATTCTGACATAATGGTGTAATAGCCTACCGTTTTCTTGACATTCTGTTGTAAACACTGTTATGTTTAACCAGTACGGCGTACCTACACATTTATTTTTTCCGGGATTCCGTACCAGACCGTACCGCCTTACTTTCACCCCTGGTCGGACTAGAAGTTATAACTGTTCGAACAGTAATGTTAAGTACAGGGTTAACAGTAACGTTACTTGCTGTTGAGCAATAACTTCATATTTAACATTAGCCTAGTTCGCTAGCTAGCTACTGGTTGTAAATACCATTGCTTGTGTTCAAAACTATGCACAAGCTATAGTGTTAGTCACGCGGTAACCTATATTCCTATTTTCCACAGCGGTGCTGGTCACAACACTTACTTCTCTTTTCTTCTAGTTCTCCTGATTTGACACTTCACTTTATCTGTGATGAGCTGAACGGTTACAGTCTGAATGGGTCTTGATAGTTTCATTGCACATGACCTGTTATGGTGAAAGTAATGGTAAGCTGCACTCCTTACTGTTTCACCTTGGCACTCCAAATTTGATAAAGTATGTGGCAGTCTAGCTATCTTCGGAAAGTTCACACACTCTACTTTGCTCATGTTTTGGTTAATGTTGTACATCTGGTGTCTTTTCAGGATCTATGGTAAGGAGTGTGAGCTGGAGGGGCAGCTGTCACCTGTAAGGGTGAAAAAGAAGTAAGAGAACCTTTAGCAAAAACACCCTGTACGCTGCTGTATGTTATCTTGACATTTATTGCTGTACTTGGCTAATAAAGTGATCCTTTTCGTGCAACAACACTTTCCCATCTATTTCCTATGTTTCACCAGAAAATGAATATACGTGTGAAGACACACTTGCTAGAAAGTATTCCAGAGAAATGTACTGCAATTGTAAAGTATTATGTTTGATGCTGAAAGCTATCCTTTTCCATATTTTTTTGTAATTAAAAGCTCTCCCCACCGGAGTCAGCATCGAGGGACTGGAGGCCATAGACGCATCCTGGAAGTGGTATGCGGTGATGGATGAAGTGCTAGCGGGCTGCCACTTCATTGCCCCATCGGTCATCATCTCCTCATCCTCCCAAGGTGCAGCTATGGCCTCCCCTCCTTCCCAGAATCGCCCTAATGTGGGCTGGAGTAGGAGAAGGAGGTGACTGCCAGGGAGTCATGACTTATGGCCGTTTTAGAGACCATGATTAAGAAGTAGTTTTATGTATTTTGTATGTACAGTATTGGATTTCTTTTTTTAAAACCAAAGTGAATTTCGTTGTTTAAAAAAAAAAAAAGTGTTTTCTTCTTTGTAATAAAAAAGAAAAAGTGATACAGGTACATCTACTGTTGGTGTGTTTTATTTTTTTTAAATCTACATTAAAAAAAAATGCACTTGCACATCGGAGCTATCTTGTTGCAGAAACCCGAACACTGCTCTTGCTAGTATCACTTTATTATTTAAGTTTATTTGTCGGCCTCTTGGCCTTGGTTTTTTTGCTCTACGAAACTAAAATAAACCATCTGTGGCATAATAATATTTGATGACATTTTTATAGCGCTTTTCATAACAATCTCAATGCTCATCAAAAGTATAAAAAACAAATAAGCAATACATGATCACAAGTAGCCTAGCTATAGGTCAACCACTAGAGGCCAAGTCTGAGTGCATGGATCCTCCAAAGATGGAGAGGGACAGTTCATGGCTTGATCAGAGTAAGGTGGTCAGGGAGATGGCTGATGAAGATGGAATTTAGTAACGATCTTGTAGAGGGCTACTCTGGGAACGAGCCTGATTCATGTAGCCACTGAACTTCTCCGTCACAATATATGGCACCTACTTGGCTGATGCCTCAGCAGCTGTGGGTACCAGAAAGCTCATGACACGTTACTGATGGTGTGTTCAAGACATTGAGGTATAAAAGAACAAGACAGCTGGGAATTTGGGGAAAAAACGTGCTTTGAAATGGATTATATGTTTTTTACGGCCAGCCAACTCGGAATTACAAGTAACAAACTCTGCATCTTCCTAGAGCTCCTATTTCGCTGACCTAAAGATCACCGACGTCACGATTTTTCACTGTCTCAGCTGGTTTGGCTTTTGAGTTCCCAGTTGTCTTGAATGCACCAAAAGTAATATGTTTCGGCTGTGGCATACTGTGTACAGTATTTGCTAAAAAGTATGTAGTACGATTAGTAAACAGTATGCAGTTGAAGTAAGTAGTATGCAAGTGTAATGTAGATGCTGGGAGGCAAGAAGCAGGTGGGTTTAATATAATAAACAACATGGAGCGAAACAATGTAGGAGTAACGTCTAGACATGAACAACATAAACAATCGCTTCTGGGGAAAGAACTTAAGGGAGTGCCAGATAAAGGGGAGGTAATGAGTGAGGTAATGGAGTCCAGGTGTGCCAAATGATAAAGCCAGGTGCGCGTAATGATGAATGCCAGGTGCGCGTAATGATGGTTCCCAGGACCGGTGGTTAGTAAACTGGCGACGTCAAACGCCGGAGGGGAGGAGCGGGAGTAGACGTGACAGCAAGCCAGATTTCATACACTGCCATTGTATCACGTTCCTTAAATACCTTTATGGCTCGAAAAGTATGCAATTCATGCATTCAATTAAAAGTGTCATAAATAAATGATAAATAAAATAATTCCTAAATAGCAAAGGCGCATCGGCCCAATGTTGTGAACATATTTTCTGGGTAACCAGTGTGTTGCTCAGTGTGTTGTTCTTTACTAGATGCTTATTGGAGCAATGGCTTCTAATTTCTACCTCTGTCCTGATGTATGGCTTTGAGCGCAAGAGGTGAGCGATGTGGACAGGAAAGGTGCACGTGTGTGTGTGTGTGTGAATTCCGAACTGTGTGTGAACTGAGGACAGGCAGTGTGTGTGTCTGGACAGCCTTGTGTTTATAGCCTACATATTACTACTTATCTATTTTGAAACTGACAATACATCAGGTAGAATGTGAAATCAAACAAAGCACATAAGGACATTGTGAAGCTAAACATTCTGTTACAATTCTGTTGAACAATGAGTGACTATGATTAGCAATTGTTCAGTAATGGGGAAAACACACACGTGTTTGAGTTGAGATTGGGTTTCTCTTTGGATACTAAATCGGTTATTTGTTCCAGAGCTTGAGGCACTCATTGATCTAAACTAAAGGCTTTGGTTGAATTAATTTGTGCATACCGTTGCAAAACATTTGGAACTGAAAACGAAAACAAGCATTTGTTATTGGACAGGTCTCTGCCTGTTTGCCTGTTTTCTTTCACTTGGTGCCTAATGAACATGACCCTGTTGTGATAAAGAAAGGAAGGTCTTGACTAAGAGCCCACCTCTATAACACTGACCTACTGTGCGAAAACAAATACCATGCCCTGAGATTAGGGATGGGCAACCCCAGTCCTCGGGAGCCTGATTGGTGTCATACTTTTGCCCCAGCCCCAGCTAACACACCTCCAATAATCAACTAATCCTGATCTTCAGTTTAAAATGCTAATCGTTTAGCTGTGTTTGCTAGGGATGGGGAAAAGGTGTAACACCACTCCTGTTCCGAGGACTGGAGTTGCCCATCCCTGTCCTAGATGTACTAGAAAGGCCAATATGGACATGGCTACAACGCTGAAGAGCGGTTGACATGATGAGACGGTGAAAAGAACCCTGATGCACAGTAACACACACACATGCAGCATTCACTGAAACATACGCATAATGACAATAAATTCTGAAAGTCACTTGACCCGTCAAGCAAGTCAGAAGTATTTTATCGTTACCCAAAGATTATGATCACTTGCCCGAAAATTTCAATGTACTATTTACACGCAGAAGTGCAATATACAGCATTGCCTGCCTTTCACCTACATATACAGTATGGGAGGAATCAGAAAGATCAGTACTGGAATTCTTTGTATTTTGGTTGCTACCAGAAAATAATTCTCAGAGTAACCTCAACTTGCCCAACTGCCGCAAATGATCTGTACTTCACTTAAACAATGGGGATGAACCAGAAATATAATTTGTAGGCTAAGAATTCTTTGCAGTTTGGTTGTTTTCATATAACTTACCCAACTGCTCAGTTCACCTGCCCCAGGCAATAGGTCAGCCCTTAATGTCAATCGCTGGAACTGATAATGACAACCGTGATGAGAGGGTGTCAGCGAGGAGGGTAGGGTGGGGGTTTAATTGTATTGTATTGCATTGTAGTCATGTGCCACATGAATAGTAAAATAGCAGGCTGTTAGACATGGACAGAGAGAACAGAGAGAACGCCCAGTCAGTCAGTCCTGTCATTTGCACTACGGTAAATTGACATACTGGATGTAACAGACTATAATTTGATTGACACAGAGCTGCTCTCCTGGTGTGAGCCTTGTTTGTAGAACAGCAAGCCTGCCTACACACACATCTTGGTTTCAGACACACACACACACGTTGCCTCTAATTAAATTAATGGACAATGAAGAATTAAGCCTCTTTTATATGGTTCAATAAGTCTTCCTTTCACCCCCAACACCCACACAATGCCATCTAAAACACATACACACACGCAAAAACACACACACGCACACACTCCTCTCAACACCACGGGACTATGTGAGTCCCTAGCTAATTAGCACAGTCTCTCATCTCCACTCATCAGAGCATCAGACCAATGCAATATGCAGGAAGTTCAGTCGACTGCTTCACTCTGCACTTCACCAGGATCACACAGCATTACTCAACCCTGCCAGACAAGCTTGACTGAGCTGAGCTCCCTCAGTGTTCAGAACTCAGACCATAAAAATATAATATTGGGTTGGATAGGTCAGAAATGACATCTGACTCACATTCAGGTTTCCAATACTTTCAACAACAAAAAAATTACATGAATAAAAACATAGAAGCATGAATCTGTCTTGTGTTCCCTCGTTCAATGTTGTTTGAAAGTCACTTTCAGGTTAATACAGGTTACAGAGGGCAGGTTTTTGTACAGGCATGGGGTGTGAAGAGTTACCATGATCTGCTCGGACTGACATGGATCTGCAGAGCTGCCATTTGATCTCTCTGGTGGGTGGAAGGTCATCATAAAGGTCATGTATTAATAGTGTACCTTCAGAACTCCATCAGATCAGATTTTCCTTTCTCACTGATAAACTTACACCGGGTTCAGTCAGGATCAGAAAGCCTGTCTGACTGACTGACTGCTCTAGTATGTTGTTTAATAAGGGGGGGAGAAACATCACACGCTTAAAATAGTCTTGGAATTATCGAATAGATCTTTGTTAACCCTGATGAAGGCTGGAAAAAAGGCACAAAAGGCTGTTGGATAACATACTGTAATCATCACACATCCTTCCTGATATTCACACTTATTTTTTTTAATTACACATCATTTACCCACGTTGGGGGAAATCTGGTTAGCAGACTTACATAAAGAAATATATAGATCAAATAAATACTGCTTTGCTTATAACCATTATGTAAAATTAATGGTTTTTTTATTTTATTTTTTAAATAGACATCTGACCTCAGCTGTTATATCAGCATCAGTAGGATGCTTGAGAAGAGTATAAACAATATATCAAAGTCTCTGAGATATCACATATATTTGCCAACAACCATAAAAATCTGTTTTTTAATTTGATTAGCTGTATTAACATAACTTGATTTGTGTATTGATTGTCCTTATTGACACAACTTTAAAAGGTTACACTGACCAGCTAGTCGAGTCCTATTGAAATGTGATACTGAGAGCTGGATGGATACTATTCTGCCTTTACACAGAGTCGTTGACCCGTGTAGCAGTCCTGACATCTGACCGACACACAAACAGACACAGACACCTCCCCGTCCTCCCTGGCCCTGTGACAAACACAGTTTATTTTGCAGTCTACTCATCATCATCATCATCATCATCATCAGCTTCCTCATATCCTCTCAACTCTTTCCCCACCTGAAAACAGGATGTAATCGCAGGCTGAATCTAGTACGTCACCTCAGCACGTCATTTCCTTTTTTTAATTCTGTTCATACGAGTTTGTGTCAACACCTGCTACCAGATCGCTAGCTAGGTTGCAATGGAGACCGATTTGCCTGGAATAGCTAATGAACATTTCCAGCGTTGTATAAGCTATGTTTATTACGCTCTCGTCCGGGACAATATTGACGATCTGGAGTTCCCTTGTGGCTATTGTTTGCTTGAGGAGGATTTCAGGAATGTGTTGACTATCCTTAGCAAGAAAATTTCTATCCTGCACGCACTTATGGAACTTTCTTGTTCTCAACTCCTGTACCTATGAACTGGAGTTGCAGTGCATTCGGAAAGTATTCAGACCCATTGACTTTTTCCACATTTTGTTACGCTACAGCCTTATTCTAAAATGTATTATTGTTTTTTCCCCTGATCAATCTACACACAATACCACATAATGACAAAGCAAAAACAGCTTTTTATACATTTTTAGCAAATATATCTTAAAAGACACAGGGCAGTCAAAAACTGGATTTTTTAAAATATTTTTTATCTACACTCAGGGGCCAATTTATTATGTAAATCAAAATGGTTCGCTCCTACAGGCAATGAGTCACGTGGCCATGGCTTGCAATCAGGCAGACAGGCGTCAATGCATTCAGTTACTGTTCGGTTGAATGTTAGAATGGGCAAAACAAGTGACCTAACAGACTTTGAGCGTGGACTGAGCGTCGGTTCCAGTATCTCAGAAACGGCCGGCCACCTGAGCTATTCACACACAACAGTGTCTAGGGTTTACCGAGAATGGTGCAACAAATGAAAAACATCTAGTCAGCGGCAGTCCTATGGGTGAAAACAGCTTGTTGATGAGAGGTCGAAGGAGAACTGCAAGAATCGTTCAAGTTAACGGGCTGGCCACAAACAGACAAATAACGGCGCAGTACAACAGTTGTGTACAGAACGGCATCTCAGAACGCGCAACTCGTCGATCCTTGTCATGGATGGGCTATTGCAGCAGACGACCACACCAGGTTCCACTCCTATCAGCTAAAAACAAGAAGAAGCGGCTGCAGTGGGCACGCCATCACCAACGCTGGAAAAACATTGCCTGATCTGATGAATCCCGGTTACTGTTGCGTCATGCTGATGGCAGAGTCAGGATTTGCGGTGAGTCCATGGCCCCATCCTGCCTGGTGTCAACGGTACATGCTCTACCAACTGAGCTACACAGGACCATAATGTTATTTTAGTGTAACAGCTGATTGAAAAGACCGCCTGACATTTCAGCCAGTTGTGGTGGGATGGGGTTTTGGCCTGCCTGGTGACATCACCAGACAGTAAATTAGTTAAAGACCAATCTTTAACTAATTTACACCCTTCCCACTCAGACTACTCCCAAGCTTAGTTCTTGCTTGAGAAATTGCTCATTGCTAAGAAGTTATTTTTGCTTATTTTTGACCATTTTTAAAGGTCACACTAAGGTACTAATTGTTACCCAGAAGTGGTTTGATACTGTGATAAATACGGCTGCATTGGACCACACTTCAGGTTGGAGAATGAATAAACAAGAAATTACAGAAAAAGTGACTCAAGAAGGGATTGACATGAATACTCTGTAGTTGTTATAAATATTAAGAAACTGCAAGTTCCCAGCAGATGCTTCCTATTTTGCATCAAAGCATCCTTCACTCAAGCTGCCAAACATACGATTGTAAAATTGACCATCCTACCGATCCTCGACTTTGGCGATGTAATTTACAAAATAGCCTCCAACACTCAACTCAACAAATTGGATGCAGTCTATCACAGTGCCATCCGTTTTGTCACCAAAGCCCCATATATTACCCACCACTGCGACCGGAACGCTCTCGTTGACTGGCCCTCGCTTCACTCTTGTCACCAAACCCACTGGCTCCAGGTCATCTACAAGTCTCTGCTAGGTAAAGCCCCACCTTACCTCAGCTCACTGGTCACCATAGCAGCACCCATTCGTAGCACGCGCTCCAGCAGGTATATCTCACTGGTCACCCCCAAAGCCAATTCATCCTTTAGGCCGCCTTTTCTTCCAGTTCTCTGCTGCCTATGACTGGAACGAACTGCAAAAATCACTGAAGCTCGAGACTCATATCTCCCTCACTAGCTTTAAGCACCAGCTGTCAGAGTAGCTCACAGATCACTGCACCTGTACATAGCCAATCTGTAAACAGCCCATCCAACTACCTCATCCCCATACTGAATTTATTTATTTATCTTGCTCCTTTGCACCCCAGTATCTACTTGCACATTCATCTTCTGCACATCTACCATTCCCATGTTTAATTGCTATATTGTAATTACTTCGCCACCATGGCCTATTTATTGCCTTACCTCTCTTATCTTACCTCATTTGCACTCATTGTAGACTTTTTGTTCTACTGTATTATTGACTGTATGTTTTGTTTATTCCATGTGTAACTCTGTGTAGTTGTATATGTCGAACTGCTATGCTTTATCTTGGCCAGGGCGCAGTTGCAAATGAGAACTTGTTCTCAACTAGCCTACGTGGTTAAATAAAGGTGAAATAATAATATGTTTTAAAAAAAATGTATTTCTACTACTGCATGGTGATGCAAAGAAAAATGTCAATCCTCGGGTGGACAATAAAGTTATATTATATTGTACTCTATTTTACTCACGTAGTTGTGCTTCAACACCATGCTCACAGTGACGCCAATGACTGCCAGAGGGCTGGTCCACCGTAGAAGTACACTAATTAGAACAGGTCTCCATGTTGATCTTTAATTAGATGGAGCAACATCACAACAAGTTCAACTGGGTCACTAGCCACTGGCACAATATGACACATGAATAGTATAGTTCTAATTCTTGTTAATTGTACCTATTCTTTCCTCTTGAGCTCTTTTTGAGTTATCATATCACCTACTGTATATCATGTTTGTATTTGTGTCATCTCACTGTACCTGTGTTTTATCTATTGACCTATTTAATAGGCTGATTGCTGAACAAACAGGAAGCTGTAGATTGGACAAAAACAGGTTGGACCGAGACATAATCCAGGGGTCAGGGAGTTATCCTATAAAGTCCCCAGCCAGCCAGCCAGGTCAGGATAGACCGACTATTTTCTTTTGTCTGATTTTGGGTACCCTGAGGAAGGCACAGTGATGCTAAAACGTTGATAAATACCCATTACATTGGTGGGAGATTACACATGGAGTGTGCGACTTTATGATAGTTTATTCGCCGTTAGTCAGCACCTCCACACAAACTATTATTCTGCGTGTGCGCCAGCTCATCTTTTTCTTTTATGATGCTGATAAAGACAGCAGGGCCAAGATTCAAAAAACATTTCTTATGCAAAAACTTTAAATGTTTCGTAAGAAAAAAACAAGATAGTTCGTAATTGCAATACCTCAACAATATCTTAAGATTTAATGATTTTCTTACGAACTTTTCAAATATTTTCTTACAAATCTTCTTAAGATGTTTGTTACTAGGCAACCATTTTAGCTACCTACAGTTGAAGTCGGTAGTTTACATACACTTTGGTTTCATGCCTCCAACCTCTCTACAAATGTATTGTTAGCAAACTATAGTTTTGGCAAATCGGTTAGGACATCTACTCGGTGCATGACACAAGTAATTTTTCCACGGCTGCGTGGTACCACGTTCATATGTACAAACAATAGTACGCAAGTATAAACACCATGGGACCACGCAGCCGTCATACCGCTCAGGAAGGAGACGCATTCTGTCTCCTAGAGATGAACGTACTTTGAGGCGAAAACTGCAAATCAATCCCAGAACAACCTTGTGAAGATGCTGCAGGAAACAAGTACAAACGTATCGATATCCACCATAAAACGAGTCCTATATAGACATAACCTGAAAGGCAGCTCAGCAAGGAAGAAGCCACTGCTACAAAACCGCCATAAAAAAGCCAGACTATGGTTTGCAACTGAGCATGGGAACAAAGATCGTACTTTTTGGAGAAATGTCCTCTGGTCTGATGAAACAGAAACACAACAGTTGGCCATAATGACCATCGTTTATGTTTGGAGGAAAAAGGGGGAGGCTTGCAAGCCAAAGAATATCATCTCAACCGTGAAGCACAGGGGTGGCAGCATCATGTTGTTGGGGTGTTTTGCTGCAGGAGGCACAGGTGCACTGCACAAAATAGATGGCTGCATAAGGACGGAACATTATGTGGATATATTGAAGGAACATCTCAAGGCATCAAATCAAATGTATTTATATAGCCCTTCGTACATCAGCTCAAAGTGCTGTACAGAAACCCAGCCTAAAACCCCAAACAGCAAGTAATGCAGGTGTTGAAGCACGTTGGCTAGGAAAAACTCCCTAGAAAGGCCAAAACATAGGAAGAAACCTAGAGAGGAACCAGGCTATGAGGGGTGGCCAGTCCTCTTCTGGCTGTGCCGGGTGGAGATTATAACAGAACATGGCCAAGATGTTCAAATGTTCATAAATTACCAGTATGATCAAATAATAGGTCTGGGACAGGTAGCACATCCGGTGAACAGGTCAGGATTCCATAGCCGCAGGCAGAACAGTTGAAACTTGAGCAGCAGCACGGCCAAGTGGACTGGGGACAGCAAGGAGTCATCATGCCAGGTCCTGAGGCATGGTCCTAGGGCTCAGGTCCTCAGAGAGAGAGAAAATTAGAGAGAGCATACTTAAATTCACGCAGGACACCGGATATGACAGGAGAAGTACTCCAGATAACAAAATGACCCTAGCCCCCCGACACAAACTACTGTAGCATAAATACTGGAGGTTGAGACAGGAGCGGTCAGGAGACACTGAGGCCCCATCCGATGATACCCCCCGGACAGGGCCAAACAGGAAGGATCTAACCCCACCCACTTTGTCAAAGCACAGCCCCCACACCACTAGAGGGTTATGTTCAACCACCAACTTACCATCCTGAGACAAGGCCGAGTATAGCCCACAAAGATCTCCGCCACAGTGTTACGCACGCCTCTATGAAGAGGGAACGCAACACCCTGCTACAACTAAACTCTCCGTGAAGTGAAAGAGGTATGGACTGAAGGCGTGAGTAAGGATGACAACAGGCAGAATGTGGTACCGTTTACAAGGACTTTATTCCTTTACACGGTAATATGGGGAAAAGGGGTTGGACGGAACCAAAGCAAAGAAAGTAAATCTCAAAGCCCCCCTCTCCTATCTTACCTGCCTACCCACTACTTAACTACTTTAGCACCACCTGGTGCCCTAACCAAAATACAGGGGGTGGTCCGCCCAGGTCTTACCTATTGTGCCTAGACAATGAATATACTACGGGTATATGTATGCCCGCGGGCCTCTTACCTAAGCACTCCCTAGGTGCCTTCCCCTTCCCCCCTGGGAACAAATGAAACAGGAGAACAAATCATTTCTCAAACAAACTAACAAACAAAGGACATCAAATAAGCTCTATCTGAGCAACAAACTCACAGAACATACCAACAACTAACACAGTAAATTATCCACATCCATCAGCCTCCTCTCTCAGCAATGACCTCCCTCACATTCAATCTCTCTGCAATGACCTCCCAGCAATGAACCCCCAGCAAAATCGCTCTCCTGAACAGAACACTGGCTTTATATATAGCTTCAGAAGGAATAGGTAATTGGAGACAGCTGCGTCTTGACGAGGGGGCGGGGTCAGCTCTCCAATTAGCCATGGAGTCGACCAATCAGCTGCTTGAGGGATTTCAGGAAGCCATTTCCTGAAATAAACCCATGCAAATACACAAACTACAACACAAACTGGGGAACGTAACACAACCCAAGGGGGGTTGTCTTCCAGACAGGAAGATCACATCAGTGACTCAACCCACTCAAGTGACGCACTCCTCTTAGGGACGGCATGAAAGAGCACCAGTAAGCCAGTGACTCAGCCCCTGTAATAGGGTTAGAGGCAGAGAATCCCAGTGGAAAGAGGGGAACCGGCCAGGCAGAGACAGCAAGGGCGGTTCGTTGCTCCAGAGCCTTTCCGTTCACCTTCACACTCCTGGGCCAGACTACACTCAATCATATGACCCACTGAAGAGATGAGTCTTCAGTAAAGACTTAAAGGTTGAGACCGAGTTTGCATCTCTCACATGGGTAGGCAGACCATTCCATAAAAATGGAGCTCTATAGGAAAAAGCCCTGCCTCCATCTGTTTGCTTAGAAATTCTAGGGACAATTAGGAGGCCTGCGTCTTGTGACCGTAGCGTACGTGTAAGTATGTATGGCAGGACCAAAACAGAGAGATAGGTAGGAGCAGCCCATGTAATGCTCTGTAGGTTAGCAGTAAAACCTTGAAATCAGCCCTTGCCTTGACAGGAAGCCAGTGTAGGGAGGCTTGCACTGGAGTAATATGACCACATTTTTTGGTTCTAGTCAGGATTCCAGCAGCCGTATTTAGCACTAACTGAAGTTTATTTGGTGCTTTATCCGGGTAGCTAGAAAGTAGAGCATTTCAGTAGTCTAACCTAGAAGTAACAAAAGCATGGATTAATTTTTCTGCATCATTTTTGGACAGAAAGTTTCAGATTTTTGCAATGTTACGTAGATGGAAAAAAGCTGTCCTTGAAACAGTCTTGATATGTTTGTCAAAAGAGAGATCAGGGTCCAGAGTAATGCCGAGGTCCTTCACAGTTTTGAGACGACTGTACAACCATTAAGATTAATTGTCAGATTCAATAGATCTCTTTGCTTCTTGGAACCTAGAACAAGCATCTCTGTTTTGTCCAAGTTTAAAAGTAGGAAGTTTGCAGCCATCCACTTCCTTATGTCTGAAACACAGGCTTCTAGCGAGGGCAATTTTGGGGCTTCACCATGTTTCATTGAAATGTACAGCTGTGTGTCATCCGCATAGCAGTGAAAGTTAACATTATGTTTTCAAATGACATCCCCAAGAGGTAAAATATATAGTGAAAACAATAGTGGTGCTAAAACGGAACCTTGGGGAACACCGAAATTTACAGTTGATTTGTCAGAGGACAAGCCATTCACAGAGACAAACTGATATCTTTCCAACAGATAAGATCTAAACCAGGTCAGAACTTGTCCGTGTAGATCAATTTGGGTTTCCCATCTCTCCAAAAGAATGTGGTGATCGATGGTATCAAATGCAGCACTTCAGGCAGGAAGTTAAAGCTTGGTCGCAAATGGGTCTTCCAAAAGGACAATGACCCCAAGCATACTTCCAAAGTTGTGGCAAAATGGCTTATAAGGACAACAAAGTCAAGGTATTGGAGTGTCCATCACAAAGCCATGACCTCAATTCTATAAAATATTTGTGTGCCGAACTGAAAAAGTGTGCGCGAGCAAGGAGGCCTACAAACTTGACTCAGTTACACCATTACTGTCAGGAGGAATGGGCCAAAATTCACCCAACTTATTGTGGGAAGCTTGTTTAAGGCTACCCGAAACATTTCGCCCAAGTTAAACAATTTAAAGTCAATGCTACCAAATACTCACGGAGTGTATGTAAACTTCTGACCCACTGGGAATGTGATGAAAGAAATAAAGGCTGAAATAAATCATTCTCTCATCTATTCTGACATTTCACATTCTTAAAATAAAGTGGTGATCCTAACTGACCAAAGACAGGAAATTTTTACTCAGATTAAATGTCAGGAATGGTGAAAAACTGAGTTTAAATGTATTTGGCTAAGGTGTATGTAAGCTTCGGACTTCAACTGTATCTAGCTAGCAATGGCAATCATGTTAGCAAATGTCTTACTAAGATTACTGTTCTAAAATATGTTCTTGGGTTTAAAATAATCAATACGGAAACTTTCAGATGATGTTTGTGAGTGAATTAAACATGTTAAATTACACTTCACTGAGTGACAATATGAAAGCCAGTGTTTGTTTACAGGCAGGCAGTAGCTTTAGGGGTAAGGACTGGCTGGGGCCTGGGCTCGTCCACACATGCACACTATTACGCACACACACACACACACACACATGCAGGCACACATGCACAGACAAACACATGCATGCACACACACGTACACTTTCCTCACCACTGGCTTTGTCCCTAGCCTACACACTTCCCTGGTCTGTTAGGAAAACACAAAGCCAGGAACTTCTCAGCCCTCCAGAACAAAGACTTAACACTGGGATCAATTTCGTGTTGGCTGAAACAGGAGCTGCAGATGTGATGTGCTTCAAGGGGAGCTACTTGCGATTGACCTATAGTTGTTGTTTTCCCTCCTTTAATACAATAATTACTTTACCAAATCATAAAATGCAACATGCAAGGGAAGGCAAGGCACTGGTTCTGCTCACTGAACCAGAAGCTGCTGCTGTTCATGGCGATCTACTAGGGGATTGAATTAATACCGGTTGTTTTCACTGCTTTTATTTCTATAATAATTACTGTACCAAATCATAAAAGGAAAACATGCAAGACAAGGAAACCCATGTGGAGGTGACAGATTTAGGTTTCGGTCTCAAGACTTTGAGACAAATATTTGACTCTGATGTGTGCCACAGAAAGTATTTGACTCTAGTGACAAAATTAAGGAAATTAGAAGGTGAGGTGAGGCATTTTCTTGCCTGCCAAAATGACCCCCCCCCCCCCCCCCCCTTCTAATTTCCTTAATTGTGTCACTAAAGTCAAATACTTTGTGGCACACATCAGAGTCAAATACTTTCTATAGAACAAACTTCTTGTCAGGATAGGCAACCGAAATGAATAATTAATGTATGTGTGTTATATTAAACATAGAGGGAGTGAAATGTAGGAAAGCAATAAACATTTCAATACAACTATTAGTCGAATAAGACATGGGCGAGATGCCGATTTTTTGGCAAAGATGTATTGCTAGACTAATACACTTGAATCAAATAGTCAAACCGAAAACTGCAGACATTACGAGTGCCACCCCCGCGATCAAAACGCCATTAAAAATACAATGAAACGCAGCCTAACGTGATCATTGACATCTGCCTTGAAGGACACAAATAAAAAATGCTTTCTGCTACTAAGATCAGTGAAATGTAGGCTAAACTGACAACGGAGTAAAGAGCAGAAATCTCAACTAGCAAGCAAGTCCCAGCAATGAAGAATTGAGTGTGTGCGCGTTCACGTAAAGGGGGATTCTGGCAAGGGGGAGATTTTCTGCACAATTACCTGTTACTTGCAAAGAGAGAGGGTGGAGCTCTTCATTCCGCTTCTGATCCTTGTTCAATCTTTTCTCTCAACAGGTATGGACCCAGAATTTAATCGAGCGTCTGACGAATTACACTAGACTTTAGTTCTGGGTTAACCGACATCACTCTTAATATTAAACGGATAACTGGCTTTCCCATACTGCACAGAACACACTGAAGTCATTAGAACAGGGTAGCGGAGAGGTGTGCTTGAGAGTCCATCATGACAGAGGATATGTTTCAAATGGCGCAAATAGAACATCGGATGCACCTGCAGTGCTTTAAAAGTATAAGCACATAGGCCTAACGCATGGCTGGGCACATTCTGCAGCTCAGTTTAGCGCTATTCAGATCGGATGTGGGTAAGGAGATATTTCTTTCCAATGCGCGACGCCCTCGCCCGCTCTCTGATCCTGAGTGCAATTTACACACTGAGCGCATATAGTAGGAGGAATTTCGCTCCTAGCAGTCGCAGTTTCCACAACAGCGTAGTAGGCGCACACAACTCGCCTGGGATGAGTTGGCAGGAAGAGCGGTTTGATTTTACACTACTTGAACTTTACTTGTAGCCCTGGCGATCACCGTAACTGTTGGAAGACGTGCATGTGACTACCCTGCTGTGTTTATAACCTCCGTGGACGGGGAAGGTGACAGCAGCATGGTGGCCAAGGATTACCCCTTTTACCTCGTCGTGAAGAGGATGAACTGTTCACTGGAGGTGCAGACAGTCCGCAGCAACATCCAACCGGCTAAGGAAGTGGAGGTAGGGAGTTAAATTTGCGATATAACTATTATCGATTGCATTCAATTGTTGCAGTTTGTATACGGTGAAAATGTACTTTCGCGCAATCATGTACTTGCACACTAAGTGGAGGCAGATAGTTTATAGGCCATACACTGCACTACTACTTTGTTGCGCGTGTGTTGTGGATATTTAATCAAACTGTTGAAAAATGTGGAGTCCTAAGGAATACATTTAATCTTTTATGAAATGTTGACTAAACAATATAGTGAAGTACCACGATAGAGCACATTTAATGCCACGCTGCACTAGTTTGGATGATTTCACTATTTTTCAAGTGAAAAAAAGAAATACAAAGTAAATGTCATGAATCGCATTGGTAGTGTTATTATTGCTTTTGAAGTATGGAATATTTTTTTATATGTACAGTACCAGTCAGTTTGGACACACCTACTCATTCAAATGTTTTAGTTTATTTGTACTATTTTCTACATTGTAGAGTAATAGACATCAACACTATGAAATAACCCATGGAATAATGTTTAACACTTCTTTGGTTACTACAAATTAAAATGTATTTTAGATTCTTCAAATAGCCACCCTTTGCCTTGATAACAGCTTTGCACACTCTTGGCATTCTCTCAACCAGCTTCACCTGGAAGGCTTTTCCAACAGTCTTGAAGGAGTTCCCACTTATGCTGAGCACTTGTTGGCTGCTTTTCCTCTCTGCGGTCCAACTCATCCCAAACCATTGCAATTGGGTTGAAGTTGTGTGATTTGTGGAGGCCAGGTCATCTGTGCAGTACTCCCTCTGAAATATTGACATTTCTGTATGGACCTCACTTTTTGCATGAGGGCATTGTCATGCTGAAACAGGAAAAGGCCTTCCCCCAACTGTTGCCACAAAGTTGGAAGCACAGAATTGTTCTAAAATGTCATTGTATGCTGTAGCGTTAAGATTTCCCTTGACTGGAACTAAGGGACCTAACCCAAACCCTAAAAAACAGCCCTAGACCATTATTCCTCCTCCACCAAACTTTACAGTTGGCACTATGCATTGGGGCAGGTAGTGTTCTCCTGGCATCAACCAAACCAAAATTTGTCCGTCGGACTACCAGATGGTGAAGCGCTTTAAATGACTCCAGAGAACAAATTTCACTGAGCTCTTCAGTAAGGCCTTTTGTACTACTGATGTTTGTCTATGGAGATTGCATGGCTATGTGCTCAAATATATACACCTGTCAGCAATGGGTGTGGCTGAAATAGCCAAATCCACTCATTTGAAGGGGTGTCCACATACACTATATATTACACACAAAGTATCTAATATACAGTCGTGGCCAAAAGTTTTGAGAATGACACAAATATTTGTTTTCAGTGTCTGCTGCCTCAGTTTGTATGATGCCAATTTGCATATACTCCAGAATGTTATGAAGAGTGATCAGATGAATTGCAAAGTCCCTCTTGCCATGCAAATGAACTGAACCCCCAAAAAACATTTCCACTGCATTTCAGCCTTGCCACAAAAGGACCAGCTGACATCATGTCAGTGATTCTCTCGTTAACACAGGTGTGAGTGTTGACGAGGACAAGGCTGGCAATCACTCTGTCATGCTGATTGAGTTCGAAAACCAGACTGGAAGTTTCAAAAGGAGGGTTGTGCTTGGAATCATTGTTCTTCCTCTGTCAATCATGGTTACCTGCAAGGAAACACGTGCTGTCATCATTGCTTTGCACAAAAAGGGCTTCACAGGCAAGAATATTTCTGCCAGTAAGATTGCACCTAAATCAACCATTTATCGGACCATCAAGAACTTCAAGGAGTGCGGTTCAGTTGTTGTGAAGAAGGCTTCAGGACACCCAAGAAAGTCCAGCAAGCACCAGGACCGTCTCCTAAAGTTGATTCAGCTGCGGGATCGGGGCACCACCAGTACAGAGCTTGCTTAGGAATGGCAGCAGGCAGGTGTGAGTGCATCTGCATGCACAGTGAGGTGAAGACTTTTGGAGGATGGCCTGGTGTCAAGAATGGCAGCAAAGAAGCCACTTCTCTCCAGGGAAAACATCAGGGACAGACTGATATTCTGCAAAAGGTACAGGGATTGGACTGCTGAGGACTGGGGTAAAGTCATTTTCTCTGATGAATCCCCTTTCCGATTGTTTGGGGCATCCGGAAAAAAGCTTGTCCGGAGAAGACCAGGCTTGTCCGGAGAAGACGAGGCTACCATCAGTCCTGTGTCATGCCAACAGTAAAGCATCCTGAGACCATTCATGTGTGGGGTTGCTTCTCAGCCAAGGGAGTGGGCTCACTCACAATTTTGCCCAAGAACACAGCCATGAATCAAGAATGGTACCAACACATCCTCCGAGAGCAACTTCTCCTAACCATTCAGGAACAGTTTGGTGATGAACAATGCCTTTTCCATCATGATGGAGCACCTTGCCATAAGGCAAAAGTGATAACTAAGTAGCTTGGGGAACAAAACATCAATATTTTGGGTCCATGGCCAGGAAACTCCCCAGACCTTAATCCCATTGAGAACTTGTGGTCAATCCTCAAGAGGCGGGTGGACAAACAAAACCCCTCAAATTCTGACAAACTCCAAGCATTGATTATGCAAGAATTGGCTGCCATCATGTGGTCCAGAAGTTAATTGTCAGCATGCCAGGGTGGATTGCAGAGGTCTTGAAAAAGAAGGGTCAACACTGAAAATATTGACTCGTTGCATCAACTTCATGTAATTGTCAAAAGCCTTTGACACTTATGAAATGCTTGTAATTATACTTCAGTATTCCATAGTAACATCTGACAAAAATATCTAAAGACACCTGAAGCAGCAAACTTTGTGGAAATTAATTTGTGTCATTCTCAACTTTTGGCCACGACTGTATTATCAGTCAATATATATATATATATTTTTAAGGCAGCCTTCCGCACCTCTGATTCAGAGGGGTTTGGTTAAATGCGGAAGTCATTAGAACAGGGTAGCGGAGAGGTGTGCTTGAGAGTCCATCATGACAGAGGATATGTTTCAAATGGCGCAAATAGAACATTGGATGCACCTGCAGTGCTTTAAAAGTATAAGCACATAGGCCTAACGCATGGCTGGGCACATTCTGCAGCTCAGTTTAGCGCTATTCAGATCGGATGTGGGTAAGGAGATATTTCTTTCCAATGCGCGACGCCCTCGCCCGCACACTGAGTCCATTCAGTTGTACAACTGACTAGGTATCCCCCTTTCCCTCATTTCTCTCCCCTGTAAAGATCAACAACTAAATGACTGGAATTTCACTGAGATGGGATGCTGCTGCTGATGATATTGATTGGCACATGACCAGATTGCCGAGCCCGAGGTCCTATCGCTAATATCAGATAGTCTGCAGATTATGGGGGCTGGATTGCATAAGAAGAATTTAAACAACATATTGAGTTCACAGTAATGAATCTCTGCTGACAAGTCATATTCCCTACATAGTGCAAATAGGGGACTTTGGTGCCATTTGGGATTCAGCCTAAGTAAGCAAGTAGTGTTTGATTACACCATTTTGTAAAGTCTGATTTGTACTGCCACTCACTTCTCTCCAGTCGAGAGAATATAAGGGATCTATCTATCTATATATATATATATATATATATATATATATATATATATATATATATATATATATATATATATATATATATAGAGAGAGAGACAGCATTTCCCACCACCATCAACAAAACAAAATTTAAGGGATCTATCTCTATATATCTATATCCCTTAAATACCAACAAAGTGTCTTAATCGGGGTTTGGGCCACCACAAGCCCGAACAGCTTCAAAGCACCCCTGCATGGATTCTACAAGTGTTTGGAACTCTATTGGAGGGATGCGACTCCATACGTCCACCATCCTTTTATGTTTTGTTGATGGTGGTGGGAAATGCTGTCTCAGGCACCGCTCCAGAATCTCAATTGCGTTGCGATCTGGTGACTGACACAGCCATGGAATAGGGTTTACATCGTTTTTCATGCTCATCAAACCATTCAGTGACCACTCATGCCCTGTGGATGGGGGCATTGTCGTCTTATGGGGCCATAGCCATGGTAGCCAAAATAATGGCCTGCCCAGCATTTTTTATACATGTCCCTAAGCACGGTGGGATATTAATTGCTTAATTAACTCAGGAACCACACCTGTGGGGAAGCACCTGTTTTCAGTGTACCTTGTATCCCTCATTTACTCAAGTGTTTCCATTATTTTGGCAGTTACCTGTATCTTTTATGAGTCACAATGGCCCTGCTTTTGTTGCTGCATAGCCAGGCCTATTGTGTGTGTGTGTGTAAACGTGTGAAGCAGGCATGTGTGAATTGTGACGAGGGGGTACCCAGTCTGAAAAGACTGCGTTCCCAGAATACTGATCAACGTCACAAGGAGAGAGCAGGAGAAGGGGGAAATGGAGGATGGGAGAATAGAGCGACGATGCTGCTGCCAAGGGTGTTTTGCAGGTTGCAGATATTTTCCCGTCAGTCTGTTTTTTTCCCCCCTGATGATTCTGACTGACTGCAGCAACTGGAGGTCGGATCTCATCTTCTAATGTTATCCTGATGGAGTGCTGCGGAAGGAAACAAAGGGCATTCTAAACCTCCTTTCACTGCTGTAAGGTCAAATCGTCTGTCGTGGTAAGAACAGGACACTGATGCCAAGGCACAGCCGGAGAAACCTGCAGAGGTGACAACGAGGGAGGAAATGAAGAGGGGATGGGGAGTCATAGAAAAAGGGAACCATGCACATCTCACTGGTTAAGATGCTGGAGTTGCGGACAAGACATCCTTGATTTCTCGATCACCTACCGGCTACCTGTGTCTGTGTTTTGATTACAGGAAACCTTGTATGTTTGACAGACTCTGTATACTGTAAACTTGAGGGGCACCGAAGAGAGGAGAAGACCGTACATGTTTTTGGATGTATGTAGATGGGACAGGGGTAACCCCTGGTTGACGGTGCAACAGCTGGTCAGGAAGGCTGAGGCTCCGTGGTCGTGACGGGGGCGGGGGAGGGATAGAGAGAGGACTAGGTGCGATGAGGATGAATATTATCCTCCTGGTCTCAGATCTGGTTAGTACTGCTGGTTCACCTAAACTGGCTCCAGTCTTGAAGCTTTGGTGTTGATGGGATCCAATGGAGATTGCGACGCAGAAGGTATTAATTACTGTGACTCCACAAAACCTGCATTTTTTTTTATCTGCACCACCACCACCTTTTCTTTCTTCATCTAGCTTGTTTTTTAAAAATTGTTTTAAAATCTGCTGTCTCCCCTCTGCCATTTTAACACACAGTCAAATACAAACATTAATCGCAAAGTGTCTTTGGTCTCTCCAGGAGCCCTGTAACAAGCGGGTGAAGCCTCTTTCTCGGGTTACGTCGCTGGCCAACCTCATACCTCCAGTCAAGGCTGCACCTCTGAAGCGGATCGGACAAACACTGCAGGTACAACACTACACCACCATTTATAGTCTACTAAAATACCTATTCTGACAAATACAAGCACAGGACAAAACACTACAGATAATGTGTTAAATATCATTGGTAACACAAACTTTTTTTAGCCTGAAGGAATGAGGCATTATGATGAGGTTATAATGCATTGTTAGACTTGTCATGAGTACAGATCCTTCAGAAAGTATTCATACCCCTTGACTTTTTCCAGATGTTCTTTTGTTAACAGCCTGAAATAAAAATTGATTTAAATTTAGATTTTTGGTCCCTGGCCTAACCCTATAATGTCAAAGTGGAATTGTTTTGTTTTTCTTAAATGTTTACAAATGATAACAAAATGAACCTGAAATGTCTTGAGTGTAAATATTCAACCCTTTGTTAGGAGAGCCTAAATAAGTTCAAGATTAAACATTTGCTTAAAAAGTCAGTGCATTTGGAAAGTATTCAGACCCCTTGACGTTTTCCACATTTTAAAATGGATTAGATTGTTTTTATTCCCAATAAATCTACACACAATACCCCATAATGACAAAGCAACAACAGTTTTAAAAATATTTTATACATTTGCAAAAATTTATAAAAACCTATCACATTTACATAAGTATTTATATCCTTTACTCAGTACTTTGTTGAAGGACCTTTGGCAGCGATTACTGCCTTGGGGCTTGTGTATAACGCTACAAGCTTGGCACACCTGCATTTGGGGAGTTTCTCCCATTTTTCCCTGCAGATCCTCTCAAGCTCTGTCAGGTTGGATGCGGAGCGTTGCTGCACAGCTATTTTTAGGTCTTTCCAGAGGTGTTAGATCGGGTTCAAGTCCGGGGTCTGGCAGGGCCACTCAAGGACATTCAGAGACTTGTCCTGAAGCCACTCCTGCATTGTCCTTGCTGTTTGCTTCCTGTTCAAAGGTGAACCTTCACCCCATTCTGAGGTCCTGAGCGTTCTGGAGCAGGTTTTCATCAAGGATCTCTCTGTACTTTGCTCCGTTCATCTTTCCCTCAGTCCTGACTGGTCTCCCAGTCCCTGCCTCTGGAAAAACATCCCCACAGTATGACGCTGCCACCACCATGCTTCACCGTAGGGATGGTGCCCGGTTTCCTCCACACGTGACGCTTGGCATTCAGGCCAAAGGATTCAATCTTGGTTTCATCATACCAGAGAGTCTAGTTTCTCATGGTCCGAGTCCTTTTAGGTGCCTTTTGGCAAACTCCAAACGGGCTGTCATGTGCCTTTTACTGAGGAGTGGCTTTCATCTGCCCACTACCATAAAGGCCTAATTGGTGGAGTCCTTCTAGAAGGTTCTCCCATCTCCACAGTGGAGCTCTGTCAGAGTGACCATCGGGTTCTTGGTCACCTCCCTGACCAAGGCCCTTCTCGACCGATTGCTCAGTTTGGCCGTGCGGCCAGCTCTAGTAAGAGTCTTAGTGGTTCCAAACTTCTTCCATTTAAGAATGATGAAGGCTACTCTTCTTGGGGACCTTCAATGCTGCAGACATGTTTTTGGTACCCTTCCCCAGATCTGTGCCTTGACAGCTCCTGTCTCGGAGCTCTTCAAAAAACTCCTTGGACCTTATGGCTTGGTTTTTTCTCTTACATGCACTGTTGACTGTGGGACCTTTTTGTATAGACAGGTTGGTTCCAAATCATGCCCAATCAATTGAATTTACCGCAGGTGGACTCCAATCAAGTTGTAGAAACATCTCAAGGATGATCAATGGAAACAGGATGCACCTGAGCGAGCGCAATATCAAGTGTCATGACAAAGGGTCTGAATACTTATGTAAATAAGTTATTTCTGTTTCATTTTTAACAAATTTTCAAAAATGTCTAAACCTGTGTTCGCTTTGTCATTGTGTGTCAATCTATTGTGTGTCGACTGATAAGGAAAACAATTAATTTAATGCATTTTAGAATAAGGCTGTAACGTAACAAAGGAAATGGGTCTGAATAATTTCCGAATGTACTGTAAGTTGCTTGCCAGAATAGTTTTCAACATTATGTTGTTGAATGACTACCTCATCTCTGTACCCATCACATAGTTCTATCTGTAAGCTACCTCAGTCGAGCAGTGAATTTCCAACACAGATTCAACCACAAAGACCAGGGAGATGGGTTCAAATAAAAAGCAGACATTGAATATCCCTTCAAGCATGGTGGAGTTATTAATTACACTTTGGATGGTGTAGCAATAGACCTAGTCACTACGATACAGGCGTCCTTCCTAACGCCGTTGCCAGAGAGGAAGGAAACCGCTCAGGGATTTCACCATGAGGCGAATGGTGACTTCAAAACAGTTGGAGTTTAATGGCTGTGATGGGAGTATGAATAGAAATATTCAAAAACATGCGTCCTGTTTGCAATAAGGAACTAAAGTAAAACTGCACATAATGTGGTAAAGAAATTAACTTTATGTCCTGAATACAAAGCGTTGTGTTTGGGGTAAGCACAACTGAGTACCACTCTTCATATTTTCAAGCATAGTGATGGGTGCATCATGTTATGGCACTAGGGAGTTTTTTAGGATAAAAAGAAACGGAATAGAGTTAAGCACAGGCAAAATCCTCGAGGAAAACCTGGTTGTCTGCTTTCCAACAGATACTGGGAGACAAATTCACCTTTGAGCAACACAATAAGCTAAGGCACAAGGCCAAATATACACTGGAGTTGCTTACCAAGACGACTTTGAATGTTCCTGAGTGGCCTAGTTACAGTTTTGGCTTAAATCTATGGCAATACTTAAATGGCTGTCTAGCAATGATCAACTTGACAGAGCTTGAATAATTTTTTAAAGAATGTGCAAATATTGTACAATCCAGGTGTGCAAAGCGAGCGACTTGAGACTTTTCCAGAAATACTCTCAGCTGTAATCACTGCCAAATGTGATTGTAACATGTATTGATGTGACTACTGTAAATGAGGTATTTAATTTGTACATTTGCAAAACGTTCTAAAAACCCTTTGTTCACTTTGTAATTACGGGGAATTTGTGGGGTGTGTAGATGGGCGAGAGAAAGAAATTAACTTGGGCTGTAACATAACCATGTGGAATAAGTCCAGGGCTATGAATACTTTCTGAAGGCACAGTATGTATGACCCCCCCCTTAATGTCTTACCTCATAATGACTTAACAGACAGCCATTTGTGTCAAGGCAATTGAAATTACACCACACATGTCTACAAAAACATAAAACATGAATAGCGGGATTGGCCGACCTAGAAGGCCCAGCCCTAGCCAGCTTATCTGTTATGTTCTAAGTCCAAATCGATCCCTTCCAGACCATCATCCACTAAGTACGCCAGCCCTCATCTGACCTGTGTATGATGTGTTGTGTTCTGGATTATTCTTGCCTCACTATCATCACACAGTGCTTGAATAGCATTACAGACAGGATAATCTAGAATATTGTACAGTAACCTACAGATATCAGAAATAAGGTAAGTGGCATATGAGAACAAATGTGTTGGTATGGTCTTTAATTTTTTTTATATCCTTCCTAGTTGATGTCTAATCTTTTCATACTCTTCTCTCAATCACTCACACAGGACCACTCACCTTCCTGTGTCTCTCTCTCTCTCTCTCTCTATTCCGCAGCGTTCCATCAGCTTCCGCAGTGAGAGTCGGACAGAGTCGGTCATGCCTCCCAGACCATGGACGCGGCCGGCCCCGCCTGCCAACACCAAGCGGCGTGACAGCAAGCTGTGGAGCGAGACCTTTGACGTGCGGCTTGGACACCAGATGCTGTCGTCCAAGGAGATCAATCGCCAAGAGGTGCGGAAAGCTTTTCAACAGGGGTAGTACGGGAGGTTACTATGTCCGAGCACTGCTACTAACACTAGGGTAGCCTTGTCTCCAGAGAGCCGGCTTATGGACGAGACTATCAGGGTTACAAAAGGGAGTACACAGTTACTATCAGAGGAATATAAATACTGGCAGGCTTGTATATGCACCTGTATAGTGTATTGCATAGTTTTGGCTGGAAGGTTTGTCTGGCTTTGATTTCAACTGACATTTAAAATGGAGACCATGTCATAAACCTTTAGAATAGCATGGCTATACAAAGGATGTGCATCTCCTAGAATGCATGGAAGACTTTAGTTTGAGGGCTCATAGCAAAATCCAAAACTAGAGAGAATCCCTGGATCCTAGTCCAGGGATGGGCAACTGGCGGCCTTTTATAGGCCCATGGATCAATTTCCAAAAACCGGGCCCCCGACCCCAAAACAATTAAATCTATTTTTTAGGAACTCAGTCGGGCTCTTAACTTACTGTTGAGAGTTAGAATGGTAGTATACACAAGGTGACATTTTCATCAGTAGATGAAAAACGTATCTTCGTTGTCAAGATGGGAGCCAGTAAAATGCATTGCACGCAAACCTCACTTAGGGCCCCCAAAAGGCTACTGGTATAATGCATTTAGTTTAAGGTCTAGTGCAGCTGTTTTTATCTTGCTATCATTTCTGGGTAACAATTAAGTATCTTACTCTGTTTTCAAGTAGCCCTTTACACTCGTACGGGTTGGAAATGCCAGATTTGGGCACTAATAGCCATGAACATTGGATTGTAATTGGCTGTACAGTAACATACTATACATGACGTCAGGTCTGGCCCTGCACTTCAAAGCACTGCATGACTGACAAACATACTGAATTTGAGCACCGCATGCAACAAGAAGTTGACTCCATCCCTCCCGGTAATTTGGGCAACTTTTGCCCCAAATAATTGTCAGAGGGAAATGCTGTAAATTTAAGATTAACATTTTATTTTGAAAGATGAGACATTGAGGATTATAA
Organism: Oncorhynchus kisutch; assembly: GCF_002021735.2. Lineage (NCBI taxonomy): Eukaryota > Metazoa > Chordata > Actinopteri > Salmoniformes > Salmonidae > Oncorhynchus > Oncorhynchus kisutch. Next base: position 26,463,915 of record NC_034178.2, on the reverse strand, counting down.
TAAATACCGATTTGATGCCATACAAGCTAGCCAAAAACACATGTGCGCTTCACGTATCCAAATCATCAGTGTCACCATTTGTGATCACCATGTTTGATGTACAGCTACAAGATTACATGTCGTCATACCCTGGGTTGTTCTGAACAGAATGAGCCTATTATTATTATTTTTTAAATTGTGAAGAAAATTTGCCTTGGCACATGCAACTGAAGGCACTGATGACTGCTTTCTATGCGCACCAAAGTTACCATCTGTTTCTCTGAACACTGTAAGATCATATTTTATAATTTAGCTAGTCATGTTGGCAATAGAACAAGCTTTCAAATCCTGCCCAACTGACCCAGATTGTGATTTTATATTGGTCTGTTTTTGGATTGCGTTAACAACAGTAATTGTGTACAAGTGTGCTTGCTCTAGTTTCTGAACGGCACAGATAGGAGAGCTCCAAAAAGTGCCTTTTATAGTTGAAGACTATTCTTTGAGTCATAAAAGTGCATTGAAATTGCTTCGGAACTGTGTACATTTTGGAGAGGTGTGTGTGTGTGTGTGTGTGTGTGTGTGTCGACTTGGGAGACACCAGTTAGTCCTCTCACTCAAACCCTTGTCATTTTTTGGTCTTATGCTGCACCTACTCCACATTTTCAGATTTCGTTATCAACAAATACAGCAAAGTATAGTAAATCTAAAATGCACATAAAATCAACAGCGTAATGTTTTGGATTCAGTCATGTCAGGTGAACTGTTGTCCTCATATTTTGGTCTAATAATTTTCCCATCATCTCCAAACTGTTCCCTTTCAATTGCTACCATGGTTAAGCATATGATTTCATATTTTTTTCTTTAAGAAACATTTCAATGTAGCCCTTTCTATATAGGCCAATTCCCACGAGTGTAAAGTGTTAGTGGTCAAAAAGAAACAAAAATAGACAGCCACAAACTTAGCAAAGAGCAATTTAGCAAGCAATTTCTTGAGCAAGAATTTTGCTACGACTGTCTGGGATTGATCTGAGTAGGGAAGGGAAAACTGAAAACTAGTTGTCATTGGCTGAAAGTTTGGAACAAATTTACTGCCTAGTGATGTCACCAGGCAGGCCAAAACTTGATAGGCTGCCTATCAAGCTAGCAGGGTTTCTTGAGGGCTTGAAAGCAGCCTGTGACACAGTTAGCCATTGTGGCTGGGACCGTGGATTGTAGCGAGTTTGTGGCTGTCTAAATCCCTGCTGTTTGTTGTGTTCAATCATCCCTGTGACCTGCCCTGTCTAACTGCGAGGTGTAACCGCGTAACCTACGTTGCCGGCTACCATGACAAAGACCAAAGCCAACGGGAGTACTGTTGAGGACAGTGGGGTCTCTCTATCGCAGCTGAAGGATCTTTTAAACAAATAAAAATAGTTCTACAAGCAGAATCGACAGTGTTTTGACGATTTCAAATAATAGATGACCTGACTAGAGAGGTCTAGGACCTGAAAAACAGGACAAAGTGAGGGAAATTCTGAGAAATTGAAGATTGACCACCAAAAGATTGAGGTAGAATGCACCCACAGGACTGGAAAAACCACCACCGTCCCAGGCCGATAGTGGTCGAGTTCCTGAAGTTCAAGGACAAGGTAGCTGTTTTGGAAAGAGCCAAGAACTTGAGAAATGTATATCTTCCTCATCGAGGACTATCCTGAAGCTGTGGGCCAGAAGAGGAAAGAACTGATCCCAGCCATGAAAGCTGCCAGAGCGCGTGGGGACATTGCTTACATCCACTATGACAGGCTCATTGTCCACCCTCGCTTCCAGAAGCCTGGAAGGGATAAGAAAGCCAAGCCTATGGGTTCGTAGCTTCAACCCAGAAGCGCACGCGCACACACACACAAATATATATTAATCAATTAGTACCTCTTTGTTTGCTCTTTTCCATATTATGTCTATCTCTGATAAGTTACCCAGGAAAGGGCTGAAAATATCCCATTAATATATGTAACCTTAGCAAGTTATTGATTCATGAACCTTATTTCGAACATCAGATAACATTCATACATTGGCAAGAAAAAGTATGTGGAATTACCTGGATTTCTGCATAAATTGGTCATACAATTTGACTTGATCTTCATCTAAGTCACAACAATAGACAAACAGTCTGCTTAAACTAATAACACACAAACAGTTATACATTTTCATGTCTATATTGACCAGACCGTGTAAACCTTCACAGTCCTTGGTGGGAAAAGTATGTGAACCCCCTTTAATAACTGGTTGACCCTCCTTTGGCAGCAATAACCTCAACCAAATGTTTTCTATAGTTGTGGATCAGACCTGCACAATGGTCAGGAGGAATTTTGGACCATTACTCTTTACTAAACTGTTTCAATTCAGCAATATTCTTGGGTTGCCCAGCTGTAAACCCCTCTCGAGGTCATGCCACAGCATCTCAATTGGGTTGAGGTCAGGACTCTGACTGGGCCACTCCAGAAGGTATATTTTCTTCTGTTGAAGCCATTCTGTTTGTTTACTTCTGTGTTTTGGGTCGTTGTTCTGTTGCATCACCCAACTTCTGTTGAGCTTCAATTGGTGGACAGATAGCCTAACATTCTCCTGCAAAATGTCTTGATAAACATTCATTTTTCCGTCAATGTTAGCAAGCTGCCCAGGCCCTGAGGCAGCAAAGCAGCCCCAAACCATGATGCTCCCTCCACCATATTTTACAGTTGGGATGAGATTTTGATGTTGGTGTGCTGTGCCTGTTCTCTCCACACAGTGTTGTGTGTTCCTTCCAAACACCACAACTTTAGTTTCATCTGTCCACAGAATATTTAGCCAGTATTGCTGTGGAACATCCAGGTACTCTTTTGTTAACTTCAGACATGCAGCAATGTTTTTTTATACAGCAGTGGCTTCTTCCGTGGTGTCCTCCCATGAACACCATTCTTGTTTAGTGTTTTACGTATCGTAGACTCGTCAGAGATGTTAGCATGTTCCAGAGATTTCTGTAAGTCTTTAGCCGACACTGGGATTCTTCTTAACCTCCGTGAGCATTCTGCACTGTGCTCTTGCAGTCATCTTTGCAGGATGGCCACTCCTATGGAGAGTAGCAACAGTGCTGAACTTTATCAATTTAAAGACAATTTGTCTTACCGTGGACTGAGGAACGTCAAAGCTTTTAGAGATACTTTTGTAACCCTTTCCAGCTTTATGCAAGTCAACTATTCTTAATCTTAGGTCTTCTGAGATATATTTTGTTAGAGGAATGTTTCACGTCAGGCAATGCTTCATGTGAATACCAAACTCAGATTTTGTGAGTGTTTTTTATATTGCAGGGCAGGTCTAACCAACGTCTCCAATCTTGTCTCATTGGTTGGACTCCAGGTTAGCTGAGTCCTGACTCCAATTAGCTTTTGGAGAGGTCATAAGCCAAGGGGTTCATATACTTTTTCCAACCTACACTGTGAATGTTTAAATTATGTACTCAATATAAACAAGAAAAATACAATAATTTGTGTTATTTGTTTAAGCACAATGTTTGTCTATTGTTGTGACTTAGAGGAAGATCAGATAAATTTGACAAGTTTATGTAGAAATACAGATACTTTTTCTTGCAACTGTATATTAGCCATTTCTGAGACTCTCACTTAGATAATTCATTTGATTATACAGCAGTAGCAATACATGGATATAACATCTATAGAAGAGACAGAAATGCCTATGGGGGAGGTGTTAATGTACAGTGCCTTGCGAAAGTATTCGGCCCCCTTGAACTTTGCGACCTTTTGCCACATTTCAGGCTTCAAACATAAAGATATAAAACTGTCTTTTTTTGTGAAGAATCAACAACAAGTGGGACACAATCATGAAGTGGAACGACATTTATTGGATATTTCAAACTTTTTTAACAAATCAAAAACGGAAAAATTGGGCGTGCAAAATTATTCAGCCCCCTTAAGTTAATACTTTGTAGCGCCACCTTTTGCGGCGATTACAGCTGTAAGTCGCTTGGGGTATGTCTATCAGTTTTGTACATCGAGAGACTGAAATGTTTTCCCATTCCTACTTGCAAAACAGCTCGAGCTCAGTGAGGTTGGATGGAGAGCATTTGCGAACAGCAGTTTTCAGTTCCAACAATCTGAGTTTACATTGGCGCGTGATGTTCAGTAGTTCCAAAACATCCAGTGATTTTGCAGAGAGCCACATCAATTTACAGAAATACTCATAATAAACGTTGTTAAAAGATACAAGTGTTATACATGGAATTTTAGATCCACTTCTCCTTAATGTAACTGCTGTGTCAGATTTAAAAAAAACTTTATGTTAAAAGCACACCATGCAATAATCTGAGTATGGCACTCAGACGACAAATCAAGCTATACAGTTATCCGCCATGTTGGAGTCAACATTAGTCAGAAATAGCATTATAAATATTCACTTGCCTTTGTTCTTCATCAGAATGCACTCCCATGAATCCCAGTTCCACAATAAATGTTTGTTTTGTTCGATAATGTCCATCATTTATGTCCAAATTCCTCCTTGTTAGCACGTTCAGTCCAGTAATCCAACTTCATGACGCACGAGCAGACAAAGTCCAAAAGTTCCGTTACAGTCCGTAGAAACATGTCAAATGATGTATAGAATAAATCTTTAGGATGTTTTTAATGTAAATCTTCAATAATGTTCCACCTGGAGAATTCCTTTGTCTTCAGAAATGCAATCACGTGAATGCGCGAGACTGAGCTCGTGGCTGCTGGCAGACCTCTGACTCATTCCCCTCTCATTCATCCCCACATCACAGTAGAAGCATCAAACAAGGTTCTAAAGACTGACATCTAGTGGAAGCCTTAGGAAGTGCAACATGACCCTATAGACACGGTATATTTGATAGGGCAAGAGTTGAAAAACTACAAACCTCAGATTTCCCACTTCCTGGTTGGATTTTTTTCTCATGTTCTGTTATACTCACAGACATAATTCAAAAAGTTTTAAACTTCAGAGTTTTCTATCCAAATCTACTAATTACATGCATATTCTAGCTTTTATGGCTGAGTAGCAGGCAGTTTAATTTGGGCACGCTTTTCATCCAAAATTCCCCCTACCCTAGAGAAGTTAATGAGGAGTATCCAGACGCTGCACTTGATTAATTTATGTAATTGCTTCTTCCAATTGTTGATAAACATGGACCTGTTAAGAAACTGACTGTTAGAACTGTGGATTGATGAGATTTTAAAACTATATGGCTGAAAGAGATGGGTCAAAAGGAGTGGCTAATAAGTCTGGCTGCTCATCTGACTGGCTGACTTACTGCAAATTGAGAAATTATGTGATTTAACAGAACATATTATGAAGCTAAAATGAATGATGGGAAGAAACTTGAGTAAATGAAATTATGGGCAGAAAGACAAATTCGACTCCATCTTTTATCGACTCAGATGGCTTATTCATCACAAAATTTTAATGATTACTTCATTGGCAAACTTAGGCAGGAAATGTCAACAGTGAGCCATTGTATTCATGCATAAAAAAACTAATAATTTGTAAAGTTACAGTAGTGTGGGAGAGGTGGAAAAAGTATTGTTTACGATCGATAATGACAAACCTCCTGGCATTGACAAATTGAAATCAAATAAAATGTTATTGGTCACATACACATGGTTAGCAGATGTTAACTTCTTGCGTCAAGCAATCCCGTATCCGGGAGCGTAATCATAGCCTCAAGCTCATTACCATAACGCAACGTTTCCTATTCATGAAAATCACAAATGAAATGAAAGAAATATATTCACTCACAAGCCTTTTGTTAACAACACTCATCTCAGATTTTCTAAATATGCTTTTCAACCATAGCTACACAAGCATTTGTGTAAGAGTATTGATAGCTAGCATAGCATTAAGCCTAGCATTCAGCAGGCAACATTTTCACAAACAAGAAAAGCATTCAAATAAAATAATTTACCTTTGAAGAACGGATATTCGGATATTTTCAATGAGGAGACTCTCAGTTAGATAGCAAATGTTCTGTTTTGTTCATCACGTTTGGCTAAGAAAACCCCCCGAAAATTCAGTCATTACAACGCCAAACTTTTTTTCCAAATTAACTCCATAATATCGACAGAAACATGGCAAACGTTGTTTAGAATCAATCCTCAAGGTGTTTTTCACATATCTATTCGATGATAAATCATTTGTGGCAGTTGGGTTTCTCCTCTGAAGCAAATGGAAAAATGCACGCAGCTGGAGATTACGCAATAATTTAATTAACGGAGGACACCAAGCGGGCACCTGGTAAATGTAGTCTCTTATGGTCAATCTTCCAATGATATGCCTACAAATACGTCACAATGCTGCAGACACCTTGGGGAAACGACAGAAAGTGTAGGCTCATTCCTGGTGCATTCACAGCCATATAAGGAGACATTGGAACACAGCGCTTTCAAAATCTGGGGCATTTCCTGTTTGAAATTTCATCTTGGTTTTGCCTGTAGCATCAGTTCTGTGGCACTCACAGATAATATCTTTGCAGTTTTGGAAACATCAGAGTGATTTCTTTCCAAAGCTGTCAATTATATGCATAGTCAAGCATCTTTTCGTGACAAAATATCTTGTTTAAAACGGGAACGTTTTTTTTATCCAGAAATTAAGAGAGCGCCCCCTATATCGAAGAAGTTAATGTGAGTGTAGCGAAATGCTTGTGCTTCTAGTTCTGACAGTGCAGTAATATCTAACAATTCCACAACTACCTAACACACACATCTAAGTAAAGGGATGGAATAAGAATGTACATATAAATATATGGATGAGCGATGGCCGAGTGACATTGACGAGGTGCAAAGTTTGGGGTCACTTGGAAATGTCCTTGTTTTTGAAAGAAAAGCAAAAAATGTTTTCCATTAAAATGACATCAAATTTATCAGAAATACAGTGTAGACATTGTTAATGTTGTAAATGACTACTGTAGTTTTTTTAATGGAATATAGGCGTACAGAGGCCCATTATCAGCAACCATCACTCCTGTGTTCCAATTGGCACATTGTGTTAGCTAATCCAAGTTGATCATTTTAAATGGCTAAGTGATCATTAGAAAACCCTTTAGGAATTATGTTAGCACAGCTGAAAATTGTTGTACTGATTTAAAGAAGCAATTAAACTTCTTTGGACTAGTTGAGTATCTGGAGTATCTGGAGCATCAGCATTTGTAGGTTCGATAACATGCTCAAAATGGCTGAAGATCTCGTACAACGCTGTGTACTACTCCCTTCACAGAACAGCGCAAACTGGCCCTAACCAGAATAGAAAGAGCAAGAGGACAAGTACATTAGTGTCTAGTTTGAGAAACAGACGCCTCACAATTCCTCAACTGGCAGCTTCATTAAATAGTACCCACAAAACACCAGTCTCAACGTCAACAGGAGACTCTGGGATGCTGGCCTTCTAGGCAGAGTTGCAAAGAAAAAGCTATATCTGACTGGTTAATAAAAGATTAAGATGGACAAAAGAGCACAGACTCTGGACAGAGGAACTCTGCCTAGAAGGCCAGCATCATGGAGTCGCTTCTTCACTGTTTTGCGTGGTACTATTTAATGACAGTTGAGGACTTGTGAGGCATCTGTTTCTCAAACTAGACACTCTAATGTACTTGTCAATGGTTGTAAAGATGGGAAGAGGTCTGTCCGTAATAAAGAGATGCTCTGCTTTAACACCACACTCCAAAAAGCAAGTCCTGCAGGCTCTAGTTTTGTCTTATCTTGATTATTGTCCAGTCGTGTGGTCGAGTGCTGCAAGGAAATACCTGGTTAAGTTGCAGCTGGCCCAGAACAGAGTGGCATGTCTTTCTCTTCATTGTAATCACAGGGCTGATATAAATAGTATTCATGCCAGTCTCTCTTGGCTAAGACTTGAGGAGAGACTGGCTGCATCACTTATTTTTATAAGAAACAATGTGTTGAAAATCCCAAATTGTTTGCATAGTCAACATGCACAGAGCTGACACATACTGACTCCACTAGACATGCCACCAGGGGTCTTTTCCCAGACCCCAAATCCAGAACAAATTCAAGAAGGCGTACAGTTATATAGTGCCATTATTTCATGGAACTCCGTTCCATCTCAAATTGCTCAAATGAACAGCAAACCTGGTTTCAAAAACGGATAAAGCAACACCTCACGGCACAATGCCTATTTGACCTAGGTATTTTGTTTCTATTGGTATTGATACGTAGGCTACGTGTGCCTTTTTTAAAAGTGTATTAATGTAGTTCTGTTCTTGTCTATTAATGTTCTGTATTATGTCATGTTTTGTGTGGACCCCAGGAAGAGTAGCTGCTACTTTTGCAACAGCTAATGGGGATCCTAATAACATACCAAAGTCATCCTCTGAGGTAATGGGAAGCAATTTTTAAACGGTCTGTTTGAGATACAAGTTTGATATTTAAAATTTAAAAAAGTGTGTGTGTGTTTTCTCTTCAATTTATGCTTTGGCTACATACGAGTATAGGATGAGTCAACACAATTTATTTGGGAACGAGTTAACCTCACTTTAAAAAAAGTTAGTATTCTGTTTTCACTAGACAGTTACTGTAAAGAGGAGCAGCAGGAGTGGGTGAAGGGGCTCCATTGATTCTTCCCCTGGTTCACCACTCTACCAGGGCAGAGCATAGTCAGAGGGGAGACTCTAGACTAGAGGATCAAATGCTATGTAATTCAGTTTTCACAGTTCAAATTAGTCAGGCCTGTCTGAAACAACATGCCCCACCACCTTCCACTCAAACTGGGACTCCACCTCTCAGGCCACACAGAGTAGACATCAAAGGACAGTGAAAATGGAATAGGGTGTTTTAGAAAATAATCCATCTACATTGGGAAGTATTGAGGGGTCAGGGGTCAGTGGGGGTCCTGTGTTTTCTTCTGTGCAACAGAAGTCTGGTGGTAAAGTCTTGTGGCTTTAGAGCGGTGACGCGTTGAGCGCTTTAGATTAGTCTGTCACTGTTGTGAAACGCGCACACTTCATATCGACTCCTTTTTCTAGAAAAATATTTAAAAAATAAAACATGCAATCTTTTGAAGGTGATGCATGAATTGTTGTTTCTCACTGAGATGTTTGTCTATGTGGAGACCCTTGTTTCACCGTTCTCTCTTTGTCTATCTTCTGTCTTCCTCTGTGTTTTGCAGGCTATCTTTGAGCTTTCTCGAGGGGAGAAGGATCTCGTTGAGGATCTGAAGCTGGCCAAGAAGGTACAATCTGCTTTTCCAATAAAGATAATTTCCATTTTTGTTGAGTGTCACAGCTGAGTTATTCTACCCTGCTGATCAGCCAGGCTCCAGTTTCTCCTGCGCTCTGACAATCACACACTTCAGACCCTGTGTGTGTGTGTGTGTGTGTGTGTGTGTGTGTGTGTTTTTGACCATTACAGTAGATGTACAACAATATGCCAACAGATGTTTGGTCTATTTATAAGTCTAATACTGTTGCGAAAATGTATTTTATATCTGATGGAGATGTCCCATTTTTATTAAACCTTTATTTAACTAGGCAAGTCAGTTAAGAACAAATTCTTATTTTCAATGACTGCCTATGAACAGTGGGTTAACTTCCTTGTTCAGGGGCAGAATGACAGATTTTTACTTTGTCAGCTCGGGGATTCAATCTTGCAACCTTTCGGTTACTAGTCCAACACTCTAACCACTAGGCTACCTGCCAGCCCCATTTGACTTCTTGTCTTTTTTTGTGCTGTTTTGTCAAGGGGATAAAGTTTTTTTTTTTTTTTCACTAATATTGGATGTGTTGTTTTATATTACGTCTGAGCTATGATCAAGTAGCGTATCAAACACTTGTTTATTTGTAGCTTATGACATGGATGTCTACATTTAAAAAATACCAGTTTTTAAATCTTCAGGGCTCACACTTGATTCAGGTTTTAGTGCTTCTAAAACTTGTTTTAATGTAACAAGTGAGAAAAGTAGTTTTGGGTTACATTGCTGTGACTCCAACTTAACATTCTACTTTCTCTGTACCTGTAGGCGTACCATGACCCAATGCTGAAACTGTCCATCATGACAGAACATGAGCTCAACCAGATCTTCGGAACCCTGGAATCTCTCATTCCGCTGCATGAAGGTGAGAATGAATGCTTACAAAGGACCGAACCACAAGAACAGGCAATTGCAAAGAAACACAGTTGCTCACACAAACACAGAAGTCAACACACACAGTCATATACACACACACACACACACTAACACCCAAATGAACCATTAGACAGAGGTTGAGACCACTCCTTCTACTCACTATTCAGATCTGCTGAGTCGACTGCGAGAGGCCAGGAAACCAGACGGCTCCACAGAACATGTGGGACACATCCTAGTGGACTGGGTAAGACCATCCGTTATGATCATATGTTGTGGATGAGGGTTTTCCTGACCATGTGACCTAAACAGGAAAAACTGATGGATCAACATGATTATATTACAGTTTTCAATACTGATTTATACTTTGCAATCAGTTGTATGTTCATACTACACATGCCCGAGGTGGGAATATCTAACAGTAAACAAGTTAGACATACTGACAAACTAAGTGGTTTTGTGTCACTTCACTTCAACAGCATCAATTTACTCAATACATTTCTGAGGATGGATTCAGCCATCGAGAATCCTCAAAACAGCTAGTTCATGAGGCAGCCTGAGATGTTTGTTTTTCGTAGCATAGCTAGCTTATGAAAACAGAGTCATGTGTCTTATTGGCCCAGTGTACTTCAACTGTGTGTGTGTGTGTGTGTGTGTGTGTGTGTGTGTGTGTGTGTGTGTGTGTGTGTGTGTGTGTGTGTGTGTGTGTGTGTGTGTGTGATCAGAGCTCTGTGTAGTGTGTGTGCACTCCAAGCTCGGTAAGTTGACATCTGGGGTTCACACACCCACAGTAGCCGTTGTTGCAACACCCAGAGAAATCTCCTACTGGTGTGGAGTTTGGTTACCCTGTGGGGAGGTTTACACTAGGTAGTTATGGGGAACAATGTATGCCTGACAAGGATGCGGAGAGCCTCCTCTGCTCCCCTGCTTCTCAGGGGTTTACTTGCCCTTCTCCTCTGAACTCTGCTCCACCACGGAAAGATGTGGTTGCGTAATAGAGTAAAGATTTCCAAATTTCACTTCATCTCCAAAGCATCTATTGGTCACTTTTTAAACAATGAAAAGTGAAACAAAGCAAGTTCTCTGTCCTATATTTCCTCATGCTAGAACTTCAGATCAATCCACCATGAAAATGACCTTCAAAGATTAAATGATCATCCTAAGCCTTTTTTTTCTCCACGAAGAACGAGGTGATTGTTAGTGGTGTTCCTATGAAAAAGGGTTGTGAGGCTAGTGCTGCCTCCGGGTTAGTCATGTGGATGTACGAATGTGAACATGCACCCATCAACCCCTCTCCCATCGACAACACCTCCCAATACACTGCACAGAATGAAGCAATAGAAATATAAGTACTATTTTAGAGTTCTTCTTTCCTCTGACTGTATTAGAGGAGGTCCAATGTCCTTCCCTTCTCCAAAGCAGTTTATAAAGGAGGTGGAGAGATTATTTGAGGAATCAAGGAAAGATTAATTGAGAAAGAGCCTCTGGCTCACAGTAAAAAATAAAAAAAAATTAATAAAAAAAATCCTGGTCAAACTCTTGGCTCTATAATAGATGATACCAAGAAAGCTTCTCTGATTATTTACTTGAAAGAGCATGATCGATGTCAGGGCCTATGTTATGGTTCTCATCAGGCATCTCCCCCTAGCTTTGTATGAGTGTGTTCAGTATTAGTTGAGTGATGCTTTTGACTGGACATACTTCACCTACTGTAGGTAGTATTAAATACGCTGTACATTCAGTGGTGACGGGATGACCTGCTCCCCCTCCGTAATGTCCTTGTTCTCAGAACTGGCTGATTTTGAATTCAAAAATTTGAACATTTTATAGTATGTGAAATGTAGAACGTTCTTTATGCTTGAAATGCTATTTTGGCTTTTCATCTATTTGAATTCTCTGCACACTATTGATGAAGAGAAATGAGTTTGACACACGTGTGTTTGACAACAGCTGATAATCATCTGATAATTTAGATTGTGTGCAATTGACCAATAAAGTGATCATAATGTCAAACCCCCTTCCTGAAAGACAGACGCACGCATACATATACAGGTTTTTGAAGAGGTGTGGAGGGCTGCCACACTGGGTGCCTGTTGTTGTGGGGGGGTTTAGTGCCTTGCTCAAGGGCACAACGGCAGGCATCGGCATGTAGAATTTGATGCCGCAACCCTCCGGTTGCCAGCTCGCTTACCGACAGATTTTTCCTGTCAGACCTGGGATTCGAACTGGCAACTCCGGCTGCTGGCTCGCCTCTAACCCCTAGGCTACCTGTCGCCCCTTCAGATAAGGGGAGGTGCTAACAAAATTAACGAATGGGGAAACAGCACAATTCCGCATTAGATGACACATTTTCACAGAGATTTCATCCCCACACCCACTCACTTAGCCCCTCCCTCCCTCTCTCTGTACTTCTGTTCATCTGCTGTGCTCTGGCTGCACATGCCCAGTTACAGTACATTCCTAAAGCTTTCACTGTGATGTCATCCAGGTATATAGAAGAGCAGTTTGACAAAAACTCCAGCACACTGGTACTCCATTCTTGTATTCTTCTCAATATATAAAGACTTGGAGTCGTTGGGCATACGTCAATGCTACACAGAGCTAGACCAGGAACGTATGGAGGCCTAACATCTCTGAATCATGTGCACAATAAATAAGAGCTACTTTGCAAAGTGTGCACTTATCTGAAGCAGAAACACCATTACTGACCTCTTCCTTGATCTACGTCCCCCTCTCTCTCCTCTCCAGCTTCCCTGTCTAGACTCCTACAACTCATACTGCAGTAATCAGGTGGCAGCCAAGGCTCTGCTGGACCATAAGAAGCAGGACCACCGGGTGCACGACTTCCTGCAGCGCTGCCTGGAGTCGCCCTTCAGCAGGAAGCTGGACCTGTGGAACTTCCTGGATATACCCAGGAGCCGGCTAGTCAAATACCCCCTGCTGCTCAGGGAGATCCTCAAACACACGCCGAACGACCATCCAGACCGACAGTACCTGGATGAGGCAGTGAGTAGAGGGGGAGAGATTGAGAGACCCACATATCCGCAAACACACTGACACCCCCACAGAAACACATACATTCTCACTCACAACCCCCGCCCCCTCCTCCATCTCTCCCTCTCTCCAGATCAACATGATCCAGAGCATCGTGGCAGAGATCAACACCCAGACGGGCGAGTCAGAGTGTCGTTTCTACAAGGAACGTCTCCTCTACCTAGAGGGCAGCCAGAGAGACCTACTCATTGACAGCTCCCGCATCCTCAGCTGTCACGGGGAACTGAAGAACAACAGGGGTGCTGTGAGTAGTGCTCTGTCGATCATAATAACACAACACTTTGGAGTGGCAGTGGGATAGGGTAGGGAGGGATACAAAAGGATAGGATGGACATTTGCAAGGATGGACATTTTGCCTGAATAATAACATGGACGCTGTGAGTGTCTCTCCATTTACTTTTCAGTGTCACTCACGAAAAGCAGTAACAGTACTATAACACTGCACTGTAATATCCACTGACAGTCAATTAAAATGCTTACTGACACGGCACTGCTATGTCCTCTGACATAAGTAAAGTCAATGGTGAGTTTTTTTTTTAAGAGCGGGGTCAGTGTCTTCCTCTAATAGATTTACCTTATTGCCATTTAGATATATGAATAGCCTCTGAATCCACACAGATGGTACGAGTAAACCCTTTGACCATGACCCTTAAAGCACCTCTCTCACCACATATCAATCGGTCTACTGGAGGTCAGGGGTCAGCTCTGAGAGAGTAGGTTCACCTCTAGGCACTCGCTGGGTCATCTTTCCTACTGAGATAACAACAGAGTAGAGGGGGAGGTGTCCTGACCTGGGTTCAAATACTATTTGAAATCCATTTTAAATGCTGGGCAGTCCATAAGTGCAGATGATGGACATTAAGGATCTGGAAAGATTCTGTATGGAGGAATGGTCTAAGATCCCTCCCAATGTGTTCTCCAAGCTCAAAGAGGGTGGCAGGTAGCCTAGCGGTTAGAGCGTTGCGCC